>NC_057863.1:541848287-543055287 GCF_019393635.1 Dromiciops gliroides
TGATCTTCTGAGGAGCTCTGACCTGCTTTATTTCCAACCAGGGCTGGTTTACCCCCTTCTTTTTTTTTTTTTTGGTGAGGCAATTGGGGTTAAGTGACTTGCCCAGGGTCACACAGTTAGTAAGTGTTAAGTGTCTAATCTTGGATTTGAACTCAGGTCCTCCTGACTCCAGGGCTGGTGCTCTATCCACTGTGCCACCTAGCTGCCCCCTGGTTTACCCCTTCTTAATCAGTATGGCACCTTCCCTCTACCTCCCCTCATTGCCACAACTAGGGTCTCACCATATTGATGCTGGATTCCAGATAAGCTCAACTTGCTACAGCTCAGAACTCCTGAGCTCAAGTGATCCACTAGCCTCAGCCTCTCCAAGATAGGAGTTTTGCTTATGTGCTGCACCACCATGCCTGGCTCTGGTCCCAGTTTTGCCACTAACAAGTTGGTTCACCTTATTGAGCAAGTGACCACTTTGATGCTCAGGTGGCCCATGTGGAAAATGGAGATAATGCCTGCCTTACAGAAACATAGACATCTTGTCAGTCCAATAAACTAAAAGTATTTATGTGAAAGTGTTTTGTAACTTGAAAAGTACCTTAGAAGAATAAGGTGGTGGCAGTGGTAGTGGTAGTGGTGTTATGCCATAGGGATAATGCTAGGATGGGCCATACTTGTGTTCTCCCTAAATTCAGCACAAAAATGGATCTCTGCCAACAAGATTCTTGAATTAATCCCACCCAGCTCTTATTACTCCTTCATTTACATTTCATCAAAATTTATAGATACAACTCATTCTATGTAGCAAAATTTGTGATTAGTATAGTTTGTCAATTGGGGGCTCATTTGGGATTATTTGATTTTTAAAATTTTAATATAACATTTTATTTTTCCCCCAATTACAATTTGTCCAGCATGTTGTGAGTTAAGATGCCTTATTCAGGCTTGTGTGACTTGTATGAGTCAAAACCATACAGAAAAATTCATCCCGCATGTTCCACCAAGGGGATAGCTTTGACCAGATAATCAAGAGCTGGCTATCTTCACTGATGGACCTAAACAACAGGACGGGATGGCATTTGCCCTGTGCCCTTAGTCTATAGGTGGGCTGTGAGGTTTGCATCTGGGGACCTCCTCTCTGTAGACAAGAGAGGCCTTTCTCCTCCCACTCCCTATTTAGTCTTGCCTTCTCCAAAGGGCACTCCAAATGGCACTGCTGCTCTATGGTGAATCTTGAAGCTGTGAGGAACCCAGGAGGTCTGTGGGTCTAATCTAGACATGAGCAGGAACTCAATGACATTTCTAGAAAATGGTTATCCAGTCTCTCCTCCAAGAATTGAAGTAATGAGGCACTCACTTCCCCCATAAGGTTGCTCATTACACATTGGGGCAGCTCTGATTGTTAGGTCTTTCTCCTGTTTGTCTCCCTGCATTGCCTAACATTTATCCTAGTTTTTTTTTTCTTCCCAGCCCAAACAGAACAAATCTTCCTCTTCCATATTCCAAAAATTCCCTCTTCCATATGACAGCCTCCATGAGGACACTCCCTTGTTCCTCCTGAGCCTCCTTTTCTTCATGCAACAGGTGACTTTATCACTGTTCCTTTTTACTTGTCCATATATTGGAAAATGTCATCTTTGCTATTGGCCGTGCATTTTCACATGATTTTTCCCCCTCTATTACTAGGGACAGGTTGTTCTGAGCCATCTGAAAATGAATTGCTTTCCTTTTGTGACCTAGAGAACACATTTATGAAACAGCTGTCTACTGTTAGGAGTATGGTCTAGGAAGCTAACCGGGAATTCCAAATGGGGACCAAATTCATGACCTTGGCCTCAGCAGCATCAAGCTCAAATCAACTGAGTTAATCAGTAGCAATGTGGGGTTTTGTGCGGCTTTGTAAGGGTCTCTAAATCTTTTCCAGACAGGGCAAGTTCTGATTTTGTGGCACGGGAGACCTGGCTCCCTGATGTCTCCCCCTCATAGCACATTGTCCTGACTCACCCCTATGCACTGACCACAGGGGCAGAAGGAGAGTCTACTATTTCCTGGGAACATGAGAACCGGTGTCAGCCTTTGGCAAAATTCTGAAGTAGGTCAGTTTGCTTTCCTTAACCTTTTCTGTGTCATGTCCTACTTTTATCTTCTTTTCCCTTCTCCCTATTGCCTAATCCTCCACTCCCAGGTCTGACACTTACTAGTTTTGACCTTGAGTAAGTCCCTTTACTTTCTGAGCCCTGGTTTTGGGTAAAGCAGAAGACACTTCACTTTTATGTGTCTTTCTCCTCTTTTTCCCTCTAACTTTTATCCCCTTCCCAAAGTTACAGTTTCAGAGATGGACGTTTCCTAAGAGATCATCTAGTTCAAACACACACCTGTACAGGGATCCCCTCTGTAGCATACCGTGCAATGGGCTATCCAGCCTCCACTCAAAGACCTCCGGTGATGATGGGAAATTAGTGAACTCCTAAAGCAGCCCATTACAAAAAAATTGTTGGGAAGTCTTTCATGACATCGAACCTCTATCTGCCTCTCTGATCATCCATCCACTATTTCTGGCCTCTGGGGCCAAACTGAACAAGTCTAATTCCCCATCCATGTAATGACCCTCCAAACACTTGAGATGGCTATCTCGTCTCTCAAAGTCTTGTATTTCCTGTTCTAAATATTCCTGCTTCTTTCTGTGTACTGCTATCCCTTCCATATCATGGGGGTTAGGGGCACAGCCCTGCGATGGGGAAAATTTGCATATAATTTTTGGCCTTCCCTTTGTACCAGAGAAGAAGTTTGATTTTTTCTTTTTTTTTTTTTACAGTACCTTATTGTAAAATTTTTAAACTTTTAATTTTTACTTCTTATTTTTTTTACTTTTACAATACCTTATTGTAAAATTTGGATTGCTATTATACAATACTGTACATAGATTTTATGTATTTCTGAGTTACTAAACTTTTTCTATGTTATCTGCTGGTCTTTGCTTGTCATCTGCAGTTTCTACAAAACTCCCCCCAAATTTCCATTTAATATCTTAACTGTGATGGGAAAAGTCACAATGTGGAAGGGATAACTATATTTTATGATTTGCCTAGTCACCCTACCATCCCAGAAAAGCTCAGAGAGCAGCCCAGTGGATCTAATTTACTCTGCAAGAACAAGAAAAGGAAGGTTTTGTTTGGGGAGGACTATTTGAGACATGCAGAAGGAAGTGGCTGTCTGTTTTGAGAGTCAAATCAACATGCATTTATGTAGTACCTATGAATCTTTAAATTTAGAGCACACAAACCTGAAATGTAGGATGGGCAAATGTTGTTCAGTCATGTCTGACCCTTTGTGACCCCATTTTTTTTTTGGGAGGGGAGGTTCTTGGCAAATACTGGAGTGGTTTGCCATTTCCTTCTCCAGGTTATTTTACAGATAAGGAAACTGAGGCTAACAGGGTTAAGTGACTTGCCCAGGGTTGCACAGCTAGTAAGTGTCTGAGGTTGGATTTGAACTCATGAAAGTGAGTCTTCCTGATTCTAAGCCCAGTGCTCAATCCACTGGGCCACCCAGTTGTGAGCAAATATTACTGAACACATTTGAGGTTCATTCCATATGCCTAGATGACCTAGTCCAGTTCCTTATAAGATAATGACTGGTAAGATAATACCAGGGGGCAGCTAGGTGGCACACTGGATAAAGCACTGGCCCTTGATTCAGGAGTAACTGAGTTCAAATCTGGCCTCAGACACTTGACACTTACTAGCTGTGTGACCCTGGGCAAGTCACTTAAACCCCATTGCCCCACAAAAAATAAAAAAATTATAAAGGGGCAGCTAGGTGGCGCAGTGGATATAGCACCGGCCCTGGAGTCAGGAGTACCTGAGTTCAAATCCGGCCTCAGACACTTAACACTTACTGGCTGTGTGACCCTGGGCAAGTCACTTAACCCCAACTGCCTCACTAAAACAAACAAACAAACAAACAAACAAACAAAAAACAACAACAAAAAAGATAATACCAGTTATTCTCCTTCCTTATTCATGGATATATCAGTACCTGGCTCATTGTGTTCCTTCTTACCACATCTCCTTTTCTCATGCTCAAAGACTTCAATATTCACACTGATATTCTTTTATACACCCTGTCCTTCAATTTAAAAAATTTCTTCAACCCCTATGAGCCACATACATCTATCTCTCCACTTTAGCCACTCATGAGGATAATCACAACTGATCTCACCATCAGCCAGATTTATGTTAACACAATGATGGAGAATGCTGATATTCCTCTCTCTAATCATAATCTCCTATCCTTCCATCTCTTTGTTCTTAGTATTACCTTTAGTTCCTTTAGCTCCTCCTGTTCTCTCAACTCCTTCTCTGGCTTCATTTTCCTGCTTTCACAGTCCTGACCCTATGGTTGACCAGATCAACTACTCTCTTCTCTATCCATGAATCTCCTGCCTTCTTACCCTATTCCTGCCATGCCATGCCAAACCCCAACACTGGGTTATCCCCACCCTCCACCTTCTCTCCTACTCACATGCTTCTGATCTCTGATGGAGAATATCATGGGACAGTGCCAAGTGGGTCCACTACATATTGTCTAGTCTTAACCATGTCTTAATGTTGCTTGACAGTCCTTTTATTCTTCTCTAATTGGATCTTCATCACAATCTCCACAGTAGCTATTCCAAACCATGTCCTCTCTTAAGGCCCTTACACTACCTTCTCAGAAAGAACCCCACTTCACACTCTACTGAGAAAAGAGGCCATGCCTTTCTCTGTTCCCTAGTTCGAATCTCTCTGCCATTTCCCACTGTTTCTTCCTTGGCTCCAAGCTCTGCTGAAGAGCTGGACCTTCTCCTGGGCAAAGACAATCACTCTACTTTTGCTCTTAATCTGATCTCCTTTTGTCTTCCACAGAAGCTTTTCTCCTCAATCATTCCTTCTCTTTCTCTTACTTCTAGCCTTTCCTTTTATCCCCTGGCTGCTTTCCTGCCACCTAAAAACATGCCCAGGTATCCCTGGCAAAAAGGGTGCTGAATCTGGACTCAGAAGACCTAGGTTTGTCATGCCTGCCTCTTAAAACCTGTGTGACCTTGGGCAAGTCACTGAACACTTTCAGAACTGTTTCCTCATCTGTAAAATGGCTAAATTGGACTAGATGGTATCTAAGGTCCCTTCCAATGCTAAATCTATGATCTTATGAGCCCATTCTGTAAAAAGCAAACCACAAAAAAAAAAAAAAAACTTGACTTGGTCTTGGTATCTCCTCAAATCTTATAATTTTTTCTGCCTTTCAGAGCCAAAACACTAGAAAGGGCTGCTTGCCCATTGCCTCTATTTCCTCCCCTCCCATTCACTTCTCAACCCTGTGTGAGCTGGCTTTATGTTCCACCATTTAACTCCAATTGTCCTCTCCCCCTTTACCAACAATCTCCCAACTGCTAAAATTCTAATGGCCTTTTCCTTGTTGCTCTTGACCTTTGTGGGATTTGGCCACGTTAATCACCCTTTCTCCTTCACTTCTGTAAGACTGCTTTGTGGTGTTGTCCTCCTACATTGTGACTGCCTCTTCTCTGTCTCTTTTGCTGGATGCTCATTCATTCCCCACCTATTAAGCATGGTTGACCTCCCCTCCCCCACGATTCCATCCTGGGTCCTCTTCTCACCTCCTACCTTGTCTTCTGAGAGAGACAGAGAGACAGAGAACATAGAATAAAACCCCATAATTCAGGTTCACTTAGGTTCAAGACTTCTGAGTCATGTTTGGCATTTCCCTCTCCTTCACCCCCCTCCTCATGTCTAATTAGTTGCTGACTTGTTGATTCAATCTCTGTATACCACACATCTCTCTATGTATTCCATTTATACAACAACATATCAATGTCCTGGGCTATTACAATAGCTTTCTAATTTGTTTCCCTGCTTCCAATCTTTCTTCTCCCACATCCTCCACCCCTATAACTTTGTATTTATTTATTCCTGCACATGTTGTATTTACACCCCCCCTCAGAATATAATCCCCTTGAGAGGAAGTGTTTTCTAGAGTTTATCATAGTGCCTTATGCATAGTGAGTGCTTAATAAATGCTTACTGAATTGAACTGAATCCAAGCATGCAACCCCTTTATATAATTCCCAAAGTCTTTATTAAACAACTCCTTTGTGTTCAGCATGGGGCTAGGTAGGTGGTCTCGGTTCTGGAGAGAGAGAGATGCATACACAAAGTGACAGAGAGACAGAGAGAGAAATATAATTATTATCTCATTTGGTCCTCACAATAACCCTAGGAGATAGATGCTATTATTATTCCCTTTTTACAGATGAAGAAACTGAGGTTAAGTGACTTGCCCAGGGTCACACAGCTAATACATGGATAAGGCTATGCTTGAACTTTGCTCTTTCTGACTCCAGACCCAGCACTTCATCCACTGTGCCACCAAGCTACCCCCAGACGTATTACAATGCAGAAGGGTATGAAGTACCCAAATAAATGGTACAGGCAGCTAAGAAACTAGTCTTAAGAGTCAATAAATCCATTGTGACCTCTGACTCAGCTATTTACCAACTGTAGGATCTTAGCCATATTTCCCTTTTCTGAACTTCAGTTTCCTAGCTTGTAAAAGAAGAGGGGGAGGGGGCAAGGTGATAATACTTGTTCTGCTCCCCTCAATAAGCAGGGTATGCTAGAGTCATCTTGGACTGGCTCTTGCAGATAGCTAAATTTTCAGTGTGAGCATTTATTTATACCTTGGAATTTAGCAAATGCTACAAATCAGGGCTTGATTGATTGTTTTTTTGATTGTCTAGACTTAAGAAAGGGATGGAGAAAATGTTAATAATGCATATAAAACTTAAAGACATGTCATGCATATATCACCCCCAAGCTGATTGTTAAACATTTAGTAGCACCCCCCCATAGTGGTTTTGTGAATGGTTCAAATGAGATTATATATATGAAAGCATTTTGTAAACCGTCAAATTCAATACAGATGCAAACATATTTAACAATCTCTCGTTATGATTTATTATCAAGTTCTGTAAGATTTCAGGAAAGGGGAGGGGTGGCTAACAATGCTTCCCCTTTCCCTCTAAACTTGTTATCTGATTCTAAGGTAGGTGGCAGTAGTCAGGAAATATTATGAAGGAAGAGATGGAACTTGAGACGGTCCTGAAAAAAATGGACATAATTTAGATAGGTTGGGGGGGGGGCGCCTAGTCCAAGAACAGAGTATGCAGGTTGCAAGGTAGGAATAAACGCGGAATATGAAGAGAATCCAAGGTCCAAATGTAATTCAGGCAGCTCTTTAAAAAAAATCTGGCAATGGTTTAAGAGTAAAATGAAGAAACCTGAAAATTAAAGGGGTGTTGATTGAAAACAAGTACCAAGGAATGAAGAAAACACCGTCCATCTCTTAAAATCTCATCCTTTCTTAGTGGGACCAGGTAGCTAAAGGAGAAAATAATTCTGATGAGGGTAGAGGGGGAGGGTAGAGGTAGAGAGGAGTTATGTCATCTCTACCTGGGGGAGGGGAAAGAAGAATAATTCTTCTCTTGTAATATGTGGCCACCTAAGAAAGAATTAGAAAATTAATTATGTGCTGTAATTAGTGTAATGACCTACACCATTAGAGGTTATTTACAACAGGAATAAAAACTCCGTACCATAAATGTCATCCTGGGCTTTCGGAAAGTAAAGGCTTGCGGTAAACCACCATGGACAGGCCTGGCTAATTTCTGTTGTATTTTTGTTTGGTATATTCCACCCCCACCTCTGAGCAGTCAGGGTACTAGCAGCGATGGGCTCTGGAGATCTGCTTTAATCACTAAATTTCAGAATAGGAAGGGCCTTTGGTGACCACTTAGCACAAATTCTGCCCTCCCTCCTTCCCCCATCCCTACCCCAAGAATCCCTACTGCAAGAAGTGGTCCTTCAGCCTTTGCTTGCAGACCTTCAATGAAGAGGAAACCACTAATTCTTCTTCCTCTTTTGGACAGCTTCAAACATGAAAAGTTTTCTTGGTCAAACATAATTTGCCTCTTTGTGACTTTCACGCAATCCTTAATAAATAAATGTCTGTTGACTGGCTGACCCTTTGCTCCCTGCTTGGCCCTTTAGGGACAAACTGAACAAATGGATTTCCTCTTCCATAAGCCATCCTTTCAAGAGCTTGAAGAAAGCCAGTGTGATTCTCCAGACTCAACATTTCCAGTTCCTTCAACCGGTCCTGATATAGAATGGACTTAAGACCCTTTACCATCTTGGCTGCTCTTTTCTGGAGGGTAACCAGCTCATCCCTGTCCTTCCAATTGCATGATGTCCAGAAAGAAACATGATTCTTTAGGTGTGGTCATTTAGAAGGAAGATTTCTTCTCCTCTGCTCCTACTACTTCTGGAAGCCACTGACAAATCCCAGGCAACTGAGAATAGTGTAGGCCTAGTTTAGGCCAGGTAAGATGCCTCTTTCCCCCACTCCACTGGAAAAAGAGATGGTTTTATGTATGCTACAGCAGAGGTGTTCAACACGGGCTGATGGGCCATGTGCAGCCCACAACCCTCCCCAAACCAGATTAAAATGTAATCGGGACATATTTAACAAAATAAATAAAAGCACAATAAAACATAGATAATATTACATCTTCAAACTAAGTCAATATTTGGCCAACAGGGATTCTCATGTGCAGTTTAGTGGCTCCTGTTTCTTGTTGAATTTGACAACACTGAGCTTTAAAGGTTTGATGCGGAGGGACTCTGACACACTAAGGGGACAATGTGATATAAGGGAAAATTCAATATCTTTAAAGTCAGAGGCCATGGGTTCAAATGCCACCTATGATGCCTACTTCCTGTGTGACTTTGAGCATGTCACTTAACCTCTCTGGGCATCAGTTTCCTCACCTACAAAATGAGGGAGTTGGATAAGATAGCCCCCAGGGTCCCTTTTAGTGCTAAATCTATGATCTTAGGAATCATCTAGATATGTTCTATATTGGCATATAGAATATCCTTGTTCACTCTAGGTAAACTTGAAGATTCAACATTATTTCCTCCTTCATTTTCCAACCTCCTTGCTTTTACTCACTTCATAAAATACATCTAGAATGTATTCTCTACCCCTTGTCTACTCCCTACCTCCCTACTAGCCTCCATGTCTTTCCATTGAAATCCTTTTATTCCTTCAGGGTATAACCTGGGCACTACAGCTTCTCCACAAACCCCACCATTCCCAACCCAAGCCAGAAGTAACCTCTCCTCCTGGATTTCTCACAGCACTTTGTATTTCTCTTTTGTCACAATCATATTCTAATTTGTGAAGGACAATGTACCGTAGAAGAATGAGCCCTGGTCTTGGTCCCACTACATCCAGGGGCCGTCTCATTGTCCTAATGTATATTTTGCCATTGGACGTAGATGGCTCTGGAGGAGAGAGTGAGGTTGGTGACTTTGCACAGTCCTCCCTCACTTAAATACAATTCACTGCAAGTCATGACATCACCCTGACGTCATGGTCCTCTTCAAGAACAAAGAACAAACAGCAACAAGAAGAATGAGCCACTGGTCTTGCTGTCTGGTACTTATGTACACTGTAAATGTAGCCAAGTCTCTTAATCTCCCCCAGCCTCAATGAGCTGACTAGAAACAGCTGGCTAGCTCAGTGGATAGAGTGCTGTGCCTGGACTCAGGAACCCCTACCTAAGGTTCAAGTCCAAACAGGCCTGCATATGGATTAATTTTCCTTCTCTGCTCAGCCTAAAGCCAACTCCTGGCTTTTCCAGGAAAATAGCTGCTCTGTAGATTCTCCACTTAGAGCTTTGCAGTCATGATAGAGTGAAAGTGTTGAAGGGAGCCTTGTGTCACATATGACACTCAAAGAACAAAGAGAAGAAAAACAGCTAAAATTTACTCAAGAAAATAAAAATCAACCCTAATAGAAACTAAGCAAATTAAAGTGATAGTTGCCTTTGTAGCAAATGAGGCTTTCTAAAACTGGATGGTCCCTCCTCTGATACTTCTTTTTCCTCAAAGCCTAGCACAGAGACTGGTATCTACTATAGGAGGTACTTAATAAATGCTTGATTGTGGGGCAGCTAGGTGGTGCAATGGATAGAGCACTGGCCCTGGATTCAGGAGGACCTGAGTTCAAATCCGACCTCAGACACATGACACTTACTAGCTGTGTGACCCTGGGCAAGTCACTTAGCCCTCAGTGCCCTACAAAAAACAAAACAAAACAAAATAAATGCTCGATTGCTTGATTGACTAAATGAAGGATTAGCATTTGAACATTGGGCTTCAAAGTTTCCCACTGAGATTGGTTGAGAACAGGTCTTAGCAGGGCCTACCTGCAATTCACTTCAACATTCAGGAACCATTTATTAAATTAAAGAATAAAGTTCATCCAGTTTGAAGAGAAAGTAGACTGTGTGACGGGTAGCAATAAATGAGGACCTCTCTCTATCTCTGCATATATAGTTAGTTAGAGCTAGGAAGCCCCTTAGAAATGATTTAGTTTAATCTTATCACTTTAGAGAGGAGGAAATTAAGACTCAGAAACATGAAATGACTTGCCCAGGGTCACACAGCTAGTAAGTCATAAAGCTAGGCCTCTAACTTAGATCTTCTGACTCCAAATCCAGTGACTTTTTGGTACTATGTACCAGGGACTGTGCTAAGCACTACAGATACAAAAGGAGTCTGTGCCCTCAAAGAACTTACAATCTAATGGGGGAGACAACTTGCAAATAAATATATACAAAGCTACATAAAGGATAAATTGGAAATGATTAGAGAGGGAAGGCACTGGAATTAAGAGGGGTGAGTTAAGACTTAAAGGAAGCCAAGGAAGTCAGCAGGCAGAGATGAGAAGGGAGAATGTTCTAGGCATGGGGACAGCCAGAGATAATGCTCACAGCAGAGAGATGGAGTGTCTTGTTTACAGAACAGTCAGTGGGTCAATGACACTGTATCAAAGGGTATAGGGCAAGAGAGTCAGGTAGACTGGAAAGGTCGAGGCTGGAATATAGCAATGATGAGAGTAGAAACCAGGTCTCCTACCTCCCATGCCATTATTCCTTCCATCTTACCAGGCTCCCTGCTTGGTAGCAGCCACCCTACCCTGAGGCCTGTACTGCCCCTATCCCAGGCTGAGGATGTAGCGGGTTATTGGTACACTCAAGCATTGAACACAAAGCCAAACTGATCTCAGAGTATGCAGTATCCCCAAATCTGGCTGAAATTAGACATGGCAGATTTATTAGTGTTAATGAGTCATTTTGGCAGACCCAGGAACTCAAAGGAAAATAGCCAAATTTCAAGTTTACACTTACTGGACAGAGAGGAGATGAGGCTGCCTTCAATAACCTCTGGAAATGTCTCCAGGGGAATCCTAGAGTGTGATCTGTGGGGGTTCGCTCTCCTAACACAGCCTTAATCTAGGGGCTCCCGCTGATCTAAGACCCCAAGGATTCAGTGAATGTAGGTGGTTCTCTATTATATACCCTGAACTTCTCTAAATGGATAGTTACAGGGCTCAAAGAAAGGACACAAGAGCCCCTGGCACACTTCTCCCAATCATGCAGTTAGAATTCAATTCAATTCAACTTAACAAATATTTATTAAGTACAAGGCACTGATGATAGAAGAAAATTCAAAGAGAAATAATCCCTGTCCTCAAGGAGCTTAAATTCTTCCCAGGGAAGGAAGGGTGGGCATGGGGATGAGGAGTGAGGGAAAGTTAACAAAAATGCTTCTTGAGCAGTAAAACCTAGCTTTATTTTCAGTACATCAAGAGAGACAACCATCCTCCAAATGAAGCCTGAATGGGGTGACAGTGGTCGTGCCTGAGAGTCCATATGACACAGATTCTAGAAGGCCCCAAGTAGGACCCTAAAAGAGAAAAGATAGTGGTACCCATTTAGCTCTTTTCTGCCCAGGAGCCAGCAGACAGAGGTCCCTGCCAGGCCAGAAAGCTCAGACACAGCAATGTGACGATAGATAAGCAAGTAAGAAAAACAGAAATGTATGTAGACAGTGAAAGATGAAGACAGACATAACAAGAGACAAGAAACAGACAGAATGAGAGAAAGACATTGTGGTTTAAGGAGGAGAAGCACTGAACTGGCAAACTAGTCCTGGTTCTGCCACTAACTTCCTGGGAGGCCTTGGGCAAATAAATCACATTAGCTTTCTGAATGTCGCCTTCTTTATCTGTAAAATGAGGTTCTGGGTTGGATGAGATATGGGGTTCTTCACCTTTTTGGGTCACGGAGCCCTTCGGCAGTCTGATAAAGCCTAGGAACTCTTATCAGAATCATGATTTTAAATGCTCCAAATGAAATATGAAATACATATGACTAGAAAGGCAATCGATTACACTGAAATACAGTTATCAAATTATTTTTTTTTTAAATTTCCACAGACCCAAGATTAAGGACCCTGTTGGAAAGGATCCTTTCCAACTTCTTATGATAGAGATTAATTTATTCATTTGACAAGCATTGATTAAACTAGGCACTGGGGATACAACAGGAACAGTCAGGCAGGGATGGCAGGAGCATCAGTGAGAGAAAGGGAGGGAACATGAATGAGAATGAATGCCCGAAAAAGAGAGGAAAAAAAAGACAGCGAGACAGATGCAGCAACACAGGAACCTGAGACGCAGCAAATCGGAATCACTTTGACAGCAGACTGCAGAAGGTGAGCCCAGGCTCCAGTGGTGAAAAGGCCAACCCTTCCAAAGTCTACAGTCCCCCCCACCCCCACCCCCACCTACACACACACACACACACACACACACACACACACACACACACACACACACACACACACACACACACACCCCTCTTCCTATTGGGAATTAGAATCAACAAAGAAACACACAATAACCACTAACCAAACCAAAGCTCTTTTTCCTCTTCCCTAGCCTGCCTCCCCTCCTCTGCTCCTATTTTCCCTCAGGATTTGGCAGCTGTGTCCTGGGCCCTGGAGATAGCCCTTCCCAAATCCTTTCCTGACTTCAGAAGCTGCTGAAATGGAGGGATGGAGAGAAGCACAGAGGAGAGAAAAGCAAGACAGAAAGGAGAAGGGGAGAGGGAAGGAGAAACAGAAAGACTATGGGCCACCACCACAGTTTCTCAGCAGGGCAGTGGCCATACTTCATATGCTCACTTGCTATTAATTGGCCTAACAAACAAAGTACACATTTGTTCAACTAAATGGCCCAGCAGCAAGTTCTACTATTCTAGGGAAGGGAGTTGGCTTCATTAACTGGATGTGATGGACTGTGGGAGATAGGGTTAGGACAAGAAGGAAGAGGAAAGGAGTTTTCATGGGAAGGGGCTGCCTCCCCATAGACCAGGACACTATTATAAGTTGGTGGTCCCAATAAATACAAAAATATCGATAACTGCTCTTTTTTTATAGTGGCAAAGATTTGGAAACTGAGGGGCTCCCCATCATTGGGGGACTGGCTGAAAAAGTTATGGTATGTGAATGTGATATAAGAAAAAATGAAGGGGATGATTTCAGAGAAACTCAGGAAGAATTGTAGGAAATGAAGGAGAGTGAAGTGAGCAGAATCAGGATGACTATACAAGAATGGCAATTTTGTAAGGACAAGTAACTTTGAAAGACTTAGTGGGGCAGCTGGGTGGTGCAGTGGAGTCAGGAGTACCTGAGTTCAAATCCAGCCTCAGACACTTAACACTTACTAGCTGTGTGACTCTGGGCAAGTCACTTAACCCCAATTGCCTCACAAAAAAAAAAAGAAAGAAAGAAAGAAAGAAAGAAAGAAAGAAAGAAAGAAAGAAAGAAAGAAAGAAAGAAAGAAAGAAAGAAAGAAAGAAAGACTTAGGAACTCTGATCAACGCAATGATCTGTTACAGTTCCAGAGGACTCAAAACAAAACATGCTACCCACCTCCTGATAGGTGATAAACCCACAATATGGGTGGAAACTTATTTTTTGGACATGGCCAATTCAGGAATTTGTTTTGTTGGACTATATATGTTGGTAAAAAAGAGTTTGATTTTTTTTTTGCTTTCTTTTTTTTTTTTTTTTTGCGGGGCAATGGGGGTTAAGTGACTTGCCCAGGGTCACACAGCTAGTAAGTGTCAAGTGTCTGAGGCCGGATTTGAACTCAGGTACTGCTGAATCCAGGGCCGGTGCTTTATCCACTGTGCCACCTAATTGCCCCCCTTTTTTTTTGCTTTCTTAATGCATAGGGAAGGAAGAGTGAATAGAGATCTGAAAATGAAATAAAGTTTGATTTGGGAGGCATGGGGGAATTTTCCAAATTTCCCTTTCCCCAGGTGCCAGAGTTCCTGGAATTTCACTGTTAGAGATTCACATTTTAGGGTTAAGTTTCAACCTCTGAGGTAGGACCAAAATGGTAGAGTGAAAAGTCACAAGTGCCAAATCTCTCACAAAACTTCTAAAATATGACCAAAGAAGACACTGAACAGAATTCTGTATAGCTAACAAAAAAGCCACAATGGGTCATTTTTCTAAGTTGAGGCCACTTAGGAAGACAGTGAGACCTGTATGGACCAGCGTGACAGCTGACCAGAAGGGTATTATGGCAGAAATGGCACTGGCTGTGGGCAATGGGGCAGCTGAAGTGCCTAGGGACTGTAAGGGGAATGAATACCTATTCAGAAAGAGATCCCAAGGAACCCCTGTTCTAGCATTGGGCATAGGAATAGGTACCATACAGCAGCTTTGTTACCCATTACTAAGTTCTAGGTCACAGTTCTAGGGCAAAGGGAAATAGTCTTATTCACAAATGAGTAGAGGACCTCTCTATGTAAGGACCAGAGCACAGAATAAAAGAGCAGTGATCAGACCTCTCTTTAGATCATACCATGTTAGAAAAAGCAAAAACCTACAACTTCCCAGATCAAGCTGTGAAAGCAGAAAGTCATAAAAGACCAGTTAAAAAAAGACCCCTCAAACTATTTATCCATCTTAGAGGTGAGCAGAGCCCAGTAGGCTGGGAAAGGAAGCAATCAACAGAAAAAGAGCCTGACCATAAAAAAGTTACTTTGGTAACAGGGAAGCTCAAGACAAAAACTCAGAAGAATATAGTGATTTGAAAGCATTCATAAGTAAATCATCAAAGAAAAATGTAGACTGGACAAAAGGCCAAGAAGAATTCCTAGAACTACATTTTAAAAATAGAGCAAAAAGTAATTTTAAAAATCAAAGAGCAAAAGAGAAAAAATGGAAAAATAAATGAGAGCTATTCCAGAAAACTATGAAAAGAGCTACGTAAAAGAGGCAAAAAAAATTGAAATTAACTCTTTATGAACCAGAATTGGCCAAATGGAAAATGAGATATAAAACCTCACTGAAAAAAATAACTCCTTAAAAATTAAAACTGGTCAAATGGATGCTAATAACTACATGAGATATCAAGAAACAATGAAACAAAATCAAAAGACTGAAAAAATAGATGATGATGTGAAATATCAATAAAAAATCATTGACCTGGAAAATAGATCAAGGAAAGATAATTTAAGAATTACTGGGGGGCAGCTAGGTGGTGCAGTGGATAAAGCACCAGCCCTGGATTCAGAAGGACCTGAGTTCAAATCTAGCCTCAGACACTTGACACTTACTAGCTGTGTGACCTTGGGCTTAACTCTCATTGCCCTGTAAAAAAAAAAAAAGCCATTCCTACCCCAAAAACTAATATATCACATAGTCACAGGCCCAAAAAGAGCTCTTGGAAGAACTTTTAAAAAGAATTAAAAAGTCAAATTTTAGGGGCAGCTAGGTGGCGCAGTGGATAGAGCACCGGCCCTGGAGTCAGGAGGACCTGGGTTCAAATCTGGCCTCAGACACTTAACACTTACTAGCTGTGTGACCCTGGGCAAGTCACTTAACCCCAATTGCCTCACTAAAAAGAAAACAAAAAAAACAAACAAACAAACAAAAAAAGAATTACTGGACTGGGGGCAGCTAGGTGGCACAGTGGATAGAGCACAGGTCCTGGATTCAGGAGGACCTGAGTTCAAATGTGACCTCAAACACTTGACACTTACTAGCTGTGTAACCCTGGGCAAATCACTTAACTCTCATTGCCTCATCCCCCCCCAAAAAGAATTACTGGACTACCTGAAACCCAACCTCAAAAAGAGCCTAGACAATACAGAGTAGTAAATGATTAAAGTAACCTTATATTTGACAAATGTAAAGATGTAAACTTTGGGAATAAGAATACACTATTTGGTTAAAAAAAAGTTGGGAAGTCTGGCAGAAATTGGGTAGAGACCAATATCTTATATCATTTACCAAGATATTGTCAATATAGATAATAATCTAGCTATAAAGGAAGCTATAAGAAAACTAGAAAAATATGGAACACAATACCTATTTGACTTATGGCTAGAAGAATTTATGAGTAAACAAGAGATAGAGAGCATTGTGAGATATAAAATAGATTATTTTGATTAATCTAAATAAAAAAGAATTTGTACAAATAAAACTAATGTAGCCATGATTAGAATGAAAGCAGAAAATGGGGGAAAGAGGGAAGGAATTTTATAGAGTTTTTCAGATAAAGACCTTATATTTCAAATATATAGAGAACTTTGTCAAATTTATTAAAATACAAGTCATTCCCCAACTGATAGATAGTCAAAGGAAATAAAATATATTGTTATATGAAAAAATGCTCTAAATCATCATTATAGAAATACAAATTAAAACAACTGAGATCTCACTCATATCAGACTGGTTAAAAAGTTAGGAGAAGGGGGCAGCTAGGTGGCACAGTGGATAGAGCACCGGCCCTGGAGTCAGGAGTACCTGAGTTCAAATCTGGCCTCAGACACTGAACACTTACTAGCTGTGTGACCCTGAGCAAGTCACTTAACCCCAATTGCCTCACTTAAAAAAAAAGTTAGGAGAAAATGACAAATATCAGAAGGGAAATGGAAAAATTGGGATATTAATGCATTGTTGTGGAACTGAACTTATCCAATCATTTTGAAGAACAATATGGAATTATTCCCAAAGAGTTATAAAAGTGTGTATACCCTTTGACCCAGGAATACCACTATTAGGTCTGTTTCCCAAGGTAATTAGAAAAAAAGGAAAAGAACCTCTATGTTCTAAAAATATTTATAGCACTTCTCTTTGTGGTGGCAAAGAACTGGAAATTGAAGCATTGCCCATCAATTGGGGAATGACTAAATAAGTTGTGGTATATGATTGTGATGGAATACTACTGGTTGATTTTAGAAAAAAAGAAACACTTGCATGAAATAATGAAAAGTGAAGTAAGCAGAACGAAAAGAACATTGCGTACAGTAAAAGCAATACTGTTCAAAGAATAATTGTGAACAACCAAGTTATTCTGAGTACAATAAATCCTCAAATCAACTATAAAGGACCAATGAAGGAAGATGCTATCTACCTCCAGAGAAAGAACTGATAAATAAATGTATGCATAGTATTGTTTTACATACATTTATAAATGTGTCAAATAGTGGCCTTCTCTAATGTGGGGGGGAGGGGGAAGGAGACAGTTTGGAACTTCAAATGTAACCAAAAAAATTAAACTTTTTTAAAAGAGTATAGACAATATATTGCAAGAAATTGCAACGGGGGGGGGGGCAGCTAGGTGGGGCAGTGGATAGAGCACCGGCCCTGGATTCAGGAGTACCTGAGTTCAAATCTGGCCTCAGACACTTGACACTTTCTACCTGTGTGACCCTGGGCAAGTCATTCAACCCTAATTGCCTCACCAAAAAAGAAAGAAAGAAAGAAAGAAAGAAAGAAAGAAAGAAAGAAAGAAAGAAAGAAAGAAAGAAAGAAAGAAAGAAAGAAAGAAAGAAAGAAAGAAAGAAAAAGAAATTGCAAAGGAAAATTGCTCATGTATCTTACAACAAAGTAGAAATTAAAAGATTCCACCAGTCATCTCCTGAAAGAAATCCCAAAATGAAAACTCCCAGTAATATTGTAGCAAAAATCCAGAGCTCCTAGGTCAAGGAGAAAATATCGTAAGCAGCTAGAAAGAAAGAATTCAAATATTGTCGAGACAAAGTCAGGATCACCTGAGACCACTATAAGGGAGTTGAGGGCTTAGAATATGATTTTCTAGAAGGCAAAGGAGTTGAAATTATAACTAAGAATAACCTACCAGCAAAATTGATTATAATTCTACATGAGGAAAGACTGGATATATGATGAAATAGAGTACCTTTAAGCATTTCTGGTGAAAAATAAGAACTGAATAGAAACTTTGACCTTCAAACATTAGACTCTAAAGAAGCTTTAAAAGGTAAGCACGAGTGAAAAATCATAACAGATTTATAACAAGGTTAAACTATTTTCTCACAATACCCATATGGGGAAATGATACATGTAATCTCTAACAGCATTATCATCATTAGAACAGTTAGAAGGTGTGTGACCCTGGGCAAGTCACTTAACCCTCATTGCCCCACAAAAAAAGAACAGTTAGAAAGAATCTATTTTGACGGAGGGCATGGGTGTGAGTCTAGGATGTTAAAATGATTTCAAAAGAAGAGAGTGAGGGTGAGAAAGAAGGATGCATTGGTAGAAGAAGGAAGGTACAGGAACAATGGGGAAAAGTATCTCACATAAAAGAAGCATACAAGGAAAAGTTTTTATAAGGGGGGGAATAGGTGGAGGAGTAGGCAACACTTGAATGTCACTCTTATCTGAATTGATTCATGAAAGGAAGAGTATACATAGACACACATACACATACACACACACACACACACACGAGTATAAAAATCTATCTTAGGGGCAGCTAGGTGGCACAGTGGATAAAGTATTGGCCCTGGATTCAGGAGGACCTGAGTTCATATCCGGCCTCAGACACTTGACACTTACTAGCTGTGTTACCCTAGGCAAAGTCACTTAACCCCAATTGCCTCACCAAAAAAAAAAAAATCTATCTTACCAATAGAGAAGTATGAGGGGAAGGAACTAAGAAAAAAGTGGGGAAGGGGGAAGTTTGATAAGAAGGAGGGCAGATTAAGGCAGGCAGTGGTCAGAAGCAAAAAAACTTTTGAGTGGGGTACAGGTTTAAAAAGAGAAGTATAAATAGAAGGGACTAAGATGGAAAGAAATACACAGTAAGCATAACTGTGAATGTGAATGGGATCAACTCACCCATAAAATAGAAGAGGATAGCAGAGCAGATTAGAAACAAGAGTCCAACAATATATTGTTTATAAGAGACACATTTGAAACTCAAAGACACACACAGAGTTAAAATAAGAGGCTAGAGCAGATCCTATTATATTTTAGCTGAAATAAAAAAGGCAGGGGTACAGTCATAATCTTAGACAAAGCCAAAGCAAAAGTAGTCCTAACTAAAAGAGGTGATCAAGGAAACTACAATTTTCTTAAAGGTACAATAAATTAGTATCAATAGTCAATATATGGACCAAATGGCATAGCATCCAAATTCTTGAAAGAAATGTTAAATTAATGGAGGAAATAGACAATAAAACTCTACTAGTGAAAAGAGTTTTTTTTTTACCTCTCTCAATTTACCTCTCCCAGATATAGACAAATCTAATCATAAAATAAACAAGAACTTAAGTAGATGAATAGAATTTTAGAAAAGTTAGATATCATAAAACTCTGGAAAAGATTAAATGGGAATGGAAAGGAGTTTAACCATTTCTAAGTTGTGCATAACATCTATACAAAACTTGATTATGTATAAAATCCTTACCAACAAATGCTTAAAAGCAGAAATATTAAATGCACCCCTTATACCTATTTGTACAAAAATATTTATAGCAGCTCTTTTTATGGTGGCTAAGAATTAGAAATCAAAGGTATGCCAATCAATTGGGGAATGACTAAATGCACTGTGGTATATGATTGTAATGGAATATTATTGTGGTATAAGAAATGAAAAACTGGAAGGTTTCAGAAAAACCTGAAAAGACTGACATGACCTGATGTATAGTGAAGTGAATAGACTCAGAAGAACATTGCACACAGCAACAGTAATATTATTCAATAAACTAAAATGTCTTAGCTATTCTCAGCAATAAAATGATCCAAGATAATCCCAAATGACTAATGATGAAACATACTCCAAAGAAAGAACTGATATTGACTGAACAGAGACTGAAGCATTTTTTCACTTTCTTTTTTAAATTTTTTCCCTTTATTCAAACCTTTTTACACAAAATGACTAATATTGAAATGTTTTATACAACTGCACATGTATAACTTATATCTGATTGATTACCACCTATGGGAAGGGGTCTTGGGAGGGAGGAAAGGAAGGATAGAATTAGGAACTCAAAACATTAAATAAAAAAATGTTAATAAAAATAAAATTAAAATAATGTTAATAAAAATAAAATTAAAATAAATGTACCCCTTTCATAACCCAATAAAAATTACATTCAATAAAGAACCTTTGAAGCATAAATTAGAAATTATTTGGAAATTAAATAATCTAATCCTAAAAAATAAGTTGGTCAAAAAACATACCATAGAAACAATCAATAATTTCATTAAAGATGACAATGAGACAATATACTAAAATTTGTGGGATACAACCAAAGAAGTATTTAGGATAAAATTTATCACTTTAAAGACATCAATAAAAGGGAGAAAGAGCAGATGAACAAATTGGGCATGCAACTAAAAAAGCCAGAAAAATAACAAATTAAAAATCCCCCATTAAACATCAAAATAGAAATCCTAAAAGGTGAGATGAATAAAATTGAAAGTAAGCATCAAGCTCTCTAGGGACCCTCTCCCTTTTAAAAGCAAAAAATAAAAGGCAAGGAAGTCTGTTTTATCATTTAGTTGCTAACCTTTTGATAATGAACCTCTATGTATTTAGCTAAGCTGACCTTCAGACCCCCAAATTGTCTGTTACCAGACTTGTATCTGTACCTTTTCTAGCTTGGCAGGACCTCTTACAGCATGTGTGCTTTACTGACATTGCTTTTTAGAACCTAGGGATACCTTTATCTTGAGAAGAGTAGTCAATAGGGAAAATGAAATGTCATTCACTAATACTTTAGTGAGAATTAGTTGTTCTCAGTACAATTTGGTCCCTGACAGCTCAATATGCAAGTAATGGTGACTAGGGAACTGAGTGAAGGATTAAGGGTTCATGAGGTCATTGAAAGGAAGGAAAAGGACACAGACAAAATGGTGGGAGAACTAAAGACAAATTCCAACCAATTGACTTCACTCAGGAACATTCTGACTATGGGGATGCCTTTAAAACCTGATCATAAATCAGACTACCTAAAAATAATTTTATAGAGCTAGAAAAAATAATAACAAAATTCATCTGGAAAAACAAAAAATCAAGAATATCCAGGGAAATAATGAAAAAAAAAATTCACAGGAAGGTGGGTTAGAAATACCAAACCTGGAGCTTTACTATAAAGCGGCAGTCATCAAAACTATCTGGTACTGGCTAAGAAATAGAGTGGAGGATCAATGGAATAGGCTAGGCACAGGAAAGGCAGTAGTAAATGACACTAGTAATGTAGTGTTTGATAAACGCAAAGACTCCAGCTTCTGGGATAGGAACTCAGTATTTGACAAAAACTGCTGGGAAAACTGGAAGATAGTATGGCAGAAATTAGGCATAGACCAACATCTTACACCTTATACTAAAATAAGGTCAAAATGGATACACGATTTAGACATAAGAGGTGATACCATAGGTAAATTAGGAGAGAAAGGAATAGTCTACCTATCAGATCTTTGGAAAGGAAAACAGTTTATGACCAAACAAGAGATAGAGTATATTATAAAATGCAAAATGGATGATTTTGATTACATTAAATTAAAAAATTTTTGTACAAACAGAAGCAATGCATCCAAAATTAGAAGGGAGGCAGAAAGTTGGGAAACAATTTTTGAGGCCAGTATTTCTGATAAAGGCCTCATCTCTAAAATATATAGGGAACTAAATCAAATTTATAAGAATCCAAGTCATTCCCCAATTGAGAAATGGTCAAAGGATATGAACAGGCAGTTTTCTGATGAAGAAACCAAAGCTATCTATTCCCATATGAAAAAATGCTCTAAATCTCTGATTAGAGAGATGCAAATTAAAACAACTCTGAGGTACCACCTGACACCTATCAGATTGGCTAAAATGACAAAAAAGGAAAATAATAAATGTTGGAGAAGCTGTGGAAAAATTGGAACACTAATGCATTGTTGGTGGAGCTGTGAACTGATCCAACCATTCTGGAGAGCAATTTGGAATTATGCCCAAAGGGCAATAAATCTATGTATACCCTTTGACCCAGCAATACCACTTTTGGGTCTTTTTCCCAAAGAGATCATGGAAAGGGGAGAGGGACCCACATGTACAAAAATATTTATAGCTGCTCTGTGCGTGGTGGCAAGGAATTGGAAGTTGAGGGGATGCCCATCAATTGGGGAATGGCTGGACAAGTTGTGGTATATGAACACAATGGAATACTATTGTGCTGTAAGAAACAATAAGCTGGAGGAGTTCAGAGAAACCTGGAGGGTCTTGCATGGGTTGATGATGAGTGAGATGAGCAGAACCAGAAGAACATTGTACACAGTATCATCAACATTGTGTGTTGATCTACTGTGACGGACTATATTCTTCTCACCAATGCAATAGTACAGAAGGATTCCAGGGAACTCATGATAGAAGAGGATCTCCAAATCCAGGGGAAAAAAAAGAACTGTGGAGTATAGATGCTGAATGAACCATACTATTTCTTTTGTTTTGGGTGCTGTTGTTTTTCTATTTTGAGGTTTTTTGTCATCGCTCTGATTTTTCTCTTATAACATGACTAATGCAGAAATATGTTTAATGTTGTTATGTATGTATATGTATATATATAACATATATCAGATTACCTGCTGTCTAGGGGAGGAGGGAGGAAGAAAAATATGAAATTGGAAAGCTTGTATAAACAAAAGTTGAGGACTATCTTTACATGTAACGGGAAAAAAATAAAATACTTTATTAATTAAAAAAACCTGATCATAACTATATTTATTTGTAATATACTTTTTGTTTTTCTTGCCTTCTCATTAAGTAGGAAAAGCAAGAGGAGAGAGAGAGAAAATTTGAAATTTTTAAAAATATGTACTTTAAAAATAAACTGGGGGGGGGAAGCTAGGTGGTGCAGAGGATGGCCCTGAATTCAGGAGGACCTGAGTTCAAATCCTGCCTCAGACACTTAAGACTTACTAGCTGTGTGACCCTGGGCAAGTCACTTAACCCTACTTGCCCCGCAAAAATAAATAAATAAATAAATAAACTGGGGCAGCTAGGTGGCACAGTGGATAGAGCACCGGCCCTGGATTCAGGAGGACCTGAGCTCAAATCCGGCCTCAGACACTTAACAATTACTAGCTGTGTGACCCTGGGCAAGTCACTTAACCCCAATTGCCTCACCAAAAAAAAAATAATAAACTGAGTATAGAATCATAGAATATTAGTAGTGATTAAGACCTTAGTACAGCTCCCTTCCTATTTTACAAATGGGAAAGCTGAGATTCAGAAAAATTCAAGCTGTGTGGGCTAAGCTGGATTTGAACCCCTTCTCTTCTTCTTACTAGCTCTATCACCTTGGACAAATCACTTGAACTTTCAGACCCTATTTCATCACCCACAAAGTAGAAATAACAATAATAAAACAGAGGTGGTGTAATGAACAAATGAGGTAATATGTATAGATAATTGTGTAAGCTGTAAAGTGCTACATATCTATAAGCTATTACTCTTAGATGCATATCCCAGAATAACATTGTCCCAGCCCCTGTTAATGCAGCAAGACACTCTGGGACTTGTCTAATCTGCCCACAATGCAAACTGGATGTTCAATATCTGAACTTACTGCCCCAGTAAATATTGTCTGGCCTAATGTTGCCTTTTCAGAGAACCAGTTATCAATGATAGGCAGGGGTATGCCTGGATATAATATTAATAATATTAGGTGATTTGCCTAAGGACACCCACCCAGAGGCAGAGCCAAGGCTAGAACCAAGGTCCTCTAACTCCCATCCCAATTTCAAAGCACAAAGCAGGAATCCAGATGCTTAAAATCCTACAAGAGAAGAACTGGATGGAATCTTGAGGATCACTGAATCAAAGCATTGGAAGTTTTAGTGATAAAGGAATCTTAGATGTCAACTAGTCTAACAAACTCGTTTGATAGAAAAGGCAGTCCAGAGGGAGCACAGAGATGTTAAGGAATTTGCTGAGGGTCACATAGCCAGGACTTGAATCCAAGTCCCATGATTCCTATCATTCGGTGCAAGTTCCAGCAATACATGCTTCACAGTTACACTTTAAGTGCATACATGTTTTTTTGTTTGATTTTTTGTTGTTGTTTTTTGTTTTGTTTTGTTTTGTGAGGCATTTGGGGTTAAGTGACTTGCCCAGGGTAAAAAATTTTTTTTTGGGGGGGGGGCTGGGTAGTGGAGGTTAAGTGACTTGCCCAGGGTCACACAGCTAGTAAGTGTCAAGTGTCTGAGGCCAGATTTGAACTCAGGTCCTTCTGAATCCAGGTCCTATGCTCTATCCACTGCACCACCTAGCTGCCCCCTTGTTTGATTTTTTACAAGCAAAAATAAGTGGATAAGTCTGTGCATTGCATAGGTATTGACTCCTATATTGAAGGACCAAATGCTTTTCCTTCTTTGAGAGAAGAGGGTCCCAGGCCCAGAGCTCTCACACACCCCTTTCCTCCCCTATCTCCATTACTCAAAGCAATTTGGTAACATTCTCTTCACTACCCAAGGCTTACTGTCCACTTCTCTCCATTTCCTTCATTTTGCCTCAAATGTCAAGAACTTCCTGTTTTCCCAGATGACAATCCATTAGTCAGCTGGATTATAGTACTAATGTACCAATAAGAAAAAAACTCCAGGAATTCTCAAAGCTCTCCTAGCCCACAAATGTGCATTAGGAGAAGGGCCTTCTGGGGCCAAGAAATACTGATATTCGGTCTTTTTGTTTTAATGTTTTCACTTGTATAAATTAAATAAAGAAAAGTGTATCGTTCGATTCACATAGGCTTACTATAAGATTTCTCTGACAGCAACAAAATGTATGTATGAAATATGATGGGATTCTTCAAAAAGTTATATTCTAAAAATATAAAAAGGGTCAGTTTTTAAAAGGTTGCTAACCTCTAATTCAGCCCAACCCCCTCACTTTTTACATTTTTTATAGAAGATACTAAGGCTCAGAGAGTGGAAAGGACTCCCATCCTACATCACACACCCTGGATTTTCACTTTTGTTTCTGTTACCTTGAACCTGGTTCACCTCATTCCTTAAGACCATGACTACCTTGTAGCTTCTTGAAATCCTTAGGGAAGGGAAGATACAAGATAGATGACATTTACTAGGTGCTTACTATTTTCCAGGTACTGTGCTAAGTGATGGGGATGCAAATACAAGCAATCAAGACATTCCTTGACCTCAAGGAGCTTACAATCTGTTTTGTTTTGCAGGGCAATGAAGGTTAAGTGATTTGTTCAGGGTCACACAGCTACTAAGTGTCAAGTGTCTGAGGTCAGACTTGAACTCAGGTCCTCCTGAATCCAGGGCTGGTGCTTTATCCACTGCACCACCTAACTGCCCCCTTACATTCTAATAGGGAAGAAAATATACAAAGTAGAAATATATAGTAGTGATAATATAATATTATATCCTGGAATACCCCATCTGCTATTGATAACTGGTTCTTTGAAAAGACAAGGTTAGGCAATACAACATCATTGGATCAGTTAGTTAATATACTGAATATCCAATCTGCAAATGTCTTGAAAGGAAAAATGTAGAGTTGGCTGGGAAGTGACATGGGGGCCTGGTTTCAAGCAGAACAAGATGAAAGTTCACCTATCAGAACCTGAATTTGGCTAAGAGTCCATGACTCAGGCAGAGCCATAACTAGGAATTCTTGCACTTATGGAAAGCACCACAAGTTGTGCCTTGGGGGGGCGGGAGAGGGGAGGGGGGCACTAGGTGGTGCAGTGGATAGAGCACCAGCCCTGGATTCAGGAGGACCTGAGTTCAAATCTGGCCTCAGACACTGGACACTTACTAGCTGTGTGACCCTGGGCAAGTCACTTAACCCCAATTGCCTTAAACATTGGGTGCTAACCCTAAGCCCTCCCTCACTTAAATGACAAGTCATGACATCACCACCATATCATGGTCCTCTATGAGAATGAAGGACAAACAACAGCACAGTGCTTGGCACATAGTAGATGCTTAATAAATGCTTATTGAATCGAATATGAAAAGCTGTTGAAGGTCATGGGGAGACTTGGAGGGTTGTAATATTTATCCTGAAACATCTGAAGGGCTGTCACATGAAAGAAGAATGAGAGGGGCAGCTAGGTGGTGCAGTGGATAGAGCACTGGCCCTGGATTCAGGAGGACCTGAGTTCAAATCCGGCCTCAGACATTTAACACTTACTAGCTGTGTGACCCTGGGCAAGTCACTTAATTCCAATTGCCTCACCAAAAAAAAAATTAAGAAGAAAGAAGAATGAGACCCTTTGGCTATAGAGAGGAAAGGGTAAAGAAGTCAGTGTAGAGAAGTGGTAAGAGTGTTGAATTTGGGGATTATGGGATCCAGCTCTGCCACTTACTATCTAGTGTGACCCATGTTTGTTTCAGCCGTCTGTAAAATGAAAGGGTCGTCCTAAATGACCTTTAATGTCTCATCTTTAGCAAACCATTCCAGTATCTCTGCCTAAAAAATCCCCAAATGGAGAGTCAGACACAACTAAAGGACAACTTAACAAAAACCAGCTCTAGACATGGAACCTTCTATTGGACCAGATGGTCTCTGAGGTCGCATGCATCTATTGGATTCTGTGATTCTGGGCTCCAGCAAGGCAGTTTTCGGTTCAACATACAAAGATCTGTCCAGCAAAGAAGGAGCTGACCTAAAAAACTGAGCGTCCATCTCTGGAGGTCTTCAGGTAAGACCCCAGACAGTCATTTGTTAGGCATGTCACGGATGATTCCTGTAGCCGCTGCTTGCTTTCAAAACAGTACCCCCAGCATTGAACAGCACTCACTTGTCAACCTGCAGGTGAGAGGAGGAGGGAGGGAGGGAGGGGAAAAAAAGGTGGGCTCTAGAAAGGGAGGCTGACCTGACTTTAAATCAAAACCCTCTTCTCCCTCAATGTGGAAAGAGAGCTCTTAGTGCTTTGAAAACTGGGTTAAAAATGGCTTGGCTCTACCTATCTTATCTGCTTTACTCTGAAAGCCTTCAACGTGTGGCAGGTTTTCACACAGAATTTTCCTCGCTAATCCCCCTTTGTTAGCTCTGATACTGGCATTGCAATACCGGCCTCGTCTGGACGATTTAAGAGGGATTACAGGCCCTCAATCCTGCAGCATGTGGGAGAGAAATGTTTCCTCAAATCAAATTCTACAGAAACCCATTTTCAAAAACAATCAAAGTGCAAATCCCTACTCTGGATTGAAGGGGAAGGGGAAGGATCCTTGTTTCTTCCAGATTCAATACAGCAAACCCAATTGCGCCATCTTGGCCAATAGGAAAAACTGATTATTAGGACTAACCCTTGCTGTCACCCCACCCCTTTGCCTCTACTTTACCTAAAACAAGATTCCTGGTGAAGGGCAAAGTTTGGAAGTCCTGGACCAGGTTGGGGTTGGCTCTGACATTGCCGCCCAGGGAGATACTGTAGGTCTTCTAGTAAAAGGAGAAGAAGCAAGAAGTGAGATGTGACTAATGGAGCATGATACAGTCTACAGAGCCTTAGGGCCAGGCAATCTTAGCAAGAAGTCCTGTTACTGGCATACTGTCTGCGACCACGGGCATGTCATGATCAGTAACTGAGTAGAGATTGTCCAGTTAACCCACTATGTCTATCACAGGGCCTCAACAGCTGACCTTCTTACATCTAGCCCTTCCCATTCAGCCATTCACCAACACCATCACACCATCTACCTGCCTCTACCCTCCCCGCATGGACTGGTACCTTCCACACTGAACCTGAGGCTTAGATCTCCACACCTGGATTTTCCAGAATTCATAGCCCTGTGTCCCTGGGGAAATTAATCCACTTGTTTTGAAACACTAGTCCTAGGGGCCCCAAGTGTGTGGAAACTAGATTAGATGATGTCCTGTATCACCTAACGGAGGAGCAGTTAGGTGGTACAGAGGATAGAGTGCCAGGCCTGGACTCAGGGAGACATCTTCCTCCCTGAGTTCAAATCAGGCCTTAGACACTTATTAGCTGTGTTCCCCTTGACAAATCATTTAGCCCTTTTTGCCTCAGTTTCCTTATCTGCAAAATGAGCTGATGATAGAAAGAGCAAACCACTCCAGTGGTCTTATTTTACCAAGAAAACCCCAAATGGGGTCACAAAGAGTCAGACATGACTGAAAAACAACAAAAAAGAGAAGAGAATGAAGATTTCATTTCTTTTCAAAATCTCTGGGTAAATCGGTTTTGATGGGCTGGTAGATGAGCTAATGCAGGGCAGAGGTAGAGGGATTAGAAGCCTGTTGATGTATTTACCGCCTACACAAGGAATCCTATCTTTTTTACCCCCTATACTGATCCTAGTTAAACCCCTGGGAGATTTCTGAACCTTTTGGGAAGCAGAGTCTAGCTTGGGAATTCAGCCACCAACACAATAACTGAAAAAGCCAGAGTGCTCACCAGTTGGTCAGGCCAAGAGAAGGAAGTGGGTCATGGTGAGTGGATTTTATTCTCTCAAATTGCTCCAGGTCCTCATGCAGCCTGGAAGTTGGTGCCACCTGGAATCTGAATAACTGTTTTTTCTCAACACCCTGGTGCCAGGTCCCCAAAACTCTGCCTCCACTTCCAAATTCTTTCCTCTTCTTTTTCCATCACAGAAGTCTGGAAACTAAACTGCATTGCAGCCCATTTGTAAAGTTTGGGGTCAAAAGCTTGGTTTCACATAAGTAAAAGAAAAAAAAGGGGGGGGGAATCAAGAATCCGTGGATTAAACTTGCTCTGTGCTGAGAGATATAGGCTTCTTGTATACAGTCTATGTTTTTTCTCTGCCCCACCACTCCACTCCAAAGGGAGTCAAACTCTGGTGTCTCTCAAAGATCAAGGCTTCTGGTAACAAATGGACCTTGAAATCCGATTTCCTCTTTGAAACACTGGTGCAGGCCGGGCACGGCACTGCTGCAATTATAAGCCTGCTCCTCACTCAGTTGGCACTCCCATCTCCACTGTTCACCAAGCCCTAATTATGCTACTCAACAGTAAGCAAATGGCCCTTTTGGGGAGGGGATGGAGGAGAAAAAATGGCTGCTCAGCCCCTGGGGTGACTTTGAGCAGAGCTTGCTCAAAAATGCATAACCCCAATATTTTCTTCTTAAGCAATTCTTCCGTTCTTTGATGTTCCAGTGTGAAAGACAATTGCATCCGGCTTAATAGCAGGCAGGAGGAGAAGGGGGTGGGGGCTCCACTCTCACTCTCCCCATTCTTATAGGTCAAGTTCTGCTTTGCCATTTCTGCCCCGGCTGTCTGGCAACTCAGTAAGTGGGCTGTTGTTTCCACAGGAATGGACGGGGCTGCAGGAGGTGTTGTTATCAGAAGACTCTATTGACCAAGACTTGTGGACTTCCAGTTTGCTCATTCCTTTAGCTCCAGTCTTTACCAGCCCTTTCTCCTCTGTTGACACTCTCCTGGGGGGCTATACCCTTGGAGAACAAGGGAGTAGTGCTAAGAAGACAATTTAGCAGGGGGAGAAGTGAACAAAGAAAAGAAAGAAAGGGGAGGGGAGAAGGGGTGGCTGGTAGAAATGGGAAGAGAGGAGGAGAAAAACAAAGAAGCAAAGAGAGACAGACCACTCAAAGGATTTAGAGGTAGAAAAGACCCCTGAGATCGTTTGGCCCATCCCTGTTTTATTTCATTATCTTCTACAGATGAGGAAATATACAGGGAAAATCCTTTTCTGAGATGCCTCAAGGAGGCCATTGCAATAAACCCAAACATGATGATACTCGCTGGAAAATTCTGTTTCCACCCAATTGAAATTAATCAATAAACATTTATTAAGTGTCTGCTTGCACCATGCATGCCAGGGATACAAATACAAAAGAAGAAAGTCAGTCTCTGCCCTCAAGGAACTTACAATCAAATGAGGAAGACAATCTGCAAACAAATATATACAAAGCAAGCTGTGTACAGGATAAATAGGAAATAATTAACAGAGGGAAGGCATTGGAATTTTCTGGAATTAAGACGGGTTGGAAGAGACTTTCAGTAATGAAATTTTAGCCTGGACCTGAGAGATGGAGCATCTTGTTCATGGAAGAGCCAGGAGGCCAGTGTCATTGGATGCGAGAGTACCTGTTGGGGAGTAAGATGTAAGAGGGTTGGAAAGGTAGGAGGAGTTTCAGTTATGAGGGGCTTTAAATGCCGAAGAGGGCTTTTTATATTTGATCTTAGAGGCCATAGGGAGCCACTGGAGTTTATTGAGGGGGGGGGGCGGTGACTTTAGAATGTCAAAGCAGGAAGAATCATCTAGTTTAACTCCTTTGTTTCACATGGGAGGAAACTGAGGATCTGGAATACTAAGTTTAACTTGCCTAAGGCTACATTGCTAGTTTTTAGTAGAGATAAAACTAGAACAGTTCTCACTGATTCACAGTGCTATGCTCTTTCTATCACAGATACCACAGATAGCATCAGACACTAAGTATATGACCCTGGTCAAGTTACTTCACCTCAGTTTACCTCAGTTTCCCAAGCTGTAAAATGGGAATAATAATAACACCTACATCTTAAGGTTGTTGTGAGGATCAAATGAGATGATATTTGTAAAGCACATAGTAGGTGTTTAATAAATGCTTCTTCCTTTTCTTTCTTTCTTTCTTCCTTCCTTCCTTCCTTTCTTTCTTTCTTTCTTTCTTTCTTTCTTTCTTTCTTTCTTTCTTTCTTTCTTTCTTCCTTCCTTCCTTCCTTCCTTCCAATTCCACTTGGGGACAGCACTAAGAGTTGCAATATTTTCCCTTATATTCAAAAATCTCTGTGATCTCACCAATTTGGCAGTTCCCTTCAATGATAACTCAGGTCTCAACCCATCACAATTATTCTACATGATTATTATCCACGTCCAAACACAATTTTGCCATAGGGAGTCCACTCAATGGGCTGGCAGCCTTCCTCGACTTCTGTTGACATTACGAGTGTACCACCGGAGCACTGAGGATCTCCATCTGTCATCTTTCACCCTTACCTTGTGACCAGAGCACCTTCTTTTTCTGTCCTACATTAATTTCCCAGTTGACACTCCTCACTCTGGTCCTGCCAAGTTCCTCTATGGTCATATACAGTAGCCTGCACACAGTCGCCATGCACCTCTCCATTGCCATCTGTGATATGTTTTTCACTTCTTAAGAGACTGCTGTCTTCTATGCTTTGTAGGCATATACCATATTTTTTTCTTTATAAGAAAGCAGTATCTGGATGGTAGGGAATATTTCAGTCTTTCAGAGATCTCTCCCCTCACAGCCTCGTAACTGAGAGACAGTAGTGGACCTTGGCTTCTGCTAACCTGTAACAAGGGGGCACGTGGGGGCAGCTAGGTGGCACAGCGGATAAAGCACCGGCCCTGGATTCAGGAGGACCTGAGTTCAAATCCAACCTCAGACACTTGACACTTACTAGCTGTGTGACCCTGGGCAAGTCACTTAACCCTCATTTCCCCACAAAACAACAACAACAACAACAACAACAAACAACAAGGGGGCACGTAGTACTCCGTGCTAGCCTAGGAAGCATTGGATCTTTCTTCAGCTGCCTCTGTGCTTTCAGCATAAGTATTGTTATTTAGTTCTTGTGACTCATTACAGGAAAACTCACTGTCCACTGAAAATAAGTCAGCCACAATTCTCCTTCCCCACCCAGACCCCCATCCTGCAAAATATGACATGCCTGTGATTGTTTTCTGATAGGAAAGGCAGGAAATCTGCCAGCTGAACACAGTGTAAATTCCTCCCCTGTTCCCTCTGAGGGCCACTCGTAGCCAAAGTGGGCCTTTTTGTCTAAGCTAAACCCCAGGTGGAGACTAGACACATTGCAGGTACTGAGCACACACTCGCCAAAAGACAGTTTAATTAAATGGGGCTTAAAAGTGGAAATCTAGTGACCGAGTGCAGAAGCCCAGAATCACACAAGTGACACAGAAGCATATCATGGCGAGGATTTTATATCCATTTCCCCATGTTTTTGCACATTCCCCATATCCAACACCACCATGTTCAGTCCCTTCACATACTGGGGGCTTCTTAAAATCTTTACGTTCCTCTCAAGCTCAGCTCAGGTACTACCTCATACCCTGACTCAATTGTTGGTACGATCTTCCTTCCTCAAATCATCTTGTATTTATTTATCTGTGTCAGTCAGTCAACAGTTAACAAAACTTTCTTAACATGATGTGCCAGACGCTATGCTAGGTCCTTTATAAATATCTCATTTGAGCCTCACAACAACTCTGGGAGAGAAATGCTATTATTATTATTATTCCTGTTTTACATTTGGGGAAACTGAGGCAAAAAGAAGTTAAATGACTAGCCCAGGGTGACACAGCTAGGGAGTGTCTGAGGCTGGATTTGAACCTAGGTCTGCTTGAATCCAGGTCCAGTGCTCTTTCTACTATACTCCTGAATATGAAAATGAGTTTTTTTAAAAAAATGTTCCTGACCTCAAGGAGTTTCATTCTACAGAAGGGATACAAAACATACGCATATCACCAAATATAAGGTGATTTGAGGAAAGAGGGAGTACCACCACCTAAGGAGACAGAGAAAGTCTGCTGGTAGGAGGTGGCACCTGACAAACACTGGAAGACACAAAGGATTCAAGTAGAGTACTCGAAAGGGCAGAATGCAATGGGCCACGTATAAGGCATTCAAGGAGAGGTGGGAAGATCTCTATGAACTGACAGAGAGCCAAGAAAGGATGTACACAATGGTTACATCAAAGTCAATGAACAGCTTCCAGGACTTTGCCCCCATACCTCCCTCCACTCCTGTCTTACCCTGCACCTTCCTTCAGTGCCCCAGGCCTCCTCTGCCTGGACCATCTACATGTCTACATGGCTTTCTCGCCTAGAACATCTTTCTACCATATTCAGATCCTCTTCTCCCTTTGGTGAGTTCTTCCCAGGGCCTCTCTTTGGGGTAGTGGACCAAGGTGGTCAACCCTCAATCGTCTCCAAGCTCTGCTTCTGACTTTCCAGACTACAACACCATGACCCCTGCATGGGCATTTTCCCCATTCCCAGCTCTCTTTGGGGAATTTCCTTTCCCCATTAGAATATAAGCTCCCTAAGGTCAGGGACTAACTTTCTTTTTGCTTGTATTTGTATCAGTGTCTAGTGTATAGTAATACTTGTTACCTATCTGCCAAATGAGTAGGACCAAGAGAAGGACATACACAGTGATTAGAACAAGGCAAATGAAAAGATTACTAACCATAAGTTGAGTTCTGAGTAATGGGGAGTGGGAGGAGCGACGGCCCCAGAAAAGAGGTAATGAAACATACCTCCTCTCTCATAGCAAGGAAGTAGAGGACTTACTACTACAGACTATTGTATCCATTGTCAGGTAAAATTTCTCTATGGGTTGTTTTTGCTTTATTGTTTTTCTTTGTTATAATAGAAGGTTGAGTTTGGGAGTGGGTAGGAAATGACTATAATATGAAGACATCAATAAAAACATTTCTTGAAAAGAAAAGTCAGTCTCTGAAATACTAAACATATTGGAGTTATCTCAGCATGCCCCCTATGATCTCTTCTCATTGAACTAGCAGTCTGTTTCTTTTCCATAAAAAAAGAAGGAAGAGGGCTAAGATTTCTCTCTATATTTTACATATTTCCTGGTCCTTCTTGGTCTTGATCAGCCCCTGTATACAAAATGAGCTCCTTGGTGGGGAAGGGATGAAGGATTAGAGATCAAATGAGATTGAAGGCAGAGATGAGTGTCTACCAAAGGTGAGAAACAACAGGCAGCACGTGGGCAAGTGAGCCTCTCCTTCCTAGGGACCCAGTAGAGGAGATATCGCCTGAGAAAGAAGGGAGGTAGCCAGATTTCTTGGCAAAGAAATCTTCCAGATCATAGAATCACAGATTCAGAGTTGGAAGGGACCTTAGAAATAATCTTGTCCACCTTATTTAACAGATAAGGAATCAAGGACCCAGGGAGGTTTAGTGTCTTGCCCAAGGTCACCCAGGGTAGCTAGGTGGCACAGTGGATAGAGAACTGGGCCTGGAGTCAGGAAGACATGACTTCAAATCTGGCCTCAGATACTTACTAGATGTGTGACCCTGAGTAAGTCACTTAACACTGTTTGCCTCTTTTTCCTCATCTGTAAAAATGAGCTGGAGAGGGAAGTGGAAAACCACGCCAGTATCTTTGCCAAGAAAACCCCAAATGAGGTAATGAAGAGTTGGACATGACTGAACAACAATAATAACCAAAGCATCCAAGTAGTCAGTGGGAAATCTAGGAGTTGAAATCCAACATTCTTTCAACTGTACCAACCACTCTCCCTCTAAGACCAAGAGGAAACACAGTCACTTGAGCTCCGACAAGAGGGGAATCAAATGAAGACAGAGAATGAAGATTTCAAACAACTAGATTAAAAACTCCATGAGAGAAAAATCCGAGTCTTATTCTTCGCCTAAAACTTACACAGAGCCTTGTATGGGGCTGGACACATGGCAGGCTTGGAATACATGTTACCGACTGATTGAAGGAACCAGTGTATGCTGATGTGATTCTGTGTATGTAGGCATATGTGTGTTTGTACAATATTCACCAAAAAACCACAAGTGACAGGCGCAGCGTCACAACACATGACAAAACATCCAACCATGTAGTCGACTCCTTTAGAATAAAAAGAAAATAAAGGGAAAAAAAACCAGATTCCATTTTGTAGCAAATCTAGTTAGAATCACTCCAACTGGCGTGATAAGATTACATGTCTGCGATGAGGTAAATGCCGCATCGTGAATTCCCCAGTCTGTTTGCCAAGTCGCCAGACTGGATCCAATGCCAGAACAAATATCCAGCTGTCCCAGGAGTACCAAGCTGCGGCCTCCTGTGACAGACCCCCATGCGTAGGACAAAATCCCCTCTTCGAGGCTTAGCCTGACCACCCAGTACGCTGCTGGAGATGGTTGCCCCTGTCCCACCCCTGCCTTCCCGTTCTTTGTCTTTCAAGTCTGATTTTAGCATCCTCTGTGAACACATTAGTCAAAGGATGCCTCTTATGGTTAGTTGCCTGCTTCCACAATGAGGATATAATGACTTCCCTGGTGTGCCTGCCCCTCTCTTTTCCCTCTCTTTTCTCTCTCTCTCTCTCTCTCTCTCTCTCTCTCTCTCTCTCTCTCTCTCTCTCTCTCTCTCTCTCTCTCTCTCTCTTTCTCTCTCTCTCTCTCTCTCTCTCTTCTCCCTTTCTGCCTCCCTGTCTTTCACCTCTCCTCTTTCTCTTTTTTCTCCCTTTCCCCTCCCTTCTTGTTTCTCCTCTCTCTCGCTCTGTCTCTCTTCCCCCATATCTCTCTTTTTCTCCCTCCCTCTCTCCTCTTTTTCTTCTCTCCTCTTTCTCTTCTTTCTCCCTCTCCCCTACTTCTTCCCTCCCTGTTTTTCCTTTCTCTTCTCTTTTGCTTTTTCTCTCTCCCCCTTTCTCCTCTTTCCTTTTGCTCTCTCCCTCCCCCCCCCACAGATAAGTGTGTACGAACAACATATGCATACAGACATTCAGAAATGCTCCTCTTTAATCACATGACTGGGCCATAGAAGAGATTTTTTTAAAAAAACCTGTCTATGGAGGAAATAGGGGCTGATATGGGTACAGACAGATCTCCTCTTCCTCCCTTTGGAATAACAGATCAGAGCCTTTTTGAACTCTGGGCAGCATAATGTCTGACTCAGTGGATGGTAAAACTAAGTGGCAGGAAGTAGGGTCATAGCAACAGGGAGCACCATCAAATGCTTCCTTAGTACTTACCACCCAGGAGCATCATATCATCCCAAAACTCCATTAGACATATATTAAGTGCCTCTTGGGTGTAGTTTTGTGTTAGGCACTGAAGTGACAAGGATGAGATATAGGATGTGTAATCCCTGCCCTCAGGAAGTCTACAATCTGGCAGAGGGAATTACAGTTGTAAACAACTAAGTTTGCTAAGAGGCAGAATGTGGCCAGTACAAATGAGAGGGCTAATGAGGGATTGTGAGAAATATAAGGAGACTGGGGAAAAGGCATGGAGGAGGGATGCTTTTATGGAAAAGGATTGTTGGATTGGATTGGAGGTAGCATCGGAGTTGGGGCTTGAGAGGGGAGACCCATCAAATAGAGAAAGAGGAGCCTATTTCACCCTATATAAGCCACTGCCCTCTCTAGAACTGTTATCTCATTGATAAAATCCATTTGAAACTGATGGTCTCTAAGGCCCATTTCTAGCTCTAACTAAATAACTATGGGATTAAGCACCCGCCACCTATGCCACTGTTCCCCATCTACACCCCTTTTAAGGGCCAGCCCAGATGCCACCTCTTCCTTGAATCTCTCCACAATTATTCCGATCCCTATGAATCTCTCAACAATTCAGACTTTACCCCCCATCACCTTATTATATACTATGCCGTTCTCCAATTTTTTCAATGTGTTAGAGTCTTTTTCTCAACCATGTTATAAGTTCCTCATAGGCAAGGACACCATCTTGTATCCCTGACAGGGTCTACATGGGCTCAAGGGAAGCATTCACTAGATACTTGTAAAACAACTGATTGATTTAAAGCCCTTCAAAATAGTAAATTCAATAACCAAATAGAAGAGCCAGACTCACGCATGTTAGACAAGAGAAGGCTCTGCAGAAAGAATTGCACTAAGGAAATCAGCCTGCTTGTCAACTGTAGAAGGATATTTTTTTTTGGACAATTCAATTGCACAAGCATTGATAAAGCACACACTGTGTGCTAAGCACTGGGAACCCAAAGAGAAAATGGAAAGTAGCCGCTGCCCTTAGAAAGCTTACGCTCTATTGAATTCTCCACCTAGTCATTGAGCTTATGGTTCTGGGTTAGCTCTCTGATTGGGGCAAGTTGTGTTATTTACATGGAGTTTAGCCATGTGCATGGCAAAGCTGAATTTGGTGGAGGTGGGAAGGAGAGGTGGTGTGTGTGTGTGTGTGTGTGTGTGTGTGTGTGCATATGTTCCAAATCCTAGAAGGTGAGTTCTATTAGACAACCAGTCGGGAATCTTATTTCCAGAGAAGGGGTTTGGGCTTAGCTTAGACTATGAAACCTATGGATCAGCTTCACAAGGTAATCAGGAAGGGTCATGGATGGAATCCTTGGCTCTGGCCTCTTGTTCTTCAAAACCTTGACAGCACCCTCGTGATTTCTTGTAATGACCTGGAAACCATATATTTCCCTGCAGCTAAAAACCCAGTTTGGTTCTAAGTGCATGACAACTGGATGTCCTCGATTTTCTAGGACAGCCTTGATTTAGAGAAAAGAGTAGACTTTGAATGAATGCCTCTGCAGAAGGAATATCCTCTACCAGCTCTTGTGCCCTGATTTTTTGGTTCAGAAAATATGATCCCTAAAGCTCTGAGGAATCTGCAGAGGGAAGGAGGGGGAGGCAACGTGAGGCACAGATGGGTCTGAAGGTGGAGCATCTACATTCATGCCTCAGCTGCACTGTGTGTGATCTATGTGTCACCTTGGGCAAATTTGGGCAAGAGATTTCATGTCTATGGGTCTCAGTTCCCTCCCCTGTAAAATGAGAGGTTAGACCAGAAGGCCTTAAATGATCTGCTTGAACTCGAAATCTATGGTTCAATGACTCCTAAGGTCCCTTTCAGTTCTAAAAATCTGCAATCCATGAATTAACACATAGAATTCTTGGGTGTGCATTTGGCAGACATTTATCAAATACTAACTGGGTACAGAGAACTGTGTCAGGTGCTGGTAGAAACATACAATTTAGACACAACATGTATTTTGCCTTAATAGAACTTACCCGTATCGGGAAGATATGACACGTTCACTGGTACCCAAAGTACAAAGGCCCGGGCCAAGTATGGTCTGAAGGGGGAGGGGCATCATTACTGACTGAGGGAGCAGAGAAAGCTTCCTGGAGGAAGAAGCACTCAGGATGCACTTTATTATTTTTTTGTTTTGTTTTTTTGTGGGGCAGTGAGGGTTAACTGACTTGCCCAGGATCACACAGCTAGTAAGTGTCAAGTGTCTGAGGCTGGATTTGAACTCAGGTCCTCCTGAATCCAAGTCTAGTGCTTTATCCACTGCGCCACCTAGCTGCCCCCTCAGGATGCACTTTAAAGGATATATAGGATCTCAATGGGAGGAGGGAAAAACTGAGCCCTATCTCTTCTCCTGTTCCTCCTTTTCACCTACTTGAACCCCGTGGCTATATTAAGAGCCTCTATTTGCTATGAAAGTCTTTTGGATGATTCATCTAACTCAAATAAATTGATGTCCTTACTACTGTTTTCTTCTGGTGCAGTGGGCAGAGCACCAAACCTAGAGTCAGGAAGACTCATTTTCAGATCTAACCTCAGACACTCACTAGCTCTATGACCCTGGGCAAATCACTTCACCCTGTTTGCCTCAGTTTCCTCATCTGTAAAATGAGCTGGAGGAGGAAATGGCAAACCACTGCAGTATCTTTGCCAAGAAAACCCCAAATGGGGTCATGAAGAATCAGACGCAACTGAAATGACCCAGTAATGACAACTTCAATTTAATTTAATGAAACTCAACAAACATTTGTGAAATGCTCACCATAAGAAAGCTGCCATGATAGGTAGCAGAAACATGAGGATGAGAGATGACATGATTCTTCTCAGGCTCAGAATCAAATAGGAGGACTACAGTCATAATAGCCAGCATTGATCCAGCACTTTAAGGTTCACAAATATTAGCTTGTGTAATGCTCACAACAAGTCTGGGAGGTTCCAGACGAGGAAACTGAGGCAAACAGAGGTGAAGCGACTTGCCCAGAGTCATGCAATGTCAGAAGCCAGATCAGGTTTTCCTGACTCCAGGTTAATGAGCCCCTTAGCTGCCAATGATTATGTTGGGCATACAATAAGTATTCTACAGGTGGCCTGTAATAAGGCCAAGGGAGAAATCAAGAAGTACTCTCCCCCCATATGTCATTTCAACATCTTCCTTCCATTGTTGCTGAGTATGATTCCAGGCTATATTCAGTTTTCTTTCTTTGGGGGACAGGGGTGAGGGAGGACGGGATTTTCCCTCGGGAGAACTGCGTCCTCTATTTGGACGAATCTAAATTAAGCTTATTTACCAGTGCCCAAACAATTGTTTTTCTAGACTGAGCAAGCCCAGTGCAGGCTCAGCAAGGAGTTCAAGCTCTGTGGGGGAAGGAGCAGATCTTTGGAAGCCATTTCACATTTGGACATTTAAAAACTCTTTGAGTTATATGCAAAAAACCCCTGCAAATAAGCACCTTTTTTTTTCTTGACACGGTGTGTTGTCGTTATCCCCTGCCTAAACATAAAAAGCTGGTCACCTTGGTGAGGAGTCCTCCTAGCCCAGGGTCTCCGGGCCCCTCAGAAGCAGGTTCTGGTGCCCCACAGCCAAATGTTAATCAGAGGCAGAAAGGGAGGAGGCGGCCCTGTCTGGGGCAGTGACCGTGAGGAGGGGGGCTTGGGAAACGCTGGCCAGCTGTAGGAGAGGCCTAGCAGGCAAGGGGAAGGAGGAGAAGACAGGCCCTGCCACCATGCAGGGGGTTCCAGAAGCCACAGGAGAGGGGATTTGGCATAGCAAGGACCCAGAGGGGCTGATCACGTGGCATTCACAGAAAGGGACCCATGTTTTGGGAAAGAGATGGTCCAAGACCCACGAGGGTAATGGGGCACCAAGCAGGGGCAGACGACTTGACCAGCTGGGCTTTTTCCTCATACCCACCCCAGGCAAACTGGTGGTTTGGGGCTGAAGCAGATGGAAAAGAGGCTTCTGCTCCCACCCCCCTGCCCTAGGCACATTGGGAGGAACAAGCCCAGCCCCTTTTGCCACAAATAGAAAGATCCCAGACTGGTAAGATAGAGCCCCCTTCATTCTATCAGTCTGCCCCCTTTTCTGACCCCTCCTTCCTTGGCTTCTACTAGAACAAGTTTATTTTAAAACCAAACCAACCAACCTTGGGAAACCAAGCTTCTTACTCCATCTGAAGTTTGTATCAGCTTATATTGATTTCTTCATTTGACAGTCAGCTTGGCCTGATGGATAAAGGTGCTGGGCTTGAATCTGACCCCAAATTCTGTCTTTGCCATTTAATATCTGTGCACTACTTATCTCTCCAGGGAGGCAAACGGGGCTGGGAAAAAGATGCCTGATACTAGGATCAAAGGTTTAGCATTTAAAACCTGTTCCTGACCATTTGCCACCTATTGGATCTTGGTCAAATGACTCAGCCTTCCTGGGACTCAGCTGCCCTACCTACAGATTGGGGGTGGTAGACTAGATGACCCATGAGGTCCCTTCCAACTTTATACCTATGACTCCATGACTTATCTATTAGGTGCTTAATAATTGTTGATAGTTGTTTCAACCTGCCTTGGTGAATGGAGCTGGAAGCCTGGGAGCTGCCCAAGCTGATGAAATCAAAGTGTCTTCATATATTTGGATAAACTCCACAGGAGTGTGCTGGGAAGAATGCTGGACCTACGTTCAGCATTAGCTTTGCTACATAGGAGATACTGGACCAACCATGTCCCTTCTATCAGCTCCAAGCTCCTCGTTTATGGAAGAGGCCCTGGGTAGGCATTCCAGATGCACTGATTGCTAACTAGGTGACTGTCTTCAGGCCCTCAGTTTCTTTTTCTGTAAAGTGAGGGGGTTGAGCTAGAGTTTTCTTCTAGCTATAAAGCCTATAAAAGGAGAGACAGGGGTAGATCATAAAGCAGCACAACCACAGTAGTTTCCTTAAACTTGATGTTTAGGATGCAAAATGATATTGCAAAGGTGTGTGTGTGTGTGTGTGTGTGTGTGTGTGTGTGTGTGTGTGTGTATTGGTCATGCCCAGCCCTCATGAATATGTCCAGCTTGTTTCATTGATGTAACCCTCACTTGGACTTGAGAGCATTCACAGCTAGTACCATTTCTGGTCTGCTAACCAAGTGTTGGAGAAACAGACTTTTGATTGGCTGCTGAGCCAGAATCAAGCATGTATTCGAAAAGCACCAGCACGCAAGGCTCTCTCTTTCCTGTCTGGCTGCTTCAAGTAAAGAAAGAAGACTTGCTGTAAGCCTCTAGGTGGGGAAAGGTCACAGATCCTCGAGCCAGGGCTAACATATAGCATATGTTTTGTTTTTCTGTTCTTGCTCTATCTTCATAGAAAGTATCCTTTTGTGAAAGTTGTTTGATATAGATTGAATAAATGAACATAGGGTGTTTGGCACTGGAAAGTATTGATAATATAAGGAAGATGCTAACTTTAACTTATAATCAATAATGAGAAGATGCCAGAATGGGGGCTCAGGTCGGTATCATTAGAGAAGGCAACCCCATCATGGTTCCTTCTAGAATCTTGAAAGAGATCGGGGCACCGATCTTCAGTGTGAATATGAGTTGGGATAGTGATTTCTAGAGGAGAAAGGACTATACACACATCTTACCTTGCTACCACTAAAGACACTTCAGGGGACTAGATCTGTATCCCAAAGAGATCATAAAAAAGGGAAAAGGACCCACAAGTTCAAAAATATTTATAGCAGCTCCTTTCATGCTAGCAAAGAATTGGAGATTGAGGGGATGCCCATCAATTGAGGAATGGCTGAACAAGTTGTAGTATATGGTTGAGATGGAATACTATTGTGCTACAAGAAATGATGAGCAAGATGGTTTCAGAAACACCTGGAAAGACTCACATGAACTAAGTGAAATGCACAGTGAAATGAGCAGAACCAGTAGAACATTGTACACAGTAATAGCAGCAACATGGTAATCAACTGTGAAAGACTTAAGTACTATGATCAATACAATGATCCACTACAATCCCAAAGGGCTCATGATGAAAAATGCTATCCACTTCCACAGAGAGAGTAAAAATTGAAACCTTTTTTTCACTTTATTTTTCTTAAACATGGCTAATATAGAGGAAGAAGGAAGGAGGAAGGAGGGAGAAGAAGAAGAAGAAGAAGAAGAAGAAGAAGAAGAAGAAGAAGAAGAAGAAGAAGAAGAAGAAGAAGAAGTTGCTTCAGTAGGTCCCATAGCCTCTAGGATAAAAAACAAACTCCTCAACATGGCACACAATTAGGGTCCAGCCCATCTTCTAGGCTGATGACACATTTCTCTCCCTTTATACTCACTTACTCTACACTACAGTCACATTGGCCTATCTGCACTTTTTCATATACATGTACAATATTGTACCTCCTGCCTTTGCATCTTTGTATAGGCTGACCCCTATTCCCAGGATGTTCACCTTCCTCACCTCCCCCTCTTGAAACTCTCAGTTCCCTTCAAGATTGAGGTCAAAAGTCACCTCCTTTAAAAGGCCTTTCCCTATTCCCCAAGCAACTAACTGCCCCAATTGCCGGGTATTTATTTTGTCTATGTCCTGTTTTTATCATTGAATATGTTCTACCTCTCCTGCCTACTTTCCCCCTTCCCTTCCCCTCCCTCCAAAATATGAGCTCTAGAGGGCCGGAGCTGCCTCTTTTGTTTTAGTAGCCACAGCATGTAAGTCAGTGCTTGACACATAGTAGGTACTTAATAAATGTTAATTGATTGATTGATACAAGTGTGTATACCTGCGTGCTGGGCAGGGACTTCACAAAGAAGAAGTGAGACATTTTTTCCAGTGACCTGTGGGTTAATCTGCAACTTTTTGTAGGGAGGGGGGGCAGGGCAATGAGGGTTAAGTGACTTACCCAGGGTCACATAGCTAGTAAGTGTCAAGTGTCTGAGGTCAGATTTGAACTCAGGTCCTCCTGAATCCAGGACTGGTGCTCTAAATCTACCAAAAAAGTAGCAATGACCTGAGGCCCCAAATATTCTGCTTTGTGGCATAATCTAGGAAAGGTACCTGTCCTGCTACAAGGCATTCCTCACCGGTATAAACACGTTTGCCCACACACATGTACAAACACACACACATGCTGACATTTCTCTTTAAAAAAAAAACAGGGGGCAGCTAGGTGGCACAGTGCATAAATCACAGTCCTGGATTCAGGAGGACCTGAGTTCAAATCCAACCTCAGACACTTGACACTAGCTATGTGACCCCGGGCAAGTCATTTAACCCTCATTGCCCCGCAAACAAAAACAAAAACAACAACAACAACAACAACAACAACAAAAGCCCAACCAAATGAAAAACCCCAACAAAACACAACTCCTACTTCTCTCTCAAATTGGACTCCTTTTGGTGGTGGTGTTTTTTGTTTTGTTTTGTTTTTTCAACTCACTGAAGATATCAATCACTTTCCTCAGCAGAGGCAAGCCTAGCAATAACTCCTTTCTGAGACTTTATTAAATACAGTCAATAGCCTATTTGTAGCTGTCAGTGTTTAGAAACTGAAGAGGAAGATGGAAGCCCTGGCAGTTGCATAACCTCTGTCCTACACCTCCGGCCCTCTTGCCCCATTCATTGCTTTACTTTGCATGAAGTGAGCCAAGAACCTTCCCTTCTGGGGGTCCAGCTTCTAAAGCATTCAAAAGCACAGCCCTTTCCTAAGCAGCCCCCCAGAGACGATGGATGAGGGGAGAAATTTGCAACTGGGCTCGCTAGTGAAGCTCCCTTCTGCTTGTTCAAATGAGGTAGACCAACCAAGCTGACAAGGGGTAAGTGTGTGCTCAAAGAGGGAGAAGGCCTCTCCTGCCTGATCCCTCTGCAAACAGCCTGAAATACAGGGCAAATACACACAGCTCTCCCCCTCCCCCCCCACCCCAAGACATTGCCTGGAAAATTAGCATAAACCCACTGTATTGATTCAACTCAACACAGATGTGGGGATGTCTAGGAAAGGAATGAATATGTCTATATTTATCCCAGTCCTCTTTGAAATAGCGGAAAAAACAGTGGATTTGGTGTCTGAAAACTTGCCTTTACCATTTATGACCTTGGTTTACCACCTATATGACCTTGGACAAGTCACTAAATGGCCCATCTCTGTATCTGAGTCTTGGCTTTCTAGTCTATACAATTAAGGAATTAGTCATGATTGCTAAAGTCTCGTCTAAGTAGGATAAATCCCAAACCAGCACAGATGTGGTGGAAATACTGGGTCTCTAATCAGAGCACCTGGGTTTTGGCCTTGACCCTACCGTTAGCCAGAGATCCTTTAAACAAATCACTTAATCTCTCTGCTTCTCAGGGGGCTACAAATAGATTTAAGGTCCATTCTATCTCCAACCTCCATCTTAGGATCTCTATCATTAGCATGTGTTTAGGGTATGCCAGGTATGTCCAAATATAACCTGATATATTTTTTATTTTGTGTCTCATGTCTCAACTTTTTTTAGAATAAATTTTTGATATCTTTTGTTTTCACATCACCCTAATTTCCTTTTGTATCCATTCCCTATCCCTTCCAGACAGCCATCCCAAATAACAAAGAATAAAGTTTGTATTTTTAAGGTTAGCTGCTAATTAAAAAATTAATTTTAGTTTATATAATTTGATGAATAAAATAGCACCCTTTATGACCAATTATTCAATAAGTGTTGACTTTTTAAAAAAAATTAAATTTCCGGTACATCCTAATGACATGTGATATGTCTAAGATAGTTACACATCCTGGCACTTACAATATGGACACTGGTAAAACCCATGTGACAATTTCCATTAAAGAAATGGGGATAAATTTGAACTTATGATTTCATTGGCCTGGGGAGATTGGAGATGAGGAAACTCCCTCTCCTAGGGCAAATCAGAATATAATCTTAAAAGAGTTGCCTAGAGCACTGAGAGATTAAGAGAACTGTCTAGGGTGACACAGCTAGTAGGGCAGAGGCAGGCCTTGGACCCTGGTCTTCCTGGCTCTGAGGTCACTTCTCTAATCACTGCACCATACTGCCTTCTTTTATTCTTGCCAGAATTGACCTCTCCTTCCTAAGAACTCTCATATCACTTCCCTCTCTGCTTTCAAGCCTTATCTTATAAGTATTTGTGAACATGTCATATCACAGGTTTAGAGTTGGAAGGGACTTTAAAGATCATTTTAGAGATGAAAAAACTGAGGCCCGGGAAGATTTAATGACTTAGACAAAGTCACTAGACCTCTGATTTCAATCGTATAGGGAACTCCCAAGTGAGGAAAATTCCCTCCACCAAGGCAGGTTGCAGCTGGGCAAGTGGCACGTCCAAGATAATATAGACAACTAGGTTTAAATCCAAACCTTCTGACTCCAAATCCAGTGTTCTGTCCTTTATAGGTGACAAAACTGAGGCCCAAATAAATATATAAATATTGATAAATGGATAAATTAGAGTGAAAACTCTTTGAGGGCAGGACTATGTTGTGCTCTCCACAGCAACCAGGACATAGAAAGAGCTCAATAAAAATGCTCTGAATTGTTGAGTTTAGCTGCTTTCTCCTCATTCTGACTTCACATTCAAGATCTTGGGGAGGAAAATAATTTCTTCAAAGCCTGCATCTATCCTGTCCCTTTATAGTTAAATTTTGGGGGAGATTCCAGTAATTCTGTGTTCAGTTCGTGCCACATTTTATGCTTGCTAATATGTGGCTCTGGAAGCATCCTCCAATAGGTGTGTGTTTTCTCTCCCAAGGTCAGGGACCATCCTGCTTCTCTTGGATCCCCTTTCTCATCACCCCACCAATCAGAAGGCTCCGTGTGATACTCCATAAAAGGGAAAACCACTAAATAGTTGTCACAATCCAGTTTGGACGATGGGATATACAGACACACACAATATTAAATGATAATAGAAGTTGCTATTGGATTAATACGAAACAAGCTGTACGGATGATAAGGAAGAGCTGTCAGAGTTAAGGGAGAGGGTGAGATCCTGATAGGATGGGGGGAGGTCAAGGAAGGCTTCATTGAGGAGACAGGATTTGAGGTAAATCTTGGATGATGGGGAGAATTTAGATCATGTAAGATTATGGGTGTGCCCTGAAAGGCATGAGGGCTTAAAAAATGTTTGCTGAAGTGAATCAACCATGCATAAGCCTTGGTAATGCATGAACTCTTGAAACACACACACACACACACACACACACACACACACACACCTTATTTGTTGCACTGGGTTCCATGAGAGTCCATTCAGCAGTAAGGAAGCTGGGGTGACTCCATAGAAGCCTGACGTTTACATAAAAACAGAACCAGAAAGAGAAAGGGAGAGGGAGAGGAATTAAGAGAAGAAGAGGGAGAGAGAAGGGAGACAATAAGTAAAGGAGAAGGGATGGGAACAAAAAAAGGAAAGGGGAAGGGGGAGAAGGGAGAGCAAGAAGAAATGAGATTGGATAATGACAGCAGGATTGGGAAGGAGACATGCTGGGAGGGAGAGGAGACAGAAGAAAGAGGCTGAGGAAGAGAGAACTGCTCCTTCCAAGCCTTTCCCATCCCTGCCCAAGTGATGGAAGTCTCCTTGTATGTTCCCTGTAAAGAGCACAGGAGACACCGGGCAGCCATGGCTGAGCACAAGTGTTTCTGCCTGATTGAGGTGCAAATCTGGCCGATCCTTCCAACCTAGCTGGCACATGCTCACGTAGAAAGGAATGCCAAGCTGGGCAAGACGCCCTAGCACCTTTGAGGAAGCCAAGACTCAGATACAGAGATGGGCCATTTAGTGAATTGTCCAAGGTCATATAGGTGGCAATGAATGGGGCAAGAGGGCCGGAGGTGTAGGACAGAGGCTATGCAACTGCCAGGCAGGCCTAGTGGCCCCAACAGCCAGACTCGGGCTATTGGTGACACTCCCAGGAAAATGAAATGAAGGCAACCACACACACACACACACACACACACACACACACACACACACACACACATGAACACACATGCATGCACACACACCCGCATGCATGCACACGCACACAATCGCCATCTCACCCTCAGCAGCACTCATTCATTATCCTTCCCAATCCATCTGTCCAACAAGAAAGGGAGATGACCTGGAAAGAGGGGCTCAGGTTTCTCTGCCCAGCTGTGTATCCTTGGGGTAAATTACTTCCACTCTGGGAATGCACAGCAGGAGGAGGGGAGATGCTGCCCTGGCTTCCCTGATAGGGGTCAAGGTTGCCCTGGCAGCCCATTCGGGAGAATGACAACAGCAAAGCAAAGACATTCCAATGGCCACACGCCTTCTCTTCCCTGACACCGATGATCTCTCAAGAATCATGGAAGATCAGCACTGGGACCTCAGAAAACATCTTCACACCCAAACAAGGACCTCTACAACCCACTCAACTAGCTCTTCCCCAGCCTTTGCTTGAGGAACTCCAGGTGGGGCAGCCTGTCCCACTCTGGGAGAGCTCCAGTTCCTAGGGAGTATTTCCTTCCGCCAAGCCTCAGTCTGTTTGTCTGCAGCTTTCACCCAATATTCCTAGTTCTGCCCTTTAGACTCTCATAGAAAGAGGCTAATCCTTCTTCTTCATGTTGATCCTTCAAATACATCCCATTCCCCGTAATTCTTCTCTTTTGACTTTTGTGTCCCCAAAACTTAGCACAGTGTTTGGCATGTCGTTGGCACTTAATAAATGTTTGTTGATGGATTGATCCATGGTAAAATCAAAGTCACCATCTTTTCCTCCAATGAACTCCCTGTCGACTTCTATTTCTGAATATGGTATCATCATTCTTCTAGAAATGAAGGCTAAGACCTTCCAAACCATGTTTAACACCTCCCTTTCCAATAAATTGCCAAGTCCTATAGATTCTTTTTCTATGATGCCCCCCATATCTATGTTTTCCTTTTCACGGACACTAGAAGCGTGTCTTTTCTGGTTCTTAGTCCTAAGCAGTCCCTCATAGACTAGTCCACCAGCTTTCTAACCAGGCTCCCTTCCTCCGACTGTTCCCCTCTCCCGTTCATCCTATCATACCTCTGATGCATTAACCTGCCTAAAACAGTGTTTGGTTCATGTCTTTGCGTGATCAAAAACCTAGAGACAAGTCAAAGAATGGTGGATTGAGTTCTAAAAATGGAGTTGAGAAGACCTGGGTTTGAATCCCTCAGATACTTACAAGTTTTGTGTCCCTGAGCAAATTGAGTAACCTATTGAGGCTCTGGTTCTTCATCTGTAAAGTAGGGATATAAAATAGCTTCTACTTCACTGGGCTGTTGTGTCTGAGATCAGGTATATAAAGCACTTTGTAAACACAAAGTGCTATATGAATGTCATTCAGTTAGCAAGTCAACTAGCAATATTGCATACTTATCTAGTCCCTGGGATTCAAAGAAAGGCAAAAGACAATCTGCCCTCAAGGAGCTCACAGTCTAATAGGGGACAGCCTTCAAATAACTGTACAAACAGCACAAATTGGGGGTAATAATCTCAGATAGAAGGAAACAGCTTTTTTTGTGGGGCAATGAGGGTTAAGTGACGTGCCCAGGGTCACACAGCTAGTAAGTATCAAGTGTCTGGGGCTGAATTTGAACTAAGGTCCTCCTGAATCCAAGGCTGGTGCTTTATCCACTGTGCCATCTAGCTGCCCCCTTGGAAGGAAACAGCTTTAAGGAAGCCTGGGAAAGACTTTTTTTCAGAACATGGGATGTTAGCTGAGTCTTGAAGAAAACCTAATTTGGGGGGGGGGGGGTGAGGCAATTGGGGTTAAATGACTTGCCCAGGGTCACACAGCTAGTAAGTGTCAAGTGTCTGAGGCTGAATTTGAACTCAGGTACTCCTGACTCCAGGGCCAGTGCTCTATCCACTGTGCCACCTAGCTGCCCTGGAAACCTAATCTTTTAAGTACAAGTTCAAACTCTCCTTGCTGGAATTCAAAGCCTTTTGCCTTCCTGTCCAAATCAATTTATCCAGTTCAATCGCTCACAATTTCCCTACTGAAGGGAAGATTGGTTTTCTAACAATTTCCTCCTTGACTTTGTTATCCCTGAGTAAAATGCCCTCCACGTTGTTGTTGTTGTTGTGGTGGTGGTGGTGGTAGTGGTGGTGGTGGTTGTGATTCTTCAGTCATGGCCGACTCTTCAGGACCCCATTTGGGGTTTTCCTGGTAAAGGTATTGGAGTGGTTTGGCATTTCATGCTCATTTGACAGATAAAGAAACGGGATTAAGTGACTTGCCCAAGGCTGTACAGCTAATTAGTGTCTGAGGCCAGATTTGAAATCAGGAAAAGGAGTCTTCCTGACTCTAGACCTCACATTCCATCCACTGGCCCATCTAGCCGCCCTACTCATCCTGCAAATCTCACTCAAATCCAACCTTCTCTATGAAACCTTCCTTGGCCAACCCAAGCCACAATGATCTCCCTCCACTGAACTTATTGTTGATAACATTCTTTTGGGAATTAATTAAATACTATCTTGTGATAGATAATTCTACTTAACTTTTCACAGATGTGTCATCTACATCCTCATGTCTCTTAGAGCATCTAGCATGATGTACTTTTCTCGTATAGTAGACCCTCAACAGATTTCTGTTGAATGAATGACTGGACCTTGAAAAGGACCAGCTGCGGCATCCAGACCACTCTTCCCTCTCTCTCACCCCCATTCCCAAATATTTTTTTAAAAATAAAATTAAATAAAACCACAAAGGAGCACCCTCCCACTTCATGGTAAATAGAGTCCTTGCAGTAAGTGCTTTGAAGTGGCAGCCACAGACCACCCAGGGAGGTTATGAGGTTCAAATGAGATAATGTATGCAAAGAATCCTAAAGTGGCCTATAAATGCCAGCTATTAAGAACAATAACAATAATAATTGTTATTATTGTTATCATTGCTTTCACATACCCAAATGCCAGTCACATTACCTGGTAAATCTGATACTGTCCATTGTCAATTGGTCAAAATCAGAGTTTCGATCCCACTTTGCTTGCTTGCAAACATTTCCTAAGGTCGAACATAGTACATTGCCCTCATTAAGTAATAACTGCTTATTAAAATGAATTTTTCTCAGATTATATAGAATGACTCAGATGATGTCAGTCTTACCACCTATGTCCCCCACCTTGTAGTCTGGCTGTGTGGCCCCAGCTCCTATCATGATCCCTATTTTACAGATGAGGAAACTGAGGCAGACAGAGGGTAAGTGATTGGCCCAGGGTCACATAGCCAGGAAGTGTCTGACCTGCAGAGCCATAATCCAGTATGCAGAAGACAAATGTACATAAGCAATCATGACAGCATCATGCTTTTCAGCTCAGAAATCACTCTGCTCACCGTAGTTCCAGGAAGTATGAAGTGCAAACAATCCAATCCCCTACTTCACAGAGTAAAGTGAAGTAAAGGGCTTGGAAAAATCACCAAGTTTGTGTCAGAGTCAAGGAGGGGCCCAGGCCTTTTTTTTTTTTTTTTTTTAGTGAGGCAATTGGGGTTAAGTGACTTGCCCAGGGTCACACAGCTAGTAAGTGTTAAGTGTCTGAGGCCGGATTTGAACTCAGGTACTCCTGACTCCAGGGCCAGTGCTCTATCCACTGCGCCATCTAGCTGCCCCAAGGCCTTTTGACACTAAGTCGAGACAGTACCATGATGTCAGGGGCAGCCCCTTGCCTCCTTTTTAGTCCCCTTGCCAGAGCAGGCCAGGTTGAGGTCATCCAGTCTTAGACCGTTATTGTGAAGATAAAATGAGTTGATATTTCTAAAGCACTTTGCAAACCTTAAAGCACTAGATAAATGCTCACTATTATTATTAGCTATTATGGAAGACAGCCCTGAGCCTTCTCAAGAATAAACATTCTGGCAGCATCTAAGGGGTGCAGTAGTTAGAGCGCTCAGGTCTGGAGTCAGGAGGACCAGTCTCAGACACTTACTAGCTGTGTGACCCTGGGGCTAAGTCACTTAACCCCTAACCCTAACCCAAAACAAACAAAAAGAATAAACATCTTCAGTTCTACCAACTGGCTGTCATTCTGCTTGCTTTCCTTTGGATATTCTCTAGCATATCGATCCCTTTCCTAGACTGTGACACCTAGAATGGAATGGAAAACTCCAGATGGAGTCTGACCAGGGCCTATCAAGAGCAGATGCACAGAAGGAGCTGTAATCTCAAGGTTTTGTGCCCCAGTGGAGCGATTCCCACCTGTTACCTCAGTGCTCGAGGAGGAGAGAGATAAAGAGGATGGTCACCTGGATTCCCCAAACCAAGGAACTGGATAGGTCTCTGCTCCCTTGGTCTCTATTCAACTGTACCCTTTCCTCTGTCAGCACCTGATGGGACATTGGCTCCTAGTTCTTCCCCTCAAGGCCCTTGGATATCTTCATCTTTATTAAACACATACTTATGTATTATTTTGTATTCTAGTTTCAGGACTAGACCTTAAGCTCCAATAAGGATGTCATCACAGGCCCTTTATACCACACCCTGCACAGAGCAGGCACTCAATAAATGTCGGGGTTTGGGGGGGGGGCAATGAGGGTTAAGTGACTTGCCCAGGGTCACACAGCTAGTAAGTGTCAAGTGTCTGAGGCTGGATTTGAACTCAGGTCCTCAGGGACGGCGCTTTATCCACTGCGCCACCTAGGGGCCCCTCCATAAATGTTTGTTAAATTGGATGGTGTATACTCCTTGCAAATTCGGAGTCATCAGCCTTGAAGGGGAAGGGGAAAGATAAGGCCTCTGAGTGACTTCTCCATATAGGCCCATACCTCAGGGGCTAGAGAAGAAATAGACAGTAAAGGAGGAGGGGTGGGGAGAGTGATCTGGAGCTGCCCTGGACAAGATAACACTGGACAGTGATGGCAACTCCCCACACCCCTCCTCTTGCCCCAACCTCTATGCCTTCTATGCCCTTTGGAGAAATAAACTAGAAGGTAAGAGAATAGTGCATGGGCAGCAACGGCAGCAACGGCAGCAACAGCCCAAATGCCTTCTGGCCAGGGATCTCCCACTTCCCCCGACCTGCTCCCACCTATTAATTCTTCAGCTCACCTTCTGTTCTCCATCTGCTCAGCTGTCTGAGCCCTGGGTTTAGCCATGTCCAGTCCCCAGGACACCAAGAATCAGGTCTAGTTCTGAGACTTACCAAGTCGGAGAAGGCTACCCTGGCTAATCCACTTATCTTATAATAGTTGTTTGTCTCCAACAAAGTGGCTAACAACCCAAGCAGCTTAGAGACAGCAAAGAGCAGGAGGCTAGGAGTGGGGGATAGGAGCTCCCAGGGACCCCCTCCCCTCACCTAGGAGCTATTTGCATCCCTTGGGACTCAGGGAAATGAAGGCTCTCCTGGTCTATGGAGCTAGACTGAGGTCTTCTTTCCTGGTCCTACTGAAGAGGCTTCTGCTCATAATCCCCTAGTCTGAGGCCAGCCCCTTACCTGTTCTCTCCATTTAACCATAGTGCTATAGGGGGTGCCCGAGGGCCAAAGGATTCTGTATTTACAGGAGGAGGGTCCTTAGATGTTTCAGAATCATATCTCTAGCTCTGGAATGGCCCTTACAGATCAATAAGCCCAGTGCTCTCATTTCTCCTACCTTGAAAGCCTCCTCCACCTATTCAAATCCTTCCCATCCTTCCAGGTCCACTCTTGTCGCATGTCTTCCAGGAAGCCTGTCCTAACTCTCCGGTCTCCGTCAGCCTCTCCCTTCTGTGAACCCCTAGAGTACTTGTCCCCTGTACCCCATCACCTTGAGCTTGGCCATGCACTTCAAGGCTCTGGGATTTCTTCAGTGCACGGTTCCTCCCCAGATGCTGAATGCAGCCCCTCCATCCTACAGAATTGCTCTGGAAAAAGTCACCAACTCTCATCTAAGCCAGCATGGCTGGTCCTCAGATAGCAGACATGCACTTTTTTTTTTAAGTGAGGCAATTGGGGTTAAGTGACTTGCCTAGGGTCACACAGCTAGTAAGTGTTAAGTGTCTGAGGCCAGATTTGAACTCAGGTACTCCTGAATCCAGGGCTGGTGCTCTATCCACTGCGCCACCTAGCTGCCCCTGCAGACATGCACTTAATCCCTGGGCAGGACCTGACAGAGTTTGCCTTCCCTGGACATTGCCATTCAGAACACAGCATCAGCTGAGCATCAGAACAAGGCTTTCTACTCTACAAAATACTGCTCTCTGAATTGTTTAATCTGCACAAGTCTGTCCCTCCCCCCAAACTTGATCATAAGTTCCTCTCAGCTTCAGTTTCCTTATCTGTAAAAAAAGGCGGTTGTATTTGATGGCTTCTAAGGGCCCTCAAATTTTTAACTCTCAATTTAAGCTCTCAATTTTTAACAAGAAGCGTGGGGCAGTGGGTGGGGCACCTGACAGGGTACTGGACTTGGAGTCAGGAAGAGCTGGGTTGAAATACTACTTCATACACTAACAAGTTATATATCTGTGACCAAGTCAGTTAACCTTTCTTTGCCTCAGATGCCTTATCAGTAAAAGAATGGGGCTGGACTCACTAACCTCTAGGGTGCCTTCAGGATTTAAATCTATCATTCTCTGGCTATTTTCCCTAAAAGAAAAGGGCAAAGAGCTCTTCAGGTGAAGCTGATGCAAAAAAAGCCATTGGGGTGAAGGGGAGATTCAAGGGTAGGAAAACAGAACAGAACAAATGGATGTCACCCAGTGATCTCAGTCCAGGCCTGCCTCATTCTTTGGATATCTGACCCTAGACTGTTGCTCTCTCCCTACTCCTTGAACTCTGTTGCTTATCTGGCTTGTCTCATCTGGAGCCAATCTCCAAACCCTCTGCCCAGCATCTACATAATATCTTTAAAACGTCACTAGGGGGCAGGTAAGGTGGTGAAGTGGATAAAGCACTGGCCCTGGATTCAGGAGGTCCTGAGTTCAAATTTGACATCAGACACTTGACACTTACTAGCTGTGTGACCTTGGGCAAGTCACTTAACCCTCATTGCCCCACCAAACAAAACCAACAAAAATAAATAAAAGATCACTGGATTGGGAATCAAGAAACCTGGGTTCAAGCCCCAACTCTGCCACTAATTAGCTGAATTACTGTGGGCAATTCTCTTAACCTCTCTTGGTCTCAGTTTCCTCATTGTGAAATGAGAGAGTTTAACTAGCAGATCTGTCTATGGTCCCCTCCAGCTTGAAGATTCTGACACAAAAGAAAAAAAAAGAGTCAATGTTCTTTTTAAGATAGGCATTCCTCAGTGTCAACCTGTGCCTGGAGACTGGTGGGGGTTGGTATCCAGAAGCCATCAGCTTTCTCCCAAATATAAGATGCCAAAAGATCATTAGCTTGGCATTCCTGCTCCCACTCCCACCTCCCCTCCTGAAGCATTTGCATTTCAGAGCTCTTTTCATTAGAGCCCTAGGAAAAAAAAAAAAACACCATTCCCAGCCGGGACTTGCACAGCTCAAGCAGTAGAGTGACTGACAAGGGTTTTCCTTTGAAGAGATGACTAAGCTGACTGTTGGGGGGTGGGGGTGGAGGGGCGCTGCTTCCCTGCCACCATCACCTCCACTGGAAATGAAGGCGGTGAACAAACAGGCTTAGCTAAGAATCTCTGGGGGGACAGGGCATCTGGGGTCAGGTTGTTCCCCTTCCTACCTTGTCTCAAAACTGTCATGAGGAATGGAAAGAATGTCGGACTTGGAATTGGAAGGTGAAGTCCTAGGCTAGCTCTTCCACCTTGGACAAGTAACTACCCAGATGCTCTGAGTCCTTATCTGTAAGATAGAGCTAAGAACTCCAGTCCAGTTGACCTCTCAGAGTTACCAGAAAAATCAAACCAGATAAAAAATGGAAACTTCTTCAGAAACCTTGAAGCATTGTAGAAATATACGCTACTATTACCAGCTATGGGGCAAAGTGAATGGACTACTAGAGCAGCAGTCAGGAAAAGCTGTGTTGAAATGCTGTCTGAGACACATCCTGGCTGTGTGTCCCAGGACAAGTCACTTGGACTTCCCTGTCTCAGCTTGCTATGGTGATAATAACACCACCTACCTCACACTCAAATGGCATAATAGAGATAAAGTGTTTTGTGAATCTCAGAGGGCAACATAAACACTAGCTTTTAATTTTATTCTTATTATTACCAGAGGCAGGATACTAGTGGATTGAGAGCTTGACCTAGAACTGTGTGATGCTAGGCTAAATCATTTAATCTCTCAGCCTCCGTTTCAACATCTGTAAATGGGGAATAATAATACCACCTACCAAGTATTCCCTGGGTACAGGGACAACAACCCCCAGGGTTGTTATGAGGATCAAATGAGAAAACATATGTAAAGTGTTTTGAAAACCTTAAAGTGATGTATAAATGTTAAGTAGTATTATTATTGAAGGAGGAAGACCTGGGTTTGAAGCCTGCCTTTGGTATGTATGAGCTGCTGCGACCCTTGGCTACTTCCTAAGACTTATCAAGCGAGAAAGAATTATTTATTAATTGCTCCTAGATGGGTTGTATCTGCCTCAGTGGATTTTAAACCTAGAGATAGAAAGAATCTTAAGGGGCATCTAATCTATGCCCTTCATTTTACAGCTGAGGAAATTGAGGCCCGCGAAAGCTAAGTGACTTGCTGATAATTGCTAGGGGAAAATTCAAACCCAGGTCTCTCTGCCTCCAAGCCCAGGTCTTTTGACTCCAGACCCACTGTAGTAGTGTATGCTCCTTAGGGACCTCCCTGCCCGATATGCCTTTCTGCCATCAAATCTATTTGCTTAGGAAATTTTTGCTCTGAGCCTGGCTCCTTACCAGGATCTATAGAGTTAAATCCCTAGCTGTGCCTATTTTAGGAACAGGAGCCAGGGCACCTGGATCTCCCAGGGCAAGCTAGGAGGAGGAAATGGAATGACATGGATTCCTGTCCCAGCAGCCTACTGGATCCAGGGCTTCCCAACAACCATCTGAGCTATTCCCAACCACCCAAGAACATCCAGAATGGCCTTTTCAGCTGCTCCCTGAGGGATACTCCTTTCAAGGAAAACTGTGGTTTGGCTCTCCCCAAATCTGTACCCAGTGAATATTCTTTGAGTCCATTTGCATCCTCCCTCACTCAGCTGCACAGAACCCCAGCCCTCCACCCACACCCCCATCAGTCATCTTCTTAGGCTGCTAAGCTATATTTCATTTTCTTGCATTGGTGCTTTCTGCCAGACCCTGGCATCCTGCTCTAGGAGAGTGGAGCTGCAGTGTTGGGTGAAGGGCCACTTTGGGATAACAAGACAGGTGTTCTCCATGCACAGTGGTGCAGCCACAATCTGTATCCTTCCCAAGATCTCCTGGCTCTCACTCCCACCTGGCTTTCAGCTTCTGATATATGCCCTCTGCTTGCCCAGAGGGACTTGGCAGGGGATAGTATTAGGATCACAGATTTGAGCTGGAAGGGACCTTAGAGATCAACTAGTGAAGTCCAACTCCCTCATTTTACAGATGGAGAAACAGAGGCTCAGGGAATCCAAACTTGGGGAGCTGCCCAAGGTTTCACAGACAGGAAGTGTCGGAGATGGTCCTTGAACCCAAGGTTCTCTGACTCTAGAGCCAGTGTTCTTTCTAGGGTGTCATGTTACATGGTGGGTGCTTAATAAAATGGTTATTGATTGATGGATTGATTGATTGGTTGATTGATTGACTGATAAGACTGGGACTCTGAAAACGTTGCTCTGATCTTCAAGGTGACTTTGGGTGAGACCTACAACATTCTATGAGGTAGATAGGTGGTGCAGTGGATAGAGCACTGACCCTGGAGTCAAAAGGACCTGAGATCAAATTTCACCTCAGACACTTACTAGCTATGTGACTCTGGGCAAGTCACTTGCCTTAAGCATCCTGGGCCATCTCCATTCATCCTGATATATATCTTGTCCCTTGTCCCATATGGTTCTGGAGGAGAAAACGAGGTTAGTGACCTTGCACAACCTTCCCTCACTTAAATCCAATTCACTGCAAGTTCATCACCTCACCCTAATGTCATGGTCCTCTTTGAGAATGAAGGATAAACAACAGCACTCTATATTACATGTTTACTTTGTAATAACCCAAAGACAGACCACCAGGTGAAACTTAGGGGGACCATGACAACTGATTAAACCAGTTACTGAAATGGAGAAAAGGTCACAGTTTGCAGCCTGGAAGCCAAATGAAATCCGTGGCCCTTGGAGCAGAGTATATGATTTGGAATCAAAGCACCTGGGTCTAAATCTTAGCTATTTAACTTACAATCTATGTGACCTTGGAAAAGTCACTCAATCTCCATAGAGCCTCAGTCTCCTTTATCTATACAATGAGGGGCTTGGAGTAGATGACCTCCAAGGTCTCTAAAGCTGTGATCCTGGAAAGTGCACTAGCTTTGGAATTTAGAGACCTGGGTTTGAATCCTGGCTCTCTGAGTCATCCTTTACTCCTCTGAACCTTATTTTCTTCATCTATAAAATGGGAGAGTTGGTATTAGTGATTCCTAAAATCCCTTCCAGCCTCAAATCCTATGGTTTCATGTATATACCTGGACCTGTGCTTGGAGTTGGAAGGGATCTGACGCTTAGATGAGACATTAACTCTAAAATCATAGAATTAACAGTCTCATAGATTTTGTGCTGGAAGTGAACTCAGGTCTACTGGTCCAAACCTATCGTTGTATAGACAAGGAAACTGAGGCCCAGATGGGTGACCATGTGGTTAGTAGTAAATGGTCAGGCTTATATTCAAGTGCAAATACTGATTCCAAATCAATCAACAAGCATTTATTAAAGTGCCTACTATGTGCCAGGTACTCTGCTAAGTGGTGAAAATACAAAGAAAAAGTAAAAACAACATAGGCAGGAGGGTAGCATTTAGTCAAACTCTCTCATCTTGCAACTGAGGAAACTGAGGCCCAGGCAAGACTAACTGATTGACCCTAGGTCCAATACCAGAGGCTAGATTCAAACTCAGATCGTCAGAGGCAGCTAGGTGGCACAGTGGATAAAAGCACTGGCTCTGGATTCAGGAGGACCTGAGTTCAAATCCGGCTTCACACACTTGACACTTACTAGCTGTGTGACCATGGGCAAGTCACTTAACCCCCATTGCCCTGCCCCCCCAAAAAAAAACAACATAGGGAAAAATCACTTAACTTCTGTTGGCTCATGGATAAGAGAGGGTTAAGAAGAGTCCCTACTTTGAGGGTTGGTTGGGAAGGAAAAAGAGGTGAGATGATGGGAACCTGTTGAACTACAATAGGAAACAGGATGGATTTGAATAGGCCAGATTTACTATGGAGATATTATTATTCAGAGAAGCTGGGGTTTTGTTGACTTCATCAGGAACCCAGCCAGAGTCCATGCTTGTTCAACCATATGGACCTGTGCACCTCCCACCCACTCCAGTGCTCGGCTATTTTCTCCTTATCACGAGTGTTTAGTGAGTACCTAGTACATGAAGAATTCTAGGCTGCTGACCCTGGGGAGAGCCAGAGATAGAAGTGACTGCCCTTAGGCACGCTGACAGGGTCACCTGCAATCTTGTTTCCTTCTCACTTGCACCCCTGGTTATGTCTGAAACGGATTTCAATAGACTCCCTCTCCAGAGGAAAATGAACAGACAAACATCCTTCCTCCTGCTCTACCTTCCAGTCCAAAATACCAGGTGACTAGATGCTTACGTTTCTCCCAACATGTTCTCTTTCTCAGGTCCCTGGAGTGCTCACCCCAGAGCAGAGGCCACATGTATCTGTTGTGTACCTTCCAACAGTCTCGAGGCAAATCTCCAACTCACAAAGGTTCCTTCTTCCCCAGAGGCCATCTTGGATACCCTTAGCAGCAGAATCGGTGTGTGCTGGGGAAGCATTCAGACTGAGTCCCTGAGGGCTCCCTCGGGGTCATGGGGGGTCATGGGGTAGGTGTCTACCTAGTGTGGTGTGTTCCAGCTAAGAATAACCATAATGATGGGCAGGAAATGGCTGACACTAAAAACAGAATCCATACCCTGGGGCCTGGGGCACCCTCTAAGCCTAAGGTCACACAGATTCAGCGACAAGCCCCTTTCTACTTGGGGATTGGCAGTGGACTCCACACCCTGGCTGGATGACATGTCTCTGTGTGTCTCTCTCTCCCCCATTCAAGCCCTTCACAGTCTGTCTCTACCATTTCCAGCTTGACTATACATTAATTACTCCCTCTCACAAACTCTAGGCTCCCACAAAACTGCTCTACTTGTTTCCTTTGTACAATTTCCCATCTCCTGCCTCTGTGCCTGGCTGCCCATCATGCCTAGAATGCTCTCCCTCCTCTTGGAACCTGTTAGTGACCTTCAAGGCTCAACTCATTCCCCCCTCCTTTAACAATTTTAGTTGCTCTCTGCCCCCAACCCCTGCCTCAATCACTTCGAATGTATATTAGATATAGAGGCATGTGTGGTATAGTGGATAGAGAGATTACCTTGTTTTCATAATCATACATGTATAACCCATATCTGATTGTTTGCTGGTGGGGGAGGAGGGAAAGAGGGATAAAAAATGGAATCCAAAACTATAAATAAATATGTTTATTACAAAAAAAGAAAGATTATCTAAAAGCCAGGAAAATCTAGCTTTACTTCCTAACTGACACATGCTGGCTATATGACCCTGGAAAAGTCACTTACCCTCTAGGTACTCTAGGGCAGGGCTTCTTAAACTTTTTCCACTCAGGGGCAGCTAGATGGTGCAGTGGATAGAGCACCGGCCCTGGAGTCAGGAGGCACCTGAGTTCAAATCCAGCCTCAGACACTTAACACTTACTAGCTGTGTGACCCTGGGCAATTCACTTAACCCCAACTGCCTTACAAAAAAAAAAACAACAACAACAACAACAACAACCTTTTTCCACTCTACCTCTTTTTGCCTAAAAAAAAATTTTATGCAACCCCAGCTATACAGGTATATAAAAAAGGTATGCATAACTTTTTACCGCTGCCAAATTTTCCAGGACCCCTCCACACACACACATTCACTTACCTGACCCCACATTAGGTCATGACCCACAGTTTAAGAAGCTAGGCTCTAGGAAACTATAAGATAATATGCTGACGTGCCTGGGTAGTGGGGAAGTAAAGTTGGAAAGTGCTGACCTGCATTGGAAGAGGGAATTCCCTCAAGCAAGAGTCTTCTACATCAAAGAAATCACAGGTCCAGTCTATCCTTACCCCTAGATTTTAAATTTACTTATCTAACATACAAGTTTTATCTCCCTTTCCCTGTCCCCCAGCTTTCCCAAAGTAAGCTTCTTGAGGACATGCATGGATTCTTTCACTTCAGTATTTGTATCCCCAATATACCTCTTGACATAGAGTAGGCTCTTAATAAATTCTGAATGATGAATTGATAGGGAAGATCAAAGGTCCCCCCTCCCTAGCAATAATTTTAGTCCCTATATATCTATATATCCCTAGGCATGGTCTTAGGCCCCATTCCATGCCTAAAGATGTCTGTAGAATCCACTATCCCTTAGAAATAGTCTTGGGCCCCATATCTTCCTACATTGGATTCTGTGTATCCCTCCTCCCCATTTTCACTTCCCACCCCCTCTAAGCCCTAAATTACTCAGTTATTAATAAGATACTGAAGGAAAGGAAACCCCAGCTGTGAACAAGTCCCTAAGCAGTACATGGTACCACCCAGAACAATCCCCAATGGAAACCAGGCAAAGTCTTTTGAATACCTGTGCTCAAGTCAGTTTCATACCAATTTCTGATCTCAATTCTTTCCAGAGTTGGGAAGAATTGCACAACAATAAAAGGTTCCCCAAAGGCCCCATGGCAAATTCATTCTGGTCCTAGAGAGGATGTGGGATGTTCTACCTGTCCGTTGCTGAAATGCTCTTGGCCAAATACAGCACTTTCTTTATTATTTAACATAGCAGGATAGGAGGAATTAGGGTGAGTCCCATGTTTATGGTTAGTGGAGAGCTACCATATATACCATACACAAATGACCAATTTCCACATAATTAGGAGAGAATAAAATACACTTAGCACTAAAGCTACCACAAACATAATTGAATCTTTCTATGATGACTCAGAAGGCACTTCAGGGCTTTACCATGCCTCAAAGTCATCGTTATCAACATCAATTACCACTGCAGATGTGTGGAAGTGCCAAAAAAAATGGATTCTGGTTATGTTGGATGGTAGAGAGCTTAGTGTCCTTGGGGAAAGCTCAAGGACTAAAGACAATGCTCCTCTTAGTGGACAGGAAACTCAGAACCTCCCTGAGAGTTTGTTCACTGATGCTGCCATGTTGGAATTGATGATGTTCTGTTAAAAACTATAATACAAAATATTTTATATTTGCATCTGGATTGTCATTTTTCCAGAGCACTTTTAGGTATACTTAATTTTACCTTGATCAACAACCGCCGTATTAGGTAGTTGGTACAAAGATGATTATCCCCATTTCATAAAAAAGTGAAAAGTCAGAAGTTTCCTACTTCTTTGTCTTTTATTATTATCCCTACCACCAAATCCTCTTCCCCTCTTTTTCAACTACCCAAATCCCACTCATTTTTTGTGGACAGTTCACAAGCAGCCTCTTAAGGTTTTTTTTAGCTATTCCAAATCCTCATTGATATTTCTCTTCTTTGACCTTTTTTTTTTTCAAGGCAATGAGGGTTAAATGACTTGCCCAGGGTCACACAGCTAGTGTCAAGTGTCTGAGGTTGGATTCAAACTCAGGTCCCCTTGAACCCAGGGCTGGTGCTTTATCTACTGCGCCACCTAGCTGCCCCTTTCTTTGACCTTTTATCACACTTGTTTCCTTTGGGAATCTTTAACTAACTAATCTTTAAGCCCCTTGAGGACAAGAACTGTGTCTGGTAACTCACTGTATCTTTCATAGCATTCTATTCCTCTAGTAGGGAGGCAATTTGATACAGTGGAAAGAGTTCTGCTCTTGGAGTCATGACCTGGGTTTGAGTTGGGGTTCTGACATTTGCTAGCTGGAAGGCTATTGGTAACTCACTAGACCTTTTAGAGCCTCAGTTTCTTCATCTGTATAATGAAGATATTATCCATATCACAGGGTTGTTATGGTAAGCACACTTAAGGAACTGTAGAAATAATGATGGCCAGGTCAATGGTAGGTGTTCAATAAATATTTCTTGACTCAATGATTTGCACAAGATGATTCTTCCAGTTTTCTCAGTTACACTCCCTAGTAAATTTCCAAGGTCTTACAGGAATGGAAAACTGCAGAGAGAAGGGAAGTTAGGCACAGGAGGAATGAAAGGCAGATCTGGGAAGACATCCTAAGAGTTCTTATGTCTCAGTATCCTGTTCACACACTTCACAGGACATATTTATGGTTACCAGAAATGCTCTCTTGATGGCCACTGTCCGGTGCCTAGCACAGAGTCTGGCACATAGTAGGTGCTTAATCAGTGCTTATTTGATGACTCCTTGTGCCCCTGATATCTCTCAGGGTAGAGGCCCATTTATTCCTGATGTGACACAATTTTTGTTACCTTTCATATTATAAAATACTACTAAAAGAACAAAGTTTGTTTCCTTTCAATTCAGTTGAAAAGGAATATGATTAAGTACCTACTATGAGCTGGGCACAGTGCTAGCCTTTGGGAATACACTGACAAAAATGAAGCAGTTCTTACTTTCAAAGGACTGGCATTACCCTATAGAAAAATCACATGCATAGATGATTAAATACATACTTCCATATCTAGCTATGTGTTGGGGTGGGGGTGAGGAGAGATAAGAGAGAAGTGAACCCTTTATAACTTAAGTTGGCTGATGAAGAAATGTGGAGTGTGTTCCAAAGCAAGATGGCCAACCAAGACATTCAACAAGACACTATTTTATTACCTAAACATGGGGATCATAAATGGTACAATAGTAACTGCTTTCTGGAGCTAACTAGCACTAGCCAACACTCCCCAGGGAAGCCAGGGCTGCTGGCTTAAAGTGTCTTGCTTTGGAGAATTATTCAGAAGTTCCTTTGTTAGCACTTTATATTATCCACCAGTCCCTCCCTGGATCCTTCCCTCCTTTCCCCTCCCCCAAGTCTAACCTCCAGCAGGGGTCCTCTTCCTTCCTTCCTTCTTTCCTTCCTTCCTTCCTTCCTTCCTTCCTTCCTTCCTTCCTTCCTTCCTTCCTTCCTTCCTTCCTTCCTTCCTTCCTTCCTTCCTTCCTTCCTTCCTTCCTTCCTTCCTTCCTTTCTCCCTCTCTCCCTTCCTTCTCTTTTTCTTTCTCTCTTTCATTCTTTCTTTCATCTATCTATCATCTATCTATAATCTATCATCTATCTATCATCCATCTATCCATTGATTTATCTATCTATCATCTATCCCTCACCCCTGCCCCAAGGCTGGCTAGAGGACACAGATGGGAGGGTAAATTTCCTCAAAGTCAAAGGCTCTACCTCTCCAGAAAGTGACTTCTTGTGGAAAAAGCAGAAATTCCAGGAAAATAAATCTGAACTTCCCCCTCCTTTTACTTTCCCTCTCTCTTTCACCCCTCCTTGACCCCCCCCCACAACCTATAGTTTCATCATACTGGGGGAAAGATGGCTGTAGTGGCCTGCAGCCCCCCAAGGCAGAATCCAAAAGCTGACTCTGCCCTCTGCGATTTTGTAATAAATGGGGAAAAGGCCTTCATTTCTTGAATTTGAGGAGGAGGGGGGTGGTAGGGAGGCTGTAGCCAGGAGTAATAAATTCACAGGAAACTCAGGAGAGTCCAAAAGCGATTTTAATTAAAATGTAAATGCTGTAAACACTCAAACTCTGTCCCTCCCTGGGAGTAGGAGGCAGATGCTGGAAGGGTCTAGGGCACCACTCGCCATCATTACCATTAACAGGTGCCCTGTTTATGGGGTCAATGAGAGATATCATTAGGGTGCCTCATTTGAATGAAACACAGAAATGGAGAGGAGAGGAAGCAATGTTCTGTCAGGGTTCCCCCTAGGAGTAGGACTTGAGCAGAACCATGAGAAGCTCTTATACTTCCCAATGCTTTTTAAATAGCTCTATATTGATACCTATAGACTACATTTCCCCCCTGCATTCCTTCCTTTTCTGCTTTCTGAGAATCAGCCCTTATAACAAAGATTTTAGGGTTTTAGAAAAGAAAGAAGGAAAAGAAGGAAGGAGAAGAAGGAGGGAAGAAGGATGAGGAAGAAAGAAAGAGGAAGACAGGAAGGAGGAAGGAGAAGAAATAATTCAGCAAAACCAGTCAACACATTTTTTTAAAATCTGCCATTATAAGCAATGCTTCCCCACCATCCCTCAGCAGAACAGGGTAGTGAGTTTTCTTCTCATCTCTTTTTGGAGGTGAAGCTTGTATTTTTGAATTTTGAACTTTTGTATTGAATTTTGTAACATTTCTTTTATTATTTTGTATTTACTCTTCTTTCCACTTATACTGCTGTGGTCACTGGGTATATTGTTTTCTTGAAGCTGCTTAATTTATTTTGCATCAGTTCATATGTTTTTTCATGCTTCTCTATATAGATCTCATTCCATTCCATTCAGGTACTACATTTTGTTTGGTTGTTCCCTAATAAAGGGGTATCTGCTTTGTTTTCAGTTCTTTGCAACCACAAAAAGTACTGCTAGAAATATTGTTGTGTCTAGGAAATCTTTATTTTTTGTCAATGACCTCCCTACCCCCAGATTCTTAAGTCATTGTTTCATCTCCTGACTCATACCTCCACCATTTCTCTAATGCCTGAAATTTTATCATTAAGAGTCATTTCTTTGAGTTGGGTGATTACCCCAACAAATATCACAATACAAGGTAAAATTAACAATTTGTGGGGATTTTAATTGCCTAATATTCAAAACAACACCCCAAAACGCCACTGAAGCAGAACTCTGAACCAATGGCACTTTATTAAAAGGTCCCTGGTTCCCTCCAATGAAGTGGACCTCAGATCTTCCTCACAATCTGAGATGCCCCCTTCTTTTAGGACCTTGTTTTTATAGGGTTGCATACCTAAGTATGCAAAAGAGGCATGGTAAAATACAGAAGTCTCATTGGTTGATAGACCTTGCTCTTTAGGGCCAAAAATGACATATCATGGGGGGAGAGGGGTTGGGTGTCCACAGGTTGAATGAAGAAGCATGGGGCATCTCAACTAACTGGTCATAAGATGGTCACCTGCTCTTATTGGACAAGAGAGAATGGTCCAGAGGTACAACATAGGTTATAGACATGAAATTTGAGTAAAACAGGATGGAGAGATCTTGTGGTTGTGCAAGTGAGCTTCATAACTGGTAAACAAGTAGTGGAACAGTACATTGAAGTTTGAGGCCTGCTATAAGAAACCTATCTCATCTAGTGACCCCTATATGATTTAACATATGAAACCATATTAATTATTTTTCACAAATTCTAGGGGGAAAATATAGTGGAAGAAGGGGACCAGGCAATCAGTCCTCTCTCCAACTATGAAGGGAGCCCGGAGATCTGGGTTCAAATGTAATTTCTGCTGTGTCACTGTGTGTGTGATTTTGAGACATCCAATTTACTACCCTCAGTCTCAGTTTCTTGATCTGTAAAATAAAGGGGTTGGACTTTAAAATTCTACAAGACCATGAGAAAGAAGAGGTGATGAAAGAAAAAAAAAAAAAAAAGAGGATATGATTTCTATTAGCAGACATGAGACTGCTGAACTGTAGGACATGAGAACTAGAAGAAATTTTAGTCCAACTGGCTCATTTTACAAATGAAGAGGTTGAGGGCCAGAGAGGTTAAATGCTTTGCCCAAGGTCATACAGCTAGTTAGTCCATTTCAAAAAAGAGAGAATCTTTGATATGAGCGCCAAGTGCTTTTTAATCATGTCCCAAACTTCCCATGAGGCAGTCTTGTGCTATTGGAAAAGGAAGGCACGTGCTGCTATTTAAAGAGCACTTTCTAGTTATTCTTTATTCCATGGGCTCTGACAAGGCCTACTAAAGAAGAAAGGCCTTGTTATAAATTGTATGTCTGTTATCCAAAGACCAGCTTGGCTAAATCTGAAGAGTTCTTCACTATGTGAACTATCATGTGATGGGGTTTGGGGGTTTTTTGTTTTGTTTTGTTTTTGGCCTTAGTAACTGTATTGAGCTGCAGAGGGGGTTATAATCTGCATTGGTGTTGGGAATAGCCACATTGAAGCCATCATGTGTACCTCAAGTATTTTAGTAATATTCTTGCATTTGGAAAACTGACTTGTCAAACAACAACAACAAACCCCGATTCTGTAGAACAGAAAGTCAACTGCTTGAGTCCTTTCCAGTGAGTGGTAACAGTTCCTAGCCTCTATGTCTGGCACATTCCAGGGACCAGAAAAAGTAATGACCTGGAACCACTAAACATTTTGTTCAGGGGATTAAGATATTGGGAATGGCTTCTCTTAGGAAGATATCCCATCTTTAGCAGAGATAATACTTCCCAGAAAGTCTGCTTTCTCTAATGGATGAGAGTCAAAGAAGAAAAAACGAGGTTTATAAAACTGTACATAGGTGCAGCTAAGGTCCCCCTAATCCAAGCCAGGTCAAAACAGAACAAACAGGAAACTAAAGGGTTTCTCGAAGCTGTGGAATTGCTGCAGACACCTGGGTTGGCACACACAAGCCAACATCCTAGGCAAGAGAATGCTTCCCTCCCTCCCATCAGCCTCTGGTTTGCTCTACTCATTGGAACTTTGGGTGATTGTCTAATTACGCCTCATTACAAGTTACATTTTCAAGTCAGTAACTACAGGGGAAGGATACAATTATTATAATGAGGCCTCCCACCCTCTCTTTCCCCCAATCAGTCCCAAATGCTGCCCTGCTCAATCATGGCTTGCTGCTGGTTCTATCTTGGTCCCCTACTCCACATCCATGACTCTGGATGGAATAGCTCTGGAATGCCAAGCACCACCTAAAGAGAGAGGCTGTTTGTGTATGCCGGCCTCTCTCCATCCATCCCGCTCTCTCATTTCCTCTTCCTGCTAATGAGCATCTTTTGTCTTAGAGTTTCCTGGGAGGTGGGGGTGGGGAAAGGAGAGGCATAGGAAAGAGTGGTGCCTGATGGGAATAGAAACCAGTGGTAGAAAGACTGTTGGATTTAAAATTAGAGGATCTAATTTCCTGTTTCTGTGCCTTTGTACCGGCTTCCCTCTATTCCTGGAATGTATTCCCCCCCTCCCTCCCTCCACCTCTGGGAATACCTAGTTTCCTTAAATATACAAATACCACTCTCTACATGAAGCCTTTCCTGATCCTTATCCCCCTTAGTAGCTGTGAGTGCCAGAACTAGTTTGTATTCATCATGCACAACATATGCCTGTGTATGTTACATGAATACATATATGTTCCTGTTGTCTCCATCTTTAGAATGAAAGTTCTCTGAATACAAAGACTTCTGCATTTGTATCCTTAGCACTGAGCCCAGTGCTTGGCTTATAGTAATCACTGCTGGTTGGTTGACTGACCTTGGCTTAAATACTGACTTTGCTATTTATTGCCTATTCAATCATGAACAAGTTACTTCACCTCTCTGGGCCACAGTTTCCTAATCTACAAAGTAAGAAGATTGAACTAGATGATCTGTAACATTCCTCCCTGCTTTATATCTATGGACCACATTGGAAAAAGGACAGGAATAAAGTATGTTTGAGCAACTCTTACTTGCAACCTTACAGGGCATGGGATTTATCCCATCTGTTGATTGGTGTTGACTTAAAATTTCCTCTTTGGTCAAATGTGGTTATAGAGGAGCTTTGAAGAAAATGTCTTTGGGGGCAGTGAGGCTCATGGGGTCCCTCCCTGAGGGTTGGAAGTACTGAGCTTCTTTGCCATCTTCTACATCTTTCCTTTTACGCAAATGGTTTGTGCTATCATTAACAATACCATACAAACACAGCAAAACTTTATTAAGCAAATACTACAGGGGGAAACTTGTTCTGGGCCCAAGTTAGGTAAAATGTAATCCCTCCCTCTTAGATCTTACAGTCCAAAAGGGAGACAAGATACCAACATTCCTAATAAGAAATAGGTTTCCCTCTAGTTAAGGTGGGAAAAGTATCAATCAAAGAGTTAATTCATAAATTAGGGCAATGTTCAAAATTACACTATTAGAAAATACACATTTTCAAATAACTCTTTTTTTTTTTTTGCAGGGCAATGGGGGTTAAGTGACTTGCCCAGGGTCACACAGCTAGTAAGTGTTAAGTGTCTGAAGCCGGATTTGAACTCAGATACTCCTGGCTCCAGGGCTCGTGCTCTATCCACTGCGCCACCTAGCTGCCCCAAATAACTCTTAAACTATTCTTTATCAGGAAAATGTAAATATCAGCACTGGCCATACCTCTGATATACTTCTCTCTGTGTGAACTTGGGCAAACTACTTACCCTTTTGGGGCCAGATTGTCACCTGTAAAATGACAAATTAGGCCAGATGGTCTCTAAAGTCCCTTCCAGGTCTGACTCTATGAGTTAGGCAGGTATTTTTAAAAAATTGTTCTCAGATTTCTGATGATAGATGCAGATCAATGTGCTCTTTGATTCCCTAATTCTAAGACTGTATGACTAAGGATAAGAGTCAATAAATATGACTGTCATCCAGGCTTCAACCAAATCTTCTCCCAACTGAGCTTGCTAACTTCATCTTGGGCAAGCCAGAGAAAGTGTGGCACAGTAGAAAGAGTCAGCATATCCATGATCTAACCTCATTATCTAGCTATGAAAACTTGGGTAGGTCCTATTGTCTTGGACATCTCTTCCCACATGAACATTTTATTGATAGCCCTCTTCCCACCAACCAACTAAAACATCAAAGAGATCACCTAGTTATTAGACCCTAGGTCTAGAGAGGGAAAGGGAATTAAGAGATCCCAATCCCTTCTTCATTTTTAAAAAAAATTTTTACTTGACCCAGGATATAACAGTTAATAAGGAGCAGAGGCAGGTCTTGACTTGCTGATACTCCAAAAAAAAAAAAATGAGGAAAAAAACGGTCTAAAGTTCAACAAATGTATCTCTATCTCTTCCCTTTTCTCACCATTCCACTTCTCCTATTCCTTACCACCCCCTGCAGAACAAGACCCTTGCTGCTCTGGTGCCCAAACAACTGCTTGGTTCATAGCCAGGCTGGGGGCCCCATGAAAGAAATTGATGTGCCTGGGCTCCACAGTTTAATCTTTTCCTTCCCTTGAAGCAGAATTGTTTTTCTCTGATCCCTAGTGTGAGCATTCTGTATCGGACTAAGTAAAGGGGGGCCAGGGAAGGGGAAAGAAAGAAAACATATCTCCTGGCAAAACCCAGAGCACCACTTACACAACATCTTTCCCCGCTCCATTATTTATAGCGTGACTGAAACATTTATTCCTCCCCTGCTCTTCCAACGGCATCCGTGTTTCCACTGAGCTGTAACAGGCACACAGAGGCTGCAAGCCGGTTCTGTACCACTCAGCGCAAACACCAAACATTTGATACACAACAATGCACCCCAGAAAACACTGTGGCACACACAGAGGCAGGATGGAGCCCAAGGCATGGACAGAGGATGGGGACAAGGAAGTGAGGCCGCTCAGAGTCCCCAGGGGAAGGTCAGCAACTCTGGGTTGAGGAAGGGACTGGCTGGGCCCAACAGACTGCCTAGCAGGATGCTCTGGGCAAGAGGGAAAGAAAAACCCTGGGATATATTAAGAATGGAGCCCCAGACCACACATTACAACAAACTTATAGACAGTCCCAGGGCTGAGGCCATTACAGGGTATGGCAGGACTAGTTGCCAAATCAACAGTGTTGACAATCTAGGAAGGGGAGTTGTAAAAAAAAATGGTGAGTTACTATTCTTAATAATGCAAGGGATTTTTTTAATGTTAATAAGAATCTAATGAAGGGGACAGCTAGGTGGCGCAGTGGATAAAGTACTGGCCCTGGGTTCAGGAGGACTTGAGTTCAAATGCAGCCTCAGACACTTGACACTAGCTGTGTGACGCTGGGCAAGTCACTTAACCCTCATTGTCCTGCTCCACCCCCCAAAATAAAATCTAACAGAAACTCACACAGTTCACAGAACAATGAGCCAGCTACTTAGGACAGACAATAATGAAAAGGTAGTCCCAGACCTCGTGCTGCTTACAGTCTAGAGGGTCAGGTAAAAGACAGCTCCAAAGCCAAATCAGGTCATTAGGAAAGATGGAATCCATAACAGCAGGTCATGTAGTCCAGCTTTTCTCTCCCTGAGCAGGAATTGCTTCCGCTATCACATTCTTCAACTCTGTGATGCTCTTAGGAGCCCAACATCCCTGACGCGTGGGCACCCAGTCTCTGACTGAGAGGAATTAGCAGAATGGCTATTTGCAAGATGATCCAATAGGGGAAGGGAAAGAAGGTGGGTAAGTTCAAAGGATCAGAGAGCAGGACTCATTTAGTCCAATTCTCTAATTTTTTGGTCTTTTCCATCTTACGCAGATGCAAATGTGCCCATGATTTTAAATTCAGAACTTTCCCCTGTGCGGATGGAGCCCTAGGTCATAGCCCTAACTTGCTAGCTACACCCTTCCCCTTCATGACTATGCATAGGGCAACTTATCCTCAAAGGCACCTGCTGCTAGCGGGCTTGGGGATGTGGGATGGTGGAGGACTTGGGATCCTCAGACCTCGGTTCACTTGCACTTAATTCAATCAGGCAAGCATCAGTTAAGCGTTTGTTCTGCGTCAGGCCCTGCCCTACTGGAGCTTACATTCTCCTCATTAAAACCCGTCCTGCTACTTACTTAGTAAATGACCTTGGACACGTCCCTTCCTGTCCCTGGGGTTCAATTTTCTCCTCAGTTAAAACAAGTAGGGTTTAGATGCGATAATTGGCAAAATCCCCTTCAGCTCTAAAATTCTGAGATTCTGATGGGGACTAGATGAACTTGGCTCGAACAATAGCCGGCTTTCCTAAAATCCCAGCACTGAAGTTAATAAAAAGAAATGAACCCATTCAGGCTAAGATGGAAATTACAGTTTAGGTTTCATTGTTACTGATATAAAGTGTTGTACTTTGGCACAGAGTTCCATGAGTCGATCTGCTGGGGAAGGGATGGAGAGGGAGGCAGGGAGGGAGGGAAGAAGGGAGGAGGTCTTCATGGATGAGCTTCCTGCACTGGATGTGTTTCCAGCTCCCCGTAATCATCACACACACACCCCCTCCTCCTCTAAACCTTATTTGTTTGTTTATTCCCATTGATTTGCAAAGGCCGCTCATTGCCCTGGGGGCCTCTTGCTGCAGGTGTGTGAAATGCAAATCCAACAATTACAGACAATCCCGCAGCAAAAATTCCCCATAAAAGGAGAAAGCCAGAGGGCTGCCCGCTGGGGAACCGAGGACCCCCCAAACCAGTCTTTCATTCAAGGACAACCTCAAGGTCAATGGAATGATTGCAGGACCAAGCTTGAGGGGTGCTGCCTGTCCCACCCTGGACCTCTGCCCAAGTCTCATCCCGTTCTTCCCCTGCTGGGGCCCTAGCTCCTCCTCGGGAAGACTCTTTACCACGGAGAGCCCACCTATTTGGATTGGGTGAGGGGCCAGAAGCAGCCAGCCACCCTGGGAAGTAGAATGAGATGGGAAAGGGGAAATCTTAGGAATCTCTTTAATAATAATCTATGTTTGTTGGTTGTTTAGTCATTTTTCAGTCCTGTTGGACTCTTCTTGACCCCTTTTGGGGTTTTCTTGGCAAAGGTACTGGAAGTGGTTTGCCATTTCCTTCTCAAATCCATTTTACAGATGGGGCAAACAGGGTTAAATGACTTGCCAGGGTTACACATCGAGTAAGTGTCTGAGGACAGATTTGAACTCAGGTCTTCCTGCCTCCACCCCCCCCCCCCCCCGCACTCTATATACCATACCACCTACCTGCTTATAATATAATAGGTAACATTTATATAGCACTTACTACGTGCCAAGCCTTGTGCTAAGTGCTTTCCACTCATTCTCTCATTTGTTCCTTATAACAACCCTGGGAGGTAGGTGCTATTATTATCCCCATTTCACAGTGGAGGAAACTAAGCAAACAGATTAAGTCACATCCCCATGATCACACAGCTAGTGTGAGCTAGTCTGAGGCTGTATTTGAACACAGGTCTTCTTGACTCCAAGCCTAACTTTGCAAGAGGAAGCCTTTCTGGCTTCCTAGATGCCTACTATGGTACACAGGACTTGTCTTTGGCCCTAGAGATGGTGACAACGATAGACAACCTATAGTTTGGGGGAGCAGGCTTAACAATAAGAATAGCTACCATTCACATAGCCCTTTTAAGGTTTGCAAAGTGCTTTACAAATATTATTTTATGGGGCAGCTATGTGGCTCAGTGGATAAAGCACCGGCCCTGGATTCAGGAGGACCTGAGTTCAAATCTGGCCTCAGATACTTGACGCTTACTAGCTGTGTGACCCTGGGCAAGTCACTTAACCCTCATTGCCCTGCAAAAAACAAAAACAAAAAAACCAAATATTATTTTATTCAGTCCTCACAACTCAGGGAGACAGGTGCTACTATATTCCCATTTTACAGATGGGGCAATTAAGGAAGACTGCATCAGTGATTTGCCACACAACTATTAAGTGTCTTATGGCTAAATTTGAACTCAGGTCTTCCAGACTCCATGTCTGCCTCAGCAATACCTCTCTGCCTACATCATGGGCTAATAGGTGGAATATGACTGAAGCCAAAGAACTAGACAAAGCACTTCAGGAAAATTTGAGGAAAGAAAGTGTTGGGGGAACTTGCGATCTGGATGAGTCAAGCTCACCCAAAGAATTGGAGGCTCATCATGCATCTTGTAAAATAAAATGATTTATTAGGAGAGAATAGGTGGACATGGTCGGGGGACAGAATCACTATAGAGACTGTACACACTGGGTAAGGAGAAGATCTGGTCTTTTGGTATGTTTATAAAACAAAGAAAGGGGAGGAAATTACAAAGCAACTAGGAGGTAATTATTGAATAATGGGGCATCAGTAAGACCTTGGCATTACTTATTGACATACCAGTGTCAAGCTCAGCAATACTCATTCCCGAGGTGGGAGGCAGAGCTACTTTTCCCTTGGGAAAGTTTAAGGATTCCATGGGGCTCCCTCATCCCACAACAGAAAGTACATATTTATTCTATTTAAATTAATTTTTTAAAAAATTCTGTCAATCTCTTTTGTTTTTACAATGTAGTCATTTCCCAAATAAACTTCCTTTCTGTCTTCCTATTCTTCCCCTATCTCACCCACCCCTTGAATTTTCCCTTGTTAAAAGAGAAAGACATTTTTAATAAATCAATAGATTCGGCAACCAGGTCTGATACATCTCCACTGAGAGGAGGGAGGTGTGTTTGATAATCCATTTTCAAGAGCCAAGACTGTTCACCAGTTATTCATTAGGCAGGTGAGTGGCATAGTAGATACAATGTTGGATTTGAGTCAGGAAGACCTGAGTTCAAATCCTATCTCAGATGTTTATTAGCTATGTAACCCTGAGTAATTCATTTAGCCTCCTTCAGCCTCAATTTCTTCATCTATAAAATGGGAATAACCGTACCCACCTCACAGAGTTGTGAGGATCAAATTACATATATATATATACATACACACATATGTATAGTGCTTTGCAAACCTTAAAGTACCATATAAATGCTAACTATTATTTCTGTAAATCTGAAAGAAACCTTTTAGCTAGGTAGATCAGAGAAGACTTTGCCAAGGAGGCGGTATATTCTAATCTAGCTGTGGGAAATGCCACTACATATGACAGTGATGCATATGTAGGGAATCATCATCTCCCTAGGGTCACCCATCCATCCATCTATTCATTCATATGATAAAGGGGTGGGTGGGAATTGATCTGATAATACAAACCAACAGATAATACAAAAATCCTTCCTTGGTTTTTGTTTCTTTGGATATGAACTTGTAAGGAAAATTATATCTTATTCACCCTTATATCTTCATAGCCCACTGCTTTGCTTGTAGTAACTGCTTGATAAATAGGTGTCAGTTTCCTTTGGAATACATCACATGATTAACTTTTTTTTTTTTGCAAGGGAAAGACACAATCAGTTCAACAAGCATCCATTAATCACCATGTGCAGGGCACCATGCTAGGCACTGGGTTTACAAAGATGAAAAATAACTTAGCTTCCTACCCTCAAGGGGTTGGTGAATCTACTGGGGTGAGGGGAGGAGGATAAAACATAATATCTTACATTTATCTTCATGAAATCCTTTTCTCACAACACTCCTGTGAGTTAGGTAGTGCAAAAAGTATTATCCCATTTTTCAGATGAGAAAACTGAGGTGCCTAACTGGAGGTTAAAATACAGCTAGAAAGGATTACCTGAATCACAGAATTTGAGCTGCAATGGAGCTAGGACACCCTATACAACATATCAGACAAGTAGTCATACGTGCTTGAGGCCTTCCATTGCCAGGGATCATACTACCTCCTAAGGAAGCCAATTCTAAATTGGGCTGACTCTACATTTTTTTCTTGCATGCAGATCTGTTTCTTAGTTACTTTCACCCACTCTTCTTATTCTTTCTGCCCTTTAGGGAAGAAGTAGACCAAATAGATTACCCTTCTAAATCCAGGTCTCCTAATTCTAGGTCATTACTCTTTCCACTATACGATACCGCCTCACTTAATTCCATCATTTTTTCTTTATTAAATGTTTTATTAGAAACTTGACGTTGAACATCAATAGAGACGACCAAACCCATGTCGTTTCTATTTTCATTAAAAAAAAAAAACCAAGAGCTATCTGTTCAAAGATGTTCATGGTAGTACCCTACATCATTTCAAGGCATTGCCTGCTTACTTGTCCACCAAACGAGTACAGGCACAAAGCAGAATGGGATAAAGGAGAGATATAGCCAAAGAGCTTTAAGAAAATCCGAGCAAGAAGCTATCCTTTTCAGCTGGGATTTTGTTGGAGGTGTCACAGAAGAGAGGGCAACCCAAACTGAGCCTCAAAGGAAGAGAAGAATTCTCAGTGAGGAGCCAGTGGGGTATATGCATGATGGGAGGCCCAGACCAAGGCACGGGAGATGGGATAGGACAGGAGGAGAGAGAACAGTCAGAAGTCCCTAACGGCTTATGAGGTGGCCATGAAAACAAGCAGACCATCCCTTAGCACATACCACCTGACCTTTCTGTAAGGGGAAACAGCTCAGAAGGGCCCTGGGTTGCAGAAGGGAGCTAGGCTGGGGATTAAACATTTGCAGGAGACAATACACATGTGGATAACTGAGAACCAGATATATTTTCAAAGCAATTTATATTTGGAAACTAGGAACGCAATTCTCTACAGTCCTGTGCTTGGCATAAGGCATACACCTAATGTTTAAGCTTCAAAGCATTCATGGTGTCCACATCTTCCCCTTGAGATTTTAGAGAGTAATCCAGTTTGGGCAGCTTGCACCAGCCAGGATGTTTGATATGTAAATTTTTTAGCCTTCCAATCTGGGCTGTATGTGCTAATGGGAGACCTAGTTAGAATTATGGAATTATATACTGAGCTGGAAAAAGACCTTTGAGATGATCTAATAATCCACCTTCTCCCCCATTTAAAAAAAAAGAAAGAAAGAAAGAAAGAAAATGATGCCGAGAGATGACTTGCCATGACACAACAAGTACTTGAACCCCCTCACTCTTTACCCACTTTACCACCTTTGGACATATTGTGGCTTATTCCCTCAAAGCCAGCATATACTCTCCACCTCCCATGACAGAGTTAGTTTCTGAGAAATAAATACATAGATAAAATGCCATTTGCCAAGACCCAAAGATCTCTCAGCAGAGGCAGCTCTCATTGGGGGATAAGCCAATTACTAGTGGATTGTATTCAGAATGCAGCCTAACTGTCTCAGAATTCTGTCAGGGGGAATCAATAGTAGTTAATCAATGGATTGATTGATCATTTACTGCTAGTAATTAAATTTTGAGAAAGTACAAATTCTATTACATGTACAGTCAGTCAGAAGCGTTGTTTAGCTCATGAAGCATTGCAGGGAATAAAAAGAGGGACCCTTTGCCAACAGTTTCAGAGAAAGGAGGAAGCCAAGGAGGTAAGGAAACATCTGAAGGTAACTTGCAGGAATTAGGACTTGGGTCCCCCCCTCTCCCTCCGCCTGGGAAAAGTCATTTCCCACCAAGAATGAGAAGCCACTAAGCAGCGATGGCCCAAGTAAGTGGCCACTTCTCTTGTTCTTTGTTCCACCCATGTGCCGCTCACTCCAGGTGGTGACTTTCTCCTTTTTTTTTTTTTTAAGCAAACCTGACCACAGGGGCAAGACCTAAAAGACTGACAAGCTATTCTCTGTGCTTTCTTCTCACTTGCCCCACTCCCCATTCCCAGATCCCCAATTCCCATTCCTAATTCAACTCAACAAGCATTGGTTAAGAATGTACTAGGGCAAGGTGCCTGGTGAGGTCCTGACCACGAAAAGTCAAATCAGAGAGCATTTACACCAAGTGCCTTTTGTTGTTCTGTTTGGTCATTTTTTTTCTGTCATGTCTGACTCTGTGACCCCATTTGGGGTTTTCTTGGCAGAGATATTGGAGTGGTTTGCCTTCCTTCTCCAGCTCATTTTACAGATGAGGAAACTGAGGCAAACAGGCTTAAGTGACTTGCCCAGAGTCACACAGCTAATAAGTGTCTGAGGTTAGATCTGAAAATGAGTCTTCCTGATTCCAGGTGCCTCTATTCTCTGTTCTACCACAAGCATATTATTACTACTACTACTACTATGTCTACAAGCCAGGTGTGTATGGAATTCAAGAGCTGGACATTCATTCCAACCTCATGTAACTTGTCAATCAATGGAAAACATCTAACAGCCACGAAACAGAAAGCTCCCAAAGGCAGTAGTGCTGGTCTGAGTCAAGAAGACCAGGATTGGAATCAATGGGGTTTATGCTGGGAATTGTTTTATGCCTGACTCCCCTCCCTTCCCCAAAATGCACCGGGGACACACTTTTAAGTTTAATCTGCAGAATTAACATTTTCTCTATCACTTTTTTTTTAAGGCTAGACAATCAACAAAACAATCAATGAAGCCCTGACTTGTAGCATTTGCTGATTCCGGAAGCGTAAATGCTCAAACTGAAAATTTAACAATCAGAGGCTTCAGCACACCTCTGATTAGAATACTACTCCTACTCTTATTAGCTGAGTCATCCAGGGCTATTTAACCTTTCAGTGACTCAGTTTCCTCCTTTATAAAATGGGGATCTTAGTATCCCAGATTCAGAGCCAGAATGAAGGGACCTTGGGGGTCATGTAGCTCTGCTTGCTCATTTTACAGATGAGGAAACAGGTGCAAAAAGGTTGTGAACGGACCAGGGACACACCGGTAGCTAAGTGGCAGAGCAAGGATCTGAACGCTCTACAAGCTTTTCTCTTTGTACTACACCTCACTGTAGATAGGGTGAATTTGACTTTGGAATGCTGAATGAGGCACTCAAAATAAGAACTTTACCACTTATCCCTCAGGGAGATTGTGAGGATCAAAGGGATCCATGTGATTTGCCAACCTTAAAGTGCTATACAAATATCAGTTATAATGATCAGCCACCATGAGGTATCACCAAGGTCACCAACTGATTTTTGCATATACTTATACAGAATCGCCATATGCAAATGAATGCATGTTACCCTTCACAGTGGTATCTACTTCCAAATACTCAATGCCCTGTCTCCTCTCCTCTCTGAGTGTTTATCTTTCTTAAGGCCTGGAAAAAATGCCACTTGTTCCATGAAGGCCTCAGACATTTACTAGCTGGGTGACCCTGGGCAAGTCACTTAACCCTGTCTGCCTCAGCTTCCCCATCTGTAAAATAAGCTGGAGAAAGAAATGGTTAAACCACTCTAGGCTTTGCCAAAAAAAACCTCAGTTGGGTTCAGAAAGGATCAAACAAGCCTGAAAAACAACCAAACAACAAATGTGCCTGACACTGTGTTAAGCACGAGGATCCAAAGAAAGGCAAAAGGTAGTCCCTGCTATCAAGGAGCTCACAGTCTAAGTAGGAGAGACACCCTTCAAATAACTATGTATGTAGAAGGTATATGCAGGGAAAATTGGAGATAATGAACAGAGGGACCACCCAGGCCTGCCTACATGACTGCCCTGGCAGCACCTAGTCTCTCAGGAGTCTCATCTGTCCCTACTCTGTGTCCTGTGTCCGTCCCCCCCCCCTTCTTGGGCTTTGTTGCTATGCACCAAGACAGGGAGCTTTAATTATGTTTTCGCATATATCTCCATTCCAAGGGTTATCTGTGGCAAGGGTGGGCCACCAGCAGCTCCAGAACACACCCCAGCTCTGGGAGCATTTGTAAGCAGCTCTTTTATCCAAAAATAAAAACAAGCAAACAAAAACCTGAATGCATGCTGACTGGGTAATTAATACACAAACAACTTCCTTACTAGCAACAATGCCTCAAAAGCCTTGGAAAGGAGTAGAACTCAGGTTTTTACTGAAGCCCAGAACCCCTCTTCCCCATCAACTTCCCCTTCCACACACAGGAGAGCCCTTCTTTGGGTCTTTTCACCGTCATTATTGCCTCCAATGGGTAACTGCCCTTCCTAGAGCTACTGTGCTTGTGCTTCGGGTGCCTCCAGATCCAATCTCCCCAGGCCCAGTGTCTTCCTGCCACCTCAAGTGACAGAGAAATTGACAAAGTCCACTGTATTCATGTAAGAATGGACCCTCCCTCCAGTTCCCATATCACCCATGTGTATTAGAAATGAGGTGTTCTGGAGACCATAAATCATGATCACTTGGCTTTTCTATGGTCTCGTATTACCTCGTATAAATAAAGCAAAATAAATGTATCGGCCTGGTTGTTTGAAGAGGCTCACCTTGAGGTTGGCCATCAGGTTGTGTATTTTTTTCAGCCACGGTAACTATCGATCCACACAGCTGTGAGGGCTGTCTCCTCTCTCCTTCCATAATTACCATGTATTTGATTTGCATATATTTGATACCTACTTATATGTGTGCATGGTTTTAGAATGAAAACTCCTGTTTGTTTTTGCTATTTCCAGGGCCTAGAAAAGTGCTTGGCATATAGGTAATTAATAGCTGCTTATTGATTGATTGATGAATGCATCTAGTAAAGTACATAAGGGTTGTGATCTATATTGATGGAGAGGGCATGAAATCATAGATTCTGGAGAAACAAAGAAAGGGAAAAACAGTTCCAGTCCTCAAAGAGTTCACATTCTAATGAGGGAGAGGCAGTGTGCAAACAATGATGCACAAACAAGCTACACATTGGGTAAATGGAAGGTAATCTTAGAGGGAAGGTCTTAGAGGAAGGGAATAAGCACTTATATGGTACCTACTAAACGCCAGACACTGGGCTAAGTGCCTTACAAATATTATCTTATTTGATCCCCACAACAGCCCTGCTAAGCAGGTGTTGTTATTATCCCCATTTTGCAGTTTAGGAAACTGAGATAAATAGAGGTCAAGTGACTTGCCCAGGGTCACACAGCTAAGTGCCTGAGGCTGAATTTGAACTCTGGGCCCCCTGACTTCAGGTCCCAGCACTTGCATTAGCAACTGGGAAACTGAGCAGGCTGAATTTAGGGTGATCAAATTGATTGTGAGGCATCCCAAAATAATTACAAGACTCAGTGACTCAGTTTCCCAATATAGTGAAAGACTGTTGACCACAGGGAGAGAACCAAACAAAATATAGAAAATTATCTCTCCAATAAGGAAAGATAAAAAGTTATATTTATAATATGGATAAATTGATTATCAGTCTCATAATAATCTCCACTTTAAAGAGGTACAAGGGAGGGCCTGTCCTACTCATTATAATAATCTCCACCTTTGGGAGGTACAGAGGAGGGCTTATGCTAATTTGGAGTTCCTGGGGTCCTAAGCTAACCCCCGATGTAGGTACCTTTTTCAGTGGAAGTGTGTTTTTAGGGCTTACACATCATATGGTGAATCTGGGGACAAATTTGGCCTTTTCTGCGCATATCTCTTTCTGATTCCCATGGCTAGTTTCAAAATATCTTCATTTTTCTTTTATTTCTAGTCTGAATTTCTATAGCCTGTCACTGTATCATTGTTATAGTCTAAGGTCTTCATGGCCTGCCTCCCTATGTTCCCGTCATGGGTATTGATTTATGTGGGTAGCATCCTGACTTGTAAGTTATCCATTAACTGGGGTCTGATTCCCTTTTAGAGCTAATATCTGAATTAAAGCTTGGATCTTAGGTTTTTCTGTTAACCCCTTTTTGGCTCCAGCATCATTCCTCCCTTTTCATATATCCTGTGAAAAAGGACTGTGATAATTTCTTCTGTTATTGCTTCCTGCTGAGTGGGGGTGATGTAGGGGCCCACAGGGGGTATATGAATTGAGGGAGATCTAGAAACCAGAGTTACAAATGCAAGAATCACAACACAAAACACAAATGATTTACAAATAGACCAAGGAGCAACAGGGACCCTAATACAGAACAAATCTAAGAGTTCCATGAAAAACTGGACGAAGCAAGCAGTTGTGAATGAGTTTCAGCCATAGTAACCAGGAGGCGTGTTGGGATAGTGAGAAGGGTGTTCTATAGAGCACAGGGAAGGGAGTAAGTGTAGGAAGACTAGAAAGATAGTCTATTAGAAGGGGCCATGGCTACACACCCTTCTAGACCTACCCTGACCAATTCTTGGTCTTGGAAGCCTTGACTTCTGTAGATTCTTTTGGCCTGTTCAGTTCCCCAATCCACATAGCTTTTCTGGAACTCTGCCTCTGACTGCATCTCCCATTCAGTGCTGGATTAGCTTCTAATGGCTTTTACCTCTTCCTGGTCTCCTCCTTTCTTTTTTTTTTCTCCTCCCTTTTTTTCCTTCATAACTCGCCAGGCTGCATGCCTGACTCTCCTAGTATTTCCCCACAATGCCCCCAAAAACTTCGTCCTGGAAGCTCACTCCAGCCTTGGACTTGACAAATTGGAAGTACTCTTCACCCCTACAGCTTCTCTCTCTATTTGGTTGGTTCCTCCCAGAACCTCCTTTAAAAAAAATACTTACAAAACTTTAATCAGAAGTACAAAAGATATTGAAGTTTCCTTTTCGAGCCCTAATTCCAGGTGATTTTCTAAAGAGCTCGTTGATACTAGGCTATATCATTAGGGGTAATATTCCGACACTAAGTTTTTAAAGACTTCTAAGCAAGTAACTGAAACTCAGTATTAGAAGAGCTAAAGATACCTTTTTAGAGAAAATTATTTCCACAAATGAATTAATTTTTTTTAAGTCAACAACAAAAAAATTCTCTTCAAGTTAGCCTTTGTACTAATTTCCTCCATGGCAGAGAGGGAGAGATTCCCAGAACCTCCTTTTTAAGGAAGCCTTCATTCCACTCTCGAGGCTACACTTTAGACTTTCCTCCCAGATTTTCTCTATAAGGCCCCCTTTGTTGTTATTGTTATTCAGTCTTGTCTCCCTCTTTGTGACCCCATTTGGGGTTTTCTTGTCAGTGATAACGGAGTGATTTGCCATTTCCTTCTCCAGCTCTTTTTACAGATGAGGAAACTGAGGCAAACCGGACAAAGTGATTTCCCCAGGGTAGCATACCTAGTAAGTATCTGAGGCCAGATTTGAATTCAGGATGATGTCTTTCAGACTTCAGGTCCTGCACACTATCCTGTGCCCCATCTAGTTGTCCATATAATGTCCCCTTTATTTACCTTTATTCCCACACAATCCCTGCCTTTTCTAAGCTCCCTGATAGAAGCCACCTTTCTTCCTGCTTATATTTGCATTTCCAGTGTTTAATGTCAAAACCCCATACCAAGACCACTCCTCTCTTTTCACTCCTCTCTTTTCTCACTAACAGGAGGCACCTCCGTGTTGTTTCCCAGAGCTAAGGCCCGGAAAGCAAGCTGTGCCCCGAGCTTGGCATAACAACAGGCTGACTCCTAACAGTAAGAAAAGAGAGGAGTGGTCTTGGCGTGGGGGTCCTGAGGACCTTACCTAAGTGCCTGGTTTAAGTAAAGGCTTAGTAAGTGCTTGTTGACTAGACTTGTTGACTTTCCCCGCTGCAACTGTTTCTAAATTTAGGCCCGCTCTACCCAGACTTGGCGCTGTAGAGCCTCCAGAGGCACATTCTCTTGAGGTATGAACTAGGACAAAGAAAGAACTTGGTCTTTCCCTCTTAAAAGCCTGCACCTCAAGATCTACTACATAGATGGAAACCTCAATTGCCTCTTGCAGCCTCTCTCTCTCTCTCTCTCTCTCTCTCTCTCTCTCTCTCTCTCTCTCTCTCTCTCTCTCTCTCTCTCTCTCTCCCCTTTAGTCATGGAGGGATCAAGAAAGACAAACTAATTATATTATTTGTTTAAACCAGAAACAATTAGGTAGATGGGTAATTCTGCTAGGAGAATAATCAGAAATGGAGTCACAACCAAATTTCAATGACATTTGGATGATGCTCGCTAGAGCCTGTTTCTGGGTTATTGCTTTTATAACACGTGCTGCCTCCTCTGGTGGACTGGGAGCTCCCCGGGGGCAGGGGCCACTTCTCTCCCCCTTTTCTCCTTATGTTGCTCAGTCCAGGGCCTCATTCCTACCTTGGTGTTAACTGACTGAGCAACCACTCACTGGACCTGTGTCTGGCTCTTCTCCACAAGCCTGGGCCCTCCATCCCAGCTCGTGCTTGGCAAGGGACTGAGAGAGATTAAGGCGAAAACCCAGATGAGTGCAGCTATTGGTAACGTCCGAGCCTCCTGCACCCACTCTAATTGGATCTGTCTCCTTAAAGTCTGATTTAATCGGCCTGAGATAACTGGGGGAGGGGGGAGGGAAAAGGGGAGGTTCGTCTTGGAGAAGGATTAGCCTACTCACCCTGTGCTTGCTCCCTTCCCTGGTACCAGCTGTGTGTGTGCACAATCAGCCTTTATTAACCATTACACTTCATGCCGGACAGCTGCCCGGGGAAAACATCGATTCATTTCCCCAACCTTTTAGGCTGCCTTGGAACTCTCTGCTTCTATTTATTTTTCTCCCTAATTCTGGAGCTCTCATGCAGATGGGATTTGGTCTGGAAAGGACCCAGTTGAGAACTAGATAACATGAAAAGTACACCTGTCCCTTCTTCTCTCCCTCTGCCCTCCCCTCTTTTTTTTTCCCCCTTTGGCTCAAGATGGGCTAACCCCTCACTCCCAGCTCAATGGCAATTCCTCTCACTGGAGAAAGACACATTTGTACCCAAACCAATTTACTTTGCCAATAATAATCTGTATTCTTTGTGCTATACCTTCAAATATTTATGTTTGGATGTTGCCTTTGGCTTCATCCTTCATGAAGCCTACCGAGCTGTCCTGGCCATAGGGACCACAGGCTCTCATGGTTATATGGTACAATCACAGAATTACAGACTTAGCACTTAGAGGTCATCTGGTCCCAAGAGCCTGGGGTGAATAGCAGAAGGAATAAATGCTTGTTTCCTTCCCTGCCCCTCCCCCCACCTGTAGCCCCTAACCCAACTGGCCCCTCAATCAAAGAAAGAAGGAACTAAGCATTTATTAAACACCTACCATGTGACAGGCACTCTTCTAAGTATTTTACAAACATTAGCTCATTTGATCCTCACAAAAACTCTGGGGGGGGGAGGTGCTATTATTATCCTTATTTTATAGATGAAGAAACTGAGGCAAACAGAGGCTAAATGACTTTCACCCAGCTACTAAATATCTGAGGCTGGATTTGAACTCAGGTCTTCCTGACCCCAGGCCAAGTGCTTTATCTACAATGCCACACAGCTGCTTTGGTACTGCCATCCAAGATGCTACTTTCTACCCATATTCACATTCTTCCTCAGCCTTAATATGTTACTGCAATTGCCCCTAGACCTTCCTGCCCAGAAAGGCATCTCTCTGGACAACACTGCCCTCTCTGGCTGACTCTCCTCTCCCTTAAGACGTTGTTGTCAACTATTTTTGCTCTAAGCAAAAAATAAATAAAATAAAAGAAGAAATTCTAGTCATATCTCTGTCCAGTCCAGTTCTTCCATTTTACAGAGATAGAAACTAGCCTAGCGACGTGGAATGACTTACTGAGATCACAGAGCTAGTTAGTGGCAGGTCCCCAGCCCCCAACTCAGAGGCCACTTCTTTTTTTTGTTGTTTCCAATAATGTCATGGAGGTGGTGATGGTGGTGGTGGTGGTGTAAGAACAAACCAGTGCAGGGAGGGGTTAAGCAGCCTTTGACTTGGCAGCTGGTACTATGACAAGGGATGTTTCTATGGCCCAAATATCACTTCTATGAATAAATGAATCCATGCACAAGTGAATGAATTAAAAGGCATTTATTGAGTGTTTACTATGTGCCAAGCCCTGTTCTAAGCTCTAAGGACAGAAATTGAAAATCAAGACAGTTCCTTCTTTCAAGGAAGACATATCCTAATTGGAAGAAGAAACCCATACATACAGGAGGTTTGAGCTACAGGGCAGATGGGAAGGCCTGCTGGTTCTTCATCTTACTGAGAGGATTATAGTTGGGGATTCTTCTCACTGAAATAGTGTGAGGGACCATGTCCTACCCTAACCTGGAGTGGCTCTGGGTGGAAGACCCTTAGGAAGGGGAGATCCCAGTTGGACCTGAGCAGGACATGGGCTGGAACACTAGGGAAGAGCCTCTATGTAGTCTGGTCCACTCAGCCTTTCAATACCTAATGGCACCTGAGTGGAACGATGAGGGATGGGGGCTAAGGCATTGGATAAAGGGTATGGGTGCCCTAGAGTCAGGAAGACTCATCTTCCTGAGTTCAAATCTGGCCTCAGACACTTATTAGCTATGTGACCTTGGGCAAGTCACTTAACCCTGTTTGCCTCAGTTTCCTCATCTGTCAAATGAGCTGGAGAAGGAAATGGCAAACCACTCCAGTATCTCTGACAAGAAAACTCCAAATGGGGTCAGAAGAATCAGATAAAACTTTTTTTAAAAGACTGAACAACAACATGAGAGTACCCAAGTGACATGGTCCCGCTTTTCCATGTTCTATGTCAATCAACATGAATTCAGGGGAAGTAGAGTGGGAAGATGAGTGATCAGAAAATGGAGGCAATGATCTCATTATACATTAATCCCAAATACAAGTCTTTTTTCCCCAGATACAGGCTCCCCAAACTACCCCCTAGCTTCTTAAACTATGGGTCATAACCCCACATGAGGTCGCATAACTGAATGTGTGGGGAGAGAGGTCATGAAAAATGTGGCAACAGTAAAAGGTTATGTATACCTATTTTATATACCTATATAACCAGGGTTGTGTAAAAGTTTCTATGGCAAAAAGAGGTTGCGAGTGAAAAAGCCCTTTACCTCTTCTCTAAGAAACAATGACCCCCTCCCTCCCCCACACAAAATAGATGGCTGAGCACTCCACTAAAAGGGAAGGATTATATTCATGGATCTAATTTTATTTCATTTCCTCCCTCCACAGATGAGTTGGGCTAAAAGGAACCTTAGTAATCATTTAGTCCGACTCATCCATTTGAGGGATGACAAAACTGAGGTCCTGGAAGGGGAGGTGTTTTCTTCAGGTCACATAATTAGGAAGTAATTCAGGTTCGAACCTAGACTCTTTGATTCTAAATCCAGAACTTTTACCATTGAACCATATTGCCTGTTTCTGTCTTCACATGTTTGCCAGTGTCAATAGGACAGTCTCAGAGTGATGCTCTTAAATTTTTTTTCTTACTCTTTTCATCTTTTGTTTTTATATCATCTACCTTTCCAAAAATATGATTTACTCCCTTCCCTGATTCTAGCCATCCTCTGTAGGAAATGTCTTTTCATTTCAGTGAGTACAGAACTTGATAGAAGTTTTAAGTTCAACCCCATTACTGGGCAGCTCCTCTCCATCCTAGAACTGGCTCTGTTGTCTATAATTAGCATGGGAGAAATATGGCTAAAAGGGATCACCAGATAGAAAGGCCCCTGCTTAGAGAGCCATCACCCACCTCTTGGCTTCCCCAGCAGAGGCTGGAGCAAAAGTAACTTGGGCATTGTTTCTCATTTTGGAGAAAGGTCAGGTATTGACATCTGTTCACATACTTCATCTACCACCAGAACAGAATTTAATCCACAAACTCTCCACTGGCCACTTCAGCTTCTGTCTTATCAATATTTCCTCCTGCTAAAATGCAAACTGTATTGAACGGCTCCCAGACCTGATTATGATGCTCTTTCCAGTAGCTCTGGCTCCTGGGGCAGAGTTTTCATTTGGGGGAGAGAGGAGGAGGGAGAGGAGAAGAGGGATGGGGGGAGGGAGGACTCTCAGGCTAGAATTCAACCAAGACACTCTCAGTGTCCACCCGATTTTCTCCTAAAAAGTTCATTACTATTAGGAAGATGAAAGACATGGAAGGCCAGTTAGAGGAATGGCAATATTATTAACAGATAGGAAAAATATTACCAAAGAGGATGGGGACATGGACATGGAATAGAAAAAAATGCTATAATATGGAGAGGGGGAGACAGAAGGAGAAAGAGAAGGGAGGAAGAAGGGAAAGAAGAGGGGGAGAGAGGGAGAGAGAGAAATAAAGAGAAAGAGAAGGACAGAAAGAAATGGAGAGGGAGAGGGGGAAGAGAGCTGGGTGTAGTGGAATGGGGTATTGGTCTTAGAGTCAGGAAGACTTGGCTTCACCTCTGACCCTCACAACAACCCTGGGAGGTAGATGCTATTATCATTCCCATTTTTCAGAAGAAACTGAAGTTCATAGGAGTAAAATTACTTAAGGATCAAACAGTTGGTAAGTTTCATCATAGACAGGTGGTGATGTGGGTCTTCAGCCTCACAGCAGGATTTCTCCCTATTAACAAAATCTGAGTTTCTCCCCTGCTTACATATATAGTCCACCCTTCCACTGGACTACTGTAATAACCTATTAATTGGGCTCCCTGGTGTCGGTTATCTCCCCCACCTTAATTCATCCTCCACTAAGCTGCCAAATTGATAGCCCTAAAACACAGATCTAGCTATATTATCTCCCCCTCCCACCAAAAAAATCTTCAATGCTGACTTTAGTATGAAATGCAAACTCCTCAGCCTGGCATTCAAAGCCCTCCACGATCTGGTTCCCACCAACCTTTCTAATCTTATTTCATATCATGCCCCTTCGTGTACTGTCCAGTCCAATCAAAGTGACCACTTAGCCCCACCCCTCCATTTATGACTTTTTGATTTCCTGCCTCAGTGAATGTTCGGTCCCCTCTCTAGTTTCTGCGGAAGCACAGCTCACAGGTCACTTTCTGCAGAAGCTCTCTCCTGAGCATCCCCAATCCGTATTAGTGTTTCCTCCTTTTGAATTACTCTGTATTAATTTGTATTTGTTTATGTGGAGGACAGAGATGACCTTATTTTCATCTTTATATCCCTCCCCTCCTCCCACTTTCCCGTCCCATCCCTACACAATGCTTGGCACATAGGTACCTAATAAGTGTTGAACTGAATTATAAACATAAGTATACAGAATAGTAGCTATCATTTGTATAGAGAATAAATTGGCATTATTTCTTTTCAGTTTTATTGATGTTTTTATTTTTATGCTAAAGAAATTTCTGCCTCTACCCACAAAATATCTCTCTCTCTGTCTGTCTGTCTCTTTCTCTGTCTCTGTGTGTGTGTGTGTGTGTGTGTCTGTCTGTCTGTCTGTCTGTCTCTATTTGTCTCTCTCTTCTAAATGGAGGATGAATTAAGGAGGGGGGATGCTGAAGGCAGGTATCCCAATTAGAAGGTTATTACAGCAGTCCAGGGGAAGGGAAGACTATACATGTGAGCATGGGAGAATCTGAGATGTTGTTAATGGGGAGAAATCCTGCTGTGAGGCTGAAGACCCAGATCACCACCTGTCTATGATGAGACTTACCAGCTGTTTGATCTTAATGCTTAACAAGTATTTTGCATATGTTATCTCATTTAATCCTCAAACCAACCCTAGGAGGTAGGTATTATTATGATCCTCATTTTACAGAAGAGGGAAATGAAGCTTGGAGAGGTCAACTGACTTGGCCAGAGTCACACAGCTGATAACTGTTTAGGGGAGGCTATGAATTCAGGTCTTGCTGACTCCAGGTCCAGAATTTCATCTACTTCACCACCTAGCTGCAATACATACATGTGGATGGATGGATGGATGGATGGATGGATGGATAGATAGGTAGACAGACACTCTGCTGCAGAGCCTGAGGAGAGCACAACATCTCGGTACACAATAGGTGTTTAATAAATGTTGATTGATGCACTGACTGAAGAAAAACCCTTTCTGGAGAATCACATCCAGAAGATGTAGATCTAGTTCTTTCCTTTGTTTTTATAGGAAGGGTCAGTGAAGGAGACAGGCCAACCAGGAGAAGTTCTTTCTCGAAGTTAGTGTTTTAAGCCTTTCTTTTGTTTTGTTTTTGTTTTTTGCAGGCAATGAGGGTTAAGTGACTTGCCCAGGGTCACACAGCTAGTAAGTGTCAAGTGTCTGAGGCCGGATTTGAACTCAGGTCCTCCTGAATCCAGGGCTGGTGCTTTAACCACTGAGCCATCTAGCTGCCCCCTTAAGCCTTTCTTTTGAAGGCAAATCCTTCCCCTGTGGTCAGGGATGCAGAGAAGATAAGGTTTTGGGGGGCACGGAGGCCTTGACCTCCCTGCCCCATTTGATTCTATCACCATGCTGAGCCCAATGCAACAAGCACTCCATCTGGAATAACTGGGTCAGAATTCCAAATTCTAGCAGTATGACCTCATACAAGTGATTTCATCTCTCCTAAACTCATTTCCCCACTCTGTCAAGTGAGCTTTGGTCTAGAATCAAAGGTTTTTAATCTAGAGTCTGTAAACTTGGTTTTAAAAATATTTTGAGAATTCAAAATAATTGTTTTCCTTTGTAACACTGTGTGTTTTACTGTATGCATTTAAAGACACCATCCTGAGAAGGGACCCACAGACTTTCCTAGAACAAAAGGGTTCATGATACGTAAAAGGTGAGGAACTTGTAAGGTAGACGATGTCCAAGGCTCCCTACAGCACGAAATCCTAAAATTTCTCTACTCCCCAAGAAGGGGTTCTAGTCACAGACTATAACATTCCCTTCTCCAAGGAGGTCTGAAGGACAAAGGGCAGGAAGGTGCCAGGGAATTGCTCCTGTAATGATTGCCTGCCCATTCCCCATCTCCCAGAGACTGGCACTCCCCTGGGCCAATCCCATGCGGTGGAGAAGGGGCTGATGGGTGCTTGGGGGACAGCTTCCCCAAATAGACACCAAGAGCCTCAGCTGCTGGGAGACAGTGGATGCGAGCTTTGTTTCGGAGAGCCAGATGGCACTGGCAAAGCCAATCCACCCATCCCACAGTGTGATGCACCAAACCACAGGCATCCCTTGGGCTCCCGGAGCCACACCGTTAGGGGGGTGGAAGTAGAACTAAAGCCACCTGCTAATTCCCTACCCAGTGACTGTCAGCTGGGGGGTGGGGGGTGGGGGTGGGGGGGAGAATCAGGAGGCAGGAGCCTCTTCCACTGCTAACAAATCTGAAGATGAGAAGTCCAAAGATGGAAAGAACCTTTAGAGGTCATTTGGTTCAAAATCCTCATTTCAGAGTTGAGGAAACTGAGGCCACAGAAGTTAATGTAAGCTCCTTGGGTGCAGGGGCCATTTTTCTCTTTCAGACTTCATCCTCTTAGTGCCTAGCATGCAGACAGGCTTTGTTAGGTGCTTAATAAATGTTTATTGAATCCAACTAGCCCGCCAAAGTTTACACAGGTAATAAGTAGAGTTGGGATTGACTCTGGAGATAGAGGGCCTGGGTCCAAGCCCTGCCTTAGGCACTAAACTACCTGTATAATTTTATGAGCCTCAGTTTCCTCATCTGTAAAATGAGAGTGTTGGCCTAGCTGGCCTCTGAAGTCCCTTCCAGCACTAAATCTATGCTCTGATGACTCCAAATTTAGGCTGCTTCAAGGACAAGGACTAGCAAACTCATGTTCACTGTCTGTACTCAATTTTTTTTTTGTGAGGCAATGAGGGTTAAGTGACTTGCCCAGGGTCACACAGCTAGTAAGTGTCACGTGTCTGAGGCCCGACCTGAACTCAGGTCCTCCTGAATCCAGGGCTAGTGCTCTATGCACTGTACCACCTAGCTGCCCCCGTCTGTACTCTATTAATTAGATCTGCTCTAATTTGGGGGTGGGGGATGGGGGGGGTTATGTCCTTTATTTAAGTGAGGGGTTCCCCAAGGGCAGAGAACTTGAGAAACTGTGTGAGATGGTGAAAAAAAAAATCAGAAGTCTTGGATCTTAGTTGTAGCTGGGCTACTTAGGCAAGGTACCTAACTCGATTGAGCCTCATCTATAAAACAGAGAGGGAGTTGGATTAGAAAACTTCTAAATCCCCATCTGGCTCTATACCTGTTATCTGTATTGATCTCTGAAATACCTTATATCTCTGATGTTCTGTGGTTCTAATCTGTGATCCTTCTTTCCCCCTGCACCAGTCCCAGTACAGGGTTCTATGGGGAAACCATTCAATACAAAGTAACTCCATAGCTCAAGAATGGAAGCTAAGGGTAGTTAGGTGGTGCAATTAGTTAGAGCACCAGGCCTGGAGTCAGGAAGACTCAGAGTTCAAATCCAGCCTCAGATACTTACTAGCTGTGTGACCCTGGGCAAGTCACCTAACCGTGTTTGCCTCAGTTTCTTCATCTGTAAAATGAGCTGGAGAAGGAAATGAGCAAACCACCCTAGTATCTTTGCCAAGAAAATCCCAAATGAGTTCACAAAGATAAAAAACAACTGAAATGTGCCACACAGGTGCTGAATTACAGAGACAAATTCAATAAATATTTATCTAGCGCAAGGCAGTGTTCTGTACAAAAATTAAAAAAAATCCCCACTCTCAAAGGGCTTACATTTTACTAACCCTCTCCTGCCTAACCCCAACCCACCTCCAACAATGATGGCAATGGAATCAAATCAGCCCAAATCCCAAAGTCACTGGTCTCCTACCCTGCTTCTCCCTTTCCTTAATTTGAACACAAAAGCCTCCCTCTCCCGCTTTAGCCCCTCCTGTCATCTGTATGGTATGTCCCTATGATCATAGAACATCAGTGAATTTTGAGCCCAAAGAGACCTCTGAAACCATCTAGTCTAAGCCTCTCATTTTACAAATGAGGAAACTGAGGCTAAGAGAAGAGAATTTACTGGCTTAAGATAGCAGAGCTAGGATTTGAATCCTGGTGTGCTGGTCATCTGTCTTTCAATCTAAATCTTTCCACAGTACCAGAAGGGTAGTTAATACCAGGAATCCTCAGGCTCCCCTGATGGATTTAACTCACTCCTTTCTATATAAGAGGGAAAAGCAAGTTTCAAAAACTTTCTACAGATGAGCTTGTACTTGCAATAGCCAGAACAGAGAACAAACCATCATAAAATGGTTTATTAAATGTTTGTAATTCATTTTATTCCACCCCATCCCCCTCCTTGAGGCACCCTGGAGACCAAGAACAATGATTACTCTCACAAATAACATTATTAGCAACAGCCCCTTGGATGCACATATCACCTGCATCAAAAGAACTCCAACTACTTTTCACATCTTATAGCTCCCCTTCATCATGCCACACTGGCTAAGTTACTGACATTCTCTGGGCCCTGTCTACCTAATGGGGATAAAAATACCTTACCTTTCTGAAATAAGGGGACTGGATGAAATGATGCTTTTTCAGTTCACAGCTTACTCTAATACTCATGATTCTTTCTCATCCTTTCTCAAAAAATTCAATTTTGCATCTTTTTGTTTGTTTGTTTTTATGGTGAGGCAATTGGGGTTAATCGACTTGCCCAGGGTCACACAGCTAGTAAGTGTCAAGTATCTGAGTTCGGATTTGAACTCACGTCCTCCTGAGTCCAGGGCTGGTACTCTATCCACTGTGCCACCTAGCTGTCCTATGCATTTGCATTTATTAAGCACTGTGCTAGGTATCAAAGACACAAATATAAAGAATGAAACGACTAAGTAAGAAGCAGAAGGCAGCTACTTTTTAAAGTTTTATCAATGTCTTTTATTTTTATGCCACAGAACTTTCCTGGTATTCACCTTTTCTACCCACAAAATAAAACTTTCCCTTTTCAGAAGGGATAAAAATCAAATGAAACAAATCAATGCAGCGGCTGTGTCTGGTAGTATATGCCACAGTTGGCATCCATGGGAAGAAAGAAAAAAACAAGAATTTATTAAGTGCCTTTTATATAATGCGCTAAGTGCCAGGGACAAAAAGAAAGGCAAAAACTAGTCCCTGACTCAAGGAGTTCAGCCTAATGAGGGTGACAACATACAAACAACTATGTGCAAATAAGATATATATGCAGGCAAATATATATATATATATACATATATATATACTTTCTTACACAGATACAATTTATCATACATATATGATAAATTAGAGATAATTAACAGAGGGAAGGCATTAGCATTAAGAGAGATCAGAGGGGCAGCTAGGTGGCGCAGTGGATAGAACACCGGCCCTGGAGTCAGGAGTACCTGAGTTCAAATCCGGCCTCAGACACTTAACACTTACTAGCTGTGTGACCCTGGGCAAGTCACTTAACCCCAATTGCCTCACTAAAAAAAAAAGAAAAAGAAAAAAAAAAGAGAGAGATCAGGAAAGGCTTCTTGAAGAATGTGGAATTTTAGTTGGGACATGAAGGAATCCAGGGAAGCCTAGGAGGCAGTAATGAGGAGGGAGAGAATTCCAGGCATTGGGAGACATCCAGTGAAAATTCCCAGAGTTAGGACAGAGAGTGACTTATGCATGAGACAGCAAGGAGGCCAGTGTCAATTGACTGAATTGTATATGGAAAGGAGAAAGGTATTAGAAGACTGGAAGGGTAGGAAAGGGCCACATTATGAAGAATTTCGAAAGCCACACAGAGGATTTTACATTTGATCGTGGAGGTCATAGAGGAGAGATTTTTGTAGTGTTGGGAGGGATTTTAGATCTAGTTCAACTCCCTCATTTTACAAATAAGGAAGCTGGAGTTTAGAGAGGGCAACTTCCCACCTCCCACTTCCACAGGCAGACTGGGTGCCCAGAGGGCAGCTGACTAGTTCTTCTGTCAGGGTAACCTTGAAGGAATGGAGTTTTTAGTATTGTCCCTTGTGAGCCCCAACCAGTGTGTTTCTCATTGATAATTAACCAGTAGTCTTGATGAGATTTTAGCAAAGGCATTTACTAAAGTGGTGTAATGATTAACAGCTGGGACAAAACATCCTCTCCACTATACATGCAAGGTCCCTGGGGAGAGTAAGCTGGAAATTGAAGTAGGAGGATAATGAGGCACACATGTAGGGAACATGTGTAACAAAAGGGTACCTCACAAGTCTTAGCACTGAGTCCTGTTCTTCCTTTGTGGAATCTTCATGAAGCATTATCATAAGGTGTAGTTCTCTGCTTGGTATCAAGAATCCATATTATAGAATCTGTATAGAGTCCAATATATAGTCTATGATTAGTCATTTATAAAGTCCATAGACATTGTTTTCCATGGCATGAAGGATCCTAGATACCAGAGAGAGACTTGGTTATTATTAAATGTGTGATTAGCCAGTCAGTTATTCTCTTCTTGATCCAATCAATGAGTTTTATGCTTTATAAAGAGGTCACAAGGCATGAGCCATAGAATCTACACATTTGAACTTTCATCATGCTCATCTACTGATTACATTACACTAATTAAGATGCAGGTTTAGGAAATCTCCCTTACACAGGGTTAACACAGTAAGTGGTGAAGGTGGGATTTGAACTCAGGGCTTTGGGTACTAAATTACCTTCCCTTTCCAGATACCACATTGCCTATCCTTACCTGCTTTATGAGGCAAAAATCCCTTCTGCTCTCAGACTGGGAGAGGTTCAAAATTCATCTACAGAGGGAAGTTGGGATTATGGGAAGGTTTTCTACCTGAAACAAAAAGCTCTTTACAAAACTGAGGACATAGCAACTCATGGAGGTTTGCAACTTACTACACAAACTCACCTGGGACATGTGCATATTGACTCGGGCCAGAGTCTTTAATAAGGCAGCTAACAGCACTACTTTTACACTCATCTCCCTTACAAGCTAAACACGTGCCTAGGAGGAGACCATGTTCTCATTGATACACACTCCAGTTCAACAGTGGGATTACCAGGGCTTGTAACTACAGCGCTGGCTTCTTTCCTAGCTCTCAGAAGGTCAGAGCTGCATCCTGCCCTCTTCCTGCTTTGCTGAGCATGGATCAGATGAAGCACCTTGGGACAACTCCCTGAGCATCTCCGTCTCTGCCTCCTAGAGGGAGTCCCCCCCCCCTCACCTGGCCCAGCTTTACTCCTCCTCTTTGTGAGGCACATATTCGAGATTCCCTATTCATGGTCTAAGAATCAATGATTCTCTGACCCCTTTGAATAGGGACAGGGCTTGCTGAGGAAAAGGGAGAAAGGCAGAGGTCTCTAATTTGCTTTAGAGAAAAGTGGAAATGGATGGAAAGGCAGCAAGCTCTGAGTTTTCACCATTTTCTACTCCTCCCAAGGGGCTGGCAGGGATGGGAGAGCACTAAAATCAGGAATGATTACTAAGAATGGTTCAAGGGGGTGGCTAGGTGGCGCCGTGCATAAAGCACCGGCCCTGGATTCAGGAGTACCTGAGTTCAAATCCGGCCTCAGACGCTTGACACTTACTAGCTGTGTGACCCTGGGCAAGTCACTTAACCCCCCTTGCCCCTCAAAAAAAAAAACAACCCACAAACAAAAAACAAACAAAAAAAAGAATGGTTCAAGATGACTGGGCTGAAAGTCAGGAGCCCTGGCTCTAGTTTCAGTTTAGTCACCGATGAGCTGAGATTCTAGGGAAATTTTACACTTCACTTCTCCATTTCTTCATCTGGATCCCAGATTTGGAGATCTCAGGCACCTTAAAGGCTATCTGGTGGGAGGATTGGCCTGCTGGTTTTGCTGACCTTTACTATGGAAAAGAGGGAACTCTTACAGGCCTCTCAGCTAGTTAGGATTCAGTGTCAGGAAAAGCACTGCCAAGTCAACTAACCTATTTAAGCCTTGGTTTTCTTATCTGTTAAATTTGTTGTTATTCAGTTGTTTGTCAGTTGTATCCACCTCTTCGTGACCCCATTTGTTTGGGGTAATTTTGGTGGGGGGGTGGGGCAAATATATTGGAGTGTTTTGCTGTTTCCTTCTCCAGCTCATTTTCCATTTAAGGAAACTGAGGCAAACAGGGTTAAGTGACTTGGCCAAGATCACATAGCTAGTAAGTATCTGAAGCCAGATTTGAACTCAAGAAGATAACTCTTCCTGACTCCAAGCCCATGCTCTATCCACTACACCACCCAGCTGCCCATATCTGTTAAAAGGAACAATAATAACAAAAAGACAAATTTTGAAGATTGTTTTGGGTCTCAACCAGGATGCTCTGTATAAAATACTCTTAGAATAATATATAAACGTAGGATATCATTATTAATGTTAGTGTTACCTTTCTCTTGACCTCAGTTTCTAGATTGTTATTTTCTTAGAACACTTCAGGGCAACTTCCCATTTCTAAGAACTCCATAGGGGAAAATCCCAAACAAATAAACTTCTATCCAATTCCAGCAAAAACAAGTTAGAATCAGCTTGAGAGAGATAAATGGGGGCAGCTAGGTGGCACAGTGGATATATTACCCCAGCCTGGGAGTCAGGAGGACCTGAGTTCAAATATTACTTTAGATACTTACTAGCTGTGTGACCCTGGGCAAGTCACTCAACCCCAATTGCCTTCAGAAAAAAAAGAAGAGATATAAATGGCAAGGTTACAGATAGGTACGTCTTTTTCTAATCCCTTCCTCTACAAAGTATTATGTCTGATTCCCACTAACTGGGCTCAGTAATGGGCAGCAGCCTGGGTGCGCAGGGTCCAACAATCACATTCTTCTTGCTTCCTTCAACCCATTCCAAGACTTTCTCTCAAGAGGGAACAGAGTGTGATCAGAGAAAGCTGGTTGAAGAATGCCAACTTAGGGAAGCATCTCATGACAGATGGAGTTGTTATTTAATTTCTGCTTTTTTAATTTGGAGAGGCGAGCCATGATGAATGCAAGGAGACAAGGAGACCAAGCTGCTTCCCGAACACCCCTGCCCCGGGGGCTCTTCAGCCCTTTCCCTCCACCCCTACTGACTACACTAGCTTTCTACCCATTTAAGGAGAAAACCTAAATGAGCATGTATGTCATTAATGAACAAGGCTTTTAAACTTATTTAATAAGTTTGTCTCTGGGAGTTTCCCGCTTTACCTCCAAGGGAAACAAACTCTCACTCATAGATATTGATGATGCACTGTGATGGACAGAGCACAGAGCTAGGGGCCCTGGGATAAATCCAAAGTTTAGATAAGGCACAGTCTCTACCCACAAAGAGGTATCTATCTAGGGGATAGAAAATAGAGTAGGAAAAGGAAGATAAACATTAGAGTTGAGAGTCCTGGGTCTGAGTTCAAGTTTACTGCTTGGGTATTTTGTGACAATGGGCAAGTGTCAAGTCATTTCCCCTCAATAGGTTGAATTTTTTCACATAAGGGAATGCAGGTACTGCAAAAGCCTACTTTGGAGTCAGATGACCTGGGTTCAAATTCTGACATGCTTACTGCTAGTGTAGCTTTGGGTAAGTCATTTGACCTCTCTGGATCTCAGTCTCCTCTTTTGTAAAATGAAGGGGTGCAATCAAGTGGCCTCCAAGGTCCTTTCCATATAAATATTTTATTATTTTCCAGTTACATCCTTTCCAGGTTTAAACCTATGATACTAGGCCTTTGATTCTAGGATATGGGGTGGGCCAACCTTAATGGGAATCTGCCTGTATGGCCTGGAGCAGTGTGGTTTCTGAGGCTTTTTTCTTTTCCTGGTTCTAAGACATTTTTGCAAACAAGGCTCCACACTATGACCAAGCCAACAAAGATCTTCCCAGCCCACTCTGTCACCAAGAGGTACATGGGGAGTCATTGTGCCAGCCCTAGGAAGGCCTAGGAATTTAGGAAAAAGATCTGGGGCCAAGGGTTCATAGGGAGGGAGGTCAAGCCCCTTTCTAGAGTGAAAGTGAGAAGAAGGGGCTCAACAAAATGCCCTCAAGTAGCTCAGCTTTCCCTTGTCTACAAGCACACTGCCCACTGAGGTGGCTTGTCTATAATCTCCTCTTCAGCTGGGTCCCAGGGTGCTTCTTTAGGATAGAGAGCTGGGAAGGACAGAGTGGAGCATGCATATATTTACACGTACATGTATTTTAAAAAGGGCTACTAGTTGGGACAACTAGGTGGTGAAGTGGATAAAGCACTGGCCCTGGAGTCAGGAGGACCTGAGTTCAAATCCAGCCTCAGACACTTGACACTTAGTAGCTGTGTGACCCTGGGCAAGTCACTTAACCCCAATTGCCTCACCAAAAAAAAAAGGGCTGCTAGTGGCACAGTGGATAGAGCACTGGGTCTAGAGTCAGACCAGAAAGATAAGAGTTCAAATATGACCTCAGACACTAGCTGTGTGACCCTGGGCAAGTCACTTAACTTGAAGAAAGAAATGGCAGACCACTTCAGTATCTTTGCCAAGAAAACTCCATGGACAGTTGGCTCATGAAATCACGAAGAGTCGGAAACAACTGAACAACAACCAAAAAAAATGTTTTAAAAAATCTAAATATAAGTGTAATGAGGAGTGGCCAATGAAAACCCAGTCCTCCTGAGTGTGCTGCCTGTTATCCCCTAGGTAGACTTCAGAAGATACACAGACAGTCTATAACTATTAATTCCTGAATCATGGTTTGTCAAAGGGGATTTTTTTGACTGGCTTCAAAGATGGAAGTGGGTTGCATAAAAAATTCCTTTTTGGGCAGCTAGTTAGCACAGTGGATAAAGCACCAGTCCTGGATTCAGGAGTACCTGAGTTCCAATCTGGCCTCGGACACTTGACACTTACTAGCTGTGTGACCCTGGGCAAGTCACTTAACCCACATTGCCCCACCAAAAAAAAAAGTTCCTTTTTGTCAGACAGTAAGCAAACCGCAAATAGTCATAAGATACCTGTACATGTTATGGAAGTTCATATGGGGAATTGCATGAGGCAGGACAAGTCAGGCAGGTTTATAAAGCCTAGACCACCATTATATTACATAAATAGGATGTGCATGTGTGTGTGTATGAACATCTTTTATTTTTAATTATCCACATCTTTCCTCCTCTATTAGCATGGCTAATAAAAAAGTGAAAACACTGGCAACTACCTTCCTTCCATTAAAGTACTGATGAGTTAATCTCCATTTCCCCCAACCCACAACTGTACCAATTCTCTTCCCAAAGCGGTTGGGACTTTACAGGGACCCCTGTGCCCTTCTACTGATCAAAAGGAGCATAGTGTGTTTTGCACTTAGTGAAAATAAAAGAGGAAAAGATCACACATTAACTTTTGTATGATGTTTTCCATTTCCAGCCTGCTTCCCCACCTTCAGCTCCCACCCCCTTCCTGCCAGCCAACTTGCTTTCAGAACTCACCTCTCTCCCTCCCACACAGAAAGGTATGAAATGGATCAGCTCTTGTTTTCGGTTGAGAACAAACTGTTCGCACATTTTATTAAAAGGGGGAAAGAGTAAGGGGGAAAAACAGGAGTCTACTGATACCATTTAACTAAATTACACACAGAAACAGAGAAGTTAGCAAAGAATTGAGAGAGACAGAGTTTCATTAAGAAAAGAAAGTCGACCTTGGGAGGGGGCAACATCTCTGAGTTTCTTCTTTTTTTCCTAATAAAATCTGTCCATGTATTTTTAAATGCTTAGTGGAATTGTTAACACTTTTAAGCCAATAATATGAAACTGAAGGGTAATTTTTTCATGTGTGTGCATGTGCATGAGAACAAAGAAATAATGGGGTAGAGAGTGGATCCCGACTATCATTTTCTTTCAAGTCTTCCAGAGACTGACTTTGAGTGATGGAGTTCTTCAGCCAAGATCCTGGATGAAAGAGTCTGAAACCCTTGTAGCTCAGAGGTAGAGATGGAAATGTCAGGAGAAATGAGGGGAGGGTGACTGGAGCCAACTGCTTAGCACCGGATAGGAAATACCTCTTGGAGGACGAAGGGGAATGGAAGGGTCCTGGGCCATTCTATGCTCTACCCGTGAAGCCATTTCCATTTGGTGTCTGGGTCTGAGGCTATGTCACTTGGGAGTGTAAGTAGCATATGTGTGTGTGAACATCTTTTATTTTGAATTATCCACATCTTTCTTTCTACCTCTATTAGCATGAGTAATAAAGAATGGAAACATTGATAATCTCAGTGGTCATCTCAAAAGCATCTACCCAGAAAAGAGACAGAACTCCACAGTAGTGGATGTATATAAATAGGATCAAAGAATCTGAGAAGTGGAAGAAAGCTCAGAAACCATTTTGTCACATAGATATAGATCCCTTCTTCCACTTTCCCAATTGATCATCCACTCAATGCCTAATGACCTCCAGCAAGGGAGAAATTGAGGAAATCCATTCTACTTTTAGACTGTTCTAACTGGTAGGAGGTTTGGGTTTGGGTTTTGGTTTTTTGTTTGGTTTTTTGTTTGTTTTTTGGTTTTTTTGGTTTTTTGGGATTTTTTTGTTTTGTTTTGTTTTGGTTTTTGCTCATATACAAATGAAATCTGCTTTTCTTCAATTACCACTCACTGGTCTGAGGTTTGTTTTTTTTCCTTTAGGGGACAAAAAGAGCAAATCAAATCCCATTTCCACATGATAGCACTTGAAGATTACAGTCAGTACTCCCTCCCCTAAGTCTTTTCCTCTTCAGACAAAGTATCCTCAGTTCATTTAATCTATCCTCACAGGGTGCGGACTTGAGGTCCTTTACCAACCTGGTTAGCCTCCTCCAGGTGCTCTCCAGTTTATCAATAATCCCTAATAAAGCATGATATACAGAACTGAGCACAACACCCTGAATTTGATTTGACCAGGGCAGAGTATAATGGAATTAAGATTTTTCTTATCCTGGACACTATGCCTCTCCCAAAGTTGTTTGTTTTTCTTTAATCAAATTAATTTTTTAAGGCTGCCCTGCCACACTTTTGCCTTGTATTGAACTGGAGGTCCACTAAGATAGGGATTCCTAAACTTTTTCCACTCACGACCTCTTTTTGTCCATTTAATTTTTACGTGACCCCAGATATATAGGTATATAAAATACATACACATAACCTTTTACTGTTGTTAAATTTTTCACTACACCCACATTAAGTTATGTGACTCCATATGGGGTCCTGAGCTTTGAACTAAAACTCCCAGACCTTTTCCTAGGAAATGTTATCTATCTATTCATCTCACATCATATTCCAATGGTGGATATTCTGAATCCAAGTAGTGAACTTGGATTAATGAATCCCAATTCAACTTCAACTGTTTGGGTTCATCTCCTTAATAGCAGGGAATGTTCCATTTTTGTCTTTATATTCCCAGTGCCTAGCATATATTAAGTGCTTAATAAATGCTTATTGATTGATCAAGTCAGCCAAAATATATTTTTTTGGTGAGGCAATGAGGGTTAAGTGACTTGCCCAGGGTCACACAGCTAGTAAGTGTCAAGTGTCTGAGGCTGGATTTGAACTCAGGTCCTCCTGAATCCAGGACCAGTGCTCTATCCACTGCACCACCTAACTGCCCCAGCCAAAATATTTTAGCCTTTCAAGATATTCAAGACATCCAATATGTTGGCTATCCTCAACAGCTTCATATCTCTGGAAAATCCGTTCTACATGCCATCTGTCATTGATTAAAATATTGAACAACATAGGGTTAAGCAGAGATCCCTGGGGCACTCTAATATAGACTTTCCTCTGTACTGACATCAAACCAGTAATCACTATTCTTTGGTTCCAATCATTTAACCAGTGGATATCAACTAGCATCAGTCCCTCATCTGTCCATCTTGCCCACAATGAAGGCATAAGAAACTTTGTCAGACGCTGTGCTGAAATCTAGGCATATTTGGCTACGGCATTCCCCGATTTATCAGTCTAGTGACCTTGTCAAAAAAGAAATAAATAAATTAGTCTGACATGACCAAGTCTTGATGAAGTCAGGAGGGCTCTTAGTGGCCAGCTGCTTCCCTTTTTAAATGCTAAAAGTCTCTTAAGGTCATAGGCCTCCTTCCTGCCTCTGTCTAGAGCTTATCAAGATCATAGACTCCTAGAATTGTGGAGATGGAAGAGATCAGCTACTAGTCCAGTTTCCTCAGTTTACATACTAGCTAAGGTTACATAGCCAGTCTGTTGCAGGCTCAGACAGGGCTCAAGTTCAGGTTTACTGATCCTTCTTGCCAACCTTCTTCCCAATGAGCCGCTTACCGCTAGCTAATATTTTATATAGTGTGTGTGTGTGTGTGTGTGTGCATGCGCTTTTAAGGTTTGCAAAGCACAAACATCTCATTTTCTCTTCACAACAACCCTGGAGGTAGGTAGTATTATTATCCTCATTTGATATATGAGGAAACTGAAGTAGACAAAGATCACATGATTTTTGCCCCAGGTCACACACCTAAGTGTCTGAAGCTGGATATGAACTCAGGCCCAGTGCTTTACCCACTGCACCACCTAGATGCCCTGCTCAGGCCAGAAGAAAGCTATAGTAGGTTAGGGGGCGTGTACATCTTAGAGCAAGGCTACCTGGAATTGTGCTCAGATGTTACAAATTGGTGAAGAACGGAAGATGAATGTGGTTCTTGTGGCCCTGGGAGCATTCAATAACATGAGCTTTGGTGGGAGAGTCGGAGAAAGGAGGTTCTTGTAGGTGCTATTGGAGGAGCTTGGGCTTCACTTCTTCTATCTGGGCCTCTCCTGAGCCATCCGCTAAAGCTGGAAGAATCCCTGCTAATGTCACTAAAGGAGTCAAAAGAAAAGCACTTTGGAATTCACCTTTTCTGCAAGTAGGGCTGGAGAGCTGAAGGATAGACATGGGACTGGAGCAGGACAAAAGGGACCCTAAGAACAAAGGTATCTGTCCTGGAAGGGAGAAGTCTGGGTGGAAGGGGGGGGCAACTGAGTTCTCAAAAGTGCTAGCAGAATCCTTGCAGTCTGCATGTGCAGTAAATAATTGATGACAAAAAAGAATCCCACAAGGATGATGGTTTTTTTTTATGACAAAAAGGGACCTCTGTGTAGCTCTTTTTTTTTTTTTTTTTGGTGAGGCAATTGGGGTTAAGTGACTTGCCTAGGGTCACACAGCTAGTAAGTGTTAAGTGTCTGAGGTCAGATTTGAACTCAGGTACTCCTGAATCCAGGGCCAGTGCTCTATCCACTTCACCACCTAGCTGCCCCATCTGTGTAGCTCTTAAAAGTCTTTCAGGTCAGGGGGCTTGCTTTGCAACAACCCCGAGAGGTAGGAGTGCTAGAAGTATTCTTCCCATCATACAGAGTTGGGAAAACGGATTACATGTGTCAAATTTAGTTTTAAAAAACACAATTAAGGGGGGGGGCAGCTAGGTGGCGCAGTGGATAAAGCACCAGCCCTGGATTCAGGAGGACCTGAGTTCAAATCCAAGATTAGACACTTAACACTTACTAGCTGTGTGACCCTGGGCAAGTCACAACCCTCATTGCCCTGCAAAAAAAACCCCAAAAAAACAAAAAACAAAAACCCCACAATTAGTGTTAGCCCTACTGCAGCTCAGAACTCCTGAACTCAAGCAATCCACCAGCCTCAGCCTCCCTAGCAGCAGGGATCCATCATGCCTGGTCCCATCTTCATTTTAAAGATGAGGAAACCAAAAAGCCATTGGAGAATATATGAGGTTGCTCAAGGTTTCATAGAAGTCAGCAGGGGAAACAGCTAAGAAGAAAATCTTTGACTTTGGGGCATTTTCCAACCTTCTATTGCTGCTACTGCCCTCCCTCTGGACCTTCCAAGATCATTCCCTAGTGGAGACAGGTTCCCTGTCTAATTAAATCAACATTACCTGCGGACTACTCTACTGTTCTACTCACCATACTTGGGACTTCTCAGACCACGGAACCCTTCCCCAACCTGACCTCACACTTCTCTATATGGGTACTCTCTCCTTTCTCAGGAGGCCTTTCCCAGACAATCTCCCCCTAACTGCCCACATGCAGATGAGACCTGAACTGATTCCAAGTCTAATTCTATCTTCCCCCTCCCTTGCCACACTGTTTTTGCTTTTTCAATAAAACATCTTGATTATCATTTTATTTATTTTTTTTTTGCTGGGCTATGGGGGTTAAGTGACTTGCCCAGGGTCACACAGCTAGTATGTTTCAAGTGTCTGAGGCCAGATTTGAACTCAGATACTCCTGAATCCAGGGCCGGTGCTTTATCCACTGCACCACCTAGCTGCCCCTTGATTATCAGTTTATAACTATGAATTGGAGTGCCTCAGGGGTCTGTGCTTGCCCCTAGGGTGTCAGTGACTTGGGTCAAGGCATAGATGCCATGCTTATCAAATGTGTTAACCACAAGAAGCTAGATGGGATCCTTAACAGATCCCAAAGATTCCCAACAACTAAAATGTTGGGACAAATAAGGAAGATTAAACTTAAGAGTTAGAGCTGGAAGGTCTTTCTTCAAATATGCACACATCACAAGAACAGTGAAGTCAACAAGCCCTTATTAAGCACCTATTATATACTAGGCACAGTAGTAAGTGATGGGGATACAAAAGAAAGGCAAGAATAGTCTCTGCCCTCAGGAAGCTCCCAATCTAATGAAGGGAGATAGCATGTACGAATATAGGGGAGACAGCTGGATCATCTGAAAAAAAACACAATAATTGGGGCTTTCTAGTGGTTTGCAAGTTTAATAGGAGTCTGCCAGTGAGATAACAGCAGCCAAAAAGGTTAAAATCCTCCTGTCCTGAATTAATAGAGACATCGTGTTAAGAATAAGGCAGGCGATAGTCTTGCTTTACTGCATCTTGTTAGACACATCTGTACTGTTTTGTATAGCCAATGGATGCCACATCGAGGAAGAATGTTGATAAGCTGGAATGGATCCGGAGAAGGGCAGTCGGGATAGTGAAGGGCAGTGATATCAATCACTCAGTAGAAGGACCTTCCAAAGGGACTATGGACATTTAACCTGGCAAAGAGGAAAAGACTGAGAGAAGGGATACAGGAGGGAGGAACGGCACCCTTTGACTAGTTAAGTTTTGATAAACAGTCATCTGGAAGAGGGATTAGATTTTCTTCCCCCTGTTTGGTAACAAAATGCAGAAGTAGAATTGATGAGTGGAAGTTGTAGAGGGAAATAGGTGGCACAGTGGATATAGTTCTAGGTCTGGAGTCAGGAAGCCTCACTCACCTTCCTGGGTTCAAATCTGGTTTAAGACACTTACTAGCTGTGTGACCCTGGGCAAGTCCCTTATTAGCCCTGTTTGCCTCAGTCCCTCGATTTGTAAAATGAGTTGGACACAGAAATGGCAAAGCACTCCAGTATCTTTTTTTCTAAGTGAGGCAATTGGGGTTAAGTGACTTGCCCAGGGTCACACAGCTAGTACACTCCAGTATCTTTGCCAAGAAAACCCCAAAACAGGGTTAATGAAGAGCTAGACATTACTAAACAATAAATAACAGTTGCAGATCACAAGACTGAAGGCTTACTATAAGGAGAAAAAAAATTTCCATTAGGAAGAGTGATCCTAAAGTGGACTAAATTAGTGGGCTATTCTTATTATTCAGCCCACTAGTGTTCTGGGATCCTGGGAATGTGAAATCCTGCTTGATGATGGTCCCCCTCTAAATGCCCCAGACATGAGCCCTCAGCATCTTCAAAACCAAGAGTCGAACAGTATATGGGGGTGAGGAGGGAATTCCATATAGACCCAAAGCCACACTCAACCTATCTGAGCCACTTTTTCTGGTTTTAGGCCTCTTGGTTACTGCCCCACATCAATACCCAAACATCTTCCCTGATGAGAAAAGCCAGGCTAGGGCCAGCAGCTGCTAAGTTTGGGCTGGAATCCAGGCTCTTGTACATTAATACTATTGATGAACTGTCGGGATCGTGAAGAACTTAGTGGAGCCCCTAACCAGTGCTCAGTGGGCTTAATTGCAGGGGGCCCAGTGCTAAGCCCCAGCTTCCCTCCTCAGTCTTTAACTTACCAGTTTGCCACCTCCCTTACCCCCTACAAATTGTAAATCAGGCAAACTGTCTTCCCCTGTACTGTGTAAACTCCTTGAGGACAGGGACTTTTTTTGTTTTTATCTTTGGATCCCTAATGCTTAGCATAGTGCCTCTTAAGAAATGTTTGTTGAGTTACTCAGAAATGTTTAAAATGATTTTAGTGGTAGCATTTGTTACCCTAAAAAGTCAGACGTCATCAATCCTTTACTTTAGTTACCATATTTCTGAAGAATGTCATCAATAAGAAGTCCTTTGCCTCAATCTGGAACAAATCGAGAGTAGCAATCCTTTGTGACAGGTTCTTTAGTGAACCCTGTTTAACCTTAGCCCTGCTAAGACACTATGGTCCTTAAAGATAAGGGCAGCTTTATTTGATCTTGGTAATCTGAATGCTCTACATATAATATATGCTAAGAGTTATTAAATGAATATTTAAATAGGAAAAAGGAAATGTTTGTTGAATTGGATTGTCTTCTCTATCTCCCTCCAGTTCTTTCCACTCAGCCCCCTTCCCTTCTCCCCCCTCTCCAATCAGTATCCTCCCCTCTCTCTTACATTTCCTGAAGTTGCCCCATATTCCCAAGGTCTCTCCTTGAGAAACTTTGCCATGGAAAGAGCCCGAGACTTGAGACAAAATGGCCTGGGTTCGAATGCCAGGTTTGCCACTTGCTACCCATGTGATATGGAGAAATCACTTGTCCTCTTGGGCCTATGTTCCTTCTTCTGACAAATTAAAGAGATTTATGGTATCATAGAATCATGTATCATGGATTCAAAGCTGGAAGAGATTTAAGAAGTCATCCAGTGTAATTGCACAAAGTAACGGCCACATTGTAATGATGATCAACCATGAAAAGACTTAGGAAAAAAAAAAGAAAAGACTTAGGGATTCTGATCAAGAGAGAGATCCAAGACAATTCCAAAGGACCTATGATGAAAAGTACTACCCACCTCCAGAGAGAATTGAAGGTTGAAGCATGCTTTTTGTTACTTTATTTTTCTTGTTTTGCTTTGTTGCGTGTGTTTTCTTTTGCAACATGGCTAAGATAGAAATGTTTTGCATGCCTTCCTATGTATGACTATATTGCTCGCCTCCTCAAAGAGTGGGGGAGGGGTGGGAGGGAAAGAGAATTTGGAGCTCAAAATATTTTAGAATTTTAAATTTTAAAATATATATTTTATGTATGTATGTGTGTGTATATGTATGTATTTAATGAAATAAATACAAAGGTGTATGGTTTGGGTTTTTATTTAAAGAAGTCATCTAGTTCAACTCCCTTATTTTATAGATGAGCTCTCTAAGGCCTAGCTCTAAAATCCTGATGATCCTATGATCCTGCCTCTCCTCAGAGAGGCATCTGATAAAGTCATTAATAGGGAAGTGGAAGTTACTGATAGCAGTTTAAAGTGTTCCTCCCTTTGGGTCAAAATCTCAAAGCAAAGTAATGAAGCTTTAACTCTAGGATTCCTGAATTAGCAGTGGCTGGGATAGACATTTTTAGAAAGTAGCAGGAGCTTGAGTGTGGTTCTGAATTTATAGAGGTAAGCTGGTGAAATAACCCTTTGGATGACATGTCTAGAGCTGAAAGCGACCTCTGAGGGCATCTAGCCCAACTCCACTTTTTTTTTTTTTTAACAAATAAGGAAATTAAGACCCAGGCTAAGTGACTTTTCTAAGGTCCCCTGGGTACCAAGTGGCAGGACTGGAATTAAAAATTAAGTCCTGTGACTTCAGACTCAAGTCATTCTTCCATGACCCCACGCTACCTACTCTTCCTCTAAAAAGCACCGGCTGCCTCCTTGGCACCACCCCAGTTTGGCTGACAGACCCTACCCTGTGCTTAGGAGATGAGAGAATTCGAGTGTGTGCGTGTATATGGGAGAGACAGAGAGAAATTATTCTCTTCATTCTACAGAGTGGGGAACAGAAAGCTGCGGATCATTAAGAGAAAATGCTATAGAGGAACCCCCTTCCCCACAAAAGAGCTGTTCCTGGCATCATAGTTCACTAGAAAGAGCCCTAGAGTTGGAGTTGGCTCATCTAGGTCTGAATTCTGACCCTGTTGCTTATTAGCTGGGTGGACTTGGGCAAGACACCCCACCTCTCTGTGTTTCAGAATTCCCATCTCTAAACGGAGAGGGTTGGATGGAGGACCATGATCTACATCTATCATCCTATGCCTCATCCAGGCATGGAAACGAGCCTGGCTTCTCTGCAGGCCGAGCCCAAGCTGTGACACGTTCCCACAGGCTAGAAATGCTTTGAGTCGGAGCTTGGCAATGGACTCTGTGCAGGTCTGGCCACCTCCCCCCACTCTCCAGGCTAGACTCCTGTATAGGCATCTCTGTTTGGCTCCTCAAGGCCAGGGACTGTCTTTTGCCTTTCTTTGCATCACCAGCCCTTAGCCCAGTGCTTGGCATGCAGTCGGTGCTTAATAAATGCTTATTGACTGACTGAAGAGCCTAGCTAATTCGGAAAGGCTCTGAACCAAAAAGTGGCCACATAGTTGTCTCATCTATAAAATGAGAGATTTGGGGCTGGCCAGTGTCTAAAGTCTCTTTCCGGCTCTAAATCTTACAATTTCATCCAACTTTGCTCCTGTTGGCCCCTTGATAATATTGTCAGGGACAGAATGCTGGACCAGATGCACAACCGACCAAAGTAGGCATCGGCATTTCCCGTGTCTGCATGAGATGTGAAAGGCTCGGGATAAGGTTGAGAGAGAGCTAGAAGGAGCTTACCGACCCACCCAAGGGAACAAGGCTGTCTGAGACACCACCCCCCACCCTACCCCGGAAGAAAGAGAGCCAGCTAACAAGTGACAGAGAGGTAAAAATCAGAACCCCTGGAAGCAGCAAGAAAAAGGCTGGGGATGGATGGGTGGTGGTGGGATCCATGAGGAAGACAATGACTGAGGCAGAGAATTTGGCATTTGAAACCACCACTCCCCACTGGCAGAGGGAGAGAGATGTGGGGCAGGCGGGGATGTCCTGAGCTGTGAAAGTCAGGTTCCCTGGTGACCTAAACACTTGCTGTCATACCCACGCAGCCTGGACGCTGCTGCCTCTGCTCGCTTAGCGGAAGTCCTGACTCCCTGCTTCCCATCTCCCGCAAAGAGGGCCCTAAACCTTCTGAATACAAGAGGGGAGGCAAGCGCTAGGAGAGAAATCTGACCCAACAAAGTCTCAGAAATGAAGCTGCAATAAATCATAATGACAACAGTCGTCGCTGACATTTGAATAACATAGTATGGTACCCTGAGAGGAGCCAGAGGAGCCACTTTGAGTCTTAGCTCTGTTGCATGCCACCTGGATGTGCCCAGGAGAGTCACTAGCTCTGCAAGCCTCAGTTTCCTCATATGGAAAATGACTTGCAAGGACCCTTCCAGCTCTAATCCCCATGAACAATTTTAGAGTAGTTCCACATCCATCTTCTTGTAATGTTTTCAAACCCATCACATAAGGGGTACAGTGTTTGAAGCAGTGTGGTGGTCTGGAAAGAATCCAAAACCTGAGTTCAAATCCTAACTTTGTACTCATGAGACCTTGGGAGGGTTACTTAACTCTCTGAGCCTCAGTTTTCTCTTCTAAAAGATGGGGGAATGATACTTATACTAAATACCTCCCCTTATACCGTGGTTGTAAGGAAGGTTCTTTGTAAATCTTGAAACAGCACACACATTTAAGCAATTATCCCCATTTAACAAATTAGGAAAGTTAGGCTCACACACTTGAATGAAAATATGTACCTCTAGTACTTCTCTCTCTCTCTCTCTCTCTCTCTCTCTCTCTCTCTCTCTCTCTCTCTCTCTCACACACACACACACACACACACACACACACACTATGCTTGTTAAAAAAATGAACTAAAATGAAATACGTAAGAACATTTTGTAAAGAACAGAAATGTTATATAAGTGTCATTTTCAAAGGTTTTTGTTAAGTGTCCAAACCCAGATTTTTAGAGTTGACTCCAACCATGATTGTTCTATTACCTAACTCGTCCTCTTCCCTAACAAGCTAAGCCACATCAGCTTCCCAAGGGTCAGTCACACTTTAGGCCCTGGTCAAGGTTGCCTAGGGCAACATGATTTCAATTGTGAGTACTTCTGCCACCTTGAAGATTCCAGTTCTCTGAGCACCCACAGAGGCAAGTAGGTAGCACAGAGAGGTGAGCCTGGAGTCCGCAAGACCTGAGTTAAAATCCAGTCTCAGACACTTACTAGCTGTGTGACCCTGGGCAAGTCACTTAACTTCTGTATCAGTTTCTTCAATAATAAAATAGATATATTCATAGTAGCCACCTCCCAGGGTTGTTGTGATGATCAAATGAGATGATATTTGTAAAACACTCAGCACACAGTAGGCACTCACTAAATGTTTCTTTCCTTTCAAAGATAATCTTCATGAACTCCATACTGTGGCTGTAAAAATTAATCCCTCTATTGCCAGCTCTCTGGTGATGAGCTAAGCTGTTACTTGGGTGGTAGCTACACTGGGGTCATACTCAAAAGTTTTCTAGTTTAATAGAGTACCCTCCAGGGCTTATAGTCCCTGGACACAGATTTCAAGAACCTTGGCTCCATGATGATGCATCACTGACTTTAGTGTGTCCTAGGAGGGGACCACTAAGGACCACTGAGACCGATCTTCTCTGGAAGATCCCCAAGGATGAATTTGAGCATCAACAGCTGAGTCCCTCTCCCCTCACCCCCACCCCCACCCCTTCTGCATCTTCCAATCCAAGCTAGACAGTGGCAAGCTGGCCAAAGATGGAGCACTGCCAAGTGAGGCAAGATTGAAGACCAAATATTTACTGTCTACACCCAAGCAGACTCCCAAACCTGAGATCTCTTCTGTCGTTTTTCGTTGTTGGTTTTTTGGGGGGGGAGGGAGTTGGGGTTAAGTGACTTGCCCAGGGTCACACAGTGTCTAAGGCTGGATTTGAACTCAGGTTCTCCTGACTCCAGGGCCAGTGTGCCACCTAGCTGCCCCTCTTTTGTTGTTTTCTGTCTTTGTTCCTTAAATCAGTCTCTTTCTGACCCCATCCTGTGCAGCAAGGGGATGTAAGCTATACAAAGGAAGAACTTTAGAGTTCCCTTAGATGCTGAAATATAAAATTTAGTGAAAACTTTCTGGGAGCAGAGGTGAGGAGGGGGTGGGGGAGGGGAGCATGCTTGAAAAATTAGACAGATTCTCCTCTTTCTGAGAGTTTGACATTAACCTGTGGCTGTGGGACTTTGGACAGATCATTTCCCCTTCCTGTGCCCTAATGCCTCACCTAGGCAATTATAGGGCTGGGTTAGATGGTCACTAAAGGCCAGGTTCCACAGGTCCAGGACTTTCCATGGCACTGACAAAGGCAGAGTGTGGGGTGAGATGAAGTCTCCATACTCCTTACATCTTTTTTTTTTTGGCAGGGCAATGAGGGTTAAGTGACTTGCCCAGGGTCACACAGCTAGTAAGTGTCAAGAGTCTGAGGCCGAATTTGAATTCAGGTCTTTCTGAATCCATGGCCAGTGCTTTATCCACTGCACCACCTAGCTGCCCCCTCTCCTCACGTTCTTAAGAATCAAAGGAGTGGGGCAGCTAAGTAGTACAGTGGATAGAGCACCAGCCCTAGAGTCAGGAGTACCTGGGTTCAAATCCGACCTCAGACACTTAACACTTACTAGCTGTGTGACCCTGGGCAAGTCACTTAATCCCAATTGCCTCACTAAAAAAAAAAAAAAAGGAAAAAGAAAAAGAATCAAAGGAGTGTTGATTATAAAGGCTCCTGGAGAGAAAGGGGGACCTGGGTTCAAATGCTACCACTGGGGTGACAGAGCTGAGTGTGGGAGGCTTCCCTCACAACCTCTCTCCTTTGATATCTATTTGCATCAGAAATTACCCTAGAACTTAATTCTGCATAATGCCGTTCAGACAAACGACACCCCAGAAACTCTTTGCTGAGGCCAATAATAACATAACTGCAGAGAGGAATAATGAATAGGAGCAGAGGGAAAGGGAAATCATGGAGACAGAGGGAAGGAGGAGGGGGAGGAGACTTGCAGCTGCTGGCTTAGTGAGAAGGTGTTGCTGATCCTTCTGGAAGTGATCTGCCAGGGACCTCTCAGGGAGTGATGAAGGGCCCTCAGTGTCTGAGCCCCAAGCCGCATCTGGACCAGCATCCTCTCTACAGGATCCCAGGGATGGAGACCTCACTATGCCCCCTGAGGCAGCCCATTCTTTCTTCCGGACAGGTTCTAATTGTTACTAAGTTTTCCTTTATGTGGAGCCCAAGTTGGCTTCTCTGTAACTTCCCATTGCTGGTCCTAATTCGGCCCTCCGCAGCCGCAGAATAAGTCAGTTTATTCTGGATGACTCCTCCACCTAGGATCCACATGGCTTCATCGAGGCCTGGGGAGGAGGGAGGGGTGCCTGTGGCCAGGGAGATGGATATGAGATTGAGCACATTGCCTCCCACTGGCCTGTCTTAAGATTCAGACTCAGATTCACAGAAGGTCAGAGGTGGGAGGGACCTTAGCAATCATCTATCATTATACAGTTATCCCTTCAACATTGAGACTTTTCTCATTGCAGTTTCAATGTTACAGGTCAGAATAAGAAATTAAATGGGAATTTTTTTTGGGGGGGGGTAGTTTTGCAGAAGCCACAGATGGCATGCGAAGGCCAGGAAACAACACAGAAAAAGTTCAGAAACTCAGAAATGCATAAAATATAAATATAGTATTGTATAATGTTAACATATTTTATCTTTTAATACCATAATAACTCAGACTTCTTCTCTGGTATGAAGGAAGGGACAAAAAATTTTAGGTGGATTTTCCAGATCATGTGGGTGTTGTACCCCTAACCCCTATGATGTGTAAGGGATAACTGTACAGTAAGGAAAATGAGGCCTAGGGATGTGACGTCACTTGTCTAAGACATCTATTAGGTAATCTCTTTTATTCTTTCTCATTTCTCTTTTCCTGTTGAAGGCTACTTTGGCCTTCTGATTGATCACCTTGGAGTTTGCTGCTTTAAAGTCATCTTTACCTTTTACCTCTCCCTCAATTTCCAAGTCTCATCAATTCTACCTCCAGTATATCTCATATCTTTCTTCTTCCCTCTAGTCATAGGATGCCACCTAGTTCTGCCCCTTACCACCTCTCCTATGAATTATTTCAACAGACTCCTAATTGGACTTCTGGCTGGCAGTCTCTCCTCCTTTCATTCCATCCTTCACATCATTTTCTAAGATTCTTCAGTGGGTCCCTATGACTTTTAGGGTGAAATACCAGCTCCTCAGCTTGGTATTTAAAGCCCCTCATGTTCTAGGTCCAGTCTACTTTTCCAGATTAATTTCATATTACATCTCTTCATGCATCTTATATTCTAGCCTCATTCTTCTATCTTCTACCTTCATTCCTGTGTACATGATGCCCCCACCCATGCCTGGAACATACTCTTTCCTCACCTCTGCCTCTCAGAGTCCTGGGATGCCTTCAAGGCTCTGTTCATGGGCTTTTATATGGTACTAGTTTTTAGTGCTCAGTCCCTCCTCAAATGATCATCAGGTGCCTGCCATAATCCTCCTCTTCCCCCAGTTCCTCTAGGGAAATTTCTTTTTCTTTCCCCGACTAAATTTGTGCTTGGTAAATAACAGGAGCTTAATAAATGCTTGTTAGATCAGATGATCCATCTGCCCACCACTACCAAACCCAGCCACCTTCTCTTCATCCTAACCCAGTGCAATTACGAATGTTTCCATTATTGTTACATATAATGCTGTCATTTAGAATCAGTCGCAGCCCTCTCCCCATGCTCATAAAATATTAATGTTAGAGGGTTGCTTCTTGCAGGAATGTTTATAATTTCTCTCTCCCATTACAGGCTTATTAATGGTAATAACGCTGTTTCCCTGCTCAGGAGCCAGGGCCACCGAAATGCCATCACTCACCGCCTCTGAAATAGGACAGTGGGAAGTCCAATACTGTTCCCTGCTCGGCATTTAATCTTAATAACATTTTATCTCGGACGACAAGTGTGGGCAACGCTGTTTAAAAGCTATGACTGCATTGACACTCTAACAGGGAAAAGGAGCGGAGCTGGGAAGAGGCCCCTTCACCTCTCCTCCTCGGGGTTCCCCACCTGCTCTCTAATACATTTGTTAAGGTCACCATTTGAAACCTCTCGTGATATCTCACTCTTCGAAGTGGGAGTCGGATCACACAGACACTTGGATAAAGCTGCAGGGGGCTGTGAAGTCCCCCCCCCCCCCGAGTTCGGCGTTTCAGCTACAAAAGGATTTTTTTTTGTACCTGAGAGCATGGGAAGTACTTACAAGTACATCAGCCTTTGAAAACATGACTGCCTCAAATGGACCGTATTAAAAATATATAAGTCCATTTTGGCTGGGAAGTCAGGCCAAGGGGAGTGCGAAGTCTTTAAGATGCAATGAATGAGGTCTCATGGTGTTTCCACCTCCTGAGGCAAGGCTGCTAATGATACCCTCTCCAGACTTAGCCAAGTTCCCCAGGCTCCGTTTTCCACTACTTTGGCCCACCTAAATCCAACTTACACAATTCCAGCAGTGATACTGCATTTGAAGTCAGAGGCCCTGGGTTTGAATCCCAAATCTTCCAACTAGGTCACATAGGTAGTAGATATGCAGCAGACCTGGGATTTTTCTCTTAAAATAAAACAAAAATTCCATGAAGCAAACTAGAAAGCAAAGCAAATAATAAGTTTTTGAGCATGCTGAGAAGATTCCAGCATAGGATTGTTGTGGTTTTTTTGGTTTTGGTTTTCTCGGGGCAGTGAGGGTTAAGTGACCTGGCCAGGGTCACACAGCTAATAAGTGTCAAGTGTCTGAGGCTGCATTTGAACTCAGGTCCTCCTGACTCCAGGGCCGGTGCTCTATCCACTGTGCCACCTAGCTTCCCTGGGGGCACTTGACACTTACTAGCTGTGTGACCCTGGCCAGGTCACTTAACCCTCACTGCCCCCCCCCAAAAAAAAAGAAAAAGAAAAAAGAGGGGCAGCTAGGTGGTGCAGTAGATAGAGCACCGGCCCTGGAGTCAGAAGTACCTGAGTTCAAATCCGGCCTTAGACACTTAACACTTACTAGCTGTGTGACCCTGGGCAAGTCACTTAACCCCAATTGCCTCACTAAAAAAAAAAAAAAACGAAAAAAGAAAAAAAGAAATGATCAATCAATCTGCCAGGCACTCATTGTGTTGTGCGATCATGTCCTGAAGTCTGGAGCAAAGCTTAGATCGGAAGTCACATAACTTCTCTTGTCCTCAGTTTCCTCAACTGTAAAAGGAGAAGAGGGACCCAATGAACTCTAAGGTGCTTGTCAATGTTCAGTTGTTTCATTCATGTCTGACTCTTTGTGACACCATTTGGGGTTTTCTTGACAGAGATACTGTTTTGTTAGTTCTTTCTCCAGCTCATTTTACATATGAGGAAACTGAGGCAAACAGGGTTAAGTGACTTGCCCAGGGTCACACAGCCAGTAAGTGTCTGAGGCCAGATTTGAACTCAGCATATTCCTGACTTCAAGCCCAGCGCTCTATCCACTGCACCACCCAGTTGCCCCTAAGGTCCTTGCCTGCTCTACATTTAGGATCCTATAACCCTTCACAACCCCCACAACCTCACTGAATCACACAGATACACCCCTACCTAAATAAGAACCCCCTCTAAAACATTCCCAGCAGGTGGTCACTCTGCCCAAGTTGAAAGCCCTTCACTGCAGGGGAAATTGCAGCTCATTCCCACTTTGGGACAGCTCGGATTGTTGGAAAGTTTCCTCATTCTGCCCCCTGGGGCAGCTGCCATCTGATTCATCTTCCTTGAGGAAGTCCTCGAGACATCTGAAGAGAGTCACTGCAATGTCTTTGCCCCTGAGGACTTCTCTTCTCAAGCCTAAATAGCCGCATTCCTTGTACAAGGCTGGCCAAAAGTGACCAATGGGGTCTGTTGTTTTAATAACTTTTTGAAAATGATTTTTTCTTTCTTTTTCACCATTTATGAGATCTGATTTTTCAACGTAAATTCATTTCCTATATACACTGTATATGATGCTATAGTGTTATAAATGAAAAACAAAAAATTAAGGAGTTATTAAATATTCATGACTTTTGGCCCACTCTACATGAAGCAATTCAAGCTCAAAGAGGTTAGCTTAAAATGTTCCACAGTTAATAAGTGACGGAAGTGAGACTAAAACTCAGGTCTTTTGATGCTAAGTCTGTCAGCTGCCGGTCCAAACTCTGATATTAGTTAAAGTTAACATGGTGTAGCACAAAGTCCTGTTCTGAGAACCAGAGCCCTGTTCCTCTTACTTACTAGCTTTGTCGCCTTGGGCAAGTCCTTAAATCTCTCTGGGCCTCAGTTTCCTCATCTGCTGAGTGGGGAGCATGGTACTTGCAGTCCCTAGGACAATTATCTAACCTTTCTATCCTTGGGTTTCTTAGCTGAAGACTGAAAAATAGGGATAATAGCATTTTCGAGATCTTCCTCATTGGGGTGCCTTAGGCTCAACTTAAATAATGTATGTCCAGTGAAGTACACATGTGAGCTCTGTTTCTTAGTAGTATATTCAGAAGGCTATGGGTCACCCAGAGGGAAGGGAGAATAAGTGCCCACTGTGTACACAGTGTACAGCACCTACTATGTGCTGGGCATTGTGCCAAGTGCTTTACAGATATTATCTCATTTGAGGGTGCTAGTAGGGTGGCCACTCTGGAGATGACTAATGTCAAGGAGGGGGAAGGAATAGTTTTCAGTGCCACTTCCCCCTCCATCTTCTTCTACCCCTTCAGGTCATACCCCCTCACCTGAGGTTGCCCTCCGTTCTTCCTAGGGTTCTTTAAAGGCAAAGACTAGACTGTTTCTCTGAAAGCTCCTCTGAGTCCACTTAGGACTCTGCTCATAGTAACAGAGCTCACCCTTGTAGAACTTCAGAAAGAGGCAGGTAGGGCATGTGTAGTGATCCCCATTTTAGAGATAAGGTAGAAGGGCCTCAGAGAAGTGAAATGATTTGTCCCAATTCCTATGGCCAGTCAGTGGTAGAGGTGAGATTGGGCCTGACCCCAGGTTCAGTGCTGTTCCCCCATCCCCACCCCTACCTTACTGTTTTGTTTTTGCTTTTCCAATAAATCTTCCTAGTGAGTTAGTTTCAAACAATGAAGGGGCCTGGGGATTGGGGCTGGGCTGGGTTATGGTCACATGGCTTTCCCATCATTTGATTTTGTTCTTTTGTGCAGCTAGCATAGACTTATTCTTGGGATAGAAGGGAGGCAGTATGGCTCCGTGGAAAGAACCCTGGTTCCGGAGTCAGAGGGGCTGGGTTCAAATCCCACCAAATGCCACTTAGCACCTGTGTGGTCTTGGCCAAAACCCTTTGCTTCCCTAGACCTCAGATGCCCAACCTGTGCAATGAGGGGGTTGGTCTAAAGGACCTCAGAGGTCCTTTCCAGTTCAGCATCTTAGGAACTTTTCACTCAAATTGGCAAGCTGTTCCTCAGCATCAGCATAGGCAATTGTCCAGACTCTGCTTAAACACTTGGTGCAGTGGGAATTTACTGCTTTGCAAGATGTCATTTTCCAGTGCTGGGTGGCTCTAACTCTTAGAAAGCTCCTCCTTAAATTGGACAGAAACGTGCCTCCCTATAATAGAGCTGGAAGGAAGCGTAGAGATCATCTAGCCTAACCCTCTTCCCATCTTACAGATGGGGAAACTGAGGCACAGTGTAATTAAAGGAACTTCCCAAGGTCTTACCAGGTAGTAACTGGAAGAACTGGGCTTTGAACTCTAAATCTAGAGTTCCTTCCACTCCACCAGGAGGCCTCTTATTCCATGGTGGCAAATGGAGAGCAGCAAAGAATATGCTTAATCCTCCTGTATGGCAGCCCTTTATATGTCTGAGGAGCAAAATTAGGAACTCCACACCCTTTTTTCCAGATAAAAATCTTCATTGGAGGGCATCTAGGTGGCAGAGTGGATAAAGCACTGGCCCTGGATTCAGGAGAATCTGAGTTCAAATCCAACCTCAGACACTTGACACTTACTAGCTGTGTGGCCCTGGGCAAGTCACTTAACCCTCATTGCCCCAGAAAAAAAAAATCCTCAGTGGTTTGAATTGTTCTTCTTATGTTGTCCCTGGCAGACCTCCCATCCTTTGGTTGACACTCCCCTACGGCAGGCTTCAGTTCCTCAATTCTCTCCTTGGTATTCGGAGTTGGACCACAATCCTATTGACAGGGCCGGTACAGATAACAAAAGGACAGAAGGTTACCTGCTCTGGGCTTGGGTACTGTGCTTAATGTACCTTAAGATCGTAGGAATTTTTGTAGCACCTCTATTGAATTCTGTCCGGTTTTGATTCAATGAATGTGCCACCCACACCTTATATCTGGGCAGCTGATTTTAAAGACCAAAACCCTAAATGCGGACCTTCAGCCCTGTTAATTTCCATCCTGTTTGTTTCGCCCTATCTTTCCGGCCACCTGTGGTCTAATTCTCCTTCCAGCAACCACCTTTATTCAACCTGCAAGTCATTGATAAAAACGTTGAGTAGGAGAAAACCCTGAACCCACCACTAGAGAACTCTCCTTGCGTTGACACCAATTCATCCATGGATACTTGGATTGGCCTTTCTTGTACGCCTTTTTCTCTTTTAAGTAGCTACATATCATTAGTTTAATACTCCATTCAAGAATTTTGCTAAAGTTCAATGTTGAAGCTCATCCATCTCTAGCTAATAGCAATAGCTAACATTTATTTAGCATTTGAGAACCTGCAAGGCATTTCCCACCTATATCATTTCATACTCACAGCAACCCTGTGAAGTCAGGGCTTATCATTTCTGCCATTTTACAGATGAAGAAACTGAGGTTGAGAGGAAAAGTAATTTGCCCAGGGTCCCATAGCTAGTACATGTTGGAGGCAGGATTCAAACTCAGGTCCCTCTAACTCCAAGTCCTTCATTCTATCCATTGTTGCCTGGCTCCTGAAATCAACCCAATTTCCCTCCCTCTTTGAATACTGAGCCATCATCTCCAAGTCATCTGGTACTTTTGTTCTCCACAAATGCTCAAAAATTGGAAAGTGCTCCGCTGCTCACTGAGAAAATGTATGAAAAGCACTCTGCAGTGCTTACAATGCTAAATAAATGTCTGTTATTAATGCTATTATTGTTTCAATCCAGCCCAGTGACCCTTTTTCCACATAGGCAGGGTTTCCAGTGCTCTTTTCTATACACACAAAAATCCCCCCTTTTGCCTGAATCTCTAGGGGGTAGGAAGGAACAGAAGAAGCAGGGTACCTTGGCCTCCCCAACTCTCATGGTCACTATGAGATCCCACGCAATTCCAACCCCAGCCAGGATAAGAGTCAAGTCTAAGGACAAGGCAGGAATCTAGTCAACATTAGGATGTCTTAGTACAACTAGCTATTGACTGACCTACTTAGCTCCATCAATAAGTAATACCTCGATCATGACAAACCAGGTTCTTGGGATGATATGGAAGAACCACTGATCAGCATCCAGGGGTAGAGAGCACAGACTTCATAGGCTCAAGTGTCAACTCATCTGTGATAGACATGCCCCCTAATTAGAAGGCCACTAGGTGTGAGATGACTGACTCAGGGCTCGGAGCTCCCCACCCCCACCCTACCCAGTCCTCTTGGAAGCAGAAGGCTCCTCCTTAAGACATTGCCACAACATCCCACACTATGACTATCATTTGAGATAGAGATATAAAGCACTGATTGCCAGTGTTTGGAACAAACTGCACCAGCCCCTGTCTTCTAAGAACAAGGAGGGCTTGTTCCATCCTATTTTCTTTTTCTAAGTGAGGGGAAACTAAAAAAAGAAAGTAGATGGATATGAGGCAGGCAGGGGAAGCACATTTTGGAAGAAAATTACGATACCAGTCTGTAGAGGTATTGTTCTGTCAATGAAAGAAGAGTCACCAGGAGTGAAAATTCTCTGATAACCTGCTTTGGGTACACTATAATCCCGATGAACACCCTGAAAATGGCTCCATATGTGTCAATGAACCCAGGATGAGACACAACTGAAGACAGAAAAGCTAGATGTGAGGAGAGGTATGGAGGAGTAGGTTTTACTGGGTCCTATTTATGCCCCAGAACTTTGAACTCATGAAGAAGGGACGTTGGGGGTTAAGCAAAGGCTCCCGTCCAAGTCCAGGCATTTCTTATTTTGTGCAATGGGTTCAGAATAGTGGGAACCGGAAAGATCCTTAGAGTTCATTTGTTTCAATCCCCTTATTTTACAGATGAGGAAATAGAGTACTAGAGAGAAGAAATGACCCAGCCAAGGTCACACAGGTCATCTGGAAAAGTTGCACATCTAGTTGTACACTGATTCAACCATTCTGTAAAACAATTTGGAACTATGAGCAAAACATGCACAAAGTTTGACCAAGCAATACTACTACTAGGTCTGTATCTGAAAAATAATAATTAAAAAACCTAAAGGACCTATATGTACAGAAATATTTATAGCAGCTCTTTTAGTAATGGCAAAAAATTGGAAATTGGGGGGGGCTATCAATTGGGGAATGGCTGAACAAATTGTTGTATATGATTGTGATGGAATACTATTGTACTATAAGAAATGATGAGCAGGATCCACTCAGAAAAAAACCTAGAAAGACTTATGTGAACAGATGCAAAGTGAAATGACCAGAACCAGAAGAACACTGTACATAGTAACAGCAATATTATGTGTTGATCTACTGGGAATAACCTGGCTATTCTCAGCAATACAACCATTCAAGACGATTCTGAAAAACTTATGATGAAAGGTGCTGTCCATCTCTAGAGAAAGAAATGATGGAACCTGAATGTAGATCAAAGATAATTTTTCTTTACTTTCCTTGTGTTTTTTTTTTGTCTGTGTTTTCTTTCACAGCATGATTTATATGGAAATGTGTTTCTTGTGACTATACATGTATAACCTATGTTAAATTTCTTGCCTTCTCAACGAGGGAGGGAGAGGAGAGAAAGAGATTTTGGAACTCAAAATCTGAAAAAAAAAAGAATGTTAAGGCTGTTTTTACATGTAATTGGGAAAAAAACAAAATATTATTTTTTTAAAAAGTTGTACATCTGTCAAATCTTTGTGAACCCAGAAAAATTACTTCCCAAAGAATCATGATGTTAGGTATGCTTTACCTCTGAAATTATAATAGTTTCCAATTTGTTAGCTTTCAGTGGAATCCCTTTCCCCTCCCACTGGGGCTATCCCTGCCCCAGTGATCTAGAAACATTTTAAAGAAGAGCACTTATAGATTCAGCTATAGAAGAGGACTTCAAGGTCATATAATCCAATTCTCCATTCTGTGGTTAAGGAAACTGAGGCCCAGAAAAATGAAATGACTTGCCCAAGGTCACACAGATAATAAGTAGCAAGTGAGGATTTTAAATCCAGCACACTGTCCACTGCACACATGATAGTTGTTTTCAGAGGATTCAAAAGGAGAGATTAGACCTGTTTTCTTTGACCCTAGAGGGTTGAACCAGAAGCAATGAGAAGTTGCAAAATGGTAAATCTAGATTTCCTGCAAGAAAAAAAAAAGCTTCTTAATTATGGTAAGGCCTAAATGAAATGGGTGGCCTCTGGGGTAGCGGATTCCTCCTCAGTGGTATTTAAGTAGAAAAGGAAAGACCTCTTGTTGGGTATAGTGGTACCGATTCTTTTGGAGGTAGGATGAACTCTCCCTGGCCTCTGCTGGCTTTTCCAACTCTAAAATTGTATAATTCTGTGATATTTGGAAGGCTGAAAAATTAAAAGAATCCCTTAGTGACTGAACTCTTTTAAAAACCAGAATGATCTTTCCATAATGTAGAGGGGAACTTTCTAACTTATCCAGTTTCTAAGTTTAAATTTGGGCATTTCTTAGGACGAGGCCCACCTGTAGCTTTTCTGAACTGTGATTTTGATAGCTTAATCCCAGAAGAATTAAACAAAAGGAGGTTCCAACCAGGATCTCAGAGCCCCAAATACATGAAGCCAGTGGTAGAATTCTGGGGAGAGGAGGTGGGAGAATTTCAAAACTTCAGAGGTGTCATCATGTAAGCCTCCAAAGACAGTCCTCAGGACAAATACAGCCAGCTTCCCATCACCTACAGATTGGTCCCATCTAAGTTTTCATCCAAGCCCCTTGCTGTACATCGCCCTCCTATAGAGTAGCCTTGTCAGCCAGTCGGCTGATTTACTCCAAGCCCACTGCCCTCTCCCCACTTCACTGCAAATAGGTAATTGGTTTCCAATATAGGTATATTTACTCACTGTGTATGAAAACTGATTCTATTACCTTGGACAATCATTTAACTCTCTGGGCCTGTTTTCTGAGGCCTCTACTATAACCAAAGTAGCATGTTTGCCTAAACCTCAGGGCTATCTATCTATCTATCTATCTGTCTGTCTGTCTATCTATCTGTCTGTCTGTCTATCTATCTGTCTGTCTGTCTATCTATCTATCTATCTATCTGTCTGTCTGTCTATCTACCTATCTATCTATCATCTATCTATCTATCTATCTGTCTGTCTATCTATCTATCTATCTATCTGTCTGTCTATCTACCTATCTATCTATCATCTATCTATCTATCTATCTATCTATCTATCTATCTGTCTGTCTGTCTGTCTGTCTGTCTGTCTGTCTATCTGTCTGTCTACCTATCTATCTATCTATCTATCTATCTATCTATCTATCTATCTATCTGTCTATCTACCTATCTATCTATCATCTATCTATCTATTTATCTGTCTATCTATTGGTCTCGGGGCCAGAAACTTGGATGGCAAAAAACATCATCACCACACCTGGATTCCACACCTGTTGTCTACCTTCAACAGCAACCCCACCACCTCTCCACTCCTGATGCTTTCCAATACTGACCTATAATCACTGGAGTGGAATTCCAGTCTATCTTCTTGCCAACATCTCTTCTGTATGCCCAAGCATATCTCCAAACAAAGGTATTCATGTTAATTCAATATTAAATTGATAAATATGGTGTGTATTAATCACTCACTGCATGCAGAACCATATGCTAGGCTCTGACAGTGTTGAAAAGTTTCAATAAGATAGGTTCCCGGAGGACAGCTAGGTGTCGAAGTGGATAAAGCACAGGCCTTGGATTCAGGAGGACCTGAGTTCAAGTCCAGCCTCAGACACTTGACACTTACTAGCTGTGTGACCCTGAGCAAGTCACTTAACCCTCATTGGCCCCGCAAAAATAAATAAATGAATGAATGGATAAACAAACAGACAAACAAATAAATAAAATAAGATGGGTTCCCAGCTCTCATGGAACTTATAGTCTAGTAGGAGATAAAGACACAAATAGGGACAAATGAAATACATAACATTACATGATAAAGACATTTTGAAATACTAGACCTGTAGACAACTCTACTATCACAGACAAGCAATTGTTCCCCATCTTGTAGTCTGGGAGTTTCATGGGAACATGAAAGGCGAAGTGATTCGCCTAATGTCATGTAGTCAGCTTGCATCAAGGGCAGTACTTGAACCCAGGATTTCCTAACTCCAAAGTCTGTGCATTATCCACTATATCCTTATAATGATTTATATCATAGAGATATAAAACAAAGCATTATGTTAAATACATGGGTGGAAGAGTGTAACCAATAGGGGTATATCAAGAAAGACCATGGAAAAATGGCATTTGAGTTGGGCTTCCAAAGATGGATAGCAAATTATTGCACAAAAATTGGGAGGAAGGATATTCCAATACAGTGAATACTATGAGCAAAACTATGAGAGCAAGAGTGAGTCGTGTTGGGGCTTGGGGAAAGTAGAGAGAGGTCCAATTGTACTAGAATGTAAAGTAACCAGGTGGGAGCAAAATGAGATCAAAGGAAGAAAGGCTGGGTGAAGCCAGAAGGAAGCATGTGCAACACGGGACCAAATGGCCAACCTGCAGCAGAATGCTAGAACAGAAAGACAGGGCAGAGCGATCTCTGAAAAACAGCTTGGAGGATCAGCTAATCTAAACCCCAACATTATAGATGAAGAAACTGAGGCTTGGAGAGATGAAATTACTTGTCCACGGTCATACATAGTTAATGGTAGAGATGGGATTAGAACTCAGGTTCACTAAAGCACTAGAAAATAGAGAAGGTGGAATGGCTGAACAAGTTGTGGTATATGAATATAGTGGAATACTATTGTGCAGTAAGAAATGATGAGCAGGCTTATTTCAGAGAAACCTGGAAGGACTTGCATGAACTGATGATGAGTGAGATGAGCAGTACCAGGAGAACATTGTACACAGTATCATCAAAATTATGTGTTGGTCAACTGTAATAGACTTGATTCTTCTCAGCAATACAATGGTATAAGATAGTTCCAAAGGACTCATGATGGAAAATGCTCTCCAAATCCAGAAAAAAAAAGAACTGTGGAATATGGATGCAGATTGAACCATACTATTTCTTTTCTTTTTGGTGCTGTTGTTTTTCTTTTTTGAGGTTTTTCCTTTTTGCTCTGATTCTTCTCTTATAATATGACTAATGCAGAAATATGTTTAATGTGATTATACATATATAACCTATATCAGATTACTTGCTGTATTGGGGAGTGGGGGAGGGAGAAAAAATTGAAACTAGAAATCTTATAAAAACAAATGCTGAAAACTATCTCTACATGTAACTGGAAAATAATAAAATATTTTTATAATTAAAAAAATAGAGAAGGTGAAATTGATGAACTGAATCAGAAGGATACAGACAACATTGATCATAATTCTCATTTCTCTTCTGAAGAGCTCAAGGTCCATGAGGTGTCCTGCTCAATGTTCCAGACAGGTGAGAGCTTCGATCTTGACCCAAATGGGATTTTCAAGGCCATCAAGTTCAATGCCCCCTTCTTACAGATGAGGAAACTGAGGCCCAGGGGGGTAAAGTGACTCGGAGGTCAGCACATATGTTATTGTCCCCACTTACTTTCCTTCTTTTTAACATTACAGCTGGAAAAAAGCAATTCAATCCCTGCAGACTTTACTATTATCCTACCTATGTATAGTTATTTCTCTCACCACTCCCCCTGCCCCCATTTTGCCCCTTATCTCTTTTCATAGAATCACAGAATCCCTTCTTAAACCTTCACCAAGAAATGGTTATCTTGTCCCTGCCTGAAGACAGCCCCTAACGATGGAAATACTCATTCATTTTCTGGGCAGATCTTTCCACTCCAGGGTAACACTGATGGCCAGGAAGATTCTTTTCCTCCAGCCAAAATTTACCTCTCTGCAAATTCTACCCATAGCTGCTTAGCTTGCCTTCAGGAGCCAAGAAAGATAAGGTCAGTCCTTCTTCCGTGTGATAACACTTCAAATGTTTGGAGAGAAGTGTCATATTCCACCCCGCCCCCTCGCCGTGAGTCTTTTCCAGACAAACCATACTCAGTTCCTTCAACTCATTCTCCCATGGCATGCTCTTGAGGCCTTTAAACATCTTGGGCATCCTTTTTGGGCCACACTACAGTTTATTAGTATCTTTCCTAAAATGGCATGGCTAGAATTGACCATAACAATAGTCTAGATGTGGTTTGAGAAGGGCAGGGCAGATTTGGACAATCACCTCCACTATGCCCCTTTCTTTTTTTTTTCTTTCTTTCTTTCTTTCTTTCTTTCTTTCTGGTGGGGCAATGAGGGTTGAGTGACTTGCCCAGGGTCACACCGCTAGTAAGTGTCAAGTGTCTGAGATTTGAACTCAGATCTTCCCAAATCCAGGGCTGGTGCTTTATCCACTGCAACACCTAGCTGCCCCTATGCCCCTTTCTTAATGGGTCTTCAGACAACATTAGTTTTTCAGGTTGTTACTACTGACACATTGACCTTGCAGTCCAATAACCCCCCCTCCCCCATATCTTTCCCTGACAGACTGCTGTTTAGTCACCTTTCCCCCATCCTGTACTTGTAAAACTGATTTTTTTTTAGTTTCTCACATAAGCAGAGGTGAGATGAGGTGACTTGCCCAGAGTCATGGAGCTTCCATAGCAGTATCAGCATTAGGTTTCTCAAACATCCCGACTCCCAGGCCCAGAGGAGTTTCCCTTTCCAGGGCAGGTAGGTGGTCAGTGACAGCCTCCATGCTCCAAGGAACCCCTGAGCATCTATTCCTTAAATATAGGCATGTTTCTCTGGGACTGGGCCTACTAGGAACAGTAGCAGGAACATGTTCCCCTGTTTAGCTTCAGCCAAAGGAAATAGGTAGGTGTTGTGCACACCCACATATAGAGAAAGATGCAAGTCTTAATAACTATTTTAATTGCTTGCTGTTCTCAGCTTATTTCGCTGCAGTGCTTCAAAAGCCACTTATTTTGGCAACTCGGAGCAGGGATGGTACTATCTGCTGGGGGTCGAATCCAGCCTGTTGGTGACTAATAGAGAGCCCTTCATTCAGAGAACATTGGAAAATTGTTCTCATTTCCCCCTTCCGATCATTTGGTGGGTGGTGGGGGCAGGAAGTCAAATGGAGCCCAGATATGGTATTGGTCTGCTGGTACTCCGTGAGAATTCTCTTTCATCTACACTATGAGGGGGCCGGGAAGAGAACTGCAGGTAGTTTTTAAGCAGTATAATTTAATAATAGGGGCAGCTAGGTGGTGCAATGAATAGAGAAACTCATCTTCCTGAGTTCAAATCCGGCCTCAGACACTTACTATCAGTATGACCCTGGGTAAGTCACAGAACCCTGTTTGCCTCAGTTTTCTTATGTGTAAAATGAATTGGAGAAGGAAATGGCTGGCCACTCCAGTATCTTTGCCAAGAAAATACCAAAATGGGGTCATGAAAAGTCAGATGAGATTGAAACAATGACCAAAAAAATTTAACAATAGTGCCTACTTAGCTATGGAATATACCATATAAAGATTGTTTCCCCTCCCTCCAAGATTTGCCTTCCTAATTGTTCTTGGCTTAGGTTGACCTTCGAATAAGTTTGCCCTCCTTCAACACATATGACATTAAAAAAGTATGCTGAATTCTGCCTCCCTCCCTTGACTTTGCGCAAGTTACATCCTCAGTTGAGTTCTAAGGTTCTCCCCAGCTCTAACATTTTATGAATTCATAGGATTAACAGCTAGAGAAAGAAATCTTAGAACAAGGATTCTTAGCCTGGGGTCCATAAAACTTTTTTAAACAATTGAATCTATATTTCAATGATTGTTCCTATTATTTAAATGAAATATATTTAATAGAATTGGCTTTAAAAAAACATAATCCTATGTATTTTATTACATGCATTAAAAAACCATCATTTAAAAAAAGGGGGGGGGCTGCTAGGTGGCGAAGTGGATAGAGCACCGGCCCTGGAGTCAGGAGTACCTGAGTTCAAATCTGGCCTCAGACACTTAACACTTACTAGCTGTGTGACCCTGGGCAAGTCACTTAACCCCAATTGCCTCACTAAAAAATAAAAAAAAAAGTTTAAAAAAAAAAAGGCCAAAGACTTCAGCAGACTGACAAAAGGGCCCATGACACAAAGAGGGTTAAGAGCCCCTCCCTCAGAGATTATCTAGTTCAACCCCTTCAATCTGCAGAAGAGGAAGCTGAGGACCAAAGAGGTTACCCAGGGTCACCCAACTAATAAGCAGGAGAGTCACGATTTGTCATTTATCATCCAAATTTAAAAAGTGACTAACTCTGTATGTGAATTTTCATTTCCCTAAAATTACATAATATTTTCCCTTTCTTGCTAAGAATACCACTATCTTACTTCCCAAACTGAAATCAAAGATTTTCTTTCCGCCCTAAGTTCCCACACACCCTGATGAACACAATCATTATCTGGCGAATCTCTATGAAGCCCAAGGGTGTTTTCATCTAGTTTCAAGAACCTACAGAAGTTCTTTCCATTGTACAGATGAAAAATTGAGGTTCAGGGAAAGGTAGTAGTACAGTTCAATTTCAATCAAATGGGTGGAATTTCTAATACAACATGAATTTGGAATTCATATTGTCTGTTCTTGTGCTTCTAGGCAAGATGGAGTCCAAACTGTTTCAGACAGATGGATACGATACAGATTTTCAAAGCCTCTTCTTGTTTTCTGTTTGGGTAGTTATCGGGCCACTGTCAGGGGGAAACTGTGTCCTGGATAGCAGTGGAAGTTTGAAATTCTAAGCCAAAAAGCTAAACTTTGAGCAAGTACATATTCGATTTTTTGTGACTTGTAAAATAAAATTATAAACTACAAAAAACCCCACTGGGAAGACAGAGGTAGGGTACCCTGGACAGGGATACTAGGGAGATAAAGATGCAACTGGAAAAAAAGCACAGCTGCTAGACTCAGGGACATCTGGGTTCAAATTCTGACTCTGACTCTTATTTGCTATGTGACCTTAGACAAGTTACTTCATTTCTATGACCCTCAGTTTCTTTTTCTACAAAATGGGCACGATAATATTTAATCCACCTCACAGGAGTGTTAGGAGAAAAGCACTTTATAAATCTCAAAGTGAAATGAAAATGGGAATTATTCTTACATCTCTGCCTAACCTTGATTAACCCTGTACTTGGAGCAGCTTATGCAGTAGAAAGGGCATGATATTTGGATCCCAAATCTGTCATTTATTCTTTGTGTCTCCCTGGACAAGTTATTTTACCTCTCTAGTCCTCAGTTTCCTTGTTTGTAAAATAAAGAGTTTTAGAGACCTAGATGGCTTCTGAGATCAAACCCATCTCTAAATCTGTGAATTTAGGGAATTCCTGTCTTCAGAGCTCAGGACCAGGCTCACTGCAGAAAGAACTCCGGGAACTCATTGGCTCTCTGTAACATTACAAAGCACCTTGTATCCATTATCTCATTTGAGTCTTCCAACAACCCTGTGGTCTATAGGCATTATTATTTCCCCCATTTTTCAGATGGGGAAACTGAGGCAGGCGGTGGTTAAACAACTTGCTCAGGGTCACACAGCTGAACTTAGGCGTTCCTGATTCTGAGCCCAGAGCTCTATCCACCATGCCACCAGCTGCCTCTAGGTGTGTTGTCTCAGTGTGGTGAAGTAGAACCCAATGGATTAGCACTCAGAAGACCTGGCTTTGAATCTCCTTGCTGACATTTCCTGCCTGGACACCCCCAGACAAGTGACTTTATCTCTTTGTTCTTTAGTCTCCTCATCTATAAAATGTAGAGAAGAGATGAGTTCTAAGGTACTCCTTAACTCTAAATTCTACCAATCCTCAGTACTGACTAGTGTCATAGGAATATTTCTTATTGTTGTTGTTTATAGTCATTTTCAGTCGTGTTTTCTTAGCAAAGATCCTGGAGTGGGTTGCCATTTCCTTCTCCAGCTCATTTTGTAGATGAGGAAACTGAGGCAGACAGGGTTATGTGACTTGTCTTGGGTCACGCAGCTAGTGTCTGAATATTTCCTATGAGCCAGTGCAATTTTTAAACACCGCTAAACAATACCCGCAACAGACTTAGCAGACATGCTCCTTTCATTGTATAAATAGACTTTTTCTTTCCATGCCAGGGTGTGGAATCTCTTTCTTAAGAGGCAACCCCTAGTTTAAGGGGAACCAGAGCAGGTAGTCACCTCAATAGATGGCAGTGGATACCCTAACTCTAAAGACTGGTCTATCTCCCCAAAGGAGAGAGAAAGGGTAACCATGTACTGGATATTTGGGGGCAATTTCAGTTTGGACAGCCCCACTCTGCATGTGTTTATGAATGTGACACTCACATACACATACACAGTCACAAACAAGATATACAGACTAGAAGGCAGCTAGGTGGCATAGTGGATAAAGCACTGGCCCTGGATTCAGGAGGACCCTTGACACTTACTAGCTGTGTGACCTTGGGCAAGTCACTTAACCCTCAATACCCTGGGGGGGCAGGGAAAGATATGCAGACTATCTTCCTATTTTTTATTTCCCTTTCCCTTTCCCACTGATTCCCTTCCTTCTTCCCTTTCCCTACTTCCATTTCCTTCCTCCTCCCATCCTTCCTCTCTTTAACTTCACTCTCTTACTTCCCTGTCCTCCTTCTCTTCCTTTCATTATCTCATTCTTTTCCTCTCTTCCCTCCCCTTCTCTTCTTTGATTACCTTCCTCTCTCCCTCTTCCTTTCTTCTCTTGTTCTCTCATTCCTCTTTCTCATTTTTCTTCTCTCCCTCTTTTCTCTTTCCTCTCCCTCCTCTGTCTTTTCTTCCTCTCCTTCCTCCATCCTTTCTTTCCCCTCTTCCTCCCTTCTACCTCTTTGCTTTCTTCTCTCCCCCTCTTTCCTTTCTCCTGCTTCCTTCACTCCATCTCTGCTCGCCCCTTTGCCCCTCTTCCTGCCTCTTCCTTTCCCTTCCAGTTTGCCACTTTCCCTCTTCTCCATTTTCCTTCCTCCCCTCTCTTCCTTTCCTTCTCCCTCTTCCTCATCCTTCTCTCCTTTTCCTTACCCTATCACCCCTCTCCCCCTCTTCTTCTTCTTTGCTTCCCCCCCTCAAGTGCAGAAGCTCAGGTGGCTATAAGCTGAGCTGAGACCGCTCAAGGTGCGATTGAATGTGTTTTAAATTACCTATAAATTCGGGGCTTTGTGTAAGCTAGCGCTCCCGCTACCTGACATGATTGACCCTTAGCTCTAAACAACCAGCCCAGCAGGCAGCTGTGATGAAGCGTGCCCAGGGACTGCCACAGGCACCTGGAGAGTCAGCTTATATTCCTTGTGATTCAATAAATAACAGCTTTGGACCAACACAGGAGAGGACTGCTGGCAGGGTATGGAGGCCTTTGGTCATGTCAGGCCCACCAGAGGAGGAGATGAATATTCTACACAGAACCTACTGATGATTTACTTATCCTCCCCTCTCCAGCCCTAGGGTGGGATATCTCCCTACTTGGAGCCCATTTCCTTGAACCGCTACTGCCTTCCCATAAAGCTGTGGGTGCTGGTTACACCCCACCCCCAATTCTTCACCCACTGTTTTGCTGCTGCTGGGATATTTCCTGATTCCAGGACAATGGCTGGGTCAAGGAGAAAGAGATAAAGAGGACTTTAAAAGGATCACAGATTTATAGCTGAAAAGAACCTTAGAAGCCATCCGGTCCAACCCCACTTCTTCAGTCTTTTCAATCACAGAACTCTAAAACTTAGCGAGAGAAAACTTCAGGTAATCCTTCAGCACAACTACCCCAAGACCACTCTGCGCAGATACACATCACAGGATCATTGAGGTACTAGAGCTGAAGAGACTTCACAGATGGTCCTGTCCTGCCCTTTCAATATGTCTATGAATACGCAGAAGTCCAGCGAAGAGATGTGACTTGCCTAAAGACACACGACTGGATAGTGAGAGAATCCCATGCTTCTTTAGCACCTGCAAGTTCTTCTTTATACCGAGTTTAAATCATGTCCCCCCTGGCTTTTTCCTTTGGACTTCTGTATCATGTTTCTAGGACAGCCTCATCATCCTGTGAGATCACATCCACTCAGATACTCACACCTCATCCGTACACTATACCTCGGGGGCCTTTCTGGTTGGGGAATGTAAAAGTTCCTCCCAGAACCTCCATTGGGAGAGGGTACACAGGCCAGTCAGATTTTCATTTCCCACCTGACTCCGGTCCTTTAGATGGCTGTTTTAAGAATTAAAATTAAAATGGAATAGAGCTTACCCTGGAAAGGCTAAGTGTTCTATCTTAAAATAAATAGAATTTATATACTTATAAATATTAACGCTTCCAGTAGATCCATGATCTTATCAAGGAGGGTACTCTCTCGACCCTGCTCCAACCATGTCTGGAGTACTATGTTCAGCTCTGAGTGCCACATTTAAAGGAAAACATTCCTAGATCGAAGAGCGTCTAGAGGAGAACAGCAAAGATGATGAAGCCTTTGAGATCACATCATACGGAGGAAGTTGAAGTACTTGGTGATGTTTAGTTGGGGAAAATGAAGACAGAGAGAAAAGGATAGTGATCTTCAAGAGTTTGAAGGGCTAGCATGTGGAGGAGGGGGGGGGGGACTTGCTCTGCTCAGATGCAAAGGCCAAAATGCTAGAAAGATTTAAAGGAAAACATTTTTTAAACATTAAGAGTTGTCCAAATGGGGAATTGGCAGCTTTGGGAGGTAGTGGGTGTAGGCTGCATTAATGGAGGTCTTCAAGGGGGAAGCTAGGTGGCACAGTAGATAGAGCACCAGCCCTGGAGTCAGGAGGACCTGAGTTCGAATTCAGCCTCAGACACTTGACACTAGCTGTGTGACCTTGGGCAAGTCACTTAACCCTTATTGCCCAACCAAAAAAAAATTTAAAAACAAAAATAAAAAACAACTGGAGGTCTTCAAGTCAGGGCTGAATAAGCACTTATCACATATGTTGTACCCAGAATTCTTCTCCAGTTATGGGTTGGGCTATACAGCCTCTGTGGTCCTTCCCAGCTCCAAGATCCTGTTCTTGAGATGATATTATGGCTTAGTTGGGTCTCATGCCAAGTTTTCTGCAGACTCATTTTCTCCTCCATCAATCTTTGTTGTTTTGTGAGATGATACTATTCATAACCTTCTACCATCCTCCTCCATAACATTTTGCAAATGAGTTAATATTCTAAACTGACATTTCCCTTGGCTCATGTCTTTCTGCTTGGAAGCGGATCAACTATTTGCTGGCTAAGGCCAGGAGCTTTTGGCCCCCTTGTTGTGGTGATTGCTTTATATTGGTTAAACGTCTGTAGGAAATAGTGCAAATCAGAATCAACGTCTTGATTTTAATTAATTTCCTATTTTTGTGTGTGCCAACAATTCATTTGCATAGGTCAGGAAAGGGCTGTAGTAATTGATATTCTCCTATGTCTTTTTGAGTCTTTATTTTTCCTTCTGATTTAGTGGAGATTTTTAAACTTTTGTGCTAAGTAGTGCTTAGTTTCACTGTACATGATCACTTGGTTAAAACTGAATTTAAAGTTGGTAACCAGTAGTTTCCTGTCTATTCAGAAACTTCCCACTTCCATTTTTATAACATTGTTCAGTACTTACTCTTCAATGCCTTTCAGTTCTCTTCTTGAAGGTAGTATTGATAAAGCCAACTTTTGAGTAATCCACATGCTTTGGAATGGTTCATTTTAAAATGCTGAATGAGGGGCAGCTAGGTGGTGCAGTGGATAGAGCACGGGCCCTAGAGTCAGGAGTACCTGAGTTCAAATCTGGCCTCAAACACTTAACACTTACTAGCTATGTGACCCTGGGCAAGTCACTTAACCCCAATTGCCTCACTAAAAAAAAAAAAAAAAAAAAAAAAAAAAAATAAAATGCTGAATGATAATCTTCTCAATGCTTTCCAGTATCCTCTTCTGTGGCCACCTCCGCCCTGAAGTCATCAAGTGTCAAAGTATATAAAGTTGGGTTGGTTTGGAGGATCCTGTCAAGTCCTTGATAGCATTTCTCTACCTCTACCTCAGTAGCATTTCTCCTCCCAATTCACCCGGCACAACAGATGTTAGCACATAAGCAACAATTATCTTCAGGGTGGTCTTTTTGCTTATGCTCGGCTTGAGCTTCAATTTCCTTATATCTTCTAGTTTCATTTAGAGTGGCAATGTCAATATTGATATAGTTCAGTTCCACCAATAATATATTGACTCACTGGAACAAGGATCTCCCACTTAGAGTAACAACAGCCAAATTAATGGATATTGACAGCCTAAAAATGGCGGTTCTTAGCCCCTCTTTCCCATTTCCTACCATTCTTCTATAGTCACTGCAGAAGGAGGCCATGTTGTTTCTTATATAACAATGAAAAAGAAACTCATCCATACACAGCCACTGCAGTAGCTCTGTATCACCTGCTGGTGATGAGCCTCTTGATACTAACCTAGGTTGGTCCTCAGGCAGCAAACTCAGTCTGTTGCTGGGATCACAAGTGAAGCTTTTCCAGCTTGGTAGAACCTGTTAGAGATTGTGTGCCACTAGAGTATTGAATATTTTTATTCATCTCACTTTTAAATTAAATTAATCTTTAATTATATTTGTGAACTGAAAGACTTTTTTTTCTGTGTGATTATATTGGAGTGAAGTCTACAGTTCATCAGAGAACCACTATACTAGTCCTTAATAGATGGTGATTAAGTCCCTTCCCCTCAACTTCTTCCTTCCAGTGTCCCTGGCACTTAGGAAAAGAGTGCCATGAGAGATGGTCTAGAATGAGTACTGGTTCTGGAGCCAGACAACCCAGGTTCAAATTCTACCTCTTGACACTTACTATCTGTGTGACCTTGGGAAAGTCACTTAGCCTCCAGTCAGTTTTCTCACCTGTAAGCAAGGGGTTAAATTAGATGACCTTTGAGGTCCCTTCCAGCTCTATATCTGTGATCCTATAAAAAAGCCAGGTGAGCTTCTTCTCTTAGGAATGCTATTAGGAAAGGCTGGAGAGGATGCAGGGAGCTATCGAAGATTGAGCAGAGTAGAGCAGCTAGGTGGCACAGTGGATAAAGCACTGACCCTGGATTCAGGAGGACCTGAGTTCAAATCTGGCCTCAGATACTTAACACTTACTAGCTGTGTGACCCTGGGCAAGTCACTTAACCCCCATTGCCCCCCCCACCAAACCAAAACAACCCCCCCCCAAAAAAAAGATCGAGCAGAGAGCCTTGAAACAATAAAGTTTTCTGGACTAATTACAGATACAGAACAAATGGGAAGATTGGAGGAGCCAAAGCTGAAACTACTCAGGAGTTAAGGGCTCTTATAAACCCAATTCCACCCGCTGGAAACACTGGCCAAGGGCAGAGAGAGAAAAGGGAGAAAGCCACAATCTCTAGGCTCTGCCCTTCTGGATCCTAGGCATGAGGAATAAATCACAGTGTACTTCCCGGTACTATCAAGCGCACAGCGGTGCTGCTGCCATCATAGAGCATATCGATGGGCACCTGATGAGTGGACTGGTCCAGCAAGGCCTTGCCCTGCTGATGGATTATTGCTCCAATGCTTCAGGATTTTTATTTTACATTGGCTCCTCTAACGCCACCTTGTTTATTGCATGGATATTTCATCTCCCAGATTCATCTTGGGATCATCGTTAAAGACTCCTTCTCTGCTCACTGAGATGCTTCTGCTAATCATAAAAATCTATGTTGCAATTTCAGATTAATTAAAGCTGTAAATTGGGCAAGGCAGTGACTGTAACTCATATTCTCCATTTCTCCGCATCCTTTCAAAAGATACAGTTTTATAGTGGTTTCTGAGAGAAATTCTGTACTCAAAGCCTTTTGGTTGGCCAACAGGGAGGCAAGTCTCATATGAGCCATCCTCTCAGTACTGCCCTTTTAGAGACAGTGGGGTCCTGAACTCGGTCTTGGGTGAGGTGGCCCTTTGGGGAATCAATCAGCCAACTAGAATAAGAAAATTGAAAGCCTATTACATACTTAACACTATGCAAAGTAAATTGGGGGACACCCCCCCCCAGTGCTCTAAAGGCATTAGTAATCTATCTGGGATGATTGCTCCAAAAAACATCCAAATAACGCCATAGGAAAATGCCCGGAGCAGCAAAACTCACAGAAGAATGAGCTGAAATCATCTTCTAACCAAGAATGGCTTGGAAGGTCAGAAGGAGGGAGCTGCTGTGCTAATACAGGGATTGAGCCCAATCCCACAGTCACCCTGAAACAGATCCAGTCTCAGGAAGTCCTCACTAGAGAAGGAGACCCCCCAGAGCCTCTGAATCAGCTGAAGCACCAGTGTCATCTGGAACTAAGCTCACAGTCTGGTGAGTGGGCTGAGCCCTTGGCAGGGGGGAGACTACAGGGGTCTATGCTGGTGCTAAGGCAGAACTTGGATTTTACACCCCTTCTGAGAACCAGGAGGTAGGCTTGAGTAGCCGTGGCCCAGGTGGGGGAGGGGCACAGGCTCGTGGGAGCTAACAACCACAACACACAAAGCTGGTTGATTAGCAAGTTGGTCTGGGGTCATCTTGGACCAGGAAACAGGCCGGGGAGTGAAGAACCTGATTCTCCTTAAATCATACCACCTGGAACTTCTTAAGTTTGGGATACTGCAGCCTGGAAACAGTGCTCCACTTTAAGGAGCTAAAAGTCTAGTAAAAGAAAGGCAAGATGAGCAGACAGAGAAAGGTGAGGACCACAGAAAGTTTCTTCAGTAACAAGGAAGACCAAGGGGCACCCTCAGAGGAAGATGTCAAGATCAGGGCTCCTATATCTAAAGCTTCCAAGAAAAATATGAATTGGTCTCAGGCCATAGAGGTGCTCAAAAAGGACTTTGAAGATAAAGTTAGAGAGGTAGAGGAAAAAATGGAAAGAGAAATGAGGGTGATACAGTAAAGCCATGAGAAAAAAGTCAACAGCTTGAAAAGTCAAATTGGCCAAATGGAAAAGGAGGTACAAAAGGTCTCTGATGAAAATAAGTAATCTATCTGGGTGGGAAGAACCAAAGTCCATCAAAGAGTTAGAAAAGAATCAAATGCTACATTATATTATGCTGAGAGAGAGGGGGGTGAGGAGGAGGAAAGGAGAGGGAGGGAGGGAGAGAGAGTTCTGACAAGACAGAGATACAGAGATCAAGCTGGGCTGGAGTTTTATGGTAGGCTTCATGGAGGAGGTGGGTCCCAATGTGGGCCTTAATGGATGAGTAGAATTCAGGGAAGTGAGGAAGGGAAGATATTCCAACCTGGAGGAAACAGTGTGAGCTAAGTCACTGAGATGGACATGAGCAATGGTGTATTCAAAGAGATCTGCCTGATTGTAGCACAGGGTAGCATTGAGAGACAGCATAGAGTAATAAAAAGAATATTGGATGACGAGTCAGAGGACTTGGGTTCAAATCTTGGCTCTGCAATCTACTACCTGTCTGACCTTAGACATGTAACTCCTATAGATCTCACATTCCTCATCTGTGAACTAAGGGTGGTTGGGCCAGATGATGCCAAAGGTTCCCATTGGTTCTAATTCCATTAAACCCAAAGAAAATGGAAAATAATGTTAGGGAATGTGGGGACAGACTATGGAGGACCCTCCCCTCTACCCACATGGCTGAGACATTGGTGCAGATCATTATAACCTCACACCTGGACTACTGCAATAAGTTGTAGGTTGGTCTCCCTGCCTCAAGTCTCTTTCCACTTCATTTTCTACCTAGCTAAAACTGAGTGATCTTCTTAAAGACCAAGCCTGATCTTGTCAGCTCCCTACTCAATAAACACCACTGGCTCCCTATTGCCCCCATAGAAAATCCTCTATTTGGCCTTTAAAACCTTTTACAGGGGCAGCTAGGTGGTGCAGTGGGTAGAGCACTGGCCCTGGATTCAGGAGGACCCGAGTTCAAATCCAGCCTCAGACACTTAACACTTACTAGCTGTGTGACCCTGGGCAAGCCATTTAACCCCAATTGCCTCACTAAAACAAACAAACAAACAAAAACCTTTTACAACCTGTCCCCTTTCTCCTTTGTATTTTCTTCTTCCCACTCCACCTCTCCTTATAATCCAGCTTGTTCCTCACAGAAAACTCCATATCCCAATGGCTGTCTCTGCATTTACAGAGCCATTCCCATGCCTGGAGCAGGCTCTCTTCTCACCTTCAAAGTGCAGCTTCCTTAAAGACTCGCCTTCTGCCTTCTCCCTTCTTCAGGGGATCTTTACTGGGTCTCCCCTAGCTCCCACTAGTCTCTTCCCTTCCTACACTGCAGACAGCTTGTATTGCATAATTATTGGCTCACTAGACTGTGAGCTCCTTGAGGGTAGGCATCATGTGTTCTGCCTTCCTTTGTACCTGACTTACCGTAAAGGATTAACAAGTGCCTACTGACCAACCTTGAAAACCAGGCAATTCATACTTCATTTTTGTTCTGGTTTTGAATCCTGGCTCTGTCAATTACTCACTGTATGACCTTGGGCAAATCACTCCACTTTTCTGGGACTCAGTTTTCTAATCTGTAAAATGAGAGCATCAGCCTTAGATGACTCTAAGGTCCCTTCCAACTACAAATCTTTGATCCCTCTGATCCCATTTCTGTCATCTTTGGATGTAGGGTGGCTGTATAGGATACAGAGCCTCCAGTGAATGCTAAAAACAAAGGGTCCTTACTGGTTTCATTCATTCAGTAAACCTTTATTGAGTGCCTACTATGTGACGGGAACTACGTTAAGGGCTGGGGATGCTGAGATAGAAATGAAACAGTCCCCGACTTTAAGGAGCTTACATTTTAGTAGGAAGAGAGAACGTGTGCATATATAAAATAGATAGAAGGTAATTTCAGCTGAAGGCACCTAGGAGCACCTGAGGAAAGGTGTCATGTAGAAGGTGGTTTGAGAACTTGAAGGAAACTAGGAATTCTAGGACACAGAGTTGAAGGAGTGTATTCCAGGCATGGAGAGAAGTCAGTGTAAAGACAAGGAAACGGGAGATGAAGTGTGCTACATAAGCAATGATAAAGAGGCCAATTCGGCTGGACTTTTGTGTACATGAAAGAGAATCATGTTTAATAATGCTGCAAAGACAGGATGGGGCTAGGTCTGAAGGGCTTTGAATGTTTTACATGGGGAAGGCTTAAGGCCTAACATGAGAAAATGGGAATCAAGAATACAACAAGGTTGGGAAAAATGATTTTCACGAAGAAGGTGGTCCTAGGAGAGGTCAGCCTATCCATTTAGCACACCACATTTGGCAAGCTCTTGTTATTCCTAGCCTTGGCTGGGGACGTCTGGAGCCCTCATAGATGCAGGTGAGGTTAGGGAGCCTGGGTTTCAATCCCAATTCTGCCTGTTATTGCTTATATGACATTGGGTAGGTCAAACCACCCTGGTCCTAGATTTTTCCATCTGGAAAATAAGGGAGTTAGATTATATGACCTCTGAGACCTTTCTAGGTCTGAATCTCTGGATCCCATCCATGAGTTTTCTTGGGTGGGGACCATTCTCACTTGAGTGTGTCTGATTGGCTGACTATCTCTGATGTGATGGGGGCAGGGAGACACCAAGGGTTCTCTGATTCTAGAGACCCAGGTGGAGAAGATACGGGAGGAGAGAGAGGAAAGCATCTGGAGCAGACAGCCTGTCACATTTAAGTTTTATGGACTTCCGAGAGACAGCCACAATCTCAAAATGCTTCATCTGATCATTCCAGTACGGGGTTTACTTTCTTTAATTATGTGTGGCTTAGTCTGGGTGGCAAGAAGTAACCCACCTGGGACACAGCTTTTGCCTAAGATAATCCACAAAGTGGATGAGACCTACAAGGCCAACGTAAGATGTAAGGTAAGTATCAACAGCATATAGAAAGTCCTTTGCTAAACGCAGCCAGTTAGTTCAGAGAAGAGATCTCTGAGCAGGAAAAAAAAATCCCCAGTTATCCAAACCTAGTGACAGAGAAAATGAGGCATGCTTAAGGGTAATCCTTATTGTTTGAGAAATCCAATCCACCCTTTGGAGGTGCTTTCACAAAAGACATCCCCTCATCCCTCATATTTTAATGAAGAGCAGTGCTAGAGCGGAGGGACGAGAAGTCCATCAGTGTGCATTTATTAAGTGCCAGGCCTGTGGCTGGGTGTTGGGGCTACAAATAAAAAGAATGAAACAATCTCTGTTCTCAGGGTGCTTACATGCTCACAACAAGGACTATGCCCCCCATACACAGAGATATAACTAAGGATATGGATTATGTATATATTACACAGAACATAACTAACATTTATATATTGCTTTAAACAAAGTGCTTTACGTGCGTTATCTCAGGTAGTTAAATACAAGGTTTTCGGAAAGGGGGGACATTAGCAGCTGAGATCAGGTAAGTCTTCATATGGAAGGTGGTGTTTGAGCCTTGTCTTTAAGAAAGAGAGGGATTCTGTGAGACAGAAAGAGGTGAGGAGAGAGTCCACTGGGGGCAGCCAGAGCAGAAGCAGAGATAGAAATAAAATGACCGCTCTGTGTAAGGAACAGAGAGAAGGCGAGTAAAGCAGTATAGTATGGCTGAGCAGGCTAGCGGGATGGACATGACCAGGCTCCTGAGCAATGTCCAGCAGTTCCAGCAACTGTGGGTCACACCTTCCTGGAAGAAAGCTGAGAAAATCCAAATTCCCCTTCGGACAATAACATTGAATACTGGTGCCCATCCCACAATGCAGCTCCCTTCCTTTGACTGTTCTATCCCCAAGACAAACATCAGGGAACATGAGTAAGATTTGGAGTCAGGAGGGACCTGGGTTTCAACCCAAACTCCAACAGGTACTATTTGTGCAAGTGGACAAGTTGATTGACCGCGCTGAGCCTCAGTTTCCCTATCTGTTAAAATGGGGATAATAATGCTTGCGCTACCTATATCGTGGGGCTATGTGTAAGAAAAGTGCTTTGGAATAAGCTGATCACAGAAAAGTGAGTTCTTTTTTTCCTACAAGTCTGGAAAGTCATATGATCATAGATCATAGATATAGAGCCAGGAGGGGCTTTAAAAGACTATCTAGTTCAGCCCCCTCATTTCACAAGAAAAATTGGAGTTTCAGGGATGCTAAATGACACGGCCAGTGAGCGCCTGAGGCAGGGCTTGAATACGAGTCTGAATTCAGAGCCCCTGGGATTTCCACTGCATGGCAACGACTCCCCTACCTCCAACCTCTGTCTACCCGTTGGGTGGGTGGGTGGGGTGTATGGGGGGGAAAGGGTAAAAAAGAGGGAGAAGGGAGGGAGGTGGAGAGGAGAGGGAGGAGGAGGAGGAGGAGGAGGAAGGAAACCCCACACTGAATGAAATAGTTTCTTTACCCAGACATCTGCAAGTCTGGACCTGAAAGGGAAGATTCAATTTTGTGGCTTGCTTTTAAAAAAAAAAATCATTATCAGCACCTTAACAATTCCTTTTCCGAATTGTTTAATTCCACAATGCAGCCACTTCTGCACAACTGGCCTATCATCTGCTAGGATTAAGATTCATTTCAAATGAAAGTTTCTTTTTTTTTTCTCCTCATTTTCTCCCCTCTTTTATTCCCAAACTGATTTGCATTACAAAAAAAATTAAACAAAAGCAGCATTTTGAATCTCCACTCATTACTCCAGTTACATTTGTTAACATCATTATCATCAGCTGAAGATGGCAACTATTATCAACTGTTGCAGGGCTTCCGAAGACCTCGCACTATATTCGTTTAGAAAATTGTTCTAATGCACATGCTTTCAGAGGTTTAAAATCGACCACAGCGTGATGAGCTATATAATACTGTGCATTTTTTTTTTAGCTAATGGTGCATTTACTCTGGTGTTGTTTTTTTTAACACCTTGCATCCAAATATAAATCCATTTCTGGCAGCAAGCAGCAAATGCTGGACACTGATGGGAGGGGATACTTCCCTTAACTTAACAGCAGTTTGGGTACTCACCCCTTCTTCCTCACATCCCTGGGTCTGACTAGCTATTGATTGCCCCCAGGCCATTCTCCAAAATCTTGGGAATTGTAGATATGGAACTAGACAGACCTTAGGGGTCATTGGGTCCAGTTTCCCTTGTTTTACAAATGAGTAAACCTAAGCCTAGAATGTGAAGTGATTTGGGTCAGAAACTGCTAAGTGAGTCAGAATTCAAATCCAGGTCTTCCTGACTCCCAGTCCAGCACTCTATCCCCCATACCTCACTGCCTCTCTAGGGCCTATTCACAGCTCTTCCAGGGCCCATTTTCCCCCTACCTTGGGGCAAGAAAATCAATTCTCAATGATTTTATATTCCACTGGGGAAATAGCACCATGTAAACACCAAATAATTCAGTAAAGGAAAGACTATTCTAGATATGTCTACCTGTGTGACATTGAACAAGTCACTTCCCCTCTCTGGGGCTCAGCTCTAAATCTATGACTTTATGATTCTCTTGAGTGTCTATCTATGACTACACACACACACACACACACACACACACATATTATACCTTCAGACAATAAGTTGGGAGGAAGGTGTAGAACTCACTACAACAGTGATAGGAAGATAGCTCTAGTGGGGAATTGTAACCAAAGGCCAGGTGATGCTGTTCATTAATACAGAAAAGAGCACATTCATTCCCATTGTAAATTACCAAATTTCTATATTCATAGAAATCCAGAGCCCCTGGAGAGAAGGAGGCAGGTTGGAAAATGTATGAAGTGCTAGTTTCTTATGGAAATGGGAATTTTTGATAATTGCACTGGAGCTCTTCTTTATCTGCTTTTGCATGTTAATGTGAGGACGCTATTTTGTGCCTCTCATTTTTTTTTAAAGTGCACACACACAGAGACTCCTACACAAGCGCAGGCCTTTCCTCTCTGATATTCCAGTCTTCCATTCATCCTAATAGCTGAGAACCAACATCTGTGACCCTGCTCGATCATACTCAATCATTCTGCTCATCAAACCATAGAAAGAAGAGATGGAAAATAGACAACCCATTATCACTAGGGTCAGTGCTCGGGCCTGGGGAGGCCTTCTCCTCAGCAGTCACTTCAGTAATCACTTTTTGCTCGGACTCTGGAAGTTCCCCAAGAGACCATTCTCAAGACTAACAAACAGTGGTAATTACAACCTGTCCAGGACCAAAGAGTATGCAGGGTGACATTTATTTTTTAGTGCCCTCTCTGTAGTCCTCATTTGGCAATGGACACATAATTCAGTTTAATGACATTTACTAAGGGCCAGTTTACAAAGCTTTGTTTTAGGTCACAAGGATGATACAAAATGTAGATAATGTCCTTGCCCTCATGGAGTTTACAGTCTAGTGGTGGTGGAGGGGGCATAAGTTAAACATAGATAACTCTAATACCCAATATTATATGATAATTATATTAGACAAGAATAGAACAAAGTGTTTTGGGCAACCAGAGAGGGAGGGTTGTTAGTGACAAGAGATAGTATTTGAAAGTTGGACATTAAAGGATAGGTAGGAATTCAGCAAATGAAAAGGAAGAAAGAAGATGCTGTGGACTTAGGGAACAATGTCAGCAATAACGGCAGGGCAAGGGGAGAGAATAGTTCAGTTTGGTTGGGGTACTTCCTTATCCACCCAGAACCTCTCCTGTATTCTGTTCCCATGGGAACTTAGTCTCAGCTCTCTGTCAGCTGATCACTACTCAAGACCCAAAGGAGTTCTTCTACAAGTTAGCCTATTTTGCCAGGGGCACTGCCATTCCTTAGTGTCCCAAGTTAGGAACCCTAGAATCATCTTTGATTCTTTCCTCGCTTTCATCTCCTGTGTCTAAACAGTCACAAAGTACTGTCATTTCTTCCTCTGAAAGTCTCTCATCCCCTACAACCCTAGAGCTACCACCCCAGTCGGGTCCTATTTCACCTCATGCCTGAACTACTGAAACAGCCTTCTGGTTGGTAACTGACCTCTTGTTTCTTTTTCCTTCTAATCTAGCCTGCACAACACCATCTAATTTTCCTGATGTTGTGCCCTCTCTCAAGTACCTACACTTAAGTCCCTATTCTATCAAACCCAAATTCCTCTACTTGACTTTTAAGGTACTATCTAATTTTGACACTATACCTCCACCCCTTACTATATTAGAAAGACAATGTGGCACAGTGGAAAGAGTACACTGACTTTGGAGTCAGAGGGCCTGGATACATATCTTGTCTTTGAAACAGGTTCAGATAAAGCCTTAGAGGAAAAAAATGACCTGGTCACAATGATTACAAGAATACCTGGATGGAACGAAATAAGATATACATAATAGAAAATGGATAGGGAGGAAAGAATGACAAGGAGAATTGATACCTTAATACTACTGGGGAAGCGTGGTGGAAAACTTTACCCAAGAACTCAATGCCCTGAAAAGTAGGATGGGACAAAGAGAAAACAATTACCCAATAAAATAATAAGAAATATTAAAACAAAATTAAAAGATTGAAAAAAAGAAGAAGAAAATTCAAGAAATATATCAAAAACAACTGTCCTAGAAAACAGGTCAAGGAGAGATAATCTAAGAGTTATGTGCTATCTGAAAATCATGACCTCCCCCCCCCCCAAAAAAAATCTGGATACTCTATTTCAAGAAATTACAAATGAAAACTATGTAGAATTCTTAGAACTAGAAGGCAGGGGGTGGCTAGGTGGCGCAGTGGATAAAGCACCAGCCCTGGATTCAGGAGGACCTGAGTTCAAATCTGGATTCAGACATTTGACACTTACTAGCTGTGTGACCCTGGGCAAGTCACTTAACCCCATTGCCCCACCAAAAAACAAAACAAACAAAAGAAAGAACTAGAAGGCAGAGTAAAAATGGAAAGAATCCACCATTCGTCTCCTGAAAGAAAATGCAAAATGAAAACTCTCAGTAAGGTCATCGCCAAAATTCAGAGCTTTCTGTTCAAAGAAAAATTCTACAAGCAGCCTTAAGAGTTAAAGTACCAATAGTAAGGATCATATAAGACTTGACAGTTGCCAGTAAAAGTAGAGGAGAACATGGAACAAAATAGTCTAAAAAGCAAAAGATAAAGGCTTACAACCAAGGATAACCTATCCAAGCAAAACTAAGGTTAAACCTACAGGGGGAAAAAAAGAAACTTTAATGGGATAGAATATTCAAAACATTCCTGATGAAAAATCCCATTAGAGTCATAGAAGCAACCTTAAAGTTGACTATAATGTAAGCTATCTCTTAACTGAAGAAGTCCAACTAGGTGCCAGGAATCCAAACTAACACTCTTTCTTGGTCATTTTCCTTGACATCTAGAGGTAAAAAAATGCCTCCTAGCCAAAGCTGATTGAATCTATTCCTTCCCTAAGGTCACTATGATCAATGAACCCACATGACAGACTGGAAAAGAAGCAGGGTGGGATGATGGAGAGTGTACTGAACTTGAAGACAGGAAGTTCTGGGTTAAAATCATTCCTCAGACAGTTATTGGCTATGTCACCATGGGCAAGTTGCTAAATCTCTCAGCCTCAGTTTCCTAATTTGTAAAGTAAGGTAGTTGGACTAGATGACCTTCAAGGTCCCTTCCAGCTCTAAGCCTATGATCTATGATAAGATTGGATAACATGTCACATGTCCTATGGTTGGTCATGGAATAAGATCAGTGCCTCACTTTTCCTATCACTCCTTGAATTTCCAATCCCTACTCTTCTCCAAGAACTGACTCCTCTCTCCAGCCAATCCTATGGAACTCTCTCCTCTGGCCCCATGAATTCCTGAGCTTCAATCCATGGAATGACCAGCTTCCCCAGGGAGGTGTGGATAATGACATGGATTGCTCTCCCAGAGTGGTTCAAGCTGATTTATAATGGTTATAAAAGAGGTCAGAGCTTGATTGAGTTTAATAGATCAATTAATTAAACCAAACCAAACAAACATAATGAACATAAAAATTACAGCCTCTGTCATTGGTCCAGATGTGCCCCCAGTGTCAGTCCCTGACAGACTCCACTGAATCCATTCATCTTAACACCTAATGGGGTTAATGGCCCATGGCCATGAGGTGGGAGTGGCGTTGGAAATCCCTAGTAGCTCTTGCTACTTGGGGGCAAACTTGCAAGCTACTCCCCCCACACCCAAATCTCTACCTCCTCTTCCAACCTTGACCAGTACACAGTGGAGAGGCCATGAAAGGGATCAGAAACCACACACAGAAGAAGCCACCCTCAGTGGAACGCCAATCAATCAGCACATATTTCTATTGTCTCCTGCCTTAAGGAAATAGCTATTTCCCTTGATTCAATTCAACAGCATTTATTACATCTCCCTGCCTCATCTTCCTACCCCAGTTCTTCCTCCACTGAGCTTGACGACATTGATCTTCCTAAGGTATAGAGTGGATGTCACTTCCCTATTCAATCAGTACCATGGGTCCCTATCACCTCCAGGATCAAATATAAAATCCTCTGGCCTTTAAAGCTCTCCACAACCTGACCCCTCCTATCTCTACCATCTTCTTTCCCTTTAATCCCCATCATATACTCTGTGATCCAATGACACGGGCCCCCTTACTGTTCCTTGCATCAGACACTCCACCTCCATTGGTATCTTCACTAGATGTCCCTGACTTGGAATTCTCTCCCTTCTCATCTCTGCCTCCTGGATTCCCTGTATCCCTTCAGGTTTCAACTAAAATCTCACCTTCTGAAAGAAGTCTTTTAATGTATCCTGTATGGACCTTATTTATACATAGTTATTTGCATGTTCTCTCCCTACTAGGCAGCAAGTTCCTTGAAAGAAGGAATCATTTAGTTGAGTTTAGCTTTTTGCCTTTTTTTTCCTATCCCCAGTACTTAACACAGTGCCCAGCACTTAGTAAGTGCTTAGTAAATGCCTGTTGACTTGACTGACTTGGTTACTATATGTCAGATGCTATGCTATGCACTGGGGATACAAAAATAAAAAATAAACTGTGCCTGTCCTCAGGGAGCTTATATTCCATCTGTTGGCTGTGACATGTACACAGATAATGAAATATGGAGTAAGTATAAAGTAATTGGGGCTGGGTACAGTTCCAGAAGTGCTTAAGAGTGGCCCAGTTGAAGCCCACTGAGGAGGAGAGTCAAAGTGAGTGTCTATCAGTCAGGGAACGATTGTACAAATTATGGTATATGGACATAACAGAATATCTTTATGCTATAAGAAAGGTGGGATCAGACTCATAAACTGGTCAACATAAACCTTTCGAAAGGAAGCAGCTGTTGTCGTCATTCAGTCAGTTTTCCATCGTGTCCAGTTCTTCATGACCCCATTGGGGTTTTCTTAGCAGAGATACTACAGTGCTTTGCCCTTTCCTTCTCCAGCTCAGTTTACAGATGAGGAAACTGAGGCAAACTGGGTTAAGTGACTGGGTTAAATATCCAAGGCCAGATTTGAACTCTGATCCCAGACTTGGCACTCAATCCATTATGTCCCCTACCTGCCCCAAAGAAGGAGAGAGCACCTAAAATGTGTGACCTCTAGGTGGAACTGAGAGTTATCTCTTCAGTCTGGCTTGCTGGTCATGTCTCTTCACTTATTCTTGGAATTCTGTGTGATCCTGGTTCTGATGAGGACACCACATTCTCTTTCAGCTTCTCAGCTCAATATGCTGTTCCAATTCCCCATTTGGGCTCTACAGGACCAATCAGATGTGCTTGGACTCTTCCTAAGCTGAAATGTTTCAGCGGAGGCTTGTCCTTACTGTCCTGGTCCAACAGATTTCATCATGTACTATGGAAGCCTTATAGCCCAGAAGGTCCTGTTCCTGGATCTACCTGTGAACACAAACAACAGTAACAACCACCATTTCACGCTATTAGGGGAGGGAAGGACTAGGCTATTTCAGAAAGCAAGGTTTGTTGTCTTAAAAGTGGAGAATATCACCCACAAAGCCTATACTAGCAATACCACTATTGGGCACATACCTCACAAAGGTCAAAGATAGAGGGAAAGAAGCCATTTGTCTAAAATATCGATTGCTCCACTGTTTGTTGTAGCAAAGAAATAGAATAAAAATGAGTAGCCATCAACAGGAAGATGATCAAACAAATTATGGTCCATGAATCGAATGTAATACTATTGCCCTTTAAGAAATGACAAAGGGACAAAGTCAGAGAAACCTGGGGAGACCTGCATGAACTGATACAGAGTCAAGTGAGAAGAACTGGGAGAATAATGTATACAAGGACTACAAGAATGTCAAGAAAAACGACTTTTAATGACTTGAGAAGACTGATATGGAAGCATGACTGACTTCTTGGCAAAATATTGATGTTGTAGAAGTACAGAACGTGACATAGATTTTCTGATGTGGCCAGTGTGTGACTGTGCTTATTCATTACAAGAGAGGGCTTTGATTTGGGAGTGGGGGAGGGAAGTGGTGGGTGAGTTGTGATAGTGATGCAAAAGAAAGAAAAGAGAGTCAATGAAACATTTTAAAAATACCCAGATGAGAGCAGAAGGAAGTTTCGAAGAGGATGCAATTAGGACAATGTCAGCACTGTCGTGATAAATTTAGTACACATTAAAAGAGACCCAAGCCGTATGTAAGAGATTCACAAGTTCAAAAATAATCCTCTTTTTCTCTTTCGTTTTTGTACATTCATATTTGTTGGTCATGTTTGTTAAGTTCAGTATAACAAAATAGAATTTTTAAAAGAACAGCTATAGAATTCAGTTCTGGCTACTATATTCTAGGAGAGACACCAACAAGTGGGAGAGCATTCAGTACGGAGAGATGTGGATGGCAAAGGGCCTCTACAACATCAGTTGAAGAAAAAAAATCAGGAATGTTGAGCCTGGGGAAAAAAGCAGATCTAAAGAGAGATATGACAGCTGTCTTCAAATATCTGAAGCACTGTCACACAGAAGAGGGATATTAAGCCTATTCTGCTTGGCCCCAGAAGGCAGAACTAGAACCAATGGACAGAAGTAACAGAGAAAGATTTTAGCTCCATGTAAAATAGACATCCTTAACATTTAGAACAGTAGAAATAGGAAATGGACTTTTCCCTTAAGGTGGTAAATTCCTAATCACTAGATGTGTTCAAACTGAAGCAATATTATAGAGGGGATTGATGCTTCATGTACTAGTTGGTCTCCATGACCTCAGAGATCTCTTCCAATGGTTAAAGATCTATTATTTTGTGGATCTTGTGGCTAGAAAGGACCTTAGATATCACTTCCTTGAACCTTCCTATTTTACAGATTAAAACAAAAAAAGTGAGACCAGATGACTTGTCCAATATCACACAACTGGCCACCAGCACGTCTGAAACTAGAACCCGGGTTTCCTAACTCCTACTCTTGTGCTCTTGTTACTATACCACACTGACTCCATGGTGGTGCCCATCCACAAATGTGACCTTGGAACTTTGGAAGCGCTGTAGTTTCACCTGATGCAGATCCCAACAGTGTCGTGCTTGTAAGTCCCCTACTTCCTCCATTGAGTATCTACCAAACAGGGGCAGCTAGGTGGCACAGTGGATAGAGCACCCACCCTGGAATCGGGAGGACCTGAGTTCAAATCCGGCCTCAGACACTTGACACTTACTAGCTGTGTGACCCTGGGCAAGTCACTTAACCCCAACTGCCTCACCAAAAAAAAAAAAAAAAAAAAGAGTCTCTACCAAACAGAGAAAAGACCTTCCCTTTGTTCTATCTGTTCCTCAGGGATAAGAACCAACCCATCCCTTAATTGTCCATCTGCTATAAAACTCTTGATGACATTCTTGCACAAAAGAACTCAGTGCAGATTATCAAAAACTAAGAGAATTTAGTCTAAGCTACAAAGAAAAGAGTGTGAGCAAATAAGAACTGAAGGGAAAAAACTGAAGTCCATAGCCCTGGCTCCATCTTCCTTCAGCTTCCAAGTATCTTCCACCTTGGGAAGCAGCATTGCTGAGGACAGTTTACATTTATTGTCAGTTAATCAACAAGCACTCATTAAGCACTTACTATGTGCCAGGTACTGGAGAGACAAAGAAAGGCAAAAGATAGTTCCTGGATAAAGCACCGGCCCTGGAGTCAGGAGTACCTGAGTTCAAATCTGGCCTCAGATACTTAACACTTACTAGCTGTGTGACCCTGAGCGAGTCACTTAACCCCAACTGCCTCACTAAAAAAAAATTAAAAAATAAAAATATATATATATATATATATATATAAAAGATAGTTCCTGCCCTTGGGGAGCTTACAGTCTAATGGAGGCAAAAATATGAAAACAGCTCTGTACAAGCAAGATAGACACAAGATAAACTGAAGGTAATTAACGGGGAAAGGTTCTAGAATTAAGGGGAAGGTGGAAGTCTTCCTGTAGAAGGTGGGATTTTAGCAGGGATTTGACCTGCAGGTTTCCCTGAAACAACCCAAAGTATACTTCTTATAAGCCTTCCCTTTGTAGATTAATGGAAAGAGTGTTGGATTAAGAGTCAAGAGATCTAGATCCAAATCCCAGTTCTGCCACTTACTACCTGTGTGACCTTTGGAAATACACCTAACCTCTCTGGCCTTCAGTTTTCATCTGCAGAATGAAAGGGTTCAACTGAATGAGGTCCCAACCAGCTCTAAGCCTAGTAAGTAACCCTATGAAGCAGACAGTGCAAGGATGATAGTCATTTTAAAGTTAGGACTCAGGGTCAGGTAGGTGGTACAGTGGATAAAGCAATGGCCCTGAGGAGAAGAAGACCTGAGTTCAAATCCGGCCTCAGACACTTGACACTTTCTAGCTGTGTGACCCTGGGCAAGTCACTTAACCCTTATTGCCCCCTCAATCAATCAATCAATCAATAAATCGGGAAATAAATAAATAAAGTTAGGGCTCAGAGAAGGTTAAAAACTTGCTCATGGTAACCCAGCCATCCTTTAAGTATCAGAGTTGGGATACAGAGCCAGGGTTCCTAACAAAGAGTCAAATGCTTCTTCCACTTTCTCACACACGCTGGTGGCAACTTGGAAGAAGGCTGAGCATACTGACTGTTTTATGCTGTCTGGTAAAAATACTAACATCTTTGGAACCTCTCTCTAAAGCTGGTGTAGAAGCAGGGGTGTGTTGGCAAATATTTAACAACCACCTTTTTTGGGGAGTGGGGGAGGCAATGGGGTAGTTACAGCTTGCCCAAGGTAACACAGCTAGTAAATGTCTGAGATAAAATTTGAACTCAGGTCCTCCTGACGCCCAAGGCTGGTGCTCTATTAACAGCCATCTTTCCAGAGGAAAAAAGGAAGCTAGACAGACTTTTAAGCTTATTTTTTATTATTAACACTTTGTTCAGGAGCAGCTAGGTGGCACAGTGGATAAAGCACCGGCCCTGGATTCTGGAATACCTGAGTTCAAATCCGGCCTCAGACCCTTGACACTTACTAACTGTGTGACCCTGGGCAAGTCACTTAACCCCAATTGCCTCACCAAAAACAAAACCAAAAAAACATTTTGTTCGGTCTAGATGATTAAGAAGACAACAAATCAAGCCCCGACTTGTAGCATCAGCCAGTTTCCAAGATGTAAATGCTTACAATGGAAATTTAACAATCAGCTCTTTATTGGTTCAGCCGGCTTCAACACACCCCTGTAAGAAGTTAGAAGTCTGGCCAGAGGTTACTCATAAAGACTGAGCTAAAGGGAGGAGAAGAAAGGCAGAGACAACCACTTGACAAGTATTCTTCATTTATAGCCCTCCCCCACCTCATCTCACAGCCCCTGATAGCAATTCCTGGTGGGTCCCACAGCCCGCTAGTCCCAGAAAATAGATTTAAATTACTGCTTTATTTGTGATCCAACTCAGGGGGTTGATTTATGCTGCCCAAACAATCCAGCCTTTATCTCAGTCACCCAGCCGCATTAGTGGTCATTCATCATGCTTAACTTCTCCATTTACTGTTGGGCTTCTGGGGCCGCTGGTTGTTTTGGGTTTTGTTTCCTTTCTCAGAAAGAGGCAGGAATAACCGAAATACTGAAGGTACCGGTTATGAAAGGACTCTTTGGGCAAGGAATCCTGCCTAACAGAGCCTGGGACAAAGGGGGAAGGACAACAGATGGAAGGTGAGGCAGCACCATGGTGCAGAATTCCAGGGAAGAGAATGCTAGGGACCTGGGTTTGAATTTCAGCGCTGCCACATATGTCTGTATGACCTTGGACGGGTCCCTTAGCTTTTCTCATCCTAAAACTAAAACTACTTTCCTTATCCTTCAGACCTGTGCTATCGGTTTTGATCTGAGGTCTGGCTTTTGGGGGACTTGCTCTTTCTTGTTGCTTCTCTTTTCCCATCCCAAAACTGAAGTCTCTCTAAACTTCTGCAGTGCTCTTCCTGTCATTGACCATACCATGGACCTGATCCTGCACTGAAAGATCAGAATGGGTAACCATACATAGGGAGGGATGCTATTTGCTCTCGCTTTAGGGGGCAGTCTTTCTTGAAAAGAGGAAAAGGGGTTAGAGGGTCTCGAGAGGTCTCACACCCTAGGGAGCCTAATCATAATTCAAATCTGTATAGTGCTTTAAAGATTTACCTTAGGTTTCCTTTACAAATAATGCTTTAGGGCAGCTAGGTGGTGCAGTGGATAAAGAACCAGCCCTGGATTCAGGAGGACCTGAGTTCAAATCCAGCCTCAGACACTTGACACTTACTAGCTGTGTGACCCTGGGCAAGTCACTTTACCCTGATTGCCCCGCAAAAACAACAACAGCAAAACAAGCAAAAAACAAAACAAAACAAAAATAATGCTTTGCCCATTTTATAGTTGAAGAAACCGAGGCTCAGAGAATTTAAATGTTGTTCTCAGGGAGGTTATTGCTACTTAGTGGCAGAGGGCAGGATTCAAACTCAGGTTTCCTGATTCGAAGTCTAGCACTCTTTCCAAATATGTTATATTATGTCTTACTTGGCTATAATCATTTGCCCTCCTGAAAGATAAAGGACATTTTCTTCCTGGGGACACACCCACAAGTGAAGTATGACTTAAAGTAAGATGGCAGTGGCCTGTGATCATAGAGTCACAGTGCAGTGGCCCAACTCTCTCATGACACAGATGAAGAAACGAAACTTTACCCAAGGTTTTGTGGCAATTAGGTGGCTGGCAGTTGGGTTAGTTCATGACCCATCTCAAAGCCAAATATCAAGAAAGGATGGTGCCCAGATGCCATCTTCTCTCTACGCTGCCCCATTGTTACTGGTGATCAGTCGCCCATGCAGGAGTGGCTGGCACCAGCTCGAGCACACTTCCAAGACCCAATTATTCAATTTTCCATTGTGAACATTTACACCTCAGAAATCAGCACAGGCTGCCAGACTTCAGGAAGTGACAGAGGAAAATGATAATAAAGCAAACTTAAAGGTTAACAGGGTAAACTTCAAAGTGTGTCGAGAGCACCGTCATTGAACAATTGCCAGCACACCCCTGCCCCTATGTCTCCCAAAGAGTTCTCCAGTGAAACCACCAATGGGAGAAAGGAGGCCCAGCGCATACAAGCTACGCTCAAGGAGAAAACCAGAGAAGTGGGGGGGGGGGGAAGGAAGGCTTCAGCCTCAATGGAGGAAGCTTTGGCACATCCACAGCAAACAAAGGAGCAGGTGAAACAGTCCGCTGACACAAGCCCTGCCTCAGCATCTCAGAATTCTCAGCATATTCCAAATGTTTGCAACATGCCAGCAGTTAATATTTTAACAGCCGCACGTCCCGAGACAGACGAAGCAGTGTCCAGAACGCTGCTCGGAGATTGAGTAATAATAGACTGGCTTCACGAGCAATCAATGAGGCATTCTTATTCATGCTCCGGCCTCCCACAGGCCTGTCCTCTCCCATGCCAGCACGGCCCATCCATGGCAGGTCTGTTTCCTCTCAGACTGCACCAGAGCAGCCCCTGGCTCGGCCTGAAGGATACAGGAACATTCTATTCCCAGGACACAGCTGGGAAGAGGGAGCCTTTGTGTGTTCTTGCTGTACCCACTACCATCTCCCCCCTACCCCATTCAAATACAGCATGATGTAGTAGAAGGGGCATTAGAGTTACTGTAGTCAAGAGTGCCTAGGTTCAGGGCAGCTAGGTGGCACAGTGGAAAGAGCACCAACCCTGAATGCAGGAGGACATGAGTTCAAATCTGGCCTCAGACACTTGACACTTATTAACTGTGTGACCCTGGGCAAGTCACTTAACTCCAATTGCCTCACCAAAAAAAAAACAAATAAAAAAAAAAAAACCCAGTGCCTAGGTTCAAGTGTTACCTCTGACATACTTTGCAATGACGGGCAAGTCATTTTACTTCTCCAAATCTCAGTTTCCCTACCTGATGGGCAGACAGGTGGCACAGTGGATAGAGTGCTGGGCCTGGAGTCAGGAAGATTCATCTTGGAGAGTTCAGATCTGGCCTCAGACTCTTATTTGCTGTGTGACCCTGGGCAAGTCATATAACCCAGTTTGCCTCTGTTTCCTCATCTGTAAAATGAGCTGGAGAAGGAAATGGCAAACCACTCTAGTATCCCTGCCAAGAAAACCCCAAATGGAGTCACAGAGAGTAAGACACAACTGAAAAACAACTTAACAACAAGTGACTACCTGAAAAGGTTGCTGGGAGTCTCAAGTGAGACATGTAATACAAACCTTGGAACACTACTATCAATTATCTCTGAAATAATATTTGTAAATTGCTTTTACAAAATGTCATAGGTTGTTTTCAATTCTTTGTGACCCCATCTGGGATTTTCTTTTGATTCTTTGTGATTGCCATTTCTTGGCAGAGATAGTGGAGTGGTTTTCTATTTCCTTCTCCAGCTCATTTTACAAATGAGGAAACTGAGGCAAACAGGATTAAGAGAATTGCCCAGGGTCACACAGTGACTAGTATCTGAGGTCATATTTGAACACAGTTCTTCTTGGGCAGCTAGGTGGCGCAGTGGATAAAGCACTGGCCTTGGATTCAGGAGGACCTGAGTTCAAATCCAACCTTAGACACTTGACACTTACTAGCTGTGTGACCCTGGGCAAGTCACTTAACCCTCATTGCCTTGCCAAAAAAAAAAAAAAGAACACAGTTCTTCCTAACTCTAGGCCCAGACTTCTATCCACTGTGCTACCTAGCTGTCCAATTATTATTATTCTTCCTTCATTATTTTTAGAGGCTGGATCTCTATATCTCACCCAGCCTAGAAGTGCAGTGGCCACTAGTAGACCTGATCCCACTCCTGGTCAGCATGGGACTTTCTCTGTTAGGCAGTGGATAGAGTGCTAGGCCTAGAGTCAGGAAGACCTGAGTTCAAATCTAGTCTCAGACACTTACTAGTTGTATAATCTTGGACAAGTCAGTTTCCTCAACTGGAAAACTGGGATAATAATAGCACTACCTCCCAGGGTTGTTGTGAGGATCAAATGAGATAACAGTTATAAAACATTTAGCACATAGTAGGTCCTATATAAATGCTTATTCCCTCTCTCCTTCCATTTCCAACATGTGCCAATTTGCCCCTCCGTAGGCAGCCTGATCTCCCACCTGTCACCTCTTGGGGGTTCCCCATATCAGCTTTAGAATCCCTGAAGTCAAGTGATCCACCCACTTCAGCCTCCTCAGAATCAAGGATTCAAGGCCTTCACCACCATACTCAGACCTTCATTATTTTTCAAAATTATGATGAGTTTGGTCAGTAGAGAGAACAGGACAATCCAATGATGAAGAGACCGGATGCCTGGGTCCAATCCTGGCTTTTAGATAGTACAGCACAAATCCACATCCAGAGAAAGAACTGATGGAGTCTGACTGCAGATCAAAACATACTATTTTCACTTTGGTTTTTTTTTCTTCGTGCTTTCCCCCCTTTTGTTCTTTTCTTCTTTCACAACATGACTAATATTGAAATGTTTTACATGATTGTACATATATATATATATAATCTATATCAAATTGTTTACCATCTGAGGAAGGGAAGAGGTGTGGGAGAAAATTTGGAACCCCAAATTTTATTTACAAATGAATGTTAAAAAATGGAGAAAATAAAATACCATTTTAAGAGATAACTCAACATAAGAGAAAGCACACTAGATTGGAGTCAGAGGACACAGGTTTAAACCTCTAGTTCTCTGGCTTATTAGAAATGGAGTCCAGAGGGCAGCTAGGTGGTACAGTGGATAAAGCGCTGGCTCTGGATTCAGGAGGACTTGAGTTCAAATCTGGTCTCAGACACTTGATACTTACTAGCTGTGTGACCCTGGGCAAGTCACTTAACCCTCATTGCCCAACCCAAAAAATGTACTCTGGAAGTGGAGTCTTAAGCAAGTCATTAAATATCCCTGGGTCTCTGTTTCCTCATTTGTAAATGAGGACACTGGGGCAGATAACTTCTAATATATAATGTTCTGTCAGGTAGGTAGTGCTGTAGATAGAGCACCAGGCCTGGAGTCAGGAAGACCTGAGTTCAAATCCAGTCTCACTGGCTGCGTGACTTTGGGCGAGCCATTTAACTTCTTTTTGCCTCATTTTCCACATCTATAAAATGGGGATCATTCATAGCACCTCCCTCTCAGCGTTGTTGTGAGTGTCAAATGAAATATTCATTGCAAAGCACTTGGCACGGTGCCTGGCACACAGCAAGCACTATTTACTATTACTTCAAGGTCATAGTCCTGGAGAGATAAAGGTTGGAGGTGGACCTTTACCCTCCATGCTGGAACAAATCTTTGAGCCTTGAGCGCAGCTACACAGGCATCCCCTGCCTAATGTCATTAATCGGTTCAGTGAAAATACATTAGGTGAAACAACATCACAGGGGGCAGTTAGTTCCATAGGAACAATGTTCCTAATGAATGACCAGCTGAACAACACGACAGCAGGGGTTTTCAGCTTTGTGGTAGTATGTGGGGGCTTGGCGTAGCGGAAGGAGAAGTGGAATGGGAACTGGGAGATCTGCCTCTCAGCCCTGGCTCTCTGCCATTAACTGGCTCTATGAGTCTGGGCAGGTTATTTTACTTCTCTGGGCCTCGGTTTCTCTTTCTGTAATATGAGGAAGTAAGAGTAGGCAATGTATAAAATCTTCTTTAGCAGGCACAACAGTACACACTTTGGGTGGGGCTGTGAATTGATCCAGCCATTTTGGAAAGCAGTTTGGGATTTTCATCCCTTCCCCTTCCCACCCCAGCCCTGAGAAAAAAAAAAATCACCCTATTTATCCCCATTTTACAAATGAGGAAACCGAGGCTGAGAGACATTAAGTGACTTTCCTAGGGTCACTCACCTAGGAAATGTTTGAACTCAAGTTTTCCTGACTCAAAGGTCCATACTCTTCATAGCCTCACCCTAGCTTTGATATCAGAACTAGGTTTAATACTCCAACGAGATCAAAGAAAGAGGAAAAAGAACACTAGCAGTAGAAAGAGACCTGGGGCCTGGAGTCAGGAGATCTGAGTTCAAATCCAGCCTCAGACACTTTTGTATGACCCCTGGTCAAGTCACTTAACCCTGTTTGGCTCAGTTTCTTCATCAGTAAAATGAGCTGGAGAAGAAAATGGCAAACCAATTCAGTATCTGGAAGAGTTGGACAGAATGAAAAAGACTAAAGAGCAACAATTGTAGTAGTCTTCCTTCCTTCCTTCCTTCCTTCCTTCCTTCCTTCTTTCCTCCCTCCCTCCCTTCCTTCCTTCCTTTCTTCTATCTTACCTTCCTTCTTTCTCCCCTCCCTCTCTCTTTTTCTCCCTTCCCTTCCCTTCTCTTTTCTTTCCTTTTCTATTCTTTTTCTCCCTCAAGATTGCATCTCAATGTTTCACCTAGACTACAAGTACGGCAGCTACTTTTGGATCTGATGCCGTTATTGATCATCATCATGGAAGCTTTGACCTGTTTCATTTCCAGCCTGGGTCAGATCAGCCCTTTGGCTAACCCTCAACTTTAATTCTTAGGCCATTGTGGCACACTATACCTACCAGGCATATAATAATATCACCAGAAGACTACAGGAGTTAAAAGAGGCTATTGATGTTTCCCCAAAGTAGTGTGGGAAGTGCTTCCCAACAGAGCCCAAGCTATTGAGAAGAGTACCTAGGGCTTTGGGTCTCTATAGTTTCTTCCTTTATATGAAGGGAAAGAGATATGACATCATCAGCATGGGGAGCTCTTGGAGTGAGAGCTATGACAGTACATAAATCCTAGGGAATTACTAGAGGCCCACAGACATTAAGTGCCTTACCCAGGGTCACAGAGCTGGTGTCAGTGGATAGATCACCCAACCTGGAGTTCCTGAAGACTCCTCTTCCTGAGTTCAAATCTGGTCTCAGACACTCACTAACTGTGTGAACCCGGGCAAGTCACTTAACCCCGTTTGCCTCAGTTTCCTCGTCTGTCAAATGAGCTGGAGAAGGAAATAGCAAACCACTCCAGTATCTTTGCCAAGAAAATCCCCAAATGGGGTCATGAAGAGTTGGACACAACTGAAAACACCCAAACAACATCAAAGACTACGAATCTAGCACTAACTCGACTAAACTATACCACATTTCTTCTTTTCTCCTTACCCTTGGAAAAGTTCAGATTCCTGCATAAAACAACAAATAAAATGCCTCTTTGCCCTCTGGGGATTTGTGACTCCGCCTACATCCAGTTTTTTAATATGCGGTGACAAGTTTAAATAATAATGGTTAGGAGGGGGCTACCCAGAGACAGACCCCAAGCCCTTTGTGTAAACTTGAGGAAGCTCAGGCAAAATCAATTAGCACTCCACAGCTTAGCCACTTGGGTGGGAGTGAACCCTGAGCAGAGAATGACAAAGCCTCCTGCCTCTGGCCGCCTCAGCACTGGCAGCCCCTTAACCAAAGAAGTCAGCCACGTCATTTATAATAACACATAGGCATCCAGGTACGGCGCAGATAGCAATTTTCCTTTTTACTTATTGGTGCAAAGAGAGTCAAAGAATCTGACAGGGCCCCAAACAAGCTGTCAGTAACTTCTAATTAGGGCTGCAACAGCATAAAGAACTCACACGCCTTCCCAACCATGGAATTAGCAGGACAAAGTGCGGGGATGGAGTCAGACAGGCTGAAAGGAAAGCCCAGAGTGGGGCGGCTGGAAGGGTGGAGAAGCAAAGGGGTGAATCACGAGGTGAACTGAACCTTCCTGACTTCTGCAGAAGCCATTGGGACGACACGTGCGGCTCTCTCTCTCCCCAAACATTTTTCTTGCCTTCCACTCTAGTGGGAAGAAGAAATCAATCGGAGGAGAGGAGGAGAAGAGAGGGGGGACGCCTGTATGCTCATCACCCTCATCACCATCAAAAGCATTCCTAAGAGCATCATTGACACTCAGCACTATGCTGAGAGGCTCTATAAAAAGCAACTGAGTAGGGGGCAGCTAGGTGGTACAGTGGATAAAGCACTGGCCCTGGATTCAGGAGGACCTGAGTTCAAATCCAGCCTTAGACACTTGACACTTACTAGCTGTGTGACCCTGGGCAAGTCACTTAACCCTCATTGCCCTGCAAAAAAAAAAAAAAAAGCAACTGAGTAGATTTCACGGACCTCTTCTGGCCCCTTTAGCAGCTGGAGGTGGGAAAAAGGGGGTGGGTTGGGAATAGAGAAGATCAGAGATCATGGGACCATAGATGTAGACCTGGGAGAGACTTCTGAGGCTGTCTTGTGCAACACCTTCATTTGATAGATAAAGGAAATAAAACCCACGGAGATGAGATCACTTGTCCAAGAAAAAGTCAGGGGAGGGATTTGAGCCCAGGTCCTCTGAGTTCTACTGTGCCATACTGATCGAAGATGTTGTTTGGCTAACCAAGAAACAGGGATGAGAGGGGGCAGCTAGGTGGCGCAGTGAATAGAGCACTGACCCTGGATTCAGGAGGACCTGAGTTCAAATTCAGTCTCAGACACTTGACACTTACTAGCTGTGTGACCCTAAGCAAGTCACTTAACCCTCATTGCCCTGCCAAACAAAACAAAACAAAAAAACATGAACATATCAGGTTGGAGGACCAGTGTTAGTTTCAGTGGGGATAGAGAGGATGGAGAGAAGTTCCTAGTTTTAGAGGGGATGGGTTAGGGAGAAGGACTTCTCTTCCATCACTCTTTGCCCCTACTCCAAAGTTGCTTGACTGTCCCAATCAGATTTCGGTTCAGCATGTTTTCTAGGTTGTTGTGGGAGGGGTGTATTGGGAGGCAAAAATGCTGACTCTCCCTCTGCCATCTTGACTCTGCCCCTTCCCACTCAAAAGCTTGACGTAAGCGACCAAGGGGTCAGAGAGAAGAGTGTTAGATTTATGTTAAAAGGACCTGTGTTTTAAATTCCAGCTTTGCTACTTACCAAGAGTGTGACCTTGGGCAAGTCACTTCTCAACTCTGAAACAGTTTCCTCATCTGTAAAGTGGGGATAATAAATAAGACTTTCACTGCTTTCCTAAGGGTCATTGGGCTAAAATGATATGTAATCGAATACACGCAATTGCTCAGTGGTTGGAGCTCTAGGCTTGGAGCCAAGAAACCCGAATTCAAATCGTACCATTGGACACGTAATTGCTGTTCAGTCCTGGGCAAATCATTCAAACCCTCTGTTGCCAAAGTTTCTTCATGTATAAAAGGGAGATAATAATAGCACGTCTCTCTCAGCATGGTTGTGAGGATCAAATGAGGAAAACATGGCCACAGTGCTTTGGAAACCTTAAAGCACTCTATAAATGGTAGCCATTATTATCAGATGGTCCCCAAGGTCTTCTTCAACTCTAAATCTATGATCCATTTTACAGTGACAATACACTTAATGCAGAATCACAAAATCTCTGTGTTAGGAGGGACCCAAGGAGCCGCACACATGGTCTCACCCACAGCTGGACACACGGTCCCCAAGCAACAAGAGCTCATCCAGACTGTGCCAGCAGGCCTCCAGAGAAGGGGAGCCCACTCTTTCTCTGGGACACCCCTTTAGCTGGCTCTGGCAATTGGAGAGTTTTTCCTTCCCTCAAACCTAAATTTGCATCTTCACAATTGTCCTGGTTGTTCTGCCCTTTGGGGTCATTCATGACAAGCTTATCCCCTCTTCTACATGACACCCTTCAAATGTTCGAAGCAGCTATCAGGTTTCCCCTAAGCCTTTTCTAAAATGTGGCAACCAAAACTGAGTACAATGCTTCACATGTGGTCTGCCCATGGACACTATGCCTCTTTTAATGTGACCCAAGATTTTCTTTTAATTGTCTGGGCCTATAATTTTATCAGAATAAGAAACTCCCTTTGTGGAAACTCCCTATATCAATAACAGTTAGCGGGGCAGCTAGGTGGCGCAGTGGATAAAGCACAGGCCTTGGATTCAGGAGGACCTGAGTTCAAATCCAGCCTCAGACACTTGACACTTAACTAGCTGTGTGACCCTGGGCAAGTCACTTAACCCTCATTGCCCTGCAAATAAATAAATAAATAAAATAACAGTTAGCAACCTGTTTATAACTTACTGTGCTCTAGTCTAGTCCTTAATCCCCACCTGGTGTAAGTGATTTGTCCTGACAGTATATGTGAGAAACAGGAAGCAGGACTATATACCAAGGTCTTCCAGATTCCAAGGCTGGCATGCAACCAAATAGCCCATGCTGCCTCTCCAAAACCTAAGAGTGTAATTGGCTTCTAAAGGAAAAAGTTATTGAATCTTTTCTTTACATTGGCATCTTTTCTCAAAACATTCTTCCCTTCCTCCTTCCCTCTGAAAATCATCCCTTATAACATAGGATAAAAAAGAAGGAAAAAGAATTCTAAAGAAATTAACCAATAAATCAACCAAATCTGACATGTAGTGTTCCATACGCATAGTCTCCCACCTTTGTGAAGAAGGGAGGGAGGTAGTCTCATAGCTCTTCTTTGAGCAAAAGTTTGGTTATAACAATTTCATAGCATTCAATTTCTATTTCTGTTGTATTCCTCGTCTATTAGCCTTTTCGGTCGCCACATCACAATGTTGACCCAGATCTAACTTGCACTGTATTAAAACCTTTTCCCGAAAATTGCTATCTAGCAATCTGGTGTATCCATATTGTACTTATGAAGTTGATTTTTTGAACCCAAATATAGGATTTTACATTTACAGAAGGAAGTTCAGAAGGAGGCACACACAGAATAGTTTTGAAAATGATATGCTAAAATGTATTCCATACATTTAAGGAAAAACCCCAATAAGTTGTATGTATTGGAGATTCACAATTTCACTTACAATCCTCCTTTTCTGTTTTGTATATGGAAAGGCTCATAGAGATTTGCTGGTGTTTGTCAAGGTCATTACAATTAAATATAAAATTTTTCTCTTGAAAAGCCCAAAGGAATTATGTAATTTGACCCACAACTATTAGCTCGTCAAGATCTTTTTGGGTGCTGAATCTGTCATCCGATGAGTTGGTCATACCTTCTAATTTTGTAGAGTAAACAATGTTTGATCTTCACAACACCTTTCTGATGTAAGTAGTCTATCTTACTACCCCCATTTTACAGAAAATAGAGGTTAGAGAGGTCACACAGCTACTTTGTGAAATGGTTAGGACTTGAGCTTAGGTTTTTTATTCCCAATCTAGCGCTCTTTGCATTATATTTATTATTCAGCCTCTTGAGAAGTAGTTACAGAGAGTAGAGACATTCATTTTGAAAGGGTGAGGGGTAGGGAGACAGGATTACTGTTTTCCAATTAACAGCAATTAAGTGTCCAATGGTAGGATTTGAATTTCGGTTTTCTTGGCTCCAAGCCCAGAGCTCCAACCACTGAGCAATTGCATGTATTCGATTACATATCATTTTAGCCCAATGACCCTTAGGAAAGGGGGATTCTGCATCAGGTGAAACCATAGCTAGTAATAACAACAAGCCTTCTTGTTCTTAGGATCTTGGAAGTCCTGCCTGCAACTAGCATCCTGGTTTAGCTCATGCAGAATTAGCCTACGAAGGCAGAGTCCTATGAAAATGTACAACAAATTGACTAGAGTATGGGGATCTTTAGGTCAGGGTCAGGCTCCCTCCCAGGAATCATTGCGAGGTTGGGGGAGAAAGTGTTTTGGATTGGAGGGGTGTGTGTGTGTGTGTGTGTGTGTGTGTGTGTGTGTGTGTGTGTGTGTGTGTGTGTGTGTATGTGTAGGGAGAGAGAGAGAGAGAGGGAGAGAGAGAGAGAGAGAGAGAGAGAGAGAGAGAGAGAGAGAGAGAGAGAGAGAGAAAGAGAGAGATACATGGTGAAAGACTGGTTGCAATGTGGAAGGTTGGAGCAGAGAACACAAGGAAGCCCACACAGGCCTAAGTGGCAGACACCAAACCAGAGCTGGTAAAGCCTCCTGGGATCGACAGCAGCTCCCCCACTCCCAGCCCCCCCCCCTTGCTGCTCTTTATTCATTAAAATGCTCAGGATGCCGACTAACTTTATTTGCTCAGTATTTATTTCACCAGCCTTGAAGCGGGAACAACAGGCAGTTTGATTGAAAGGTTGTCTGGTTTCATTGTAGCTCCTGTAAGTAATTCTGCAGCCTCAGTGGAAATGGTATTTTATAACTTGCCAGAGCAAATATCCCTTAGTGAATCAGAACAGATATCCCAGTGCCACCAGGGCTGCATCTCCCTCACGTTGAGGCCTCTCAGGTTGAGCTTCCCCTCTCTGGCCTCTGACAAACGCAGCATGCTCACGAGATGGAGCGGCAACCTGGGATGTGCACCCTAAAAGAGCCACTCCTTGTAGGGCAGGCTCTGCACCTCCAGGCTAGCAGAGCCTCGGGAAGGAGGACAGCCTTGCTCTGCATCCCAGAGAGCAGAAATCAGCTGGAAGCCCTGTGGGAAGGCATGAAATTCTCTCTAGACTGATTGCAAGGGTTGTAAGGCACTGGAATGGGTGTTCACAGGAGCTAGAGATGCCTCCACTTTGGGACTTTGTTATTAGATCATTTCTCAGACCTAGGCAAGGTCCAGTCTTGTTTGGGATGGGAAGAGGAACCAGCATCTTTGGTTCATGGAATCTTAGAATCGATCAGAATACTCTCAGGATAGCTCTGCAACCCCCTCCCTCCTCCCATTTTCCCTACATCTATCTCTTAATGGCAGCCTCCGAGCCTGGGATGTCAGAGTCACCTTCACCTCTTCCTTCTTGCTCATGCCTACATTAATTGACAAGTCCTTTTGAGTTTAACTTCCTGTCTCACATCTCACCCCTTTCATCTCCTGCCTGGTCTCCTAGGTTCCACTATCTCCCCTCCCTGCAACTTCACAAAACTGCCAAAGACACTTTTCCTGAGGCACAGAGTGAACACCTTAGCGCCTCACTCACAGAGCTATGGTGGCTCCCTATTATCATAGGACCAACCACAAACCCCTTAGCCGGGTCTTTGAGGCCTTCCACAAGCTGGTTCAAAGGCCTGGAAAACTTCTAAAGGATAGACAGACCTAGAGAGCCAGATGGAAATGTAATTGGGATTTTTTTTTACAAAATAAATAAAAATAGAATTCAAAATAGATCATTGGTTGAGTTGCGGGTTTTGAGACAATATGCAAGTCCGTGGGGATCCATTTCTTTTTTAGCTTGACACCACTACTCTAGCCTGTCTTTTTACAGTCTTATCTCATACTGCTGTCCTTTATACATTCCATATTCCCAGATTGCATCACTAGCTGCTCTTCATTCTCATTCTGCATTCTCCAGCCTCCTTGAAGAAGCATTTATCAGCACCTCCTCCTTCTCCCACCAAAGTTTAACAGGCAAAGTTACTAGATTCTTCATGGCTCTGAAGCATATTAGGTCAATGCCCCACCAAATACTCTCTCTTTCTCTTCAAATTTCCTAATTTCCGGGGGCAGCTAGGTGGTGCAGTGGATAGAGCACTGGCCCTGGATTCAGGAGGACCTGAGTTCAAATCCAGCCTTAGACACTTGACACTTACTAGCTGTGTGACCCTGGGCAAGTCACTTAACCCTCATTGCCCCCCCCCAAAAAAATCCTAATTTCCCACTGTCAGTTCCCTTGGAGGGATAGGGATTTTATCAAGACCCTACAGGCCTTCCTGACTGAATCTTTCAGCACTCTGTGAATAGCTGTACATCACTGTTTCCCCTCTCCCCAGTGTCTCCCTCTCCACAAGCAGATTCTTTGAGGGGAAGTTTAGGGGGGGACAGAGAACCAGAGCTTCCCCCTCAAAGCAGGCAGCAGCTTCTCCTTACTATTATGACTAAATCAAGTTGGGTGATTTATTTCCCACTTATCTTCCCTGTTTCCGCTCCCTGTCCGATCTGCACTGTTGAACACACCAGACTGAAAACATATCATCCGTTTCCATCAGCCAGCGGGAACCCACACCACCCCTCCCATCCCCAGCTCTGGGAGGCACCCCAGAGGATGAAAAGGACCCAGACCTAGAGAGATGGCCAACTTCCTATGCCGACCTACCTTTCCACTCACCCAGTGGGGAGATTTGACCACCCGGGGTCTGGGCAGCAGCATCACAGATCTCTCTGGGAGCATCTCTCAAGATGGAATGAATAACAGAGACGACAGAGAAGAAAAGATAGGAGAAGGCAGGAGCTTCTGCTCAGGGTTCAGTGTTATACATCTCTCAATAAAACCGTTCAAATCATCTGCAGAGAGCTGAGGAGATGGACTTCATCACTAGCCTCTTCAGTTAGCCAGGTCTCAGACCTGCGGCACACTCTTAGGCTTACTAAATCCTCTCCTCACTCTGGGGTAGAGGGTGGAGGGGAGTTGGTGCCTAGAATTCATGCTGAGAGAAGAAAGCATAGGATCCTGGACCCCCTCCCATTTCAAAGCAGAGACTAAGAGAACCCTGCATCTGGCTTTTCTCCCACTGGGAGCCCGCTGGGCTTGCGTCTCTCTCTTTTTCTTTTTTTTGTGGGGCAGTGGGGGCTAAGTGACTTGCCTAAGGTCACACAGCTAGTAAGTGTCAAGTGTCTGAGGCCGGATTTGAACTCAGGAACTCCTGAATCCAGGGCCGGTGCTTTATCCACTGTGCCACCTAGCCACCCCGGGCTTGCGTCTCTTAAAAGATTTTCAATCAACCCAGCACAGTGGGACTGTCCTAGAAGGTGACAGGCCTTGTGGGTTCACCTGCATTCACAGCCAGGCTTGAGCACAGTTGAAGGTAGGATTGGCTTTCCATTACTGCCTCTTCTGTCCTGCCTTCTCCCCACTCCCCGTCCTCCTAGACCATAGGGAGACAACACAGAATATGCTAAGACTCCCCCCCCCACGGAAGATAGGGGCTGAAAAAAATTTCCTGTGTTGCCCCCAACACCATCATGAGAAATCTTGACTGGCCTTGGAGCTCACAGGAGTGGCCTCCCCTCCCCTGTCCCCAGTACCTTTATGCTGTCAGGAAAGGACTGGACACTGAACTATAAATGACCCATAAGGCTTAGTGTTTGTTTCAATTCACAACAAAGCTCTAATTATAGAATTCAGCTGTCAGAAAGGGGGAGATGTCTATCTGGGGTGACAATTATGGGAATTAGAAGGCAGAATGTTGGGAGTAAAAAAGATCCCTGGAGGGGCAGCTAGGTGGCACAGTGGATAAAGCACTGGCCTTGGATTCAGGAGGACCTGAATTCAAATCCAGCCTCAGACACTTGACACTTAACTAGCTGTGTGACCCTGGGCAAGTCACTTAACCCTCATTGCCCTGCAAAAACAAAACAGAACAGAACAAAAAAGATCCCTGGCTCTCACATCAGAGGACCTAGGGTCAAGTTGTAGCACCACCACATAGTAGTTGTGTCGAAGAGGGGAAATCATTTGCTCCAGGCCTGAGTTAAATGAGGGGGGGTGGACTAGGTCACTGATGTCAAACTCAGATAAAAGCAGGGGGGAACTAAACCTTACATGAGGATCTCTGAGCTTACAAAGTGTCTTAGAAAACTGCATATTCACATTATCTATGGTTTATTGTATTTTTATTTATTTTGTTAGACATCTCCCAATGAAATTTTAATGTGCTTCCTTTGGGCTGTGGGATTGACAACCCTGGACCAGATGACCTCTGAGGGCCTTTCTAGCTCCATTGAAGGTAGGAAATGGCCCCATTTTCCCCTTTCTCTATTTTTACTAGACCCTGAATAACCTGCACAGTATCTTGGCATCAAGAGAACATACCCAGTCAATAAAGGATTGGGCCCTGTCTGTTTTGTAGGCATTCAGAGGGTGTAGGATTGGAGGACTCAGAGTTCTAAGAGACCCAGGAGCCCGTATATCCAAACTCTCATGAAGAGCTGAGGCTCAGACTTCCCCAAGGTCACATTGATAGTAAAGAGCTGGAACGGGATTTGAATCTAGGTCCCCTGATGCCTAGGGCCTTTATTCTTTGTTTTGAATAGGATGCCACCTGGGGGCCCATTCACCAAGCCCCCACTGGTAGGTCCATCACAGAGATACAAACAATCTGGAGATTGTTTCACAGGAAAGCTAGATAGCGGTGCTCACACATGTGTTAGGAGGCCCCTGGGCCTCTCTTGCTCAGGAAAAGAAACAGAGACCACAGGCAGTTTCTTGGAAGCTCTAAGACAAGTTTCTGGGTCCCCTTAGTCTAGGTTCTGCTGTCCCTAGAAGCTACAGTTGCCAATTTTCCTGGCTTTAGGGCCCATACATCCTCCTCCACGGGCCCAGCCTTGGTATTTCTCCTCCCCTGCTAGATTTTGCAACACTTCCCTGCCCATTGTTGTTGAGTTCAAATCTGGTCTCAGATGCTTCCTGCGATACCGTAGGCAAATCACTTGACCTGTTTACCTCAATTTCCTCACCTGTAAAATGGGGATAATAAAAATATCTACCTCGCAAGGTTGTTGTAAAGCTCACATGAGATAATAATTATAAAGTGCTCAGCTCAGTCCCCGACACATAGTAAGCGTTAAACAAATGTTAGCTATTATCCTCATCAGCTATCCTTACCTCTGGTCAGTCTGTGCTGATGGATGAATCCCTTCCTGGCTTGTAGCCAATCTATCCTCAGAAAGCTTAACTGAGTCTGGAGGCAGAGTTGGGGCACAACAGAGCCCTCAAGACCCACTGAAGGTGTGCTTCTCAGTCCTTTCCCCTTAAGGGATGCCCACAACTCGGGTACTTCCACCCAAAGGGAAGGCACCAAGCACTTGGCGGTTCTTGGAGCTGTTTGTAGTGCTGATGTGCAGTCAGAGGACCTCGGCAATCTCATATCTCCCACCTTAGACAAGTGACTTCTCTCTTTTTTTTCTTGAGGGGCAATGAGGGTTAAGTGACTTGCCCAGGGTCACACAGCTAGTAAGTGTCAAGTGTCTGAGGTCGGATTTGAACTCAGGTCCTCCTGAATCCAGGACCGGTGCTTTATCCACTGCGCCACCTAGCTGCTTCCCACAAGTGACTTCTCTTAATCTCAGTTTCCTCCTCTGTAGAATAAGGAGACTGGCCTAGGTGATCTGCAATGTTCCCATCGGCCCTAGATCTATGATCCTATAATTCCTTGGTCCAGGACCCTTTAAAGGAGATGCCTGTAGCCTGGACAACCCTTGAGACACAAATGTAGCTTACTGAAAAGAAAATTGGCTTCAGAGTCCAGACACTTGGATTCTACTCTGACTTCACCATTAATTGTTTGACCTTGGGCAAGTTACTTCATTTTACAGATGAGGATATTAAGGCCAGGAGAAGTGAAGGGTTGTATTAGATTATATCTGAAGTTTCTTCTGGCTTTAAATGCGGTCATCTCCTCAGAGGGATGAGCTGGTGACCTTTGAAGGTATTAGTCTTGTGGAGGAAAATTTAGGTTTTATTAGAAAACTTTAAAAAACACCTAAGTATTAGAAGAAGGGCTACTATGAGGTCTACATTCTAGTCCTGGGTCTTCTTGGGAACAAGTAGCTATGTGACCCTCGGGAGGTCATTTATGATTTTTAATTAATAATTAATAACAAAACCACCAATAATAATTTACATTCACATATCATTTTAATAATAAGAATCTTTATACTACCCACCACACAGGAGTGTTAGGAAGTCCCTTCTGGCTCTAAATTTAAAATGATGATGATGGTGGTGGTGGTGATGACTGACAACAACCACAACAACCACAACAATGATGGCAGTCTGGCATAGTAGATAGAGGGTTGGATTTAGAATCAAAAGACCCGAGTTCAAATCCCTTCTTAGACACTATCTGTGTGAACCCTTGCAAGTGATCATCTCTCTCAGCCTCAGTCTCTAATCTTTAAACTGGAGGTGGTAATAGGGCCTATCTCAAAGGGTTGTTATGAGAATCAGATGATATTCTACATGCAAAGCACTTTGCAAACCCTGAAGTGCAATAGAAATATTAGCTATAATTCTTATCCACATTTTATGGATACAGAAATGAAGGCTCAGAGAGACTGACTTTTAAAACAAAATTATTGAAAACCTAGTAAATCTAAGAACTGAAACTTTAACTCAGGTGATCTGACACTACATCTGATGCTCTAATATGGCATTTGCCCCCTCAATTTGTGGATCTCAGTTTGTGAATTTCAAACCTATAAAATGACCCCTAAGGTTCTAACATTCTATGATATTGAATAAAGCACAAATAGTAGAATTTCAGACAGTGTAATAGAAAGGCCAAGAAGGGAGTGGGAGGTGTGTGTGTGAGATATTTGAACCTTCCTTGGGATCCTTATATCATTCCATCTAGCTGTGGGCCTTGACTCTCTGTTACAGCCATTCTTTTCCTACTCCCAATAGACTGGGCTATTATAATATACCGAAGAGCTGAGGTGGATAATGGGAACAGAAGAAGAGAAAACAGATTCTCATTTTTTCTATTCTGGAATGAATAGGTGGTCTTCAAATTTTCCTGGGAGTCAGGCAAGAAATGTGGAAGGGACAGGAATTATTATTATTATTAGTAGTAGTAGTAGTATTATTGTTGTTATTGTTATTATTGTTATTATTAATCATTACCACTGTTGTTGGCATTGTCATTATTGTTATTGTTACATATAAATGGTGCATGACTAACCCAGGAGGAGTGACATGATTTCTTTTTCCAGATCCCTACAAATATCAGTATGATAACAATAATAATAATAATAAATTACATGCTTGAAAACATGCACCCATCTCTGTCCTATGTTTTCTTCTAATTGTTCCCAGAGCTTCTCAGAGCCACATTTAAATAAAATGAAGCAATGATTCAGTCTGCAATTAAAGATAGGCATGATTTATTTTTAAATAGGAATATCATGGGGGGGGCTTGTAAGAGAAAGGGCAGGAGGGGTCAACACAGCACAGAGAAGCAGCAGAAGCTCAGCCCATGCTGGAGAGAGAAAAGGTCATCTCACAGACTCCAGATGAACCACTGCCTGGGGAGCATCCAGCTTGCAAGGTGATACTTCAACCCTAAGTCCTGGGAGCTCCAACATGGAGGGTGGATCATTGGCTCAGCAGGGAGCTGAACCCCCTTCCCACTTCTTTCCAAAGATTGTAAAGGTCAGCCTGTCATTCATTTACCTGGAACTCTGCTTTCATCACCAGCTTCTAGGACTGTGTCACACTGACTTCCATCAGTACCAGGTGGAAGGTGTATCTACAGTGGCCATGCCTTAGACTAAGTGAGGGGGAGGGACAGAGATTTCTTTGGGGTGAGATTTCCAAATGTGGGCTCTACTTTCTCCTTGGCCTCTCAATGAAATGAAAACATTTTCTAATGCCTTCAGTTAGATCTTCGTCTGTTTCTAGGATTGGGGTGCGGTAGAGAATGGGATAGGAAAGGTATCAGGGTTACTTGGCCTGAAAAATCAGTCTCCTTGGCTGTCTCCACACTTCCATATTTGTATCCAGGTAAATGAGGTTAAAAATGAGCTTCAATGGGAGCAGCTAGGTGGCACAGTGGATAAAGCCACTGGCCCTGCATTCAGGAGGACCTGAGTTCAAATCCAGCCTCAGACACTTGACACTTAACTAGCTGTGTGACCCTGGGCAAGTCACTTAACCCTCATTACCCTGCAAAAACAAAACAAAACCAAAAAATGAACTTCTGGGGCAGCTGTGAAGTCATAAAATGATTGTAATCAGACAGAGGGAAGAAGGGGAGGAAATCTTTTGAGACTTCGGTGTTGGGGGTCTGGCTTTATGGGTGAATGTATGTGTGTCTCACTGGGGTGATGGACAGAGTTCTAGATGAGGAGTCAGGAAGACCCAAGTTCAAATTCTGTCTCAGAGACTTAGTAGCTATGTGAACATGGACAAGTCACTTAACTCACTCTGCCTCAGTTTCTTCAGGGAAACTGAAGGATGATAATAGCACCTACCTCCTAAAATATTGTAAAGTAAGATAATATCTGTAAAAATATACATAATATATATAAAACAATATATAAATGCTAACTATTATAAATGCTAAATATCCAGTCTCTTCACTAACCCTGAGTCCTAGGCCAAAGAGCCCCCTTTCCTCTCCTACCCTCCCCATTCAGGGCAAAAGACCTAATTCAATAGGGAAAATTTCATTCTCTAGAGAGGAATGATGGAGTGGGGCTACCAAATGCCAAAGGAGGAGAGAGAAAAATATAGTCCTAAGTCAATCATCAAATGACCTAGACTCTTCCCTAGTGGGAGCTCCCAGGATGAAAGGGATCACAAATACATTTAGTCCTCACTCAGATGGATTCTTTCTTGGACTTGGGGTATTAGGAAAATGGCAAGAAGAAGGCATCTAGACTGGCATAAATAAGAAAGGAATAGAGAAAACCTTTAGGTAGAGGCTCTCTAGGGGGCCTCTCTCAGCTGCTACTTGTGAAGAAGCCAGCATCTGGCTCTGGAAATGGGGTTTAAGGTAGGCCTTAAGTAGGCTCCCATACATGGTTCCTAGTTCATCAAATCACACCTCCAACAGGCCCAGACCCTTTCCTCAGAGACTCAAGTCATTTCTCAGGTATCTTATCATTTAACCTCGAAGGGCATCTGTGGGGTGGGCGAGGGCAGTAGCATCATAGTCCCTGGGATCTATCTACACTACCAGCTTTCTTCCCAAGATCTCACCCACACAACATTCCAGTTCTGGTAGAGGGAGGTGGGGAAGGGCCTTCCAGCTGGAATATTCTACCATTCTCGGATGTGGGGGTGGGGTTTAGGAGGGAAGCAGGACCTGGGGAGGGCCTAGAGAGATCAATGACATAGTCAGGGTTAACCAGGGCAAGAGTGGCCAGCCCAAGGTAGCTTTTAGTCCAGTCTTCCCTGCCGGCCCCTAGCTTTAACATCCTCGGGATGGAGGAAAGGACTCCAAGCTACCTCCCAGAGAGCAGAGGAAATGCCCTGGAGCAAGAGTGGGGGTGTCTATTTAGAAGAGGTAGAAAAGCATCCCTTTAAAATGGAAATGGGCAAATGAAAGGGTAGGAAAGAGAGCCCAGCCGTGCTCCATAGAAAAGGAGGGGAACAAACAAATCTTTTTCCCCCCTCTAGAATAGCAGGCTGTGAGAGCCCGCAGCCCCTCACATCTGTCTCTTCATACAAAATGAAAGAGATTTTGGGAAACAAGAGGGGCTGTAATAATGCTGAGCCTGAGCTGGGAGCTTGGCATCACTGCCACCAGCTTGGCAGATCCTGTCACTGTCGCCCCCAAATAGATAATAGGCCCGCTTATTCCCGTAGTCAACACCCCACCCCCTCCTGCAGAGCTCACCCCACCCCCACCCCCAGCAATCCAGCTCTTCCAGCTATGCGAATGCACCTGTCTCACAGTCCTCGGGGATGCTAAGGCAGACCTGGCCCCAGAGGGAGCTGAGCCAGGTAGAGAGCCCAGCGTGGCCCACTGTCTATTGAACTACGGCATAGCAAACTAGAAGAAAAATACTCTTGCCTTAGAGGCAGGCTTAGACAACCAGGTGGCTAACAATAACAACTCCAAGAATAATAATGCTTCCCCAGATCCAACCTTACCTCTGAGCACAACAGTGCTCACTAAGCACCTCTTACAGCACTGATGATGGAGCGTTTTGGAGGCACAAGACCCAGGTTTGCTCTGGGTTCCAAGACTTGGCTGCCAGTGTGATGTTTACGTCTCTGGGCTACAGTTTCTTCCCTCATAAAAGGAGAGGGCTGAACTCAATGACCTCAGAGTTTCTTTCTCCATCTAGTATGCTGTGAATCCTGCTGTTGAGAGGTAGGATGATGGTGGACAGGGGACTGGATGTGGAATCACAAAAGTCTGGGTTTAAATCTCACTTCGGATTCTTGCTGGCTCTGTGATCCTGGGCAAGTCACTTCAGTTAAGTCAACAATTAAACGTTTAAAGCTGTGTGACCCCGAACAAGTAACTTGATTTCACAGTGTTCTAGTCAACTCTGTAAGGCTGAGTTGCAGAGGAGGTGCCACCCTGCATTGGTCGAGGGATTTTCCTCAACTTAGAGTAATTAAAATTTTTAAATTTTATTTTTAATTTATGGAATAAAACAGGCATTTCTATAACATACAATAAAAAGATGATTCATACAAGACTGCAATCCACTATGCTCAACTTGCTATTCCTTTCAAACATACAACAAAATTATCATGTAAATTTTTTTCTTCCCTCCCCCAGCCGCCCTACTATGAGACACAAATAGGTGTGTGTGTGTGTGTGTATGCATGTATATAAAAGTATTTTATACATCTTTTCTTATCAGTTTTTTCTCTGGATATGCCCTTTATAGTTAATTTGGGTATTTATAATAGTAATTACACTAATGATATCAAGTCCCTCTCCCTATTATATACAAAGTACTGTGATGTGTGCCAAAAAACATCCAGTCTTAGTTTTGTTCTTTGTTTTCTCTTCTCTTTAGATGCTGACATCAGTATGGCATGGGGCAATGTCAGACATGGCTGGGCATATGACTTGTTTAAATGCATTTATATAAAAAAATAATAATAATAGCTAACATTTACATAGTACCTACTATGTGCAAGGTACTATGCTAAATGCTATGATAGCTGACATTTATATAGCACTCTAACCATGTCAGGTCTCATACTAAACACTTTACAATTATTATCTTATTTGATTCTTGAGGTAGGTGCAATTGTTATCCTTATTTATAGATGAGGAAATTGAGGCAGGCATCATTTAAGTGCCTTGCCCAGGATCACACAGTTAGTAAATGTCTGAGGCGAGATTTGAACTTGGGTCTTTTTGACTCTATATATTGTGCCACCTAACTGCTATATGATGCTCAGGGCTTTTTCTATAAAGCAATCCTCTTGAGTGTGTATTCCTGTCAGTGGGGACCAGATCAGCCACAAAGTTGTTACTCCCCACCCCCACGATCCCTAGTGTTCCAGTGATGCATAGACAGTAATTGAGAGTCTAAAGGACAATGTAAGTCCTACAAATGTAGAGACCAGAGTCTTTAGTTGTTAACATAATTGTCCTCTGACTGCCACCTGATTTCTTTTAAAGCCCAGGAGAAAGGATCAGTAAAGGCATCTTTCAGTCTGACTTCCCTGCATCTCCCAAATTAATTGTGTCTTTTGCAATCGTACCCATTTGTACCAATCACATTATATTTTGGCTCAGGGATTATTGGACTTTGCCATATAAGTGGGGTTTGGGCTAGAATTCATCCTGTGATAAACTGGGTGAGAATTTTCCTGCAATTTAGTGCCCTTGTTCTGTCTCCTCCCATCTCTATGCTTTGGCTCAAACTCTCTCCCATGCCTAAGAGGGTCTCCCTCTGTGCCCCTCCCCACCAACCTGGCCCACTCATTTATGTCAGTTAAACTCCCTTCCCTCCAGGAAGTCTTCCTGATCCCTCCAAATGGAAGTAATCTTACCTTCAGAAACTATCTCATTGCACTCTAAATCCCTCTTTTGCCTCATGATGGAATTATTTTTATGTATTTATATGGATATATCTGTGTACCTATACATAAATGTATGCACATATAGCACACATATATGGAATGTGCATTACATATATGTTTGTGTGGGTGTGTATATATATATATATGACATGTCCTTTATTAGAGTATAAGCTTCTCTAGCAGCAGATTTCAATTCATCTTGGGGCCCCCAGTATATAGCACATATGGTGCCTTGCATGTAGGTAGGTTGGCACTTAATAAGTGCCTGTGGAACTGGACTCAAATGAAGGACAATTATATACATAGCTGTCAGAACAACTGCATACTAGAAGCCAAAGGGATAATATCTCAGGCCCCCAAACAGAAACTGACCTTAATCCTCCAAAGAGTAAAAGGGCAGAGCTAAAAGCAATAGGTAAACTGAAGACTTGAAATAGAGTCAATTATCCAGAACCTTAACCCTAAAGGTCAGGGATTAGAGGAGCGAACTACGGATTAAAATAAGAGTTACAATGGAGAATTCCTGCCAATAACTATTCAATGCTATGAATGAAAGAATGAATGGGGGGCGGCTAGGTGGCGCAGTGGATAAAACACCGGCCCTGGATTCAGGAGTGCCTGAGTTCAAATCCTGCCTCAGACACTTGACACTTACTAGCTGTGTGACCCTGGGCAAGTCACTTAACCCCCATTGCCCCGCAAACAAAAAACAACAAAAAAAAGAATGAATGAATGAATGAATGAATGAATGGAAGGATGAAACTTATTAAGCTTGGCTATGTGCTAAGCAGACAACTGAAATTCAATTCAACAGTTCCCAAAGAGTTTGTCAGTCACTTATGTACAAGGCATTATGCTAGGCTCTGGGAATACCCAAACTAACAAAAAACCAAAACCAGTTCCTGTCCTCAAGCAGCTTGCAGTCTACTAGAAATAGAATGAAGCATCAGGCTTCATGACTGTGTGGGGCTGATATCAACCCAAGATGGTTTGAACTCATGAAGGCCCTTTGTGAACTCAGCTTAGTTGGTCCAATGAACCGACTTCATGAGATCACGAAAGAGGAAGAAAGGTAGTACAGTAATGCTGGGACTTTTGACTGCCATTTGGGATGGATGGATCTTTTCTCTTTTAATCCCTGAATGATGGTCAGGAAGATGGCCACTGAGATCCATCTCTGACTGGATGAGAAGTTGGGCCTCATTCTCCTCCTCTATGTGTAACGGGGCTCTTCCCAAGTCCTGATCACCTAATATGGAGACACCTATATGAGAGACAATAGGAACCTGCTTCTAGAAGAAGATATCCTCCGCCACAGTGGTGGCATTGGCTCATCGCCAGAACAGGCCGTGTCTTTAAAACTACTAGACCCGGACAGGTTTTCTTTTTGGCTGTGTCCAGGGGCTGGAGGTCCTATTCACTCATACTATGGGAACCATAACTGACTAGCTATGTAAACTTGGGCAATTCACTTCACCCTGTTTGCCTCAGTTTCCTCATCTGTAAAAATGAGTTGGAGAAGGGGGCACCTAGGTGGTGCAGTGCATAAAGCACCAGCCCTGGACTCGGGAGTACCTGAGTTCAAATCCTGCCTCAGACACTTACTTGACACTTACTAACTGTGTGACCCTGGGCAAGTCACTTAACCCCCACTGCCCCACCAAAAAAAAAATTGAGTTGGAGAAGAAAATGGCAAACCACTCCAGTGCCTTTGCCAAAAAAAAAAACAAAAACCAAATGGGGTCCTAAAGAGTCAAAAATGAGTGAAACGGCAGAACCACCACCACCTTAAAACGCTAAAGAAATAAGAATGATTCCTAACAGCAACACCTTCATGGCCAATCCATCTTGATTCAAGGGTTCCATGCCCCAAGTCCCATATCAGTCTCTTCTGACACAGCTCATTTCAAACTTTCCACTCACAAGGTTAGGCAGCCTCGAGCTTGGAGCATAGCTTTCTTCCCCCAAGGCTCCATTGTTTCTTCCCAAACTCTCCCTATCATTATAACTGATATCCACACAGGCCCCTTCCACCTATTTAGGTTTCCCAAATACTTTTTATGCATTGTCATTTGATCTTCATGACAACCCGGAGAGGCTGGTAGTAGAGGCTGATGGGCCCCAATTCAAAGATGGTGAAAATGAGTGACTCACCTTTGGTCACAGGGCTCATAAGTATCAAAGGCAGGATTTGCATGCTGTTCTCTCCCAACACCAAACCCAACCTTCAGTCCTCTCTACTACAGTCCTGGCCAACCACTAGGCCAGTCACACCAGCCCGAGAGACCTAGGGTGACCCTAAGCTCACACCCTTGCTCTAGCTTTGCATCTTCATCCCCCCCCCCACATGGCTCCAGCGACCTTGCAAGTTCTGAGAGGAGCATAAACCAATTGTTGATAAGCAACAAACTGGCAGAAATCACAGCCCGAGTCTCCTTGACCTCCCTCCTTTTATTTAAGAAACAAAAGATTGCCAATAATTATGGCTGAAGATTTACGGCTAGCTCTTTCTCCCGCAAAACAAATGTGCTTCCTTGGCTAGAATGAAGACTCTGACCCCAGCAGGTTTCCAGTGTCCTTTAATGGTTAGCTCTCCATCACAGGGAGCAATCAGGCACTTATCCACACAGAGGCCTGTCACCTGAACCTGAACATTTTGACACTGAGGGAGGGGGCAGTTACAGCCTGAACCACTCACCAGAAAGTCTGTCTTGGGGCTGGGGAATCCTGGAGACTTTCAAACCCTGTATCAAGGGGCTCATACCACTTAATGTGTGCTCACCAGTTGTCACCTCTACTGAACATGCTCCTGGGACTGTGCCCTGTACTTGGGAGTCAGAAGACTTGGGTTCAAATCTCAGCTCCACTATTTACTACCTATGTTACCTTGAATAGGTCTCTTTCCCTCTCTGGACCTCATTTTCCTGATCTGTAAAATGGGTAAGATAATACTTGTGCTACGTCTCTCACAGGGCTGTTGTAAGGATTACATGAAATAACGTTCATAAAGTATTCTAAAAATGTGGTATCATTACCTAAATATGAACATTGCATAAATGTGAATAAATAGCGTAAATATGCTACCGTTTCTAACCAGATACAATTGGATAGCTATCAGGGGCATCCAAAAAGGGGGAAAAAAAGAATAAGTGATACCCCAAAGGAAAAATCAACAACCAGCAGAGCAGAAACAGGGAGAAAAGCAGGATCGCAGGGTTGTGATTTTGTTCTGGGTTTTGAGGGCTCTTAAATTTTATTTCTTATTCTGAACCTAACAAACACCAAATAAAATAAACACTTCATGTGTAAAGAGGATAGAAAAAAAAAGAAAATAGATGAAACTGTGACTGTTGTATATACAGCAACTTGCTTTTCCTTTCGAGTCCTAAATCCGACAAAGATCATAGATTTGGAGCAGGGAATCTTTAGGGCCACTTTGTCCAACCTCTTCACTTTACAGATGAAGAAATGAAGGCCAAGAGAGGTCAAGTGATTTGCCCAAGGTCACACAGATGCTTAGTGGCAAAGCCAAGATATGATTCCAAGTTTTCTGACTACAAAGTTAGAACGCTTTTTTCACTGTACCGTGCTTTGTGATGTGGGGACTAGGGTGTGTTCGTGTGTGGGTGCGTAGGGGGTGTTGTTACGGGATGATTTTTCAGAAGAGAAGTATCAACCTACTGTCTTATCAAAAGCTTGGTAAGACAGGACTTGGTGCAAAGCGAGGCATGTGTTTTTTAGACTCAGCCAAAACAAGAATTTGTCTTAGCTAACTATGAATATTTATTACAGGGGGTTATTTTCTATCTCTCTTTTTTTTTCCAAAGAGGAAGGAAATGAGAGGGAGAGGAAAAAGATTCTATTATTTGCAAAAATTAAGTGAATTTTTTTTAAAAAAAGAATAGAAGAATAAGGATTTTATCATCACCTATTTCCCCTCCATCGCTCCATCTTCTCCCCTTTAGCTGGTTTGCCAGATGTCTGCCGCAGTGCCAGGTTCCTCCAAGTTCAGGAGCCATGGTTAAAGATTCCATGGATGGCTCTGCTGACACACACATCCCACTATTTTACTCTCCAACAGCACGGTGACTACCCAGGCTGCTGTAGCTGTCCTTGTCCCTACATTTACCTGCTTACCTCCATCAGGGTCCCTGCACTAGACTGCAAGGTCCCAGAGGGTAGGGGCTGTGTCACACCCTTCTTGCCCAGGCTCACGCCCAGTTAGGCACTTGATAAATGTTTTTTGACAATGACAATAAATGCCATGAGACAGAGAACATACTCTGCACTAAGAGTGCATTAGTCTCCTCCCCTCCCCAGGCAGAACCAGACAGCATCTCCGCTCTGCAGAGGGCAGGAAGCTTAGGCCTGGAGGGGGAGTACTGGGTGTGAGCTGAGTCCTGACCTCATTTCAGGTTCCCTCCCCAGAGGTGCCCAGAGAAAAAGCTGACTGTTCCCAGCAAACACAGGAAGGATGCAGCCAGTTCTATAAAATAAAGTAACAAAACCCAAACTAAGTGCCCTACATTAGAGATGGGTCAGCCTTACTTGTTGTCCAGGGTCCACCCCAGGTTTTATGATCTTCTACTTCTTTCTTTCTTTCTTTCTTTCTTTCTTTCTTTCTTTCTTTCTTTCTTTCTTTCTTTCTTTCTTTCTTTCTTTCTTCTTCCTTCCTTCCTTCCTTCCTTCCTTCCTTCCTTCCTTCCTTCCTTCCTTCCTTCCTTCCTTCCTTCCTTCCTTCCTTTCTTTTGGTGAAGCAATTGGGGTTAAGTGACTTGCCAAGGGTCACACAGCTAGTAAGTGTCAAATGTCTGAGGCCGGATTTGAACTATCCACTGTGCCACCTAGCTGCCCCCTTATTTTCTATCTATCTGTAAATGTTGTCTCCCTTGATAGGACATAAGCCCCCTTGGGGCAGGCACTATTTCATTTTTGCCTTCGGCACCTAGCACAATGACTGGCACATAGTAGGCATTTAACAAATGCTCGTTGACTAATTGATCAACTTCTCATTAGGGGTATATATCTGTCACATCTATACTTATATCCATGCTTAATTTTTATTGGACTTTATTTTCTTATAGCATCTTTTATATGCAAAAGCTCCACTTTGCCCATACTCCCTCAAAGTTAAGCATTCTCACATACCCACACACATTACTCATACTCAGACTCACACACGTAAACACATTCACACATGTACACACAAACACATGCACACATACACATTCACAGTACACATACACCAACATGCACACACATAAACACAAATACACACATATATACTCATACACACATAAATACATTCATACACATATACTCACACACACATATATACATATTCAGACACATACACATGCACACACACTCATACATACACACATATAATCATACACACATAAACACATGCACACACATCCACATTCACAGTATACACACATGCACACACAAACATACTCACACATACACACATATACTCATACACACATAAACACATTCACACACATATACTCACACTCACACATACACACATATGCTCATACATACATAAACACATTCGCACATACATACACATACTCTCACACACATATACACATTCAGGCACATACACTCACACAGATGTATAAATTCACACACTCGCACATACACATATATACTCATACACACTTAAACACATGTACACACAACCACAGGACACACATAATTCACATATACACGTGCACACAAAACCACATACATTCACATACACACTCACACATATACTGACATAAACATATTCACCCACACACAGTCTCAGAACTGGCAGGGACATCAGAAGTCATGCAGTTCAACCTCTGCACAAGAATTCTCTCTATTACATGTATAAAACGTGGTCACCTATGGTCCCTTTAATGAGCTCCAGTGAGGAGGAATCCATTACCTCCTGAGTCAGCTCATTTCATTTGGGAAACACTTTTCTCCATTGTAAAATGGCAGGGTTAGAACTGATGACCCCTTAAAGTTTCTTCCATTTCTGGATCCTCTGATTGCAACTTTCTTCTATTCTCCTCTCTCCCCTCACCCAGATATCTTCTTCCCTGGCTATGTGAGGTGCCGCCTTTCCTCTGACTGCCCAGGTCCTTTGAGGGCCCATGACTTCAGGTGAGATGGCAGGCCTGCCTAAACAGTAGGAAGTCTCCATTTTCAACCTGTGACCCAGGCTCCCTCCTTCGTAAACCATCAGATCTCCCCTGGGGTTTGGCCTTCATCTAGCCTATTCTTTCTCTAGCTGTTTTCTCCTTAAAGCTCCTGTGGTTTTTACGACTGCTGTTTTCTGGGCCCTGCGGGGCTGCTCTCTATGTTCTAGACAAGCCAAGGAGGCATCTTTTGGTTGGACCCTTAACAATCACTCTTTTTGTCTCTATCCTCTGACCCAGAGATCCTGCTGATGGGCACACATACATGCCTCAAGGTCAGACAGTCAGAGACCTAAAGAAAGCTCCCCAATACACCAAAATATTTATGGAAGCACATTCTATAATAGTGATGAACAAGAGACAAAGTCTATTCCAGTCAACTGGGGAAGGGCCAACCACATTGTGGTGCAAGAATGGGATGTGCAAGACACCATCACACCTCGAGGAACAAAGACCACGAAGAACACCGGAGGCACAGGAAGGTTGATGTGACCTGAGGCAGACCCAAGGACTAAGATCCAGGAAAACAATATTTTTTTTAAATGAATAGAATTTTTATTTTCCAAAATATATGCAAAAACAAATTTTAACATCAATTTTTTAAAAATTGTGTTCCAACTTCTCTTCCTCCTCCATTCCCAAACCCCACCCACTAGAACTCAAGCATTTCAAAATAAGTTATACATGAGTATGAATACAATGATGAAAATGGAAAGAACAAAAAAGCAACAACAAATCAAGACTGAACCCCATGTAATTAAAATTTAGATCCAGTTTGCCTCTGAAGATTTGTAAGGATGCATATTCCTTCTTCCCTCCTTTGAACAAGCTACAGACTTGAATTACTAGGGGTTATAGTGGATAGAGCACTGGGCCTAGAGTCAGGAAGACCTGAGTCAAAATTCACCTATGGACATGTACTAGCTGTGTGATCCTGAGCAAATCACTCAACTTCTGTTTGCCTCAGTTTCTTCATTTGTAAAATGGGAATAATAATATCCCCTGCTTCCTAGGATTGTTCTGAGGATCAAATGAAATAATAGTTGTAAAGCACTTATACTAAGGCCTGGCACATAGTAGGTGCTATATAAATGTTACCTATTATTACTGTTACTTCTTCTTCTTATTACCATCATCATCCCAGTACCTTCCATAGAAACACTAAAAATATGTCTAGATTCAAAGAGTTTTAGAGCAGGAAAGGACTTTAGAGACTTTCATCAGCTTTTCTCCCTCTCAGAAATATACTAAGGTATTCCCAGGATTAATTTAGGGTTGGAGAAAGGCCTGTGGGTTTGGGCTCAAATTTAACCAGCAAGCACTATGAACATTCAACTAGAGGACACAATGTTTGAATAATTTCTCCAGTCTTATTTATCACTTGTGACATTGTACAAGTTTGTTTTCCCTAAATTTGCACAGAAGAAAGGTATTTTTAGTTTAAAAGTATTCAGAACATGTCTTACTTTTTCTTTTCCTGCATTTTTTTTAAAACGATGATTTGAGACTAACAAAGCCAGATCTCTCTGGATACCCCCTCTGAATGCCCTTAGCTATTTTTGAGACTGTATCTCTCTTCCTTGATACCACTTAATACAATGTAGGTTACCAGGAAACCCAGTGTGTGGTAAAGTTCAACCTGGTCGCACCCTCTATATTTACTTTTTCTCACAGTAGTCTTTGGAAATGAAAGGGGCTTTAGACCCTTTTAGATCCACCTATCCCATTTTAGATAAGAGGAAACTGAGGCTCAGGGACAGGAAGGGATTTGGACAAAGCCACATAATTATCAGGTGGCAGAACCAGGATCCAAGCCCAATGCTCTGTCCATGGTACCAAGCTGCAAGTTGGCTTCATCCCCATGACCAAACAAGCCTCTTAGCATAGGCACATCACATAATGACCTATGGAAAGTTTCAGGGATGAAAGGAAACAGAGATGCTTCAAGCAAAATGAGGAGGGGGAGGAAAGTAGTTAAAGAAAGGAGTCAAGTCAGTACCAGAGAGTTTCAGGGGCTGGTTGGCAACTCAAAGGGATGACAGAGGTGGCCTTGCCACTGGGAGTCCCATCTTTGACCCTGTCAGAGCCTGCTCAATGGTCTTGGCTTCTGTACCCCATGGCTACACAGCTCTCTTGCAGTGAAATCTAGTTTAGAGTCAGTGAGGGGAGGCTCTGACAGAGCTAGAGGAAACTGGTCAAGATTGAAGCTTGGGTGGGGCAGCTAGGGGGTGCAGTGGATAGAGCACTGGCCCTGGATTCAGGAGGACCTAAGTTCAAATCAGGCCTCAGACACTTGATACTTACTAGCTGTGTGACCCTGGGCAAGTCACTTAACCCTCATTGCACCGCACAGAGAGAGAGAGAGAGAGAGAGAGAGAGAGAGAGAGAGAGAGAGAGAGAGAGAATTACACCTTCTCACACACATCTAATTAGAATCAAATAGACTTTTATTTGGGCGCTAAAGAAAATGACCAAGAGAGAAGAGACATGATTCTCTGAGATATCTTTCTCCTCGAACAGGAGAAAGGCAAAAGCCTTTTATAGATGGTAGATGGGGTGGCCACCACCTGACAATGGAAAGTTCCCTTTAGGGGTGGGGGAAAGCTTGAATGAGAGGTGGTGGCCTGGACTTCTGGAGTGATCTCTGTCCCCTGGCGCCCATCAGGTAGCAGCCAACCTAATAGGTTTATGTCCCTTACTTCTCAAGGTGTGTCTGTCCTTCAGTTTGGCTGGCCAATTTAAACTTTAATAGTCCCAAATTCCTTTATACGTCCCAACCCCATAACAGGTTCTTGTAGGAACAAGAGAAGTCTGAGATCCCTTCCACCTGGTGCTGTGAAAGGGGCGTTTGCCTTGGAAGGAGGCGGCCTGCAATTACCAGCGGCCTAATCCCCGGCAGGTCTCTTAACTTTCCTGAGCCCCAGGTTCCTAACTATTAAAATGAGGATGAAAAGATTGCTGCTAAGCTACTCCTGGGTTGTGAAGAAGGTACTTTGTCAACCTTCAAGCGCTATCTAAACACGAGCTATGATTATTAGCCCCTGAAGTCTCTGTGACAAGCATACTCTGCTGAAAGCTAGGTCAATATTGACTCTAGCATTCACTAGACCTCTAGCTCCCTCCGCCCCTCAACCCCAACCGTTCCCTTCCCTGTCTGCTTGAAGCACTGAGCCTTCCTTACCAAGGGTGGGGGCTCCGGGAAGTTGGCCCCCAGAGTTCCTACAGTGAAGGTTACCAGCCCAGACAGGGTCGGATTCCCTAGACAGGAAGGATCCTCCTCCAGAAGTCAGGTCATCTCTCCCCTTGCCTCTGGCCTTAACTCCACCAAAATCCCCATGTCTATATGCACCATGGTGAGAGTTTGGGGCCCATTTTAAGGGGCTAACTACAAGTTTCAGAGAAGGTGCTAATTTGCTAATTTGATAGAGGGATTTTACTCACCTAGAAGTTGTCTAGCTAATGATACTGTGGGTTCAATTCTTATCCTATCTCCATCTAAGGGAGGAACAAGCCCCCATAAACTTAGACCAAGGGTTCAGTAGCTATGCAAGGCATCATGACAATAGGTATTTAGTGGCAGAAATTAAAGTCAGAGAGTCACACCCTCATCTAAGTCAGGACTTCTTAAACTTTATCCACTCACTGACACCTTTTCACCCAAGAAATTTTTAAGTGACCCCAGGCATATATAACATAGGTATGCATAACCTTTTATTGTTGCTCAATTTTTTGTGACCCGCACATTCAGTTACTCGACCCCCATATGGGGTTTTGACCACAGTTTAAGAAGCTTTTATCTAAATCATGCCTTCTCTAGCCCATTGCCCAATCCAGGAAAAGTCCTTTACCCTCTCTGCATCTTGAGAGTCATAGGGCAGAAAAAGTGCTGGATTGGGAGACAGAGGGCCTGCCTTCAAATCTCAGATCTGCTTCTTTCTACCTGTGTGACCTTAGTCAAGTCCCATAATAATAGCTAACATTTTTATAAAGCTTTAAGGTTTGCAAAGCACTTTACAAATTTTATCTCACTTGACCCTCATAGCAATTCTGTGTTGTAAGTAATATAATTATTCCCACTATAGAGATGAAATATCTGAGGCTGAGAGAGGTCAAGTGACTCACCCAGGGTCACATGGCTAATAATGTGTCTGAGGTAGGATTCCAACTTGGGTTATCCTCTCTGGGCCTCAGTTTCTCCATCTGTAAGATAAAGGGGTTGAACTAGATTCCTCTATTATGCTTTCTAGTCCTATATCTATCATCTTTGGCACCAGACTTATGATTTTACTGATGGAAAAATGTGGAAAAATATCTTCTACCAATTCAGCAGACAACTCTTTGGCAACTCAAGAGTCTCAGAGAGTTCTGTGAGGCAGAGAGGGGTTAGATGATCTGAAAATACTTACAAAGAACCCCAGGGACTGAGTGAGGACAAAGAGCTTCAGGAGGGTTTGTGGACAGTCTTACAGCACTCTACAGGATGGAAGGCACTAGATCCATTATCATCCTACAAACAAAATGAGATATTCCCTAGCACGTCCCTACTCCTCCCCATCAGCTTCCCTTTTGCTCCTCAGCAGCGAGTCTCCCACTTGTGGCCACAACCTTGGAACTTAGACCTTTCTCCTCATTTCCCATCATGCTCAGTTCCGTTGGTGAAGGTGATGGGGCTCAAATCCAAATGTAGAAAGGTAGGGTGCCATACTGGACACCATGCTGGTCTTAGAGTTAGGAGTGATTCAAACCTGGGGGTAGAGAGCTAGGTGATGAGCAGCAGCCCTGGAGTCAGGAGAACATGAGTTCAAATCTGACCTCAGACACTTGACAGTTATTAGCTATGTGACCCTGGGCAAGTCACTTAACCCCATTGCCTCTTACAAAAATAGAGAAAGGGTTCAAATCTGATCCTAGTAGTAACATGTTTGATTCTGTGATGGGGGTGGGGCATCTTCTTTCGGTGTCATTTTCTTCATCCATAAAATGGATATTAAAAACAGCACCTAGATTACAGGGTTATTGTGAGGATCAAATGAGATGGTAGATGTAAAAGCACTTTGCAAGGTACACATACACACACATATAGGCACTTATATAGAAAAATAAGCACATGTTTAAGTGCTAGCCATTATTATGATTTTCTCACCCACAAAATGGGGTTAATGCTAACTATGGTGGCTGTACCTGACTTACTGTAAGGCTCAAATGGGATAATAATAATTGTAGTAATGATAGTGAGCTTTTATATGGCACATGAGATAATATATGCAAAACACTTTGTAAACTTTAAAGCACTATCTAAATGCCAGCTATTGTTACTAACAGTTAAAAGATCTAGCTATGCTTAGCCTAGAAAAGAGAATGCTTAGGGAGAAGGTAATAGCTGTCTTCAAGGATTTGAAAGGCTAGCCTATGAAAGAGAGATGAGAACAGAGGAGAAATGGGTGGAAATTACCCCAAGACAGATTTTGGCTCACAATGAGGGAGAATTTAATTATTCCCCATCACTTAGGTTTTCTTCTCATGGACCTCCTTAGACCGGGATCACTTAGAAGATCAGTTACCAGGAATATTTTAAGGAGGACTCGTGATTTGGGGAAGAGTTTGGACCTCTAAGTTCCCCTGATTCCATGAATCAGAGCTGTCCAGAAATAGGAAGGGCCAACTCATCAAGTCCTGAGTTTCCATGCCTTGGAGGAAGAGGCTGGCTGACACTCTTGTCAGTAACACTGAAGGAAAGGTGTACAACTTGGGAAGGGGGTTGGGCTAGGGGAGTGCTTAGGTAACTGCCGATTATAGAATTCTGAGGTTCCACACACTCACCAGTTGAATGTCTAGATGGCAACCAAAGCCAATCCCTATAACTAGGAAGATTTCTTTTAAAGGATGCCTGGGGGGCAGCTAGGTGGTGCAGTGGATAAAGCACCGGCCCTAGAGTTCAAATCCTGCCTCAGACACTTGACACTTACTAGCTGTGTGACCCTGGGCAAGTCACTTAACCCCCATTGCCCCGCAAAAAAAAAAAATTTAAATAAAAAAATAAAAGGATGCCCTTTGTAAGGTTACTGAGTACAGTTATCCCTTCCACATTACAGGGGTTTAAGGGCATGGAGCCCCCACCCCCCATTCCCACAATGAAAATCCACAAGAAGAAGCCTGAATCATTATGGCATTAAAAGATAAAATATGTTGACATTATACAGTACTATACATATAGTTTATGAGTTTATGAGTTTCTGTGTCATCTGCTGGCCTTTGCATATCATCTGCAGCTTCCACAAAATTCCTCCAAAATTCCATTTAATTTCTTATGCCAATCCCCAAAATATTGAAACTGTGATGGGGAAAGTCATGATATGGAAGGGATAACTGGTAGTAGTAGTAGTAGTAGTAGTAGTAGTAGTAGTAGTAGTAGTAGTAGTAGTAGTGGTGGTGGTGGTGGTGGTGGTGGTGGTGATGGTGATGGTGGTGGAGGTTGTGGTTGTAGTTGTAGTTATCATCATTGTTTTCATCTTTGTAGTGGTGATAGTGGTAGTAGTAATAGTAATATTAGCTAGAATTCATGATAGCACTTTAAGGCTTTCGAAGTGATTTCTATACATTATTTCTTTTGACCCTTTGTAACAGCCTTGTGAAGCAGTTGCTATTATTACCTGAATTTTACAGATAAGGAAACTGAGTTTCAGAGAGCTTTAGTGTCTTTATGAGACTATCTGTCTCTCTTTCTGTCTCTTTGTGTATGCCTGTCTCCCTCTCCCTCTTGCTCTCCCTTTTTTCCTCTCCTCTTTTTCTCTCTCACTGTCTGTCTGTCTGTCTGTCTGTCTCTTTCTCTTTCTCTCTCTCTCTCTCTCTCTCTCTCTCTCTCTCTCACACACACACACACACACACACACACACACACACACACACACGCACACACTGATAGGTCCAGCCAGAGTTTAGCTTTGTCTATGTGACAATACTTAGAGAACCCTTTGTTCTGAGCATCTTTATCCCAACTACACAAATTGAGTTTGTTCCTGGCCCAGATCCTTTTTTCTCTGACTATCCAAAAAAGCTTGAATTCCCTTTTCTAGCTTTGTTTCAAAGCAGGGCCCTCTTGGCCATGAGGGAAGTAGCAACTCCATTTGGTTCCCCTATTCCTGGCTCTAGCCTGGGCAGAATGCTCTGATTTTTGGAATTTCTGAGAGCTACCACAACTCGGCTGGAGTCTACAGAATTCTTTTTTCTCTTTGCCTCCCTCCCCACTCCCTGTCCTTTTTATTCATTATTCTCTGTCTCCCTCTTCAATGGCTGGGCTCTGTTCTGCTTGGTCTGTTGCTCAGCTGCAGCCAGTCAATCTCTCCTCTCTGCCTACTTACTCCTTCTACATTAGCACCCACAAGCAGAATGATTCAACATCTCTAAGCACCAATACCCAGAAGGCTGAAGCCTAACAATAGGGACTATCTCATTGATGTTGATACAATGGAGGCCAATGATTCCAGGATTTAGTAATAATACCTCACATTTTCATAATACTTTACCACTTACTAAGCACACTCCTCATAGCAATCCCAAGGGGTTGGTAGAGGAAGTTTTTATTACCCCTGTTTTGCAGATGAAGATCTCAGGGATGCCACATGGCTGTGAATTGTAGCCATGATCTCAGAAGATCAAAATTGTTGTTAATCAGGGGCAGCTAGGTGGCACAGTGGATAAAGCACCGGCCCTGGATTCAGAAGGACCTGAGTTCAAATCCAGCCTCAGACACTTGACACTTACTAGCTGTGTGACCCTGGACAAGTCACTTAACCCCCATTGCCCTGCCAAAAAAAAAATGTGTTGGTAATCTGAAGAGCAATGGTGAGTGCTGGGAGGCTAGACATATCCATATCAACAAATATTAAGTGAGTGCAAGATGTAGATTAAGAGATATCATTCAAGACATTGATGAATGGAAAAGGAGGTGGGCAGGTCATACAGTGACAATGGCAATTTATAAGTGGGTAGCCTAAATGCAGCTAACCTCTACCATATATTTAAAAAATCAGAAGAAAGAACCCATCAGAAATATATTTAACATGATTGCAGATGTATAACCTATTTCAGATTTTTTGCCATCTTGGGGAGGGGATAGGGGAGAGAGGGAAAAAAATTTGGAACTCAAAATCTTATTTAAAAAATGAATGGTGGGGCAGCTGGGTGGCACAGTGGATAAAGTACCAGTCCTGGATTCAGGAGGACTGAGTTCAAATCTGGCCTCAGACACTTGACATTTACTAGCTGTGTGACGCTGGGCAAGTCACTTAACCCTCATTGCCCCACCAAAAAAAAAGAAGGGAAAAAATGAATGGTAAGGGGGCAGCTAGGTGGTGCAGTGTATAAAGCACTGGCCCTGGATTCAGGAGGACTGAGTTCAAATCTGGCCTCAGACACTTGACATTTACTAGCTGTGTGACCCTGGGCAAGTCACTTAACCCTCATTGCCCCACCAAAAAAAAAGAAGAAGGGAAAAAATGAATGGTAAGGGGGCAGCTAGGTGGTGCAGTGTGTAAAGCACTGGCCCTGGATTCAGGAGGACCTGAGTTCAAATCTGGCCTCAGACACTTGACACTTACTAGCTGTGTGACCCATGGCAAGTCACTAATTATAAAAAAATGGGAGTTGTGTCAGGGTCCTCTCTTTTTAATAGCCCCAATAAAAATTCATTCTACCTTGAAAAAGAAAAAGACAAAAGAAAGAACCCATTAATCAACACCCAATTATTAAGGGTCCATGATGTACCAGATCTTAGATGCAGGGTGGGGGTGGGGAGAAATTTCAAAGATAAAAGTGTTCAAGTCCTTTCTCTCAAGGATCTTACTTTCTATAAGAGGAGGCAACTTATACATGTGTAAGTATATACAGAATAAAATACAAGATAATTTGGGGCGGGGAAATCCAGCCCATTGACTAGTTATTACATAGCAGGTTTAAAGAAAGATTTGGATAAGTATCACACACCTTGAGAAGGGGTAGCAAGGTTGTAATCTGCATTGGTGGAGAGGGTATCCACACTGATGAGATCCCAAAGGCATCTAAATATCTGACTAGAGAAGAGGAAATTGAAACTCAGAGATGATGAATGACTTACCCATGGACACATGGGCACAGCTAGGACTTAAGGCATAACGTACTGGCTTTGGGGCCATTTAAATCATTGTTCTCCTACTTAGAATATATGTGCCATTGAAATGATATCAATTCTCTTGGCCTCAGTTTCTTCATTTGTAAAATGTGAATAGATAATAATAGCAACTACTTCCCAAGGTTTCTGTCAGGATCAAATGAGGCTATATTTGTAAAGTGCACACTTTAATGTGCTATATTAATGTTAACTATTATTATTATTAACTTATACTTCACAGCAGAATATAAGAACCAATCTATGAGACATCACTTCAAAATCTTGACACATCATTGCCTTCCTTCTTGTTTGAGGCTCCTTAGAATACTAGATGAATGGATCAGTTAGGCTTACTCTATGTTTGTTTCATGATCACACCATACCTGACCACTGATATTCAATGAACCAACAAGCATTCACTGCAACCTCCTCGTATGAAGGATATGAATGGCTCAGTGCAAACCCATCACCACTATTAGGAAAAAGAAACAAACAAAAAAAAATTTAGAGTGCATGCTTTTCTGGTAGCAGATCATCTGTGTATATACAGCACTGCTGTTATAAGAAGGCAGAGCTGACCTTCCAACAGCTAGAAAGGAAGGAGCAAAGATATTTGGCGCATAGGGCGCAGCTCCTCTCTTCTGGTGGCAGAGCCTACTACTATACTGCATAGATGAGGAGGAGGAGGAGGAGGAGGAAGAGGAGGAGCAGGAGGAGGAGGAGGAGGAGGAGGAGGAAGAGGATAGGTGCAGAGGGAAAGAGAGGGTAGAGAGATATGGAGCATCCTCTTCTCAGGGAACTCACAGTCTTGTGAGACTAAAGCTATGCCCATATACACAACACAGTCACAAGCACACAAAAAGACATGCAGACAGGAGGAAATGTGTAGAATGCAAATAGTACCCAAGACATGGGGTAAGAATTGACAAAGAGGTGTTCAAATCAAAGGAAAAATAGCAGCTTGCATGTATATAGCACTTTAACATTTGTAAAGTCCATAATGGACAACTCTAATAATTTAAAAGTACTTCATTTTTTCTGTACCAAAATTAGGCACCCGTTGCTCCTTGTTCTACCCTCTAGGGTCAAGCAGACCAAGTTGAACTCCTTCTTTCACCAGACACTTTCAAATACTTGATGATCACTTTCATGTTTGCTCTAAGTTTTACTTTTCCTTCTCGGTGTCAACATCTCTAGTCTAGTCAAGTATTCCTCATATAACATGGTTTCCAAACTTTTCACCTCCTATGTCGTTGGTGTTAGAAATAGGGAGGGAGGTCCACATTTCTGCCATGGTCCCCAGTGCCCTCACCATCCTCTTTGAGATGAATACCAATTAGTCAACGTCTCTCTTGAAATGTGGTACCCAACCCTGAACCCAACACTCCAGACGGGGTCTGACCAAGGCAAGAGTTGACGTTTTGTGAAACGGGTGCGATGTGGAGAAGGGAGAACTATACAGGATGGGGCTGTGTTTGCTCTCTGAAAGGGTGGGATGAGAGAATTGGTGGGAAGGAAAAAGTGAAAAGTGTCTGAGCACCTGCAGCCTGATAAAATGGAAGCTGCATTGGACTTGGAATCAGGAATCAGGACGGCGCACTGCCTCCTCCCCCACCAATCAGGTGCAGTTTCTTCTTGGCAAGGTTAAAGGCCACAAGTCCCCAAACATGGCCTTCCCCTGATCTAGTGCCTCAGTGCTGAGCCAGACTGTGGAGCCAACCATCTCAAGAAGCCAGAGGAGCCTTGGGATGGGATACACAGAACAACAGGCTGGCAAGACTATACTCCTCTGCCTGCTGCCTCTCTGCCATGGAGCCCTGCACAGGGAAGTGAGGGAGACAAAAGTGGTCCCTAGTTACTGGGACCAATGGCTGGCAGAGAGAAAGATGGAAAGAGACAGAGACAGAGATAGATTTGTCTTTTAGGGGTGGTGCTTTATTTCTCCCTCATCATTCTCTTCTGCAAGTAAACTAGTCCCAGATCCTCCCAGGGAGACTGAGCTTCTGATAAGAGAAGGAGGGGAAGTTGGGCTTCATTTCTTTCTCCATTGACCTCTGCCCTGACTCCCTGGGCCTCAGCTGGGCCAGATGAGACACAAGCATGCAAGAGAGACTAGAAACACGCTGGAAACCAGATGCTGCCTCTGAGTTGCGCCTTCCTAGGTAAATAAATTACACACCAAACAGAAACAATCTGCTACCTGCCTCTCCCGATTCAGAGGAAGCCGGTGGCACACAGGAGAGATGAATCTTCTCTGGAGCAGCTTTATAGGTATGCATTTTTCACATTATCAAAAGTGCCCTGGAGGCCTGTGAGGATGGGGGCAGCCTAGAGCTCAGTGTGCTTCTGTTCCCCCTCCAGTCAATCATGGCCCTAGAATAACTCCAGTCAGCAGGAAGATGGGTCCTTTAGGGTGGAGACCATTAAAGTGAGTTAAAAGAAGTAGGCTGTCATTGTCATGTAGCTAAAAGAGCAAGGGGAGAAGTTATTTTTTTATAGGCAGAGGACGTGGGTTTGAATCCTAGCTTCACCACTTACTATGCATGTCAATTTGGACAATTCTTTTAACCTCTCTAGGTCTCAGTTTCCTCAACAATCAAATGAGGGGGTTGGGTTAGATGACCACTACCAGCCCTGAGTCTATCATCCTACCTCTTCGGAAAGAACAGAGGACCCTAGAGGTAACCGATCCATGTCTTGAAAAGGAGGATCAGCAATAGCCTGGATTCTGCCTCCAGGCCTAATGCTTCAGGATTAGGACCCATCATCACAGGATGTTATAAGCAGGATGAGTCAGAGGGTCACAGATTCAGGGCTGGAAGTTAACTCCAAAATCCATTTAGTTCAGCTCTTACCCCATTTTACGGATGAGGAAACTGACACTCAGAAAGGCAATGGTGTCAGGTACAGGCAAAGTTAAAACTCAGGGAGGAATTTCTGGTTGTGAGAGATATTAAAATAGAGGATCCAGGCTGGCCAGGAAGGCTGGAAGAAGCAAGGTTAATAAAGGACATTTTCTCCACCTGGCTCTGCCTCTAACTTTCTGGCGTTTGCTACCACACCTCAGCTGCAGTCTTACTTTGCAACTTCCTGCAGAGCCTGGAGCCTCTGCACCCCAGAACATCCATCTACCCCTTTGACCTCTGCACCTGGAAACATCCCTCTGCCGTGCCAGCCCCCTGGATCCCAAGGGAGCTCCTCCTATGGCCTCCATTTTGGGAAGGGGCCCAGGCTGGCCAAACTTCGTTGCCTATCTGACTCTGTTTCCAGACTTTGATAGAGCTCTCTCTTCCCCTAACCCTTTTCAGGTCCCTTTTGTGTAGTTTTCCCCTGTTAGAAGGTAAGCTCCTTGGGGCAGCTTGGTGGCACAGTGGATAGAGCACCAGCCCTGGAGTCAGGAGGACCCAAGTTCAAATTCGGCCTCAGACACTTGACACTTACTAGCTGTGTGCCTGGGGAAGCCTCAATCAAAAAAAAAAAAGAGGTAAGCTCTTTGAGGGAAGGGACTGTCTTTTTTTTGTTCTTTTATTTGTATCATAGCCAGGTAGCGGCATATTGCCTAGAACATGTTGTTATTGTTGTTGTTGTTCTTAAATCATGTGCAACTCTATATAGCCCCATGAAAGTCCATAGGGTTTACTAGCAAAGATACTGGAATGGTTTGCTATTTCTCTCTCCAGTGTGTCCCCATTTTTTTTTAAGATAAAGAACTGAAGCAAACAGGATTAAGTGACTTGCCCAGGGTCACACAACTAATAAGTCTCTGAGGTCAAATTTGAACTCGGATCTTCCTGACTACAGATCCAGTGCTTTATCCACTGTACCACCTAGGGGCCCTGAATAAACACATAGTAAGCACTTCATAAATGCTTATTGCCTTGCCTTCTTGCCTCTCAGTCTCCTAGTGATTTGACCTACAATTCTTTGTGCCTCTTTTGTTATAACTCTGACCCTATCTCCTTAGGCATATATACCCACACCTATAGCCTGACCTGACAACTCAGGCAGTTCATTCAGAGGACCTGGCTTTGAATAGCAGCTGTACCCTGTGACTTTGGGTCAGTCAAGTCACTTACCTTCCCTGGGCCTCAATTTCCTCATGGCTAAAATGAGTGAGCCAGGATAGAGCATTTCTTCCTGCTCTGAATCCTACAGAAGCAAGGAAACTATGACATTGGCAGAGGCTGATTCTGGGGAGGGGGCTCTATAGTCCATGACCTTGAGGATCCCTGAGACAAGTATAGAATTCCTGGCTTCCTTCAAAATCCCACTCACGTGCCACCTCCTATAAGCTCCCTCCTTCTTGAAATTTCTCTGTATCACCTTGTATCTTCTTTATGCTTTTTAATCTTGGTACATGTTTAATTCTTCCAGGAGGAAGCAAACTTCTTGAGGACTGAGGTTGCTTTATATCTTCCCACTTGTGTATACCTAACACCTAACCTTGCACACAGGGGGTACTTAATAAACAAATGCTGAATTGAATCCAAATTGGGCCAAATGAGACAGGAAGCAGAACTGTAACAGTGAGTTGTGAAAGAGGGTGGTCACATTGGTATTATCTACAATCCCTTGAGAGCTAGGGAACTACAGAAATAATAGCTAACATTTATATAGCACTTACTATTCATCAGGCACTGTGCTGAGTGCTTTACAATTATTACCTCATCTGACCCTCACAACAACTCTTGGAGGTAGTTGCTACTATTATCCCCATTTTCCAGATGAGGAAACTGAGGCAAATTGAAGTTAAGTGACTTAGCCAGGGTCACGCAGTTAAGTAGGTATCTGAAGCTGCATTTGAACTCAGGTCTCCCTGATTCCAGGCCAGACATTCTGTTCACTGCACTGCCCAGCTGCTTAAACCATTTTACCTCCCTAACACTCAGTTTCCTCATCTGGAAAATGAGGAGGTTGGACTAGATGGGCCAGAGAAGGCAGAAATCGGTGATCCTCTGACCCTGTGGCCGGTTTCCCTGGTCCTCTGTTAGGGACCTCTAAGGTCCCTAGCATGTCAAAGTTCCATGATTCTATGAACCCATTCCCTGTGTGTCCTTGAGCAAGACCGAGCCCCCAGCTCATCATCTGGAAAATGAGGGGGATCAGTTGGATGATTTCCAAGGACTCTTCTAGTTCTTATATGTACCATGAGATCTATGAAATTGAAAAACAAAAAACAACAAAAACAAGCCCAAACCCTGATTAAAAATACCTAGCTGAACTACTGTTGTGGGGGCGGCTACCTACAGACACAACCCCTGCCTCCGCTCTGGGTACAGCCCTGATCCGGAGACCCTGATGGAGGAAGCACACAGACAGACCTCACCAGCCCTAATCCCATCTGTGAACAAATAAGAGGCATTAACAGGTCAAAGTTAAGGGCGTTCTGAGGGTCAAGTGGCAGCTAGCCCATCATCTCTCATCCTCCAGCACTTAAGCAAGGAGCAAGGGCTCCTCTCTCCTGACCCCTTTCCCTTCTCCGTGTTTGTTTGGGAGATCTTGGGGATTTCCATCTTTAGGTGGCTGGCAGCAGGGCAGAGGAAGGGGTTGGCTGGGCACCCGTGTTTGTGGGTGCCCTCGAATGTTGACAGCAACATCGTGACTCTGCATTATCCAGGCTCATAATGAGTTCTCATTGCAATGGGTTTGATGGAATAATTATGTTCCAGAAAAAAAAAAAACTGCAGGAAACCGAGTTCTCCTTCTTAAAGGGCAGGATCATCAAACATCCTTGCCACATTATTTGCAGTCACACCTTCTGCTGCATCTGCTTCCTTAAAAAAAAAAAAAAAGATCTCCAACTCCAATCTGATCTGAATATATAAATCTGAATTATCACAGCGAAGGCAATGCGCTCACACCTTTTTCTTTTTTTTATCTGTTGCCATGGTGATTAGATAAAATTCACGCCAAGTCTCCAGGGAAGGATGGAATTATTTCAGACAGTTTCTCACCCCTCTCTGTAACATGCCTGGGCACCATCTCCCTGGCTTGAGCAGGAAAACAGGGAAGCAGGGAATGGGTTGGATTTCTGGAGGTTTATCTAAGAAAAAGAGGACTGAAGAACATCCCCGGATACGTTCGCTGTGCTAATTCCACGCCTCACAACCCTACAGTGGACCGGCTCTGACCACTCTACAGGTTCCTCATTCTCCACTTCCAGCCAACTGGGAGAAAATGGAGGCCTCAGAGGATAGAAGACAATGACCTTCTTCAAGGTCAGCCAGAGAGACAGAACTTGAACCCTGAATCCTGAAGGTGTGGGTTTTAGCCACTCTCTCCCCACTGGATCTGATCCAAGGATGCTGCCTTCTACAGAAGGGGAGGAATCCAACCCTCTGAGTCCCGTGCACATCCTGACCAACAAGTCCCAGCCAGAGATCGCTACTCTTGGGGGCTATTAACAACGGACATGATTTATTAAAAGCATTTGAAGAAAAACAAACCTGTATTGACTGGGTTGCTATTTATACCCTTCTTTCTTCGGGCTTCCTCTGCCATATATATGAGTTTTTCTTATGGGACTTAGAGCAACTACTTGCCTGAAATATAGCAAAAGTAAAAAAGTTCCCTCCCCAGTTCTAGGATCATCTTCTCCACACAAGGACCTGGGTTCTGGATCCCTGGGAATAGGATTTTCAGGGACCTCAAGTTCTGGAAAAGTCCTTTGTTCTCTCAGCCTAAAGGAAAGGCATTCAGCCTTGTAAAATTCAAGAATGGCTCAACAAAACAGAGAGGGTGGGATGATAATTTGTGTTTATTTCCTCCAGTGGTTCATGATAAGGTCTTATTAATAATCTTGTCAATAAAGGGGAAGCCCCACCCCCACCTCCAATCACTTAGAGCTATATTTTTAACTATGGGAGAGTTTAAGAAAAAATCTGGAAGTCAGGAGAGTACTGTACCATATATACTGTAACAATTTAATCCAGAATACCAGGGAAAGTTCTCTCTAGCCTAGATTTAAATGAAGAATTAAGGCAATTAGGCAATTTGGAAAGAAGTGTGTTTTTTTCTTTTCCATCACAGTTATGGAGAGATGTAGGGATTGAAGACTCCTAGATTCCAGTCCTTGACTTGCTACAGTCTCTGGATGCTCTCTGAGGAATGCTTCCTAGGTCCCAATGTAGGGATAGAGAGGGAAAGGGGAAAGGGACAGGGAATAAGTATTTATATAGCACCTACTATGTGCCAGGCACTGTGCGCAGCACTTTACAAACATGATCTCATCTGATCCTCACAACAAACCTGGAAAGTATGTCTTGTTATGATATGCATTTTATACATTTGGGAAAACTGAGTGGTTAAGTGACTTGCTTAGGGTCACACAACTAATGAATGTCTGGGATTAGATTTGAATTCAGATTTCCTGACTCCAGGCCCAGTTGCCATCCATAGCACCACCTAGCTGCCTCTGTCTAGGATCCCCAACTGGGAAAAGGAATCTCTTTCCATTCCTTGGAGAGTGGAATAGAATGGATGACCACTACTATCGGTGTCCCAGATAGTTTCTAAATCCTGATATCAAGGAAGAAACTTTTCTCAAAATAAAAAAAAAAAGGAAAGAAAGGAAAAAAAGAAAAAAGGAAGAGACTTTATAATCAGGGCTTCATGGGCAAAATGAAGACACTCAGAAAGAAAAGAACCAAGTAACTCTATTTTTTGCAGCTGACTCCCTCCTTTTGCCCTAATTTAACTACTGCCCCTCTTCATACTCGATGGGTGAAGAAGACAGATCATGGCTGATGTAGGAGAGCCTGACCTAGGGATGTCATCAAAACTGAAATCCGTGTCCCCAGAGTGATGTAGCCAAAAGAGCCCTGGATGGAGTCAGGTTCCTAGTCCCTACTTTAATGTTATCTAGCATGACTGGCCACACCACTCTGAGCCTCAGTAGCTTCATTGGTAAAAAAAATAAAAAATAAAAAGAGGGCACTGGATTAGATCATTTCTAAATTCTCTTCCTTCTCTCACACTCTGTGACTGGTAACCAAGTAAGTGAGAGAAAGAGGGGCCTATTGTAGATACAAAGTGAGAGAGGTTTGGGCTGGACATTAAGAAAGGACTTGACAAGGGTGATGGTGAGAAAGAAGGCAACTAGACACTGGAAAAGACAGCTGAAGAAGCTCATAACAGCTAGGAGAAACAGCCAGGGATTCTGGTACTAGGATTATACCTGCCTGGAAGCAATGGGAGGGACACAATGACCCCTGGAGCCCAGAGCTTCCACCACACCCTTTCCCAACCTCGGCCCCGCATAAAGACAGCCAGGAACTCCTAATTGGAGCAGTGCAGTGTGTGCATCCAGGACTGTTCACTTTATGATGTGCCTTTCCGAGCTAGGCACAGAAGGCAACCCTTCATTAAATTCGACACCAGGGAATTAATTCAACTCACTCCCATCAGTCTGTCTCTGTCACCCTCTCCCCTAAACAGCCATCTCTCCTTGATCTTCCATACTTTCATGTCAAAAGTTCTTGGAAAAAGGAGGTTTCTTCTGTCTGTCACCTGAAACTATGACTATATTCCAGACCAGGACTTGGGGCTGAAACCAGGAGGGTATGGATGGGAAATGTGCATAACGCATATACATACGCGCAGGTAGAGCTTTAAGTAGACAGGTCTACACAACACATTTAAATAGATGGAAAGCAAAGGACTATGGGCAATAAGCTCTGCTTCTCCCTCCTGGAGAAGAAAGAAGGATTTGAAAAGCTGACAGTGACAGCTCCCTGGTTCACCCCAGTTTATTAGCTATTCTTGAAACAGCAACTTCATAATTATAGCCCTTTCAGGAGGGAGTTGTGTGTGCATGAGAGAGCAGAAGAGAGGGAGGAAGAGAAGGAGGGGAGACTATAAGAGAGACACCTGAGCTACTTAAGTTTCCATGCTGTTGTGAAGGCTCCTCACCTTACTAAAATGTAAAACTCTAAAAGCATCCACCACCGCCCCTCCTTTTACCTCCCTATTACTCACGATTCCCCGTTGGGTCAAAATTCTGAAAACTAGGAATGGGGAAGAAGGAGTGAAAACCTTCAAGCTATTCCCACCTAAGTTGAATGTTGTATTCTCCACCTATCCCTAAGACAAAAGATTTTCAAGGATAGTTGCAAGTGAGATAAGTCAAACAGACAAAGTGAGATGAGATAGAGATAATGTGGGTTACCAGGGCACTCAACTTCAACAGAAGGCTTTGGAGGGGGCAGCTAGATGGCACAGCAGATAGAGCACTGGCCCTGGAGTCAGGAGGACTTGAGTTCAAATTCTGCCTCAGACACTTGACACTTATTAGCTGTGTGACCCTGGGCAAGTCACTTAACCCCAATTGCCCCACCAAAGAGAGAGAGAGAGAAGAACAAGGCTTTGGAGGAGGGGGCCATAAATAATAGCTACTTAACAGGTAACAAAATGGCATAGTTAATCTTTGAATCCAAATCCCGTGACTCCAAATCCCAGGCTCTTTCCACCATACCATGCTGCCTTCCACAGTGCACATTTCAAGGTTTGAAAAACACTTTCCTCTCAGTAACCCTTTGAAAAGATGAGAAAACTGGGGATCAGAAAGGTTAGGTGATTTGCACAGGGTCACACAGCTAGGAAGTGTCTGAGCCAAGTTTTGAACCTAGGTTGAAGAATCTTAAGATACTTGTCTAAGATCACAAGACAAATCAGTGAACAAGTTAAACCCCCACACCCAGTCTCTGCTGACTTATCTCGGTCATAGGATGCTACAGCTGAAAAGGCACTCAGAGTCCAGCTATCTCAACTCTGAGCACACTCACAGCTTCTACTCCTCTCCTTCCTAAAATCCAAAGCAATTGGAATACTCCCACAGAAACTGAAGAAAGGAAAGTATCTATTTAATCTAACATTATTGAGTGCCTACAGTGTGCAAGCCATTGTAGACAAATAAAAGGACCCCTTGCTCACGGGAGGACCACACCTGGATAAGAGGATGTCTGTGGGATCTTTTCCTACATCAGAGACTCAGATACAAGAAATAAAAATCAGCTCACTCATCAGGAAGATGCGGCACCCACATTATGCCCTTCTTTAGGAAAACCTGCTATACAGACTGCTCTACAGAACTCAGAAAATACGTGAGGACTACTAATAGAAATAGACTAAAATAATAGAAAATAGACAGGACTACTAATGAGGAGGTCATATTACAAAAGGTTCTTTGCTTTACAAAGAGTGTGACAGTAGGGTTTTGGTTTATTTTTGTTTTAAAAGGCGAACCTCTACTTGTAATTCTCAGTTTTGATTTTTATATAATTTTCGAGAATGTTATGAATATTTCCAGAATATCCTTAAAAACACCTGAAGTTTCATGGACAATAATTTTTTTATTATTCTATGTCATAGAAACACTTGTTTTATTCCATAAATTAAAAATAAAAGGAATAAAAAATTAAAAGAAATTCTAAGCAGAAGGTAAGTTCCTATGGAGCAGGGATTATGGAATTTTGTCTTTAATTCCCCTCACACACCACTGTACTTTGCACAGAACAGGAACATAATAATAATAATAACAATAATAATAATGGTGGTAGTAGTAGTAGCAGCAGCAGCAGAAGTAGTAGTAGAACTAGAACTAGTACTACTAGTAGTAAATAGCCAGCGATTATATGGCATTTTAGGATTTGCAAAGCGTTTTATATATGTTATCTAATTTGTTCCTTGCAATAGCCCTATAAGGTAAATTCTGTTATCTCTATTTCACTATAAAGAAACTGAAATGGGGGGGTCAGCTAGGTGGCGCAGTGGATAGAGCACTGGCCCTGGATTCAGGAGGACCTGAGTTCAAATCTGGACTCAGACACTTGACACTTACTAGCTGTGTGACCCTGAGCAAGTCACTTAACCCTCATTGCCCAGCCCAAAGAAAAAAGAAACTGAAATTGAGAGAGGTTAGGTGATTACCCCAGGATCATCCAGCTGGTATCTGAGTTATCAGATAACCTCATGATTCCCAGGCTAGTGCTTTGGCTACGATGCCACCTCACTATCTCTCATAATAAATGTTTATCAAACATGCCTAGTATGATAAAATGAAGAAAGTAAAATGTGCCTATGTGGTCATTCAGTTGTTTCAGTCATATTTGCCTCTTTGTGACCCCCCATTTGGGGTTTTCATGGCAAAGATCTGACAGTGATTTTCCATCTCCTCCAGCTCATTTTACAGATGAGGAATGACTTGCCCAGGGTCACACGGCCAGTAAGTGTCTGAGAACAGATTTGAACTCAGGAAGGTGAGTCTCCCATACTCCAGGTCCAGCACTCTATCCACTGCTCTACCTCACTGCCCTCAAAATATCCTTGTACCTGAAGCTACAGCAGGCAAGGACCATACGTAATACAAGCATAAAACCAAAATTAATTCTTAGCGGGCTCTTCACAGTGCTCTGGTGTAAGGGCCTTCTATCACCAGTGCATAGAGAATAAAACACACTTGCTATAGTAGACAGAGCACTAAACCAGGAGTCAAGGAGACCTGAACTCGAACCCTGGCTGTCTTGTGAGATTTCCCTCCCTGGGCCTCGTTTTCCTCTTCTGTAAAATGAGGGGGTTGGACTAGATGACCTCTCAGGGCCCTTCTGGCACTAGGACTCGATGATGCAAAGCAACATACTTTGCACACAGGATGTTCTTAATAATGAGTTGGATGAATGAATAAATGAATGAATTACAACCAGGGAAAGGATGACTGCAAGGATGAGTTTGTGTGCCTTGGGGGAGAGGGGGAGGTTGGTGTTGGTGGGAGGGAAAAGAAATCATTATTCCAGAATAGAATCAAAAGCAGGAGCTTATGTGCCTGTACCAGACAAGAAACCAGCAGCTGGCACACACCTCTCTGCCCAATTTACCCATTAGTCCCCACGGCCCCTTGAGTGACACACGGAACACACCCAGGCCCTCAGAGAGGATCACCTTTCCTCACTCGAGTTTCCCTATTTGCAAAGACCCACCGGCTTCCTGCCTTTCTCTTGTAACACAAGTCAGGGGGTGGGCATGAAAAGGGGTCCATTGAGAAAGTCAGGGGGTAATTATCTGCAACCCCACCCTCGTTCAGCTTCAGAGCTCCCTGATCATCTTTCTCCTGCAACCTCCCTCCTCTGCACCCTAAGCCTAAGGACACCAGCTGCATAACAGAAGGTCCTAAACTGCTTTGAAGCCCTTCTCCCATTCATAGAGCCGAGGCCCAGCTGGCCTTAAGACCTCTTTCAGTTCTATATTAATCATCCTATGGCACAAAACCTGGGACTGAATCCCAGCTTTGCTATTTACTGTCTCTGTGACCACTCACAAATAATTTCTATGAGACTCAGTTTCCTCCTCCTTTAGAAATGGAGTAGAGGGGGGCAGCTAGGTGGTGCAGTGGATAGAGCACCGGCCCTGGAGTCAGGAGTACCTGAGTTCAAATCTGGCCTCAGACACTTAACACTTACTAGCTGTGTGACCCTAGGCAAGTCACTTAACCCCAATTGCCTCACTAAAAAAAAAAAAATGGAGTAGAATGAGATAACCCTCCACAGTCTCTCTCAGCTTAATACCTTTTATTCTTAGGGCAAAGAAGTGACTTATCCAAGGTCACAGAGCAGGTTCATGGTGGAGGTAGAGTCAGGGCCCCAGCCTCACCATTCACAGGCCTGCACTCTTGCCATCACATCCTGCTGCCTCCTGCTTGCTCAGAAAGCAGTTAAACATGAAGGTCTCACAACCCATAAATATTCCTCATATTCTTAATTTTCAGTGGCCTCATGCTGGGTCTCTAGGCTCTCATTAAACTGTGAAACAGATTACAATGGGATCCTGAAGCAGATACATTTCTTCTCCTCTCACATATATACAGCTTTTAATTGCTTTTATTTAAACTACTCTTCAATAACAGTGCTCCAGATTCTCCCAGAGCAGTGAAGCTGGACTGTCCAGATATCCAGAGAGCAAGCACAAATAAGGGGCCTTCTGGGGACAGACAGACAGACAGACAGACAGACACACACACACACACACACACACACACACACACACACTCACACACACATACCCCCTAATATGTAAGAGCTTGGAAGGGATCCAAGGGATCATTTAGTCCAGCTCCCTTATTTTACAGATGAGGAAACTGAGGCACAGAGAGGCTCAAGGTCCAACAGCTAATGAGTGATAGCAATGCCACTAGAACACTCTCTTATCAATGTCACTCTGACTTCTCACTGCCCTTTCTTAGTCTTCTCCAAATGGGAAGACTCAGAGGAGTTAAGATTCATTAGTCTCTCTGTCATTTAACTGTGTGACCTTGGGCAAATCACTTTCCATCTTTGGGCCTCAGTTTCCTCAACTGCACATCAGCCTAGCTGACCTCTAAGTTTTCTCTCAGTTCCTCTCAGTTGTTTACAATTGGCACAAAGAAGCGGTCATTTCCTCCCATATCTCCTGGTCCCTGTTCTCACTCATGATCTCCAGGCTCACATTCTTACTATCAAACTATGCCACAGGTGTTGACCAGCAGGGAAACAGCCCAAAGGAGAAATTAATCTATCAAAAAAAAAACATTTATTAAGTTCTTCTTATGAGGTAGGCATTGTGTTATTCCCTAAATGATACAATAATGAAAAATGGAAAAACCCCTCCCTTCAAGGATTAGCACAGTGCCTGGCACATAGTAGGTGTTTAGCAAATGTTTATTAAGTTGAATTCAAGGAGCTTACATTCTATCAGTGGGGACAACAGGCATGTATACAAGTATGTACAAAATAAATACAAGGTAGTTTGAGGAGAGACACTAGCAGCTGGAGGAAGAAGAAAGCACAACAATCACAGTCTAGAGATTCATTTCTACACTATTGAGGTGTTGTCTAATTACAAGTGCCCAATATCCTGCTTGAGACTGTCACTTCCCTAGGCTGGGGGACTATAATGATGCGACCCATTAGTAAGATCATGATACTGCAGTTCAACAGATCCAGGTTCCAGACAGAGAAAGTCAGAACACCTGACTTTTAATTCAAGCTCTGACGCTGATCAGGCAAGTATGTTGGGCCCCTTACCTTAAAGGCTTTTGCTTCAGTTTTCTCATCTGCAAAATGGGGATACCACTGCCACAATAATGATGCTATCTCGGAATATGGTGAAATTCTCCATCATCAGTAACAGTGTTTGAGTGGAATCTACAAACATCAGGCTTGAGGTGGTAGAGGGCACAGCCACACAGGGAAGGATGTTGAGCTCAGTGAGTTGCAACTCTTAGAGTCTATCAGTATGAATGCCAATACATATGAAGTTGGTTTTTTTGGGTCCAGTGCTTTGATTTTATGTGTATGAGAAACTCCAATTAGGGAACTTTCTTGGCTAATGCAGAAGTAGATATTTTTTTCCCTTAGGAAAAATCCTCTACTAGCCACCTAACCATGCTCATCTAGCAAGAATATTAAGACCTACCTTTGGCCAAAGCCACAGTGTAAGTAGCACCTTTTAGTACAGAGAGATCAGGAGGCAGCATTTTGTGATTAGAAATTTATCTTAGAATCAGGAAGACCTGGATTGAAGTATTTTCTCTGACATATATTCATTGTGTGCCCTGATGTCAACTTTAAGGGACAGGAATTAGCTAGGTTCCCTTAGTGTCTATATTTGGCTTTGTCATTCTATGTCTGTCCTAGAGAGACTAACATCCTATATGCTGCCATAGGAAAAGGAGTATAGGTAGCCATATGTCAATAAAACCCTTCTAAAATAGAACCAAAAAAAAATCCTCATAGGGCTGTTTGCTTAAAAGAAGGAAGATCTCTTCAAGATAATGTAGTCTAATTCCTTTATTTTACCAGAAAGAAAACTGAGACCCAACAAAGCAGAGGTTATGGAGATAGCAAGGAGCCAACCTGGTACCTTTCTACCACGCCATTCTGTATCTCACTGGTCATTCGTACCACTTTCCAATCAGCCTTGGACTGGGCCAACAGACTTGGCCATCATAACACAGCTTTTGTAGATATACATCACACACTGACCTAGGTTTGACTATTCATCATGCACCCCATCAACCTGGCCTGCCCAGGATCCTTGGAGCCTAATATATTTCACAACCCCAAGATACAAAGATATGGGAATGAACTTTTCCTTTTTTCATAGATGAAAGGTCTTGGTCCCAGAACATTATCTACCTGGGCTCTCAAACATCTTAGGTTACATTTTATCATCCAGAGTTTTCACCAACAATATCCAAGGAGAAAGAGTCAGAGGATGTGCACTTAGAATCAATATCTCACAAAATTACAACTAGAAGGCTTCATCCTAACCACTTCATTTTATAGGTAAGAAAAGAAAGACAACCAAAGATCCAAACTTTAAAATTTTAAACTCATTAGTTGAGGGCAGCTAGGTGGCGCAGTGGATAAAACACCAGTCCTGCATTCAGGAGGTCCTGAGTTCAAATCCGACCTCAGACACTTGACACTTACTAGCTATGTGACCCTGGGCAAGTCACTTAACCCCCATTGCCCCGCAAAAAAAAAGAAAGAAAGAAAGAAAGAAAGGAAGGAAGGAAGGAAGAAAGAAAAGAAATGATAAGCAGAATGCTTTCAGAAAAACCTGGAAGACTTGCATGAACATATGCAAAGTGAATTGAACAGGACCAGGAGAACACTATACTCAGTAACAGCAATATTATGTGATGATCAACTATAAATGACAGCTATTTTTAGCAATACAATGATCTAAGACAATTCTAAAGGACTTGTGATGAAAACTGCTATACACTTCCAGAGAACGAACTGATAGAAGGAATCCAAATGCAGATTAAAGCATACTTTAAAAAAAACAAACAACTTTATTTTTCTTTTTTTGAGGGGGTGTCTGTATTTTCTTCTGCAACATGGCTAATATGGAAATATGTTTTGCATAATCTATACCAAGTTGCTTACCTTCTCTGGGGAAGAGGGAAGAAAGAGGGAAAGAATTTGGAACTCAAAATTTTGAAAAATTAATGTTAAAAATTTTTTACATGTAATAGAGAAAAAATAAGAGAGAAATTAAAACAATAAACATAAAATGGAGGGGATGTGGGAAAGCTGGAATGCTAATCACTATTGGTTGTGAAAAGATCCAACCATTCTGGAGAGCAATTTGGAACTATGCCCAGAAGGCTATAGAACTGTGCATACCCTTTGATCCAGCAATACCACTGCTAGGTTTATATCCCAAAGACATCCCGAAAAAGAGAAAAAGACCTATTTGTACAAAAATTTCTCTAGGAGCTTTTGGGGGGGGGGGCTAAGAATTGGAAATCAAAGGAATGGCCATCAGTTGGGGAATCACTAAACAAGCTGTGGTATATGATGGTGATGGAATATTATTGTGCTATAAGAAATGACAAGCAGAATGACTTCAGAAAGGCCTGAAAAGACTTGTATGAACTGATATATGGTGAAGTGAGCAGAACCAAGAGAGCATTGTGCACAGAATCAGCAATACTGTTTGATGAAGAACTGTGAATGACTTGACTATTCTCAATAATCAATGATCCATGACAATCCCAAAGGACTATTGATGAAACATACTGTCCACCTCCAAAGAAAGAACTGATATTGATGGAATACAGATTGAAACATGCTATTTTTCACTTTCTTTCATTTTTTTCTTTTATTCAACTTTTCTTATACAAAATGACTAATATGGTAATGTTTTACATAATCATCCATGTATAAGCCATATCTGATGGCTTAGTGCCTCAGGGAGGGGGAGGGGAGAGAGTGAAGGAGGGATAAAAAGTGGAACCCCAAACTATAATTTAAAATGTTTATTACAATAAATAAATAAATAAATAAATAAATAAATAAATAAATAAATAAATAAATAAATAAGAGACCTAGAAAGGCTAAGTAACAGTAATTTCTAGCTTTTGTGGGGGTGAGAGGTTGTCTTATTTTACTTTTATCTATGACTACTTCTTCCATATGTACAACATTATGGCATCAAAATAAATATATTTCATTTTTAGAATTTCTCAGCATCTTCTTGGGGTGATTAGTGTTATTCTCAAATATAGAATAAATGGGATTGGGAATCCCAAGATATTCAATCATTCAGTGGAACCCACCTCTCTAGGCTTTGTTTTCCTCTTCTAGAAAATGAGGGGATTGATCTAGGTGCTCTCCAAGGTCTCTTCCAGTTCTAACATTCACTATTTCTGTGCTAAGCATTTCAGTCAGCTGGCTGTCTCGTGATAATGGCAAAAATAAGTAGCTTGACTGATTATTTTGCGTGTGGATTTGATTGGAAGTTTTAGTATCATGTAGACACAGACATTTCCTTTGGTAAAGTCTTGTCTCTTTTGGAATTTAACTCAATCTCCAAATAGACTTCCCCTCTATGAACTACTCTGCATCCCACCCCACAACAGACTTTACAAACCTGTCTGCCCCATTAGGTCTGCAGCAACCAGCACATGGAGGTACCTTTAGGACGGTAGAATGAATGCCCTTTCTCCACCTTGGACCCTGATCCATTGAGTAGAGCATATTCTAGACCCCAGCAGTCTCCCCCCTGTGTCTGAACTTTACTTCGAAGTCTCTCTGGACCACAGAGAGACTTCACAGTTCTCTCCAGACCAAATACATTTACCCACAGGCAGATGCCTTAGAGAATAGTACACCTAGAGAGAGACATACCACGTCCAAAAGGACTAGAGCTTCTTCGAAAGCACTGTAATATGAACAAGTCTTTAGGCTAATGATGAGTATACCTGTTCTAGCTAGGGTCCTTCAGTAATAAGGAAGCACTAAAGGAATTATTATTATTTTGGAGCAGGGCACAGATGGGGCCAAATCAGGACTTTCCACCACTGCCACTTATCAGATGCTCTTGTCTCATTTATTCACACTTTCATTTTCATTCATTTTGTTTGCTTTCCTTCTCTGCCACTTCCTCCCTCACTCCTCTGGGTCAAGGAAAAATATCTAACATCTACTCTGTTCAACTATTCATACGAGCTCATTCTATTGGTTTCTCCTCATCCTAGGCACCAATTCCCTTTCACTTTGTCATAATAATGATGATAATAATAGCTGATATTTCTTTAGAACTTTAAGGTTTCCAAAGTACTATAGATATAGAGATAGAGATGATAGAGATAGAGATAGAGATAGAGATAGAGATAGAGATAGAGATAGAGATAGAGATAGAGATAGAGATAGAGATAGAGATAGAGATAGAGATAGAGATAGAGATAGAGATAGGTATAGAGATAGATATAGAGATAGATATAGAGATAGATATAGATATAGATATAGATATAGATATAGATATAGATATAGATATAGATATAGATATAGATATAGATATAGATATAGATATAGATATAGATATAGATATAGATATAGATATAGATAGACTCAACTGAGTACCACAATTCACCCCTCAGCCCCCTTAGAAGCTATAATTATCCCCATTTTTTAGATCAAGCAAACCGAGACTTGGAGAGCTTAAGGGATTTGCCTGTGGCCACAGAACCAGCAGGCTCCAAAAGCAGGAATCATACCCAAGTTTTGGTGCAGAGTGTCAAGAGCACAGGATTTGTGATTTGAAATCACAAGACCTGGATTTGAATCCTGCCTCTGCTGTTTACTACTTGGGTGGTTTTCATCTTTCTGGTACTCAATTTCCTCATCTGAAAAATTGTATGTGTGTGCCTTGAACATGAAGGCTTTGTAGAACTACACATGTGAAGGGATGAGATGTCCACAGAGAGGGCAGCTGGAGGGAAGGGCTCCTGGACCGTGCTTCTCATTTGGCTACTAATGTTGGCCATAGAGGTAGGGCAGGTTAATTTGCTCAGTCCTCCCCTGTGGTCTGGTGGAACTGTGAATATTCAGGTTCCAGAGAGACTTTAAAGCTAGGTCTAGAATGGGGGAATACTTTTGGGAGCTAGGGGTGGGGGGAGATGGACCAGACTACTTCTATCATCCCTTCTCATTCTAAATCTGCAATCTCATAACTTGGACTTTCCTGACTCTAAGTTAAACACTCACTTTACTATATACTATAATGTCTGTCCAACAAGGGCTGGTGTGTGAACCTCACCAATGTCTCCACTTGACTCTGTCTCTGGCCAGGGAGACTCATTGATCAGGAACAGAGTTCAAAATCCCTAGCTTGGCAGGAAGTACAATCTACCCGTAACTGCCATTCTGTCGGCACCGTGGGCTTCTCCTGAATAAATGCTACCCTCCATTAAATGCCAGGATTCGGCAAGTGCTGCTGTATGTTTGTGATGAGATTGAGAACTGAAGGCAAGATTGATTTCGATGTGAGCACCAGCAAAGCAAATGAGTTTTTGAAAACCCTATAATTTCCCTGCAACCCTTGACTTCCCTAAACACACATTTTTAGACTACGGCACAGTGAGGTAGGCATTAAACAAAAATGAGGTAGTCTAATGATGATTTATGTGTAGGATAACCTTCTATAAAGAATTTATCTTTGATTTCAGGGTAACTTACACTGTTGCCAACTTAAGCAAACAAGGCTGTTTACTTGGTTGTCCACTGCGGCAATGACCAAATCCCAGCACAAGGCGTTTGCCGGCAATTGTTTCAAATCTCAGCTGAAAATCACCCAGTGGGTGCTCTGGAAATTCAGTGTCTGCCATGAACTAAATGGTGAAGCAAAACACAACACATGAACACGCAGGGAGAGGCACCTGGTGAAAATGAGGCATTTCCGCATGGCTGAGAGTGAGCAGCTCAAGACTCTGGGACCGACAGAATGGGGGCCTCCAGCAAAGGACTGCTGCTGCTTGGTTATTGGAAGGGATTCTAATGAGCTGATGCTGAACATTTATTCCATCTCCTTGCCTCATAAGCATCGTTCATGCTGTCCAAAATATCAGAGAGAGAGAGAGAAAGAGAGAGAGAAGCAGTGAAAGTAGATATGGAGAGGAAAAAGAGAAAGAGAAATCTGCATTCTGCTTTCTTTTATTCTATCTTCTTGGCTATTTCTCACTAACCCATTTTGTTTGGGGATGTGGAGTAATGGAAAAGGAGAGAGATACTGAGAGGAGAAGAAAAAAGAGAAAAGAGGCTGAGGGTAGATAGAGGACAGAAAAGGGGAGGAGAGAGAGAGGCAAGAATGGGAGAGAATAGAGAAAGATGGGGGATAGGAAGACTGAAAGGAAAGAGGAGAGGAGGAAGAACAGAAGGGGAGAGGAAAAGGGGAGAAGGGCAGAGGGGAAAGGAGGGACAGGGCAAGAAAAGGGGAGGAAGAGGAGAAGGAAGAAAAGAAAGGAAGAGGGAGAAATAAGAGGATGGAAGAGAGAGAAGGACCAGAAGCAAACAGGAAAGAGAAAAGGAGATTTAGACAGAAAAGGTAGAGGAGAAACAGATAGGGGAAGAGTAGATGGGCTAAAAAAAAACCTGAGAGAAAGAAGAATACTGGGAGAGAAGGGACAAGGAAAAGAGATGGGAGAAGAATGATTGATGGGAAGAGTGGCAGGAAAGGAGATGGAGGGGGTGGGTAAGAGATGGAGAAAAGGGAAAGAAGGGGAGGAGAGAAGGTAAGGAAGAGAAAGTAGTAGAAGGGGAGAAAGCAATAGGGAGCTGGAGAGGAGGAAGAAGATATGGAGAGGGGGGAGAGAAGGAGAAATCTGTATTCTTTATTTTCTTATGTCTTCATTGCCATCTCTCATTAGCCCATTTTGTTTGGGGATGAGGAGTGGTTAGAAGATTTAACTGCATTAGAGCATTCTCTCCATTCTCTGAGTGGATAAGCAGGGCCTGCCCCTTTCTCTCCCCATGTAGAATGGAGCTAAACCAAATGCTCTCCTTTTCACAATTGTCTCAGTCAATGACATTCTTCAAGCATGCAGCCCCCAGGGAAGCTACCACTGGTGGGGGGTGCTGAGCAATTCAGACACACATGGATTCACAATTAGATTAGAGCTGGAAGGGATTTTAGCAATCATTTACTCCAATCCTCTCCTTTTATGAAAGAAGGAAACTGAGGCCAGAGAGGTCTCCCAGGTGAGTAAGAGTAGCTCTCAGGATTCAAACTCAGGTCCTCTGGCTTCAGAACCAAGATTCTTTCCATCATATTGGGCTGTCACCATGCTTACATTTTACAAATGAGGAAACTGAGTGAAGCCTAGAAAAGTGAAGTATCTTGCCCAAGGTTACATAGTGGCAGAGCTGGGATTCCCACCCAGGTTTCCTGATTCCTAACCCAGAGCTCCTTTTGCTGCCTCGTGTACCATCTTCAGGATGCAATATCTCATTAACATCTGCCCACGGGTGCTTTGCCATTCCTCAGGGAGTAAATTCACTTCCATTCAAGAAGCACTGATACATACCAAGCAACAGAAATGAAAATTGTAGTACTTGCCCTTACGGAGCTTACATTTCTACTGGAGAGAAACAACATGTACACAAATAAGTACATAAAAATCCATTAAAAATAAATACAATGGGGGCAGCTAGGTGGCACAGTGCATAAAGCACCAGCCCTGGATTCAAGAGGATCCGAGTTCAAATCCAGCCTCAGACACTTGATACATACTAGCTGTGTGACCCTGGGCAAGTCACTTAACCCTCATTGCCTCACAAAACAAACAAACTAGTAGACAGATAGATAGATAGATAGATAGATAGATAGATAGATAGATAGATAAATGAATGGATGAATAAATAAATAGATAATAAATAAATAAATGGGTGCACAAATGAATGAATGGATGGATGGATGGACAAACAAATAGATAAATAAATAAACAAATAAATAAATAAATAGATGAATAAATAAATGGATAGATAAATGAATGAATGAATGAATAAATGTGATATCATGGAGGAAGGGCAGGTATGGTGGTACACACCAGCAATCCCAGCTACTGGGGAGCCTGAGGGTGACAGATGTCTTGAACTTGGGAGTTCTAAGCTGATCAGGTATCACAACTATGCCTGTCATCAATACAGTGAGTCCCCTCAAGTGAGGAGTATCAGGTTGTCCCAGAAGGGGCAAACCAGGTACAGTCTGAAATGGAACAGGAAGCTCCTATGATGATCCATGGTGGGATTACACCCATGAATAGACCCTGCCTCCCGGAGTAGGTGAGATAGGAAGACCCAGTCTCAAAAAAACAAAAACAAAAATAGGCACGGGGTGGGGGATGGAGCATATCTATATTGAAAAGGAGGCAATGCCTCTAATCCTCTCTGCTTAGTATAGTAAATGCTCCGAAGATGCCTTCTGCCTCCCTCCTCTAGTTTTGTCCTTGTCCCCAGGACTCCCATTTAGGAGTGGCTGGGCATATCTTGATACCTTTTGAAATAATACAAATAGGGGTGGGGGAACAGAAGCAGAAGAATGGAGCACACACTGACTATAAGCAAAAATGAAAGAGAATGCCGCTGCATGAATAAGCCAGGAATCCAGATGAGGAACTTAAAGGGAGAAACTGGAAAGTTAGGAGACTTCATGCCTTGAACTTAATCCAGATATAAATAGTTACTGAGCAAGTAGAATGAGCTTTATCGATATTCAATGTTGTTTCTAATTTTTTATTTTTTTCTCTTAAGCAGATATGTGATTTCATGCATATAGGGAGCTCCAGGTTAGAAAACCCCTTCTACCAATTCAGGTCAGTACCCCACATCATCAAAAAAAACCTCCAGGCCCCAAGCAATTTGTCATAGAATTTGAAACTGATTGTTGGGGATGTAAGGGGTCTTAGAAGTCAACTAGTCCAAGACTAGTCAGTGGCACAGCCAGGACTAGAACTTGGGCCTATAGATCCTCAATCCAGTGCTCTTTCCTAGCCCATCCCATGAATTGTACATCCAGTCAGTTCAGCCTGGTTCAAGCTTCATATTGGATACGAGGAGACCCAGGTTCTTGTTCTTGTCTGTCACCAACATGCTATGGAAGTTGGCATAGGTCACTTAATTTCATTTGTTAATCCAATATTTCCTAAACACCTAATACTGACAGACTCTGAGGACGTACATAGAAAAATAAAACACAGTTCCTGCCCCCAAGAAGCTTACAACTTAACTCAGTAGATGGCATGTAGACAAATCATTAGAGAAAAAACAGACCTATTTATTCCCCAAAGAGAGGAATCTCCCCAGGCTATAGGGAGCAAAGAAAGCTTTAGGTGGGAGGTGGCCCTTGTTGCTGGGCTTTCAAAGACTCTTAGAGAGTAGGGGTAAGGTCATTCCAGATAATTGTGTCCTGAGTAGTATCAACAAAATGCTATTGGTGCTGAGTGAAATGAGCAGAACCGGGAGAACATTGTACACAGTATCAACAACATTGTGTGATGATTAGCTGTGATAGACTTGACTCTTCGCAGCAATACAATGGTCCAAGATAATTCCAAAGGACTCATTATGGAAAATACTCTCCACATCCAGAAAAAAGAACTGTGGAATCTAGGAAGGAAGGAAGGAAGGAAGGAAGGAAGGAAGGAAGGAAGGAAGGAAGGAAGGAAGGAAGGAAGGAAGGAAGGAAGGAAGGAAGGAAGGAAGGAAGGAAGAGGGAGGGAGGGAGAAAGAGAGAGAGAGAGAGAGAGAGAGAGAGAGAGAGAAAGAGAGAAAGAAAGAAAGAAAGAAAGAAAGAAAGAAAGAAAGAAAGAAAGAAAGAAAGAAAGAAAGAAAGAAAGAAAGAAAGAAAGGTGAATGTGTTGGGGAGTTAGGGGGAACATATATTATATCCAAAGCCAAATAGACACTAGGATGCCGTAGTTTATTATCACTATTTTTCAGATGACTCTAGTCACTCACCACTCCCTTCTATCAGCTAAATTATAAGCATTTTTTAAAAAACATTTTATTCAAATGCTTAGAATACAGAATGGCCTTCTTTTGCCAAAGGTTGCTTCAGTTTTCCAGAAAGGGGAAACAGCAAAAGACTTTAATAAAACATAACAAAAGGTTTCTATTCACAGTAATAAGCTATATCCTTGATATAGTCAAATGTTGAACTTCCCTTGGTTGTATCTTTCAGCAATATCTGTAGGGGAGTGCTTATACTGTGAGGCAGAAGAAGAATGGTTCCTCTCACTTTAACCCCTTCTCTCACCAGTGGTAAAAGTAGACCACTTTCACAGAAGGTTACCCTAGCTTGGGGCAATGATTTTCTAGCTTACTACAGAGAAAAATCAGCTTCATACTGAAGCAACCACTCTTCCTAAGTCCCCAAGAAGAGAAGTACACGCAACTTCTTGCAAAACAGACAAGCAAGGTCTCTATTTGGTTCATTCACAGATAACTAGATTTGTTCACTTTTAAGGCATCTGCCCCTTCCAAACTCTTCCAAACATAAACTTGAATTTTGTTGGCTTGCCATTTTAAGAAATAACATCAATTGCAAAATATTCAAAAAAGAGAAGCCTACTTGGGACAGAAAACTACGATGCTGTGAGACTCACACATCTGTCATTTGCTAAACTACTCCAGTATTTGGCCATGGAGAGGTCCAGGATCAAGAATGACAAGTCTGATTGAAGAATCATACCAACTCTTCCTAATCCAACACTCTCCTCTTGTCCATTTCTCCTCTCCCCTTTCTCCCACGAAGCCTAATATGGTCCAAACCCCTATAAATAACATCACTGCAGCTTCCAAGGTTTGGTAGGGACACATTTTAGACAACCAGTAATGGTGAGTTTTATCTTGAGACAGTTATCTTAGTTCTTATTGCTAAAAATCAGTTTCATATAGTGTTAAAGAAGTGGGAAGACATTAACATATATATTTACCGATGTCAACATCACAGATGCATTTAGCTTCTGACAATGGATGACACTGGTTCAAGGTCAGCAGCTCAATGGTCCATAAATTATAAGCTCCTTAAGGCAAGTGCCTGGTCACAATCTTCTTGTGTAGGTCCCATAGTGCCTGGCTTATCATTGGTACTCAACCAACATTTGAATTTGAAGCTAGAAGGGCTCTTAAAGCACAATTGGAAAGATATGCTAGAGAGCAGTTCATCTAAAGAAGATCTGTGGGTTCCACCGAACTTAAAACTCAACAGTGAATCAACAGTGTGATATAGTAATTGGGAAAATTAATGTGACCTTTGTTCTTGTTGTTCCTGAGTCATTTCAGTCATGTCTCTTTGTGGCCCCATTTGAAGTTTTCTTGGCAAAACAAACAAACAAACAAACTGGAGTAGTTTGCCATTTTCTGGCTCATTTTATGGATGGGGAAACTGAAGCAAATGGGGTTAAGTGACTTGTCCAGGGTCACACAGCAAATTAGTGTCTGAGGTCACATTTGAACTCAGGTCTTTTGAACTCAAGCCTAGCACTCTATCCACTGTGCCACCTAGCTGCTCTAATGTGGCCTAAGGTTGCATTAAGAGACACATAGAGGGGTAGCTAGGTGGTGCAGTGGATAGAGCACCGGTCCAGGAGTCAAGATGACCTGAGTTCAAATCTGGCCTCAGACACTTAACACTTACTAGCTGTGTGACCCTGGGCAAGTCACTTAACCCCAATTGCCCCACCAAAAAAAAAGAGAGAGAGAGAGAGAGAGACACACACACACACACACACACAGAGAAGTCAAGAATAAGGAGATGCTACTTTACCCTGCCCCACCTAAGGCCACTTTCTGTTCTGGGAGCCACAATTCTGTTTTCCTTTCCCATTCTTTTCCTTCCTTCTGCCTTATCACTCAGTGAAGGTATCAAACCTTCCAGGTCAAGTCTCCCCATGACCACCATCTTGGTTTTTCCTTTCTATTCCTCAGCTGTGCTCCAAACTTAGTCAAGGTAATAATCACCTAACTTTCAGGACCCCCCCTAAACACTGACTGGGGGTATGATTCCAATTTATCTCCAGAGGAAAAATCAAGTACATCTGACCAATAAATGAACACTATCAAAAAGCCCCCACTGGGGCAAGGATGGCCATTCAACCAGCAAAGAGATTTCCCACCAGGAGGCTCACATTGATATAATCAGTTCTGGTGGAAATTAAAAGCTATTAGGAACAGGACTGAATTTATCTTTATAACCAATAATACACATTGTAATGGTGATCATACAGATGGGAAATTAAGCCACATCTCAGCTTCACTGGAGACCTTAATTCTATTTTATTCTTTCTCTGTCTTCCTCCCCCCTTCCCCTGCCCAAAGCCAGTCAGTCCACCAGAGGACCAAGCCCCCCCTCCCGCTTTCCCTCCTCCCCCTCAGGAGTAAAGGGTAATCGCTGTCAGCCTGAAGGTGAGAGGCTCTGTACTTTTAAAATCGCATCTTAAAATAACCTGTCTTTGACTGGATCGGAGAAGAGAAACAAGGCAACTGGAGCTGGAGGGGCACACTGCTCAGAGAGATGACTCCTGGTTTGGGGCTCTCCTTGCTTTCTTACTCTGCTGGGGCAGGAATAGCCAGGAAGCCAGGTGGCGGCTACAGCTTTCAACATCAAGCTCCCAGGCTCCCCTCCTAGCCCTGCCCAGCGCTCCCTGACCTGTGAGTAAATAAATACCCAACCTCCAGAGCTAACTTGGGGCCAAATCCTTTAATTCCTTTCAAATCCCCCCAAGAGCATGGCGTTGACAAGCTAGCCACTGGTTCACAGGCACTCCTGCCTGGACCACCAGCTCAGGGGCCTGTTTTCCCAAAGAGAAAGGTCTCTTACTAAGTCTGCAGGGGACAGGGAGCAGCAACCAACATCATGGGGAAGATGCTGCATCCCTCCCTTTGCTATCTGTTATCATGTGTTGCTTGGAAGGTTTGAATCCAACTAACAGATCTAAAGAATGAAGGCAGCTGTTCCCCTCAGAAAGGCAGGGAATAAGAGGTAAGGAAAAGAAAGGTGACCCTGCCAGCCCCCTCTGCAGTGTCAGCCACTGCTGGTCAAGGGCAACTCTCATCAGGACGATTTGGTTTCCCCTACAGAACAAGAGGACATATTTCACTTCTCCCCTCACCCCCTGCACATGCGCATCATGTGGCCTGTATGAAATCCTATTAAAAAATAAATCCATAAACAGTGTGCTTCCTCAATATTAAATAGCATGGCGTTTGTGCTGAATGCGGCTTCTCATCCTCTAGGGAAGAGAATAAAGCTTTACTCCCTTTGTAGTTCATGGGACCTTTTCAGCTGTGGCCCTCCAGGACTTGTTGGCTCTCATGATCTCGGGGAGAAGAGCCACTAAATTGAAAAGCCAATCAGAGAAGAGCCAGGTTCCTGAAGGCACTTTGGGCTGAGGATAAGGGGCCGGGGCTAGGAAGAGGTGGAGGCACCCCATCCTTAAAAAAGTCAAAGTATTCTTTTTAACACAGAGGTTTAAAACAGTTATGCAGATTAGTATTAAGTAGATAGGCCCAAGGCTGGAAAGAAATTTAACCAGGTTTGGAGGAAACCAGAGGCTTCGGATTAGTGATAATTATGTCCTCTAGGAGCCAACAATGATCCTTCAAGTCACTGGCTATCTCTGCCAAGGAAGCAAGGACTTAAGCTCTGAGAAGACAAGGCAAGTCTAAAAGGCAGGTCCATGCCTTCAGGCTCACTCCCATGCAATCTTTCCTGCACACCAATGTGTGCTAATGCACCATCTTGCCTGACTCAAAAATCCAATAAGCATTTATTAAACATTTAGTAGTAGTAGTAGTAGTAGTAGTAGTAGTAGTAGTAGTAGTAGTAGTAGAAGTAGTAGTAGAAGTAGTAGAAGTAGTAGGACGAGTAGAAGTAGGAGGAAGAGGAGGAGTAACCATATACACCAAAAAATTCTAGGTACTACAAAGATAAATAAGACACAGTCTTGACTTAAAAGAAATTAGAAGGCAAGTACAAAATATCTGTAACAGCGATTGAAATATGTTAAGTCTATAGAGACAGCTAGGTGGTACCATGTATGGAGTGCTTGGTCTAGAGACAAAAAGACCTGAGTTCAAATCTGGCCTCAGACACTAATTGTTCAACCTTAGGCAAGTCACTTAACCTCTATTTGCTTCAATTTCCTCAACTGTAAAATGGGAATAATAAAAGCACCTCCTTCCCAAGGTTGTTGTGAGGATCAGATGAGTTATCTGTGCTTAGTGCAGTGTCTGTCATGTAGTAGGCACTGAATAAATGCTTCCTCCCTCCCTCCCTTCCTTCCTTCCTTCCCTCCCTCCTTCCCTCCCTCCTTCCTTCCCTCCTTCCTTCCTTCTTTCTTTCCTTCCTTCCTTCCTCCCTTTTCTTTCCCCCCTCCCTCCCTACTTCCTTCTTTCCTTCCTCCCTCCTTCTTTTCTTTCCTCCCTCTCTCCCTCCTTCCTTCCCTCCTTCCTTCCTTCTTTCTTTCCTTCCTTCCTTCCTTCCTCCCTTTTCTTTCCTCCCTCCCTCCCTACTTCCTTCTTTCCTTCCTTTCTCCCTCCTTCTTTTCTTTCCTCCCTCTCTCCCCCTTCTTTCCTTCCTTCCTTCCTTTAGAAGTTGTACAAAGTGCTGAGAGAGTTTGAATATGAGTTTACAGAAAGCATGAGATTGCTTTCTACTGGAGGATGAGAGGAGGCTTACTGGAGGAGGTGCCGCCTGAAACAGGCCTTAAAAGGTTAGGAAGGTAGGGGGCGGCTAGGTGGCACAGTGGATAAAGCACGAGCCCTGGATTCAGGAGTTCCTGAGTTCAAATCCGGCCTCAGACACTTGACACTTACTAGCTGTGTGATCTTGGGCAAGTCACTTAACCCCCATTGCCCCGCAAAAAAAAAAAAAAAAAAAAGGTTAGGAAGGATTTCAACAGGCAAAGATGGGTATATGCAGGAAGGAGAGCGTCCCAGGAGTGGGGGGTGGCCTGGAACATGAACAAAAGGATGGAGGTAGGAAAAGGCAAAATTTAGATGAAAAGGAGACTAGCTGGAGACAAGTGTCTGGAAAAGCAGGATGGAATCCAGCTGCGGAGGCCTTTGAATGACAAGCTAAGGCATTGCTATCTTGTAAACCATGGGAAGCACAGAAGCTGGTATGGTTGGTTTTGCTTTTTCTGTTTGTGTTTTTTGTTTTTTAATAGGGGTGGGGTTTGGGGAAAGCAAGGGAACATGATATGAACAGGATAAACATTAATCTGATAGGAGTGTGTAGGATGGAATGGAGGTAGGGAAACCAGTGAACAGTTAAGAGGTTATTACCTTGGGGGCAGCTAGGTGGCACAATGGATAAAACACCAGCCCTGGATTCAGGAGGTCTGAGTTCAAATCTGGCCTCAGACACTTGACACTTACTAGCTGTGTGACCCTGGGCAAGTCACTTAACCCTCATTGCCCCGCAAGAAAAAAAAAAAAGAGGTAGTGAGGGCCTGAACCAGGGTTATGACAGTGGGAATGAAAAGTAGGGGACAGATACAAGAAATGTTTCAGAGGTAGAATCAGCACAAGCCAGAAACTGTCTTGCCGTGGGAGCCAGGGAGAGAGCATCTACATTGGCTTCCCATTGCCTAGCAGAGTTCCAATTCCTTATCCTGGCATTCGAGGCCCTCGATCACCCAGATCTCTCCTCCATATCTAAGCTTCACTCCCAATCCTTCCTGATATATAGTCTTAGCATGGGTTAGGTTTCTGTCCTTACTGCCCTAGGCATCCATCATCTTCCTTCTAGTCACCATGTTTTTCCTTGGGCTATTTATTCTCCACCCAGAAGCCATAGAGTTTCCTTTGACCCTTCCCTCTTTTTTGTCCTCTCATATGCAATCACTCGGTTAGTAGATCCTGATTTGGTAACTACCTTTGCAACAATCCTTTGCATCTATCCCACTGCCTCTACCTTGTACCTCCTGTCTATTCTCTCTATTCCTATTGATAACAATCTAGAAAAGACCTTCATTATCTTTGGCCAAGAATATTGAAATAGCCTACGCACGGGTCTTCCTATCTTAGCTGTCTTACTTTTAATCTACCCTTCAAACAGCTGTCAAACTAATTTTACTCAAACATATATCTAGTCATGGGACAGCTTGGTGGTACAGTGGATAGAGCGCTGGGCTTGGAGTCAGGAAGACTCATCTTCCTGAATTCAAATCAGGGCTCAGATACTTACTAGCTATGTGATCCTGGGCAAGTCACTTCACCCTGTTGACCTTAGTTTCTTCATCTGTCAAATGAGCTGGAGAATGAAATGGCAAACTACTGCAGTACCTTTTCCAGGAAAACTCTAAATGGGATCACAGAGTTGGACACAACCAAAATGACTATACAACAACAATATCTAGTCATGTTATTCTTTTGCCTTACTGGTTTCTTCTTGCCTATTGAATAAAGTTCAAAATCTCTTCCCTGGCATTCAATGCCTTCATAAATCTGATGTCAGATAAACCCATCTCACAGCCTTCAAAACTCAAACCCTTGCAAGCCCCAATACATCCAAAAATTGGTTTTGTGACTCTAGCATAAGCCACTCAAGGGATAGGGGCTGGATTTCATAGTATAATATAGTATAGTATAGTATACAGAACTCCTAGATGAGAAAACTCCCTCTACTAATGTAGATAAGAGCCTTCTCTGTGATTTATAGTCTTAGAGAGTGGCCCAGAGAACTGAGCGGATAAGTGATGTGCCCAGGGTCACATAACAATTAGAGTCTAAGGTAGGACTTGAACCCAAGTCTTCCTGACTTTGAGGCCAGCTGTCTAGCCACTTCATCAAGCTGCTGCCCTGGGGCGACATTCAAATATCTGATGAATTCAATTATTGTCATATATGGTGAACATCTGCTGGGCTATTTTACACACCTTTCTATGAAGGGGTTCACAGCATGGACAGGTCAATTGGGAAGAGATCTGGGATCATGGTAAGAACATTGGTCTAGAGTCAGAAGACCCAACTTCACTGTTCACTATCTGTGTGACTTTGAAAAAAATCACTGCATCATTCTGGGCCTCGTTCTACTGATCTATAAAATGGAACTGCTTGGACTAGGTGATCTCTAAGACCCCCTCCAGCTCCACATTACCCCCTCTATACACCAATAGAGTCACACCTTCCTTCCCTCAGCTTCCCAGTAAATCAGGCCTGGGATTTGAAACATTTTCCTGGAACCCCACGTAGCGTCATTCGTCCCTCAGTCTCCACAGTAAAGTGAGAAAACATCCAGCCAGGTCTCTGGAAACATGCCAAGGAAGAGGGACAAACCTGATACCAGGAAAGAAACTGGAACCTGTGGTGGAAGTGCTTGGGTTTCTTCCTGTTTTAAGCTAAAAGCATTGTAAGATTGCCAACACTGAAATCCAGTTCACCTGTCCACCATGTGGATCTTGGTACCTGTCTCCCCTTGTTGGCTTGCTAAAAATCCTACCACATACACATCTTCTGCTTCAGGTCAAGTTATTTCACCCTTTGCTGACCTGGATCCATGCCACTACATCATGGGAAGTCTGACACATGAGTGTTAATTACGAACATGAGAAGAGGACAATGCAAGCACCAAAATTCCAAAGAGGTCTCTGGCTAGTTGTAGAAGAAAGGGAGCATTATCTCTGTATACTCACACTTTTAGGACACAATTCAACACTCAACATCCAACAAACAGCCCTAAGCTCCTGGTCACCACCACTTCATACCACAAACTTCCCCACCGTCAACATTTTCTCCCCCACAGAAAATGACCGCATAGCCAAGATTCTACCCCAAAGGTCATGATCATAAATGACTCCAATAGTAGAGAAAGACAGCGCCCTGGCTCCATGGGGTGACAAAGTCCACCCTCCATCTTGCTGGCTTTGTCCCTAGACTCCAAAGGAGGAACCAGGCATTCACCTTCACCTGCTTGGCAAGAGTTCTTGCCGAGCCATTTACCACGTACAGAGAGCTCGCCAAACAAAGGCAAAGACCATTTCAGGAGAAACGTCACCAAAATATCATTAAACCATCACCAAATCACTCACTAAGACCGAACAAATGAAACCTCTTTCCAGGCGCCAACCAGTTCAATCACACATAAATAATCGCTCACCCTCAGCCATCACCACTCCCATTCCCATTCCTCCATGGTCCTCTGTTCTTCTCTTACCTGGGATGATGGAGACTGTGTCTTTCTCCCAGGACACAACGCTAACATATTCCTGCACTGAAGAGGGGATGAGGCACTTGAAGACGGCCACGTTTCCACGCATTGACCTTTGATCCTCCACCCGGACGGTGTAGGGTTCCCTGAAAACTGCGGCAGTGGAAATTGGGGAGAAAGCATAGAGTCAGAGAGATGGACTGCAACATAGCAGGAACCCAAAGAGTGCATAAACCACAGGCTCTAGAAATACAATCTCCTAAGTGCCATCTAGTTCAATCAATTTGCTTGAAAAAAAAAAATGAGGCCCAGAGAGATTGACTTCTCCAAAGGTAAGTGCCTCCACTCATCCTTAGTCCCTGCATGCATTCCCCCACCCAACCTTCTCCCTGATGTGCCCCTTACTGCAAAACAGACCTCCCTGGGGCAGCTAGGTGGCACAGTGGATAAAGCACCAGCCCTGGATTCAGGAGGACCTGAGTTCAAATCCGACCTCAGACATTTGACACTTACTAGCTGTGTGATCCTGGGCAAGTCACTTAACCCCAGTTACCTCACCAAAAACAATAAAAAAAAACCCCAAAACCCCAGACCTCCCATTTCATTCATCCCCAGTCCCCTTATGGACTTCTCTACTGCCTTCAGGCCCAATTCCACTGGCCTCAGCCTTCTTCTGGAAGCCTATCTTCTCCTGGGAATACTTTCTTCCTGATGTATCCTTTCTAAGAACCAATCACTCAATCAACAAGTATTTATTATGTGTCACTCATGTGCCCAACACTGTGGTAGGTTTTGGAATATAGGTAAAGGAATAAAATAATCATTATTTACAAGGAACTTCCATTCTAATGAGAAAGACAATAAATACAAATAAAAATGTAATGTGAATAAATACAAATATATACAAAGAAGTTAAGTACTTTAGGGAGGTCACTAGTTGGAGGAATCAGGAAATAATACTTAGTATTTATATAGCACCTACTATGTACCAGGCACCGTAGGGAGTGCTTTACAAATATGATCTCATTTGGTCCTCACAATAACTCTGGGAGTGAAGTGCTATTATTACCCCCAATTTATAGATGAGGAAACTGAGACTGATAGAGGTAAAGTGACTTGCCCAGGGTCACACAGCAAGTAAGTATCTGAGGTCATGTTTGAACTCAAGTCTTTCTGATTTCAGGTCTAGTCCTCTATCCACCCAGCTATCTATTAAGGTAAAAGATGGTGCCTAGGGGCAGCTAAGTAGTACAGTGGATAAAGCACCGGCCCTGGATTCAGGAGGACCTGAGTTCAAATCTGGCCTCAGACACTTGACACTTACTAGCTGTGTGACCCTGGGCAAGTCACTTAACCTTCATTGCCCTACCAAAAAAAAAAAAAAAAAAAAAGATGGTGCCTAAACTACCTCTTGAAGCAAGAGAGTACTCTCTGAGATAAAGGGTCACAGGGTCACACAAATAGTAAGTGTCTGAAGCCAGATTCCAACTCTGGAAGATGAGTCTTCTTGACTCCAGCCTCAGTGTTGTGCCACCTAGGGGCCCATGTTCTCTAAGCATACGACTCCAAAATCTACATAATTAGGCCAGTCTCTCCTCAGTGATGACCAATGTAAAGACAGGGAGGTGGGAGACCAAGCATTTTGTGTGAGGAACAGAAAGAAGTCCAGTTTGACTAGACCCTAGCTTCTTAAACTGTGGGTCATGACCCTGTATAGGGTCAAGTAACTGAATGTGGGGAGGCAGGGGGCGTCATGAAAACTTTGGCAACAGTAAAAGGTTATGTGTACCTATCTTATATATTGGGGTTGCATTAAAATTTCTTGGGCGAAAAAATTAAAATTAAAAAAGGGACCTCATGTGGAAAAAGTTTAAGAAGCCCTGGGCTAGACCACAGAATGTGGGAGGGGGAGTACTGTCTATTGGGTTTGGAAAGTTAAGTTGGGGCAAGGATACTTAGTGATTTCAAAGCCAAATAGAGGAGTTTATATTGGATCTTAGAGGCAAGAAGAAGCCAACAGGCTTGGTCCAGTAAAGGAGTCACATGGTAAAATTTAAGGAAATTTGAGGGAAATTACTTTTAAGGAAAATTACTTTGGCAGCAAAATATAGGATGAACTAGAATGGAGAAAGACTTGAGGCAGAAAGACAAATTAAGAGACTGTTGCCTTAATTAAGAGGTTGGAAGTGAGGAACATAACTAAGGCTGTAGCTGGGTGAGTAGAGAGGAATAAGATGTGAGAGATGTGAGGGGGAAAAGGCAATATCTGGCAACTAAGTAGATATGTGAGTTGAGAGACAGTAAGGAGTCAAGGATAATGTTGAGATTATGGACCAGAGATGCTAGAATGGTGCTGGTGCTTTTAATAGGAATTCAGATGTTCGGAAGAGGAGAGGATTTGGGGGAAGATGACAAGTTCAGTTTTAGACACCTTGGAGTTAAGATGGTTCCAGGACATCCATTTTGAAGTGTCCAATAGGCAACTGCTGACGTGAGAATGAGGAGATACACACAGGACAGATCAGTCTAATTACACAGATTTGGGAGTCATATACTTAGAGATGAGGGGCAACTAGGTGGCACGGTAAATAGAGTGCTGGACCTAGAGTCAGGAAGACTCATCTTCCTGAGTTCGATTCTGGCCTCAAATACTTAATTACTAGCTATGTGACCCCTGGGTAAGCCACTTCACCCTGTTTGCCTCAGTTTCCTCCTCTATAAAATGAGTCAGAGAAAGAAATGGCAAACCTCTCCAGTATCTTTGCCAAGAAAACCCCAAATAGGGTCCTGAAGAGTCAGACATGGTTGAAAATGACTGGACGACAACTTAAAGATGAAAGTTAAAAACCCATGGAATTTGATGATAGGAGACAGAGGTGTGAGGAGGAAGAGGGGGAGAGAAAATAGATGGAGAATGTGGCCTGGGACAGTTATGGGTTATAATGTAGATAATGAACCAGCCAAGGAACCTGAAGAGTGATCAAGCTGATAGGAGACAAACTAGGAGAGAATAATGTCACAAAAACCAAGAGAGAAGAGAACATTCAAAAGAAGAAGAGGGGGCAGCTAGATGGCGCAGTGGATAGAGCACCGGCCCTGGAGTCAGGAGGACCTGAGTTCAAATCCGGCCTCAGACACTTAACACTTACTAGCTGTGTGACCCTGGGCAAGTCACTTAACCCCAACTGCCTCACTAAAGAAGAAGAAGAAGAAGAAGAAGAAGAAGAAGAAGAAGAAGAAGAAGAAGAAGAAGAAGAAGAAGAAGAAGAAGAAGAAGAAGAAGAAGAAGAAGAAGAAGAAGAAGAAGAAGAAGAAGAAGAAGAAGAAGAAGAAGAAGAAGAGAAGAAGAAGAAGAAGAAGAAGAAGAAGAAGAAGAAGAAGAAGAAGAAGAAGAAGAAGAAGAAGAAGAAGAAGAAGAAGAAGAAGAAGAAGAAGAAGAAGAGGCCAACAGTGTTAGATGCAGCGGAGAGGTCAAGGATGAAGACTGAGAAACTACCATCCAATTTGGCAAAAAGAAATCATCGGTAACTTTGGAGAGAGCAATTTCATTGAATTCAGACTGCAAGTAGTTGAGGAGTAGTGAGAGAGGAGGAAGTGGAGGCAGTGAGTATAAACAGCTTTTTCAAGTGTGACTGAGAAAAGGAGGAGAGATAAAGAATGATAGTTTGAGAGGGTGTAGGATCTAATGAGGGTTTTTTAAAGGCCATCTCTTTGTCAGAGACTGGGGGCAGCAAGAGAGAGCAGGGGATGATGTCGAGGAGATTTGAGATGACGAGAAAATGAGGGGAGGAATCTTATGTTGAATAGCCTTATTTTTTTTTCTAGTAAGGTAAGAAGAAAGGTCCTCAGTTGAGAGAGGAGGAGGAGCAAGAGGCATGGGGAGTTTGAGGAGAGAAGAGAAAGTTTGGAATAGCTTCTGTGGAGAGTAAAATAGGGAATCAATCAATGAAAGGACACTGCCACCTCAGCATATTAAAGATCAACAACCACCTGTTAAACTTGGTAGTTTTCTCCAAGATGAGGCTTGGAGTCAGGGGACTTGGGTGACCAACGGCAAGTTGTTTCACTAGAGGATATATAAGATGACCTCTGAGAACCCTTCGTTTTGGTTTTGGTTTTTGGTGGGTTGTTTTTTTTTTGCGGGGCAATTGGGGTTAAGTGACTTGCCCAGGGTCACACAGCTAGTAAGTGTTGTGTCTGAGGCTGGATTTGAACTCAGGTCCTCCTGAATCCAGGGTCGTTGCTCTATCCATTGCGCCACCTAGCTGCCCTCTCTGAGAACCCTTCTAACACCAAGAATCTAGGGATCCCTCTGAGCCTCAGTTTCTTCATTCGTAATATATAGAACTATACTAGAAAGGCAGCATGGTGTTGGGTATTATAGAGCTGATCTCAAAGCCAGGAAGAGCTGGGTTTAAGTCCCATCTCTGACACTTCCTGGCTGTATTACTCTGGCCAAGTCACTTGCTTTCTCTGCTTTCTGAACAACTTTCTTTTTTGTTCTTTTTTCTTTTCTTTCTTTCTTTCTTTCTTTTTTTTTTTTTGCGGGACAATGAGAGTTAAGTGACTTGCCCAGGGTCACACAGCTAGTAAGTGTCAGGTGTCTGAGGCTAGATTTGAACTCAGGTCCTCCTGAATCCAGGGCCGGTACTTTACCCGCTGCACCACCTAGCTGTCCCCTTGGACAACTTTCTAAGATTATAAATTGCAAAGAAGGTGCCACCTTGCATTGGTAGATGGTGTTTCCTTCTATCAGGGAAATGATGGGTCCAGTCCCTATCCCTGTCTTTAAAAATGTATTCAGGGGGGGCAGCTAGGTGGCGCAGTGGATAAAGCACCGGCCCTGGATTCAGGAGTTCCTGAGTTCAAATCCGGCCTCAGACACTTGACACTTACTAGCTGTGTGACCCTGGGCAAGTCACTTAACCCCCATTGCCCCGCAAAAAAAAAAAAAAAAAAAAAAAGTATTCAGGGGCAGCTAGGTGGTGCAGCAGATAGAGTACCGGCCCTGGAGTCAGGAGGACCTGAGTTCAAATCCGACCTCAGACACTTAACACTTACTATCTGTGTGACCCTGGGTAAGTCACTTAACCCCAACTGCCTCACCAAAAAAAACCCCAAAACCTGTATTCATGATAAATGTAATAATACTTGTACTCTCTGATACCTAGGGTTGTTGCAAGAAATGTATTCTGTAAACCCTAAAGCTCTGCAAAAATTCAAGGTGTTATGATTTTGCATTTGAGGAAGAAAATAGCTTTTTCTCCATCTGCCTTGTGTCCTAGACTACATGTTCCTCGAGGGTAGGAGGCATTCTTTAATTTAATTGCATTCAGCACCAAACACAAAGGCATCTCTAAGAGCTAATAAGAGGGGCAGCTAGGTGGCACAGTGGATAAAGCACTGGCCTTGGATTCAGGAGGACCTGAGTTCAAATCCAGCCTCAGACACTTGACACTTAACTAGCTATGTGACTTGGGCAAGTCACTTAACCCTCATTTCCCTGGGAAAAAAGGAGAGCTAATAAGAAAGATAGATGGATATAGAAGAAAATCATTCTCTGTATTTTTCCAAGTCTCTGTTATATTTAGGGGATGCCCTCCAAAATTCTCCCTTAGAAAAAAACCCTGCCTTCTAAGCCCTGCTTCAGTCCTTCACCCTCTGTCAGGTTCCCCCAAGGGCCAATCCTTCAGAGCCATATTCTATCACTTTCTGCTTCTTGCGCCACCCCACAATCTTCTGAGGCCACTTACCTATGGCCCACCCGCCACCTCAACTCCTCAAACCATTGTACTTCTAGGTGATGACCCTAATCTGTTAGGGCTGATCCATTTTATGGTGTGATGAATAAAAGAGCTGGACCCAAAGTTAGCAAGACTTGGGTTCAAATCCCGACTCTGAAATGCGGAAGCTTACCCTAGGCAAGTCATTCATCTCCCCAAACCTCAATTTCTTCAACTGTAAAATGGTGATATTAATCCTTGTGTTATCTAACCACACTGGGTTGTTGCAAGGCAAGTATTTTGCAACTTTACGTGTAACTATCAATTATTATGATCCCACAGAACTGTCACACGCCAGAGGCAGAGGTCCCTTCCCTCTCTCTGGCCCTTTCCCTAGATAGCAGAGCTCCTCCTGGTGGCCTAGGCAGGTGGCATTCCTGTCTCTAGCCCTCAATTTTATACAAATAGTGTATCCCTCCCAGACCCATTCTTTAGGATAGCAGCCCAGCTCGCACTCTCTTAGGTTCCAGAGTCTTCTATCTCTCTCCTTTGCCCATCAGGAGGCACCTGGGCCGATTCCCCTCCCCTCCCTTCTTTCATGGTTGCCAAGGCAACATTTAGGGTCCCCTCACTGTGCACCTGCAGCCCCTCTGTCCTTATTGAGAGTCACATAATTGGCTTGGAACCTTTTTTCAGCCCTGCTCCCTCCTCCTCTCACAAATCTTCCCTTCTTTGCAGTGTGGATGCTATGGAGGATAGAGTGAAAGTGCTGAAAGAGCCTCCGTTCTAGGATACCACCGTACGATCTGATGTGTAGATCTGTGACTCTTCTCTGGGACATTGTAATTCTCCTAATACTTCCCAGTACCGGACAGGAAGGGGAGAGGGGAGAGGAGAGATGTGCAGAGAGATATGTGGATCAGCGAGGGATATACTTGACCACATAAACTATGAAGAGCCAGACCTAGGACTGAACCCCAAGGTCTGGCTTCCCAGGTCAGGGATCAATTTCAAACCAAGAGCATAAACATCTGACTAGAGATGAGAGAGTCCAAAAGAATATTCCTTAGGCTCCCTTCCTACCATCCGGGGTTAATGCCACAAACGGGTGCTCTGGCCTCAAACCAATGGTGTGGGTAACTGGACTCCTAAGCCCTGTTTGCCCAGGGACCAAAAACATCTCACCTTAAACAGCAAAATCTACTATTTCTCTCAGCTGGACTTTGGAACTCTATGTAGGGAGGAAAAGAGAAGGCTATATTTGTGGGTTGTGGCAAATTACCTCGGGAGGCTTTATTATTATTAATGCTACAAGCCTTCTTTCCTTGAAACGACCATTTCAAGTAACAGGGGCTTGCAGGTCTTTGGCTGTATTCCCTTGACCCAAATTCTCATCGTGTTGTAGATACAGCCTTGATCCAATTCTCTCTTGCTACTAACCACAGCAGTAGGATTTTCTGCCTTCTGACAAGAGAGCAACGGGTTCCTGCATGCCATCCCCTAGTTACCCAACAAACCCTATTGTTATCTGGCCACACTCAAACAAGTGTTCCTTCCTCTCCTCGCCCCAAAAAAGTAGTGCAGTAGACTCTGGTGTGTGAGGACAGGCTCTTAAATGTGAACCAAGTGACAAAATCTTTACAGTAAGATTCCCTAGAGAGATGAGAATCTCTTCTGTCTTAAAGAACCCTGCACATATAGAGACTCCATATTCCACTTCAAGCAACTGCTCCAGTGTCTAAACAAACCACCCCATCTGGAAGTTCTATTATGTGTCTTAGCTTTCTTCCTAGAGAATATTTAAGAGAAAAGTCACCCCCAATCAAATGTTAAGAACCCCAACGTTGGTGATTTTTCTTGGAATATTTTTTTCTTTTCTTTCTTTTTTTTTTTGGCAGGCAATGGGGATTAAGTGACTTGCCCAGGGTCACACAGCTAGTAAGTGTCAAGTGTCTGAGGTCATATTGAACTCAGGTCCTCCTGACTCCAGGGCCAGTGCTTTATCCACTGCGCTACCTAGCCGCCCTTCTTGGACTATTTCTAGACACTCAACACACATGCCTTCCCAAGAGTACTGCTGCCAAAGAAAAATGCTGTGAAATCACAGAGAATGAAGATGGCTCCAAAAAGTGGACATGGGAGGGTACCTCCTCCCACTCCTTTGCAGAGGTGGCAGCCTATGCATGTGGAATGTTGCATGTTTTTTCAGATTTTCTCCCCATATATTAATTGGTTTTGCTTATTGTTTTTTCTCTTCTGCTTTTTTCTTTTAACAAATATTCTTTGTAATACGGAATGGCTCTCTGGGATAGGCAGGGGAAAGGATATAGAGGAAAATATGGGTAATTTAAGAACAGCAATAAAAACAATTGTATTTTTTTTAAATAAAAATAATTTTATCCATTTTAAATAAAATTTTATTTCTTTTAAAATAAAAATAATTTCATTTCTTTTCAAATGAAATGCATTTTATTTATTTATTGGTGAGGCAATTGGGGTTAAGTGACTTGCCCAGGGTCACACAGCTAGTAAGTGTTAAGTGTCTGAGGTCATATTGAACTCAGGTCCTCCTGACTCCAGGGCCAGTGCTCTATCCACTGCGCCACCTAGCTGCCCCCCATTTTATTTATTTTTAAATAAAAAGTATTTTAAAAAACAAATCTAGTATTGTTCCTTATCCACATTTTCAGAATTTTTTCTGGGGGAGAGGAAGCAGTAATGTGCTTATTGGTGGTATAATGGAAAGAAGACTAGATTTAGATTCTAGGACACGAGTGCAAATTCTGGCTACCTACTAGCTGTGCAATCTTAGACCACTGGCTTGACTGCCTTGGGACTCACCTTTTTCATTTACAAAAAGAAGTGGTTAGATTAGATGAACACCCAGCTTCTTTCCACCTCTAGATTCTGGGATGATGCCCTTACCCTCACCCATCTCCTCCTTTCCCCACCTTCAATCTTATTCTTCCCTTACCTGCTTTAACCCGGATGTTGGGACTCCGGATTTTCCCCGCAGCATTTTCTGCGGTACAAAAGTAATCATTGTCGTGGATAAAGCTATTGAAGGCAGAGGGCGAAAAGGGATAGAGCTGCAGCGTCCCATTGGCATGGACATGCCGGATGTGTGGCACATCGTAGATGTCATCACCTGTGGCGAGATACCATCGAAGGACGGCGCTGGGGGAGCCTGTGGCCGGGCAGGGCACCACGACCCCCACGGAGCTGGAGAAGGTCACCTGCTGCAGGGAGTCATTCACAAAGTAGAGACTGGTGCCAACATCTTCAGGGCGGGCTGTAGTGACGGCAGAGAAGAAATGCTGTTAAGGTCCACACCTTTCCCATCTCTCAACGGACGGTGAAAGCCACCATAGTCCTTCAAGAGCAATAATAGTCTGATTATCCTCACCTGGAGGCCAGCTGGTTTTCTTTGGTGCCATGTCTTAAGCTGGTGTAAAAGAGCTCTAGTATGGGGAAACTAGAACCATCTAATCTAATCTCTGGAGGGGATAATAGGACCATAGATCTAGATTTATAAGGGAACTTGGAGGTCATCTCGAGATCAGGAAACGGAGGCCTAGAGTCTAAGAAGCTAGGCTCTAAACACCATTCTTCTGTGAAGACAGATTATTGGTATTAACTATTTTGGGCTGCCATGTTATACTGTTGACAATCCATTAAACCCCACAGATCCTTTGTCCAGATGATTCTTGTCTAGCCGTGAACTTCCCACACTGTATTTGTAAAGTTAATTTTTGGTACACTAGGGTAGAACTTTTCATTTCTCCCCTTTAAGTTTTCTTTTATTAGACCTAGCCCTTTGTTCTTAACCTGTCAAGATATTTTTGGAGCCACCTATGTTATTTGATATATTTGCTATCCCTCTACACTTCACCTCATTTACAAATTTAACAAATTATATCAGCTATGCTTTTGTCTGAGACATCAATAAAAGTGTTAGCTAGCACAGGGCTCTGGGCAGATCGTTGGCATATTCCAGTATAGCTCTCCCTCTAACTGAGCATTAGACCATTACTATTCATCACGTCTAGTTTCACAACGAGTTCTGACACTGCCCAATTGTACTATCTTCTAGCTCATATCATTTGATCTTGTCTACAAATAAGAAATTTCTTCAAATGCTTGGCTGAAATCTAAGTCAATTGTTCCAACGTTCCCCTTATCTAGTGGGGAACTCCCTCTATCAATGAAGATTAGCATGTCCTTTGCAATTTATATCCTTAGAGTAGAAGTTCCCAACCTTTGTAGCATGGACTCCTGGGAAGTCTATGGAACCCCTTCTCAGGATTTATTAAATGGATGAAATAAAATACATAGAATTACAAAGGAAACCAATTACATTAAAATACAGGTGTCAAAATATTTTTTTAAAAAACAAGTTCATGGGGCAGCTAGGTGGCACAGTGGATAAAGCACCAGCCCTGGATTCAGGAGTTCCTGATTTCAAATCTGGCCTCAGACACTTGACACTTACTAGCTGTGTGACCCTGGGCAAGTCACTTAATCCCAATTGCCCCACCAAAACAAAAACAAAAAAGCAAACAAACAAAAAACAAGTTCATAGATACTTTCTTCCCCCTAGGTTAAGGACCTCTGTCTTAGAAAGTTTCTCAAGAAACAAGGCCCAGGGTCTCAAAGCCACCCCATGTCAGACACAGGACTTAAACCCAGGTCTTTCCTGACTTTGAGATTCACTCTCAATCCAGTACAAGGCATTTCTTATCCTTTCAGAAAACGGAAAGTGATAAAACCATGATCTTTTAATGACCATTACTTCCCTTTCTAAGCTATCATCATCTTAATAACATGGTCTAAACATTACCATAAATTTAAATCAAGCTCAAGGGCCTTAAGTTTTCAGATTCTACCTCCTTTCCTTTTTTTGAAAATTGGAACAAAATTTGTTCTTCTCTCATCCTTAGGTGTTCTTCTACTCTCCAAGATCTTTCAAACAAGGGCTCTTCATTCACCTTTGTCATTCTTTTTGGTGTCCTGAGGGGTGATTCAGCTGGGCCTGATAATTTGAATTAAGGGCAGATAAGTGCTGTCTGACCATCTCCTCATGTGTCTTGGGTTTTGACTACTTGCTAATCATTTTCAGTCTATTTTTTGCAGGCAAAATTTTTTAAAAATGTAAAAATCATCCTCCTTGGAAGTAAAAATGAGAACAAAAGAAGTCTTACGTATTTCATCCTTCCCTCAGTTACCTTTTATCCTCATTTCATCTATCCCAAGCAATGTTCCCTATCCCTCCTTGGAAATTCCTCTGGTCTCCAACATGGCTTAAAAAAAAAAATAGTTTACTATACCAGACCAGGGTTCCAATCTCTTAGCTGCCCCTAAATAGCTCTTGAGATCTTGGGGCAAGCCATGTAGGCCTCTCTAGCCCTCAATTTTGTCATGGAAAGAAATGTGGAGATCCTTACAAATTCTAAAGTCCCTTACAAATTTCAAAGCCCAGGCAAAGAATTTGAAATCAAGGGAATACCCATCAATAGGGGAATGGCTAAGCAAATTGTGGTATATGAATGTAATGGAATACTATTGTGCTCTAAGAAACGATGAGCAGGAGAAGTTCAGAGAAAGCTGGAAGGACTTACATGAACTGATGCTGACTGAGAGGAGCAGAACCAGGAGAACACTGTACACAGTAACAGCATATTGTGTGATGAACAATGGATATAGACTTGGCTCTTCTCAGCAGTGCAACAATCCAAAACATTTTCAAAGAACTCATGATAGAAAATATTCTCAACATGCAGAAAAAAGAACTGTGGATTATGAATGCAGATTGAATCCTACTATTTCTACTTTTGGACTGTTTTTTTGTTTGAGGTTTTTCCTTTGTGCTCTGATTGTTCTTTCACAAGATGAATAATGTAGAAAAATGTTTGATGTGACTGTACATATACAACCTATATTAGACTGCTTTCGGTCTTGGGGAGGAGGGAGGGAAGTGGGGGGAGAAAAGAAAATTTGGAACAAAAAATCCAGTGTAAACAAATGTTGAAAACTATCCTTATGTGTAATATGTAACTGGAAAATAATAAAATTAAATTTAAAAAAATTCTAAAGCCCATTATGAATTCTTCAATTTCACAACACATTACATATCCAAAGGAAAGCAACCAAAATAGTGTCTGGACTCAAAACTATGCCATATAAGGATCCATTGCCATAATTAGCTATAGGATGGGGAAGTGGATAGATTACCAGTCTTGAAGTCAAGTAGACCTGCATTCAAATGCTACCTTGGACTCTTACTAGATTCATGATGCAAGGCAAGCCCTTTAATCTCTTTCAACCTCATTTCCCTCAACTGTAAAATGGGATAATACTAGCATTTACCTCACTGGGTTGTTGAGAGGATAATGAGATGAAATGATACAACATATAAAAGGTGCTATGCCAACCTTAAAGCACTCTATATGTACTATTATCTAGATATGTTTAATCTGAATAAGTAAGAAGTGAGGGGAGACATGCTTATGATCTTTACCTATTTGAAAGTCTGTCCTGTAGAATGGCGATTCTCTAGGCCTTTGTAGCCCCAGAGCAGTGGTTCTCAATGGCTGTGCCTCCACCTTCATTAGTTGTATCATGAAATTTTGGATATTAAATTATTTGCAGATTAAATAAAATGATAAAGAATTGTGTTTAATATAAATTTTACTTATTCAGCAAAAAAAAAACCATGAACAAAAATGAAAACAAACCCCAAACTTACTCGTTACACATATCCTAGTTGTCAGGGTAGGGATAGGGACTGCACCTGTGATTTCATTGATATAAGAAGGTAAAGAAAACTTCCTCTGAAAATGCAAGTCAACACCTTGTCTTTCATTTTGAGTCTAAGAACAATTGCCTAGATTGTTGAGAGAATGAGTGACCTGCCCAGAATCATACAACCAATATATGAAAGAGGCTGAGAAGGCATGCATGTACTAACTTTAAAACCTATCAGGCTTGGAGCTCACCTAGAACTCAACAAAAATGACTGCTCTTATTGTAGGAAACTGCATGTGCCAATCTTCTCTCTCTCTCTCTCTCTCTCTCTCTCTCTCTCTCTCTCTCTCTCTCTCTCTCTCTCTCTCTCTCTCTCTCTCTCTCTCTCCAGAAGCAAAGCCAATTTAAATGTTCAGATTTCTCATAGTAAAGAATCCCAGGCTGGGAGAGGGAAAAATGATCGAGAAGGCATTCTTCATCCATTCTGTGTCACACACCCCTTTGATAGTCTTCTGAAACCTATGATCCCTTTTCCAGAATAATGTTTTAAAATATATAAAGTAGGGGCAGCTGGGTGCCACAGTGTATAGAGCCCTGGAATCAAGAAGACCTGAGTTAAAATCGCACCTCAGACACTTACTAACTGTATGACTTTGGGCAAGTCACTTAACCCTAATTGCCTCCCCGCCAAAAAAGACAAAATAAATAAAATAAAGATTACAAAGGAAGACAATTATATTGAAAGACCTTTGTTAATATATATACACATATGTGTGTGAGGGTGTGTATATGTTTTATATATGCATACACATATGCATACACATACATATACACATATGTGTGTAAAAAGTTCTCAGGCCCCAGGTTAAGAGGGAAGTCCTGCTCTAAAGGAAAGAATTTGTATCTATAAATAGAAATTAGGGGGAGGAGCTCTAAAAATGAGAGCTGTCCAAAGCTGGAATGAGATCAGGAAATAGGCAGTGAAGGCTCTGTCACCAGAGGTGTTTACACTGAGGCTGATGACTACTCAATGATATTGCAGAGGGGAGGACTGCATTAGCTGGAGGTTGAACCAGAAAGTCTCTAGTTCCTTCTTACTCTTAGATTCTAGGATTCTCAGCTAAGCTTTTACCCAAAAGGAAATCAAATATTTGCGTAGTGGCCCAGTAGGGTCCCCCGCTGCCTGTGCAAGGGAATAATAGTGTCTGGGGCTCTTGAACATGCTCTTTAGTGTTTCAGAATTAGATAAGACTGTTCTGTGGAGTTTCTTCACATTATCTTTCATATGCATCCCTTCATCTCAACTCATATGGCTCCCACCTTAATTCAAGCCTTAATTGTCCCCCTCATTTGGAATATTGATAATAGCTTCCTAACTTATCTCCAGTGTCTTCTTTCTTCAATCCATTCTCCACACTACTACCAAAATAATCCTAAGAAACAAGCCTGACTGTGTTACTCCCCTACTCAAAAATCTCTTGTGGCTCCCCATTGCCTAGAGAATAAAATAGCAGGTCCTCAGCCTGACATCCCAAGCTTTCCCTAAGCTGTCTTCAACTTCTCTGCATAACATTATTTAACAAAATTCTCCCCTTCATTTGCTCTACTCTCTAGCCAGACTGGGCTACAGGCTAGTCTTCCATATTAACTACCTTCTCTTGCCTCTGTTCATTCACTCAAGTCAGCCTCTATAACTGGAACACATTCCCTCCTCATTCCTACCTGTTAAAATGCTCTCTCCCTTCAAGACCCTGCTCAGATGCTACCTCCTCCCTGAAGCTTTTCCCCCATTTAAATCCTCATTCTAGCTAACAGAGACTTGCTTTGTTTGGTTCTTTCCTTTGCCTTTTTCATTTTTTCCTAGAATTACACTTGTATTATTTATGTGTCATATCATTCCCAGGAGATGAGACAGTGTAGTATGGCAGAAAGAACATTAGCTCTGTAGGCAAGGGAGCTAAAGACCAATCTCTGATACCTGGGGCAGCTAGGTGGTGCTGTGGATAGAGTGAGAGACCTTAAGTCAAGAAGATCGGAGTTCAAATCCAGCCTCATACAACATGACCCTGGGTAAATCACTAAAACCTACTTGTCTCAGTTTTCTCATCTGCCAAATAGGTATAATAATAGAACCTCCAGGGTTATTGTGAAGATCAAATGAGAGAATAATTGTAAAGCACTCAGCACAGTGCCTGGTACATGGTTAAGTACTATATAGATCTTAGTTGTTGTTACCATTACTATTTGTGGGACCTTGGATAAGTCACTAAACCCCCATGGACCTCAGCTTTCTCATCTGTAAAGTGAAGCATCCTCAGAAGTGTCCTCGGAGGTTCCCTTTAGTTCTAAATTAATAGTCTCTGAGAGCAAGGACTGTAATATTTTCCATTTTGTGTCACTACCACCTTCCTGGCAGAGTGCCTTGTACTAGTAGGCCATTAAGAGGTTTATTGTGTAAATTTGATTGTCTCCCCCTGATGGCCATCCCTACCTGTGTGACCCTGGGTAAATTATTTGACCTTTCTCAGCCTGTTTCCTCATATGTAAAATAAGATTGTACAAGATGGTCTATGTCGTCCCTTTTGCTTCTAAATCCTTTGAATGATCCTTCCTTCCCAGTCACCTCTGGTGAGTAACAACTTGTACTAAGTTAGTGGAAAAGAAACCATATTCATTAATTTTGTTCCCTCTGGGAGGAGCATGGCCTGGTGAAACATGATGATGGTTTAGAGTTTATTTGCTCAGCTGCTGTAAACAGCGCTCATCACATCCTAGGTCCCTTGCATTTCCTGTCCTTACCTTCGGAATTAGGGGCACCTGTCACTTTAAGGAGAGGCTTCTTTGGACAGGTGAAGGAATAGCTATGAAAATGAGGGCGTTCTTGGCTCTCACACATAGAGAGTTCCTGCCCCTCTCCCTCCACAATGGGAGATCAATGAACAAACAAACTCTCAGGCTGTTTGCTTAAAGAGAGTCACCAGGGACTAACCTGACCTCAATTTCCACAACTTTATGAGGAAGGGGGGAGGAGAATGCACCCCTATCATACTATATTAATATTCTTAGCTTAACTCTGAGCCACCCCTCCAGGGAGAAGGAATGCACAGGGACAACTCATCTGAGGAAACCCTATTAAGCCTCATTGGCCAGAGCAATTCACATCATCCCATAAAAAGCCCTGATGAGCCCATTAGCAGCAGCTTCTCTCTGAAAGCACATTGGTGGGCTCCTGGCTACAGTGTCAGTGGCTCCCTCCTCTCAGTGCCAAATGCATTTACTGCTGTCACAGTTTAAAAAAAAATGCATCAGAGTTTCTCTGGGAAAGCTTGGGGAGGGGAGAGTCCCTTGCTGTCTTTCCAGTTCTCCCCATCTCTCTATCCCCCATCTATGATTTTTACAAAGGTGATCCTATTGCAAACTATTCTCTCTCAATAAAAACCAGGAAACTGATCCTCCCAACTTAACCTAAAGATCTTGTTGTTGGTCCTTCGTTCTGAAGAGGGCCACAATATCCGGGTGATGTCATGGCTTGCAGTGAATTGGATTTAAGTGAGGGAGGGTTGTGCAAGGTCAACCTCACTCTCTCCTCCAGAGCCATCTGGGTCCAGTGGCAAGATTTACATCAGGATGCTTGGAGATGGCCCTGGGTGTTTAAGGAAATTGGAGTTAAGTGTCTTGCCCAGGGTCACACAGCTAGTTAAATGTCTAAAGTGAGATTTGAACTCAGGTCCTCCCAACTCCAGGACCAGTACTTTATCCACTGTACCACCTAGCTGCCTCACCTAAAGATCTTAAGGCATCCCTCAATCACAGAAACTAGAAATATACAGAAGCATAAGATCTTAGCACTAGAAGGCATTTTAATGGCTGGCTAGCTCAACTCCTAAATGAAGCCTGAAATGTCTCTCAAAAGTGATGAACTTATCTCTAATCAGCAGTTAAGCAAACCAAGCCCATCAAGAATCTTGTCTCAGGCTGCATGCTTGGCCTTCCCAACATGCCCAATAGCTGTTCAGCTCTTTTTCAAGCCTACCTCCTCCAGGAAGACTTCCTTGATTGAATGTCAAAGGAAGACAGATTTCTATCTCCCATTCAACACAGGCAGTCCACTCACACTCCCTCTCAAGCTGGAAAAGGATGGAAGATAAAAAGAGGTGCTCTCATCATCTCAGCTCCTGTGCATCTCTATGTTCTATGCCTCACATGACCCAGCACAGAAGCAGCAACAATATCACAAGGAAGAGGAACAAGTAAATTCTCACGGATGAGCCTTTCTGTGTGACCTTGGGAACTGCTCCCCCATCCCTGGAAGGTTGTCTACCTCCATCTTGCAGAATCTATCACATCCTTCTCCTGATCCCCCTAAAAGCTAATGTCTCCCCCCCCCTTAAATAAACCTTGAGTTGATTTTGTATTTATTTTGTGTATAATTATTCTGAGATAGTATGACCTAGTGAATAGAAAGCTGGCCCAAGTCAAGAAGCCCTGGGTTCTAGTCCTACTCTGCCATATTAACCATATCTGTCATTTAACTTCTCAGGCAGACGGTCAACAAACTATGGCCCATCAGCCAAATCTAGCCAACTGCTCATTTTCGTATGAGCTCATGGCCTGCATAAAAACAGGATAATGGCTGGATTTGGCGCCTGGGCCATGGTTGGCTGATACCAGCTCTACACCAAAGCTTCTTTTTTTGTTTTTTTTTTTTGTTTTAGTGAGGCAATTGGGGTTAAGTGACTTGCCCAGGGTCACACAGCAAGTAAGTGTTAAGCGTCTGAGGCCAGATTTGAACTCAGGTACTCCTGACTCCAGGGCCAGTGCTCTATCCACTGCACCACCTAGCTGCCCCTACACCAAAGCTTCTTAAACTGTAGATCAAGACCCTCTATGGGATTGTGTAACTGAATGTGGGGGTTGCAAAAAATTGGCAACAGTAAAAGGTTACCTATACCTATTTTATATAACTATATATACACAGGATTGTTTTTTTTAAAAAGCGGGGGGAGTGGGGGTTGCAAGTGGGAAAAGGTTAAGAAACCCTGCTGTGGACAACTCCTTAAGATTCTACACAAATAAGGTGCTGACTGGTAGAATATTTTCTCACCTGGGAATTCTTTAAACTAATGAAATCACAAGTCTATTCCCTATCCTTATAATTATTCTGATACCAATCTATGTACATGTTGTCTCCTCCAGGAGACTGTAAACCCCTTGAGATCAGGGATGGATCACTGTTTTGTCCATGTATGCCTGGTGCCTTAGCATAGTACCTAGCATACAGGAGGCATACAATAAATGCTTATTGACCGATAAATTGATTATTGACTAATAAGTTGATTGATACTTCCTCTTTCGGGGCAGCTAGATGGCGCAGTGGATAAAGCACCGGCCTGGGATTCAGGAGTACCTGAGTTCAAATCTGGCCTCAGACACTTGACACTTACTAGCTGTGTGACCCTGGGCAAGTCACTTAACCCCCATTGCCCTGCCCAAAAAAAAAAAAAAAAGATACTTCCTCTTTCTAGGACAGAGTTTCCCCATTTGTAAAATGAGGAGGGAACAGATCAGATTCTGTGGTCCCTTTGGTTCCTTCTACCTTTGACATTTTTGTGATTCTAAGCCCAAAGACAATCTGCAAACCAGTGGGAGGGGCAGAGTTGGATCCTTTGAGTCTAAGGTAAACCCTCCTACCCTACTCCACTTCTAAGCCTTCTCCTATAACCAGAGATTCATTTCTCTGCATATCCATCCTCCCCAGACAAACTCCATTCCCCACACCTCCCTCAGCTCCGAGCAGAAACATCAGCCACAATGACAGAGCTGCCTTCTCTGAGCTTTCTGGGGCCTCGGATTCCTCCAAAGCCAAGGACACAAGGTTCTCAGCAACTACAAATTGGTAGATTTAATTGATGAATTGACTAGGATTGTCCAACCACCTGTCAAGGCTGATGAAACTGCAAATTTATAGCAGAAGAAGAGTAGCTTCATATTTCTCCAATCCTGGGCTGTGAGCTGCTGTCTTCTGAGTCTGGGGGAGTTGGGGAGAATTAGACAAACCATTCATTTTTGCTTACTGTCCTGACAGTACATTGCCATTATGAAACATCACCCTCAGGTGTAAAACAATAGCATTTTGCACTTATATCCCGTTCATATTTCACAATCACAAGGTACCTGTCAGCCCCGAATCCGGGAGTCCTTAACGAAACATTAATTTTGCCTCAGCTCACCTGACAGAAGAGAGAAGCAAACAATCCAGGAAAAGAGGCAAACTGAGGCACAAACTGAGGTCCCTCTGAGCTCGAGCAGCAAATATTTCCTTATTATTAAGGAATAAGTGCAAGATAGAGCATAGCATCTGTAGGGCAAGGCGATGCGATTCCAGATGGGTCAGTGGGGAGTTCTTCCAGTAGTCCAAAGGTCTTATATAAATATTTTTACCTTCCATAAAATCACAAAATGGCAGCACTAGAATGAGGCATAGAGGTCATAGGACCATAAATTAGAACCTTAGGAGTCTTCTAATATAAACTCCTTATTTTACAGATAAGAAAACTGAGACCCAGAGAGGGGGAATAACTTATTAAGGTTTCATAGTTAATGCAAGAAACAGGACTGGACTGCAAGGCTTCCTACTCTCTGGATAACGTTATTTCCATTGTTTCCTACTGCTTTTCAGGGAAAGAGGGGGAGTAGGGAGTGGCAGTTGATGTCCTTGCTTACTCCAATGAGCAGGCTGGCATCCATTAAAGGATCCAGCTCAAACTCTAACTTTAGGAAGCACACAATGGCTAGAAAGCTAAAAGTTCTTTCACTGGCCCTGGCCCTGAGCTGGAAGAACCTCACTCATCGAGGTCCTCTGGCACCATGTTTGTAGAACAGGGATCAGAGGCCTGGCCTTACTTACTTCTTATAACCAATCACTCAGTGACACTGGCCTCCTTGATGTTCCTAACACTAGACACTCCACCTCCCAACTCCAGGCACTTTCACTGGCTGTCCACCATGCTTGGAATTCATTCTCTCTTTATCTCTGCTTCCTGGCTTGAAGCTTCTTTCAAATCCCAGCTAAAATTCTACCTTCTGCAGGAAGCCTGTCCCCATCGCCTTCCAATGCTAGTACCTTCCCTCTATTGATTATCTCCAGTTTATCTTGTATATAGCTTATTTGTGCACAGTTATTTGCATGTTGTCTCCTCCATAAGAGTGGAGACTACCAGTTTTCTACTTTTATTTGTATCCTCAGAACTTAGCACAGTGCCTAGAATATAATAAATGCTTGATTGACTGTCTGACTGGCAGGAGGTATTACAAAGAATAGACTTGAAGGGTCCTTGCAGCTAGCCTTGCTGCAGTAGCAGATCCCATTGGCGGGAGAATCATTACCTGTAGGCAAAATCAGCACTATCTAATTACTGCTTGCTAATCTCTCAACCTATTCTCACTCTTTCAATACCCTACACAATCCTTTTTTCTCCCCTCATCTCACTGCCATTAGATGCCTTAGCTGATGTGCCTCCTCAATGTAAACATGCTCATAGTTTCCTCTTAGACACAATGGCTCCTAAAAATCATTTGTTCATTCATTCATTCATTATTTCAACCAGCAAAAAATTATGAAGTACCCATCAGCATCCCTCACTGTGCAAAGTACTGAGGTGAATCAAGATAGGGATCTAACTGGTACACTTAGACAAGCTAGGGCTAGAGAGTAATCCAAGGCCATGTAATCAGGTGACAAAACTGGATGTAATTCAGTAATGCAGACTGGAAGGGCTGTAGGATTCAAGGTTTATTGTATTTACAAGTAGAAGGAATATTAGGAACGATGTAGACCAGTGGATCTAAAACTTCTGATTTGATTGAGGAGAGCCCAAAGAGCTTTGGTGTATATCGATCATAGCTATTAATATTTATCATATTAGAAATTAAAACTAATACATTAAAATAGTTATTAATTCATTTAAAACAACAATAAGGAACCCATTCTATATTAACATAACATTTTCATGAAAAATTACTATATATTTTTTAAACTTGAGTGAGAATAGCACTGTTTTGTTTAATTTTGTAAATCTCTTTACTATCTGGCTTAATAGAAGATAGCTAAATTCTCATACCTGCTTTTAGATTGAGATGCTGGGATGTGTTGTTTTGGCTGAAGTCTGTGAAAAAAAAAATCTGAATCTCACAAAGATATGTAGTTGGAAAGAGACGAATATTTTGATTTCTTAATATGGTTATGAAAATAGTCTTGACCTTTCAGACCCCCTGTAAAGGTCTTGGGGACTCCCAGGGGGTCCATAAACTAGACTTTGAGAGCCTTTCATCTAGAACAACTCTTTCATTTTACAGGTATGGAAACTGATGCCCACAGAGGTGTAATGACTGACTTGGGGTCACAAAGGTGATAAGTAGCAGAGCTGAGCTTCACTAAAAGAATCCTCTCCAAACCCACTGCTTCTTTTACAGCACCACATTCTCTTTCCAGTATCACTATAACAAGTCATTCACTACCTGCCCTTCATATATTCAAAAAACATTTAATGAACACCTTTGTTAGGACAGATATCGAGTTAGTTGTTGTCCATGCAAACAGCCAAGCTGTATTCCTTCCAATGGGCCAAACTCCTTGAGAAGCTTACATGCTATTGGGAAGAAACCATAAGTACACAGATAAATAAATGCAAAACATATGAAACAAAATAAAAACTAATTGGGAGGAGGCAATGCTAACAATTAGGAGGATCATAGTAAGCCTCGTGGAGAAGGTGACACTGAGCCTTAAAATAAGCTAGGAATGGGGGCAGCTAGGTGGCTCAGCGGATAAAGCACCGGTCCTGGAGTCAGGAGGACCTGAGTTCAAATCCGGCCTCAGACACTTGACACTAACTGTGTGACCCTGGGCAAGTCACTTAACCCTCATTGCCCCACAAAAATAAAATAAAATAAAATAGGCTAGGAGGTAGAGAGAAAGAAGTAGATGCCAAGCACGGGGGACAGATTGTGAAGATATGGAGGGAGGCAAAGGAATGCTAAGTTCAGGTTAGCCAGTTTGGCAGAAATAGAGGGTACATGAAGCTGGGCCAGACCATGAACTTGTATTTTATGCTAGAGGTGATGGGTAGCCATTAAAGTTTCTTGAGGAAAGGAATGACATGAGTGGAATTGTACTTTGGGAAGATTATTTTGGCAGCTATGTGGAGGATTGACATTTGTCTGGATGTTCTTGACGTTGAGTGTTGGAATAGTCAAATTCTGGTCCTTTTGAAATTCCAATAACCACTCAGAACAGGTTTCTCCTCCATCTCTCCTTGGAAAGAAGCCCTAATTTATAGATCAAATCTCCAGGTTAGAAAACTATAACAATCCCCTTAAATCCCAGTCTTTCCCCCATCAGCTCTCCATCCCCTATGCAGACAGAATCAGGCATATTTAAAGAGAGAAAGGAAAGGAGTGGAAAAATACCTCATAAATAAAAAGAGAGACGTTCAGATTACCAGTAAAGCTGCTTCTGGTCAAAGGGGGAAATGGATTTTTAATAGAAAATGGAGGTTATGGGATTGGTTGTTATGTGACAGACGCGCAGAGTTAAAGACATTTAATCTTTCACCATTTAACACTGAGCATCATCCAAATGCTGTGTTTCATAAAAAAAAAAAACCAGCCTCCAAATCGCTGAGAGATTAAAAATGTAGAAATAGCACAGCAATATTTTTAAACCAGAAATCACCCCCAGGCATCTGGGCTGCTGTTTCCAGGGTCATTGCCCCTTGAAATCTATCTACAACCTCCAGCCATTCATTTGCCCTCCCATGTCTCAGCACCTAGATTAGGGGGGAGAAGAAGAAAACATGCAGGATGCTTGTGTCTGGAAAAACAGACCCCAAATGTTCCCCTTCCTCTCTGTCCATTTCCTCACTCTTCTGAGTCTGGCCACTACCTCCAAAGCTGCCTTGCCTTGGCTACTCCTGAGATGTCCATTGAATCACCTCAGGATCATCCTCTTATTTCACTAAAAATGGGAACTGGATGGGACTGAAATATTAACGTCTCACCACCCCCACAAGAAAGAGCAGCTCACCATGTTCTCATCCTTTAGTGATATTTGCATGTCTTATTCACTGTACTTTCTAAGCAGGATGATGTGTTTGAGCCAGGCCTCCTGACAACAAAGGAAGGTTGGCTCTAGAGAGGGGGACCATGACTCAACCTTTAGGAAGAGGTGGAAGCAGAGCCTGGAGGAACATGGGTCCTTTAGAGTCAGAGTCGTTGGAATCTTGCGGAAATGTCATTTATCATATAATGACATCAATTCAGGCAGTAGTAAGGACTGTCATAATACCACATGATTTCTTTCCCAAGATTCATTTATTCATTCATGTACAACAAATTTATTAATTTACTTGGGGCGGGGAGGGAGACACAAAACAAAAGATGATACTTTCCCTACCCACAAGGAGCATACAGTCTATCAGGGGATATGAGATGATATACAAATGATACAACACAGAGTATGTATAGAGGGATAAAACGGTGTGAGAATTCAAAAGGAGAGAGCATTACAAGAAATGCAACTGGAAGGACTTTAAGATTAATGAATGGGGGGCAGCTAGGTGGCTCAGTGGATAAAGCACTGGCCCTGGATTCAAGAGGACCTGAGTTCAAATCTGACCTCAGACACTTGACACTTACTAGCTGTGTGACCCTGGGCAAACCACTTAACCCTTATTGCCCCACAAAAAAAAAAAAAGATTAATGAATGTATGAGTGAATTTGATAACATTCGAGAGGTTGTAATAATAACAATTATAATAATAGCTAATATTTACATAGTGCCTACTATGTACCAGGCACTGTGCTAAGTGGTTTACAATTGTTAGTTCATTTGATTCCCCACAAGAACCCTGGCAAGTAGGTGATATTGTTATCCCAATTTTAAAGATGAGTAAACTGAGGCAAATGAAGGTTAAGTCACTTGCTCAGTGTTATACTATTCATAAGGACCAGATTTTAATTCAGGTCTGGCACTCTATCCGCTGTGCCACCTAGCCGCCCCATGAATGGATCACAGCAAAACATTCCAAATAACCACTCGTTCTCTCTTCCAAATCCCCCTGTAAAATAACTGATGAAGGCATGGACTGGTGACCTTGGGGTATCTGTTTGCAAAATTCTTTCATTTCTGATGCATTTCCATTGCATCTCTTCTCAAGAGAGCTTTGATCTCTTCACACTCTACTTGTGAGAGAAGAGGCAGGATCATCATTTACATTTTACAGTTGAAGAAACTGAGACCCATGGAAGTTCAGGGATTGAATCAAGGTCAAAAACTGAGCCAGTCACAGGACTCAAACCTAGGTCAAGCTTGCCAGGGTTCTTTGCTCCCAGCTAAGAAAACCTCTTCAACCTATAACATCAGCGTGGCTAAACCTGTGGAAAAACTCTTGAGCCCAGATTTCAGGAAAGATGAAAAGAAGAGAAGCTGATATCCTTGTCTAGACACTTGCCATTGTCTCATAAAGACACTATATAGGGGGCAGCTAGGTGGCACAGTAGATAAAGCACTGGCCCTGGATTCAGGAGGACCTGAGTTCAAATCTGGCCTCAGACACTTGACATTTACTAGCAGTGTGACCCTGGGCAATGAGCCCCACAAAAGAAAAAGAGAGAGACTATATACACTTTCCTATACACTACTACCAAATCAATCTTTCCAGAATGCAGATCTGACCATGCCACTTTTCTGATCAAAACTTTTCAGTGATTCCTGTTTATGTTTATCAAATCCAAGCTATTTAATTTGGCAATCAGAGCCCTCCATAATTCAACTTCCTCCTACCTCTCTGCCCTTATCTCAAACTCCTCCCTTCCACATATGCCACACTCAAGCCAAACCACACTTCCTATTCCCTCATACATATCCAGTGTTTTCACATTGTTCCCTATGTCTGGAATTTCCCCCTTCTATCCCGCCCCCCCCCCCCGCCAACCTTAACCTCCCACTATTTAAATTTTATTCATCCTTCAAAACCTATCTTATATGATATCTCCTCCATGAAGCCTTCCTTGATTTCCCCAGTCAGAAATTGGTTTTTCTTCCTTGGATCTCACACAGTACTTTGTGTCTATCATATGCTGTTTATCATATTCTATTCTGCATTATAGTTGTTTCAAAGTTATTTCATTCCTTTCATGTCATATCACCCTCCCCACCCTTTCCAGACCTGTACTACACTGTAGGATCTGTTGTTTTACTTTTCTTTATCCTTCTGGTGTCTAACATAACCCTCTGGACAGTATTCTCTCACTGAGTAAAAGAAATGAATGTCAATTTCCCCAGATCCAGCTAAGGATTTAATAAACGATTGGTGAGTGAGTGAGTAAATTAGTGAGTGAGTGAATAAATGAATGAATGAGTGAATGAGTGAGTAAATGAATGAATGAAACATTCACTGGTGGCCTGCAGAGGAACCTACACTGTTTGCAGTTTTCCAAAAGAGAAAAGGAAATAGCAATTGCCTGAGACCCAGAATACTTGCTCAGAAACCCAGATATACCTGGCCTGCTCAGAAAAGTATCCTACTGGGGCAGCTAGGTGGCGCGGTGGATAGAGCACTGGCCCTGGATTCAGGAGGACCTGAATTCAAATCCGGTCTCAGACACTTAACACTTACTAGTTGTGTGACCCTGGGCAAGTCACTTAACTCCAATTGCTTCACTTAAAAAAAAAAAAAGTATCCTACTGGATACCAGCTTCACCAGAAACAAACAACCAGGTTTTGGTTGTTGTTGTTGTTGTTTTTAGTGGGTTTCACAGTAACCTTTCCCAGAGTTATCAATCACAAGGGTCTCAGCCCCTCCAAGCCAGGAAGACCATCCTCCTTCAGCACCAGAGTGTGAGGAGAAGTAGTAAGACTATGTTAGACAGAGGAACAGGTCCTTCCTTCTGGGCAAGGCCTTTCAGATGAAGATCCAGACTCAGATGCAGACTTTAAGCACTGGAAGGGGCCTCGGAGATCATTCGTTTGCCTATGCCACTGTCATCCAACACACCAGTCCCCCCCTCCCCTGCCCATTTTACAGAGATGGAAAACTAAGGCCTAAAGAATGCATTTACTCAGGGGTGGCTAGGTGGCGCAGTGGATACAGCACTGGCCCTGGGTTCAGGAGGACCTGAGTTCAAATCCAGCCTCAGACACTTGACACCTACTAGCTGTGTGACCCTGGGCAAGTCACTTAACCCCCATTGCCCTGCAAAAAAAAAAAAAAGTAATAAGGAATAGATTTTGGGGCAGCTAGGTGGCGCAGTGGATACAGCATTGGCCCTGGGTTCAGGAGTACCTGAATTCAAATCCAGCCTCAGACACTTAACACTTACTAACTGGGTGACCCTGGGCAAATCACTTAACCCCAACTGCCTCACTAAAAAAAAAAAAATGAATTTATTCAAGGTCACACAACTAAGGGATGCTCAGACTAGAACCCCCATCTCCTAGTGACAACAGCCAGGCTTGTTTCATCATATGACCCCTGACTTTTCTGTGTAGGAAGAAAAGGGGAGAGAATGAGACAGAGCCTTGGGGTAGCCATGAGGACTTATTAAGTTTTTTGAAATTATAGTAATTATATCTCATTCTTCATATAAATTTATAATGCCAACTAGGTTTGGTATGCATTTTATACACATACACATACACACACATCTCTTCAAGATCAGTTTTATCTGAGTATGACTACTTAGGGAATATTTGAATAACTTTGTTCTTAATGAAGGTGGTGACCTTGGAGGCTGTCGGAGTAAATGACATCTTGTGGAGGCTGGGCGAGAATGCAGGGATGAGGAGACAAGCAGCTGAGAGGCAATGGGTGGTACCCAAGGCAAAAGCCAGTTCTCTAAAGCAACCAGGCAAACAGCTGTTAAATAAGGCTTGTCCACTGTACCCACACCCTACGGGAGGCACATCCACCATCCCCAACAATGCAAAATATTTTACCCTTTATGTCAAATGCTGCTCCCACAAAATAGCTTTGAGGATGATTCCTTCAGGAATCAGGCTATCAGACAATTGAGATGTGTCCAGAGACCCTGAAAGGTGACCCAAGACAAGTGACTATCTGGGATGTTCTACTGGTGTGAGGCTACCCTCAAAAGACGGGTCCATCCTGGCAGTTCAGAGGAGTATCCAAAGAATCCCAAGGCCTCAAGGACTCATGAAAGGTCCTCTTATCACTGAATCACATAATGTCAGAGATGGAAGGGACCTAAGATACCTGGGTATATAAGATACATAGGTATCCCCTTTGCTACTTTCTTGACAAGTGGTCATCTAACCTATGCATTAACAATGATGACAATAATAAATAATGAAAAATAGGAAATCTTATAATAGGTAAACACCATTGGACTTTTATAATATTACTAAAAATGGTTTTCCTCTGTCTGGTGCCTTGAAATGGCTAAGGTTCAAGAATAGAATCAGGGGGGCTGCTAGGTGGCGCACCGGCCCTGCATTCGGGAGTACCTGAGTTCAAATCCGGCCTCAGACACTTGACAACACTTACTAGCTGTGTGACCCTGGGCAAGTCACTTAACCCTCATTGTCCCAACAACAACAAAAAACAACAAAAACAAAAAGATTTACATTCAGGGGCAGCTAGGTGGCACAGTGGATAGAGCACCGGCCCTGGATTCAGGAGGACCTGAGTTCAAATCCGGACTCAGACACTTAACACTTACTAACTGTGTGACCCTGGGCAAGTCACTTAACCCCAATTGCCTCACCAAAAAAAAAAAAAAAAGGATAGAATAGAATCAAAAGGCTCTCCATAGGCAATATACAGATGAACTCAGCCCACACTATGCTGAAAAAGAAATATCAAAACTAATGGGGAGCAGCTAGGTGGTGCAGTGGATAAAGCACCAGCCCTGGAGTGAGGAGGACCTGAATTCAAATCCGACCTAAGATACTTGACATGTACTAGCTGTGTGACCCTGGGCAAGTCACTTAACCCCAATTGGCTCACCAAAAAGAAAAACAACAAAAAAAACCATTAATGGCTAGGGGAAGCTAGATAGTGCAGTGGATATAGCACCGGCCCTGGATTCAGGAGGACCTGAATTCAAATCAAGCCTCAGACACTTTACACTTACTAGCTGTGTGACCTTGGGCAAGTCACTTAACTCCAATTGCCTCACTAAAAAACAAAAAACAAAAAAAAAACCTAATGGCTGAATCATGTAGATTTGTTTGTGGAATTGAAGAAGTTTATTACCCACATTGAGGACAAAGTCATTGCCAACAGAAATTACAGAAGGATTACCTTTAAGAAGTCCCGATTTAGTAAACAATATAGAAATTATACAAGGAAATGGTATAAATGGCGCAACATATCACTGACTGCTATAAAAATTTGGCACTTACCAAATGCCTAGCAAGACATAACTTAGTTACCTAGAGTGTACATCAGAAACTCACCATCTCCTGTGTGAACTGACAGATGATAAATCCCCATACTACAAATTTAGACCTCAAAATATCCTGGGGAACTCAATCAATAAACTGTATTGGATAATTGAAGTGAGATGATCTGCTTATTTGGGGATCATAGATCTTGTGTCTTTTCATCTTTGCATCTGGTCACTTTCTTTGGTGAAAGAGGAATATAAACCAATATATACCCCACAAATCTATCTTGTTTCCATTGGTGGAATCTCCAGAAATTAGGGAAATAATCCTTTCATTGCCAACCTAGAAGCACTCCTAAAATCTATCAACCTCATATCTTCTAAGGACTAATGGCTACTTGAAAGAAGTTTCTAGAAACCATTCTAGTTGTAGCTTTAGAAAAGCAGTGTAGATGAGCACTGTTCAGAGGTAGAAGTCCTTGGTTAAAGGTTTGGTCATTTGCTATGTATCTGACCTTATGTAAGTCATTCCAATTTTTTTGAGCCCCAATTTTTTCATCTGCCTAACGGTCTATGAAAAGAAATTATTTCTCCTCCCACTTCCATTCCCACTTGGTACCCAGGGAACAGGATAGCCAAATGGAGGGCCTGTGTTATCAAGAGAACAACTCAATAGCCATCCAGTCCTTTCATCAACTCTCTAATATTGTTTATAAGGTGCCTCAGTGCTTGCTGAATGGCTATTAGGGAAGAACTGGAATTAGGATTTATAGATGCAATGCCATGCAGTGACAAGAGAACTAGACTTATCCTTAAAAGACCTGGGAATGAGTTTAGGATACAGTAGTTACTAGCTCTCTGTCACTTTGCCTTTAATCTGTGACATGTGGTTAGTTACAGTTGCACTTATATCGTAGTTGTACCTAATAGGGTGGTTCTGAGAAAAGTACTTTATAAACCCTAAAGTTCTTTATAAAGGCAAATGATATTTTTTTTTAAAAAAACGAGACCTGTAGTCTTCTTGGTGTAGGGAACTCCCCATGAAGAGATGCTGTCCCTAGAAAGCTCTGGAACAAGATCTAGATTGAAGTCTCTGACTTCCAAGTCCATCACTCTCTTCATTGCATTGTCTTTCTTTCCTCATAGGGTTACTTGAAGAATCAAATGAGATCATGCCTCTGTGCTTTGCAAACCACAGAGCACTATGCAAATGCATTATTTGATGCCATATGAACTGACCCCTCCACCATGGTCCCCTGATGCCTCACTGCTATGAGGAGGTGAACCTGGGTTCTCAGAGGTTAAACCAGTAGAGATCAATCTCTGACAGGTCCCACCAAGTGGAAACTCGATTTCATTGCAAGAGTTCTAAGGGTTGGCCAATAGAAAATGAGGACTTTTTAAAACACATCATCTTGTGAAACATCTACTAAGGTACAGATAGGGTTGTATTCTGTACCAGGAAAGTCTTCACATCCATGAGGTCACAGATTCCTGAAATCCTGGAATAAATATGAATGGGTTAACAACATTATAGGTAGCTTCATCTTCAGGGTAACTAGATGGGGCAGTAGATAGAATGCTGAGTGTGGTCTGGAAGATCTGAAATCAATCTGGCCTCACACACTTACTAGCTGTGTGACTCAGTTCAAACCTCTGTCTGCCTCAGTTTCCTCACTTGTGAAATGGGGAAAATAATAGCACCTACTTCCTAGGATTGTTGTAAGAATAAGATGAGATAATACTGTAAATCACTGAGCAAAGTTCCTGGCAGATAATAGGAAGATTAAATGCTGTTTCCTTCTTTCTTTTTTTCCTGTGTTTTAAGGTCTAGGCAGTCCAATCTGCCCTAGAAAAGCATAGACCTTGACACTATAGTTTAATGTTGCTGCTCAGAACAGGACCTGAAGATCTGAGTAAGTGATGGTCTAATGCTGGACAAGCAAGTGTCCAGACACAGAAGAACAAAGAACTGAGCCAATTGTGTCATTATGTGGTCCAGGGAGCCCCCAGAATCTTGCATGGGCTTCTGCCCTGATATCAAATGAATTCTGCAAGCTTTGAGTCTTTTTGGACATCCCTTTGACCTCAAGACTTCTCCCCAAGTTGGGGATGGGGTGGGGGCAGAATGACAGAGGAGATACCACCTACCATTTTTTCTTGGAAAAATACAAGACATAGAAGTATAAATTTAGAGCCCAAAGGAACATAAGGGATCATCAAGGTCAAGCCCCCTCACTTTAAAGATAAGTAAACTAAGGCCCAGAAGGGTCAAATGAATTTGCTCACACAAGTTGTAAACAAAAGAGACAGAATTAAATCCTTTGTAACGATTGGAATGATGCCACCTGCTGGAGACTTACTGTAGGAAAGCTCCGCCATGAGGAGAAGGTGTCTGAGGGCAAGCCATGCAGCTTTTCTTTGGTGTCATTCCAGTCGTTACAACTTCAAGCCTAGGGTTCTTTCTACTAGACTATATTGCCTGTCATCCCTCAATACCATTCCATTCCCAACACCATACAAACCAGGGATTCTTAACCTTTTTTTGTTTTGTGACCCATCTGGAGGTCTGTTGAATCCCATGGATTACTTCTCAAAATAATATTTTAAAATAGAATTGCAGGGGCAGCTAGGTGGTGGCAGTGCATAGAGCACCAGCCTGGATTCAGGAGGACCTGAGTTCAAATTCGGCCTCAGACACTTGACACTCACTGGCTGTGTGACCCTAGGCAAGTAAGTCACTTAACCCCAATTGCCTCACCAAAAAGAAAAAAAAAAAATATATATATATATATATATATATATGTATATATATATATATAACTGCAAAGGAAACCAATTATGTTTAAATATGTCTATCCATCTCTATCTATCCATCCATCCATCTATCTACCCATCTATCTATCTATCTATCTATCTAGCCATCCATCTATCTATCTATCTATCTGTCAATCATCTATCTATCTTTCTATCCATCCATCTATCTATCTATCATCTATCTATCATCTATGGGCAGCTAGGTAGCTCAGTGGAGAGATCACCAGCCCTAGAGTCAGGAGAACCTGAGTTCAAATCAGGTCTCAGATACTTACTAGCTGTATGATCCTGTACAAATCACTTAATCCTGTTTGCCTCAGTTCCTCATCTGTAAAATGAGCTAGAGAAGGGAATGACAAACCACTCCAGTATTTCTGCCAAGAAAACCCAAGTGGAGTCAGAGAGTTGGACACAACTGAACAATCTATCTATAGATATCCACATATCTATATCTATCTTTTGAGATGATCTGATCAGTGGGAAAAAATAAAAGAAACAAATGGGAAATGCTCCCATCTGCCCTCCCCCTGTTTGGACTTTGGGGAATAAGTCAGATCAGAAAAAGAAGATGCATTATTAAACCACAACAGAAGAACTGTGAGTTAGAGATAAGGAAGGACTTTGGCAACTGTAAATATTGTTCAATACAGAAAAGAAGGGTGCATGAGGGAAGGATTAGAAGGAAGGGAGCAGACCTGGTTTGCCTTTTGTCATATGGAGAAACTCCTAAGAACTTTGCCCTTCTCTCCCTACTTTCCCCTACTGTCCCCAGTTCTGATCTGGGGGGGGGGGGGAAATAAAAAGATGTTTTCAAAGAGGAGTAATGGGGGGGCAGCTAGGTGGCGCAGTGGATAAAGCACCGGCCCTGGATTCAACAGTACCTGAGTTCAAATCCGGCCTCAGACAGTTGACACTTACTAGCTGTGTGACCCTGGACAAGTCACTTAACCCTCATTTCCCTGCTTTAAAAAAAAAGAAAAAGAAAAAGAAAAAAGAAAAAAAAAGGAGTAATGGGGGAAGTAGAGAGGTACAAACTTCCTAGAATGGTCTGGAAAACAAGTACTGCGGAGGTGACTTAGAAAAGCTGGTAGCTGGAAGGAAGTTTTGTTGTCTACCTGTCCCCCCAGCCCCATGTCCCAAGGCTCTCTGCAGCGGTTTGTCTTCCTGAGCCTGACCTTGTTCTACTTGGTCAAGAGTGCTGATCTTAGATAGCTGTAGGGCTTTTTCTTTCCCCCTCTAGGAAATAGTCATTCCTGTCTGCTCTCCTAGATTCTGATCCCACTAGTATACTGGGGGTGGTGGGAGGAGGAAGAACAAAAAAAAATTGCACTAGGAGCAGTGTGACTTAGAGCAAGTAGCTTAGCTCTTGTAAGCCTCAGTTTCCTCATCTATAAAACGGGGTGATCCTTACACTAATTACCTCATGGGGTTGTTGTAAGGAAGCAATTTTGTTAAAGAGGTATATAAATATAAGCTGTTATTAGCATCAGCAGTTGTTCTGGTGTGGAGTGAGGAAGTGACAAGGGAGAACTCTGCTGGGGGGAAGGGAGGCACGGAGCCTGGGATTCTCAGGACCCATCTGACACTTGTTTAGGTTGAAAAGCACCAGAGAGGGGGAAATAAGCCCAGCTGGTGAGAGAATCTGAGAGAGAGAGAGAGAGGCAGGTCAGATTTGAGGCCTTGACTACTCAGTAATCAGCTTCCCCTCACTATCAGCAAGTGCTTCTCCATCTATGAACCATAATGATAAACATCAGCTCCTTCTATTTCCGGGGAATCTGCACGTCTCGACAGATGGCTGATGTTAGCACTGGATTCCTATTAACCGGTGTGTACATCCCCCACTGTCTTCTCTCTTCTCGTCCCTTCTTCTCCACCCCCTGCACCTCATCAGAGAGATGAGCAAGAGGACTTCAGTCAAGTAAAAAGGATGAATGACACCCCCCCACCCCCATTCCTCAGTGTTCTTTAACACAGACTCCCAGCCCCAACCCTGCAGTCTGGTCTCCAGATGCACAGGCCCAGAGAGATTGGGGCTGCTCAGTCATGCAGAGAAATTGGTGCTCTGACCCTAGAAGACCCCAAATAAATTGGGGGGAGCCTGGATTGGGAACAGAAGACCCTCTAACACAGAAGGAAAGAGAGGCAACACTGAGCAGTCTCTGTGCCCAAGGAAAGGAGGTATCCTGCTGATCGAGAAAACCAGATGTGATATGGCCCATCATCTGGGTTAGATAATAATCCACAGGGGCAAATTAATCCACAAACCTGAGCCTGCTCTGGTCCTGGTCCTGATCCTGGTCCCTTAAGGCACACAGGGAATAAGTGTCTACATCAGGATTTGAACCCAGGTCTTTCTAACTCCAAGTCTAGCACCCTATCTACTCTATCATGGCTGCCTCTCATTCCTGTCCCCCTTGCACAAGAATTCAAATTATCTTCAACCCAGCAAGGACGGGGAGGTTGTATCACTAAGATCCACTGCCTGTAAACTATTGTTGCTATTCCAAGGACCCTAAACTAAGGGCCATCAGCCTTCTAGGAAATAAGAGGCGATGGCCATTGAAGGTTGTCATTGGATTTAAAACTGGAAGAGGTTACAGCAAAAAGATTATTTAGTCTGATTCCCTTCAACTGATCAATGAAGGAACTGAGGTCCAGTCAGGGAAATGACTGACCCAAGGTCAAACAGATAGTAAGGTAGTAGGACAAGGATTGAACTCAGATCTGACCCTCTTTTTGCTCCCCCCAGCGCCTTGGCAGCATCCTGAAAAGCATTTAGGCAGTTCACTTGCCTGGTGGGATTACAATCTAAACACTCCCTGTTTGTTCCTCATCCTCCCTGCTCTGCTTCAGATCTCCTCTCTTGTTTGTCTAGTAAGCCATTGCTCAGCTAAATTCCCCATTTGTTTGCTGACCAACTGCCTTTCTCTTCCTGAAGGGAAAGAAATGAGCAGGTAGCCCCAGTCCACTGGGACTCACTCAACTTCAGTTCTGTCTTTGGGTCAACTGCTTACTTGCATGATGTTTCTAATTGAGCTTCCCCATCCTGCTGCAGAAATAGATTAAAGGCAGCTGCCTTTGATGCCCAGAAATATGAAGGGTCTGAAAGGTTTATCGGGCATTAAAGCAATTCCATTTTTCATCGTGTTGTTCCAGTAATGAAGTCCCCGGGTCTTCTCCCTCTGCTCTTCCCCCCACTGCTCAATCCCCGATGCTTTCCCCCAGCTCAAGAAGTTGCTTTGCTGTTAGGATATTTAAAAAATGTATTTCCCACTCCCACCCCCTTTTTAATTAGACACCACACAGAGCATGGGAGATTTTCTTAATGGCTTGACAGAGGCTTTTAATTTGGTCTTCTAGGGAGGAAAAAAAACACAAAACAAAACATGAGCCCCCAGTCCCTGTGGCTTTGGTGGAAAATGAAAAATCAATGCAAAGCATTATTTTGGCTTTTAGAAAACAGGAATTTTAGGGCTGCGGACGGTTGTTATTTTACACTGTAGAAATGCAAATTCACGCAACACAGATGCTGGCACGCTGACTATAGCAACCGTCCTAAATGCACTGAGAGCAGAGATGGGCTTCATCCAGATGCCCAAATCTGGGTTTGCCTTTGCAATAATAAGACGTCATTGGAAGCTCAATAACCAATTATTAAAATAATTCCCCAGGTTTAGCTCCGGGAGATGAGATCAACATGTGCTTGGTTTCTATCAAATAAAATATTTTGAAGAGAAGAGGATTAATAGCGGTTTTAAACCTATTCACTAACTGCTTTAGTTCACCCAAGGGGTTTACCCCTTCCAATCTCATCTTGTTTTCCCCCTTCTTGTTCTGCCTTCTCTCCAGCCTCACAGATGGACATACAAATTATTACAGGAGGATATCATTTCCTGAAACAGCAGCCTCAAACATTTACATTTTCTTCTGTCTCCACTGTGAATGGCAATAAGAGAGAAAACACCAAACCTTATCTTATCCAGTGCCTCCCCCACCCCCAAGGTAGAACAGCTACCAAATCCAGCATGGCGCCTGAGACCCAATTAAGGGCAGAAAGAGAAAGAAAGGCATGCATGATGAGCATCACTGGTACACAAACCAGGGGGAGCTTCATTCCAAACTGCAATGGTACCAAAGCTACCACAGAGTCAAACCCACCATCCAGGCCCCTTGCCTCATTCTGCCAGGATCATGCTGCCCATTGGCTCACAGCCCACCCTAGAAACTTCATCCTCAAGTTAAAGGCAATCTTTCCTCTCTTGGTATTGTGCCTTCTGGCTTTCTCTCCCACCTCCCCCTGCTTCCTATCAAATAGCTAAGGTTTCATTTATTAATGCAGATTTTCCTGGAGGGAAGGGGGGGGGGTGAGTCTTTAGCCTGAAGTTGAAGTTCCTCCTGTCCCTGTCCCAAAGATTGGGGGGGAGGGGACCAGGGAAAGGAGCATCTGCAAAGTGAAGGGGGTAAAAGGGGCTGGAGGACAAAGCTGGGAGAGTGTGGCAGCAGCCTGCATATGGTGGGGCTTCTTTGCCTGACTAACAAGAGGCTAGGAAGGGGAAATGAGAGTAGGGGTGGAAAGGGGAAGGAGCCTGAGAGAGGAAGGAAAAAGGGGAGAAAGAGAGAGAGAGGGGGGCAGACAGACAGACAGACACAGAGAGACTGACAGAGAGAGAAAAGAAGGAGGGGGGAGAGAGAGAGAGAGAGAGAGAGAGAGAGAGAGAGAGAGAGAGAGAGAGAGAGAGAGAGAGAGAGAGAGAGAGAGAGAGAGAGGAGAGAGAGAGAGAGAGCTGCCGTTCCTCACCTTATGTATTTTTAATATTAATGTAATTAAAGCCTAGAGCTTGAGCAAGCCTGTGGGGGCGGAGGGAGGCAAGAGGAGCCAAAGGGAGAGAGAGGAAGGAGGGAAACTAGGGTGGGGTGGGAGAAGGGAGTTATGGGGTTGGAAGGGGGAGAAAGAGAGGTGGCTTTTTGATCCGGTATAAGGAGAGAGGAGTCGCCAGACTTTAATCCCGTGGTAGGAACGGGGTTTACGCTGCTCTATGTTAGGCCTTGCAGGTTACCTGGAACCCCCATTGCCCATCCACCTGCAAGTAAACTCCGCAACTTAGTGTCCTCCCTGGCCTCTGGACCGTACCCCCCACCCCTTCCTCGCCAGGCAAAGCGGGGAAGCGCATCCTAGCCTCCAGCTGGCTGGGCCGAAACCGGCAAAACGCGAGTGATTCGATCCCACCTCCCCATCCCTAAACCCACGAACGGATTTTAATCCCTTCTACTCCTCCTCCTCTCCCTCCCCGGGGTATCCCAACCCCCTAAGTCTGGGTCGGGGTAAGTAGCATCTGCAAGGGCGGGGTTGGGGTCCCTCCAGGGAGCTTCAAGGAGCCTCTGGGTGTTTGGTACACCCACCCAGAGGGGAGAGTCCCCAGTCCTGCCTGCCAGGGCAAAGGGGCGACGGAGCGCCCCAGAGGGCGAGAGAAGGAGAAAAGTTGGAGGCGGCGGGTTGGACAGGTGGAGCTGTGTGTGTGTGTGTTCGTGCGCGCGTGTTTGCTTGTGTGTGTGTGTGTGTGTATGTGCGCGCGCGCGTGTTTGCGTGTGTGTGCGTGCGTGTGTGTGTGTGTGTGTGTGTGTGTGTGTGTGTGTGTGTGTGTGTGTTCTGCACGCGCGTATTAAAGAGGGCAAGGGCCACGGAGTTCAGCAGCCCAGTCGGCCAAAATCTTCTACCCTCGTCCCAAGAGAAGGGCATCAGGGGAACTCGGGGCCATCCTCACTTCCTAGTTCTGTACCCAGGTGTCTCGAGGAGCACCCCCCGCGTGTCCCCGCTTCCTCTCAGAGCAGGTGCACAGGGCCTGGATTGCAGGTCTGGACATGCCGGACACCTGACTCCACCCCTAGCAACCCCCACTGGAGGAGGGGGAGATGGTCCCTCTGCCACTTAGGGCCGGGATCGCCGTCCCCGAGAGGAGCCGCTCCCTACTGCCCAGAGAACAAACGAAGGAGTCGCGGCTCTCTCACCTTGGGGCAGGCGGAGGCGCCACGGGATGCCGGAGAGGGGGCAGCCTCTGGGTCCAAGAAATAAGATCAGTGTGTAAGGAACAAACTTGAGTCTGGGCAGACCTCACCTCTCCGGACCGAACCCCCAGAGGGAAAAGGGGGAGCAGCGAGTCAAGCTCAGATAGTGTCCATCCCCCCCCCCCAGGTATATGTTAAGGATGGAAGAGGGAAGGGTAGGATAAAGCTGCTAGGTAAGGAGTGGGGTGATTCAATGGGAACTGGATCCCCACTTGGAAGCTACCTACTGGGTCCCATGGCAAGTGATCCACTGGAGCTGATGGAGGGGATGGAGGGGGGGCGGGGCAGGAGGGGGCGCGGGATCACCGTGTTCCGGGGCAGAACTCGGGAGGTGAATAGTCCTGGGGGCGATGCATTTCCCTTCCCTTCCCTTTCCTCTTCTTTTTCTCTTCCTTTTCCCTTCTCTTCCCCTTCCTCCGTTCTCCTCCTTCTACACCCCCCCCTCCCCACCAGCGGCAGCTAGCGGGGAAACAGAGCGAACCCGAGGGAGAGAAGGCTGAGGGAGGTAGGACTAGTCCCCAGCCTCCCGTCCCGGTTCTTGGCTCCCCCTCTGATCCGGGAAATGAGGCAACCCCTACTGCGCCCCGCCGGAGATGGGACGGAACCTCGGTCCCCAAAGTCCAGCTTGGACAAGCTGTGCACCCGTCTCTCTCCTAATGCTCTCCTCCCCCACCCCCACCCCCATCCCCTTCCCAAGCAGGGCTCACCTTTGTGTAAAGAGTCCAGGAGCAGGAGGAAAGTGACCAGCCACATGCCATAAAGAGCCCCTATTCTCCCGGGGAGGTGGTCCTATGGCCGGCCGTGCAGCAGCGCCTCTCCCCCGCTGTAGCGCGCTCCCAGCCGCCCGTACTCCGCGCCCCGCTCCGCTCTCGCTGCTCCCCAGCCCAGCTCTCGGCAGCTCCTCCCTCCTCCGCTCCCCAGCTCCTGTCATCGCCAGGGCTGGGCTAGGCGGCCGCTCTCCCCGCCCCCGCCACCACCCCCCACCCCCCAGCGGCACCCTGTGTGGGGAGCACAGCGTCTAGCTTCAAGCCCATATGGCCCCCAACCCGAAGGGAGGAGAATGGGGGAGGTGCGTGTGAGGTGGGGACCCAGACGGGTGCAGCCCCGCCTGGTCCCCTTCTTTCACCTGAAGCTAAGAGGTCGGGGTGTTGGGGGGAAGGGGTCTCTGCTTTATGGGTTAACGGAACACATCATCTACATACATGCATATGTTATTTGTGTGCCATGATCATACAGGAAGATGTTAGTGAGAAGGTGCCAGGATCCAGAACAGCTAGGATCTTCTGCCTCAGTGCCTTGGGTCAGTCTCTTCCCTTTCCCTTCTGACTCAGTTTAGCTTCTCCCCCAGCCTCTACCCCTAACAAGGGCCACGCTGAATAAAAATCAAGCTGGATTCAGTATTTCCTACATGATTAACTGGGAACTCAGTATCCTTTCACAACTGATGTCACTACTGCAGCACTTTGTACTGGATTGGGGTGGGAGTGGGGATGCTGCTGGGGCTTTTCTAGGACTACGCGGAAGAGCTGGCAGGTGACTCCACCCTTCAGGTGTTGAGGAGAGGTGCTGACTTCAGGAATCAGTAAGTTCCTAACTGGCACCCTCTGAGACAAAAATAATTAACCTTCCTCCCAATCCACTTCCCCCACCTCCATGTCATCTCCTTACCCCCAGCCCACACTAACCCTCAGCCAAAGCAGTCACCCAAAAGGATCCTTACTCCAACCTGGATAAGGTTAGTGGTAATGAAGGTAAGCGAGGCTTAAGTAAAGATAGATCATCAGATCTCGGGAGCCATATTACCATTAATCTGTTTCCTTCCTTTCTGGATGACTTGGAGAGGGACCCCTGATGTCAGGCAGAAGGGATCCTCTTCTTTTCACTATGAAAGCCCAAGGCTCCCCCCCCTACACACACACACACACACACACACACACACACACCATTTCCTGGGAAACATGGGACACCGAGAGGGCATGTAATTTACCCAAAAAGAGAGAGAATTGCTTGCAGAGCTGAAACAGTTGTGAATTCACCCTCCCTCCCTCATCCCCCATTCTGGGGTTACAGGAATCTCTAACTGCCTCCTCAAGCCACACCAGAATGTTCCGTTTTACAGACAGGTTTTAATTTTTTTCTTCTCCTCTCCCCTTTCCTCCCAGCTTCACCATATAGCTCAACTCCAAGGCTGTCTAACTACCTAAACCATTTTGAGCGAGTTATAGTTACATTTAAAAGCATAGGGCACTTAAACAACCCCGGGTCACTTTCATGATGCCAAATAACTGCTTTTAAAGAATTATTCACTTTTTACCCCAAAGTCTGGACACTTGAAGGCCTCTTCCTAGTGTTTGTGATCATCCTGACATCCTGCCTCCTCTCTTTACAAGAACAGGCAGGGAGGAATCCGGTTATTGAAAACTAAGCCTATTGACCCAGTGCACTTGGCTAGGCACTGCCAAAAATAAACCACTAAGCAGGGAAGGATAAAAGTAGGGAACCACCTGTAGGGGAGAGCAGGGGCCTTTAGGGAGCAATGGAGGAGGCTTTTCTTTCTTCCCTACCCTCAAACCCCCATTGGAACGCATCATCCCAAATGCTTGGCTCTCAATTTCTCCCTCAGCATCCAAACTGCAAAAGCAGTTAGCATATAGGATCCAGAACTGGAGTAGATCTTAGAAGTTATTTACGGGGCAGCTAGGTGGCGCAGTGGATAGAGCACTGGCCCTGGAGTCAGGAGGACCTGAGTTCAAATCTGGCCTCAGACACTTAACACTTACTAGCTGTGTGACCCTGGGCAAGTCATTTAACCCCACTTTAGCCTCACTAAAAAAAAAAAAAAAGAAAGAAAAAAAAAGAAGTTATTTACTCCAATCCCTTTATTACATGGAGTAGAAAACAGTCCCAGAGAAGTAAAATGACTTTCCCAAGTCCAGTCGGCGAGCAAGTACCAGCACGAGGTTTTGACCTCAGCTAGACTCCAAATCCAGCCCTATTTTTGGAATGCTGTGCTGACTCTCAGCAGGATCTCCAGGGTGCTTTGAAGGTATGGGTGGAAACCCATAGACACCCACAGAAATCCATTCATGCCCAAATGTAAATAGGGGCACTCATACATTTAAATATGAATGCTCCCAGGTAACTATAAACTCACATTAACCCGGAACACAAGCATAGACCCAGACACAAAACCTCCACACTGCCACAAACGCAAATACTTTTGGGCTCTGATTTTTCTTGGGGTGATTTCTTTCCTCTATAAGTAAATGTTCATCAAGGGTTGATGTACACCCCTCCCCAATCATATCATTATCCCATGGCCAAACTGGTGATGAGCCTCTGCCAACTTAGCTAGGCTAGTAAAATAATAAGCTCAGATAACTAATAGACAACATTATACATGTGTCTCTATTTCTTTTTTTTTTTTTAAGTGAGGCAATTGGGGTTAAGTGACTTGCCCAGGGTCACACAGCTAGTAAGTGTTAAGTGTCTGAGGCTGGATCTGAACTCAGGTCCTCCTGAATCCAGGGCCGGTGCTCTATCCACTGCGCCACCTAGCTGCCCCTGTATCTCTATTTCTTACCAGACTCATTCTTGAGGCCTTTCCATCAGTAGAACACTTCAAACCTTGTACTTCGATGCTGTAGCCTTGAAAAACCCAGGGCCCCCTCCATCTAGGACAAGGAAATAGAGAAATTGTTAGTGAAGGGAGCATTTTAGAACTGTCATTAAATTTGATATGTTGTTTCCTTGGAAACCTAAATGATAATTCAGTTATTTTATTTTCCAAAGCTGAGAAGCAGCACCGTGAGGTGGGGAGGGTGCTGGACTTGGAGTCAGCCACTCGCTAGCTGCCTGACCCTGGGCAAGTTACTTAACATCTCTGTGCCTCAGTTTCTTCATCTGTAAAATGAAGGGGTTGAGGTTGATGGCCTCCAAGTTCCCCTCAAGCCCCAAAGTGCTGTGTATACTATTGTGAAGCAGATACTTTTTAAAGTCTTAGAAAAGCTAATTCTGAGCAATTCAGAATTGTTCATTCTGAAGTTAATTGTGGTTATTGGCGTGTTCTGTCTTACCTTATTGTACCCGGAGGGGAACTGGTATCTGAAACTTCAGCACATCACCATGGATGACTTATATGCAAGAAAAAGTGGCATCAAAGATGCGTTCAGGGTCACATATGATCGGGAGAGGATGGAGCCTGGTTTTCTGAGGGGAGCAAGGGATAACAGGTGGACTGCCTTATGTTGGATGGGATCCAGAGAACTGTGGAAATCTTCTTTGGAGGCTCTGTTGAAAAATATGGACAAGAATCATTCTGAAGGACGCATGGGTAGGATTTGCACCTAGAGAGAGAACTCCCACATCAATGAAACTGTGGATCCATTGACACTAAACCTGAAAGAAGAGACAAAAGGACAAAAACCTTCACCAAAAACAACAGGCATGTTAACTTTAATTAGGGACAGAGACTGGACATATGATTTCCTCGTTAGAGAGAACTGCCAGGTGAGAAAACTCCCCCTATCAATATAGGTCATTACCTTTTTCTGCAGCTGGGTGGTGCAGTGAATAGAGCACTGGACCTCTGAGTCAGCAAGATCTGCATTCAGATCCAGCCTCAGACACGTTCTCGATGTATGACCCTGGGCAAGTAGCTTAACCACTGCCTCAGTTTCTTCATAGTAGCACCCATCTCCCAGGGTTGTAGTGGAGATCAAATGAGATATTTGATAAGCACTTAGCACAGTGCCTGGTACATAGCACTTAATCAATGTTTGTTTCCTCCTTTCCAACTTACGGTCTTAGAAAGTTGCATAGAGCCTAGCTTCTTAAATTGGGGTCAAGTAACTGAATGTGGGGGTCTCGAAAAAATTGATAACAGTCAAAGGTTATGCATATCTATCTTGCATACTTATATGTCACAGAAAATTTTCTCCGGTAAAAAGGGGTCATGAGTGGGAAAAGTTTAAGAAACCTGGCTTAGAGGACTGAAAGGTTAAGTGACTTGCCCAGGATTACACACAGTTTGGGTCAAAGGTAGGACTTGAATCCAGAACTTCTGAGCTTCAAGGCTACTCTCTATCCATCATGCAACTCTCTCTCTCTCTCTCTCTCTGTTTATTAAAAGGATAAAACTATTTCATTTTGAATATTTGTATTCAACAACAAATAGCCACGATTATTTTAACAAGACAATTACCTGCCTCTTATTAGCTATATGGCCTTAGATGAGTCACTTTCCTCTTTGTGTCTCAATTTCTTCACCAGTAAAATAGAGTCATTAACATTCAAGTTTTTAAAAAGTTTTTATTTCATTTTAAGTGAGACTATTGGGGTTAAGTGACTTGCCCAGGGTCACACAGCTAGTAAGCATTAAGTGTCTGAGGCCAGATTTGAACTCAGGTCCTCCTGACTCCAGGGCCAGTGCTCTATCCACTGCGCCACCTAGCTTCCCCAACATTCAAGTTTTTTATATCACAAAATCATTTCCAGAAGGTTCTCTATCCTCCTGAAAGTTCTAGATAAATGTTTCGCCTCATTGTGTTTGGAAGGGCATTGGAAATTGTATTTTTAAATGATTATTACTATGTTGAAGGTATATATTTTGCCTCACGGTATTAGGACAATAATCATCACCAAGAACGATAGGCAACTTAGTGATTTAATTGAAAAAATTAATATATTATAGAATTTTTCTTTATCATGAAAAATATTTTATTATTTTAATGGAACAGTTATTACTTAGTGACTATGGGTCCATGAGCAAGTCACTTAGCCTATTTGGCCCTCAGTTTCCTCATTTGTAAAATGAGGGAATTGGACTAGGTGATCTTTAGGCTCCATTCTACCTCTAAGGTTCTGATTTTACTCTATTTATGTAAGAACCACACACCACCAGAGGGCATCATGAGTTTCAGCCAAACTAAGTTGCTTTTCCTCCTAGGGCAGCTGCTTGATCCATAAGCTCCATCCCTTGTGTGGATTGTAAGATGGTTGTGTGTTCATAAGTTGAAAGTCTCAACTCTTCTCTCTTCTACCAGGTTCTCCCTTTCATAAGGTGGTTTGTTGAATCCTAGTGCAAAGGTCATTAATTTAGAAATTAAAGTAGTAAAATAAAGTAAAATATATTGATTTTAATGCTCCTAAACACATACATAATGGAATGGGACACTTTTTCCCTGACAGGCCCTTCCTGTCTGCTTCCCCCACTTTAATCCTGATTCAACTCCAAGAAGAAGGAAGAGCAAAAATGTGTAGGATTTTTACTCTGATCCTCCTAGCTGAGTCAGCCCTCTCTCACTTAAATCCAACCCAGTGCAAATCGAGGTCCTCTTTGGAAACAAAGGACAACCTAGCTGAGGATGATGGAACAAGTGGAAGTCAATGTCACTTTCTGCAACACTCATCAGTTTCATCTCTTCTTCCCCTTAGTACCCTCTGGTCATATCCTTCTCTTGAAGTTTATGCAATAATCTCTAACTCTCTCCCATTAGTCCTGAAACCAAGTATATAAGGTCTCTCCCCTAGAGGTAGCACTCCCTTGCTTTCAGGATCCCTCCAAAGGTAAACATCCTGAAGGTAATGAGTTTTCTGCTGGCTGCCTACCATTACTCTTTCCCCCAATCTCAGCATTCTCACCCTTGCTCCTCATCTAGTCTTTGCCATCATAAAAGGTCATGACATTGACTGCATAAATGCCATGGTCATGGCTTGTGTTTTTAATCTACTTGATTTTATTTGTAAATGTGGTTTAATACATTTTAACTTTTAGCCATGTTAACAGGAAAATCTTAAACTATAGGGTCATGCAGATGATTTAGTCTATCTCTTCTGCTTCATGTTTATTCATAGGTTGAAAAAAGAAAGATAGATTTCCCTACTTTCTCAATGTTCAAACGATATTGCAGAAAAGTATAGTGGTGAGAACACCCGTTTAGGAGTCCTCCTGTCTCTTCATTTAAATAGCTGTTCCTTAAGTCATTTCTCTCTGGATCTCAGTCTCTTCATCAATAAAATGAAAAGATTGAACAACTTAGATGGTCTTCAAGGTCCTTTCCAAATCTAAGATCTCCATCTTATGAAATATGTAAGTGCATTCCTTCCCTTCTTTGCAGAGGTGGGAAGCTATGGGTTTGGACTACTACTGGCTATATTGTCAAAAATCAGTTGTTGTGTTGGTTGGCTCTGATGAACTGCTTTTTACCCCCTCTTTTAAAAAAAAATGCCTTGTTACAAGGGATGGCTTCCTGGGTAAGAGAGATGTATTAAGAAGTAAAGGTGAGGGGCAGCTAGGTAGTGCAGTGGATAGAGTACCAGCTCTAGAGTCAGGAGTACCTGAGTTCAAATCCAGCCTCAGGCACTTAACACTTACTAGCTGTGACCCTGGGCAAGTCACTTAACCCCAATTGCCTCACTTTAAAAAAAAAAAGAAGTAAAGGTGATGTCTTAAAAAACATAGTGATCAATTTTTTAAAGAAAAAATATGTCTGTACACAAATAGATGGGTACATCCCCAGGGCAAACACATAGATGCATATTACAGAAATCTATAGATAGATAGATGTTCTGATACATATATATATATATATGTATGTGTGTATATATATATATATGTGTATATATATATATATACACACAGAGTACTGTATATACATGTATATATAGTACTGTATGCACATATAGTTACAAACATATATGTGTGTGTGTGTGTGTGTGTGTGTGTGTGTAAACATGTGAAGGGGAGAAACACATATAAACATTTTCTTGTGTTGTAAGGTGGGGGAGGGGACAGCTAGGTAGCACAAAAAATAGAGTGCCTGGAGTCAGGAAGAACTCATTTTCCTGAGTTCATATCCAGCTTCAGGCACTTACTAACTGTGTGACCCTGGACAAGTCACATGGCCCCGTTTGCCTCGGTTTCCTCATCTGTAAAATGAACTGGAGAAGGAAATGGCAAACCACTTCAGTATCTTTGCCAAGAAAATCCGAAAATGGGGTCATGAAGAGTTGGACATGACTGAAAAACGACTCAATAACAAGAAGGTGCTGATCAACCCTCCAACCCTATAAATGCAAAAATCATAGGCTCATAGATTTAGGGCTGGAAAGGTTCCCTGTATCTTTCTAGAAAGGCATTCCTTTGAGTGATAAGAGCTAGGATCTCAGTTTAGCTTAAAGTTTGAGAGTCCACTAGAATGAAAGTATCTCTGGGAGTGGGAAGTCCTTGAAGCTGTTAACAGTCATTTTCACCTTAGTAAAAAAGAAGGATCTGAGAGTTCACAGCGGTGAGAAGAGGGGAAGAAAGCTTGAGAGCATTTGGCAGGAGGGAAAGGGCAGGGAGAGAAAGCAAGTAAACTTTCCCTGCTTCAGGATTCTGCCTAGGGCCAGCCCTACAAAAGCTGACACAGCCTCTGTAAACATCCTCATTGCCCCTAATCTGGCCTGGGAAACTTCGTCTGGGGAGTAAACAGAAGACTCAGATCCTGCCTTCTGTCACATTTGGAAGTCTTCTGGTGATCTACTTTGCGCATTTTCTGTGCTGAATTTTTCAACCCTTCGGTCTGGTTTCTCACTTTCTCTTCCATTTCCAGCTTCCCCTGTGCCCATGACTGCTTCCTATCCCCTTCATCCCAACACCTCCAGTCCTTGTAGGCCTAGAAAGCGTCAGGTGATTTGAAGATCAGCCCAAGGAAAACAGAATTAGGAAAGTAATGATATAATGTACTCCAAAATTAAGCATAGTTGACTTTTGAATTACCTGATGTTTTGGATAACTTAACCTTAGATGCCTTCTACCAGTGTGGCTTCATTCCTTTAACAGGTATTTATTGAACACCTGTTTTGTATTAGGAGCTGTGAGGGACATGCATTGGATAGAGCATCCTACTTGGGGTCAGGATAAATGCAGGTTCCATAAATGCTGGGACGATGACACATAATATTTGTGTGACTCCTGCCAAGTCACTCAATTTTTCTCATGTTAAAAAAATGGGATTAAGAACTGTGATTCATAATTGCACTCGTATAACCTATATCTGATTGCTTACACCCTCAGAGACAGGGGAGGGGAGGAAGAGAGGGGGGATAGAATTTGGAACTCAAAACTTTAAATAAAAATGTGTTGTTGGTTTTTTTTAAGACCTGTAATTCTTGAGGTTCTTGTGAGGAAGGCATCTTGTAATGATGATGATGATTATAATAATAGCATTTATGTGGTACTTTAAGATTTGAAAAACACTTTTTACAGTTATCCCTTCCACATTTCAGGGGTTAGCAGCAAGGTGCCCCCACAATCTGGAAAATCTGAGTAAAATTTTTTGGCCCTCTCTTTGTACCAGAGAAAATTTTTTTTTCTTTTTTCTTTTATGAGGTGTTTACAATACCTTATTGTAAAATTTGGGTTAAGTGTTTGGTCATAGGCTATATGTAGGTCAATGCTAAATAAAAATATTAGCTTTTGTATGTCATCTGCTTGCTTTCCTGTTCTTTTTTTTTTTTTTTTTTGCAGGGCAATGGGGATTAAGTGACTTGCCCAGGGTCACACAGCTAGTAAGTGTGAAGTGTCTGAGGCTGAATTTGAACTCAGATACTCCTGAATCCAGGGCCAGTGCTTTATCCACTATGCCACCTAGCTGCCCCCTCCTGTTCTTTTTCCAAACTTTAACTTTTTACTTATTTTAACTTTTAAAAAGAAATTGTGTATTTTTACGGTATTAAAAGATAAAAATGTTGATATTATACAATACTATGCATATATTTCATGTATTTCTGAATTTCTAAACTTTTTCTAAGTTGTCTGGTGGCCTTCTCATGTCATCCGTGGCTTCTGCAAAACTTCCCCCAAAATTCCCATTTAATTTCTTATTATGACTTGTGATATAGTGAAACCACGATGGGAAAAGTTGCAATGTGGAAGGGATAACTGTACAATTTTTATCTCATGTGATCATCACAATAACCTAGTAAAGTGGATGCTATTATTATCCTATTTTATAAATAAGGAAGTTGAGGCAGACAGAGGTTAAGTGACTTGCACAGGGTCACACAACCAAGTAACCAAGGCAGGATTTGAATTCAGGATTTCTTGACTCCAAATCTAATAGCCTATCCAGTGGATGACCTAGTAAAATCTCAATGTGCCAAATTTTTATCATTGTTTTTCTTGCTGCTATTGCAATGAAGAATGAGATCCACTCCTTGCATTAAGGAGCCTACAGTCAATAAAATAGATACAGCCCTAACAGCAATAGATTTCCTAAGTGCTTTTTGAGAGGCACAAACACAACACCAGGGAATGTATCAAACTCATGTCTATATTTTGCAGATTTCTATGTGTTATATATAATGCATATTTACATAGCTATATACATGTTTATATATATGTGTGTGTATGTATATATGTATATGTATATGTGTGTATATACACACATATATATATGTGTGTGTGTGTGTGTGTATATATATATATATATATATATATATATATATATATATATAGGCTGCCAGGTGGCACAGTGGATAGAGTTCTAGACCTGGAGTCAGAAAGACATCATCCTGAGTTCAAAACTGGTCTTACTATCTGTGACCCTGGGCAAGTCAGTTAATCCCGTTTGCCTCAGTTTCCTTGTTTGTAAAATGGCCTGGAGAAGGAAATGGCCAACCATTCCAGAATGTTTGCCAAGAAAACCTCAAATGGGGTCATGAAGAGTTGGACACAACTGAAAAGAGCTGAACAACAGCAACATAGATATAGATATAGACATGTAAAAGGCACACACTGGAAAACCCAGACTGAGTAACCACACTCAGCAGGGTTTAGTTCTTTACAAAAGTAGACAAATAGGAATGAACTACAAACTTTGGCTTCTTCTGCACTAGGCTTTCTAAGACCACTACATGGTAGAGAATCATAGCATAAACCTCTGTGGTCTGACCCTGAGCCAATCCCAGGATCCTTAGGAGGTCCTTGGTACTGATAAGGGTGTACCCCTGAAAGATATTTGTCTCCTGAGGCTCTAGGTAAGGAAAGTCTAAAGAGGAAGCAAATCAACCAATCGGTTAATCAACAAATATTTATTAAGCATCTATTATGTGCCAGGTACTGTGTTAAATGTTAGGGATTCAGATTGAAAGAATCAAACAATTTCAGGATATGATCCAGGGATTCTACTTCCTGGAGTTTGAAGACAAATTTTCCCAGGTTGGCATAGAGCCATGTGACTGTAGCCTTGTTAATTATGTACAGGAATGGGTGATGCATTGGTTAGGATCATGAGAATAAACTAAGATATTTACCAGACTGACTTTGATACACCTACCCAGGAGGTCCTAGAACACCTTAGTCTAAAAAAAAATCCAAGAAGACAGAGCATCATAACTGAAGAACTTCACTGCATTCTGCAAGGGCTTATAATAAATGTTATTGTTCAGCCGTGTCCTTAAACTTGACCTACCATCTCCTATCTTTATATATTTACATAAACCATCTTTCATACCTACAATACATTCATTCTTCTTTCATACCTTCTGAAAATCTATCATTTTTTTTTCCAAGACCCAGGTCAGTTCCCAAATCCCAGGAGACTGTCTTCATTCCCACCCCAAGATTAGGACTCTATCACTGTTGTTGTTGAGTTTTTTTCAGTAAGGTCTGACTCTCTGTAACCCCATTTGAAATTTTCTTGAAGTGGTTTGCCATTTCTCCAGCTGATTTTACAGATGAGGAAACTGAGGCAAACTGGGTTAAGTGACTTACCCAGAGTCACACAGCTAGTAAGTGATTTGAACTCAGAAAGATGAGTCTTCCTGACTCCAGGCCCAGCACTCTATCCACTGTGCCACTTACCTGCCCCTTTATCACTATGAAATCAAAATGGAGAGGTTTTTAATCCCTTCTAGACCTGACAGGAACCCTGATTGATTGATTGATTGATTTTGTAGAGAAAAAGGATGGGGGAAACTGCCTCTATAATCATTACTGAACCGTCAATACTATCACAATCTGAAATCAATACCTGTTGCTTCTCATCTCAGATCTCTTGAACCAACTTCTCATGTACCCAGGCAAGACTTTATGGGGGCATACAGATGGATCAAGTTATGGGGTAGAAGACAAATTCAATTCAACTCAATAAACTCAACAAGCATTTCCTAACTGTCTCCTATGTTATCCCCAGTGCTGTTCTAGGTTTTGAAGATAGAAAGACAAAAATTAAATCATCCCTGCCCTCAAGAAACTAACATTCTACAGAAGAGTAAAAGCAAACTATATAGGAAATTAGAAAGTAATGGAGGGGCAGCTAGGTGGTGCAGTGGATAGAGCACCAGCCTCAGACACTTAACACTTACTAGCTGTGTCATCCTGGGCATGTCACTTAACCCCAATTGCCTCACCAAAAAAAAAAAAAAGAAAGAAAGAAAGAAAGTAATGGAGAGGAGCAGAGTACTGGGTGAATCAGGAAAGATCTCTTATAGAAGTCTTTACATAAGCGAAACCTCGAAAAAAACTAGGCATCCCAAGAGTTGGAGGTGAAGGGGAGAGAGCATTCCAGATAGGGGAATTCCCTGTGCAAAGCAGGTAGAATGTTAGAAAGGGGAAACAGACATAGAGTGGAGTTGGAACCAGACTGAGTCATTTATAGCTTATCTCAGAGGCAGTGGAGGGGGGGCAGCTAGGTGGTGCAGTGGATAGAACACTGGCCCTGGAGTCAGGAGGACTTGAGTTCAAATATAGCCTCAGACACTTGACACTAGTTCTGTGACCCTGAGCAAGTCACTTAACCCCAATTGCCTCACCAAAAATAAATAGATAGATAGATAGGTAGATAGATAGATAGATAGACAGACAGACAGACCGAGGCAGTGGGGAACCACTGAAGCTTCGTGAATCCAGAAGAGACATGGTAAGACCTGTGCTTTAGAAATATCAGTTTGGGGGCAGGTAGGTGGCACAGTGGATAGAGCACCGGCCCTGCATTCCGGAGGACCTGAGTTCAAATCCAGCTTCAGATACTTAAAACTTACTAGCTGTGTGACCCTGGGCAAGTCACTTAATCCCCATTGCCCAAGGAAAAAAAAAAAGAAAGAAAAAGACTGAAGTCATGAAGATCAATTAGGAAGCTCTTACAATAGAGGTGATCAAGGCCAGTCCTTAAGTGGTGAGCATGTAGATGGAGTAGAGGGAACAGATGTTAAAGATATCATGGAGAGAACCTACACGGAACTGGCTTATCTAATTCAGATAGTTCTAGTCCACTAGGGAAAAGGTTGGAGTTTACTGTAAATTCCTTCCCACCTGGAAAAATCATGCAAATATTTGGTTATCTTCTGTTTGCAGGCTGATTCAAGTAACAAAGACATTCAAAACAGAAAGGAACCATGGAGTCCAGAAAAGGGAGGTCGCAATTCTGCTGTACTTAATGCTGATCTATTGGTTTGTTGTCCATCTTAACCATTTTCTTCAATTGGAGTTGCCTCATGTTAGGAGAAATATTGAAAATCTGAAGTGTCAGGATGTCGAGGGGAGTGGAAGTTATGTCCTATGAGAAATTGGTGCAGTAGATAAAGCACCGGCCCTGGATTCAGGAGGACCTGAGTTCATATCCAGCCTCAGGTAATTGACACTAACTGTGTGGCCCTGGGCAAGTCACTTAGCCCTCATTACCCTGCAAAAAAGGGGAGGGAGAGAGAGAGAGAGAGAGAGAGAGAGAGAGAGAGAGAGAGAGAGAGAGAGAGCAGAAGGAAAAATTAGAGAAAAGAAGATGTAAGCACTATCACAGAACTAGGACTGATACGGGGAAGCAGATGTCAACTCAACAAAAAGAATTTTATAACAATTAAAGCTGTTTGAAAACCAAACGGACTACTTTGTGAGCCAGGTTCCCCATCACTAGAGAATGGTCTGACAGACTAGACCATTTGTTAGCTTATAGAGAGGATTCATGCATTGCTTAGGAGGTTGGACTAGATGATCTCAAAGTTCCCTTCAAACTCCAAGATTCTACAAGTCTTGGTTTTCAAATATGGCAAAATGAGAGGGTTTGATTAAATAACCTCTAAGGTACCTCCTAGCTCCACCTACTATCCCATAATTCTATGGTTCTAAATTAGATGGTAGAGAAAGTAGTCATTGTAGTTTAGAGGACAAGTGACATTGTTTAGAAATGTTAGGGAAAGCTTCCAGGGCAGGGGGCAGGAGACTAAGTCTCGAATTGGGAAAGCTATGGGAAGTCAAAGAGGAGTCAGCAAAGGGTGTTTTTGTCATCTCCAAAGAAGATAAGGATCATAGATTTAGAGCTGGAAAAAATATTAGAGATCATCTGGTCTAACCTCCTTATTATAAGGATGAGGGATTTGATGCTTTGGGTTTTTTTTGTTGTTTTTTTTTGGGGGGGGGGTGAGGCAATTGGGGTTAAGTGACTTGCCCAGGGTCACACAGCTAGTACGTGTCAAGTGTCTGAGGCTGGATTTGAACTCAGGTCTTCCTGACTCCAGGGCCAGTGCTCTATCCACTGCGCCACCTAGCTGCCCCAGATTTGATGCTTAAAGAAATTATTTAGGGGTAGCTAGGTAGCGCAGTGGATAAGCACCAGCCCTGGAGTCAGGAGTACCTGAGTTCAAGTCCGGCCTCAGACACTTAACACTTACTAGCTGTGTGACCCTGGGCAAATCACTTAACCCCAATTGCCTGACCTAAAAAAAAAAAAAAAAAGAAATTATTTACCTAATTATTTATATGTTTCCCTCACTAGAATGTAAGTTTCTTGAGGGCAGGCATTGTTTTTGCTTTTTCTTTATATCCTCATCATTTAGTACAGTGCCTGGCACATATTAAATGCTTAATACATTACTTACCCAAGGTGACACAGCTAGGAAGTGGCAGAGGTAGTGTTAAAACCCAGATACTCTGAGTCTGGACTCAACACACTTTCAATTTTACCATGCTAATTATCTGTTGTTGTTGTTGTTGTTGTTGTTGTTGTTTGGGGGGGGGGGTAATGAGGGTTAAGTGACTTGCCCAGGGTCACACAGCTAGTGCTAATTATCTGTTATAAGGAAAGTGGGCCAGTGGTATGTTGGAAACATTGTTGAAGACACTTCTCTTTTGTTTCTCAGTTCTTCCTTTACCCAATTCCTGGGCAGTATCTATAAGGGACTTTATGCCTTGTTCAATATTGATAATCACACAATTAAAAAAAAGTTATCTCTATTGTTATATCTTTAAAGGAATCAGGTATGGTTGTAAACCTATATATGGAGGACACCTTGTTGGAGGAAAGACTTTAAAGTGTTCCCAGGTCCAACCTTTATAGATGAATCAAGTATTAAATTAGGTCAAATAACAAGTCGATTAAGTCATATAATTATTTAGACTAATCTTTCTTTTTTATGGAATTAACCAAATTAGCTCATGGAGGGGAGAGATAGGGTTATCATAGATTCACAGAGCTTTTAAGGAGTCCAGCCACCCACTTGGGGCAGCTCCCCTGTTCCCCTAAACTCCCCAGTTCCAAAGAGTGTCTGGCACACTCTCAAAGATTCCCAAGAATCTCCTTTGCTAGTCTAGATGCTACCTGGTGGTGTAGAAAGCAATTCCTTCTCATGTCTTGCCAAAGTCTGTTGCTTCAGCCAGAGCCCCATTCTCTTTTGTTTTGACAACTTGTTCTTTCCCTCACCTTAGAAATCCATGTTAGCAACATACTGGCATTAAGATTCTTATCTGGTTACTTGAGTAACCTTTCTGAACCTCCTTGGTTTAGTTATCTGTAAAGTAAAAGGGTTGGATTAGATCAAAGATTCTTAGATTCCAGAAGGCCTGTGAACTTGGAAGAGAAAAAAAATGCATATTTATTTTGATAGGATTGGTTCTCTTTGTAATCAATCCTATGTGTTTTATTTCATCCATTTAAAAGCATCATTCTTAGAAGAGGCCGCTAGATTGCCCAATCTCTCAATAGCATAAAAAAAAGCCAAGAACCCCTGACTTAGATGATCTCGGACTTCTGAGATGTAAACCTCTTACATTCTATTATTTTAAGTCTACTCCTCTCTTTCTTACTTTAACTTTCTCTTCTCCTTGGCAAAACAACTCCAACTGTTTCCCCCATTACTTCTTGAATGGTTATGTTTAGTCTTTTCTGGATTAGAGGATATGTCCATCTTTCATACCTCCGAGAGTCTAAATCAGAGATGATGACCCACAGAGGGGATGGATCCCAATAACATCCATTAAGAAGAGTTGGAAAGATGCACCTTTAAATGCCATTTGTTGGGAGCAGCTAGGTGGCACAGTGGATAAAGCACAGGCCCTGGATTCAGGAGGACCTGAGTTCAAATCCAGCCTCAGACACTTGACACTTACTAGCTGTGTGACCCTAGGCAAGTCACTTAATCCTCATTGCCCCACAAAAATAAACAACCTAACAGACAGACAAACAGATAAATGAATGAATGAATAAATGAATGAGTGAATGAAATGAATGAATAAGTAAGTAAGTAAATGAATGAATAAATAAAATGCCATTTATCCAGAAAAGGACAGACTACCTCCTCTGACCAACAGATGGCAGCACTCAAGGATCTAGTCATAGCTCGATTTTATTTAACTTAATTGTCAAAGCACTTTCATCACAATAACAATATGAGAAAGGTAGGGGGTAACTAGGTGGCGCAGTGGATAAAGCACCAGCCCTGGATTCAGGAGGACCTGAGTTCAAATCCGGCCTCAAACACTTGACACTTACTAACTGTGTGACCCTGGGCAAGTCATTTAACCCCAATTGCCTCACCAAAAAAAGATATTCATTAGTGAGATTGGTCTATAATTTTCTTTCTCTGTTTTGGCTCTTTCTGGTTTGGGTATCAACACCATATTTGTCTCATGAAAAGAATTTGGTAGGACTCCACTTATTTTTTTCAAATAATTTATATAGTATTGGGATTAATTGTTCTTTAAATGTTTTGTAGAATTCACTTGTGGATTCATCTGGTCCTGGGGATTTTTTCTTTAGGAAATTCATTGATGGCTTCTTCAATTTCTTTTTCTAAAATTGGGTTATTTAAATATTTTATTCCTTCTGCTAATCTGGGTAATTTATATTTTTTGTAGATATTCATCCATTTCATTTAGATTGTCAAATTTATTAGCATATAATTGGGCATAATAGTTCCTAATAATTGTCTTAGTTTCTTTTTTATTGGTGGTGAGTTCACCCCTTTCATTTTTGATACTAGTAATTTGGCTTTCATCTTTCTTTTTTTTTATCAAATTAACCAATGGCTTATCTATTTTATTGTTTTTTTCATAAAACCAACTTCTAGTTTCATATATTTATTCAATGGTTTTCTTACTTTCAATTTTATTAATCTCTCTTTGATTTTCATGATTTCTAATTTGGTGTTTAGTTGGGGATTTTTAATTTCTTCATTTTCTAGCTTTTTTAGTTGCATGCCCAATTTATTGATCTGCTTTTTCTCTATTTTATTGATGTAAGCAGTTAGGGATAAAAATTTTCCCCTTAGAACTTCTTTGGCTGTATCCTATAAATTCTGATATATTGTCTCATCATTGTAATTTTCTTTTTTTTTTTTAATTTATAAAAGTATTTTATTATTTTTTCTGTTATATGTGGAGTTAGTTTTCAACATTTGTTCTTATAAGATTTCTAATTTCAAATTTTTCTCCCTCCCTCCCCACCCCCCCAAGACAGCAAGTAATCTGATATAGGTTATCATTGTCATTTTCTTTAACGAAATCATCGATTGTTTCTGTGATTTGTTTTTTGACCCACTTGTTTTTTAGGATCAGATTATTTAGTTTCCAATTGGTTTTTAATCTCTCTTTCAGTTGTCCATTATTGAATGTAATTTTTATTGCAGTATGATCTGAAAAGGATGTGTTTAGTATTTCTGCTTTTCTGCATCTGATTTTAAGGTTTTTATGCCCTAATACATGGTCAATTTTCATGTAGGTCCCATGTCCTGCTGAGAAGGTATATTCCTTTCTATTCCCATTCAATTTTCTCCAGAGATCTGTCATATCTAACTTTTCAAGAATTTTATTCATTTCCTTAACTTCTTTCTTATTTATTTTTTGGTTAGATTTATCCAGGTCTGAGAGGGGAAGGTTAAGGTTCCCCACCCCCCAGGATAGTTTTATTATCTATTTCCTCCTGTAACTCATTCAACTTCTCCTTCAAAAATTTAGATGCTATACCATTTGGTGCATATATATTAAGTACTGATATGACTTTATTGTCTATGGTACCTTTCAGCAAGATATAGTTTCCTTCTTTATCTCTTTTAACTAGAACTATTTTTGCTTTTTCTTTGTCTGAAATCATGATTGCTACCCCTGCTTTCTTTGCTTTAGCTGAAGCATATTAGATTCTGTTCCATCCCCTTGCGTGTACCCTGTGTGTATCTCTCTGCTTTACACATGTTTCTTGTAAACAACATATTGTAGGATTTTGCTTTTTAATCCATTCTGCTATCTGCTTCCATTTAATGGGTGAGTTCATCCCATTCATATTTATAGTTATGATTACTAACTTTATTTCTCTTCATGTTATTTTTTACCTGTTTATCCACACACACACTCTGACCCTCCCTACCCTCTCCCTTCTCACAAGTGTTTTACTTATGATCACTGCCTTCCCCAATATTCCCTTCCTTGTATCAGTCCCCCTTCCCCCTTCTATTATCACCATCCCTTTTTAAACTTCCTAGTAGGGTAAGATAGATTTCTGTATCCAACTAAGTGTTTGTTATTTCTTTTTTGAGCCATTGATGAGTAAGGTTTAATCTTTGCCCACGCCCCCCATCTTCCCCTCTATTATGATAGTTCTTTCATGCCTCTTTTGTGTGTGTGTGTGTGTGTGTGTGTGTGACAATTCACCTCATTCAATTTCTCCCCTCCTTCTTCCATGCAATTTCTTTTTGCCCCTTCATTTTTTTTGGGGGGGGGGAGGTGTTGTTCCATCAATGTCAGCTTATAACCACACCTTCTGTCTACATATACTCCTAATTATTCTTATAATAAAGTTGTTAAGATTTACAAATATTATCATCCCTTCAGTATTACCTTATGACCACATCCTCTCTCTACATATATTCCTAATTGCTCTAATAATTTTGTTCTTATAATAAAGTTATGAAGACTTACAAATATTATCTTATAATATAAAAATATAAAGAGTTTAACCTTATTGAATTTCTTGCAATTTTTCTTTCTTGTTTCTTTTTTACTTTTTTATGATTCTCTTGAGTCTTGTATTTGGAAGTCAAATTTTTTATTCAACTCCGGCCTTTTAATCAGAAATGCTTGACCATACTCTATTCCATTAAATATTCATTTTTTCCCTGAAAGAATATATTCAATTTTGTTGGGTAGGTGATTTTTGGTTGTAAACCTAATTCCAAGCCCTGAAATTCTTTAATGTGGAAGCTGCCAAATCCTGTGTAATTCTGACTGTAGTTTCATGGTATTTGAATTGTTTCTTTTTGGCTGCTTGTAATACTTTTTCTTTGATCTGTGAACTTTGAAATTTGGCTATGATGTTCCAGGAAGTTTTCATTTTGGGATCTCTTTCAGGCAGTGATCAGTGGATTCTTTCAATTTCTATTTTGCTCTCCAGTTCTAAAATTTCAGGGCAGTTTTCTTTAATAATTTCTTGAAAGATATTATCCAGGCTTTTTTTTGGACATGGCTTTCAATTAGTCCAATAGTTCTTATATTGTCTCTCCTGGATCTATTTTCTAAGTCAGTTATTTTTCCAATGAGAAATTTCACATTTTCTTCTATTTTTTTTACTTTTTTGATTTTGTTTTATTGTATCTTGGTGTCTTATAGAGTCATTAGTTTCCATTTGTTCTATTCTAATTTTTTTTTTGGTGGGGCAATGGGGGTTAAGTGACTTGCCCAGGGTCACACAGCTAGTAAGTGTCAAGTGTCTGAGGCCGGATTTGAACTCAGGTACTCCTGCATCCAGGGCCAGTGCTTTATCCACTGCACCACCTAGCTGCCCCCTCTATTCTAATTTTTAAAGAATTCTTTTCTTCAATGACCTTTTGTACTTCCTTTTCCATTTGGCTAAATTTGTTTTTTAGGGAGTTATTTTCCTTAGTAAATTTTTGTATTTCTTTTTCATGGTTCTCTTGCATTATTTTTCTTGCTTTCCCCATTTTTTCTTCTACTTCTCTAATTTGCTTTTTAAAGTCCTTTTTAAGCCTTTCCAGGAATTCTTTATGGGCCTAAGACCAATTTGCATTTTTCTTTGAGGCTTCATCTGTAGCCACTTTGTTACTATTGTCCTCCTCTATGTTTATGCCTTGATTTTCCCTATCACCATAGTAACTGTCAATAGTCAGGCTTTTCTGTTCTTTTTTGCTCATTTTTTGCCTTTTTCTGTGCCTTGATGTTGTTTTTTTTTCAAGATGGGCTCTATTCCGAAACTGCCCCCAAAGTTCGTGCTTTGGCTCTGGGTCTTATTGGTGGTTTTCACTGGGCTTCAGGGCTTAGCCTCTTGCTTTTGCTGGATTGCTAAAGTTAACAAAGTCTTTGTGATGGCTGGCCCTGGAGGAGCAATCTCATTGGTCAGCCCCAGGGGTGGTGTCTTGCGTCTGGGTTACTCTGTTAGCAGGCCCTAAAGGAGTAATTCTGTTTCCAGCCTGCCCAAGTATGTGTGTGTGTGTGTGTGTGTGTGTGTGTGTGTGTGTGTGTGTGTGTGTGTGTGTGTGTCTGGGGGGTGGAGGGGCCTGCTGCTGGGTTTCGATAGTAATTAGTTACTCTGCTAGCAGGCCCTGGAAAGGTAATTTTGCTGTGATCTGTTAAGTCCCTGCTGCTGGTTTGCCCTGGAAACAGTCTCTCTCCTGGGAGGTCGCAGGGGCGGGAACTTGCAGTCTTAGGTAGGGCTTCACTACTGTTCAGCAGTGGAGTCAAAGCCTCCCTGGTGGTTCTTGCTAGCTGTGGGGTGCCTGGTGAGGGTCCCTGCCCAGAATGCTCACCTGCCCAGGGAACTGCTGGTTTTCAGGTGCTCACTGGTAGATTGCCCCAGGCTCAGAGTCCTGCTTTAGGCCCCCTGCTGTGAGCCCAGAAACTACTGATGCTGCTGCTCCTGGACCCCAGGTAAGATAGACCTTTCCTGGTGGCCTGTTAGGCTGTTTCCCTGCTCCTAGAAAGACTCAGAGGTGGTTTTGTGTTGTTTTGGAGGGAAAATCTGGGAGAGCTCCAGTGGGCTGCTTCTTCACTCAGCTGTCTTGGCACAGGGAGTCCCAGCTCCATTTAATAGATGAAGAAATTCAGGCCCAGGGATGTGTACTACCTTTTGCAAAGTGAGTTATTCTGGCCATGTGTCTCTGGGTTTTTTCTGGAGTGGGGCAGGTGAAGGAAGGAAGGAAGGACATAACTACTGTTTTTAGAATTTGGGAAATTTAAAGGAAAATCATCCAGTCAGATTTTACCCTGGCCAAATCAGCTAGGCGGCACAGTGGATAAAGCACTGGCCCTGGGGTCAGGAGAACCTGAGTCCAAATCTCACCTCAGACACTGACTAGCTGTGTGATCCTGGGCAAGTCACTTAACCCCAATTGCCTTAAAACACTGCTTTGCCTTCCTCCCTGGTAATAGTGTAGTGTACAAAGTGCAAGCTTCCCTCCCTGCACGTTCCCAAACCTGTTGTCCTCTGGTGGAGAGTTCTCTCCCACCTATATCTCTTCCCTGCCTGGATTTCTGACGGAACCTGATTCTAGAGGCTCTTTTGACTTACCACTATCCACACAAAATGTCCATTGAAATCATGCCCGTAGGTTCTCCATAAGTGTCTTCCCTTCTTCCACTGATGATCAGAGACTGTGAGACACAGAAAGAAGTCACAGCAACAAGCTTGGCTTTGGGGAGAAAAGAGTGTGATGACTCACCCAGAGACCCCTGTGACTGTGGTTTAGTGAAAAGAACATGAGCCGAGACTATGAAGGCCTGGTTGTGGTCTTGTGAGCACTTGGGCCAGTCAGTTAAACTCTGTGATTCTCCATTTCCTCATCCGTAAAAATGATGGATTGGGGGTTGGTGATTTAACCTTCCTGTTATAAATCATGATTCTTTCTTTCTGGGTCTGATCTTCACCTGTGAAGAGAAGGGTTAGATGAGATAGTCTATATAATCCCTTCCAGATCTAACATTCTGGGAATTGATAGCTCTAAGACTAGCGGCACCCACAGAGAACTCCGGCCCAGGTCCCAAGATGTTGTGAAGGGCATCTCCCTCGTGGCTAAGGGGGTACTGGGAAGGTGCTGTGAACTATGGTGTAGACTGCTCACACATCTGTCAGGAAGGGAAAGAGCAGCAACGGTCCTGAGGACAGGAACACTGGTGTCTTGCCCCACCTCCACACACCCTCCCCTCACCGTGGGTATACCCAGCCTCCTTTGGGAAGGATATCCTACTCTCTCCAGCAGAGAGTGAGGTGTCTGGTCACCTGTTAGCTGGAAGCCAAATGCAACACCTTTTCCCCCAAAACATGCCGGCCCTTCCATCCTTCCGCATCCTCCAAGCAGTGAATCTAGTTGACTGCCTCCCTCTAGTGTTATTGAAAAGGAATGGGATAGCAGCAGGGGGTTGCAGGGCTCTACAAAGAAAATGTGTGTGTGTGAAAAGAAAGCAAGTATGTATAATATTGTATGTATATTGGGGGGGGGGCAAATTTGTTTCTCAGTGTCCCATGGGTATGTGTTCCTCTTCTTTCACTCAACCCTTTCCCCAGCTCTGCTGAGGAAGCAGAAGACTTAGTTTGCCCATCTTCCACAAGCTTTTGCAATGATTTTTTCTTTCCTCTTTTAAAAAATCAGAATAGGGGTGGCTAGGTGGCACAGTGGATAAAGCACCAGCCCTGGATTCAGGAGTTCCTGAGTTCAAATCCGGCCTCAGACACTTAACACTTACTGGCTGTGTGACCCTGGGCAAGTCACTTAACCCCATTGCCCTGTAAAAAATAAAAATTAAAATAAAATAAAAATAAAAATAAAAAATCAGAATAGCCACAGAAACACCTACCTTGGACACAATGAAACAGGGCATCCAGGGCCGTACAAAGGACTGGGGAAGATAGACTTTACTCTAGGGTGCAGCTGGGTGAGGAGGAGATGACACCTGGAACCTGGAGTGGGAAGAGGGTCGAGGACCTCAAATTTGGGGAACCTGCTCTGGAGAGAGTCTACATTGCCTAGGGTCATGTCCCAGGGGCAGGATTCAGGGAACCTTCGATTTATTTAGCCTCCATTCAAATAAAACAGATGTATGCCCCAAACAAAACCCTGGGATGGAGAAAGGAACAGTGGGAAACAGGTTCTGAGGAGATAGGAGAGCGATGACAGCTTGGAAGACTCACACATGGTCCATTACCTACAGATGAATTGTCAGGGCAGCTAGGTAGCACAGTGGATAAAGTATCCTCCTGTATGGCAGCCCTTTATATGGCTGAGGAGCAAAATGAGGAACTCCATACCCTTTTTTTCCAGATAAAAATCCTCAGTGGAGGGCATCTAGGTGGCACAGTGGATAAAGTACTGGCCTTGGATTCAGGAAGACCTGAGTTCAAATCCAGCCTCAGACACTTGACACTTACTAGCTATGTGACCCTGGGCAAGTCACTTAACCCCAGTTGCCCTTCCAAAAAAAAAAAAAAAAGGACTCAATAACAGATGAATTGTCCAGGGCCCCTTTCCGTTCCACCAAAATCCAGTGCTGAAGGAGAAAGAGGCAGAGAAAGGGTCATTTAATTCAACCAGTCTCCATTAAGCAGATCCAAAGTTTAGCCAAGACTCTGTTAACACTACTACTCTCAGAGGCAATATGGCATGGCCTGGAATTCTTGGAGCCAAAGCACCCTTTGAGAGCCAGTGTTAATCAGGGAGCAAATAGAACTTCCCCAGGACACCCACATAGAGGATACTTCCTTCCTATGGTATCAGCAGTCCTTGTTCCTCCCCTCAAAGTCCTCTGCTGTATTGTCAGCTCTGGTGAAATTGTCCTCTATGTAAGCCCTCTCCTTTACCCCAGGCGGCTCAACTATTTTTGCCCCCAGGTGAAAGAGTTCCAATGCAAAGCTCTTGAACTTGGGTTCAAATCTCAGCTCTAACATTATGTGACCAGGGAGCTTATTTCACCTCTGGTGGCCTCAGTTTCCTTATCTGTTAAACAGGAATAATGTTCTTTATACTACCTACCTCAGAGAGCTGCTGTGAGGAAAGGATCTGGTAAATCCTAAAATTTTTCGGAAATGTGAGGGATCATTATTACACTTTGCTAGGACTAAAGACAGGAAGTCCAGAAAGGGAACCCAGAGACCCTCTGAGATGTGTCTTTGTCCTCTCGGTGTCCCGGTAGCTCAAACGGTCTTCCCTCACAGAGGGCAGGAGCCCATGAAGCTGGCTATGCCTGTTTGCCATCCTTTGTCATTCTTGCTAGCTGGTGGGCTCCAGCTTGAGATGCCCTAGGTCAATCCCTAATAAAAAACTGCTTTGGGGGCATATGTAACATGGAAATGAGAACTGAAATCGTATTTACTTTAGAGGAGAGGACAATTTATTACCATGTAGGGCTGTGTTTTTGGCTTGCACTCTGTTATTGATTGATAGGCCTTTCAGGAAACAAAAACCCAGGGAGAATACACCCGGCTGGCTCCTGGCACCCTGCCAACGCAGCCTCATCTCCTCTGCTTTGTCAAGTATTTCTTTTTGTCTGCATTTATCACTCTCTGAGGCTTCTCTGTTTTAACTTAACGTGAGGACCAGGCTGCTCTGTGTGTGTGTGTGTGTGTGTGTGTGTGTGTGTGTGTGTGTGTGTGTGTGTATACAGGAGCCTGTATGTCCTAAGCTCACTGCTAAGAATGGATGCTCTGGGTGGGAGGGAGTGGGGGTCAGGAGTGAACAATGGGGTCAGCCAATGATAACATGAGGTTTCCTCTTCCTTGCTCTGTCTTCCATCTCTTCTGTTTTGACCTTTTGATGCCCCTGCCACAGGCTTGCCAAAAGTGGCAGCTAGGTTTTGTGTGTGTGTGTGTGTGTGTGTGTGTGTGTGTTTAGGGGGAGGTTAGGGAGAGTGACTGTAATATCAATTAATGAGCTAAACTTTCCATTACTGACTTAGCTTAGGACCAGCACTGTGGCTTAGTGGAAGGTGCACAAAATTTAGAATGAGAAGTGGATTCAGGTCCTGGTTCTGTTATGTCTCTGTGTGACCTTGTACAAGTCTCTTCTTTCTGAGCCTCAGTTTCCTCACATAGGAGTAGACTCAGTGATCTTTAGGGTCTATCCAGTTCTAATTTATGATTTTTCAAGGATGTTTTGGTTTTTGGAGTCTTTCCTCCCCAAAGTTGGGACTAGAGAGAGGCGAGTCCAAGGTTACACAGGTGAGACAGAACCCCCTTCTCCATCTCCATCATATTCTCCATCTCCCAAATAATCTTCCTTTTTTGGCTTTGGAGTTGAATGTTGGAGGTAAGATTCCTCCTGTCCTTTGTCTTGGCCTCTAAGGATGCAGTTAGAAGGTCAGGATTCCAGGGGCAGCTAGGGAGCGCAGTGGTTAAAGCATCAGCCCTGGATTCAGGAGGACCTGAGTTCAAATCTGGACTCAGACACTTGACACTTACTAGCTGTGTGACCCTAGACAAGTCACTTAACCCTCATTACCCCACCCCACCCCCCAAAAAAGGTAAGATTCCTATATGTATCTTTGCTCCTTATTAGGTGGGTGGCCTTGGTCACTTAAGTTTTCTCATCTATAAAATGACAATTATAATAGTCCTCCCACTATCTTATGGGTGTATTGGGGAGATCACATGAGATAATGGAAGTGAAAATACTTCCATAAATAAGAACTATTATTCTTCTCCTTCCATTAAAGGAAACAGCTCTGAACTGTCACTTTGGGATTATTCCAATGAGAGAAATTCAATCAATCAATCAATAAACATTTTTTAAATGCCTACTCTGTTCCAGGCACCATGCTAAGCATGCAGTCCCTTTCTCCAAAGAGCTTCCAATCTAATGGATTTCCCCCAAATAACTGAGTATAGATAGGGTCTAGGGAAAAGGGCAGGAGGAATTCCCTGGAAAGGAAACTTGAGTCTAGCTATAGAGCAAAGGGTAGCTCTAGGATTGCCTGAGACCAGCAAACTGCAGGCCAGTACAAGTGTTTAGCAGGAGATGAACAGCTCCCCAGAGCAACAACTCAGGGTCAGAACCACAAGCATGCTCTAAGGGAGCTGGGTAAATCATGAGGAACAAGGGAGTTGTGAGGAGGGCAGGTCATTGTTGGAGCTAGAAACACATAAGAAAATGCACTGAGCACCTTAATGTCCAGACTGAGAGGCACTAGATGGACTCCAATCAATTCCTCTGTTCTTATAAGACATACCTTGCTTTTTCTTGCGTATTTCTGGCTACTACATGACCTTTGATGTAGATAAACTCAAAGGAGCAAAGGGAGAAGGGAAAATGTGGAAATGTTTTGGTCTCAGGAAGTAGTTTTTGGACATTTCTTCAAGGAACTTAGAAGTTGAAGCCGGTTCAAAGGGTCCAAATTTCTTAATGGCCCAAGATACCAAATAACTTAGATTTTATTTTAATTTTGCAGTGCCTATTTTTTTTTTGCAGGCAATGGGGGTTCAGTGACTTGCCCAGGGTCACACAGCTAGTAAGTGTCAAGTGTCTGAGGTCAGATTTGAACTCAGGTCCTCCTGAATCCAGGGCTGATGCTTTAACCACTGCGCCATCTAGTTGCCCCATCACTACACCATCTAGCTACCCCTGAAGTGCCTATTTTTGAAATTTTTTCAGATTATTAAAAAAAATGATAGGGGTCCTTGAAAGCACCATTTTGTTTTTTTGTTTTTTGGTTTTTTTTTTAATTAATAAAGTATTTTTTTTTCCGTTACATGTAAAGATAGTTCTCATCTTTTGTTTATACAAGCTTTACAATTTCAGATTTTTCTCCCTCCCTCCCCTCCCTTCCCCCTCCCCTAGACAGCAGGTAATCTGATAAAGGTTATATATATATACACACATATATACATATATATACATATATACACACACACATATACACACATATATACATATATATACATATATGCACATATACACATAATAACATTAATCCTATTTCTGCATTAGTCATATTATAAGAGAAAAAATCAGAGCACTGATGAAAAACCTCAAAATAGAAAAAAACAACAGCACCAAAAACAAAAGAAATAGTATGGTTCATTCAGCATCTATACTCCGCAGTTCTTTTTTTTTTTTTTCTTGGATTTGGAGATCCTCTTCCATCATGAGTTCCCTGGAACTCTTCTGTACTATTGCATTGGTGAGAAGAATATAGTCCATCACAGTAGGTCAACACTCAATGTTGATGATCCTGTGTACAATGTTCTTCTGGTTCTGCTTATCTCACTCATCATCAGCTCATGCAAGACCCTCCAGGTTTCTCTGAACTCCTCCTGCTCATCATTTCTTACAGCACAATAGTATTCCATTGTATTCATATACCACAACTTGTCCAGTCATTCCCCAATTGATGGGCACCCCCTCAACTTCCAATTCCTTGCCACCACGTAAAGAGCAGCTATAAATATTTTTGTACATGTGGTTCCCTTTCCCCCTTCCATGATTTCTTTGGGAAAAAGACCCAAAAGTGGTATTGCTGGGTCAAAGGGTATGCACAGCTTTATCGCCCTTTGGGCATAATTCCAAATTGCTCTCCAGAATGGTTGGATCAGTTCATAGCTCCACCAACAATGAATTAGTGTTCCAATTTTCCCACAGCTTCTCCAACATTTATTATTTTCCTATTTTGTCATTTTAGCCAATCTGATAGGTGTCAGGTGGTACCTCAGAGTTGTTTTAATTTACATCTCTCTAACCATTAGAGATTTAGAGCATTTTTTCATATGGGAATAGATAGCTTTGGTTTCTTCATCAGAAAACTGCCTGTTCATATCCTTTGACCATTTCTCAATTGGGGAAGAAAGCACCATTTTGAAAAAGTTGTCCAAAATATCAGAGAAATCTATTTTGTTGTCTAAGTAAATGTTCGCTAAAAAATCATAAATGAATAAGTTTATTGATTTATCTCAATTAATTGATAGATTTGTTCCTTTAAGATAAATTTCATAAAATTTGTTCATTAAGAACCCAAGGTCTTATAAATGTGCTTGAATTTCTTCTAAACCCTCCATTGCTCAAACTGAAGACAACTTAAAATGCTCTCCCCAGTGTGGAACAAAGATATTCCCAGTGAGGGATTGTCTGGAAGATGGGCTAGGGAAAGTCTCAGGGATTAATTTGCCAGAGGCTCAAGAAAGAGACTGGACTACAGTAGAAATAAAAGGGATCTGGAGCCACAGAGCCAAGGTCCAAATTCTAGCTTTACTAATTACTTACTGTGTGCATGTGTGACTTAAATCATTTAAGTACTTTTGGCCTCAGTTTCCTCCACTGTGAAATTGAAAGAGCTCTAAATTGGGGCAACTAGGTGGTGCAGTGGATAGAGCACCGGCCCTGGATTCAAGAGGACCTGAGTTCAAATCCAGCCTCAGACACTTGACACTTACTAGCTGTGTGACCCTGGCCAAGTCACTTAACCCCAATTGCCTCACCAAAAAAAAAAAAAAAGTTAAGAAAGAGCTCTAAATTGGTGAAACTATTCCTATCCAGGGATCCCCTTGTCTGTTCTTCACACCCTTTCCCCAGTCCAGTCCTTCCTCTCTAAATTCACCTCTGATAGAGGCTGTGGCCAGACAATAAACATTTATTAATTGCCCACTTTGTATCATGTACTGTCACTGGGGATGCAAAGCAAGGCAAAAGACAGTCCCTGCTCTCAAGTTGCTCACAGTCTAATAGGGGAATAGCATGCAAAAAAAAAACTATGTACAAACAAGCAATAGAGAGTATAAGTTGAAAATGATAAGCAAAATGAAGATGCAAGAATTAAGGGGACCAGGAAGAGCTTCCTACATAAGGTGGGACTTTAGCCGGGACCTGAAGGAAGCTGGAAAATCCAAGGGGTGGAGATGATTGGGGAAGAGCATTCCAGGCATGGGGGACAGTCAGGGGAAATGCCCAGAGTTGGGAGATGCAGTACCTTGAGCAAGAAAAAGCAAGGAGGGTAGTGAGAAGTCCTGAAATAAACCAAAGCCATGAGCTGGGTTAAATAAAGCATCTTTAATTAAGGTAACAGGATAGCAAACCTGCCACCCTGGGGGATGTCCAGTGGATTTTCTAACCAAAGATACCCATGAAAAAATTTTTTATAGTTTTAGAAGGAGATGGGGAGGAGACAGTGTGAAGTAGCAAGGCCTGGCCAGAGAACCCAGTGGCCCTTGGAAATCTGGACAAGGAAAGCTACCTCATTCCAGCTGCTCTGCCCATCATGTCATGAATCTCAATGGAAGGGAACAAGAATGTCAAGGGAGCAACCTGGCAAGAGCTGGTTTTGTTTACCAGGAAAGATTCTGAGGTGGGGGCTAAGGTGTGACTTAGCTCAACCCAATCTCATTATCCTATGGGTAGGAATCTAAGGACATTATTGAAAGTCTGACTTACCAGGATCATTTAAGGGAGTGGCAGTTCATATTGCATTTGATATTAACGATTTCTGTCATATTACCAATTATATTAATTTTCTATTAGTAGCATCACTAGATTTCAGAGTATATGACAAGGAGTGAGGTGTAAGAAAACTGGAAAGGGGTGTGTGTGTGTGTGTGTGTGTGTGTGTGTGTTGGGGGGTTTTGAAGGGATTTGAATGCCAAACAGAGAGAATATTTTGTATTTAATCCTAGAGATAGGAAACCAGTGGAGTTTATTGAATAGGGAGGTGACATGATAAGACTTGCGCTTTAGGGAAATCACTTTGGCAGCTGAGTGGAAGATAGACTGGAGTAGGGAGAGACTTGTGGCAGAGACCAAGCAGCATGAAGTGATGGGGGCTGGCATTGTAAGAGGAGAGAATGGATCATATGTAAGAGGTGCCACAGGTCTTGGTAACCGATTGCATATGAGGGGTGAGAAAATAAGGAGTCGGGGGCAGCTAGGTGGCGCAGTAGATAAAGCACCAGCCCTGCATTCAGGAGGACCTGAGTTCAAATCTGGCCTCAGACACTTGACACTTACTAGCTGTGTGACCCTGGGCAAGTCACTTAACCCTCATTGTCCTGCCTAAAACAAAACCAAAAACAAAACCGAAAGTAAGGAGTCAAGGATGACAACCTGTTGGGTGACTGGGAGGGTGGCGGTTCTTTTGGTAGAATAGGGAGGTGAAGAAGAGAGGAGTATTTAGAGGGAAAGATAACGAGTTCAGTTTGGGATGTGTTGAGTTGAAGATGTCTACAAGACATACAATTCGAGACGTCCAGTTGGAGATGTGAGGCTGGAAGTTAGCTGAGAGGTTAAAGCTGGTTAGGTAGGTTTGAGAATCATCAGCATGGAGATAACTGAATCCACGGGAGTTGATGAGATCCCCAAGTGAAGTCCTGTAGAGGGAGAAGAGAAGAGGGAGCAGGACAGAGCCCTGTGGCTGCTCAGGGGACCCAATTTCTATTCATCTTTCTGTGCAGAGAATGGTATTATGAGGTAGAGGAGCTGAGACTCTGTGGCATTCCCCTGTGCTCTTATTCCACTGTTTGTCATCCAGGGAGTGAAGAATTAGATACATGGCAAGGAATATGATTACTGCCTGAGAGATCCCCACAGAATAGCAGTTCAGTGTTCTGGCCTCCTCAGTCCACGGATCAATGAGAAAGCTATTAATCTCCATGAGGAATGGCTAGATGCCATCTGTAGAGGCTATGGGAATGGAGAAAGGAGCAGAGCATCACTGAAGGGAATGATCCTACTTTACCCTTCTTCTCCCACAAAGGGGAGGGAAGTTGCTGCTCATTTGATTAGCTCTATACTCAGATGAAGAAGTTGGAGGAGAACTGGGTAAGGGGTAGGAGGGATGGGGGCAGCTAGATGGCACAGTGGATAAATCACTGGCCTTGGATTCAGAAGGACCTGAGTTCAAATCCGGCTTTAGACACTTGACACTTATTAGCTGTGTGACCCTGGGCAACTCACTTAACCCTCATTGCCCTGCCAAAAAAAAAACAAAAACCAAAACAAAACATAAAAAACCCAGAACAAACAAACAAAAAGGAGGAGGGGGGAAACATACTTCCCAACTACCACTTCATTCAGCTGTGGTAGAGCTTGGGTTTCCATGATATAATTGAAAAGACATTGGGGGGCAGCTAGGTGGCGCAGTGGATGAAGCACTGGCCCTGGATTCAGGAGTACCTGAGTTCAAATCAGGCCTCAGCCACTTGACACTTACTGGCTGTGTGACCCTGGGCAAGTCACTTAACTCCCATTGCCTCGCAAAAAAAAAAAAAAAGAAAAAGAAAAAAAAAGAAAAGACATGGGGCAGGGACAGCTAGGTAGTGCAGTGAAAAAGTACTGGCCCTGGATTCAGGAGGACCTGAGTTCAAATCCAGCCTCAGACACTTGATACCTACTAGCTGTGTGACTCTGGGCGAGTCACTTAACCCTCATTGCCCCACAAAACAAAACAAAACAAAAAAAGAAGTCATCTAGAAAAGGCATTTGATCTGCCATTGGAAACTCTGGATTTAAATCTGCCACTGACTGAGAAGTCACATAACCTCTCTGGGCCTCAGTTTCCTCACCATTAACATGGTAATAAAGAAGGTTGATGGGGGTGGGAGGGACTGATCAACTCTAAGGGGGTTTCAGTAAAGGAGTCTCTGGGACTTTTTTCCTGGCTGAGGGGGGAAGGTATAGGGGAGAACCTGAATGAGCTGAGCACAGACAAGGTTAGATAATTGTAAAGAACAGCAATGGAGTTAAGAGTAGACTTGGGGTATAGGAAAATGTTTGCATATTTACCATATCTCTCCCTCACCCCCAAACCAAAAATTTCAGCCTTAGGTGGGCAGGAGCAAAAGTATATTGCAATTCTATGTGCTGTTCCCCACAGTGGCAGAGAAAAAGTATGTTTAGGAATTTCAATCCCAATATGCTAGGAGAGGATTGAACCACATAGACTGAATAGGTTTAAGGCATCCTGCAAGGAGGATGGGGGGTGGGGGTGGTTCTGGACCCCAAGTTCCTGGCCCCTGAATTCCTTTTCTAAGTTGTAGAGAGACAGTGACATAACCTCTTAGTCAGAGAGAAGGAAGTTAAGCCATGCACAAGACCACCCTAAATCGTGGATATTCCTGAACCCCAACCTGTTGGAGGAGGGCCGAGTTCTTGTTCCCTTGGTCTTCAGGAGTTTTTGGACTGGGAATCTAGCATATGGCCCCAGAGCTGAAGGAGCAGTGAGGGACTGAACCTTGATATGGAGGATCAAAAAAGTAGAATTCTCTTCTCCCACTATAGTTATTATAGCAATGTAGCTCCAATGGTGAAAAGGGTTGTTTCTTTGGCAACTCTGAATTTGTTCCTTTACCATGGAGACTCCAAACTTTTAGGATAGTACAATAAGGTAGGGGGCTGTATAGGCCCCAGAAATGACCCTTTTACACACACATCCTTGGAAACTTATGTATGAGCTATATATCCCGGATTTTCCAGAGGAAACCCTGGTGGGGCATAGGAAGCAAAATTAACAAAAGATATATGAATCTAAGGCTTACCTTCTCCAGATTGAACTCAATCCCATGTAGAACCCAGAGCCTGGGGTTCTGAGCCTTTGGTTATAGAGATAAGAATGTCTGTGTGGCATCTATCACAAGATCCATTAGAGAATCAAATTAGAAAGAATCTTAGCATAGGATCTCACAGATAATCCTATTTATCCACTACCTCCATACAAGAATCTTGTTTATAGCATCCCCAACACGTGGCCACTTAGCTTCCACTTGACAGAGAAGTCACAGTCCCTAGAGGCAGCATCTGAGCAGCTCTCCATTGTTGGGAAGATTTATCTTATGTCAGACTGAAATTTTCCTCCCTGCCATTTCTAAACATTGGTCCTCATCCTGCCATCCAGGGCCAGGGAGAGCAAGCCTCTTTTCTCTTCACAGGACAATTATGCTAGTGCTTGAAGACAGCTATCATGGATCCTCTAAGTCTTTTGGCCAGGAGAAACAGGTTCCTCTTCAAAATATTCTCCTATAACTATGCCCAAAGGGCATAAAATTGTACATACCCTTTGACCCAGCAATATCACGATGAGGTCTTTATCCCAAAAAGATAATTAAAAAGGGAAAAGGAAGGGGCAGCTAGGTGGCGCAGTGGATAGAGCACCGGCCCTGGATTCAGGAGGACCTGAGTTCAAATCCGGCCTCAGACCCTTGACACTTACTAGCTGTGTGACCCTGGGCAAGTCACTTAACCCCGATTGCCTCACAAAAAAAAAAATAAAAACTAAAAAGGGAAAAGGACCCACCTGTACAAAAATATTGTAGCTGCTCTTTTTATGGTGTCGAAGAATTGGAAATTGAGGAGATGCCCAACCATTTGGGAATAGTTAAACAAGTTGTGGTAGATGAATATAATGGAATACTATTGTGCTGTAAGAAATGATGAACAGGTGGATTTCAGAAAAACCTGGAAGGACTTACATGAACTGATGCTGAGTGAAATAAGCAGAACCAGGAGAACATTGTACATAGTATCAACAACATTGTGTGATGATCATCTTTGATAGACTTAACTCTTCTCAGAAATACAGTAATCCAAGATAATTCCAGAGGACTCATGATGAAAAAATGCTCTCCATATCCAGAAAAAAAAGAACTGTGGGATATGAATGAAGATTGAATCACACTGTTTCTACTCTTTTTGGTTTTAAGGTTTTTCCCTTTTGTTCTGAATTCTTCTTTCACAACATGACTAATACAGAAATTTTTTTAAAAAGGGAAAGAGAAAAAAAATATTCTCCTATAGCATGGGTTGGGTCCTCCTGAGAATCACTGATGTACATATAGCACTTGGGAATCATGAGGTATTACATAAATGTTCATTGTGATTTATGGACTACTACTGCTAGACTATAAATGCTGTGAGGGTGGAGATAAAGTTTTATCTAAACTTTCTATGTCCTCTAATATCTAATGCATACTATTTATATATTTGGGTCTGAGAGGCAGGGTAATGTCTTAGAAGGATGCATGCATGTGGAATCGGGTGCTACATATTTTGGACACTTGCTAGCTAGGTGACCCTGGGCAGTCCATTGAACCTCTTAGTGCCACAGGCAACTTTCAAAGCCTATCAACTATAAAAAGTTGCTGGTCTACATTAATAAGAGAAGTTTTCTTAGCAGAAGCTCTCTACACTTAATAAAAGCACAGGTCCAGACCAGTGTGTTTGTGTGTGTGTGTGTGTGTGTGTGTGTGTGTGCGCGCGCGCGTGCACGCACGCACATGTCTGTGTACTGTGTGCATTATGTGTTGGTTGTATTGTGTGTGTTAGCAGTTAATTTGAATCAAGTCAATAAACATTATTAGGGGCATTATTAGATGGCACAGTGGATAAAGCGCTGTCCCTAGAGTCAGGAGAACCTGAGTTGAAATCCAGTCTCAGACATTTACTGTGTGACCCTGGGCAAGTTTCTTAACTTCTGTTTGCCTTAATCCACTGGAGAAGGAAATGGCAAACCATTCCAGTAATTGTGCCAAGAAAACCCCAAATAGTATCACAGAGACAAAAAACAATAACAAAAACATTTATTTCTTAAGTTCCTAAAGTAAACCAAAGCCATGAGTTGAAGAATAAAGCATCTTTAATTGAGACAACAGGGTAGCAAACCTGCCCCTGGGATGTCCCATGGGTGCAGAACACAATGGATTTCCCAACTCCAAGACCCAGGCAAAAGCTTTACCTTTAGGGGAGATGGGGAGGAGGCAGTATGAGGTAGCAAGGTCTAGTCATGAGACCCCAGTTGCCCTTGGCAATCTGGACAAGGAAAGCCACTGCTTTCTAGGTGTTTTGCCCTTTGTGCTATGACTCCCAAGGGAAGGGGGCAAGGACACTAGAAGCTGAGATCTAGCGTCATGGAGCTTCCTCTACAAGGTAAAATTTCTGGGTGGGGAGACCTAGGGTATGGTTGAGGCCAACCTAATCAAGAGTAAATATTTTAAGAACAATAATGTAAAGTGAAATTCTGATATTGCCAGGATCATTAAGGGAGAGGCAAGTAACATTTGGCATTAACAATTTTCTGTCATGATATTAACAATTTTCTGTCCTATTAATCATCTGCTCTGTGCAGAGAACTGTGCTAAGTACTAGAGATTCAAAGAAAACCAAAAAAATAGTCCCTGCCTCCAAGGAGTCTAATGGGGAAGATGACTTGTAAACTCTGAAATTAATTGGAGATTATCAACAGGGCAAAGACACTAGCATTAGGGGAGATTAGGGCTGGATTCTTGCAGAAGGTGGGATTAAAGCAGGGACCTGAAGGAAGCCCGGGAATCTAACAGGCAGAAATGAGGAGGGAGAACATCTTAAGTATGGGGGAAAACCAGAGAAATTGCCCAGAGTTGGGATAGGAAGTTCTTTATGCAAGGAAAAGCCAGGAGGTTAGTGTTTACTACTGTATGCAGAGTAGGTGGGAGGGAGTCAGGGGTAAGAAGTCTAAGAGGGAGGGGGCAGCTAGGTGGCGCTGTGGATAAAGCACCGGCCCTGGATTCAGGAGGACCTGAGTTCAAATCCGACCTCAGACACTTGACACTTACTAGTTGTGTGACCCTGGGCAAGTCACTTAACCCTCATTGCCCCACCCAAAAAAAAAAAAAAAAAGAAGTCTAAGAAGGTTGGAAGGGCCCAAATTATGAAGGGCTTTAAAAGCCCAAAAGAGGGTTTTATATTTAATCTTGGTGGTGATAGGGAGCCCCTGGGGTTTATTGAAAAGGGATGTGATGTGGTCAGACCAGTGCTTTAGGAAGATCAGTTTGACTGAGTTGAGGATGAACTGGAGTGGGGAGAGACTTGAAGCAGGGAGACCAACTTCAGGAATGGGGCTGAACCATGATTCAGTGACACTTAACAAAGGTGTCACAGGAAGAAATAAATTTGTCCTTGGGGAGGAATGTGGGGGACCTTCACTTCTAGTCCTTTGGCTTGTCCCCTCACCTAGCATGTCCTATGACCTCTTCCCCTCTAACAAACAACTCAATTCAGAAAGGACCTGTGCAAGGTGAGTTCCACCCCACATACTGCCATCTTTCATAAGGAAGGAAGAAGAAATTGTTAAGATAATGACAGAAATTGTTAATATCAAATGTAATAGGACTGCCACTCCCTTAAATGATCGTGGTAATGTCAGAGTTTCAGTAATGTCCTTATATTCTTACTCTTAAGATATTTACTCTTAAAAAACAAAAAAGATATTTACTCTTGATTAGGTTGATCTGAACCACACCCTAGGTCTTCCCACCCAAGGAATTTGCCTGATGGGGAGCCCAGCTCAAGCTGGATCTCAGCTTCTAATGTCCTTGCCCCCTCAACTTGGGATTCATGGCACAAAGGGCAAAATAGCCAAAATGAAGTGGTTTTCCTTGCCCAGATTGCCAAGGACCACTGGGGTCTTGTGACCAGGTCTTGCTACCTCATACTGTCTTCTCCCCTTCTCCTCCTAAAACTATAAAACTTTTTCATGGGTCTCTTTGGTTGGGAAATCCATTTGACATCCACCAGAGTGGCAAGTCTGCTGCCCTGTTATTTCAATTAAAGATGCTTTATTCCTCAACTAATGACTTTGATTTATTTCAGGACAGGAAAGAAAGAAGGAAGAAGGGGAGAAAGGAAAGAAGGAAGGAAGGAAGGAAGGAAGGAAGGAAGGAAGGAAGGAAGGAAGGAAGGAAGGAAGGAAGGAAGGAAGGAAGGAGGGAAAGAAAGACTTACTAAATGCCTGCCATGTGCCAGGCACTGTTCTAAATACTTTCAAAAATGTTATCTCATTCAATCCTCACAATAATCTTGGGAGGTAATGAGCACAAAAGACCCTGGTCTGCAAGGAACAAAAATGATATACAAGATATGGATGGGTGTTGATTGCCCATTATTCAAACTCTAAGAATTCCCTCCCAGTTGTTTCAATCCTCTTCCTGTTGCTTTGACAGCTTTCTTTGTTTGTAAACATATAAAGAGACCAGCTCTTTTCTCACTCAAGGAGACAGTCTCCAAAGTGACTCTGTCTCCTGTCCATATATCCCTCTCTCCTAATAAATGTTTTTCTTTCACAAGATTTGCAATGGGCCTCCAATTCTTTGGGTGTGCTAGCCCTCCTGAGCCAGGTTGCAAGTTCCCTCAATAGTAGGTGTTATTATCAACTGAGTTTTATAGGTGAGAAAACTGAGGCAGCAGATTAAATGACTTGCCTAGGATCACACAGCTGGAAAGTATCTGACACTAAATTTGAACTCTTCTTCCTGACCCCCCAGCACTCCATTCACTAGGTACTATTTGTTATTGCTGAGTCTTTTCAGTCATGTGACTCTGGATGACCCCATTTGGGGTTTTCTTGTCACAGATACTGGAGTCATTTTCCATTTTCTTCTCCAGCTCATTTTACAGATGAAGAAACTGAGGCAAACAGAGTTAAGCAACTTGCCCAGGGTCACCCAGCTAGTAAGTGTCTGAGACAAGATTTGAAAGTCTTCCTGATTCCAGGCCCAGCACTCTATTCACTGTACCACTTAGCTGCCTAGAACTGGGTGAACAATTTTCAAAGGTGAAAAGCCAAGGTTCTGACCGATGCTCTTCTGGAAAAATAAGGCAAGTATCAAAAATCTCACATGGGAGGAGAGACTTTAGACCTTGGGACCTAAGGTCCCAAAGGTAGAGACAATCCTCTCTTCCAATCTGCCCCCCCTCCCCTACACCTGGAGAGGAAGAAGGATGGGATTGTCCTGGGGAAGACCTTCCCAGGGGTGTGGCCACTAAGGAGGCTTTTTTCTTTTTGCTAATTATAAAGTTCCTGATTCAATTGCTTTGAATGAATGAATGAATGAGTGAATGAATGAGTGAGTGAGTGAGTGAATGAATGAGTGAGTGAATGAGTGAATGAATGAATGAATGTGTGAATGAATGAATGTGTGAATGAATGAATGAATGAGTGAATGAATGAATGAATGAATGAATGAATGAATGAATGAATGAATGAATGAATGAAAAAGCATTCCTTAAGTGCTTATAAGGTGTTAAACCCTATGCTAAGCACTGAGGATAGAAATACAAAAACAAAGACAGTCCTCTCTCTCTCTATGAGCTTAAATTCTAATTTGAGAGACAGTACACAGGTAGAATTATAACCAGGGAGAGGCACTTTGGTTCTGAAAATTACAGGAAGGGTGAATGGTAATATGGGGAGTAGACTGACATGCCCCTTGATTTGATCGCTCTTCCAGAATTGGAGTTTGGAGGTATGGAGCAGAGGTGTAAGTATGGGGGGGGGGGGGCAGGGATTGGGTTTGCAATTGGCTCTAAAGTGGTTGTAGTAGAGCTGGATCCTGTTTGAAGTAAAAGGCTAGTTGTGACAGTTAACTATTGAGAGAGTGGGGCCCCAAGGCAGAAGTTCCACAGATAAAAGGCATAGTCTCTGGGGGCAGCTAGGTGGCACAGTGGATAAAGCACCGGCCCTGGATTCAGGAGTACCTGAGTTCAAATCCGACCTCAGACACTTGACACTTACTAGCTGGCTGTGTGACCCTGGACAAGTTACTTAACCCCCATTGCCCCACAAAAAACAAACAAACAAAAAACAAGGCATAGTCTCTAGCTCCTTGGCTAGGGGGTTAGTGAGGAAGTGACACTATCCTGGACCTTGGGGAATTTCATTTTCCTAGAGCAAAACCTCAGTGTGAGCATCAAGCTCTGGGCTTTTACGTGGAGGTAAAAGTCCCTACCAAGAGCTGTGGAAGAGCCCTTGACCTGGTGTTATGAAATCTAGGTTTGTATCCTGGCTCTGATAGGTAACCAGTAATGTGACTATACTCTCCTATTTGCCCCACGTTGGGCACTAGTTATGTTATGGGGAAAATAGGTGGGGGGGGGGGCGGTTGGGAAAGGGATAGGGGTTGGGGTAGGGGTTTAGGGTTCTTAGGAATTCCTCTTTAAAGAATTACACCCTCTTGTGGGAGTAGCTAGGTGGTGCAGTGGATAAAGCACCGGCCCTGGATTCAGGAAGACCTAAGTTCAAATCCAGCCTCAGACACTTGACACTAGTTGTGTGACCCTGGGCAAGTCACTTAACCCTCATTGCCCTAAAAAAAAAAATCATACTAGTTTTGGGGCAGCTAGGTGGTGCAGTGGATAGAGCACTGGCCCTGGAGTCAGGAGTACCTGAGTTCAAATCCAGCCTCAGACACTTAACACTTATTAGCTGTGTGACCCTGGGCAAGTCATTTAACCCCAATTGCCTCACTAAAAAAAAAAAAAAGAATTACACCCTCTTGCACACAAATCCAATAGAATAAGATAATAGTTTATTTAGGGACTGGGGAAGGGAAACCAAGAGAGAAATCCTGGGACTTCTTCTCATGGGGAGAAGGCATGGCACAGAGTGTGGCTCTGAGATACCAATCTCCTGGAGCAGGAAAGGACTGATGGGGGTGATCATCTGAATATAGAAAATTCCTTTATTGAGGGAGGACCATCCCCCACTGGTGGTGGCTGGGGGAATTGGGTGATGGGTGGCTGCAGATCTCTCATGCCATCTCTCTCTTCCTCCCTCCACAAAGGCAGCTGCCACACCTAATCTTATCTGGGGGGGGGGGGGGTGAGGGAGACTAGAATGAAGGGTGAAGGTCCCAAAGCTAGCTCAGTCCCATCCAGTTCCACTTATCTCTTTAGGTGTGTCTGTCCTTTGGCTTAGTTTCTCAAGGAGAAGCTTCTTTGATGCACCCCAGAAGACTTCTGGGGTGGCCTGGGCCCATAACACTATGAACAAGTCAAAGACAAATCTTAACACTTGCCCTGGGAATCTTAGCCACCGTGCTTTGTAATCCTTGAGAGACCTACATTGATGAGCTGTCTAAAGTTGCTGATCTCAGTTTCCCAGGAATTTACAGAATCTGAATGAGAAGGGATCTCAGAAGCTTTCTACCCAGAATCCACTTTATGAGTGGTTATTCAGCCCTTGCTTGAAAACTTCCAAAGAAAGAGAAACCTACTAACAAGATAATATTTGTAATTTCTAATATTTGCCGGACACATAGTAGGTGCCACATAAAATGCTTACTTTTTGTCCTTCCTTCTCCTTTCCTTCCTTCTCTTTTCTCTTCCCCTTCCCCCTTCTCTTCCCCTCTCCATATGCTAGTGCTAGAATACTAATTTGCTGTAAGAAATGAGGAAATACACAACATGACTAATGTGGAAATATGTTTAACCTGATTGCATATGTATAACCTATATCAGATTGTGTGTAGTCTTGGGGGGCAGGGGAGGAGAAAAATTTGGAACTCAAAATCTTATAAAAAATGAATGTTGAAAACTATCTTTACATGTAATTGGGAAAATACTATTAAAATAAAAAGAAATGAGGAAATAGATTATTTCAAGGAGACATGGGGAAACATTTATGAACTGATTTAGAAAGAAGTAAGCAGAGCCAGAAGACTAATTTATAAAACAAAAACCTTTGAAGACTTCTATAAACTGTGCAGAATGAAATGAATAAAACCAGGACAAACAAAAACATTCTAAAGACAAACACCTTTGCGATTTGTAAGAACTATAATCAATACAATGACCATCCATGATTCCAAAGGACCAGTGATAAAGCATGCTATTCACTTCCTAACACAGAGATGATGGATTCAGGGTGCAGAATGAAATCTATTTTTTGAACACAGCTAATGAGGGAATTTATTTTGCTTGACTCTTCATATTTGTTAACAAGGAATTCTTTTCCTTTTTTTTTTTCCAGTGGGGTTAGGGGTGGGAGAGGAATAATTAAATGACTTAATTAAAAAAATAAAGCAACAAAAATGTATTCCGGAGGCCTTTCCCTTGACTCCAGTTCTTTTGCTTTTAACTACTTTCTCAATCCTTACTGATCATTAAACCTTAACTCATAGTTCTGCTGTTATGGGGGAAATAGATGGGGGGGAGGGTTGCGGTAGGGGTTCTTAGGAATTCCTCTTTAAAGAATTAATACGGGGCAGCTAGGTGGCACAGTGGATAAAGCACCAGCCTTGGATTCAGGAGGACCTGAGTTCAAATTTGACCTCAGACGCTTGACACTTACTAGCTGTGTGACCCTGGGCAAGTCACTTAACCCTCATTGCCCTGCAAAAAAACCCCAAAACAACCCAAAACAACAAAAAACAACAACAACAAAAAGAATTATACCCTTGGGGCAGCTAGCTGGCGCAATGGATAAAGCACTGGCCCTGGATTCAGAAGGACCTGAGTTCAAATCCAACCTCAGACACTTGACACTAGCTTGTGTGACCCTAGGCAAGTCACTTAATCCTCATTGCCCTGCAAAAAAAAAAAAAAAAAAAAGAATTATACCCTCTTGCACACAAATCCAATTAGAATAAAAGAATAATTTATTTAGGAGCTAGGGAAAGGAAACCAAGAGAGAAGTCCTTGTACTTTTTCTCATGGGGAGAAGGCATGGCACAGAGGTGTGGCCCTATGAGATACCTTTCTCCTAGAGCAGAAGACAGGGAAATCCTTTTATAGAGGACTAATGGGAGTGATCATCTGACTGGAAAGTTCCCCTATTGGGGGAGAACCACCCCCCACTGATGGTGGCTGGAGGAGTTGAGTGAGGGGTGGCTGCAGATCTCTCAAGCCATCTCCTCAGGACACAAAGGCAGCAGCCACACCTATTCTTATCTCCCCAGGGGTGGGGGAGCCTGGAATGAAGAGTGGTGGTCCTGGAGTTAATTCAGTCCCCCATCCAACTCAGTCCCCGATCAGGGACTGCTTATCTCTTTAGGTATGTCTGTCCTTTGATTTAGTTTCTTAAGGAGAAGGTTCTTTTGATTTACCCCAGAAAACTTCTGGGGTATGCTAGACCCATAGCATATACCAAGTCTATATATCATCCTGGTCCCTGAGCCCTGAGTCTGGATTCACAGATCTGTTATACCCAATCCCAATTTACTTTCCTCCCTGCTCTTTTGCCACTGACACGGTAACTCAGTACCCAGGTCTGTCATACCAACCTACTTCATATCAGTTTAACCCAGTAATCATTTATTAGGTTCCTATTAAAATAAATATGTTAAATGTCAGGAATAGCCTTTATGAATGGTTTTGATGGGCAGATTAGCCAGCTACTGCCTAGTAATGAGCAGAACCTGAGAGAATGGAAATAGGACAGGTCAGTTTCAAGGGGGTTCTGTGTGAATTAACAGCTGTTGGTAGGAAATGAATGTAGTTATGACCTGATATGTACTGTATATGGGTAGTGTTTGGGTAAGTACTTTCTTGGAAAGATAATGTGATGCATGGAATCCAGCTAAACCTGAGAAAGTGGGTACAGTCTTGAAAATCTGACAAATGCTGCCTGGCAAGCTGTTCCTATAATTTGGGTTTAATCTAGAAATAAGATCCAGTCATGTTGTAGGTCGGCATGTCAGCTGGCCTTGGATGGAGAGCAGGGTTAATTAGTTGATATCACCTCTATGTCTCGATCAGGGGTGTCTTAGGTTCAGCTGTCTGTGTTTTATTGTTCTCCAATGCTGTGCTCCATCCTTTTGTCTCTTAAATAAAAATAAATAATAGCTAATATTTACATAGCACCTACTATGCACTGGGCACTGTTAAGAACCTTACAATTATTATCTCCTTTGATCCTTACAACAACCCTGAGAGGTAGGTGCTGTCATCATTTTCATTTTACATTCTAGGAAACCGAGACAGAGGTTAAGTGATTTTAAACACTTTTCAGGTTGTTTGAAGCAATCCATTCTCTATCTTGGGTGCATTGGGTGAGCATTGTTTGGTAGAAACAGTGGAGATACAGAACGGGATTCACTCCCAAAGCTCGGGAATGCCAACCAGTAGAGGATGCCTAGTGTGGAAAGTAAAGAGAAAGAAGAAAACCCCAAGGAGCACTGGGTTTGGTCCTTGACCCTCCTATTTGGAATCTCTTTTCTCAGTTCAAAGGCAGGAGTGGGGAAGCATGGGAGCACAGGGCACTATGGGGAAGTTACTGAGAAAGCAAATGGATTGTAGAATCCTAACAGGAGGACTGGCCAGTATGTCCGGTCCTTAAGAGCATTGCTCATCCGACACAAATCCCCCTGTGGATTTTGGAGCACACACAGATTTTCTGTAACTGGTTCTGCTAACCAGGTGGTGAAGACAAGACTTCTTTGATTGGCTGTGGAGTTGGAACTGTGATACATTCAAAAGGCACTAAGCAGCCCAAACTAGTCCCTTCCTCTTTTTCTGGCTCTTTCCTTCCTGGATGCTTTTTAAGGAGACAGACAATGCTATAAGAGGAGAAGCCTCAGGCCTTCCCCATCTGAGGCCTTCCCAAAACCCACAAATATGGGCCTCTTGTTCTTTGTCTCTTTGTTTCTATTCTTCCTGGTTTTAGGGGAGGAAGGAGTATGGGAGTAACATGGGACCTTATGATCTTTGAAAGGTCAAAATGGTGAGCCATTAGAGGTATGAGAAGAGGGTCCATGCTAAGACTTGCCAGAAGCCAGAAGGTAAGGAGTGATATACCCAGCAACCTGTGTGACCCAGCCCAGCAGTAGCTAAGACAAGGGGCTCCACTGCATTTGGTGAGGCAATTGGGGTTAAGTGACTTGCCTAGGGTCACACAGCTAGTAAGTGTGTCTGAGGCCGGATTTGAACTCAGGTCCTTCTGAATCCAGGGCCGGTGCTCTATCTACTGTGCCACCTAGCTGCCCCAGAAGATGGAATTTGAGCTGAGTCTTGAAAGAAATTAAGAGATGAAGGTGAATGGGGCTGAGCATTCCAGGCATGGAGGATAGACAGTCAGTGTGAAAGCACAGATTGGGGAGAATGAGGGGAACAGCAAAAGGCCAGTGTAGATGGAGCCTTTCCACTCATTCTCCCCAATCTGTGCTTTCACACTGGCTGGGAAAAGGTTATGAAAAATTTCAAATGCCAAATGTTTTATATTTGTTCTTGGAATTTATTAGTTATTAGAGAGCCACAAGTGAGTGGGACTTGAACCTAGAGCCTTTAATCTAGGAGGAGAGAAGTAGTCCTACCTACATGCCAAACCAAGGTAAATAAATACCCTAATCTGTATAATGTTATCCTCACTGGCTTCTTGGTGAAAGAGAAAGCTTTAAGCATGTTTAGTGCACCTCCTTGTGGGAAGATATGAACAAGAGTCATGGATGTAAAGAGGCATGGATGGGTGATGGCCTACATCTTTGGAGGAAGCATCCCCATGGGCGAGATGACAGGTTTCTTTGAGTATTTTAGAATTAGGAGACAGCATGGCATCAGGTACCTACATCAAGAGGACTGAGTGCCTTAGTGCCCTAGGATTCATCTGCTAAGTTACACAAGATGACAGGGCTCACAGCCACTTTTCCAGGTTTAGTTTGCATGGCTCCTCTTCCCACACTCAGTGACCAGACAAACTGGTTTTCCCATTGTTCTTGGCCCACAATTCTCCATATCTCTCACTTTCCAGCCTCTTCGTAGATTGTCCTCTATGCTTGGAATTCTCACCCTCCTCATTTCCACCTCTTAGGAGACATTTCCTTCAAAGCTCTGTTCAAGTGCAACTTCCTGTACAAGGCCTTTTCCTCATCTCCCCAGCTGCTGGTGCCTCCCCCTAAACAAATTACCTTGTATTTATTTTTTCTTAATGTAGTTTGCATATATGTGCATGTTGTTGTTCAATTGTGTCTGACTCTTCATGACCCCATTTGGGGTTTTCTTGGCAAACATACTGGAGTGGTTTGTCATTTCCTTCTCCAGCTCATTTTTTACAGATGAAGAAACTGAGGCAAACAAGGTCAAGTGACTTGCCTAGAGTCACACAGCTAGTAAGTGTCTGAGGCTGGATTTGAACTCAGTTCTTCCCAACTCCAGACCTGGCACTTTATCCATCCATTACACCACCTAGGTGCCTATATGTATGCATAGAGACATGTTATCTCCCCCCACAGAATGTAAGCTCCTTGAAGGAAGGACTTAGGACATAGAGCAGGTGCTTAATAAATGCTTTTTGATTTCTTGCTTACCATCTGCATCGGTAGAAGGAGTCCCTAAGCTGGAAGTTCCTCTCACTGACATAATCATTGATCCCTAAACTATTTTTAATCATTAAACATCTCTGGGCCTCAGTTTCCTTATCTGTAAAATGGGGATACTTCAAATTATTTTATAAAGATCAAATGAGGTAATATATGTTCATTGCTGTTTAAATTGTCAGCTATCACCTTCATCACCATCACCATCATTATCTGGGCACTTGATTACAGGCATACAAAGATGTGGCTGATTTTATTCCTTAGGTTTGTCCTGGAGACATTGAGCCTAGTCCAAACTTGAGTGTACAGGAGGTACTTAACAGACCCTGAAGGTATGATCCCAAATGCCTAAGGGCTAAGAAATTTGTACTACTATTACTGATTTTAACCAGAAGCTTTGGAGGCTGCTAAGAGAAAATACGGAGAATTCAGCTAGAAGTGAATGCCAGAGAATAACATGGGGAAAAAATGACAGTGCACACATACATATAGAGTCCAGCTCTTTATCTACTATGAAAAGCCTGGATTCCTTGGAGTAGGTCAAACGCCTTCCCCACTCACCAGGTCCAGGGTATTAGATAGTGTCATAGAATTACAGATTTACAGCTTGAAGGGACATCAGAAGTCATCTTGTCCAATTCCCCCATTCTACTGATAAGGGAACTGAAGCCCAAAGAGATGAAGTGATAGGGTAAGGTCAGAGGGGTCGTAAATGTCGGAAGTGAGATTCGAACCCAAATCCTCTAACTCCAGGGTCTCTTTGTGGACTCCACAGGACTCTTTGTACTGTATTCTGTGACCTCCATAAATAACAGAGCCGAAACTTGACAGGTCCTCTCCTTCCAAGGTCACTACTTTTTACTGCTTTTCTTCTCCCCTGCAAAGTGTATTGTTTTATTCCATAAATTAGAAATTCAATAAATTTTTAAAAGGTGTATTAGGTTGGAGGGATGTGCAGGTGAAATGGAGATGCTGCCTTTCACAGGCCAGTGGGCAAATGCCCCATTATCTGCCCTCTTTGGTAATTCTGCCAAGAAGAGAGGATTAGGTTTCTCCTACCTGCCCCTAGACAAGCATAGGGAGAGAGCTTACATTCAGGATAGACTCAGAATGAATCGCATTCTCCCTCTAGTGGTCATAGAGAAAACAACACAGCGTGTTTTTAAAGGCCAACGTTCTCACATAATTGTAACAATCCTCCTTTGTATAACCTCTTTTAAGATTTACAAAATATTTTCCTCTCAACAACCCTGTGAGTTTGGTAGTATAGATATCATTACTTCCCCCCCCCCTTCAATTTAATAAATATTTGGAATTTAATATAAGGAAATTGAGGCCTGATTTGCCCAAGGTCATGCAGCTGTGTCATAAGGATTTGAATCCGTATTTTCTTTCTTTCTTTTTTTTTGGGGGGGTGAGGCAATTGGGGTTAAGTGACTTGCCCAGGGTCACACAGTCAGTAAGTGTCAAGTGTCTGAGGCCAGATTTGAACTCAGATCGTCCTGAATCCAGGGCCAGTGCTTTATCCACTGCGCCACCTAGCTGCCCCTGAATGTGTATTTTCTAACTCCAAGTACAGCACCCTTTACCATCTACCACATTGCCTATCACAGTGACTACAATCAACTTCAGATTGCTGGAAATACGTTTGTAGTGAAAGTTGGAGGCAAAATTCCCCTATTGTAATGATCCAAGAGGGAAGTTATTGTGATGAAAAAGGGAAATTGCTTAAAGCATGAGAACCAGAATCATTTTGCCCTCCCAGATAGCTTAGGAATTCCCCTCTGAGTGTGATAATCCCACTGGACGGGAGAGTGAAGAAAAACTTCTCAAAATAACTTTCTGTGGCTCCCCACCACCACTACCACTTTCCCTGAAAAGCACCATAGATCTGAAAACTTTGCCCTGAACTCTCACTTCCCTCTTCATCCTTTAAGCAGCACCTAAGATACCATCTCCCCTGAGAGCTTTCCTCAATGTGTGACACCCTCTGGCAAGGGGTTGGCTAGCCACAAAACCCCGCTGGGATTTATAGCTCTCTCGGGTTTAAGAAGAGAGGAAAACTAATACAAGATCAGCCCTCGGCCATGGGTTGGAGTTTTTCATGACAGTAGAAATGAGTAGAAAAGAGGGAAGTGACAGCTGTCCCATCGAAGTAATGTTGACTGTGGCAGCAGCCGACATCTGCCGAATCTGTGATTCCCTTTTTTAGACCATGAGAGATGGCTTTTAAATGGAGGTGACTGTGTTCTTATCTTAGGAGCTGCCTTGATAGCCGGAGTGCCAAGAGAAACGAGCCAGCTGAGAGAAACAAATGGGTCAACCTTACTTCCACTTAATTGCATTTTAAAAAATTTATTCTGTTAAAGAATACATTTGCCTGATTTAATATTATTTTTCCTAATGACCTGTCACTGAACCTGTTCACGTGTTGCTGGATGTCCTTTTGTTTTTCATCGTGAGGGTATGATGGGAGAGAGGAAGGAGTCTTTCCTAGTATAGGGAGGGAAGTCCAGCCCATTGTTAGAGAGAGTTTTGCTCCTTGAAGGCAGAGGCATGAACTATTTTATTTTATATTATATTTATTTTATTATATATATATATTTATATAAATATATTTATTTTATTTTATTTTTAAATTATTTTTGAATTTAATTTAATTTAACTTAACAATTTTTTTTCTAATCACTATGAACCATTTTGTAAAGATGCTTCTAAGTGCAGAATTATTACAAACATAGGCCATGTTGAATCAATTTGCCTTATAGATGTGATCTGTGGTCTATATATAATCTGTTTTTCCTAGTTCCCCTTTCACTCACCAATTTACAATGTATTTAACCTTGTAAAAAAAAAAAAAGGACACTTGGTGTTTATTTCACGTTGTTCCTTTACATTCTATTCTGTCATTCGTATGGCCTCCACACCAGGACTCCCTGAATTACTGTGTGGTCATGAAGACCACCCTGATAAATCACAGAAAGTCAGATTTCTTCCAGAGCTCCAGTTATAGATATTCCCAAAGCCTCCTCGTGCACCTCCGTCTCCCTCCCTTTGTTCCTGTCCCTAAGTTCTCTCCATTGGTAAAGAAGTGATTTATCCTAATACGATATGCCAACATCACTTGGCAATGACGATTCTAATGATGGGGGGCGGGGGGAAGTTTCCAGCTGTAGCCAGGTAAGGGAATGGTGGAAAGGCCAGGTCACCTGACCAGTCCATGCATCCTGTAGATCCATAAAAATGGGATCAGAGAGGAAGAAGAAGAAGAAGAAGAAGAAGAAGAAGAAGAAGAAGAAGAAGAAGAAGAAGAAGAAGATAGAAAAATGGGTAAAATTGGAGGCAGAGAGAAGAGATGAAATAGGATTTGAGTTCTGCCTGGTTAGAGATGGTTAGAGTTAACATATTAATTAAGGCCATTAATTTAGAGTTCAAAGGAGCCTTAGAAGTCAAATTGAGGGGCAGCTAGGTGGCGCAGTGGATAAAGCACCAGCCCTGGATTCAGGAGGACTTGAGTTCAAATCTGGCCTCAGACACTTGACACTTACTAGCTGTGTGACTGTGGGCAAGTCACTTAATCCCAATTGCCTCACCCCCCCTGCCCAAAAAAAGAAGTCAAATCAAATCCCTTCCTTTTATTTTTAAAAATTAAATCAAATTTTTAATTAATGAAAATTTATATTTTTCTTCTCCCTACTTTCTGCCTCCTCCATTGAAAATGAAGAAATAAAAAACAAAACCTTTATAACAAATGTGCACAGTCAGTCAAAACAAATTCCTACATTGGCCGTGTCTAAAAATACATGTGTCACTCAGTCCCTTGAATTCACAGACTTTGCATCATGAGATGGGCAGCATGCTTCACCATGTGTCCTCTGGAATTGACAATACCCTCATTTTACAGATGAAGAAATTGAGGCCAGGAGAGTTTAAGAAATTCATCCAATGTCACATAGGTGGCAAGTAGCAGAAGTGGGATCTGATGATTTAAATTTTTATAGACTTGTCAATTTATATTTCTACTTTTCTTTTCTTTTTTGGGGGGGGTGGGGGGTATTCATTGCTACTTCCTTTACTTAACTGGTGAAACTTTAGGTCATTGTTGTTTTAACACCACCCTGTTGAGTCACATAAAAACTTTTACTCTTTACAAGACCAGGAAAGCTGAAAGGAAATGACCTGATCAGGACAGAAGCCAGGGTTAAATGACTTGCTCAGGGTGTTCAGGTTAGGTAGAGTGTAGTTAGTTGGTGGCTGCTGTAACAGAAAGGCAGATTCTGCCTTTAGAAGTAGTGCTAGGGAAAGCTAGGTGGTACAGTGGATAAAGCACTGGACCTGGATTCAGGAGGATCTGAGTTCAAATCCGGCCTCAGACACTTGACACTTTCTAGCTGTGTGACCTTGGGCAAGTCACTTAACTCTCGTTGCCCCACCCCCCAAAAAAAAACAAACTGGTGCTGGAGGAGGTCTCTTAGAGGAGACTTTTGGATCTCAGGACCCCTTTACGCTCTTAAAGATTACTGAGCACCCCTAAGAGCTTTTGTTTATGTGAGTTATAGCTATTGATATTTGCCATATTCGAAATTAAAATGCACTAGTCAAGGTTTTGAGGACCCCCAGAGTTCCCTGAACCATGCTTTGAGAACTACTGACTTAAACAATAAAATCTAATGGTCTGGTTGGTGCCTTGGAAACATCTATTCTCTTTTCCTCTTGGGGGTATTTGTTGACACTACCCTCACAGTCAAATCCCAATTTGCATCTCTGGGAATGAGAACTAAGTCCTGGGCAGGGAGGCTAAGGAAAACGTAGAATAATTTGTCTACTTTGGAATGAAGAGTTGGGAATCCCTAATCAACAAGTAGTAGTAGTAGTAGTAGTAGTAGTAGTAGTAGTAGTTGTAATCAACAAGTATACTTTACTTAAACTGCAACTCCCAGGATAAGGGCCTATGTCATGTACCAATATATAATATCATATATTCTCTAGTTCTCCAATGGATCTGTGATCCCATTGTTGTGGGTATTGCCTCCAGCAATACAGATCCCAACTCTTCCATACCTGCTCATTATATCCTTTCATAAGCTTACCACAAAGGGTTAATCCAATATTCTAGGGGCTTTTCTTGATTTCTCTTGATATCCTAAGGATACCAATGGATCACATGGGCTGTTCATCAGCTCTTATTAGTTCAAAGGGACTTTAGAACTAAAGTCCAGCTTCTTCATTTTATTTTTTAAAATCAAATTAATTTTTTAAAATCAAATTAATTTTTTATTTAACAATTATTTTTCTCCTTCTTACCTTCCCCATCTCCAATAAAAAATAAAAAACAAAACCCAAACCCTTGTAACAAATATGCATTATCAAGCAAAACATACTCGTAAATTGTCTGTCCAAAAATACATGTTTCATTCTGTCCCTTGAGTATTCCTTAATTGTAATGTGTTGCATGAGCCTCCCCATTGTTCTTTGGGTGATCCACAATTTTCAATTTTTCATTTTTTTTCAACTTTTTTTTTTGTGGGGCAATGAGGGTTAAATGACTTGCTCAGGGTCACATAGCTGGTGTAACGATTGGAATGACACCACCTGCTGGATACTTACTGTAGAAGAGTTCTGCCCATGAAGCGAAGGTCTTTGAGGGCAAGACCAGGAGTCTTTTCTTTGGCAGGAGGAAGTGACGCGGACTAGTGGGAGGAGGAAGGAAGAGACTGGCGCTGACTCTGGGGCTCTTTCCTGAGGACGCTGGCGGAGAAGGGAGCTGGAAATGTGCTCTCCCTTTAATAGATAGGAATCTAGGCCTTTCTCTCTCTCTTTACCAAATTCTTATTCTCCTTAATAAATGCTTAAAAGTCTAACTCTTGCTAAAGCTTATAATTGATTGGCGACCACTCATTAGATATTTTAGACAGTTTAGCTAGAATTTTAACCCTTAACAGATGGCTGACCACGAAGAGGAAAGCTAAACCTCAGTCTTCTGATCTTCTGGTTGGGTAAGAAATTTCCCCTCCCTCTCCCTTTAACTGCTAAGTACTGGCATACTGGCTGTGTTTTCCCTTTAAATTTTTTCAAATGGACCTTTTAAACTCCCTAATTACCTTATTTTTTTTTTAGTCTGTTTAACCGGACAAATGGGAGATAAGATCATGTTAATGCTTTGTTTTTGTGGATTTTCTATTTTTCTTTTTATTTTTGTTAAAAGAGCCAGCAACTTACTCACACAAGGAAATATCTCTCCCTCTCCCAACCTTGCTTTTTCAGAGAAACCTGAAGAGATTCCCGCTGCTTTTCCCAGTTCTAACAGTAATTGTTGCTTTAATTTTGCATGCCTGGAGGCAATGACCCACCCTCTAGAAGCTTTTAATCCCCTAGCACCTGGAGGCAAAGTGGGGGAAGAGGAATCCAGGCCTGAGTTCAAAATCAAGTCTGATTCAAATTGCTCTGATCCCTCCCCTCCTCTCCAGACCCCACCCTCTACTCCTCCTATGGCCAAGCCCATAGCTTCCCCTGCCTGGGAAGTCCAGAGATCTGATGCGCATGCTCAACTTTTTCTACCTGCATTTGCAGCTTCAGGCTCAGCCCTTCCCTGGCCTGGCTGTGCTTTTGAGACAATCTTAGAAAACTCTTTAAATTCCAGATATGCTCGTTTTGTTCATAATTTTGCTAACCTGCTTTTGTCTTTAATTAGTAATCTTATAAAGCATTTGTATGGTGAAAAGCCCGACAGACAATATAGAGGGGTTAAAGAAGAAAAACTTAAGCTGAATAAGAATGACAATCAACATAGTTCAAGACTCTGCTTCTTTTGCCATGGAAGGGTATATATTTTACAGAAATGTAGAAGTAAGCAGCAAGGTATTGATATGAGTATTGGGGATTTTAGATATCGGAATCAAGAGTGTTCTGAATTCACTCAGATTATTAATGTCAGTTCAGAGGTTACATAGGATTTCTATGCTATTACATATACATTTTGGAATTAATGGTATAGGTTTATTTTCATAGAGATTTTAATGCTTTTGAGATTGTGTCTTATACTTAGTTTCTAAAACAAGGAGAATATTTGTAAAAGCTTTTTATAGTCATGCGATCAAGTTTATATTTTGTAATACTCTTATTAATATTAAGTTCATATTCATTTAGATTTCCCTAGTTTGAATTTCATTGTCTTTTATTATTCCATGTGTATTTTCTTCTATTCATTCATCTATCTAATTTTGAAACATGGTTTTGATTTCATAATACAATGTTAATTCTAGGAGTATTGTGCTCCCATATTCTGAGTTATTTGTTTTTGCTATTTTTTCTCAACTGATTATTTGATCAAACTCTTTAAAGCATTTCCCTGGCAAATTGTTTGCCATGGCAAGTGTAAATTGATTCTAGAAGTATTATTTTTGATAAGCATATTCCAAAAAAAAAAAAAGAGAAAGGAACATTTGTAAAAGTTATCTTTGAGATTGTGTTGTGCTTTAACTTGTATTCAAATATGTTCTGATTTTTCACAAAAGTAATTGTATACTAAGTAAAAAAGAGGGGTATTATTTGAAATTGTTGCATAATTATATATTGTGTTCTGAGTCAAGATGTATTCACATTTTTTGCAATCATTTATTATCCTCAATTTTTAAATCCATATGAGATTTTAAATTATGGGAATTTATCATTTAAGACATTAATTGCCGTTATTCTGAGTTATCAGATGCCAGTTGGCCAAGATGCCATCCAATCACAAGAGGAATACATGCAAGAGCAGACACTGAACTGTCACATGAGGGGAGACATGCATGAAGTCAAGGTATGGCTGAGGGAACGGCTTTTGACTAATGTTGAGGTTGGATTCTCTTGGTTTAATATTTTATTTTATTTTTCCCCACAATATTGTACAGATGGCTAGAAGTATTCATCCCACCCATCTCACTTCTACACCTGGCTTCTATGCTCCCTCCTATATGCCTGATGCCATGGACATCTCAATCCCATGCATCTGATTAAGTCTGACTCAGTTTCCTCCAATATGTTCGGTGGCATGGACATATATTCCATCCACCTATTTTAAGCCTGGCATACTGCATGGACAGTACATATTGCTCAAGTGTGGGAATGCTCATATCCCATCATTTCTCTGTTCTTTTATGGTAACCCCCATAATTATCTCAGGTGTCATGATAAATAACAGTGTTGAATTTGGCCTTGACATCTGTTACTAATTATATTAGATTTTAAATTTCTCATAATGGCATGAGGATAATTAGGCAGATGATGCAAAAAGTGATAAAACAAAGATAAAAATTATTTTTATTAATTAATATTGCAGCAATTGTCTTCTCAATTACTCTCCATAAGGGGGGACTATAGTAATATTATAATTTTAAAGAATGTTTCAATTTTTGTTTTATTATATGCTTCATGTGTAACAACTAAGATTCTGAATTCCCTTAGACATGTTTTTGAGAACTTTCATTGTTTGATTTGATTATTGACAAAGCTATTTTAAAGTTGTGTTAAGCTCAATTTTGTAGGAAGTTTTCCTGGCTGATTACCAGCATCCACACATCAACCCCTGAAAAGACTTCCATTCCACGACTTTAAATGAACAGTTTTGATTTGTTGTTTTTGTTGTTTTTTCTCTTTCTGTTATAATATACACCATCTGTAACATGTACTCTGCAGAGGCCCTCCCTTTGCAAGACTAATGTCAAAGCGTCGGTTCATGAGGACAAAAAAAAAATCGCCCCTCTGGACAAAACTTTCCTCTCTTCCTTTTCTATATTGTTGTTCACATATTATTAGTTAGCAATAGTTATTATATTGTTTTTACTGTTCCGTCAAGGAAACATTTTGTTTCTTGAGGAACAACAGGGGGGACTGTAACAATTGGAATGACGCCACCTGCTGGATACTTACTGTAGAAGAGTTCTGCCCATGAAGCGAAGGTCTTTGAGGGCAAGACCAGGAGTCTTTTCTTTGGCAGGAGGAAGTGACGCGGACTAGTGGGAGGAGGAAGGAAGAGACTGGCGCTGACTCTGGGGCTCTTTCCTGAGGACGCTGGCGGAGAAGGGAGCTGGAAATGTGCTCTCCCTTTAATAGATAGGAATCTAGGCCTTTCTCTCTCTCTTTACCAAATTCTTATTCTCCTTAATAAATGCTTAAAAGTCTAACTCTTGCTAAAGCTTATAATTGATTGGCGACCACTCATTAGATATTTTAGACAGTTTAGCTAGAATTTTAGCCCTTAACACTGGTAAGTGTCAAGTGTCTGAGGTCAAATTTGAACTCAGGTCCTCCTTAATCCAGGGCCAGTGCTTTATCCACTGCAATACCTAGCTGCCCCCCCCCTTTTTTAATTTTAAATTTTTCAGTGACTAATGTTCCATGACTTACATCCACACAAGAATCAATACCAGAAGGACATTGGTAATATCAGAAGGATATTGTTTCAGGGAGAAGTTTGGGGTTATTAAAAGAACTTTCCAAGGTCAATCTAACCTATTCTACTCCTGTTTGATTCTGGGCCCAATTCATCATCTATTTCAGGGTCTGTTCAATATACATATATTGTAATTGATAAATTATAGAAGCTATCCATTCACTTGCTTATTATAGTTTGACCAACAGGCATTCTTCATCCATTAGGTTTTCCTGGGTAGATGGTTAGGTCAAATTCTATTGAGCTATTATTGGTGTCTATATGTAGGTGCTTAATAAAGGTTTAGACAAAAATATTCTCATGATCACGAACAAAATCTACATGGAAGAAGGACACCTGGCTGTAGTGCCTGTTCAGACACTACCAATTACCTGTGTGAGCTTGGACAAGTCGCCTAGCCTCTCTAAACAGGGATAGCAATGCCTCTGCTGCCTCAGTAACATGTTGTAGGATGAAATAAAATGATGTGAATGACATTTCTCTATCACTGGCTACATAAATGCATGGTAAAAGAAACAATCTCTCCTTCCTTCTCCTAAATGCTTACAGCACTTATAGGACATTCCATTTGCTAGGGGACTGATCACAGACTGCCTTGTCCTTTTCTTTTATGTGTAAAAGTCCTTGTCAATCCAGGTAGATTGTAAACTCCTTGACAATAGGAAGGACATTTCCATATCCTTCATGGGATACAGAGCAGGTACTTTAAATGACCAGTAAAGATTTGCTGAGATGAGATACATTTGATGGAAGCCACCCACAACCTTCCCTCAGCCCCCTTCTTTCCTGATTACCTCCATCTACCTCCCCCACCTTCCTATCTTTCTTTACAATTTCCCTCTCTAGGGACAGCTAGGTGGTGCAGTGGATAAAGCACTGTCCTTGGATTCAGGAAGACCTGAGTTCAAAGGTGGCCTCAGATACTTGACACTAGCTGTGTGACCCTGGGCAAGTCACTTAACCCTCATTGCCCTTCAAAACACACGCGCGCGCGCACACACACACACACACACACACACACACACACAATTTCCCTCCCTGAACTTCAGGGACTGATTTTTCTTCTTTGTCTCTGTCTCATTCATAGTTAGGCACCTCAGTGACAACAACAACAATAATAACAATGGTAGTAACTAGGAGGAGAAAGAAGAGGATGTTAATGATGATAATTAGCATTTATCTACCATTTGAAGGTTTACAAAGTGCGTTACAAATATCATCTTGTTTACATCACTCCCTTGGACCAACTGGTTTACTTTGAAGTTCAGTGGGGAGGGACCGGGACAGGGGAAGACTAGAGAAAGCAGAAAGAGATGAGAGACGGAGGAGGGGGGGCATCCCCATGACAGGAAGCAGCATCCTCAATAGGAGCTGAGTCATGAACCCGATAGCCACTAGATGGTGCCTTTGTCAAAGCCATTCACCATCAACTTCTGGATCTGGTAGACTCAATGGGACTCTGGGAAAACTGAGAAGGGGAAAGATGGAGACCAATTATGAATATACTCATTATCTTAAAGCTACCCCAACAATGTTCCCGTCTCCTAACAGATGCTCCCTGAGTACTTCTGTATGGTATTCAGAAATGAAGCCCCACAGACTCCCATGGGCTTTGCCCAAACACTGGGGTGGCACGGCAGGCACATGCTGAGCTCACATACTCTGTGACTCCAAGGATCTCCCTTATGCTCTAGGGTTGGTTGGCTGTTCCTACAGGGAGGACTTCTTATCACGCTTTTCCTGACCCTCCTAAACTCTCTCCCATGGTACCTGGAAGTCTTAATTTATCTATGTTCCCTAGGCTCTTCTATCAGTCTATAAGTTCCTTGAGCATGGTAGGGTTATAGCTGAAGAGCTAGAAGAGGTCTTAGAAGACTTAATACAAACCCTTCATCTTACATATAAGGAAACCGAGGCCCAGAGAGTTTAAGTGATTCGTCCAAGGCTAACAGCCAACAAGAAGTGGGATCTGGGATATGAGCCAACTTCTCCTGACTCTTCACTCCTCCACTCTTTCTTCTGTATCATGATATAAGAACTGTGTTTTTCATCTTTGCATCTCCAGAGTTAACACAGTATTTAGCATATATTCAGGTTCTTTGTAAATATATGTTGACTTGGATTGTAGCTTGGTATGGTCAGTGGGAAAAGCATGAAATTTGGATGTAAAAGATCTGTTTTGACACCTGGCCAGACCACACTAGCTGTGTGACCTTGGGCAAGTGCCTTGATCTTTCTCAGCCTTGGAGAGGCTCATCTGTAAAATGAGGGGATTGGATTAGGTGCCTTCTAAGATCAGCATATCAGTGAATAGAATTAAAATGAATAAAGGCAACTTCGTAGTACAGTGAATTGAGCACCAGGTCTGGAATCAGGAATACCTGAGTTCAAATCCAGCCTCAGACCCTTACCAGCTGTGGTGTGACCCTGGGCAAGTCACTTAACCTCCGTTTGCCTCTGTTTCTTCATCTGTAAAATGGGATTAATAGGGCAGCTAGGTGGCGCAGTGGATAAAGCACCGGCCCTGGATTCAGGAGGACCTGAGTTCAAATTTGACCTTAGACACTTGACACATATTAGCTGTGTGACCCTGGGCAAGTCATTTAGCTCCCACGGCCCTGAAAAAAAAAATGGGATTAATAATAGCACTATCTCCCAGGGTTGTTGTGAGGACCAAATGAGAAAATAATTATATAAAGTGTCTGGCCCATAGTAGCCACTCTATAAACTTTACGGATGATGAAGGTGAATTATTTAAAGCCTCTGACTAACCCTGCCTATCTGGCCTGAAGGAGCGATCCCTTGGTCTGCTATATACCACCTGTGTGACCTTTGGCAAGTCAGGACCTCTCTGGGCATCTTTCCTCATCTGTGACATGAAGGATTTATATCAGATGATCTCAAGCATCCCTCCTAGCTTTTCACAAGGGTTTCTTCAGTTGTGTGTGTGTGTGTGTGTGTGAGATGGATCCCTTTGGCACTGTGGAGAAGCCTCACGACTCCCCAGAAGAATGTTTTCCAACACATACAATATAAAAGACTTAGGGTTACAAAGGAAAACAATTGCATTAGAACAATGATGAGAATATTTTTTAAAGATCACAGACCCCAGGGAAAGTCCTGCTTGTCCAGGTGCTACAATTGATTGGATGCACTAGAATCCCTTTACCCCAATGCAGAACAGTACAGAGCAGGTGCCCTCTTAGGAGCCAGCTTTATTATTAACACAAAGAGGCCTAGGGGTCTGGGGGGGGAGGCAGGTGATGCAGACCCTTGGGAGGAAGTTCTAGCAGCAAAGGCATATATGACAGCAGGGCACTGAGGAGGTCTCCAAAAGAGGCACAGCTCATCCTTCTCAAGGGAAACAAACTGCGGGAGCTGCAGGCGTGGATGTGACTGGCTCTGAAAAGATCAAGACAGGATGTACAGTATAATTTATCAAAGACCCCTGGGAAAACAGCCCTCCTGTTCTGGGACCCCCAAGAGTAACTTCTCCAGCAAACTTTGCCCAGGGCATTATGGAATTAAGGGCTGGGGTGGAGTGTAGTAGGGACCCAAGAATCCTTGTTTCATGCCTTGGACTTGGAATCTTTAGACTTGGATTCAAATTCTGATTCAGACAATTACTAGTCAGGGCAAATTGGCTTCACTTCTTTGAACCTCAGTTTTTCTCATCTGCAAAATGGGAATATCTGTGCTACCCGCCTCATACATTTGTTATGTGGTAAGCAGTCTGTAAATTTAAATGGGCTTTGTTCTTGTTCTTGTTCAGACATGTCTGACTCTTCATGACCCCATGGACTATAACATGTAATAGATATTTAAAGGCCAATACTGGCCTTGGGGTTTTCTTGGCAAAGATAATGGAGTGGTTTGCCATTTCTTTCTCCAGTGGATTAAGGTAAACAGAGGTTAAATGACTTGACTAGGGTAACACAGCTAGTAAGTATTTGAGGTCACATTTGAACTCAGGTCTTCCCGACTCCAAGCCCAGTACTGTATCCACTGAGCCACCCAGCTGCCTCTTCAATGGGGTTTAGTAAATGGAAATTATTATTATTATTCAGATCACCTATTTGTAGTGTCTCCACTTTTCCAAAGAACCCTTTTGATGAGAATCCAAGTTCCCCCAAGATTCAGAGTTACATCCTGAAGCAGTATGGGGAGAGCCCTGACCTAAACATGTAGGTTTTGCCATTAAGTATATTTGTGACCTTGGGTAAGTCATTTAACTATGTCTTAGTTTTCTCATCTGTAAAGTGGAAATAAGAATACTCACTGTACAGGAACATTGTGAGGATCAAATTGAGAGACATCATGGGGACAAAGTTCTGGATTTGAGGTCAGGATAACTTACTTGAATCCTATCTTAAACACTTAGTAGCCTCATGCTCATGAGTAAATCAACCCCTCAGAGCCTCTCAAGGTTGTTTCATGAGGCGAATGGCTTGTCAGCCTCAAAGAACTATAGAAATGTGAATGTAATTAAATGGTACATCATGTACATGACGGGGCTTTGATAAAACACAAGTGCCCCAGAGATGTACTCTGTGTAATCAGCGCTCTGGTCATCACATCCAGTTCACGCATTGCCATGGTCACACTCAAAACGAATGGATGGAGAGCACAGGACATTCTCTTTTAGACCGCAGGGAGCGTGGCCTTATTACTCAGAGATGCTATCAGTCAGTGTTCTTAGTATTACTAAGCTCATTGCTCGTCCCTGTCCACCCACCAAGCCCCACCAGAGCTATTTTCAGGTTATTAGCCAGGTTTATTCAATCCAATTCAATTCAATAAGTATTTAAATCTATTACATACATCTATGCTAGGTACCAGGTGAAGATACAAAGATAAAAGTTATAGAACCTGCTTTCAGGGAGCTCTCAGTCTAGTTGAAGATGCACGAGTAGTCAGAAAAGTATTATACAAAATAAGGAATGGGAAGGGAAGGGCAAAGAAGTGAAATGGCCAAGCCACTCTAAGAGAGTTTGAGGGTGTGATCTTTTTTTTCACGTAGATACACTTAGTATATCTCTAAGTAGGTGTTACATGTACACACAGGTACACATGTATATACACATGTATGTGCATGCACAAATACATGTGTATATATTTAAATACTTAACAGATCTGTCTTGATACAGACTCCAGTTCTTCCATGCTTTATGACACGTGGAGCTTCTTGAGTTACTGTGGCCAAAAACCAATTATCCCCTGGTAGTCAGTCCTCTGGGAGTGAGCCTTTTAATCACCGGACCATGACTATACTGGTCATTGTTGGCCATTCAGGTAAAGCTTTTTCAGTTTAATAAGAAATGTCAGAGCTTGTGCTCTACTGCTATAGCCTGCAAGATCTCAGGGTCACCCTCGGGCCATGAGACAACATCAGAAGAAGGTGTTAGTGGTGGTTACATGTATATATGCATAGAAAGATAGAGATAGAGAAATAGATGGACAAATAGAAACAGATAAATAGATGGATGGATGGATGGACAGACAGATAGCCAGCTAGCTAGCTAGCTAGAAACAGATAGATAGACAGATCAGTTAATCATCAGTAAATCAATCAATGACTCAATGGAGAGACAGATAAGACATATATATATATATATATATATATATATATATATATATATATATATATATATATATATATATGGGGCAGGGAGTCTTGTGTACACCTCTAAGGTATACTTATCACATTATACTCTGAACTGTGGTTATTTGGCTATAATTATTTTACCCTCCTCAACAGATTATATACTCCCTGTGGGCAGGGACCGTGATTTACTTATCTTCATAGTTCCTCCCCTACCTAGAGTTAAGTGGTTTAGCAAATAGAGCCCTAGGCCTAGAGTAAGGAAGACCTGAGTTCAAATTCAGCTTCAGACACTTATGAGTCGTGATCCTGGGCAAGTCATCTAACCTCTGGCTTCCTCAGTTTCCTCAACTGTAAAATAAGGATAATAACAACAGGTACCTAAGAGGGTTTTGTGAGGATCAAATGAGATAATATTTGTAAAGTGCTTAGGATGGTGCCTATACATAGTAAGTGATTACTGCCATTCTCCTAGTATAGTACTTAATACATTCAGAATCCAGCTAGGCACCTAGGAACCTGTTGGTCCTTCATTCTCAAAGAGGACCATGACATCGGGGTGATGTCATGACTTGTAGAAAACTGGATTTAAGTGAGGGAGGACTGTGCAAGGTCATCAACCTCACTCTTTCCTCTAGAGCCATCTGGGTCCAGTGTCAAGATTTATCTCTATATCTCTACATCTATCAGTCCATCTTTCTATCATCTATCTATCAATCATCTCTCTATCTCTCTATCTATCTATTTATCTATCTATCTATCTATCTATCTATCTATCTATCTATCTATCTATCTATCTATCTCAGGATGACTAGAGATGGCCCTGGATGTTTAAGGCAATTGGTGTTAAGTGACTTGCCCAGGGTCACATAGCTAGTATGTTCTGAAGTGATATTTGAATTCAACTCCTCCCAACTTCAGGGCCAGTGCTTTATCCACTGTGCCACTTAGCTGCCCCTTCCTAGCAGCTATTTATTGAATAAAAAGAAAAAGACCTGGCAGCTCTGAACTTGCAGTCAGGAGACTCCACCTACCAGCAGAAGGACTGAGTGCATGCATCATTTAAACCTCTTGGTGCCACAGTTTCCTCATCTGTAAAAATGTGGATAATAATACTTGTCCTACCCACCTCACAGTTCTATTGCGAAGGAAACTCTTTATTGAGTATTAGATGTATACAAGCTGTTCTTCTTCATCAAGACATTTAAATCAGATGATGTTTTGGTTTTTTTAATGTTGCAACCATCTTTGAATTAGCTCCCTCCTCCCAAACATCCCAAACCCAGAATGGCATCTCTGCTCTAAACTCTCTAGGCTCTGATCTGAAGTTCGTTTTCATTTGTTCTTCACAAGCTGTGTGGTCCTCGACAAAGGACCTGTATTTGTCTCTTCATCTTTAAAATAGGGACAAAAACACTTTCACTATGAACCTCACATTCTTGTTACAATAACCGATTATACAACTCTTTCCTCAGAATAAACTCCATGAGGTAGATAGGGCAAACATTACTATCCTCATTTCATAGATGAGGAAACTGAAAGTGACCAGCCCAAGTGTCTGAGGTGGCTCTCAAATCCAGGTACCTCAACTCCAGGGCCAATACTTTCTGCTACACTCAGAAAGCACTTTGTAAACTTTAAAGCAGGGCAGCTAGGTGGTGCGGTGGATAAAGTACTGGGCCTGGAGTCAGGAAGACTCCTCTTCTTGAGTTCAAATCCACCCTCAGACATTTAACTATGTGACTCTGGGAAAGTCACTTAACTCTTATTAGCTATGTGGCCCTGGGAAAGTCACTTAACTCTGTTTGCCTGTTTTCTCATCTGTAAAATGAGCTGGAGAAGGAAATGGCAAACCACACCAGTATCTCCAAGTGGTATCATGAAGAGTCGGACATGACTGAAAGACAACTGAACAAACTTAAAAGTGTTATATACTTGTGAATGATGATTATTAATCATGTCAATAATTCTTGTTATCAAAGTCCATTCATTCAACAACTAAGATTGGAGGCAAGTAGACCAGTTAGGAGGCTCTTTCAATAAGTGGCAATGAAGCCCTAGATTAGGGTAACAGCAGGGAACATATAAAACAAGGGTATTCCTTCTTCTGGGAGAACTTTTAGCAGGTCCTGTAGTTTCCCTTTCTAGCTCATTCTAGGGTGTAATCTCCTGTCCCAAGGGTCATTGACATAGGACTCTCCCTATGGATGGAGATGAGGATTGGGAACTCTCTCCTTATTGATGGAGATGAAGCATCTCAGCCAATAAGGAGAGTTCCATACTAATGGGCTTGGCCCAGGACTGGGCACATAATAGACACTTAAAAATCTGATTAGTTGATTCGTGACTCTGACCATTTTGCAGTCTGGCCTCAAGTTTTTCCACCTTATCTTTTGTTTGGTTCTTTATCAGGTGTGGAGGACCACTCCTGCATTCTCCATTCCACCCCACCCTCAAACTCTGCCCTGCTGGCACATACCTGGACTCAGAGTTCATCTTCATTGATTTGCCTGTGAAGGAGAGAGTAAAGAAAAGCCCTTTTTGAGCCCTGCTAGGTGGAATGGGGAAGAGAGAGGAGAAAAAGGGAGGGCTGGGCTGGGATAGGGAGCACAAGCTTGGGAGATCTTGCCCTCCAGCTCCAGGGCCAACATCTGTTTCCTTCTCTGTGAAATGAGGAGGTTGGACTGGATTTATATCTAAGGCCCTGCACAGCTGTAGGATTCTGATTCTAAGACTCTGCAACTCTGTCGGGTCCTCTGATGGGCCGCTTTCTCTTCTCCCCTTCTCCTCATCCTCAAATTATCCAGTAACTCACCGGCGTTTCTTCTTGCCTCCACAACGAAGCTTTTTGCCTTTGAAGACAGATAAGAACATTTATTTTCATTAACTTCTGCCCTCAAGAAAAACCTGCTTCCTTCCCGTAACCCCAGCTCTCCCACTCTCCTCTTTCCTTCTCCTTCCTTTCCCCTTAAACCATCTCTGTATTTGGTGCCAACTTTGGCTCCCTCAGGATCCTCAGCTGATCCCCAAATAGCACAGAGGTAAATCTCACTGGATTTGTAGTCCCAGGATCTGGGTTCAAATTTTGGGTTTTGCCACAAGCTACCTTTGTTATCTTGGGTAAGATATTTCCCTTCTCTGGGACTGTTTTTTAAAAATCTATATAACCGGGGCAGGTAGGTGGCGCAGTGGATAGAGCACTGGCCCTGGAGTCAGGAGGACCTGAGTTCAAATCCGGCCTCAGACACTTAACACTTACTGGCTGTGTGACCCTGGGCAAGTCACTTAACCCCAATTGCCTCACAAAAAAAAAAATCTATATAACCTTGGGCAAGTCACTTAACCTTGTTTACCTCAGTTTCCTAATCTGTAAATTGAGCTGGAAAAGGAAATGGCAAACTACTCCATTATCTCTGCCAGGAAAACCCCAAAGAGGGTCATGAAGAATTGGACATGACTGAAAAATGACCACACAACAACAAAAAGGGAATAAAGACAGCAGTGACCTTGTAGTGTTGTAATGAGTATCAAATGAGATAATGTTTGTTTAAAAAAAGTGCTTCGCACAGTGCACATAATAAGCACTACATAAATTCTTAGTCTCTTCCCTTATGCCCTACACTATTGATTGCTATGTGTAAAATGATCAGCTCAGACAAGATGATCTTTCTAAGGTCTCTTCCCAGTTCTAGCTCCTAACATCATGCAATCAGCCCAGTTCTGTGCTAGATATGCTAGAAGACATAGTAAATGCATATGACAGGGTGCCTGTCTTCAAGGAACTTATAGTGTAAGGGGGAGACAGGATGAACAGGCCTGAGACAATTGAAGGATAATGAAATGTTATGCTCTACTGACTATGAAACCTATGGGAGTTCAGGGAAGAGAAAGACCTTTTAGGGGGAGATTGTAAGGGAAAGATTCACAGAGGAGTTAAGAACTAAACTGGGCCTAGAAAGATTCAGATGAGACAGGGGGAGAAAAAAATGTGAATGAAAAACATGGTGTTGAAAATGGGAGTGGAAGAGAGAAACAATATGGCGAAGCACAAAGATCGCTGAAGTTGGCATCCAAGAATGTGCTTCAGATCCCAGCTCTGCCGTCTATTGCTGCTTGTGTCACCTTGGGCAAGCCACTCAAATGCTCTTGGCTTTAATTTCCTAATTAATAAAATGAAGAAGCTCAGCTAGATGGCCTCTAGCATCACCTCTCATTCTAAATCTAGAATTCTACACGTTCATGAGGCAATGAGGGGACACCAAAGTGTCCCTTGCCCACTGAGGAAGGGTGGCAGTTGTGGTTGGATAGGTAAAGTGAGGTTATGAGAGACCTTTGATGCCAAGCCAAGTTCAAGCCCTTGTCCTCCTCTCCTTTGATTCCCCTAATTCTCCCAAATCCAGTAACTGGAGGGATGAAGATGAGGGTGCACCTGATCCTGCCTCACCGGATCATTCCTCTCATTCTTTTGGTTCTGTTGGGCTGTATATCTCTCCTGAACCCGGCCTTTCCTGATTCCATTTCCTGGGCAATGTATAACAGCAAGGGAGCTGCCCCCCCCCCTTACCAACCTCACTTCTCATGCCTCTGAAACATAGATTTACTGCTCAGGTAGAAGATAGTTGCCTCTAGCTCCCCGTACCCAACTTAGGATCACAGGATTTTGTAATGAAAGAAACCTTAGGATCCATCTTATCTCAGGATTTAAAACTGTGAGACTGGGCAGCTAGGTGGCGCAGTGGATAAAGCACCGGCCCTGGATTCAGGAGTACCTGAGTTCAAATCCGGCCTCAGACACTTTACACTTACTAGCTGTGTGACCCTGGGCAAGTCACTTAACCCCCATTGCCCCACAAAAAAAAAAACAAACAAACAAAAAAACTGTGAGACTTGAGTCCTTTAGTCCAGGGCTTCTTAAACTTTTTCCACTCATGACCCCTTTTCACCTGAGAAATTTTTACATGATCCCAGACACAGGTACATAAAATAGGTATACAAATCAAACCTTTGCTGCCAAATTTTTCACAACCCCCCTATTTAGTTATGTGACCCCAAATGCAGCCATGACCCACAGTTTAAGAAGCTTTGATCTAGTCCACCTGCCTCATTTTGTGAATTAGGAAACTGAGGTCCAGCAAAGTTAAATGACCTGCCCAAGGTAACATGGGTTCTAAGTAGCAGAGTCAGGATTTGAACCCAGATCCTCTGAATCTGCTTTAACTTTTTCATATCACTGGTGAGGAAACTGATACTGTTGTTGTTGTTTGTCCTTTGCCCTCAAAGAGGACCATGACATCAGGTTAATGTCATAACTTGCACTGAATTGGATTTAAGTGAGGCAGGGCTGTGCAAGGTCACCAACCTCACTCTCTCCTCCAGAGCCATCTGGGTCCAGCAGCAAGATATAGATCAGGGCAACTGGAGATGGCCCTGGATGTATAAGGCAATTGGGGTTAAGTGACTTGCCCAAAGTCAGACAGCTAGTAAGTGTCTAAGGTGAGATTTGAACTCAGGTTCCTCCAACTTCAGGGCCAGTGCTCTATCCACTGTACCGCCTAGCTGCCCCTTGGAAACTGATACACATAGAGGAGAAGTCACCCAAGGTCACATAGGTAATACAAGTGATAGAGTTGGTTGAGGTTTGAACGAGGCCCTCTGATACTAGATTTAGGGTTCTTTTGTTGCCCAAGACTCTGATGCAGAGGCTGTGTGGCAGTCGATGGCACTGCTGTCACTACTAGCATCTAGGAAGCCTTCTCTTCCTGGCTCCAATAGCTGTTAGGGCCCCTGCCCCTGCTCACTGATAATGCCTCTCTCCTTTGTGCTTAAGGACACCTCTCCCAAGGAGCCATTGTATAACCTCTACGGGAGGTCATCTTACAGTCTCCACTCAGCACTTCCCGTCCGGCCCCAATCTGGCCAAACCCCACTTACCTAGGATGATGAGCAGCCCCACGATGAATGCCAAGCCAGCAAAAATCAGGCCTCCGTTTCGGACGGTGTCATAATCTCAGGGAAAAAGAAGGTGAGAGTGGCCTGAGGGAAGGGCATGAAGCCTTGGGGCAGCCTGAGGGGGGAACTGGACAGCTCCCACAGTAGAGGAGTTTGACAAGCCAACTCTCTCGCATCTCTTTGTGCCAGTGGTCACCAGCATCCAGCCACCCCTCACCCACCTCTCCAGTTAGCATTGCAGCCTTCCTCTGGGAAAAGGCAGGATAATATGAGGGGATGAGGTGAGGGTAATTCAGGCATCCATCTAGGGGAGATGTCAGGAAGTGCTACCATGCAGAGTAACGGGCTTACCATAGTAGAATCTGTCCTCATCCCCCTTGGGACCTCCACCTAAGAGAGGAGAAAGAGGGGAGGAAGAAACCTTTGAGGACCAGCTGGGCCAAAACAGCCCCAGCCAGAACTCCTAGGCCTCCTCTCCTCGGAGCCACAGGTAGGCCACGGTGGTCACTGATGGCGTTAAGAAGGTCCACCCAAGGAAGAGGAGGCTGAAAGATTTGATAAGCAGGTGCTGAGCTGGGTGTGTGTGACCTTGTGTGTGCTCTTCATCTTCCAAAGTCTCATCATCCCAATGCACTTCTTCAAGGTTTTAGCTTGGAAACCAGCAGGCTCCTTGGTACTACAAAGTGGGGTATAGGGAGCGGTGAGCGGCTCAGGGGAGGATGGACATTGGGAGGGCTCAAACGTGAAGCCATTAGAAACCCAGCAGGGAAAAACGGGACGAGACACTGAAAGACACAGAACATGCTGTGTCTCTGCCTGATGACTGTTCGAGAAAGCTTCAAATCCCTCTCTTCTCCCTCCCTCCCTCCCAAAATGATTTTAAAAAAGACTGGGCAAAGGTTCTCCTAATAGGAGCCTAGAGCCAGAAGGGAATTGGCCTGGGACACCCTCCATTTACAAATGAGGAAATTCATTTGGTTTGGAGAACACAGGACACATTGTGGCTAGAAGGGATGGGTGAGGAGCGGCAGCTACAGAGGGGCCAACACTGGAATCATTGTAAGGGTCTGAACCCAGAGTAAACAAGGAACCAGCCACTGAGATGTGGGGAGGCAACCCGAGGGATTCATTCAAGGTCACACAGCTAGTCAGGCAGCAAAGCTGGCTTTGGAACCCAGGGCCTCGGACCCCAAAGTCAGCGCCCTTTCCATAATGTCGTGTTGGCGTCCTTGCCTGTAGGATCGAGTCACCTTGTCTCGTCCTCTGCCTCCGTGAAAGATGGCCTCTTCACTAGGCCCAAGCACATTCATGGCTCTCAGTGAGTATTACATCTGCCCTTTAAGTTTGTACAGCACTTTACATAATGATCTCATTTGATTCTCAGGACAACCCTGCGTTGTTGTTGTTTAGTCATTCCAGTTATGTCCAACTCTGTGAAACCATTTGGAGTTTTCTTGGCAAAGTTACTGGAGTGGTTTGCCATTTCCTTCTCCAGCTCACTTTGCGTATGAGGAAACTGAGGCAAACAGATTGAAGTGACTCGCCCAGGGTCACACAGCTAGTAAATGTCTGGGGTCACATTTGAACTCAGGAAGGTGAGTCCTCCTGACTCCAGGTCTGACACTCTGTCTACTTCACCACCTAGCTACCCCACAACCCTGTGAGGTAGGTGCTATTATTATCTCCATTTTACAAATGAGGAAACTGTGACATAACAGTTAAATGACTTGCCCAGGGTCACATAGTAAGTGTGTGTGGTAGGATTTGAACTTGGGTCTTTCTGACTCCAGGTCTAGTGCTCTATCCACTGCACCCCCTGTTGGGTAATACAAGCCAGGCCCTAGGACACAGAGGCAGCCTACAGTTGTCCAACAATGACAGTAGTGTTTGACCCTCTTGCTTATCCTGTTGGGTCTCCTTGTATATGGACATAGCCTGGCTCACTGGGCACCAGAAGAGCAGTGTTTACAGGTATAAAACTGCATCCGTCAGCAGCTGTGTGGTATGAAGTGTGCTCCTTCAGGGTCTGGCTTGAGCTCAGAGGCTCCTGAGCAGGGCTGGCCCTAGTCCTTTGACTGGGCAGGAATTGAAAGGAGATGAGTTTTCTGTTTCTGAGAGGAGTCTAAAGTAAGGGGAGGTCAGTGGGATTTACTCTTTAGGAATCAAGGAAAAAACCCAGAGCCCTGGTTCCTAGTCCCATCCCTTTCAAGTCAAGCCTCAGAGAGGGTCCTGAATAAGACTGGGAGTTGGGACTGGGGAGGGATGAGACTCCCTTCAGGCCACATATCTTTCCTGAAACTAGTGTCCCTGATTCCCCACAGCTGGGCCCTGGAGAGATAGGTCTGGGAGAACTATGCAACCTGGACATTCATCCAGTCTTCTGCCTGAGCCCAGTCTTTCTCCTTTCGCCTTAGCACTGGACAGCAAAAAAAGACTCTTTCTCCCTTCAGCATGAGGTGGGCAAAGCACCATGAAGGGGAAGCGGGGAGCCAAACGTGCAAGTGGAAGAACAGAGGGCCCAAGCTGCATTTCCCTCCCAACTTTTCCCAAAGCTTGCTCTCCTCTCTTCCCAGGAAGCAGTGGGGTCAACTCACCCCTGAACCACTACCACCCCTCCATGAGCTCCAAGGGGGAAGAAACACACACGTGCTTGTGCGCGCACACACACACACACACACACACATACACGCATGTACACATGCACACATACAGACAGATATACACAATACAAACACACTTACTTTTAGCCATCATCATCTCTGGCATTGTGCTCGCTATGTCTTCTTTGTGGTTGCCGGCTTTACTGAGAGTGTCTAAGGTGGGGGTTGGTGGGTGGGAGGGTAAGAGTGTGGGACTGGAAGGGGGGCATTAAACATTAACAATGCCAGGGTAATATTTACCCTGGTCACAAGGAGAGCTTTGGGCAAACTTGGGGTGGGGTCGGGGAGCGCATCTAAGGCTTTGGAAGGGAATGAGGACAAATTAATAGGATTTGTGACACAGTCCAGATGTAGGAAGCGAGGGAACAGAACCATGGTGTGTGTGCGTTGTGTGTATGTGCATGCTTGTGTATGTGTATACACATATGGGATGAGAAGGAAGAGATTGGATGGGGTGTGTTGTACTATTTCTTCTCAAAGGAAATTTCTAAAGCTCAGAGGTACCAGCCTTAGTCATGGTGTCATTCTCTCCACCCTGACAAGCCACAGCTAGAATTTTGGATCAGCGCTAAGAAACACCAGGGAACTTTTGGGGACTCATGGCGGGATGGGGTGGGGAGTTAACATTTCTCCCTCCCCAAGTCAATCACCTGTACCCTGAGCCACAGTTTAGGTGGATGTCCCTTCTCATGTTCAGGGGCTCAGAAGTCAGTGAGTACCAGACCACCTTGGACTTCTGTTCCCAGAGACCTCTTAAATGCCAGGAATCACATTTTGGAGGACAAGGGGGACAGGGCAGGATAAGAGCCATGTTCTTAGGTTTCATTTACATTGGTGGACATTAGCCAGGTGTTCAACATTAGCTGTAACATAACGTAATATAACATGCCTTCTCCTCTTTCTCCCCCTTTCCATTTTCCCTTTTTCCCCCTTTGTTAAAAAAAAAGAAGAAAAAAAAAGTTGAGGGCTGGGCTGGGAATGATAGAAAAGGCAAAATAGTAATAGTTTACATTTATATGGCTGGCTTAGCACATTATCTTGCTTGATCCCCACAACATTACAGATGAGGAAACAGGAGAAAAGTGAATTCACTTTCCCAAGGTCACCCTGATAAGACCTTAGAAATAAGGCTTGAACTGTGGTCTTCCAAATCCAAGTTCAGGGTTCTTTCTGACATACCATACTGCCTTTCGATGGCATGATGCATGTCATGAAATCACACATTTCAAGCTGGAAGAACCCTTAAAACTTTTTAATTCAGCACCCCCTTCTCTCCATTTTTTTTTTACAGAAGGGGGAAACTGAGTTTCAGAGAAGGGTAGCTTGCTACTATCACACAGTAGCAAAGTCCAGATTGGAATCCAGCTCCTCGGCCTCCAGACTGCAGATTCTCTGCACTGCACTATTCAGTAACAACGATTCCTTAAGTAGATCTTGTACTCTATCATTCTCAAAGTAATTTCACTTGCATGATGTTGTGGGATTCTCCCAATAATCCAGTGCCATAAGTGAGGCATGTAGGAGAAAAAGGCCGCTGGATTTGGGGTTAAATCCTGGTTCTGTTGCCAATTTCTACCTGTGTAACCAGAGGCCAGTCAGTGTAAGTCTCTGGGCCTCAGTTTCTTCAACTACAAAATGAGGGAGTTGAAGTAGGCAATCCTTCTAGCTCTAAATCTTATAATTCCCATTTTACATATAAGAAAATGGAGGCTGAAAGAATTAGTGACTGTCGCAAGTCATTGACAGCCAGTCATGGAAACAGAATTAGAATCCAGATCTTTGGACTCCTAATCCCAGTCTCCCTTTTTCATCTAGAGAGCTAGATGATATGAAATACATGCCTTCTCACGCCTTTCTTGTTCTTCAGTCTGTCACCCAAAGTCCTAGAGATCTCCCACCCATGCGGTCTCACCAAGGGTTAAGGGGATATCCCAAGAAGATAAAAGAGGGTAACAGCAGGCAGTGTTTGACTTACCAAAGTAGAGTCTATCCATGTCCTCGGGGCTGCTGCCTGTGTGTAGAGGTCAGAGAGAAGAGAGAGGTGTGTGAGGAGAGGATCTCCAGGGATGATGAGAGCAGTGGCAGTTTCCACCCTCCCCACACCTCATCAGAGCCCACAGATGTGGGGGGAGGGGAAGGGAGGAGGGGAGAAGGAGGGGAGAGAGGACAAAAAAAAACCAAGAAGGAGGAGTGGCTGGCAGTACTATCCTCACCTAATGCCTTATGGGGTGGAGAGAAGATACATGTGAGAGAGGTAAAGTTGTCTGCATACTACCTGGCCCCAGGTGGAGGAGGAAGCTGGAAGAGCAAACCATGGCCCCCACGGCCCTTCTGAGCTCAGGTTACAGGATACAGAGTCGCAGCCTACATCTAAGAAACCCAGGGTCTCCCCTCGGGGCACCAGAGCTAGGAGACAGGGGAAAGAGCATTGCATTTGGGGCAAGAAAACTGAGGTTCCCTGAACCTGTGTGATCCTGGGCTAGACACTGGGCATCAGTTTCTTCATCTGTAAATTGAGGGGTCAGACGAAATGGTCACTAAGGTCCCTTCCAGTTTTAAATCCTGTGATCTTGCTACTGGTGGTGGTGGGAGGGGGAGGGGATTTTTTTGTGTGTGTGGGGCAATGGGGGTTAAGTGACTTGCCCAGGGTCACACAGCTAGTAAGTGTCAAGTGTCTGAGGTCAGATTTGAACTCAGGTACTCCTGAATCCAGGGCCAGTGCTTTATCCACTGCGCCACCTAGCTGCCCCGGGGGGAGGGGATTTTTAACCAAATCAAAAGAAATTAGCCAGAAAGTCTGATCTTGCAGGTGAGGGTTAATGGCTCAAAAGGCAGAGTTTCAGTTTCCTATCCATAAAATGAAGGGATAAGACTATATGTACTCTCAGGTTCCTTCCCTTTCTCTAATTCCACATGATTCTAGCTTAGTCTAGCCTAGCCTACCACAGTCTTACTGCTATGTAGGGAGTTTGATGAGTCTAGGAGGAATCTTGAGGGTCTTCTCTGTCCTAAGAAATTCTAATAACATTCTTGTCTTTGAAGACCTTTCCCCGGACTGTCCCAGGGGGATGTCTGCAATGTAGCCTGACTGGGTCTGTTTTACTCCAGGATCTTTTCCGCTCTCAAAGTGAGGGCTATCAAGGTGAGGACTGCCCATCTTGGGACCTCAGAGTCTGTTATTAGCAGAACAGTCCCTTACAGTCAGAGAGTACAGCCATTGAAGTAGACTCAAGCCCAAGGCCATAACCTACCTGAGCTGTTCTCCCAAAGATTGTGTATCCAGACAAACGTTAGTCAGGCAGGCTTGTGGAGAGATGGGGCCATGGGGCTGAACTCATGCCCGGAGATCATTCTTGTGACAGCACCCCCCTTCCTCCAATGGAACAGACACTCCCCTGGACCTCACTGGGTCCTCAGTGTCCCCTCAGGAGCTAGTGACGGCAGAGGGAGGCTTCCTCTACAGCTCCATCCTCCAGGCCGGTGCCAGAAGTGTGGCAGCATAATGAGGTCCCTTTGGGATGCTGGCTAATGTCAGACAGGAAGTGACTAAAAAGGCAGCGCATCTCTGCTTCACCTGTGCTTAGTCCGGAGTGCCATCCAGCCCAGCACACCCCTGAACAAAAATCCTTTCTGTAGCTTCCTTGACAAGTCATCCAGTCTCTGCCTGAAGACTTTGAGTGAGGGGGAGCCCACTGCTTCTGGTTTTGCTAACTGATCTACTGTGGGATAGTTCTAATTGTTAGGAAATATTTTCCTTACGCAGAGTATCTATTAACCTCGTCACAACTTCTATCCATCCATACCTCCCAGTTCTGCCCTCTGAGGTCAAACAGAATAACATTAATCTCTTTTCCACACGATGATTCTACAAATATCTTAAGACAGTTACTATGCTGCAAGTCTGAGCCTCACGAAGCTAACCATTTCCAGTTCTTTCCATTGATTCTCATATAGCATGACCTCAAGGGCTCTCACCATCTAGCCTGACCTGCTCTGGACTCTCTGCAGCATATCAATGTCCTTCCTAAAAGCTGGTGCTCAGAACTGAACATATGGGGGATGTGGGAGTAGGGAAGAGGGAGGAAGAGACAGAAAGAGAGACAGAGGAAGGAGGGAGAAAAAGACAGAGAGATGGAGGAAGGAGGGAGAAAAAGACAGAGGAAGGAGGGAGTGAGAGACATGGAGACAGAGGAAAGAGGGAGAGAAACAAGACAGAGGAAGAAGGAAGAGAAAGAAGACAGGAAAGAGGAAGGAAGGAGAGAAAGACAAAGACAAAAAGGAAGGAGAGAGGGTAAGGGGAGAGAGAGAGAGAGAGAGAGAGAGAGAGAGAGAGAGAGAGAGAGAGAGAGAGAGAAGACAGATAGAAAAGAGGGGTGAGAGAGAGACAGAGGAAGAAGGGAGAGAAAGAAGACAGGAAAGAGGAAGGAAGGAGAGAAAGACAAAGACAAAAAGGAAGGAGAGAGAGGGTAAGGGGAGAGAGAGAGAGAGAGAGAGAGAGAGAGAGAGAGAGAGAGAGAGAGAGAGAGAGAGAAGACAGAAAAGAGGGGCGAGAGAGACAGAGGAAGAAGGGAGAGAAAGAGAGAAAAGACAGAGAAACAGAAAGGAAGGAGGAGAAATAGACACATAGAGAGACAGAGGAAGGAAAGACAAGACAGAAAGGAAGGAGGAAACAGAGACAGAGAGAGATACTATCAAAAAGATAAGGAGCCTATTAAGCCAGCTTCCTCCAAATTTCCTGACCAATGTTTACCAGTTCAGAAAACTGTTCACAATGCTGCTGCAACAAAGTAACTTGGTTCAAATCCCAGCTCCGTCAATTATCACCTCTGTGATCTTGAGATGGTCCCATTAAAGTTTCTAGATTTGGAATCAGAAAGACCTGAATTCAAATACAGCCTCAGACATGTACTAGACATGTAACCCAGGGCAAGTCACTCTCTGTGCCCCCACCAATAAAATGAAGGTAATGAAACATCATCTACTTCATGGAGTTGTTGTGAGTATCAAGTGAGGTCTGTAGAGTGCTTTGTATACCATCAAGCACTGTACAAAAGTGAACTATTCTAGTCATGAGGCATTTGTTCTAGGTGACCTCTAAGGTCCTTTGCAACTCTAAGCCCTCTGAAGGTGGGGACAGAAAATGCAGAAAACTATGAGACTGAATTGATGAAGTTAACTATATGGAAACCTGAGTCATGTAACTTCTGTGTTCTTCCTCCTGTGTAGAGTAGTGACTTTTACCCCTGAGGATACAACTGAAGGGAATAGCTAATGAAGACAATGGAAAAGAAGCACAGAGATGGAAACTGTTCTAAAAATGCTAAAACATGTGACCAACAGCATATGACATATTATTAACGTATTAGTCACCCTGTGACATAGGAGAGACATGTTCATTGAAGAGAGCACCGGCAATAAACAAATTTTAAGCTAAAAAAAACTTTAAAAGTTTAAGAAATAATTAATTTTTTCATTTAAATTTTTTTTTTAATTTGCAAAGAAAGTGTACCTCCTTAGAAGCTTGGACTCAAGTTACCGCAAAGCCATGAGCAGTGGGATTTTGAATAAATCACACACCTTCTCTGGGCCTGCTTCCTAGGTGGTCTCTGAAGTCCTTTCCAGCTCTTCATTCCAAGTCTTTTTTTTTTTCTTCTAATATTCTATGTTCTAAGGCACAGTGGCTGGAACAGTGAGCCTGGACTTGGGAAAACCTGAATTCAAATCTAGCCTCAGACACTTGTTAGCTTATTGTTCAGTCGTATATTACTCTTTGTGAGGTTTTCCTGGCAAAGAGAGTGGAGTGGTTTGACATTTCCTTCTCCAGTTCACTTTCCAGAGGTAAATAGGGTGAAGTGATGTGCCCAGGGTCACACAGCAAGTAAGTGTCCGTGGCCAAATTTGGACTAACAAAGGTAAGTCTTTTTGATTCCAACCCCAACACTCTATCCACTTTGCCATCTATTTACTTACTTATTTATTTATTTTTGGTGAGGCAATTGGGGTTAAGTGACTTGCCCAGAGTCACACAGCTAGTAAGTGTTAAGTGTCTGAGGTCAGATTTGAACTCAGGTCCTCCTGACTCCAGAGCCGGTGCTCTATCTACTGCACCACCTAGCTACCCCTACCACTTCACCATCTAGCTGCCCCATTAGTTGTGTAACCCTAGGCAAGTAAATTAACATGCTGCCTTAGTTTCTTTGGGGATAATAATAGCACCTGCCTCCCAGGATGGTTGTGAGGATCAAATGAGATATTTGTGAAGCATTTAACACAGTGTCTGAAATATAGTAGGTATTCAATAGGGTCAGGTAGGTGGCTCAGTGGATAGAGTCCTGGGCCCTGAAGTTGGAAGGACCTGAATTTAAATCTTACCTCAGACACTTACTGGCTGTGTAACCCTGGGCAGGTCACAACCCCAATTGCCTTATAGATCCAGGGCCATCTCCAGTCATCCTGATCCATATCTTGCCACCAGATTCAGATGGCTCTGGAGGAGAGAGTGAGGCTGGTGACTTTGCACAGCCTTGCCTTACTTCAGTCCAATTCACTGAAAGTCATGACGTCACCCCGATGTCATAGTCCTCTTTGAGAATGAAGAACAAACAACAACAAGTTAATAAATGCTTTTCCCCTTTCTTTCTTAAGTGGTCTTTCAGGTCTGCATTCTCTATCCCTGGTTCTAACATTCTTTATTCTAAGGTAACTTCCAGCAATGACATTCTAAGGATAGACTGAGAATTAGGCTTTATGATACATGAGCTGACCTCAAGAACAATGCTTGTTTCCCTGCCACCAGGCAAGTCTTCACCTTAATTACCAATCAGCCAACATGGTCTGGATATTGGAGTTCTCCAGGCTCATATTCTTGAACTTGCTGTCAGGTGGACAATTCCCCAAATTAATTGCATTGTTAAGTTCACCCTCAAGCTAGGACTACAGTCATCTCAGCCCAATGCTACTTAGTCTAAAATGATAGCCAACCTCATCTTACGCTTTTGAAGAAAGGGGGTCACTCCCACACAGACCCTGAATCATAGAATCCTGGTGCTAGAAGGGATGTCGGATATAATATAGCCTAACCCATTTCCCTTTTGTTTTTTGGGGTTTTTTGGCGGGGCAATGGGGGTTAAGTGACTTGCCCAGGATCACACAACTAGTAAGTGTCAAGTGTCTGAGGCTGGATTTGAACTCAGGTACTCCTGAATCCAGGGCCAGTGCTTTATCCACTGCGCCACCTAGCCTCCCCTTTCTTTTTTTTTGTTTTGTTTTGGTTTTTTTGGTAAGGCAATTGGGGTTAAGTGACTTGCCCAGGGTCACACAGCTAGTAACCCTTTGTTTTTAATATTAAGGAAACTGAGGCTCAGAGCAAGAAAGTAACTTAGCACAAGGTCATATAGCTAAAGTTAGCAGTGCACCTGGGCCAGGAATCTGGGTCTCCTGACAACCAGTCTATGATAATTGTTCCCTTCTATAATTCTAATCTACAAAAAGAACTTGTGATTTTGCTAAGCTTTTTATTGGGAAAAAATGTTATTTGTACCCAATGCCTCCACTTCCTCAATACCAACTCTCTAACCTAACCCATTATTATTGGGTTTCCCATTTCACTTCCCTTGTCAAATGCTACTTTACTAAAACTGTTCCCTTCAGGGTTGCCAGTTATCTCCTATTCATGAAGCCCAATGTACTTTTTCAGTTCTTGTCCACTTTGACCTCTCAAAACTGATGTTCTTAGACTTACACAAGTGAGTGTAAGTGAGCACAACCAGGAGAACATTGTACACAGTAGCAGCAACATTGTATGATGATCCACTGTGATAGATTTAGCTCTTCGCAGCAATACAATGATCCAAGACAACTCCAAAAGATTCATGATGGAAAATGCTCTCCACATCCAGAAAGAGAACTATGGAGTCTGAATGCAGATCAAAGCGTGCTATTTTCACTTTTGTTGTTGTTGTTTCTTCTTTCTTGTGTTTTTTCTCTTTTGTTCTGGTTCTTCTCTCACAACATGACTGATGTGGAAATATGTTTAACATGATTGTAATGTATATAACTTCTATCAGATTGCTTGCTGGCTTAAGAAGCAGGGAGAAAAGGAGAGGAGGGAGAAAAATTTGGAACTCAAAATCTTACAAAAATGGATATTGAAAACTATTTTTACATGTAACTGGAAAATAAAAGAAAAATACTATCAAAAATAATAAAATTTTTAAAAATTGATGTTCTTAAAAAAAAAAACAAAACAAAAACAAAACAAAAAAATTTGATGTTCTTAACCACTAGTCTTTCCTCCCTTGTCTTCAGAGATACCACAATTTCTAGGCTTTCCTACCTTTCTTATATTGTTTCTTCCTTATCCCTGGCTATGAATTGTTAGCTTTTTCTAGGCAATTAAAATATGTGTTGTCTAACAATCTGCCCTCAGATAATGAAATACTTTTTTTTTTTTTTTAGTGAGGCAATTGGGGTTAAGTGACTTGCCCAGGGTCACACAGCTAGTAAGTGTTAAGTGTCTGAGGCCGGATTTGAACTCAGGTACTCCTGACTCCAGGGCTGGTACTCTATCCACTGTACCACCTAGCCGCCCCTACTTTTATTTTTTTTTTTAATGAGATAGGGGAGCGGCTAGGTGGAGCAGTGGATAAAGCACCGGCCCTGGATTCAGGAGTACCTGAGTTCAAATCCAGCCTCAGACACTTACTAGCTGTGTGACCCTGGGCAAGTCACTTAACCCCCATTGCCCCGCAAAAAAAAAAAAAAAAAATTGAGATAGGCAGTTACAAAAGATAAAATTGATCATTTTTATTTCATGAAACTGAAAAACATCAGCACAGATAAAATTAATGATAAAAATGGAAGCATCCACATGGGGGAAAACTTTGTATCAAATTTTTCTGATAAAGTTTTGGTATCTACTATATGGACTATATATAAATATATGTGGATATAACATATGCATACACACCCATATATGTGTACATGTCTATGTATATATAAATATATGCCCTTTCCCAATTAATAAGGTCAAAAATATGAACAAAACTTTCTCAACATAATTGCAAAATATTTACAACCCCATGAAAGAATGCTTCAAATCACTAAAAATAAAAGAAATAAAATTTCAAAAAAAACCAAAAAACAATCTGCCCTCAGATTTCTTCTCTCCCTACGATCGCTCCCTCAGCAATCTCATTTACCCCTCATCTGGCTGCCTCCCATACCTCTATCTCTAGTCATGACCTTTCTACCAAGCTCAGGACCTATCTCTCCCATTGCCTATGGAACATTTAGGGAGGCTGTATGGGGTGGTAGGATGAATACTGGATTTGGAGTCAGATGACCTGGGAACAAATCATTTTCTACCTGTGTGACCTCGGGCAAATTATTTAGCTTTCTTAAAACTCAATTTCCTTGTCTGTAAAATGAGATGATTGGACCAAGTGACCTTTAAGGTTCCTTCCAACTCTAAATCTCTGATCTACCTGGATATGACAGAGACACCCTGAGTTCATGTCCCAAGCTGAATTATTTGTCTGTTTCTCCTTCTGACTTCATTGTTTCTGCCCAAACTCAAACAGTTGCCAAATCTTGTGATTTCTACCTTCACAACATCTCTCCCCTCTAAACCCTAGTCTCCACTCACACAGCTAAGCCTTCCTCACCTCTCACCTACATTAGTGCCATGGTCTCCTGATTGGTCTCTCCCTGCCTCAAATCTCCTGGGTCTAGTCTATTCTAACCACTGATGTCAGAGTAATTTTCCTTAAGCCTAAATGTGACCATGTGACACCTCTAGTCAAGAAACAACACTGGGGACAAAGAAAGGGAACAAACATTTATGAAGATCATCTACCAGGTGCCAAACACTCCGGTAAGAAATTTATAGATATTATCTCATTTGAGCTTCCTGTTTGTGGGGCCTCTCAAGTCAAAGATAAATTCCTCTGTTTAGTTTTTGAAGCCCACTACAACTTGGTCCTTCCTTGTCTTTTCAGCCTCATTGGAGGTTATATTCGCTCCTGCACTCTCAGAAACAGCCTGGTCTTCTCTCTGTTCCTTATACAGAATACTCCGTTTCCCACCTCCATACCTTTGCACTGGTGTGGACTCCATGCCTGAATGAACTGCCTCCATACTTCCACCTCATTGAGTCCCTCTTTTTTTAAAAAATGCATCTCAAGCACCACTTTCTGCATAAAGGTTTTTCTTATCCCTCCAAATGCGAGTTAAATTCTTGATATTTAGGGCGGCTAGGTGGCGCAGTTGATAAAGCACCGGCCCTGGATTCAGGAGTTCCTGAGTTCAAATCCGGCCTCAGACCCTTGACACTTACTAGCTGTGTGACCCTGCCAAGTCACTTAACCCCACTGCCCCGTAAAAAAAAAAAAAAAATTCTTGATGTTTAATTTCTTTATACATATTTGTACTTATTTGTGCAGTATGTATGTATATACACTATACACACATATACATATACATACGTGTGTATATATAAGCATATATACATATATATGGAATTTACTTGTTTTCTTCCATAAATATGGACACTTCATTTGAGTAGAGATTGTTTCATTCTTTGTACCTGTGGTCCCAGTACCTACCAGAGTGTCTGACATTTAATAAATGCCTATTGATTAATAGCTTGTTCACTGACACACCATTCACCCAACTGCCTGTGTTTGTAACCTCGCAGTTATCTTTAATACTTCTTGCTAACCTTGTAAACATTTTCTAAGACCTACTTGATTCTGTCTCTAGAATCTTTCTCATGTGTCCCCTCTTCCATTCCCACTGCCACCACCCCAGCACAAGCCCTTAATACTACCCATCTGGACTATTGCAATGGTCTCTCTACAGGTCTACCCATTTCCATTTTCCTCTCCCTATCTAAACCATGCTTTACACTGTTGCTAAATTAATCTTTCTTATACATAGACCTGTCCATATCACTCCACAATCAAAAATTTTCATTGGCTCCCTATTACTCAATAAGTAGAATTCAAACTTAGCTTAACATTCAAGGACCTCCCTACCTTCCCAGCTTTATTTACTATCATTTGATTCCATATAATTTACGCTCAATCTAGAATGCATACACACACCGTTTTTCTATCTCCATTACTTTGGCTCATGCCTTTTCCCTATGCCTAGAGTGCCTGTCTCCCTCTTGGCGTATCAAATTTCTATTCATATTTTAAAAGCCAGCCCAAGTATCATCATCTCCAAAGCCTGCCCTGTTCCCCAGCCAACAGTAATAAGAATATTCATAATCATAACAATAGCAATAATAATAACTAATACTTATATAACCCCTTAAGGTTTATAAAACCCTTTACATACATTATCTTATTTGATCCTCATTATAACCCTATGGGGTAGGTGCTAATATTACCCCTATCTTTGAGATGAGGAAACCGATGGTTAAGGGTTGGTCCAAAGCTTGTGTCTGAGTAAGGATTCCAAGTCTGGTCTTCTTGACTATAAGGCCAGCTTTGAATCTACCATCCTCCCCAGCTGTGTAAAGAACTTCCATCTCATACCTCACATGACATTTTGTTTTGTGTCTCTCTAATGTGTTCATCATTCAATATGGTGGTTTATAGTGTGTATATCACCCCCTTCCAGTCTGTAAGTAGCTTTATGAAGGCAGGGAGGTATTCTAACTATGCTCTGTATCTTCTCCAATGATGAAAGAAGTACTCTAAATACAAAAAGGGCTTAATATATGTCCCTTGTTTTCAACCAGGAAAGAAAAAAAGGAGCTGACATTTCTTTATAGCAATCAAAGAATTCTATCCCATAGCAGTTTCCCCTCTTCCCTCCCAGAGCATCTCCTGATCAAGGCTCAGAAGCTATTTTGTTTGAAAGATAAGCCTTTAGAAGTCCCCTTCCTACCTGAGGAATGATAAGGCACCTTCAGGGGAGGTCAGAAAGGTAAGAACTGAGGTAGGATTTAAATCCATCAGTCCTTGCTTTATCTAGCCCTGACCACTCTTAACCCCTCCTCTGTGTCCTTAGGTCCTGATTGAGAAAAGTCATGTCCCAGGTGAGAGTGGTCTAAGGGGTTCACTCCTTGGGATCCCACAGATGGGCCCTGTACCCAGTCCCCTGCCAAAGAGATGTCTGGAACATGTCACCTCCCCCTGGGCCAGTCTGATCTCAGGTAACCACATCCATGGAGGTCAGGAAATTCATCTGGGCTGGATTCTCTGAGGTGTTCTTGTCCTTGCCTTCTTCATCGTGTGCAATGATCAATCCCACTGGCCATCTCCTCCTGCCATCTGGTCATCATTTTTTGCTGTCCCCCTCAGAGGAGTCCTCAAATTTCTCCCATTTAAGAGGGCAGTCCTGGCTTCTTCCATGGGTTAGGCTGGGTAAGAATATTGTACCCTCTGTCCTGGGAAGGTTATGGCCTGCCTTGAACATTCAAGGCAAAAATTGAAACCATGCTCCCTGGCACCTATATTTAATTGGAGACAGGGAAGAGGAAAGGGAGGTACAGCTCGGGAACCCCACATAGGGCCAAAGCTAAGCACTTTCAGGTTTCTCTTCAGCATGGGTCAGGCCAGGATAAATATGATCTTCATATCTGTTTACCCATATCCACCTCAAGAACTGAGTCATGAAAGGCACTGTCATTGGCCTAACTCCAAAGCCTCTCCCTTGGTTACTGAGGCTTTGGAAAAAGAGATGGTGGGGAGGGAGGGATGGGGAAAGAAAGGGGAACATCCAGCCATGATGGTGTTGTAAAGCTCCAAAGAACATTTAAATTGAATTGAATTGAATTGAATTCTCCCCCAGAGCTCTAAGGTAAGTTTTGGCAAAAATCTATTGAGATTTTCCCCCTATGTCAGTCACTTTTCCTTTTCCTTAGTCTGCTCTTGGCTAGGTGGCTCAGTGGATAGAACACTGGGTTGGAAACCAGAAAGACTCATCCTCCTGAGTTCAAATCTGGCCTCAGACATTTACTAGCTCTGTGACCCTGGGCAAGTCACTTAACCCTGTTTGCCTCAATTTCCTCATTGGTAAAATGAGCTGGAGAAAGAAATGCCAAAACCACTCTAGTATCCTTTGCCAAGAAAATCCCAAAAGGGGTCATGGAGAGTTGAACATGACTGAGACTACTCAACAAGTCTGCTCTTGACTGTCTCATGCCTGTCCCAGGATTTGTGAAAAACCTTGGTTAATACACTTGGCTTTACATTCCAGCTTTGTAAGCAGGTAGCTACATCAGCAGTCAGTCCCAGAAGTTGGTACCTGGGCTATGGAAGTTTGCACCAAAAAGTCATCCCCAGCTCCTGTGAGTCTTCCAGGTACAAAGACAAGGTAAGTGGCAACCAGGTGGCAGAAGGGCAAGACAGCTTCAGAGATGTCAACTGTAGTCCTGATTCTCCCTGACCCAGCTGTTCTCATTCCCCTGCTGCTCAGAAGTAAGACCATCTTTCTTCTGGGTCCTGTCTCCTGCTATGGCCTTGAAAGATGATGTGGCTGGTGTCTTATAATATGAGATTAGGAAGGAGGTATGCCCAGAGGGGATTGTTTTCTTAAGTGTTTACAAGGTTTACAGGGTTGCTGAGGCCAATGGGGTGTGGAAAGCTCCAAGAAAGTCCAGGAGGCAGGCCCCATGGTGGGGTAAGGCTGCCAACCCTTTCCCGAGTCCTGGTCTGGCAGGGAGGCAGACATTTCCAGTTAGGGCGACAAGGGCAAAGCCATTGGATTTGTCTTTCCCACAGTGAAATACCCTGCAGTGAAATTCATTCTTGTTCTCAGTACTTATGGCTGTGCCTAGACCATTCCAAGCCACGGACTTTTCCTTCATTAAAATTCACCTTGATAATCTTCCTCCAATAAGCCTTTGGTGCTGAATTGTTGCTTCGTGACTTTCACCAAGGCTGTAGACAATTTGTACTCTTTTCATTTATACTTCCTCCAGTGATTTCTTCCTTCCATGTTTCACCTTGATGTGGAGGTGACCTTGGACTCTCTAAGGTTTTTTCTTTGTAACATAAGCTCTGACAGATCTCTCTCAGCTAGAAAGGCTTTGAGTACAGGCCTGGTCACAGACAATGCCTGCCGTCTGAGGATCTGCCTACATCAGGAGATGCCCGTCACCAGGAGGCTGGCCACTAAGTGATCATTTAGAGACCATTTCAATTTATGAATTCTGTCTACTAGGGCAGGGAGTGGTTGCCATCTGTATCAATAGAAGGGATTCTTATACCATGGAAAGCATGGATGCTGGAAGCAATTTTCATTTATTTATAATAATGATAAATCTAATTTGTTTTTTAGTTGTTTTCAGTCATGTCTGACTCTCTATCACCCCTTTTGGGGTTTTCTTGGCAAATATACTGGAGTGGTTTGCCATTTCCTTCTCCAGTTCATTTTATAGATAAGGAAACTGAGGCAAATAGGGTGAAGTGACATGCCCAGGGTCACATAGCTAGTATCTGAGGCCAGATTTGAACTCAGGAAGATGAGTCTTGACTCCAAGCCCTGCCCTCTATCTAGCTTCCTAACTCACTTTTTTTTTTTTTTTGGGGGGGGGGAATGTTTGTTTTGTGGGGCAATAGGGATTAAGTGACTTGCCCAGGGTCACACAGCTAGTAACTGTCAAGTGTCTGAGGCTAGATTTGAACTCAGGTCCTCCTGAATCCAGGGCTGGTGCTTTATCCACTGTGCCACCTAGCTGCCCCCTCTAATTCACTTTTACATAGTGCTTGTGATATCTCACAAGGTTGAGTACTCACAAGTGCCACCAGCTGTTCCCTAAAGAGCTTTTTTTAAAAAGTGTATTGCTTGGGGGCAGCTAGGTGGTGAAGTGGATAAAGCACTGACCCTGGATTCAGGAGGACCTGAGTTCAAATCTAGCCTCAGACACTTGACACTTACTAGCTGTGTGACCCTGGGCAAGTCACTTAACCCCAATTGCCTCTCACACACACACACACACACACACACACACACACACACACACACACACACACACAAAAGGTGTATTGCTTTAAGATCATAGGCCTAGTTAGCAGCAAAGCTAGGCAATTCCATTTGAATTAATTAAAATAATATATGTATTTATTTGAATTATAATCATTACCAAATTAATTAAATTAAGCAATAAATCAGTTAATTCATTTTGGGGTTAGTGGATAGATTAATTAATTTTTCACTGACCTTATAATAATTAAGAATATTAATAAAGAATTAAGAATTTAATTTACCCTCTGTTCTGTATCCTAAATCAGTGCAGCTCACTTTTGGGGCCAACATAGGGTTCTAGGACAAGAGATGATAATGGCCAGGCTGGAATGCAGGTAAATATAAAATTGTTTAACAAGCAGAAGTTCTAGTCTTCAGCGGTAAAGTTCCTTTTTAAACAAACCTCTAATTACTGTTTTTCTGACTTGGAACATTCTCTCCTTTTGGAAGATCTTTCCTTTTTAGATTTTTATGACAGTCCTCTTTTCTGGTTCTCCTCCTACCTGTGTGACCCTTCCTACGCTTTAAAAAATTAATTTAAAAGTCTTTTTCTGTTAAAAAAAAAAAAGAATGAAAGTGAAAAATAGCATGCTTTTCTCCACCCTTCTACTTTCTCCCCCCCAAAAAAAAAAACCAAATCCATCTAACAAATGTGCAATCGAGCAAAACAAATTTAAAAATAGGTGTCTCATTCTGCATCTTTAATCTATCACCACTCTGTCAGGATATGGGGTAATGGTCTTCATCATCAATCCTCTGGAACCATGGTTGTTGACCACTCATCAAACTCCTGTGCTGACCCAACTTACCTACTGTGTCTGCCCCCTAACTGTGAGTGTTCCCTCAAATTTTGTCCTAGGCTGTCTTCTCCTTCCGTTTCTCTCTGCCTCTGTCTCTTTCTGTCTCTGCCTCTTTCTCTCTCTCTCTCTCTCTCTCTCTCTCTCACTCTCTCTCTCTCTCTCTCTCTCTCTCTCTCTCTCTCTCTCTCTCTCTCTCTCTCTCTCTCCATATTGAATCCATTGCCAAACATGACCATTTTTACCTTTATATTTCTCTAATCGAACCTCTTCTCCCCATTCTCACAGCAACAACCCTGGTTCAGCTCTTATCACCTCTCACCTACATTACTGCAACAGCCCCTGGATTGGTCTCCCTCCCTCACCACTCTCTCCACTCCAGTCCATTCTACACAATGCTGCCCAAATAATTTTCCTTAAATGCAGATATGACCATATGACTCCCCTATTCAAGTAACTGAAGGGGCTTCCTATTGTCTATAAGACCAACTATAAATTCCTGTTTAGCTTTTTTTTTTAATAAAGTTATTTTTCCAGTTACATGTAAAGATAGTTCTCAACTTTTGTTTATACAAGCTTTCCAATTTCAGATTTTTCTCCCTCCTTCCCCTCCCTCCCCTTTCCCCTAGACAGCAGGTAATCTGATATAGATTTAATATATATATATATGTATAAAATATTAAACATATTTCTGCATTAGTCATGTTACAAGAGAAAAATCAGAGCAATGAGGAAAAACCTCAAAATAGAAAAACAACAGCACCAAAAACAAAAGAAATAGTATGGTTCAATCAGCATCTATAGGGGGCAACTAGGTGGCACAGTGAATAAGGCATCAGCCCTGGATTCAGAAGGACCTGAGTTCAAATCCGACCTCAGACACTTGACACTTACTAGCTGTGTGATCCTGGGCAAGTCACTTAACCTTCATTGCCCTGCACAAAAAAGCAAAAAAAACCCAATAGCAACTACAACAACAACAACAAAAACAAAAAACAATCAGCATCTATACTCCACAGTTCTTTTTTTTTTTTCCCCTGGATTTGGAGATCCTCTTCCATCATGAGTTCCCTGGAACCCTTCTGTACCATTGCATTGGTGAGAAGAATCTAGTCCATCACAATAGATCAACACACAATGTTGATGATACTGTGTACAACATTCTTCCGGTTCTGCTCATCTCACTCATCATCAGTCCATGCAAGAGCTTCCAGGTTTCTCTGAATTCCTCCTGCTGTTTAGCTTTTGAAGCCCTAACACATCTCCCTCTCTGCTGTGAGGTCCCAATCTATCTCTCTAACCTCATTAGACATTATTCCATCTCCCATATTTTATGGCCCAGCCAAACTGGCTTTTTCTCCCTTTCCTCAATTGACAATCCCTCTCTCACCTTTGGAATGCATTCACTCCTTAATGCTCCCTCTTAGAGTCCTCTTCCTTTAAGATCCAGCTCAAGTGACTTCTTTTGCGTGAAGCCTCTCAGGATTCCCCTCAACTGCTCGCATCGTATGTCCCAGACTACCTTGTATTTGACTACTTCGTATATATTTGTATTTATTAATTTTATGTTTATGCATATATTTGTATTTTGTTAATTTATGTTTATAAAATGAGAACATATTTGTAAATAGCTTTACAAACTTAAAGCTCTATATATTGTTATCATTACTGTATATACTAATAGTATGTATATATACTATATATTACTATATATATTGTTGTCGTTACTGTATATACTAATAGTATGTATATATATACCATATATTACTATATATATTGTTATCATTACTGTGATATATATATATACACACACACACACACATAATTTATATACAGGTTTGGCCAAAAGTCATGAAGGGGTTTTAATATTTAATAACTCCTTTATTTTTTGTTTTTAATTTATAATACCATAGCATCATATGTGGTATATATAGGAAATGAATTTACATTATGTGTGAAAAATACTCATTAATGACAAAAGATAAAGAAAAAACAATTTTCAAAAGCTTATTTTTTTTTAAGTTATTAAAACATCATGACTTTTTGGCCCACCCTGTGTGTATTTGTTGTTTTTTCCATTATAATATAAGCTATTTTCAAGCAGGAATTATTTCATTTTTTAAATTTGTAGCCTCCCCAGACCAATGCGGGGCACTTAACAAATATTCATTAGTTGATTGATGAATTCTCTTTTCCTTGGTAAATCATTCTAAGTGGAATCTTGTGGTGTGGACTCAGGATGTGGGGGATGGGGATGGGAGAGGAGGTAGAGAGGGAAGGTGTGCAATGTACAGTGAGTAGGTAAAGAGGGAATAAATGCCAAAATCAGGTATCCACCTTCTGAAGTACTAGCAGAAGAAAGGGTTAATTAGGGATTTAGGTGTGGCAGATCTCTGAATCTACTCACTTTGGGGAGTCTTGCATTGGGTTTTGAAAATTAGGGAATTTTGGAAAGAAGTGATTTCCTGGGGGCAGTTGGTGGCACAGTGGATAAAGTCTATTTTTTTTTCATTTTCTTTATTTTTCTTGCTTTTTTTGCAATATGGGTAATATGAAAGTATGTTTTGCATGATTTCATATGTATAATTGATATATATTGCTTGCTTTCTCAATGAGTGCAGGAGGGGCTAGAGGAAGAAAATTTGGAACTCCAAATTTTATAAAAAAAGAATGTTAAAAACAAATGAAGGGGGCAGCTAGGTGGCGCAGTGGATAGAGCACTGGCCCTGGATTCAGGAGGACCTGAGTTCAAATCTGGCCTCAGACACTTACTAGCTGTGTGACCCTGGTCAAGTCACTTAACCCCAATTGCCTCACAAAACCAAAAAAAAAAAAAACAAATGAAGGGGGGGCAGCTAGTTGGTACAGTGGATAGAGCACCGACCCTGGAGTCAGGAGTACCTGAGTTCAAATCTGGCCTCAGACACTTAACACTTACTAGCTGTGTGACCCTGGGCAAGTCACTTAACCCCCACTGCCCTGCCCCTTCTCCTCCAAAATTAAGGGGGCAGCTAGATGGCACAGTGTATAGAGCACCAGCCCTAGATTCAGGAGGACCTGAGTTCAAATCCGGTCTCAGACACTTGACACTTACTAGCTATGTGACCCTGGGCAAGTCACTTAACCCTCATTGCCCTGGAAAAAAAAAAGTGATTTCCTTTATTCTAGAAAGTAGAAAATTTTCTCCATGAAGCCTTACCTGCTTCCTTGGGTTAGTAATGATCTTTCCCTTTAGACCTCTTATATTTCTTAATTTTTAAAAATGAACTTTTAATGTAATACAGTATATTAGGTATCTGTGCTTACATTTAATTCATCTATTGATTCCATGTAAGGACAGGGACCTTGTCTTAACTAAAGGCCATATTTCCAGTGCCTAGCACGTGGCTCTGTACACAACAGGTGCTTAATACATGGTGATGGTGGTGTTAGTGGTGACAGACCAGAATATACAATTGAGAAAAGCATATTTTGTTTTAGAGCACTCTTAGACTATATGCACCCCCAAATGCTTCTCCTGGGGGAGCTCTTGACTGAGTTTATTCATTGGTTTTAATCCCTGTTTGGCATTCAGGAAGCTTCCAAATTGTTGGCAGTGTTTGAGATCTACAATAATCCTATTTGACCACTTTCTAACTTCTCTTGGACAAAAACAAGGGATTTTGGCAGACAACAAACTCATAAAAGATACTATTCCCATTGTCCTATAGCTCAGAAAAAGGAAATGAGATACACAATTCACCCCTCAAGTTCATAATATAGATACCCCGTTTCCCACATGGGATTCTTATGACTGCAATTTCTTCAGTACTTCTGTGTATCTCTGATTTCAGTGACCCAAAAAATTCAGGTCGATTACAATTTAATGCCAAGGTTATGAACTTGGAAGACTGTTAGAATGGAGGTCCTCTTGAAAGAAAAGGAAATTTTGATGGAAAGATGGGTTTGGGGGAAAGATAACTCAATTGAAGATGCTATCTCCAAAATTACCAATTATCTCTTAATTGTAAAATCTAATGATCTTGAGGGCAGCTAGATGGCGCAGTGGTTAAAGCACCGGCCCTGGATTCAGGAGTACCTGAGTTCAAATCCAACCTCAGACACTTGACCCTTACTAGCTGTGTAACCCTGGGCAAGTCACTTAACCCCCATTGCCTGCAAAAAAAAAAAAAAATCTAATTATCTTTTCTCTCTGCTCATCCTTCTTGACCTAGAAAAGCAGCAAGGTAGATAGTGGACAAACACTGAATTTGGGATCAGGAAGAGCCAAATTCAAATCCTGCTTTAAATACTTGCCTTATTACCCTGGCCAAGTCACTTACACAGTCTGTACCTTAAATAATAATAACCCTTAGTATAATGGGGCAGCCAGGTCGCATAGTGGATAATGCACTGAGTCAGAAAGACCTGAATTCAAATTTGGCCTCAGATACTTAGCTGTGTGACCCTGGGCAAGTCACTTCACTATGTCTGCCTCAGTTTCCTCATCTATAAAATGAACTGGAGAAGGAAATAACAAACCACTCTAGTATCTTTGCCAAGAAAACCCCAAATGGGGTCACAAAGAGTCAGATATGACTAAAATAACTGAACATTAAATGGCATGGGCCTCCAGGCTGTTTCTTAAATATGACAATCCACTGCCTGCACTGAGCTTTTTCACTGGTTGTTCCCCATGTCTGTAACTCCCTCCCTCTTCATCTCTACCTCCAGGCCACCCTGGCTTCCTTCAAGTCTCAACTAAAGTCCTACTTTCTGCATGAAGCCCTTCCCTTAATCTTAGTGCCCTCCTGAGACGATCACAAATTTCTCCTGTTTATACCTCGCTTGTAAATAGATGTTTGTACTGGATGGAGCCCCGGCCCTGGATTCAGAAGGACCTGAGTTCAAATCTGGCCTCAGACACTTGACACTTACTAGCTGTGTGACCCTGGGCAAGTCACTTAACCCTCATTGCCCCACCAAAAAAAAATAGTTGTTTGTGTGCCATCTCCCCCATTAATCTGTGTGATCCTTGACAGCCTTCTTTTTCATCCCCAAAACTTAGCATAGTGTCTGATATCTAGCAGGTGCTTAATAAAGACCTGTTGACTTGCCTCCTTCAAAGGGTTGTTGTGAAGACCAAATGAGATGACATATATAAACTTTTGTGCAAACCTTAAAGGGCTACACGAATGCTTGTTGTGACTATTATTGTTGTTATTATTATTATTATGCCATCAGGGTTTGATATTGTTGACTGTGTTCTCCTCCATACTCTCATTTCTTTGCATTTTCATCATGACATTACTCTCTCCACAACCCTTCTATCTCTCTGACCAATCAGTCTCAATCACCTTTGCTGAATCATCATCCTATTGCACCCCCTAACTGTAAGTATACCCTGAGTCTCTGTCATGACCCTTTTCTCTTCTCTCTTTACGTTTGTTCTCTCTCTCTCTCTCTCTCTCTCTCTCTCTCTCTCATCTTATCGATTCCCATAGATTTAACTATCAGTTCTAGGTAAATGACTCCCAAGTTCCCAAGGGTTTAACTATTAGCTCTATGTAGATGTCTAGGTTCTCATGGGTTTAACCTTCAGCTCTATGTAGATGACTTCCAAGTTTCCATGGATTTAACTATCAGCTCTATGTAAATAATGCCCAAGTTCTCATGGGTTAAACTATTGGCTCTATGTAGATGAAGCCCAAATTCCCATGGGTTTAACTATCAACTCTATGTAGTAGGCTCCCAGATCTATATATCTCATCTCATTCTCTCTCCTGAACTCAAGTCCTGTGTCATCTTTTTTTTTTTTAAGAGGTGGAGGGGCGGGGGCAGCTAGGTGGCGCGCGCAGTGGATAGAGCACCAGCCCTGGATTCAGGAGAACCTGAGTTCAAAATCTGGCCTCAGACACTTAACACTAGCTGTGTGATCCTGGGCAAGTCACTTAACCCCAATTGCCTCACAAAAAAAAATGATAATAATAATAATAATAAGAGGTGGAGGGGTTTTGGAGAGGAGGTTAGAAGTACAAGGGTTACTCAAAAGTCCCGTCCCACTACTGATGGGCATGGAAGCTTTGACCTGCTGTTTCTTACCTGGGCCAGTTCATCCCTCCTTAGGCAACCTGGTGGCTCTCCATTTCCAGGGGCTCACCACATTGATGTCAAGACTTAATATAGACACCTCATCAACTTAGCCCCCTGTAGCTCAGAACTCCTAAACTCAAATGATTTACTCAGTCTCTTTGGTAACATGGCCATACCTGGCAGTCCTGAATCACTTTCAATCTTAGAAATCTCAAATTCAATACATCTAAAAGAGAACTCATCATCTCCTCATATTTCTCCCCAAACCCACACTTCCACTAAACTGCCCTATTCCTTCCAAGGGTACTACTGTCCTTAGAGTCTCCCAAGTCCATAACTTCAGCATTATCCTTGATTTCTCACTCTCTCCTACACCACATATCCAGATAGTTGTCAAAGTTGCTATTCCTATCTTTGCAAAATCTCTCCTACTGCTCATGGAACTTCCACCTTATTTCAGGTCCTTATTATCTCTTCCCTAGAGTGATTCAATCTTCTTCTAACCCTAATTCGGAGGTCTACCTGCCTCAGGTCTCTCCCTGCTCTAATCAACTCTCCATACAGTTGCCAAAATGATGTTCTTCAAGTGACAGTCTGACCATGTCACTCCCCTATTCAGTCAACTTCAGTGGTTCCCTGTTGACTGTAGGATAAAATATAAGCTCCTTTGTTTTCATTTTTAAAGCCATTCACCCCAACCTTTCTGCCTCATACATTGCTCCCCATCCTGCATTCTTCAGTCTAGCCAAATCAGCCTTCTGACACTCCATTTCTCATCTACCTAACTGTGTTCAGATTGTCCTCAAGATCTAAATGTACTTACTCCCTCCTACCTTCACCTTAAAGACAGCCTAAATGCTACTTTCAATGAGAAGATTCTCCTGGTCTCACCAACATCTAGTGCCTTCTCTCCTTCCTTAACTACTTTTTTTGTTTTGTTTTGGTTTTGCGGGGCAATCAGGGTTAAGTGACTTACCCAGGGTCACACAGCTAGTGTCAAGTGTCTGAGGCCGGATTTGAACTCAGGTCTTCCTGAATCCAGGGCCAGTGCTTTATCCACTGCACCAACTAGTTGCCCCCTCCTTAACTATTTTGTATTTAATTTCCTAGTAATTAAGACAGCTAAGCGGTAGAGTAGATGGAGTGCTGGACCTAGAATCAGGAACACTCGTTCTGAGTTCAAATGTGGCCTCGGATACTTACTAGCTATGTGATCCTGGGAAAGTCACTTAACCCTGTTTCTCTCAGTTTTATCATCTGTAAAATGAGCTAGAGGAAGAAATAGTAAACCATTCCAGTGTCTTTTCCAAGAAAACCCCAAATGGAGTCACAAAGAGTCTTACATGACTAAAAAACAACTCTAGAACAAAATTAATTTTGTATATTTTCTGTAAATAATCATGTGTGTGCACGCGCACGTACATGTGCATGCTCATAACTCTAGTATAAGCTCTGGACTTCTTGTCCCAGATCTTGACTCAGATTGACAGGTTGGGTCCTCAGAAGGTGGCTACGACTTGTTCTCTCAGGGTGCTAGGGGTGATTGAAGGCATTGCAGGTGGTTTTCTCCTGGCATCACTCGTGAATCCCCAACAATGCATTTCCCTCCATGCTCTACTGAAGAAAAAAAAATCTTTGATGATTCAGAAGACATTTAAGAATCCAGCAGGGACCTTCAGGGTCACCAGGGAGGCAACTATAGTGTAGTGTAAGAAAAAGAGGACGGGTCATCTAACTTCTTGCCTCGTCTGTAAAACTGCTGAAAGGTCTATATGAATGTAATTACAAATACCAATGTCAATCAATGCTATCACCAAAACCAATCATTTCACTTTTCATTGTACCCATACTATAAATGCAGAAGGGGGTATGGCATTTGTCCTGACCCTTTGAGGTTACTTTGAAAAAAACAATCCCAGGTAACAGTTTGGTTTTTTTGCCTAGAGTACAGAAAATACAGTTGCATAACTTATGCTTACAGAGCTGGTCACTGGAGACTTTTAATTGGCAGCGGTGAATAAACCAGTTTTTATTAGCACCATAGCAGGCTGCCTGGGCATGCTCCTGGGGACCCTGGGAAAAGGACTCCTCTTCCCTTTTGGTCTTCTTGACAAGGTGTGAAGTCTGACAAGGTGTGAAGCTCCTTATTTGTAGGCTTCTGGGGTCTTTCTACTCTACTATTCTTGTGCTGATACAGTAAAGAATGGATTGTTTTAGTATGAAGGGACTTTCTGGAAGTAGTGGCCCTGAGTGGGATAAGTCCCTTTTTAAATGTTTTTAAATAATGTTAATGAAACCATCCCTGTGACATTTAAGGAGGACAACAAACAAATAGATGGAAAAAAATCCAAATGAGATCTTTATAGATTTTATTGTTATATTTATTATTTTCTTCATCAATGACCAAGAAACCAGTATATTTAGACTTTATTTTATTTTTAAATAATATTTTATTTCTTCCCCAATTACATGTAACAACAATTTTTAACATTCTTTTTTTTAACTTTTGAGTTTCAAATTCTATACTTTCCTCCCTCCCCTGCACCCCAGACAGTAAGCAATCTGATATTGGTTATACATGTGCAATCATGTAAAACATATTTCCATGTTAGTCACTTTGTGGAGGAAGAAGAAGAGGAGGGGGGCAGCTAGGTGGCACAGTGGATAGAACACTGACCCTGGATTCAGGAGGACCTGAGTTCAAATCCAACCTCAGATACTTGACACTTACTAGCTGTGTGACCCTGGGCAAGTCACTTAACGCCAAATGCCTCACCAAAAAAAAAAAAAGAAGAAGAGGAGGAGGAGGAGAAGGAGAAGAAGAAGAGTGAAAAATAGTATGCTTCAATCTGTATTAAGAAGCTGTCAGTTCTTTCTCTGGAGGCAGCATTTTTCATGATGAGTCCTTTGGGATCATCATAATCATCATCTTGGTGAGGCAATTAGGGTTAAGTGACTTGCCCAGGGTCATACAACTAGTAAGTGTCAAGTGTCTGAAGCCACATTTGAACTCAGATCCTCCTGAATCCAGGGTCGGTGCTTTATCTACTGCACCACCTAGCTGCCTGGCAATTCTCTATTGACAAGAATGTTGTATCACCTGGAAGACTCAGCTCTGCTTCTTACAAGCGGTCATTCTTCTGTTACTACATTTCCCTCTTTGGACCTCGGTTTCCTTGTTTGTAAAATGAGGGGGTTGGCCTTTAAGATATTCTCAAAGGTCCCTTCTAGCTATGAATCCATGATGCCATGATTTCTGCCTTTCATTTTCTTAGAAAAGCTTATGGCGTTTGCCCGTCTTAATATTTTTATGGGTCTGCTTCCATCTTGCAGAGACTTGAGTCTCTCTTAGAGTAGACACTCTGTATTCATTCCCAGCTAATAGGATAAGTCTATACTCTCCCTAGTGGGAGGGGGTGGTAGAGGTAACAGAACTTCCTTCCTGGCTGACAAGACTTGCCTTAAACCCACCATAGCCCTGGATGGGATGGAGAACTGGTAGGGATGGTGGAGCAGTTCAGTAGCTCACCTTCTTACCTGATAGCTACAGTTCAGTTCTCCACTTTTTGTGGAAAAGAGAAACATTAAAGAGGAAATCCAGAAGAGGCTAACCAGCAATGTGGCTCCCAAAGATGGCAGCCACACCTGGGCCCAACTAAAGGAATAAGAGTAACTGAAACAATTGCCATGCTCTTCTATCTTGATCTACATCTCCTAAATGGGTTCACCTTCACTTGCTATAGCCATCTCCCATCTTCATCTATACACTTTTCCTAGCACACACTCCCAACATTAACCAGTGGCGGATGCCTCGAGAAACCTGTTATCCTTGCAAGACAAGGTACAAAAAGTCCACCTCTTAAGAACATAGAGCTATAGAGCCAAAGCTGGAAGACAGCTTAGCGATCAACTTGAGACCATGCATGAGGAAACTGAGACCCATAAAGATAAATGATTTACCCAAGGTCTCTCAGCTAGCAGCTGAGTTGAGACTAGAATTCAAATCTTCTGCCTTCCAAGCTAGTATTTTCTCCAGTAACCACACTTCTAGCTCAGCCATAGGATCATGGAATTAGAGATAGAAGAGACCTTAGAGACCAATCTCCTCAATTTACAAATGAGGAAACTGAGGCACAGAAAGATTATGTGACTTGCTTGGGGCGATGCAGAGAGTAAGCCAGCATCCTCTATTAACTATTTTATACTGTCTCTGGCTGCCATGGACCATTCAAGATTCGTGTCTGTGATTTGTTTTCTCCACGGGAGTTGAGAGACCTGGGTCTTAGTCTTTCCCTCTTTTCTCTTTCCCCTTATATTTCTATTAGACCTGTTTCTCTTTCATACTTTCTCTTCTAGGGCAGCTAGGTGGTGCAGTGGATAAAGTACTGGCCTTGGATTCAGGAGGACCTGGGTTCAAATCCAGCCTCAGACACTTGACACTTAACTAGCTGTGTGACCCTGGGCAAGTCATTTAACCCTCATTGCCCTGCCAACACAAAACAAACAAACAAAAAATAAAATAAAATAAAGAATATTGGGGCCCTCATCACCTGCTCCATTTGCACAGCTTTGTTCCCCCCTCCCCCACCTTGGCACAAGTCCTGTCATTGTGTAGCAAGCCGAGAGGCTGGGTCTAGAAAACCAACAGACATTTGGCTCGATCTGGCTTATTCTACTCCCCTGGAGCTCTGCCCAGGCAGCAATAAATCAGGCTAATGGTGAAAAGAGGCCCTAGCACCTACGTGTGGCCTGGAGACAAATATTTCTACAGTTCCTCCCCTATTCGTTCTCAATGAAGCTTGACCTTTTCTTTCTGGCCCCAGCCCCAGCCCCAGCCCAGATCTGGGCTCAGAGGACGCTGACACAGGGTGGGCCGAGCCAGACAGATCTAGAGCACACCTCAATGAATCCTCTCCCCTCCTCTGCCAGCTGTCACATGAGCTCCTCTGACTTGCTTTAGAGAAAACAGCGGTGCCATCTCATGGTCCTGGGATGAATGCTTTCCCTTCCTCCTACCCTAGGATAAGGGAGAGCAGTGATCCTGCCGACCTTGGAGATATGTGTTATCCTAGGCCTTACCCTCTGCTACTCTTCCTATTGCTGGTATGTGAATTTTGAGGACAGAAGCCTTGGGTTCAAATTCAGACCTATCATTAAGTGACCTTAGGCATCTGAACCTCAGTTTCTTCATCTGTGAAATAGGAATAATAATAACTGTTCCCTTAGATTAGACCACAGGATCACACGTTTGGAGAGAGACAGAAAGATGGAGAGAGACAGAGAAAGAGAAAGAGAGAGAGAGAGAGAGAGAGAGATTTTCAGGAGGACAGCTGGAAGAACATAAAAGCTAGGTCCCCTCCTCAACTCTGGAATAATGGTCTATGTGATCCTATGTCAGTCTAGGTCATCTGGAGCTCAAAGCCCCAGCTCGAGATTGGGCTTGTAGCAATATGCTACAAGAATACATTTTCAGGGGCAGCTAGGTGGCACAGTGCAAAAAGCACCGGCCCTGAATTCAGGAGAACCTGAGTTCAAATCCAGCCTCAGATACTTGACACTTACTAGCTCTGTGACCCTGGACAAGTCACTTAACTCTCACTGCTACCCCCCAAAAACACCCCAAACATTTTCATTTCCAGATTCTTTTTTTTTTTTTTAGTGAGGCAATTGGGGTTAAGTGACTTGCCCAGGGTCACACAGCTAGTAAGTCTAAGTGTCTGAGGCCGGATTTGAACTCAGGTACTCCTGACTCCAGGGCCGGTGCTCTATCCACTGTACCACCTAGCTGCCCCATTTCCAGATTCTTAACACAGTCACAACCATCAGGCCATCGAGAAGAAGAACAATGAAGATTAAAAAAGATTAAGAATGAAAATTTGCCTCCCTTTTGACCTGTGTGGAAGAATTAGGTGCAACCATCCATGAATATCTCAGGTTACAGAGACAAGAAAGGGAAATCTTTGGCCACAGCCTCCTGGATACATGCCTCAGCTCCCCAAGCCCCTGAATCTTACAGCTGTACTTGGACCTTTTTTACTATGACTTAGGAGGGAGAAATCTGTAGAGGATGGTCCAGAGAGAGCCAACTAAGTTCCTTTTCCTTCGCTGTGAGGTTGTTTAATGGATATTCTCACTTCCTTTGTAAATGCACTACCTGGCTTTGACTCCTACGCCTGCTACCTGTTATGAACTTGGAAAAGTCACTTAGGGGCAGCTAGATGGCACAGTGGATAGAGCACCAGCCCTGGAGTCAGGAGTACCTGAGTTCAAATCCGGCCTCAGACACTTAACACTTACTAGCTGTGTGACCCTGGGCAAGTCACTTAACCCCAATTGCCTCACTAAAAAAAAAAAAAAGGGGGCGGCTAGGTGGTGCAGTGGATAAAGCACCGGCCCTGGATTCAGGAGTACCTGAGTTCAAATCCGGCCTCAGACACTTGACATTTACTAGCTGTGTGACCCTGGGCAAGTCACTTAACCCCCATTGCCCTGCAAAAACAAAACAAAACAAAACAAAACAAAACAAAAAAAGAAAAAAAGAAAAGTCACTTAACCTCCAGGGGACTTGGTTTCCTCTCTGGATAGTTTCTAAGGTCCTTTCTAGTTCTGAATCTAAGATTAGTGAAATGGCCCTCAGAGGTCAGGTAGTTGTTTTTTCTTAATTTTTACAAATTTATTATTCATTCCTTTTTTTTCCCTTTTTTTTGCGGGGTGGGACAATGAGGGTTAAGTGACTTGCCCAGGGTCACACAGCCAGTAAGTGTCAAGTGTCTGAGGCCGGATTTGAACTCAGGTCCTCCTGAATCCAGGGCCGGTGCTTTATCCACTGCACCACCTAGCTGCCCCCTCCATTTGTTTTTTAACATTCTTTTTTTAATAAAATTTGGAGTTCCAAATTCTCTTCCTCTAGCCCCTCCCCCAGCCATTGAGAAAGCAAGATAGATAGATAAATTTTACATATGAAATCATGCAAAATATATTTTCATATCACCCATATTGCAAGAAAGCAAGAAAAATAAAGAAAATGAAAAAATATAATAACCCCCATTGCCCCACAAAACAAAAAACAAAACAAAAAAAACAAAAAAATATAGACTTCAATTTGCACTCAGAGTCCATCAGTTCTCTCTCTGAAGTTGGATAGCATGCGTTCATCCTGAGTCTTGTTGCCCTCCTGGATCATTGTATTGATCAGAGTAGCTCAGCCTTTCCCAGTTGATCCTCCTCATGATACTACTGTAAGAGAAGTCGAATTTCATAGAATTGAAACCCCTCATTTTATAAGTGAGGAAACTGAACTTTGGAGAAGGAAAACAACTTGCCAAAGGTCACACATTAAGTAGCCAAGCTGACACTAGAACTTAGGCTTCTGACTCCCATCTTTCTGTGGTCAAGAGTCTTCTCTGTCATCTTGACCAAGCCCCTGCCTCCTTCAGATCTGCTCTCCAGTTTTGTCACCTAAAAAAAAAAAAAAAAAGAGGGGGCTCACCTGGGTGACTTCTAAGGTCCTTCCCAGCTCTGACATTCTGTGGTATTGCATGTTTAATAAGTTCTGGGTGCTTGTAACTAACTGTTAATGTGTGACAGAAAGGAGAACGAGGGCAAGTTGCTATGGAGATTAGGTGTGTGTGCGTGCATGAGTGCATTCGTGTTTGGGGGTGGGGGGTAGGAATGGGATCAGGGAGCAAAAATGTCAAGGAAAGAAATGTCAGGATGAGTCAGAGAGGGAGAAAGAACTTAAGCACTGATTTAAAGGTCAGGATCTCCTGGACAGGTTAGGAAATTAAGACAGACTGGACACTTGCAAAAGAGTAAGTGACCTGTGAAGTCCCTCCTATCTCTGAGTCTTCGGGAAGGCTTCTAATTAGGGGGAAGGACCCTGGAGAAAGGGAAGCCAGTTTGGAGAGTCAGGGAGCTGCCTTGAGCTTGCATCCCTGCCTTGGTCTAGGGATTGAGGCTGGCAAACTAGACAGCAATGATGTTTTCTCAGTAGGCTTTTAGAGTATCTAGAATTCTAAAGGCAGTGTGGTGTAAATAAATAAGGGACTGGCTTCAGAGTCAGAAAGATTTGGGTTCACATCCTGCTTCTGACAGGTACTGCTGTGTGATCCAGGGACAAGTCACTTAACCTCTTAGGTGCCCCAGGTAGCTCTCTAGGAGCTTTAAGTAGAAAAGAAAGTGCCAATCTGCCTTGGTGGAGAGAATTCCTGTCTGGGAATTCCCTGGGAAGGTCTAGTTGAGGGGTGGGGGGTGGGGGGCGGGGGAGAGAATCGTTAGAGTTACACAGGATTCAGATCATCGAGTTTGAATTCCTTCCTGTCCTGATAGGATTCATGCCACAACATCCATGACAGATGGTCATCTGGTGTCTCTTTGAGCACTGCAGTGAGAAGCACAAGCTACAACCCATTCATTTGTTAGCTGTCCCTCACTCCTCCTGCCTTAGCTGGAGCTGAAATCTGCCTTCCTTGGACAGAAAGACTTCTCTTCTCCTTCTTTCATGTGACACTAGCTAAAAATAGTCAGAGACAGTAGCCCCAGCTTGCAGCCTCAGAAGCCATGCAAAGCAGAGATGGATGGGGATTCCTTCTGCCACGTCCCCACAAAATGCTCATCTGACTGTGGCTCGGACACAGACACCTCTCCCTCACAAGGCTGCCCGTAGTACTTTGGGCCTGACGCAATTTTTTTTTTTTAATTTTTTTTTGGTGAGGCAATTGGGGTTAAGTGACTTGCCCAGGGTCACACAGCTAGTAAGTGTTAAGTGTCTGAGGTCGGATTTGAACTCAAGTACTCCTGAATCCAGGGCCGGTGCTCTATCCACTGTGCCATCTAGATGCCCCCATAGTACTTTTGGACAGCTCTAATAGATGGATTTAGGCCTCCCACAGCCTCTGGGATCAAAGAAGAGAGGGGAAAACAAGCACTCTTTTATGGAAATATACTCACCCTGAGAAAACCTTCAACCAAAAACCTTCCAGATCAGTTAGTAAATAAGCATTTATTTAGTACCAATTATGGTAGGGCAGCTAGGTGGCTCAGAGGACAGAGTGCAGGGCCTAGAGTCAGGAAGACTCAACTTCCTAAGTTCAAATCTGACCTCAGACACTTTCTGTGTGACCCTGTGCAAATCACTTAACCCTGTTTGCCTCAGTTCCCTCATCTGTAAAATGAGCTGGAGAAGGAAATGGCAAACCTCTCCAGTATCTTTGCCAAGAAAACCCCAAGTGGGATCAAGAAGAGTCAGATATGACTGAACAATAAATGTGCGAGGCCCCGTGCTAAGCACTGGGAATACAAAAAGAGACGAAAGACAGTCTCTGCCTTCAAGGAACTTATGATTTAATGAGGGAGACAACATGCAAACAAATATATAGAAAGCAAGCTATAAAAAAAAATAAATAAGAAATAATTAATGAGGGAAAGCATTGGAATTAAGAAGGCTTAGGGAAGATATAAAATAGATCGTTTCAATTCTATAAAATTAAAAAGGATTCCTGTAGAAAGTGAGATTTCAGTTGTGACTTAAAGGAAGCCAGGGAGGTAAGTAGTTGGAACAGAGGAGGGAGAGTGTTCTAGGCACAGGAGACAGCCAGAGAAAGTGCCCAGAGCTGAGAAATGGAGTGTCTTGTTCATGGAACAGCTATCATTGGCTTGAAGAGTAAGTGTCAGGGAGTAAAGTGTAAAATGTCTGGTTTTTGTTTGTTTGTTTGTTTGTTTTTTGTGGAGCAATGAGGGTTAAGTGACTTGCCCAGGTCCTCCTGAATCCAGGGCTGGTGCTTTATCCACTACGCCAAGTAGCTGCCCCTAGGTGTAAAATGTCTACAAAGGTAGGAGGGAGCTAGGTTATGAAGTGCTTTCAATCCAAAACAGAGTATTTTGTCTCTGATCCTGGAGGTAATAGTGATCCACTGGAACTTAATGAGTGGGGGTAGGGGCAGGGCGAAATGTTGAAGGTATTCCTTAGGAAAATCACTTTGGCTGAATGGAATATAGATTCGTATGGGGAGAGATCTGAGGCTGGCAAACCTGCCAGTAGTCTATCGAAACAGTCCAGGTGTGAAGTGATAAAGGAATGAACCAGAGTGATGGCAGTGTCAGAGGAGAGAAGATGTTGCGAAGGTGAAATCTATAGAACTTGTCAATGGCTTGGATATGGCGGGTGAGAGATGGTGAGGAATCCAGGGTAACTCCTTTGTTGAGAGTCTGAGGGATCGGAACGATGGTGTTGCCCTCGGCAATCATAGGGAAAATAGGAGGGGAGAGAGTTTAGGGGGGAAAATAAAGAGTTTCGTTTTGGACATATTGAGTTTAAGATGTCTCCTGGACATCCAGTTTGAGATGTCTGAAAGGCAATTGGAGGCGTGAGATTGGAGGTCAGCAGAAAGTTTGGGCCGGGATAGACACATTTGAGAATTATTAATATTTTGTTGTACATTTGTTTTCAATCATGTCCGACTCTTTGTGATGCTATTTTGAGATTTTCTTGGCAAAGATACAGAAGTGGTTTGCCATTTCCTCTCCAGCTCATTGTATTGGTTCTCAAATTTCTCGTTTTAGTGTCTGAGGGCAGACTTTCCACACTTAAAACATTTTTTTTAATTTAATTATTTTGGTTACGTTTAAAGGTTGTTTTTTTTTTTTCAGGGCAATGAGGGTTAAGTCACACAGCTAGAGTGTCAAGTATCTGAGGCTGAACTTGAACTCAGGTCCTCCTGAATCCAGGGCCAGTGCTTTATTCACTGCACCACCTAGCTGCCCTTAACTGTTTCCCTCCCTCCCTCTCCATCCTACACTACAGAAGGCTGCCACTTGAGATATATATGTATATGTACTTATGTATATGCATGTACATATAAACGTATGTATATATGCATGTGTGTATATATACATGTGTATACACATACACATATACATTACACATACAAATATAAGACCATACTACGAATACTTCTTTTTTGCATACTTATATTTATTAGTTCTGTCTCTGGAGGTAGATAGTATCTTCTTTCATTAGTCCTTTGTAGTTGTTTTGAATATTTATGATACTCAAAATAGCTTAGTTGTTCACAGTTATTCTTCAAATCACATTGTGGTTACTGTATACATCATTCTCTTGGTTCTGCTCATTTCACTCTTTGTTATTTCATGCAAGACTTTCCATGTTTTTCTAAAGTCAAACTGCTCATCACAATCATATACTACAACTTGTTTAGCCATTTCCCAATTGATAGGCATCCTCTGAATTTCCTGTTCTTTGCCATCACAAAGAAAGCTGCTATAAAAATTTTAGAACATATAAGTTCTTTTCTATTTTTTTCTGATCACCTTGGGAAACAGACCTAAGAGTGGCATTGCTAGGTCAAAGGATAAACACAGTTTTATAAATCTTTGGGCATACTTCCAGGTTGCTATCCAAAATGGTTCAATTGGTTCACAGTTCCATCAACAATGCATTAGTGTCCCTAGTTTTTCTACATCCCTTCCAACAGTTGTCATTTTTCCCTTCTATCATTTTCCTTTTACACTCTTAAAAAGTATTGAGGACCAAGGAAGTTAGGTGGCTCAGTGGATAGAGCACCAGCCCTGGATTCAGGAGGACCTGAGTTCAAATCCGGCCTCAGACACTTTACATTTACTAGCTGTGTGACCTTAGGCAAGTCACTTAACCCCAATTGCCTCACCAAAAAAAAAAAAATTATTGAGGACCTCAAAGAACTTTTGTTTATGTGGGTTGTATCCATGGATATTTACCATATTAAAAATTGAAACAAAACTCATTTAAATATAACAATAGACCCATTATAAAGTGAACATAGATAACAAATTTTTATGAAAAATGACCATATTTTCCAAAAACAATTTAGCAAGGAAAGTAGCATTATTTTACATCTTTTGCAAATATTTATTTTTTTGGTTTTTTGTTTGGTTGGTTTTTGGGTTTTTGCAGGGCAATGGGGGTTAAGTAACTTGCCCAGGGTCACACAGCTAGTAAGTGTCAAGTGTCTGAGGCCGGATTTGAACTCGGGTCTTCCTGAATACAAGGCTGGTGCTTTGTCTACTGCGCCACCTAGCTGCCCCCTGCAAATATTTTTAATGTCCAACTTAATAAAAGATGGGAGTAGATATGGCTTCTCATATCTGCTTCCACATCAAATATGTTGTAATATGTTGTTTTGGTTGAAATATATGAAGGCAATTCAACTTCACAGATATATAGTTGACTAAATAAAATTAATCTTTTTAAATAATTGTGAATACTGTTCTTTGATACCATACCAAAACTCCACAAGTGGTAAGTTCTTAAAGGTTAGTTGCAGCATAGAATCTGAGATCATATCAACACACTTTCCATACTCTGTTACATTAAAATCTACTGGTTGATCGTACACTGTGAATGCATATTTTTCCTATGGATTTTTCATGCATTGGTCATTTCAAAAATATTACTTCACTGAGTTATACAGATCTTTAAAACAGTTGGCACATTCCGTTGTACAGTATAAGAAAAAATCACATTCATCACTATTACTACCAATCTCATTAGAAAAGTCAGTATTGGGAAGATGTCAAGATCACAGCTATAAGTTTTCTAAAATTCTAATTTTCACTTGAAAGCTCATATTTTACCATTAGCAAAAATACTGTCAGTCATTTTTCCTTGAAGTGACAGGCTCACTTTGTTCATTTTCTAGAAAACGTCTGCCAGATATTCAAGTCTGAGTAACCATAGTTTGCCAGTCATTCTTTCAAGTAAAAATGTCATTGCATGAAGAAAGTGCTAGTTCAGCTCATGAGTTAAACTACTGTGCAATGGCTTTTCCTTCATATATTTAACACAATTGCATGTGTATGATGTATATCAGATTGCTTGCTGTCTTGGGGATGGTGGAGGGAGAAAAATTTAGAACTCAAAATCTTATTTAAAAAATGAATGTTGAAAATTATCTTTACATATAATTGGAATAAATAAAATATTATTTACCAAAAAAAGAAATCACATAAAAGGAAAGAAAAAGGTTAGGCTACTTGAAAAAAAAAACCACATTTCCACAGTTTTCTATAAAAGGGCCAATGTCTAAATTATACTCAATTTTTTAAAACTTACTGTTCGAAGAAAAAAAAAAGCAAACTCTGACCCCTGCATGTAGGTTGCCATAACTGGTCATTTATAATAGTATTTTATTTCCAAACTTTTCATTCTATTTTCATTTAAGAGCAAAAAGAAAAATAAACAACAACAAAACCAAGGGTTTTTCTTTGAGACAACCATCCTACATTGGGAGCTGGAGTCCTATGTGCACACACTTCCCACTTTGTCACACTGAATATTTTAAAAAGTATACTCAAAGGCCAAGCTGTATTAAAATTAATCACTTTTATTGCTTCACCAAGGACATTCTTAAGTGAAACTGGCATTTTATTTTCATTTCATTTTAATTTTTTACAGTGAGTGCCTGGCAGCGAAGAATCCAGTGATGACTAGTACGATTTGATTCTACTGTCTTGCTTCTCACTAAAGCAGCAGCAGCCTTTCCCACTATGATTTTTATATCATTCACACAAATACCAAGGCAGTTGCACCAGGATAAACCCTGAGATTCAAAAAGGGTATTTAACACGTTGAATATTTCAGCACCTCTTGTGTTTGTTGCCAAGCATTTGCATAATCAACAGATCTATATCAATTTACATTTATTAAGTGCCTACTATATGCCAGGAACATAAAAGACTTTCTTCAATGCTTTGTTGGTGCTGATACTAGACAAAGCAAAACAGCAACTCCAGTCATGTCTGTAAATCTATTCATTTGTCGAGCAAAAGTACAATTCAGGGGGCAGCTAGGTGGCACAGTGGATAAAGCACTGGCCTTGGATTCAGGAGAACCTGAGTTCAAATCCAGCCTCAGACACTTGACACTTAACTAGCTGTGTGACCCTGGGCAAATCACTTAACCCTCATTGCCCTGCAAAAAAAAAAAAAAAAGTACAATTCAGAAGATGAAATTAACCTGCCTTTGTACTTGAGCTAAATCTTTAATTCGATGAATTTCTGTCTAACTGGAAAGTGGCACTGACACGATTTCTTTTACAGGCCTTTCATCCAGCAGGTATTCAGCAACTTCAACTGTTCAAAGCTTTATTAGTCTTTCAGCTATTGTATGCATTTCTCCAACTAATGCAATAAAAATAACCTTGTAAGATACTTCAATGACTTTTTCATTTCTAGTTTAAGAAGCTGCAATGAACAATTTTTGGCTTTTAAAAAGCCCATCATGTCAGTGTTTAAAATATTCAAGTATGGGCAGCTAGGTAGTGCAGTGGATAAAGCACTGGCCCTGGATTCAGGAGGACCTGAGTTCAAATCCAGTCTCAGACACTTGACACTTACTAGCTGTGTGACCTTGGGCAAATCACTTAACTCTCATTGCCCTGCCCCCCAAAAAACCCCCCACAAAACAAATAAAATATTCAAGTCTAGGGCAGCTAGGTGGCACAGTGAATAGAGGACCTGCTCTGGAGTCAGAAGGACCTGAGTTCAGATTTGACCCCAGACAAATCACTTAACCCCAACTGCCTCCCCCTGGAAAGAAAAAAAAAATGTAGTTGAGAAATAAAATTATCAATTCCTTTTTCTTTAAATTCTGAATGAGTTGTCTCAGAATAATGCCATAAATTAACTGGTACCATAATGCGATTTGAAAAAATTTTATAGAATAAAATATCTTTAATTAGTAACATCTTTGTAGCCTCTGGAAAACTCCAATATATGTTTGTGAGAGAATGAGAGTGAAAAAACACAAATAAGGCTTTAGTATTTTTATGAAAGAAATTCTGTTCTCTAGGAACCCTGGGAAGGGTATTGGGGTCCAAAAGGGTCCCCAGGTCATACTTCCAGATTTCTCTGTCTTGGAACAGTGACAAGTTAAATGACTTGCTCAGGACTACACAGCTAATATCAAATATCAAAGTCAAGATTTGTATCCATTTTTTTCTGGCTTGGAGGTCAACTCTCTATTACGCCAAGCTGCTTCTCAATCCAAAATAAATGAATAAAGAAATATATACTTTGGAAACTAACTATATCATACATATAGGCATTCTATTTTTCATATATATCCAGATGCTGCTATGGTTGATACATTAAATAATGATTAATTACTTAATTAATTCAATTAATTTAGTTGGTTAATATGATTGATTTCACTTTAAAATGTTACTGAATTCATAACAACTTTTTGCCATTTTGTGTTTTTTCAATGTACAGCAATTATTTTCACTTGAGGAATACATGACTTAAAAAAAAATGTCAAAAAGACCTAGACACTTAAAACTAGGAGTTCAGAAGAGGGAGAAAACCCTGTGGGCTGGCATGATTGGGAAAGGCTTCACAAGAGTGAATCAAATTTGAGCTGGGTCTTGGAAGATCAGTAGAATTTCAACAAAGAGAAGAATGGAAGGTGTGAACCATGGGAGAAGTCAGCATTGAGAGGTGGGGAAAATAGTAATAATGATGATAATGATAATAAGCAGTTCAGTGGCACAGAGTACTAGACTTAGAGTCCGGAAGAATTAACTAAGACACCAGCTAGCTATGTGGCCCTGGGCAAGTCACTTAATGTCTCTCAAACTCATCTGTAATATGGGGATAATAATAGTACCTATCTCAGGGTTGTAGTAATGATCAAGTGAGATAATATATAAAAAGCTCTTTGCAAATCTTAAAGGGCTATATAAATGCTAGATAGCATAATAATAGCTGAAACTTTTATAGCATTTTAAGGGCTGCAAAGTGCTTGACAAATGTCATTTCATTTGATCCCACCAGCCCTGTGAAATAGGTCATAGGAACATTATTATACCAAATTTTTACAGATGAGAAATACTGAGGCTTAGACGGTCAAATGACTTGCCTATGGTCACAAAGCTAGTAAGGGTCTGTAGGAAGAAACTTCAGTCTCTCTTGACCCAGAGTCTAACACACTTTCTTTGATAGCATACTTCTCTAAGAGGCATTTGACATTAGTGTAGTCAGTTCTCAAAGAAGGGGTCTTTGCCTTATAATAAGCCAGGGAATAGAACAATACTAGGCACTTAATAAATGCTTGTTGATTGGACCATTATAGGACTCAAGTGTTCTGATGATATTCACAGGTCAGAATCCTCCTGTTTTACATGCTTTACATGAAGCTGTGAGGTTTGAACTAAATAAAATTTCACCAACTCATACCAAACACCTGCTGTTTGAAGCACGGTCCTAGGTGCTGAGGGACATAGAAAGATGAAGAACACACAAGACCCTCTCTCAGAGAGCTTCCAATCTAGAAAGCAACTATATCACCAATGCAGTCACACACACATGCGCTTGAGCTTAATACTTGCTTGTTTTCTTTCTTCCTTCCCTCTCTCCCTCCCTTCCTTTCTGGATTGGATAATTTCTCAGGTCCCTCCAAACTGCAATCACAAAAAATCCAGAGTGCCAGGCATTCCTAGAACAATCCTGACCTCCAGTGGCTGCTGCCTCGGGATGCACCAAGGACTTTGCAAAGTTTCTGGATATTGGATAACCTCTCCAAAGCTGACTTTGGGATGTTCCAGGGCCTTCTGGCCATTAGACAGGAAGAGCACTTAGGTCCTCAGGTCATTACCAGACTCAATCCACTTTGAAAACTGTATAAGCCTCTCCACAGGTCCCTGAGTGACAAGAAGTGCCACCATCTTGTGATAAAGGAAAGGGGAATTCCACTGTTTTGTGCTTGCTTGCCTGCCTGTTAATTACAGTTTAAAGCACAGATAGACAAGTTAGTTATGTGAAGACTGAGAAGAAAGCTCACTTTTGATTGGTGAGGGAAGTGAAAGCATTGAGGTGCTGTTTGAGTTTAATATTAAAGGATGAAGAGAATTTCAACTGTTTCTCCACTATACTTTTTTTCTTATAAATTTCCCAGAACTTCACCAATTTTTTATTATTATTATTATTATTATTTTGGTGAGGCAATTGGTGTTAAGTGACTTGTCCAGGGTCACACAGCTAGTGTCAAGTGTCTGAGGCTACATCTGAACTCAGGTCCTCCTGACTCCAGGGCTGGTGCTCTATCCACTGCACCACCTAGCTGCCCCTCTATTTCTTTTTTTTTTTTTTTAGTGAGGCAGTTGGGGTTAAGTGACTTGCCCAGGGTCACACAGCTAGTAAGTGCTAAGTGTCTGAGGCCGGATTTGAACTCAGGTCCTCCTGAATCCAAGGCCGGTGCTCTACCCACTGTGCCACCTAGCTGCCCCTCCCTCTATTTCTTTTTAAGAGAGCAACCTATGCAACAAATTCCTCACTGTCAAGAGCAGGATCCCCAGTAAAGATACAGACTCTCCATGCCTGAACATTTTTTTTTCAAAAAAGATTGATGCTTGATGGAAATCTACTGAGGGAAATCATCTCATTTCTCTGAGATGATTCAAAAATCATAGAGTCCATCTGTGTGACCCTGGACAAGTCACTTAAGACACTTAACCCCAATTGCCTCACAAAAAAAAAAAATTTAAAAATCAGAGTCCAGAAGTAGGTTAGAGTGGATAACCTCCAAAGGGACCTTAACTCTGGAACCATAGGACTCTCTGCACAATCCCCTGGCTCAAAAAGAAGCTTTATTGGGAAAGTAAAAAGGAACAAGAAAGGAGAACACACAAAAAAAGAGCAGAATTCTTTTTTCCTTTACCCCAAGATGGTGACACTTCTTGTCACTCAGGGACCTGTGGGGAATCCTATACAGTTTTCAAAGTGGATTGAGGCTGGTAGTGACCTGAGGACCTAAGTGCTCTTCCTGTCTAATGGCCAGAAGGCCCTGGAACATCCCCAAGCCAGCTTTGGAGAGGTTATCCAATATCCAGAAACTTTGCAAAGTCCTTAGTGCATCCAGAGGTAGCAGCCATGCTCCAGTTCCTCCAGCAGCCACTGGAGGTCAGGATTGTTCTAGGAATGCCTGGCACTCTGGGTTTTGGGGGTTTTTTTGTTTGTTTGTTTTGCCTTTTGGAGGGACCTGAGAAAATTTCAACTCCAGCTATGACATTCAATTTGGTGAGCACTTTCAGAGCAACTGTTGTGTCCAGCAGTGCTGAGCACCATCAGAGATGGATGGATGGAAGGAAGGAAGGAAGGAAGGAAGGAAGGAAGGAAGGAAGGAAGGAAGGAAGGAAGGAAGGAAGGAAGGAAGGAAGGAAAGGAGGAAGGGAGGGAAGGAAGAAGGAAGGAAGGGAGAGAGGGAGGAGGAAAAAGAGAGGGAAGGAGAGATAGAGGAAAGAAAGGAAAGAAGGAGAGAAGTAAAAAAAAAGAGGGAGGGAGGGATAAATTTATCAAGCATCTACTGTATACTGGGTACTATACTATACAAATCACTTTAAAATTGTCTCATTTGGGGGCAACTAGGTGGCACAGTGGATAAAGCACTGGACTTGGATTCAGGAGTACCTGAGTTCAAATTTGGCCTCAGACACTTGATACTTACTAGCTGTGTGACCCTGGGCAAATCACTTAACCCCTATTGCCTCACAAAAACAAAAACAAAACCACCAAAAATAAAAATTGTCTCATTTGATCCTCACAACAACCCTGGAAGGCAGGTGCTATTATTAGTCCAATTTTTTTAATTGAGGAAACAGAGGTAAAAAGAGGCTAAGTGATTTACCCAGGATCACACAGCTAGTAAGTGTCTGAGGCTAGATTTGAACTTGGGTCTTCCTGAGGCCCAGATCTCTAAGCACTTCACCACCTAGCTTCTGTGTGGGGTATGGTACCTGCTGTCACAGAACTCCTGATCTAGCTGGAAAGACATGATTATAGTAAAAAAGCTTATAATTTATTGATGACCACTCATTAGATATTTTAGACAGACTAGCTAGAATTTTAGCCTTAACACAACCCAATAAGTATTTGTTTGTTTTGGGGGGTAGGGGAGGTAATGAGGGTTAAGTGACTTGCCCAGGGTCACACAACTAGTAAGAGTCAAGTATCTGAGGCCACATTTGAACTCAGGTCCTCCTGAATCCAGGAGTGCTTTATCCACTGTGCCACCTAGCTGCCCCAACCCAATAAGCACTAATTTAAGCCTCTATCACTGGCCAAAGACAAAAGGGAAAAATAGCCCCTCCCCTCAAGTAACTAACTCTCTCCTAGATTAGGACTTCTTAAACTTTTTTCCACTCATGACCCCTTTTCTCCCTAGAAATTTTTACATGACCCTGGGCATTTAGGTGTATAAAAGTTATATGTAACCTTTTACTGTTGCCAAATTGTTCGCGACCCCCACATTCAGTTATTCAACCCCATATGGGGTTGTGAACAACAGTTTAAGAATCTAGGCCTAAAGAAATATATCCTGTACATAGTGATGTCTATGGAGAATGTCTCCTGGATCAGGAAGCTATAGTAATGGTATAGGTAAGAGAGTTTGAAGGCCAGAACTAGGATGAGGCTTGTGTGAATGGAGAGAGAGAGGTAGGAAAGGTATTATATTATAGAAGTAGAACCAGTTGTGTGGGAGTGTGGATGACAACAGATATTGTTACGGCACATTTGACACAGAAAATATTCAGCCAGGTACTCAAGGTGGAGAGAGAGAGTTTATTACGCACAGGTCCAAGGTGGGGGTCAAACCTCCAACAAGGGGCCCTGAATCTTGTAGCCCAGTTGGTTATATACAAAAAGAGTAGGTATGGTATAGTGATATAGTCATCATTACAGGACAGCAAGATACATACAAGTATATCAAACAAGGATGAGGTCAGCGATTACCTTACAAAGGACAAAGTAGAGACAAGCCTGCAGCTACAACAAGGCCAGGGCCTGTCTGAGACAGACAAGGTCAGACAAGGTCAGAGCCTATGTGTGATTTTCCACATCAATATGACTGACTGAAGGATGGAGGTATCCCTTAGAGAAATAAGGAAATTATAATAAAGGTGGTTTTAGTCTCTTAAAAAAAAACCTTTTTTTGGGCAAGGCAAGTGACTTGCCAGGGTCACACAGCTAGTAAGTATCAAGTGTCTGAGGTCAGATTTGAACTCAGGTCCTCCTGACTCCAGGGCTGGTGCTCTAAGATGCCCCAGTTTTTATTCTTTTAGGGAAGGATATGGAGGGTGGGGGTGGGGAACAACATAAAATGAGTCTTTTCTTTAATGTCTAATGGGGCAGTGGCCTTGAGCCACAAACCAGGGTAAAAATTTCTTTTTGACACATAGAAGTTTTATAGTAGTGTTTGTTAAATAGTAAGGGATTCAAATCCCTGATAGGTTGAACTTCCAGGAAAAGTTGGTCTTTTGTCCATTTCTGAAGCAATCCCTCTCATTCTGTTATCCTCTAACTGGTAAAGTCCAGTCCTCTGTGTCCCCAGGATTCCCTTGTGTCATTTTCCCATACACACTTTCTTTATCTTTTTTTTAAAGTACAATTCGAAGCATGGTCAATAGTTCTTTAAAATAGCAGAAACTCTCTAGATATCGGTGTCAGACACTTTTTCACCAAACAATTCTGTTGGTTTAAAATGAGCTGAATATGGGGTAAAAAGAGCTGTCTTGGGGGCAGCTAGATGGCGCAGTGGATAGAGCACCGGCCCTGGATTCAGGAGTACCTGGGTTCAAATCCGGCTTCAGACACTTAACACTTACTAGCTGTGTGACCTTGGGCAAGTCACTTAACCCCAATTGCCTCAAAAAAGAAAAAAAAAAAGAGCTGTCTTGGGGGCAGGATGCATAGGAGGTATGGTCTATGTCCTCTGTCCAGAAGTTGTATCCAGAAGTTGGCATTCCTGGGCAGGTGAGGTGGACTCTGTACCCAATTCTAGAGGGGATAAGTAGGATGGGGGTAGAGTACAAAATGATGAGGGCAGGAGGTCATGTGAAAGACTGAAACCAGACCAACAGGCAAGAGAGGAGATCCCATTTGCCCCCCTGCTTTCTGCTTCTCAGGTGGAATGTGTCAGTCCACCGGATGCCTTGGACCCATTCAAGGGTCACCCCATGTACTTTCAACCCTGAGGCAGAGACTGGATCAACTGTGAAGTGGAATGGAATTAGGGTCAAATTGATCTTGAGTCCTCCCAAAAGAATTACAAGACTCAGTGACTCAGTTTCCCAAGTTTTATTGCAATACTGTGGGTGACCACAGGGAGAGAACCAGAATAGTGGAAAGGTAACTCTCGAATAGTGAAAGACAGTTATAGTTATAGTATGGATAAATTGATTATCAGTCTCATTATAATAATCTCCACCTTAGGGGAGGGTTTATCCTAATTTGGAGTTCCTGGGGTCCTAAGCCAACCACCAAGGCGGGTACCTTTTTCAATAGAGGTATGTTTTGGGGGTTTACACGTCATAAGGTGAATCTGGGGATAAATTTGGCCTTTTCTGCACATGTCAAAACATCTTCATTTTGGGGGCAGCTAGGTGGCGCAGTGGATAGAGTACCGGCCCTGGAGTCAGGAGTACCTGAGTTCAAATCCAGCCTCAGACACTTAACACTTACTAGCTGTGTGACCCTGGGCAAGTCACTTAACCCCAATTGCCTCACTAAAAAAAAAAAAAATCTTCATTTTTCATTTATTTCTAGTCTAAGTTTCTATAGCCTGTCATAGGTCTTCATGGCCTAGCTCCCTCTGTTCCTGTATTGTGGGTAAGAGAACCTAGCATCCTGATTTGTAAGTTATCCATTAACTGAGGTTTGACTCCCTTTGAGAGAAAGTTTGGGTCTTGGGTTTTTCTGTTAACCCCTTTTTTGCCTCCTACATCAAGCTGGACATGTCAGTGAACTATTCAGGTTCTATCTACTCTTGGGGATGTCACTGAGGATGGGGTCACAGCCACATTATTGTCCCTCACTACCCAGGAATATACACATCTGGCCTCCCTCAAAGTTATACCTATAACCCCCAGCACCCATTAAGTAACAGAGCAATTCTGGAGTGGTTTGCCATTTCCTTCTCCAGCTCATTTTAGAGATGAGGAAACTGAACTAAACAGGGTGAAGTGATTTGCCCAGGGTCACACAGGTAGGAAGTGTCTGAGATCAGATTTGAACTCAAGAAGTCTGTCTGACTCCAGACCCGGCACTCCATTCACTGTTCAACTTAGCTGTTCCAGTTGACATTAGATGGAAGATTGGGTGGGGGAGGTGGACCCCAGAATAACTGAAATTCAGAGATAGACTGGGACCTTTCCCAATTAAAGTCCTTTTCTTCAAGTAGTTGCTTTAGGGCTAGGTATGTATATCAGGCTCTGATATATCCCAGTTCTTTATTATTCCTCCTAGCTTTTAATCCCTTCCCTTAGTTATTCCTCCTAGTTTTTAAGGAGGGTCTTCCTTGATATGCAACTTCCTGGGTGGAAGAGAAACTCTTTGGTTCAAAGATCCTTTCTTTAAATAGGTTTATTTCTCAAACCCTTTCTTTTCAGAATAACTGAAATTCAGAGATAGACTGGGACCTTTCCCAATTAATGTCCTTTTCTTCAAGTAGTTGCTTTAGGGCTAGGTATGTATATCAGGCTCTGATATATCCCAGTTCTTTATTATTCCTCCTAGTTTTTAATCCCTTCCCTTTCTCTGATTTCTGTTTTTCCTTTCTCCCCTTTTGCTGTGTTCTTCTTTATGTATATACTTCTCCTTTGACCAATTTAGATGAGTGAGGTTCAAGTTTTAGCCCCTCTTCCATATGTTCCTTTTTTTTTTTTAAAGAGAGTTCTCTTTGTGTAGGGCTACTAGGTGGTACAGTGAAGAGAGTGCTGTCCCTGCAGTCAGAAAGACCTGAATTCAAATCCAATGAAAATCTGCTGTCTTTTTAAGCCTTGGCTTCTTCAACTGTATAATAAGGTAGTTGGACTAGATGACCTCCAAGGTTTCCTCCTTGTTTCATAACAGCATTCCAGGCCACCAATGGAGTGAAGCATGACTGTGCTTTCTCCCATGAAAAGGGCTGCTATAAATATTTTTGAACATTAGGTCCTTTCCTCCCTTTTTTAATGATTTCTTTAGAATGCAGACCTAGTAGTGGTATTGCTGGATCAAAGAGCATGCACAGTTTTATAGCCCTTTGCACATATTTCCAAATTGCTCTCCAGAATGGTTGGATCAGTTCACAACTCCACCAGCAGTGCATTAGTGTCCCAATTTTCCTACATCCTCTCCAACATTTATCATTTTCTTTTTTTGTCATATTAGCCAATCTGACAGCTGTGAGGATCCAAAGCTTTTTAGCACAGTGTGTTCAGTGATGTTGTCAGTTTTCTTCAAAGAGAAGAAAACAGCATCAAGGTCACCTCTCTTATGGTTCTGTGAGTCTCTCAGGGGATAGCTAGCATTCAACTGTTAGATTCACTGGTTATGTTGTGGGAAATTCCAATAGAGAAACCCAAATGGCACTCAGGAATAAGGAAGAGCAGTTTATTGACATGCCGGCCCAAAGCAGAGTAGCCTCTGATACTCTGGGCCCCGAACAAGTGTCCAAGCTGCATTTTTATATCTCTTAGTTGTGCAATGCATGCAGGTTTTCACAGGTACATTGTGGTGAGTTACTTGGCAGACAGGAAGGCATATTTCAGTAAACAGAGGCATAAGTCAGGAAGTTGGTACTAAACCACAGACTTCAGGGGAACAAACAGTATGTTCTATTTTCATTTTGGGGTCTCAGCTCGGGCCTCAGTTTTATCCCCTGTACTTTCCCATATTATTGCCCCCTTTGATGCCCCCTCTATACCCCCCAGGTTCTAGAGGGGCATCATCTAGGGCCCGCTTTGATCTCCCCACTCCCTCCAGTTCAGGGGACACAGCCATAACTGGGGAAACAAAGTCTGAGTCAGCATAGACAGTTGGGGAACCAGGAAAATGATAAGGCAGTTATTCAGGCAAAACAGATATATAGCAAGTGCGAATTTACAGAGGAGGAAAATCAAAATGGTTAAATGAGTCTCTTGCATTAGCACAGGGGTCTTGGGAAAGCTGTCTACATCGGGCAGTCGTCCCCTTCTGGGCCAACGGCCTGCTGGCAGGGTCCCACTGCTCCTTCATGATCTGAAGTTTGTTGGGGCGATCAGGAACCAACTCGCATCTCCACCTGTCACTGGCAGCTGAGACTTCTTCACTCTGGAATGATGGACCCAGGGAATGATACCTGCAACTTTAAGAGAGGCGGGGGTGACAGGAACCATTGTGTGGGGGCCCATCCAAATAAGTTGGAGGGGTTCCTTCTTCCAATCCTTGACCCAGACCTGGTCTCCTAGCTGGAAATGATGCACTGGGTAGCCAAGGGGTATAGGTTCCCTTTCTAGAACTGTTCTGTGTAGTCGGGCTAAAGTCTTCCCTAGCTGGACCAAGGCTGCATCCTGGGTGAGTTCTCCTATGGCTTTGGAATCATGGAGAGCCCTGGTGAGTGGGGGTAGTCTCCCAAATAGGAGCTCATAAGGGGAGTATCCTATGACTCCTGATGGGCATCTAACTCTAAGAGGGCAAGGGGTAGCATGTCTACCCAATGCAGACTGGTCTCTTGACAGAATTTAGCTAGGGTAGACTTAAGGGTCCTGTTCATATGCTCCACTTTCCTTGAGCTCTGAGGTCTGTGAGCAGTATGCAATTTCCACTTGATTGCCAGACCCTGCACCATGGTGGCCACGAAAGCAGGGCCATTGTCACTCCCAGTCGTTAGGGGTGGGCCATAATGGGGTAGAATCTCTCAGAGAAGGGCTCTAACCACTTCTGCTGCTTCTTCTGTTCAGGTTAGAAAAGCCTCATCCCAGCTGGTGAAGGTGCAGATCAAAACCAAAAGATATTTGTAGTCTCTGCAGGCTTTAATCTCCGTGAAGTCTACTACCAAGTCCTGGAAAGGGGCTGTCCCTGCTGACTGAACCCCCTGAGGTTTATTGGGGCCCTGCCTGGGGTTATTCTTAGTGCAAGTCTGGCATTGCAGGCTGGCAGAGGCACACAAGGAGGCCATCTTAGTGGCATAGCAATATTTCTGAAGCATGGCTTCTAGGGCAGTCTTCCCCAAGTGGGTGAGAACATGCTGCTGCTGGTGAATGAAAGCACATGCGTCCTTCCAAGGGATAAAGAGGCACCTGTCTGGGAGCACCCAATTCCCAGTGGTGTTCTGTTGTGCCCCCTCCTTTTGAGCCCAGCCTACCTCCTCGGGGGTGTAGGCTAGGGCTTCAGTTCCAGTTTCTACTGGTGCTGATTCCCCCCTTTGCACAAGGACGTAACCCTCCCTGGTGCCAGCCAATTCTGCTGCCTGCCAGGCTGTCCTGTCAGCAAGATTGTTCCCTTTTATGATGGGATCATTCCCAACCTGATGGCCTCGGCAATGAATGACTGAGACCAATCTGGGTTTCCAGACAGCCTCAAGAAGTTGCAGGATTTCAGACTGGTTTTTTTTTTGTTGTTTTGTTTTTTGTTTTTTTTTTGGTGGGGCAATGGGGGTTAAGTGACTTTCCCAGGGTCACACAGCTGGTAAGTGTCAAGTGTCTGAGGCTGGATTTGAACTCAGGTACTCCTGAATCCAGGGTCAGTGCTCTATCCACTGCGCCACCTAGCTGCCCCTCAGACTGGTTTTTAATATGCTTGCCCCCAAAGGAAGGAGTCCCCGCTCCTTGTAGATGGCCCCGTGGGGGGTTGCAAAAGCATACCATGAGTCAGTATAGATGTCACTGACATGTCCTCTGCCAGTTGCAGGGCACGTATGAGGGCCCATAGTTCTGCCCTCTGGGCTGACCACCCCTGAGGCCTCCATTACTGCCTCCTGGGTAACAATGGCATACCCTGCCAGTCGTTCACCATCCCTCATGAAGCTGCTCCCGTTGGTGAAGAGTTGGATGTCAGGGTTAGGCAGGGGGTGATCAGACAGGTCTTGTCTGCTACAGTGAATTTCCTCTATGACCTCGGCACCGTCATGTTCGGGGGGCCCTGCTCGGTGGGCAAGAAAGTGGCAGGCTTCAGGGTCTTAACTGTCTCAACCCAAACTCAGGGGTTTTCACGTAGGAGCCCCTGATACTGGGCCAGCCGTGGGTTAGATATCTACCAGTGGCCATGGGAATTCATGAGGGCGATGACACAGTGAGGGACCCTAACGTGGATAGTCTGTCCCAAGGTTAGTTTATCAGCTTCTTTGACAAGGAGGACAGTAGCTGCCAGAGCCCTCAGGCAGGGAGGCCGTCCTGCTGACACGGGATCAAGGTGCTTGGATAGGTAGGCAATGGGCTTCTCCCATGGCCCAGTAGTCTGAGTAAGGACCCCCAGGGCAACTTTGTTCTTCTCAGTAACAAATAGAGTAAAAGACCTGGAGACATCAGGGAGACCTAATGCAGGGGCCTGTGTGAGTAGGCGCTTAATTTCTCTGAAAGCTTGCTCTTACACCTCCCCTCAAAGTAGGGGTTCCTGCTCCGGTCCCGAGAAGGCCTCATACAGGGGTTTGGTGAGCTGGGCAAACCCTGGCATCTAGATGTGACAGTATCTGGCTGCCCCAAGGAATTCACAGAGCTGCCTCTTGGTCCTTGGCATGGGAATGTTGAGAATGACTTTTCTTTTCTTTTTCTTTTTCTTTTTTTTTTTTGTGAGGCACTTGGGGTTAAGTTACTTGCACAAGCTAGTAAGTGTTAAGTGTCTGAAGCTGGATTTGAACTCAGGTCCTCCTGAATCCAGAGCCAGTGCTCTACCCACTGTGCCACCTAGCTGCCCTGAGAATGACTTTTACCCTCTCTACACCCAAAGTTCGGTGGCCCTGTATAACAAGGAACCCCAAATACTTACCTGGGTTTGGCAGATCTGGGCTTTCTTCCTGGGAACCTTGTACCCTACTTTAGAGAGGAGATCCAGCAGGGCCAGGGTTCCCATCCAGCACTGGTCTCATGTAGATCCGGCAAGGAGGAGGTCATCTACATACTGGATCAAGGTGCAACCAAGCTCCTGCCGAGGGAATGCCTAGAGATCCCGTGCCAGAGCTTCCCCCAAAAGAGTGGGGGAGTTCTTGAATCCTTGCAGAAGGCGAATCCAGGTTAGCTGGGTTTTTCAGCCTGAGTCAGGGTCCTCCCACTCAAAGGCAAACAGGGGGATGACTGGCTGGGGCGATTCGCAGGCAGAAGAAAGCATCCCTGAGATCCAAGCACACGAACCAGGCAGCCACAGGAGGTATCTGGGCCAATAGGGTGTTGGGGTTAGGAACCACTGGGTGGACCGTGATGGTGACACTATTGAGTGTGGAAGATGGAAGAAGGAGGTCTATCATGGCCTGGGGCTTCTCAGAGTAGGGAGGGGTATGGTTTTTCCAATTCAGGAGGTCAGTGGTGGTGAAGGGCTGATAATAGAAGACAGACCCGTCTGGTTGGTAAATCCCATCTGGGTTCTCTCAGCCCTGCCTCAGGGTCTCTCGGAGGGGCATCTGGAAGGCAGGTCTGGCCTTGGCTACATCAAGGGGACTCTGTCCCCCTCTCTGGTCTGGGGAAAGGGCCGGAGGAAGTGAAGGAGATGAGGGACAGAGAGGGAGGGAGTCTCATAGGGAGCCAGAGGCTGATAGAGTTTTGGATTCTGGGGTGGTGGTGGTGAAGCCGAGATATACGGGGGAGGCTCATCTTCTGGTGCCCCCTGTAATATGACTGGCTTGTGGGGGTCCGACCCTGATGCCTGGCCAACAAAAATCCTAGCCTGTCCCTGTGCTCCCTTATGCATCTGAACCCACGGGGGCTTGGTGCGGACAACTTCCAACCAGGAGTCTATATAGGGGAACCGGTCTGGGTGCTCGGGTTGGTCTGTGAAACCAGCTACCGCCCTGTAAACTGCTCTGGTGATTTCTGGGTCTAGAGTTCCCTCTGAGGGCCATCCCACATTGAATGTGGGCCATTCCAAAGTGCACAAGGTTCGGAGACACCACGGAGTCATCTTGACTCCATAATCTCCCCTGAACCCTTTCTTAAAATTCCTAATCATACAATCCAAGACTGTATGCTGAGACTGAGTCCCACCCATGAGGAAAGGACAGAATGTAAGGTGTCGCAGAGAGAGAAGGGATGGGGTGCTCACAGAGCCAGGTGCCTTTCCGCTTGGTCCCGAGACAGGGAAGGCCCACCCAGACTCTGTAGCTTTGGGCCGTGGAGCCAAAACACACACACATACACACACACTCACAGAATCAAACAGAAATTAAACAATCCCATCCAAATGGTGAGCCCTGAACCTGAACTGGGAGGTGATCAGTCTCCCCTCCGCCTTTGGCGGGCCTGACTACATACGCAGCACCCCGGGGGCCTTACCTTACCGGTGTCTTCCAGGAGCCCAGTTCCAAATTCCAAGCGAGCCGGGTCGATGGAGTAGCTAAAGTCCCGGGATTGCCGCTCCCGGAAGAGAGTCCTGCTAACAGGGTGCAGGTGGCGCCACTTCTATTCAGGGGCAGGTGTCCCGGGGCTTGCAACTCTCCGTTCCTCACCGGAGGCTATCCAATACAGCCTACCTGAGTGGGTTTCCTGGCCAATCACACCAAATGTTGTGGGAAATTCCGACGGAGAAACCCAAACGGCACTCAGGAATAAGGAAGAGCACCGGCCCAAAGCAGAGTCGCCTCGGATACTCTGGGCCGGAACAAGTGTCCTAGCTGCATTTTTATATCTCTTAGGCATGAAATGCATGCAGGTTTTCACAGGTACATTGTGGTGAGTTACTTGGCAGACAGGAAGGCATATATCAGTGAACACAGGCATAAGTCAGGAAGTTGGTACTAAACCACGGACTTCAGGGGGACAAACAGCATGTTCTACTTTCATTCTGGGGTCTCAGCTCAGGTCTCAGTTTTATCCCCTGTACTTTCCCATGTTAGTTATACTGTTATTCCATGCTGCTGTTGGGTAATCAAAGGATGCAATTTGACCCGTGGCAATTTAAGTCTGTGTAATAAGGAGTCATGTCATAAATGACTTCTATTTCAAAAGAGGAGAGAATGAATGGATATGGGGAAGAGAAGAGAAGGAGCAAAGAAAAGAAATAGGAATATTAGGGGAGAGGGGACTTTAGATTTTATATGGTGATTTTGGTGGTGTAGCAAACTCCCTCCATCAACACAGATCAGTAATGCACAGCCCACGAGGGTTGTCTGAGGTACCAAGAGATAAGATTCAAAGTCTCCTCCTGGATAGACTGTTCATATGTCATTTGTTTAATGCAGGATTCAGACTGTTTGGGCTTAGAATCACAGAATGACTGAACTGAAGAGGAGTTTAGAGATCCCCATAGAAATGGATCCCTCTTGGCAGCATATTGACTCAGAAAACTTCAAATTAATATTATTTGGGTTGTATTGTATTTTTTTGTTTGTGTGTGTGTGTGTGTGTGTGTGTGTGAGAGAGAGAGAGAGAGAGAGAGAGAGAGAGAGAGAGTTGGGGTTAAGTGACTTGCCCAGGGTCACACAGCTAGTAAGTGTAAAATGTCTGAGACTGGATTTGAACTCAGGTCCTCCTGAATCCAGGGCCAGTGCTCTATCCACTGCACCACCTAGCTGCCTCTGTATTGTATTTTTATTGATTTTAAGTATTTTCAATCTGGTTCAGGTGACAAGGACTGGAATTCTGACACCTGTGGTCCAATACAACCCCCATATTTTACAAATGTAGATATTAAGATGCTCAAAATAAGCCCTGACCATCATTCCAGATGTTTCTTGTTTGTAGCATGGCTTGGGGGCTGAAAACTCTTATCATAGTCTAGGCCTGAGATAGGCAATCCCGAGTCAGGTCTGTGGCTTCAGGAAAGAAAAGGAAGGGAACAATCATGAGAAAGATTATAGGGAGAAAAAGATAGGATTTGGCAATGGAGTGGAGTCATTTCTTGTTCTGTTGGGCCATTGAAATCTCTCATTCTTTTGGAAGAAAACAGGGGAGGTGATAGAGGTGGTCTTGGCCTGGCTCTTCCTGGGGAAGAGGAAATAGTCAGAGATCCATGTTCTAAGATGATATTAAAGCACCTTGCACAATCAGTGCTACATTGCAGCAATATAGTGATGAATACAAAATGGGAACTGGTCCCCAAATCAATTCTATGTATTTTTGGAATGTAGTTAAGAATGTATGTATGGGGGGCAGCTAGGTGGCACAATGGATAGAGCACCGGCCCTGGAGTCAGGAGTACCTGAGTTCAAATCCAGCCTCAGACACTTGACACTTACTAGCTGTGTGACCTTGGGCAAGTCACTTAAGCCTGATTGCCCCACAAAAAAAAAAAAAGTATGTATGTATGAGTGTGCTAAGAATTCATAATATTTTCTTTCTTTCTTTTTTTTTTTTTTTTTTTAGTGAGGCAATCAGGGTTAAGTGACTCACCCAGAGTCACACAGCTAGTAAGTGTCTGAGGTCAGATTTGAACTCAGGTCCTCTTGACTCCAGGGCCAGTGCTCTATCCACTGCGCCACCTAGCTGCCCCAGAATTCATAATATTTTCAAAAGAAGAATGAAGAAACCCTTGTGAAGCTCCTTCAGAAGGAGCTGGAAAGTGAATCCTACTTATCCTTCTGCTCAGCTTCTTTCTGCTTCCTAATCCAGGAAGCATTTCATAATGCCTCCTAAGAATGGTGGGGGTCCCACAGAAGAGGATAAAGTTATCCCACTGTACATAGTGATGCACAAATTAGTCTAGTCCTCACTGACTTTGCTGCCTTCCTGGTACACATTTTTCCTTTCTCCTATTATACTTTAGGGGGGCGGGGAAAGGGAAAATAAATGAAAATAAATGGTTTCTGAAAAGACTTTCTCCCCTTTCCGTCCTATTATAGCAGAGCACTTGGCACATTGTGCCAGATAAATCCTCATTAAAAAAATAATTTCCTCCCCCCAATTTTTAACATTTGTTGTTTTTTTGTTCTTAATAGTATTTTATTTTTCCAATTACATGTAAAGATCGTTTTCAACATTCATTTTTGTAAGATTTTGAGTTTCAAATCTCTCCCACCTTCTCTTCCCTCCCTCCCTCCCTCCTTCCTTCCAAAGCCAGCAATCTGATATAGATTATACATTACAATCATGTTAAACATATTTCCACATTAGTCAAGTTGTGAGAGAATCAGAACAAAAGGGGAAAAAACCACACACACAAGAAGAAATAACAACAAAAAAGCAAAAACAGAAGTGAAAATAGTATGCTTCAATCTGTATTCAGACCCCATAGTTCTTTTTCTAGATGTGGAGAATATTTTCCATCATGAGTTCTTTGGAATTGTCTTGGATCACTGCACTGCTGAGAAGAGTTAAGTCTATCAAAGTTGATCATCATACAATGTTGTTGATAGTGAGTACAATGTTCTCCTAGTTCTGCTTACTTCACTCAGCATCAATTCATGTAAGTCTACCTGCTCATCATTTCTTACAGCACAATGGTATTCCATTACATTAGTATACCACAACTTGTTCAGCCATTCCCCAAGTGATGAGCATTACCTCAGTTTCCTATTTGTTGCCAGCACAAAAACAGTTCCTATAAATATTTTTGTACAACATAGGCCTTCTTCCCTTTTCTTTGATCTCTTTGGGACACAGATCTACCAGTGGTATTGCTGGATCAAAGAGTATGCAGTTTTATAGCCCTTTCAATATAGTTCCAAATTGCTCTCCAGAATGGTTGGATCAGTTCACAACTCCACCAACAATGCATTAGTATCCCAACTTTCCCACATCCCCTCCAACATTTGTCATTTACCTTTTTTTTTTAATCACAGATAATCTGATAGGTGTAAAATCCTCATTGACTTCTGATTATGTCAATAGGGACTTAGAATGGAAGCCTTCCTGGGGATAGCAGTTTTCCTATACTAGACTATCATGGCCCCATTGGTTCACCATCACTATGGTCAATGTTGTATGTATGTATTTTTTTCTGAGAGTAAAGAGAGCTTTTTACTTATCATTCATGTTGTCTCCTTCATTCTCCTTTATAAACAAGAACATATTCAATGAGTATTTTAAGGGGTGTAGTAGTTATTTAGCAGAACCCAAGAAACTGTATGTCAGATCATTGAATTTTTATTTGCTTTTGGTTTTTTTTGTGGAGCAATGAGGGTTAAGTGACTTCCCCAGAGTCACACAGCTAGTGTCAAGTGTCTGAAGCTGGATTTGAACTCAGATCCTCCTGAATCCAAGTCCAGTGCTTTATCCACTGCGCCACCTAGCTGCCCCTTGTCTATCAGATCAAATACATGACTTTAGCATGAAACTTTATGGTGGTATGAGCCAAGGAACCACTCAGAAATTTGATTTCCTCCCATGTAAAACTGGGATAATTATACTTACAATACCTACCTGACAAGGTTATTGTAAAGATCACTTTTATAAATAAGCAGGCAGATGGTACAGTGGATAAAACATTAGACCTGGAGTCAGGAAAACATGTCATGGCCCAAATTTGGCCTCTGACATCATTTATGAGCTGTGTGACCCTAGGCAAGTCACCTAAAATCTCTTTGCCTCAATTTCTTCAGGTATAAAATGAGGATAGCACCTACCTCTTAGAGTTCTTGTGAGGATAAAATGAGATAACACTTGTAAAACCCTTTGCAAACCTTAGAACATTAGATAAATGCTAGCAATCAATATCGTTATTATTATTCTCTGTAAATTAATCTGGAAACTGGGAGGGTGAATTTCTTCCCTTCTAGTTAGTTTTTTCCCATCATAATCCTTTGACCCCTTGTTGTAGAGTGGAAGTAAACCTGGGTTCTTGGAGAATTGATCAAAACAAACCAAATGGGTAAAGTACTTTACAAACTTGAATGCCCTATCCAAAAATTAGCTATTGTGTTATTTTTAATCATCTTAATCTTCATCATTTGTTAAAGGCTAGGAGGTTAGAGCACAACACATGCCCTCCCAGGGACAGAATCGCGCGTGTGTGCGTGTGCGCGTGCGCGTGTGAGAGAGAGAGAGAGAGAGAGAGAGAGAGAGAGAGAGAGAATGAATGAGACAGAGACAGAGAGAGACAGAGATTTAGAACTAGCCAGAGCCTGTAAACACTTGGGGATTCACCTTTTTTGGCCATACCAACTGATAATTAAGATTCCCTATGAAGTCAGTGGTTCCTAACTGTGAAGTTGAAATGTTGATTTTGTATTTTATATTCAGCTCTCTAACTCTATTCTACATTTGACCCAAAACCCAAAACCTAAACCTCTTCTTTGTCTGTCTTTCTCTGAGTTATGACCAAAGGGTTAAAGTACAATCACTGTTAATTAAAGAGAAACTCTGAGCAAGAGTTTAGAAGTGCAACCCCATTTGGGGTTTTCTTGGCAAAGATACTGGAGGTGGTTTTGCCATTTCCTGCTCCAGGTGTTTGAAAGATGAGGAAACAGGCAAACAAGGTTAAGTGAGTTGCCCACAGTCACACAGCTAGAAATTGTTGGAGGCCAGATCTGAACTCAGGAACTTGAGTCTTCCTGACTCCAGGCCTGACATTCTATTCAGTGCCCCACGAAGCTGCCTTATTCTCTCATAAAGCATTCTAATTCTATGGAAATTGTTATCTCAGCAACACCTGCAAATAACTCCTGTCAAGGAAAATCTGATATTCCACATAACTTGCCTTGAAAAGCAAGACTAGGGGGCGGCTGGGTGGCACAATGGATAGAGCACCAGCCCTGGATTCAGGAGGACCTGAGTTCAAATTTGACCTCAGACACTTAACACACTTACTATCTGTGTGACACTGGGCAAGTCACTTAACCCCAAACGCCTCACCAAAAAATAAACAAACAAAAAATACTGTTATGACTTTCTGGGAAGTTGGGGGAAAAGGGATGCTAGGGATAACTATGATGATGTAAAAAAGACATCAAGTAAAAAATTAAAAAAACAAACATCATTAAAATTAAGAGATAGGAGAGGATATCCCCAACTCACCCATTCCTGGAAGTAGAAGGCCTGTGTCATGCAGATTGTTTTCAGACTTTTTCAAAGTGTTGATAAAGTATGCACATTTTTTCTTCTTTTTTTTTTTTCTAAAAAAATACTACTTGCTATACAGGATAGCTCTGTGGGAGGTGGCAGGAAGAAGGGGATGGCATAACTGGAGGAAAACTATGAAGATGTTTTTAAAAAGACAGCAATAAAAACTTTAAAAATAAAATACAACACAGCTTCAGTTTGTTCTCAGGCTGATCTAAAATTACCAAAAAGATCAGACCATTTATCATTTGCAAAAATCAAAGTTAATTTATGATCTCTATATAATCTCAGGTCAATACAGTACAAAAAAAGGCTGTTCCTTGTCAGTTTCAAAATTCTGTTTAGTTCCTAGAACAATCTTGACCTCTAGTGGCTGCCTGAGGAACTGGAGCATGGCTGCTCCCTCTGGATGCACTACGGACTTTGCAAAGTTTCTGGATATTGGATAACCACCTCTCCAAAGCTGGCTTGGGATGTTCCAAGGCCTTCTGGCCATTAGACAAGAGCACTTAGGTCCTCAGGTCATTACCAGCCTCAATCCACTTTGAAAACTGTATAGGATTCCCCACAGATCCCTGAGTGACAAGAAGTGTCACCATCTTGCGATAAAGGAAAGCAGTCCAAATGGATCTTTGACTTTAATATTAAAAAACATAGGAGCAGCTAGGTGGTGCAGTGGATAAAACACCAGCCCCGGATTCAAGAGGACCTGAGTTCAAATCCAGCCTCAGACACTTGACACTTACTAGCTGTGTGACCCTGGGCAAGTCACTTAACCCCAATTGCCTCACAAAAAATAAACAAAACAAAAACCAAAAATGAATGTCAAAAGTTGTCTTATGGGAACAGCTAGATGGGGCAGTGGATAAAGCACCAGCCCTGGATTCAGGAGTGCCTGAGTTCAAATCCCGGCCTCAGACACTTGACACTTACTAGCTGTGTGACCCTGGGCAAGTCACTTACCCCTCATTGCCCAGCAAAACAAAAACAAAAACTTGTCTTCACCTATAATTGGGAAAATCTGGAGGTTTTACCTCACACCCTGTAAAATGGCAAAGAATAAAAATTGTAATAGCATTGGAAGAGCTGTGGAATGATAGGCACACTGTAGTGGGCTTGTAAATCAGTTCAACTATTTTGGAAAGCAATTTGAAATTATGCAAATAAAGTGATTAAAATGTTGACATCCTTTGAACAGGAGAGATTCCATTAGCTGAACTTACACATCAAGGAAGTCATTGATAAGAAGAATGTTCTCATATGCTTTCTGTGATAACAAAGACTTGGAAACAAAGTAGATGTCCATCAAATGGTGAATGGCTAAAAAAAATAGTGGTACCTGAATATAATAGAATGTGATTGTGTTATAAAAAATGAGTGGCCACAAATACAGAGAAGCATGGAAATACATATATGAACTGATGCAGAGTGAAGTATGCAGAGCCAAGAAAATATACACAATAACTACAACCTAAATGGAAAAAAACAAAAAACAAACAACCACCACCATACACCAAAAAAAGTGAATGCAACAACAAAATTATAAAGATTGAACAAAACTCAAGTAAATAAATGAAGGGATGCTAGGTGGCGCAGTGTATAAGAACACCAGCCCTAGAATCAGGAGTACCCAAATTCAACTCTAACCTCAGAAACTAACTAGCTGTGTGACCCTGGGCAAGTCACTTAACCCTCATTGCCCCACAAAAAACAAAACAAAACAAAAAAACAATAGTTATTTAAAAGCCACGTGGTTTTCAGGCGGTCTATTGAACAATTTTATGTTGTATGAAAATGATTGTTCCTACTTGCCCAGCCTCAGATGCTATTTTTTGAAAGTTATATTGACTCAGTTATTCATTGTTTTCAGTCCTGCTTATCAATCAGTGTGCAGGGAGGCTCTCCTTGGGAAGGAGATACTAAGCCTGAAGCTTTTTGTATTACCTGCTCTTTGTCAGGTACCCTTATCTATAAATTGTCTACTTCTAGTTACCTTAAGAAACTGAGATTCAAGGATCTAACCTCTTTTGCTGAGGAAGACCTATTGGGATTGTCTGAAAGTTAATCTATAAAAGCCATCCCCACCTTGAAGTCATTGATGATTTCTATCGATCTTCCCTTCAATGTGTTGCTACCTAAACATATACTTAGAAGAAAATCCTTTTAATTCTCTTTGTCCTGAGTTTTGACATTAATCAGGGTGAAAGCCCAAATGAAGAATTTCTTTCACCACCATCCATCCACTCCTATCTCCAATCCCCAATACTTCTTGGCCAACTCTTCCTATTATTTCTTTTTTTTTTTTTAAATTTATTTTTTGCAGGGCAACGGGGGTTAAGTGACTTGCCCAGGGTCACATAGCTAGTAAGTGTTAAGTGTCTGAGGCCGGATTTGAACTCAGGTACTCCTGAATCCAGGGCCGGTGCTTTAACCACTGCGCCATCTAGCTGCCCCCCCTATTATTTCTTGAAAGAAAAGTAGTTAATGCATCTTAGAACTGGAAAGGACTTGAGAGGATAAACTTTAGATAAAGTATCTAAAATGATACTTGCCCCACCTACTTTGTTGTTTCTTGTACACATCCCACCCCCATTTACTTTGTACTTACTTTGCATGTATTTTTGTATTTCCTTATCATTATATAATAGCATCTAGGTGGTTCAGTGGATAAAGTCTGAGAGCCTGGGAGTCAGGAGGGCTCCAGGAGATCAAATCTGACATCAGTTTTACTGTGTGTGTGTGTGTGTGTGACCCTGGGCAAGTCACTTAACCTTGTTTGCCTCAGTTTCCTGTAAAATGAGCTGGAGAAGGAAATGGCAAATTACTCCAGTATCTCTGCCAAGAAAACCCCAAATGGGATCATGAAGGTCAGACATGATTGAAAAAAACAACTGAACAAATCTTTGCACACCTAAGAGAATGTAAGATGACGGCAGAGGCTGTTTGATTTTGTGCTTCTCACAGAGCTGGCACATAGTGCTGCTTGAATTGATTGGATATAGTAAATTGTTCATAGTATCAAAGAATGACAGATGTTATGAGGGGAGGGACCTTGGTGGTCATCTGTCCAACTCCCTTACGATACAGTTGAAGAAGCCATGGCTTATTCAGCAGAGTACTGACAAATGTTTAACAAACCAGCTCTCTAGGTGAATGGATTCACAAAACACTTTTAAATTTAATCTGAATTAACATTTTCTCCATCACTTTCTTAATTTTAGACAACCAACAAAGTTTAGGGGTGAGATTAACAGATTTCTGAGATGTAAATAATTATGCTGAAAATTTACGAACCAACTACAAAGGCTTTGAATTTATTCCAGCTCCCTCTAGCACCCTTGTCCCACCCTTGTCCCACCCTGCTCCCACCCCCCCAGCCCCCCAGGAGAGGATAAGTGATTTGCCTACACCTATGCAAATAGCCCCCTAAAGAGCTAGGGTTTTAATCTAACCTGCAAATTCAGTAAACTCTTCTACTTCCACACAATCTTTCTAAAGACCTAAAACAAGTGAGCCTCTTCCCCTATCCAAACCCAGTCCAGTGCCCTACTAGTACCATGGACATAACTTTTAGAGAAATCATAGGGAATTGGTAAAAACCCTGAGACGATAAATAACTCCAGCAAAATAATAGGCTGTTAAATAAGGGGGCAGCTAGGTGGCGCAGTGGATAAATCACTAGCCCTGAATTCAAGAGAACCTGAGTTCAAATGAGGCCTCAGAAACTTGATACTTACTAGCTGTGTGACCCATGGCAAGTCACTTAATCCTCATTGCCCAGCAAAAAAACAAGAAATGAAGGGGAAAAAAAAGAAATGACCAGGAGGACTGATGCTGAGTGAAGTGAGTAGAACCAGAACATTGTACACAGTAATAGCAACATTGTGCGACGATCAAATGTGATAAGACGATCAAATGTGCTCTTCTCAGCAATGGTCCAAGACTCACGATAGAAAATGTTCTCCACATCCAGAGAAAGAACTATGGAGTCTGAATGCAGATTGAATGCTATTTTCACTTTGTTTTTGTGGTTTTTTCCCTTTTGTTCTGTTTCTTCTTTTATATCATGACTAATATAGAAATGTTTAACTTATCACAAATGGATAACCTATATCAGATTGCTTGCTGTTTTCAGGAGAAAGAGGGAGAAAAATTTAGAAATCAAAAGTCTTATAAAAAATGAATGTTGAAAACTATCTTTACATGTAATTAGAAAAAATAAATTTACAAAAATAAAAATATTTATAGCTCTTTTAGTAATGGCAAATGACTGGAAGCTGGGAGAGTGTTTATCAAGTGGGAAATGGTTAAACAAGCCATAGTATATCCATTCAAGCTAATTTTTTTTTGAGGCAATTGGGGTTAAGTGACTTGCCCAGGGTCACACAGCTAGTAAGTATCACGTGTCTGAGGCCAGATTTGCCACCTAGCTTCCCCACAAGCCATAGTATATCAATGTGATAGGAAAACTATGCTGAAAATGAGAGGGGCAGCTAGGTAGCACAGAGGACAGAGCCTAGAGTGAGGCAGGCCTGAGTTAAAATCTGGTCTCAGACAATTATATTGAATATAAATAACATTAATGCTAATAGAGTATATTGATTATATTCAATGAATCACTAATCTGTAATTATACACATACGTACTTATACATATACATATATATGACCTGCCCAATGCAGAAATGTTTTACTTATATATTTCTTTATATTTGTAAGAGGATTTTTAGCTTTATTTTCTTGGTTGGGTTGTGGAAGGGAAAGGCAGTCATTTTTCTGTTCCTTTTGCCTTGCTTTGACAGAATATGGTCTACTCATGCAAACAGGAGAACTTCTGCAGCTCTAGGTGTCTCTCACACTTGGCTCATCTTGTCAGGCTCTAGGAAATGGCAGCGGTCATGCGGCTGCTGGACATTATCAGTCCTTTCCCCAGACCCTCACTGGGTAGACATTCTCAAGTAGTAGATTTCCCCTCTTCAGGGCAAGAGAAAGTTATGGAATCTTCCTTCCAATTTATGAAGGCCAGTTTAGCAAAGCCTATGTGCACTTTCAACGGTGACTGTGAAATATTCCAGGCAGATAGAGGAGATAAGGGTATACAGATTGTTAACCAACTCTCAGCCCACCAAGATGGCCGGGAGTGAGGCTTGGGTGGAAAAGGTCTCTCTCGTAGCCCCCAGCAACTACACAAATCAATGAGGGGGTGCAGAAATAAACCTATTTAAAGAAGGGATCTCTGAACTAAAGAGTTTCTCCTCCACCCAGGAAGCTGCATATCAAGGAAGGCCCACCACAAACTAGGGCAGGGATTAAAAGCTAGGAGGAATAATAAAGAACTGGGATATCAGACGCCTGATAGAAAAGAACTTTAATTGGGAAAGGTCCCAGTCTATCTTAGAATTTAAGTTATTCTGAGGTTTCCCCTCAATCTTCCATCTAATGTCAATTGGGGCAGCTAGGTAGAGCAGTGGATAGTGCCAGGCCTGGAGTCAGACTCATCTTCCTAAATTAAAATTTGACCTCGACATGTTCTAGCTGTGTGACCCTGGGCAAGTCACTTCACCCTGTTTGCCAAGAAAACCCCCAGTGGGGTCACAGAGTAGGTGGGACACAACTGAAGGACTGACTGAACAATTGTCTCAACACCAGGAAGCTTTCCTTCCAGAAACTATGACATAGCTAGGATTCCATGGGGAATCGTCCTATGACCTGATGACAGTGCTGGGGTATGGTACTCTTAGAATTCCATTAGGGTCTTACTTGCCTGGGCCTCCTCTTTCTCCAACTTCATTTTTTCCATTGTTAAAGGTCTGGGTCTCCTTTGGGGAAGACTAGCCCATACCCCCAGTCTTCAAGGGAGCCAGAAGGGGAGATTAAAGGGTGAAGGCAATGAATATCGGCAAAAGGGGAAAAACCTGTGGAGGAGGGCCTCATCAGGGAGGGGAGCCAACCTCCTTCTAGGGCCACGGAAAACTGGGGAACTGGTTCCTGAGAAACTGAAGGAAGTGTCAGGTGTGTCCCAGGATGGGGAAAATAGGACACCAGGTACATCATGACAAGAGAACATGGCCATCACTGACCAAAGCCTGGATGAGGCCCAGGCCAAGAAACATGTCCTGAATAGAGTGGGCTCTTTTCATGATCCAAAAGATCAAAGTAAAGGAGCCTACGAATGCCTAGCTGATGCCAGTTGAGCAGCAGGCAGACAGGAGGGCACGGAAGAGTCTTCAGCAGTGGATGTCTGATGAGGGCAGGAGGGCATCATGCACACCCAACAGTTCACTGAGGTCTGAAATGAATATTTCTACTCTAACCTGAGTAACCTTTTATTCTAGTGAAGAGGCCAGGGAGCAGCTCAGCAAGAAGTGTGGGATCACTCTCCAGTACATCTAGTACATGATATCAAAAGAATATTGGGGCAGCTAGGTGGCGCAGTGGATAGAGCACCGGCCCTGGAGTCAGGAGTACCTGAGTTCAAATCCAGCCTCAGACACTTAACACTTACTAGCTGTGTGACCCTGGGCAAGTCACTTAACCCCAATTGCCTCACTAAAAAAAAAAAGAATATTGTGAAGTTCCAAGGAGAGACATATCCATGGAGTACCGAGTTCATCTCTACTCCCCCTATTCTGCAGGTTCCACAGGTGGTTTCTTTCACCTCTATACATCAGGAGTTAATGGGCACACTTTGGGTTACTCATTGGGTGCTGGGGATTATAGCTATAACCCCGAGGGAGGTTAGATGTATATTCCTGGGAGTGAGGGATGATTATGAGGCTGTGACCCCATCCTCAGTGACATCCCCAAGAATTGAACCTGAATGAGTTCACTGACAATTCCAGCTGATCCAGTCTCAGGGTTGAAGGTACATGGGGTGACCCTTGAATGGGTCCAAGGCATCCAGTGGACACATTCCACTCGAGCAGAAAGCAGGGGGGCAAATGTGGTCTCCCCTCTTGCCTGTTGGTCTGGTTTCAGTCTTTCACATGACCTCCTGCCCTCATCATTTTGTACTCTACCCCCATCCTACTTATCCCCTCTAGAATTGGGTACAGAGTCCACCTCACCTACCAGGAATGCCAAAAAGGAGGATACAGCTTCTGGACAGAGGACATAGACCATCCTGCCCAAGACAGCTCTTTTTACCCCATATTCAGCTCATTTTAAACCAACAGAATAGTTTGGTGAAAAAGTGACAGATAAAGTGTGTGTGGGAAAATTACACAAGGGAATTCTAGGGACAGAGGACTGGACCAGGTAGAGGATAATGATATTCTCTACCATAATCCCCAACAGAAATGGACAATAGACCAACTTTTCCTGGAAGTTCAACCTATCAGGAATTTAACTGAGAAAATGGGTACCTTGATTTCCTTGAGCCCTAATCATTCAGGTAACCAGAATTGTATAAGGGCTGACTTCATTGGCTAACACCAACAATCCTTTGTGTGACCAAGAGTAAACCCAGGTGGACTTATCTGACTGCAGGGCTATTGGTCAAATTTTTCTGAAGGTGTCATCAAGACCTTGAGAACTGAATTTAATCACCAAGCCGGCCTTCTGAATTGGGTACCAAAGGCTTTGTAATGGATCTTTGTAATGCTCTCTGGAATTCAACTCACAGCCCCTCCCTTTGGGAGTGGTCTTTTCTAAGGCCAACCTTTCCTCCAAACTCTTTTCCTCTCCTTTTAAGAAAGGGATTTAAATAAAAAAGAAAAGTGGCATAGTTATGAGTGTGCCTTAAGAAATAGATTAACCTTTCTGGTGTGACCTATGGGGCCTCAATTGCATAAAAAAAAATGTATAGGATTACCAGTTACAAAGTTGTAACTATTCAACACAGAACAAAATTTACAAAAGCAAATTAGGTGTTAGTACTGTTGTGAGGATCAACTATGATCATATATATATGCCACTTAACCACATTGTATGTTGAGGGCTAGGGTTAAAGTGGGGTGGGTTGGGAAGAGTTTCTTCAGTTTCTAGGCCTTTGACCCATTTCTTCCCCACTCTTCCCCTACTGCTCCTGCTTCCATTACAAAGCATTGAATAAGATTTTGAAATACAGGTGGAAGAAAAACATTTATTAACAATTATTCTGTGCCACTCTAAGAATCAACCTGTGGCACAACCTGTTTATGCTACATATGGTTATCAAAGGGTGGGAGGATTCCAAGTCTTTCATTCCAAGTCCAAACCCATTTCCCACAGATGCTATCATGGTATAGAAATTGAAGTCAGAGAGGGAAATGGTCAAGCTTTTACAGATTTTCTGTAGCAGATGACATTTGTCAGATATAGGACTAGACAATGTATTTACAGTTTTAACAAAAACTTAAGCACTCAGCTTCCGATTCTCTAACTAGGCTCCCTTTTATACATAAGATTAAGAAGTTCCAGGATCATCCTGAAGTATCTCTACTTGGTTTGCCTGGGACCCTGACCTAGTGCCATTCTATTGAAGGGTTAGGAGAGAAGTCACTACTAGCTCGCTCCCTTTCAATTGGCAAACAGTAACAGGTGAAAAGGGGATAGTCTTCCTCCTCAGAAATATCATCCATACTCAGACTCAGTTGGGTAATAGATATGTCTCTCCCATTCATGTAGTGGAGACTTCCAGAGGTATAAATAGCATACATCTGACCAGAGGATAGATCTGCAAATGTGAAAGTCCTCTTCCTGTCATCATCTGGTAGTTCATATGGATAATTACATTGCAACAGTCTCGATTCTGCAGAGAGAAGAAAGGCATCCATGAGTCCAAAGGAAGGTACTTCAGAGCGAGTAAAAGATATGGTTCAGGCTCAATTGCTCAATTGCTTGTTCTTTGGATCCCATAAATTATGGTGTGGATGAGAGTAGTTGGAATATGGTCAAGACATCCCTGCCCAATTTTATTTATAGCAGCTCTTTGTGGTGGCTAAGAATTGGAAATTTCAAATTAATGTCCATCAATTTGGGAATGGACAAACAAACTGGTATATGGTAGTGAGGGAATATTGTGCTAAGAGGGGGCAGCTAGATGGCACAGTGCATTCAGAAGGACCCCAGTTCAAATGCAGCTGTAGACACTTACTAGCTATGTGACCCTGGGCAAGTCACTTAACCCCAATTGCCCCCCCCCCCAAATGACAAGCAGAATGACTTCAGAAAGGCCTGGAAATTAAGTTTTCCTATAGTGACTAATATGGTAATGTTTTACATAATCGTGTATATAGGCTTGCTGCCTCAGGGAGAGGGGAGGGGTAGAAATTGGAACCCAAAACTATAAATAAAAATCTTTATACATATGGTCTAGGTAGGAAGGATTGGGCAAGTAGGTGGCACAATGGATAAAGCACTGTCAAGAGGACAGCGAGTTCAAATCTGGCCTTCCTAGTTGTGTGACTCTGGGCAAGACATTTTTTGCCTCACTTGCTCATCTGTAAAAAGAGCTGATGAAAATGGTAAACCACCCTGTATCTTTGCCAAGAAATGAAGAATCCTTAGCTAGCCTTGCCTAAGAAGAAACAAAAACAAACTATCTTCCTTCACCAAATAAAAGGTCACCTTCCCTACTTATGAAGATCAGCAACTATCCATCAGCATAGGTAGCATTTTACCTTATGGTAGCCTACCTTGAAATTTCCTCAGAAATTGTCTTAAATGCATGCAGTAAGAATCACTCAGTTTTGGTGTGAAAGGTTCTGGCATTTGAAACAACAGCGACTGACTCCTAGGAGAGAAGAGTTACTCAGTTACCATTTTTGTTCACCATAGGTTCTGTGCTCTCCATGGCAAAGGCTCCCCCGCCCTTGTCTTAAGCACAGCTAGGTCCCCACCATCCTCTGTGTTCCATTTATTCTCTTTCAGAATGTTAACTTACTTGCTCAATATGTCTTCTGAATCCTAGAAGAGAAACAGAAAAGGTTAAAGGCTGGTAGGTTAATTGAGGATAATTTACTAAACCAAAATCGGCAAGGAGTTTAGTCAGCATAAAGACTTAATGTTAGTGTTATGGCAAAATTTGGTCATAAGAGGGGAAACTCCCATGTTTCTTTCCTCAAGGAAATTAAAATTAAATTCTTTAAAAGAGCACATGAGTATAGAAATTTCTACCCACTACCATCCCCCCTTCTGCTCTCCCCAGGCCAATTCCTCTATGATCAGATCTTCAATTGAATTAAGATCAAGAAATTTTGAAAACTTTGATGGCCCATGTTTGTATATTGCACACTGGGGCCTAGGTTTGGCCATAGTAGGTATCACGGAGCATTCTAGCCCAGGGAGACAGAGAGTAGAAGGAATGTGACAACTGCCCATTTGTCATTCACTAACCAAGAGTTCTGGGTCATAGTTCAAGGTCTGACCACGGAGGGGACCTGTATGGGAGGGCAGGGGGAATCCAATCCCTGTAATGCCAGGACAGGGGAGAGGAGTTGTCAGTTTTTTATCTTAAGATAAGTATTCCAAGACATAAATTAGACATATCCCTTTTGCCATTCAAGTAGAGATATCTGAAGGGCAGGGGACCCTGATGATCAGGCCCTTGTATAGATATGAGGCAATTAAAAAATACGTTGTCAGGGCAGCTAGGTGGCGCAGTGATTAAAGCACTGGCCTTGGATTCAGGAGGACCAGAGTTCAAATCAGGCCTCAGACACTTGACACTAGCAGTGTGACCCTGGGCAAGTCACTTAACCCTCATTGCCCCACAAAAAAAAATACCTTGTCAGCTTTGTTATTTACCACTGCCTAGAGCCCAACACAACTGCTCTCACCTGCAGAAGATCTGTATCTGCCATCACAGCCTTTTCTTCCAGTGCTATGCCCATCTCCCTCAGGTCATTCTTGTACTCTAACAGTTGGAGCTTGCTCATCCTCTTTTTCTCTCTGTTTTGGATTACTTGCTGTTCCTCATTCTCCTTTAGCTGCTCAAACATTTCATTCTCCTCCTCATTCAGCTCCACCAGACTGTGGACCTCCTCTTCTTGCTCACTCAGGAATTCACTTATTTCTTGAAAATTTTGCTCAAATGATTTTCTTGTCATTTCTACCTGTTCCTACAGACACACAAAAAGAACAGCCAGGTCGAAATCAACCTCCATTTGCCAGCTTAGTATAATGAAAAGTATATTAGAACACTGGATTAAGCAGCCTCAGTTTGAGAGATGTGCTTAAGCACACAGCACCAGGATTTAGAAGTCACTTAAACCCTTGTGAGAGGCTTAAAATAATGACAGCTAGGTAGTGCAGTGGATAAAGCACCGGCCCTGGAGTCAGGAGGACCTCAAATCAGGCCTCAGATACCTGATACTTACTAGCTGTGTGACCCTGGGGCAAGTCACTTAACCCTCACTGCCCTGCTAAAAAAATAATTAAAATTAAATAAAATAATGACCATATCGGCAGAAGGTTAAAGGATATACAAACTTATGGGAAGGAGAGAGCCAGACATACTTACTGTCAACACAACAGCCCATGTCCGAGGTATCTTCTTCTCATCAATAATTAGCTTGTGAACATCTTTTAAATTTTCATATACACGTTTCAGATTCTCCCGGAGCTTTCCCTGTAAAAGCAGCATGAGAGAACCCAGAGTAAAGAGCAGGGACTGAGAAATTGAGGAGGTCTGGGGGAAAGCTAGCACCATTTGGTTAGGAGGATGCTTGTTCATTACCCTTAAAAGGGACAGCTCAGGGGCAGCTAGGTGGCGGGAATGGATAGAGCACCAGCCCTGGAGTCAGGAGTACTTAACTTCAAATCTGGCCTCAGACACTTGACACTTACTAGCTGTGTGACCCTGAGCAAGTCACCTTGCCTCATCAAAAAAAAAAAAAACTTTAAAATAAAAAGGGACAGCTCAGATACAGACTAACATGGAAGTAGGCAAATTGGAGGGATTTGTCATTACCCAATGGTTACTCATCTCAAAGTATTGCCAATTCCAATGCTCCAGTTACTCACCCTACAGCCCTTAGCAGCCTCTTTTATGGTGAGGATGTTGTGAGTCTTGTGTTCCGGGGACTGTGAACAGGACTCACAGAGTAGGGTCTTATCATTAGCACAGAACAACTTCTTATCCTCTTGGTGTCTGTCACACTTCCTGGGGGGTCCCTCAGGCTTCTGTAGATATCTTTTGAAGGTATATGGTCTTCTTTTCGAAAAGAAAGGTAGTTTTCCCCTTCTCCTTAAAGTGGCAATAAGACTTCTTGGTTCGGAGATTTCCTTGCATGTACGGCAAGAGGTAGGTGTAGAAACTCCCCTGGAGGGACTGAGACAAGATTGGCAAACACTGTGTCCACAATCAGCCTCCACGGGGTCCTTGAGATAGGCTTGACAAACGTGGCAGGTGAGCATATTCTGGAGACTTTCAGTAATCTCTTTCGTTGCCATAATCCTGAGTAAGAAAGATAGTGTGAAAAGGGGTCTTTTGTAAGACCTCAGAAGCCATCCCTTCAGCTATTGAACAAAGGCAATTCCTTTTCTAGTCCCCACAGCTGAGGATTCATATTAAGGCAAGCCTCACAAGCTTGGAGTAGTAATCAATATGGAAAGACTAGGTGAGAACCCAAAGCGGGTGAGAACTAACCCAACATCAAAATTCAAACAAATTAAGCACATTGTTCTGAATAATTCCCTGGTTTTTACACAATCTATGATTTAGAACTAGAAGGAAAGACTGTCTCAATCACAAGAACTTTTCACAAGGAAAAGTATGTTTACCTTCAAGTTGTCTCCTCTTCCAAATAATAATCCTCCTAAGATCCACTGATAAGACCAGATGTCTACCACAAAGCTATTCCCTTTCCTTTACCTCCCCCCACCTCACTCCATGGGTTAGGAGTATAGACAAGCTTCCTGATAGCTTCTAAACATATTGACAAGGCTTAGGGGAGTCCCCTAACTACGCAACAGGGCCCATCCACCACAAGGTTTGGGCCTGTCCCCAAGCCATCCAAATCTCTGCCTGGCTGACCAGTCTCATTCTAAGCAGTATACATGACCTAAGTGCTTTTTCCTTGTTGAAAAAGGTGTTCAGTCGGGGCAGCTAGGTGGCGCAGTAGAGCATGGGCCCTGGAGTCAGGAGGACCTGAGTTCAAATTCGGCCTCTGATACTTACTAGCTGTGTGACCCTGGGCAAGTCACTTAACCCCAATTGCCTCACTAAAAAAGAAAATGTGTTCAGTGATGAGGCAGCTAGGTGGCTAGTAATTGTCAAGTGTCTGAGGCCACATTTGAACTCGGGTCCTCCTGAATCCAAGACGGGTACTCTATCCACCTAGCTGCCCCTGTAGGTTTATTTATACTGAATCCACTGTAGCTGGGCTGAGAATGTGGGGGTCAATTGGGGTCTAATTACTAAGTGGACTGATGAAGAGGCAGTGTGGTGAAACACCTACTAATCTTTTTTCTAATAAAAGATTCTCCTGGCTTTTTAGGAGTAAAACTCTGGGGATTGACACCCTTTCTAGAAATAACAAGAGATTAAATTATGCTTGAGGTGTGAAGCAGATAGAAATGCTGGGAGGCAACCAACTGATTGCTCAGGTGAACCCTGCTGCCCCTTCCTCCCAAAATTATGCCTGCGCCCCTTTATCTCCCAGTCCAACCCCATGCCACCGTCTCCTACCCTTCAGGGACTACCTTCCATTTACATATTCTCTCTAAGTCTATTCCATAAAATTTTTGTACATAATTGTTTCCATGTTGACTCTCTAGTTAGTCACACAGGCCAAGTAATGATAATAACTAATGTTTATCTATTTTAAGGTTTGCAAATCCCTTTTATGCGTTATCTCCCCATATCCTCACAATAGCAAGGTAATAAAGTGCTAAGGTTATTCCCAATTTAGGAAAACTGGAGTTGAGGGAGGGTTGTCTAAGCAGGGGTCAAGCAGCTGATAATTGCCAACTCCAAGTCCAAAAAGTTTTTCTACTAGTCAGGACAAGGGATAATAGTATGGCGGAAAGACCTCTGGGTTTGGAGCTGATAGATCTAAATTCAAGTTCAGTGGCCCCTCAAAAGATAACTTACCTTTTTTTGATAGTCCAGTTGTCAGCTTCCTTCCAGGAACTCTGGCGAGTAGCAGAAGAGTTAGCTAAGAGCAGGAATAGTCTCGGACCCTCCCAAGGCTGGTGTTTTATATGCTTTCCCTAGGCCAGCCCTCCCCTTCCTCATTAACATTAACAAGGTGAAAACTATATTCTACCTCTACTGCTTGATTGTTCTCACTCATCAGGTGTTAAGTAGCTTCTCAGACTCAGTTTATACTCTTCTACAAAAGACCCTTACCTGCTTACCACCCTGCCTTGCCCTCCTCAATCCTTCCTCTCCCCCACCCCTCTTCACCTCTAGCCTTCCTTTTGAGATCATTTTCCATTTACACTGTCTGTCTGCATATATCTTGTATGTACAGTTATTTGCATTTTGTCTCTCCCACTGGAATATGCCTTCAGGACCTTCTCTTTCTTTGTATCTCTAGGATTTAGTGCAGCTTTTGGCAGAAAGTAAGTCTTTAATAAATGCTGAATGAGGATTGATTGATCCCCTGGGGAGGCCCCAGACTTTAAAGAGAATATTCCCTCACAGTCTCATAGGCATGGTTTACTGTCTGTACCCAGTCTGTACCCAGTCAGTCAATCAACATGTCCCAAGTTCCTACTATGTGCCATCCACTTTGCTAAGCATTGGGATAGAAAGGCAAAAAGTCCCTGAATAGAAAATATAAGCAAACAAATATGCACAACTAAGCTCTATGTAGAATAAATAAGAAATGATCAATAGAAGGAGGAAGTAAAAGTAAGAGGGTTTCCAAATCTTCCTAGAGAAGATGGAGTTTTATCTGGGAAGACAAAGGGTACAGGAGTCACATTTTTTGAACTCTTCTGGAATAAAGAACCATCATCTACTGGCCCAGAGTCAATGTAAAATTAGTGGTGCCTGTCCTAGCAAGATTGGTAAAGGGAGGTCACCTGGGCAACACAGTGCATCCATGCCATTAAAAGGCATTGTATTGGACATTGAAAAATAGAGTGATTTTCCTAGGCTTCAAGAAAGAGTCTTAGACCGCACTGCAGCTGTCACTAGCTGGGATATTTTGATGATATGATTGAAGGGGGGGAGGCAGGGAGGGGCGGCGGCAAGGTGTCAAAGCGGATAAAGCACCAGCCCTGGATTCAGGAGGACCTGAGTTCAGATACTTGACACTAACTAGCTGTGTGACCCTGAACAAGTCACTTAACCCTCATTGTCCTGCCAAAAAAAAAGCTGATTGAAGTTGTCTGGGGATTGCCTGAGAGGTGAATTTTAGCTGGGAGAAGGTTGCTTACTAATGGCTCCTTTCCTCCCCCTCCCCAGCAATCAGGATTACATGATGAGAGAGAGCCAGGGCTGGTCATGTGGGGGAGGAGTTTAGAGGGCTGCCCCCTTAATTTATTTTAAAAATTAAATGATTTGTTATAAGTATAATATAAAACATCAACAGAACCAATTAGATATGCTTCACAATTATTTGCATTTAAATGAATGAATGAATTTCATAGATTAAAAATAATAATTTGTTGGTGAATCTTATATTTCCACCCCATTCTTTGTTCATTTATTCCCATTCCCTTTATTTTTTTTTAATTTTTTTTGTGAGGCAATTGGGGTTAAGTGACTTGCCCAGGGTCCTAGCCCAGCACCTAGCTGTCCCCCCATTCCCTTTTTAAAAAATTGTTTCAATTCTTAATTTTTAGGACAATAAAAATCACTTCCACACCTATAAAACACAAAAAAAGGATTCTATATGAAATAGTGAATCTGCATCATTTGCTTTTAAAATAAAGTATGTGGGGCAGCTAGGTGGCACAGTGGATAGAGCACCAACCCTGGATTCAGGAGGACCTGAGTTCAAATCCAGCCTCAGACACTTGACTGTGTGACCTTGGGCAAGTCACTTAACCCCAATTGCCTCACAAAAAAACCCAAAAAACAAAAAACGTAAAATAAAGTATGTAAATTATACACATGATTTTCAAACTGTCCTGTTTTTCTATACTTTCTTATGAAATTTCGTCTGTCCCATGCATTTTTTTTTGGTAGGGCAATGAGGATTAAGTGATTTGCCCAGGGTCACACATCTAGTAAGTGTCATGTGTTTGAAGCTGCATTTGAACTCAGGTCGCCCTGAATCCAGGGTCAGTGCTTTTTCCACTGGGTCACCTAGCTGTCTCCCCACCCCACCCCCCATGCATTTTGTTTTATGGGGCAATTGGAGTTAAGTGACTTGCCCAGGGTCACACAGCTAGTAAGTGTTAAGTGTCTGAGGCTGGATTTGACTCAGGTCCTCCTGAATCCAAGGCTGGTGCTCCATCCACTCTGTCACCTAGCTGCCCCTCCCCACCCCCATGCATTTTTAAAAGTATTATCATGACCTTTTTTGACATCACTTTTACTAACCCCCTTTTTCCGGCCTATCAATTAAAAACTGAAAATTTTTTTAAAACCACTTTGAACAAATGAGAATATAGTTATAGTTGAGTAAGACAAATCCAAATAGAAGCTTTGTCAAAAATGTCTATATCTGCATCTCATGCTCATCATCTTTCTGTCCATAATTTAAGGAAAGGAGACCCTCCATAGTTTAAGCCCTTCTCACCATGGAAAGAATGTGAATGAGTGTGCTTGTATAACATTAAAGTATATGGCCCTTTCAAACATACACTGTAGTGGACCTTTTGCCTTAGACCTCTCTCACCAACCAGACAAACCTTCTGAATTGTCTGGGATGGAGTGTATGCTGCTCTTCCCCTTGAAACTCTTTCACATGATTAATGTGAAATCCAGCCTAGACTTTCAGACACAATGTGTTGCTTAGTTTTGCTGATTTTTTTCTCCTTTTTTAAATTTTGAGAGAAATAGATCATTATGTGAGTGATGAGAAAGGGTTATAGTCTGATATGAATCTGACTGAAACAAAAAAGAGGGGGAAAAAAGATAAAAGTTAGTCAATAAGCATTATTTGGTATTAAAAGCAAGGTACTAAGCTAATCACAGGGATACAAAGTCCAAGTTAAAACAATTCTTGCCCTCAAGGAGTTTATATTCATAGTCCCACCCCCATTCCTACCCCTACTAGGAACTTCCCTTTCTTCCTTTTGTCACTTTTTGGTTTTCTTGGCCAAGATACTGGAGTGGTTTGCCATTTCCTTCTCTAGCTCATTTATATGGATGAGGCAACTCTGGGTGAAATCACTTGTCCAGGGTAACACTGCTAGGAATTGTCTGAGGTTGGATTTGAACTTATGAAGGAAGAGCCTTCTCTTCTAGGCCCAGTGCTCTATCCACTGAGCCACTTAGCTGCCCCTGAGAACTCAAGAGTCCAGCAGGCGGGTATAGATTGGTGGGTGGTGGGTGGTGGGTGGTGAGTGGTGGGTGGGAGGATGAGTTCACAATCCAATCTCAAGACACTTACTATCTATGTATTAGACCTTTAGTGAGTGTGGGGTCTATTTCAGTGGGTGGGAAGGATTATCCTGCAGAAGAGGGGTCCTGCTTTGTCTGCTTCCCAGGCCCAGGTCCATCTAATCAGGGTGGGAAGTAAGAGGTGATTTCTATCTGTTCTCTAGTCCTATCAAAATGTTATGGGCCACCTGAGTTCAAATCCGACCTCAGATACTTGAAACTAGCTGTGTGACCTTGGGCAAGTCATTTAACCCCAATTGCCTCACCAAAAAAAAAAAAAAGGGAAGAAAAAAAATGTTATGGGCCCAGAGCACCCCAGAAGTTCTCTGGAGCACATCAAAGAACCTTCTCCTTGAGAAACTAAACCAGAGGACAGACAGGCCTGGAGAGATAAGTGGAACCAGATCTGACTGAGCTAGCTCCGGGACCCCCACCCTTCATTCCAGTCTCGGAGATAAATTTAGGTGTGGCTGCTGCCTTTGTGTCTTGAGGAGAGAGATGGCTTCAGAGATCTGTAGCCACCCCTCACCCAACTCCTCCAGCCACCACCAATGAGGGATGGTCATCCCTCACTAAGGGAACTTTCCAGTCAGATGATCACCCCCATTAGTCCTCTATAAAAGTATCTACCTGTCTCCTGCTCGAGGAGATTGGTATCTGAGAGCCATGCTCTGTGCCATGCCTTTCTCCCCATGAGAAATGATTTCTCTCTTGGTTTCCCTTCCCTTCTCCTGCCCCTAAGTAAATTACTATCTTATTCTAATTGATTTTGTGTGCAAGAGGGTATAATTCTTTTTGTTTGTTTGTTTGTTTTTTTGCAGGGCAGTGAGGGTTAAGTGACTTTCCCAGGGTCACACAGCTAGTGTTAAGTGTCTGAGTCCGGATTTGAATTCAGGTCCTCCTGAATCCAGGGCTGGTGCTTTATCCACTGCCACCTAGCTGCCCCCAAGGGTGTAATTCTTTAAAGAAGAATTCCTAAGGACCCCAAACCCCTAATCCCCTCTCCCAAACCCCTACCCCTTTCCCTATCCCCCTACCCTATTTTCCCCATAACAAAAGGATGGGCAGAATTCCCACTTGTTAAAATTGAATATTCCCACTTGTTGAAATTTAATAGGGCTGCTAGGACTGGAGTTATTAGGCAGGCAGGCAGGCGGGCAGGCAGGTAATGGGGTGCTATGTCTCAGTGGAGTGGTTGGGGCTTCAGGATGAAAGAAGGTTGGAAAGGGGGCTACTTAAGGGGTGGGGGAGGATGTTGAGAGATGCTCTGAAGAGATGGGATAACTTAACCAAGTTCATCCTAGGCATGTAGATCCATCTCCTCTCACTTCAGATCCTCAACTCTCCCCACCCCCCACCCCAAGCTTCTGCTCATGTCATTAAGTAGCTTTTAATTTTTATTCTTTGAGGCACATACTCCCATGTTAAGTTAAAAGGGGGTGCTTATAGGCAGTGCAATAGTGTCAAGAATGGAGTAGAAAGACTGGCATGGAAAGGAGAATCAGCCTAAATTGTTCTTTTTTTGGACACAGTTGCAATGAATTTGTGTGAGTGTGTGTGTGCATGTGTGTGTTTCTTTTCCTCTCAAAATGTTCCACTTATTGGGGGAAAAATTTAAGGCCTTACCGGGCAGGAAAGTGGGGCCCAACAGTTGGGGAATCGCTAAATAAACTGTGTGGTATATCAATGCAATGGAACATTGTGCTTTAATAAAGGACAAATATGAAGAATCCAGGGCTGGAGTGAAATGTAGAATTCACTTTCAAGGACTCACTTGTGTTTTGTTTTTTTTTTAATCTAAGTATTTTACTTTATTATTAGAAACCTTCTCTAGTGAAAAAACAAAATGCCTCAATAAGACTTAAAAAACAACTTAGTAGAGTGTAATAAAAAAGTGCTGATTGACTGATGAATGAATCAATTTCTCCCCTCCCTCCCCCCTTTGTTTAAGATAAGTGAATTACTGGATTCATTCCTTAAGTGGTCTTCTGGCTGACTGATTGATTTAGTGTAAATTAAAATTAGGTGGCAAAGTGATTAGAGTGCTGATGGGCCTGGAGCCTGGAAGACTTACCTTTTTAAAGTCAAATTCGGTCTCAAACAAACACTTACTAAGCTGTGTGATCCTGGGCAAGTCACTTAACCCTGTTTGTCTCAGTTTCCTCATCTGGAAAATGAGCTAGAGAAGGAAATGGCAAACCCCTCCAGGTTCTTTGCCAAGAATACCCCAAATGGGGTCATGGAGTGTCTGAAATAACTAAACAACAACATGGAGAATCCAAAGAAAATTGGAAAAACTTGCATAGCCCAATGCAGTGTAACATAAGAACCAGGTGAATGATAGGTAACATCCATATTGTGCATTCTGGTTTGCAGAGTGCTTTATTTAAGATCTCATTTGATCCTCACAACCATCCTCTGAAATAGGTGCTGTTATGATGATTGTTGTTGTTGTTCCCATTTGACAACTGAGGAAACTGAACATCTTATCAAAGTCAGTAATGGGAAAGAGCAGAAACACAGATTGGAGACAGTTTGGCTAGGATCTTCCATAAATGGTACACTGAGGAATTTGTATTTTCTCCTATAGTCAACAGAAGATTGACATGGGTCAAAGGCCTTAAGATGATTTTGACTAGAAGGGAGGATAGATTCTCAAATGTGCTGTGACAGCTTTATCACCCATTACTACCCAGTTCCAGGTCACAGATCTAGGTTGGGCTGAGAAGGGGACTTGGGCCCAGGAGTGGTATTCTGGGGTGAGGTAGAGTTGAGTCAATAGGTCAGTAAGCAGTTATTAAGTTCCGAACCAATTAATCTCTACTATGAAAAAGCTTACAATGAGCTCATAATCTAATAATAAGCAAAGATAATAAGCAAACAAAAATGTACAAAAAAGCTACATAAGAAATAGATAGGAAAGAATTAATAGAGCCATGACACTAGAATTAGGAGGAGTTGAGAAAGGCTTCCTATTGATGGTGGGATTTTTGGTTGGGATTTAAAGGAAGCTAGAAGACAGAGATGAGCAGGAAGAGCATTCCAGGTGAGGAGGATGACCAGAGAAAATACCTAGAGCCCAGAGATGGAATTTCTTGTTTCTGGACCAGCCAGAAATCTAGTTTCACTGGATCAAAGAATATGTGGTTGGAACAAAGACTAGATTATGAAAGGCCTTGAACACCATACGATTTTGTATTTGGACTGATGTGGGATGGAATTGGGGTCAAATTGATCTTGAGTCCTCCCAAAGGAATTACAAGACTCAGTGACTCAGTTTCCCAAGTTTTATTGCAATACTGTGGGTGATCACAGGGAGAGAACCAGAAAAATGGAAAGGTGTCTCTCAAATAAGAAAAGATAGAAAGTTATATTTATAATATGGATAAATTGATTATCTGTCTCATAATAATCTCCACCTTTGGGAGGTATAGGGGAGGGGTTATCCTAATTTGGAGTTCCTGGGGTCCTAAGCCAACCCCCAAGGCGGGCACCTTTTTCTGTGGAGGTGTGTTTTGGGGGTTTACATGTCATAAGGTGAATCTGGGGACAAATTTGGCCTTTTCTGCCCATGTCTCTTTCTGACTCCCATGGCTGGTTTCAAAACATCTTCATTTTTCATTTATTCCTAGTTTAAGTTTCTATAGCCTGTCAATGTATCATTGTTATAGTCTAAGGTCTTCACAGCCTAGCTCCCTCTGTTCCTGTTATGGGTGCTGATTACTGTGGGTAAGAGAACCCTAGCATCCTGACTTGCAAATTATCCATTAACTGGGGTCTGAATTAGAGCTTGGGTCTTAAGTTTTTCTGTTAACCCCATTTTGCCTCCTACATCAGGAACTGGAGGTGATAGGGAGCCACTGAAATTTATTGAGTAAAAGGGTGACATAGTTGGACCTGTGCCTTAGGAAAATCATTTTGTTGACTGAATGGACAGTGGATTGGAGTAGGGAGAAACCTGAGGCTGTTCAACTCACCAGCAGGCTATTTCAATACTCCAAGCATGGGGTGATGGGGGCCTTTCATTTTTTTTTAAGTAAATAAAAGTATTTCATTATTTTCTAGTTACATATAAGGATAGTTTTCAACATTTGTTTTCATAGGATTTTTAGTTCCAAATTTTTCTTCCCTCCCTCCTCCCCAAGACAGAAAGCAATCTGATATAGGTTATATGTGTACAATCGTGTTAAACATATTTCTGCATTAGACATGTTATGAAAAAAGAATCAGAGCACAAGGGAAAAACCTTAAAAAAGAAGGAAAAAAACCAGCCCCAAAGTAGAAGCAGTATGGTTCAATCTGCATTCATAATTCACAGTTCTTTTTTTCTGGATGTTGAGAACATTTTCTATCATGAGTTCTTTGAAACTGTTTTGGATTGTTGCACTGCTGAGAAGAGCCAAGTCTATCCCCATTGTTCATCACACAATGTTGCTGTTTCTGTGTATGATGTTCTCCTGGTTCTGCTCCTCTCAGTCAGCATCAGTTCGTGTAAGTCCTCCTTCCAGGTTTCTCTGAACTCCTCCTACTTATCGTTTCTTATAGCACAATAGTATTCCATTATGTTTATATACCACAACTTGTTTAGCCATTCCCAATTGACGGGCATTCCCTCAATTTCCAATTCTTTGCCACCACAAAGAGAGCTGCTATAAATATTTTTGTATATGTGGGTCCTTTTCCCTCTTCTATGATCTCTTTGGGATATAGACCTAGCAGTGGTACCAGTGGGTAAAAGGGTATGAACAGTCCCATAGCCCTTTGGGCATAGTTCCAAATTGCTCTCCAGAATGGTTGGATCAGTTCACAGCTCCACCAACAATGCATTAATGTTACAATTTTTCCACAGCTTCTCCAACATTTATTATTTTCCTTTTTTGACATATTAGCCAATCTGATAGGTGTGAAGTTGTTTTAATTTGCATTTCTCTGATCAATTGTGATTTAGAGCATTTTTTCATATGGCAATAGATAACTTTGATTTCTTCATCAGAAAACTGCCTGTTCATATCCTTTGACCATTTCTCAATTGGAGAATGACTTGAATTCTTATAAATTTGATTTAGTACCCTATATATTTTAGAAATTAGGCCTTTATCAGAAATACTGACTGTAAAAATTGTTTCCCAGCTTTCTGGATGCGGGTCTTTCATGACGGCATTCTTGCCAGGGTTCTGGATAATGGACAATGCTCTCATGCTTTCCCAGTCACCAACAGAGTGAAACAAGGCTTTTCAGAATGATGTTTACAGTCATGTTCTCAAATGCCTTCAATGAGGACAAACACAGCATTAAGGTCAGTCACTGCACTGATGGTAAATTCTTCAACTTGAAAAGGCTATAAGCCAAGACTAAAGTAGAGTAAGATTTTTTTGTTTACAGATGATTGTGTACTTAATGTAGCCTCTGAAACTGAGATGCAACAAAGTGTGGCCTGATTATCTGCTGCTTGTGAAAATTTTGGTCTAACAATTACGATTTTTTTTTTTGGTGGGGTAATGAGGGTTAAGTGACTTGCCCAAGGTCACACAACTAGTAAGTGTCAAGTGTTTGAGGTCAGATTTGAACTCAGGTCTTCCTGAATCCAGGGCTGGTGCTTTATTCACTGTGCCACCTAGCTGCCCCTAACAATTACTATTAAGAAAACAGGTGTGGGGGTAGCTAGGTGGCAAAGTGGATAAAGCACTACCCTGGGATTCAGGAGTACCTGAGTTCAAATCCAGCCTAAGACACTCGACAGTTACTAGCTGTGTGACCCTGGGCAAGTCACCTAACCCTCATTGCTCCCTCCAAAACAAAAAAAAAAAAGAAAAGAGGTGCTCCTTCAGCCAGCACCACACCATCCATATGTGAAACCATCAGTTACAGCAAATGAAGAAGTTTTGAAGTTTGCTATGGATAAGTTCATTTACCTTGGCAGTATAATTTCCAGGGATGTGCACATTGATAAGGAGGTTGATGCATACATTGCCAGAGCTAGCTCAGCATTTGGAAAGCCCCAAAAGAAAGTGTGGGAGAGAAGAGGTAGACTGACTACCAAATCGAAGGTCTACAGAGCCGTTGTGCTGATCTAACTGTTGTATGTCTGTGAAACCAGAACAGTCTACCAGAGCCATGCCAGGAAACTGAATTGCTTCCATTTGAATTGTCTTGGGAAGACTCTGAAGATCACCTGGCAGCATAAGATACCAGACATTGAGGTCCTTCTTGAGCTAAATTGCTAAGCACTCAAACTCTACTGTAGAGAGCACAACTTCGATGGGCTGGCCATGTTGTTCAAATACCAAATGTACTTTTGCCAAAAAGACTTTTATGGAAAACTCATGGAAGGCAAGAGTTCACATGGTGGTGAGAAAAAGTGACATAAGGGCATTCTCAAGATCTCTCTCAAGAACTTTGGAATTGATTGCTCTACACTGGCACAGGACAGCTCAGCATAGCATGCCCTCACCAGAGAAGGTGCTATGCTCTATGAGCAAAGAAGAATTGAAGTAGCTTCAAAGAAATGCAGGGGGCAGCTAGGTGGAGCAGTGGATAGAGCACTGGCCCTGGATTCAGGAGGACTTGAGTTCAAATCCAGCCTCAGACACTTGACACTTACTAGCCGTGTGACCCTGGGCAAGTCACTTAACCCCAATTGCCTCACCAAAAAAAAAAAGAAATGCAATCTGCATAAATTTATAGAATCCAACTCAAATGTGCACATGGATTATTTGTGCTTGACTTATGGTAAAGCATTTCAAGCTCATATTGATCTGATCAGCCACAGTCGGACGTGCTGTAACTTGACTCTGACATAGTGATGTCATTTTGGTCCTCTTTGAGAACAAAGGACAACCAACCAACCAACTGAGGAGTCCTCCGCTAGGGTTGTGGTAGTATCAGAGATGGAGGCTTATTCAAAAGGGTGGCAAAGGTAAAACTGACTTAGCAATAGATTGGATCTGGGGGATGAGAGTTAGTGAGGGGTTGAGGATGACATCTGGGTTGTGAGCCTGGAGGACTGGGAGAATGGTGGCATCCTCAATAGCAATAAGGAAGTATAGAATTGGGGCACATTTAAGGGAATAGATGAGCTCAGTTTTGGACATGTTGAGTTTAAGATGTCTGCTATACATCTGGTTCAAGATATCTGAAAAGCAGTTTGGCGATGCAAAATGAAATCTGCAGAGAAGTTACAACTAGATGATTTTGAGAACCATCGACATAGAGATGATACTTAAAACCATGGGATAGTAGAAATGAAGTAATATAGAGGGAAAAGGGATGAGGGCCCAGAACAGAGCCCCATGGATCACCTACTGATAGTAGGTGTGGCCTGGATGAGGAAAAAGCAATGGAGACACAGAAATGATAAGATGGGTAGGAGGAGAAGAGAGTTTGAAGATGGTGACCAATAGTATGTGTAGAGAGGTCAAGAAGAAGGAGGACTGGGTCAGCTAGGTGGTGCAGTGGATAGAGCACCGGCCCTGGAGTTAGGAGGACCTGAGTTCAAATCCAGCCTCAGACACTTAACACTTACTAGCTGTGTGACCCTGGGCAAGTCACTTAACCCCAATTGCCTCACCAAAAAAAAAAAAGGAGGGCTGAGAAAAGATTGTTGGATTTGTCAATTAAGCGATCATTGGTAACTTTGGAAAGAGCAGTTTGGTTGGAATGGTGAGGTTGGAAGTCAGATTTTAGGGAGTTAAGAAGCAAGTGAGAGAAATTGGGCTACCTATTATAGACAGCTTTCTCAAAGAGTTTAACTTAAAAGGGCAGAAAGAGATATGAGATGATGGTGGGGATGTTAAGATGAAGTGAAGGTTTTTTGAGGATGGGAGATTGTGGGTGATGCAGGAGGAATGAGACCCCAGAGTATCAAAATTATCTTGGAGTTTACCCACAGGGGAGGCCCCCTTGCACTGGTAGAGACTTTCCAAAGGGAGTTTCCATGGGACTTGAATAAACTTAAACCAGGAAGAAGGGGATAGCTTCAGGCAAAAGGAATTTAGGAGGGGATATTCCAAGATCTGGCTGATTAGATAAAATGTTATTCAGTTGTTTTTCAATTGTGGGTGCCTCTTCTGGATCCCATTTGGGGTTTTCTTGGCAAAGATACTGGAGTGGTTTGCCATTTTCTTATCCAGTTCATTTTATAGATGAGGAAATTGAGGCAAATAGGGTGAAGTGACTTATTGTTTGTCCTTCTTTCTCTAAGAGGACCATGACATCAGAATGATGTCATGACTTGCAGTGAATTGGATTTATGTGAGGGAGAGCTGTGTAAGGTCACCAACCTCACTCTCTCCTCCAGAGCCATCTGGTTCCAGTGGCAAGATATACATCAGGATGACTGGGAGATGGCCCTGGATGTTTAAGGCAATTGGGGTTAAGTGACTTGCCCAGGGTCACACAGCTAGTGGTGTCTTTCTGACTGTAGACCTGGCACGCCACCTAGCTCCCCAACTAGATATCTTGACCTTAAAGATCAGCTGATTCCTGAAAGCAGGGAGCTTTAGAAGTCTCCTTGAACAGATGTTATCACACATCATGTTCTTGGGGAAGGTCATTGGGGCAGAGAGCCTAGCAAGGAGGTCCTTCAATAGTGGAAGCTAATTTTTTTCTCTCTTTTTTAAATTTTTACTTGTTATACTGATTTTATTTTTCCCCTCAATTACATGTTTTTTTATTTGTTTGTTTGTCAAATATTGGGTAATTGGGGAAAGACAGGCAGGGTCCTGTTTAGTTCTTCTCAGCAACAGTCTTCCTCATGGCAGCCAGGATGTTGCTGAGCTCTTCCCACCCTTTTTTTCTGTTTGTTTGTTTTTTGTAAAGCAATGAGGGTTAAGTGACTTGCCCAGGGTCACACAGCTAGTAAATGTCAAGTGCCTGAGGCCGGATTTGAACTCAGGTCCTTCTGAATCCAGGGCCAGTGCTTTATTCACTCTGCCATCTAGCTGCCCCCTCCCACCCTTTTTTTGATGAACTTTAGGGCTCACTTATCCTTGGAGACCGTTAACAATTCCATGGCCTGCCTCTCATAAGGGGCAAACCTACATACCTCTCACAAACTTGGTGTGTTTGGTCAGGTGCCCATGGTGGCAGTGTCGAGGCTTCAAAAGGTTCTTGGTTACTTTGGGAGACCGGCCAGGCATGGTCTCCCAGGAAACTCTTGCTGCTTCAGTGATCATGGCCCAAGTATGGGGAGGGGGAACTCAGTCAGAGGGGCAACAGAGAGCCCCCTGGGTTCACCACAAGTTCCCACAAAGTGCAGGGCCCGGTCCAGGCCCTTCCTCTAAGGTCTAGAGGCCTTGACTTCTCGGAGCCTTGTATGCTGGGCAGCCCCTGTTGGGTAGTTTGGGTAACAAAGTGGTGGAGCTAGAAACTAAACTCAGTCTCTGTCTTTAGGGCTCTGAGAAGAATCCAAATATGGCCTTTTCTCTCACATTCAATTACAAGACCGACCCACAGTTTAAGAAGCTTTGTTTTTTGTTTTTGTTTTTTTTGTGGGGCAATTTGGGTTAAGTGACTTGCCCAGGGTCACACAGCTAGTAAGTGTTAAGTGTCTGAGGCCGGATTTAAACTCAGGTACTCCTGAATCCAAGGCCGGTGCTCTATCCACTGAGCCATCTAGCTGCCCAGTTTAAGAAGCTTTGGATTAAATTACACAGTTGATTTCCATCTTGGTGTTGTGGGGTTGGAGTTAAACTTGGGTTTCTCTTGGCTCTAGTGTCCAAGCGCTCAACTTGCTCTATGACTTGTTCCCTCCAGTAGTTGACTGGAGTCAGTGGAAAATGCTGGTCTGGAGTGATTTATTATTATTATTTTATTATTATTATCATCGTCATCATCAACAATAACAACAATAATAATAAACAAAAGCTAATATTTATATAATAAGGTTTACAAAGTACCATACATGTTATCTTGCCTGATCTTGAGAAACATTCTGTGATTTAGGTGCTATTATTATTCCTGTTTTACACAGAGAGAGGGGAAATGATTTGCTCAGGATCTTATAGCTAGGGGTAGGATTTGAACTCTAGTCTTCCTGACTCCAAGTCCAACACTCTATACACAATGCTACCTAGATGCATAAGTATACTGGGACCAAATTCAGACAGATATCTAATTGTCAAGACTGGATTGAATATTCAGTAATTCCTTCCATCAAGCAGGCTTCCCCTTAAAGCAGAGTTCTCAAGCCATGCTAGTAATGAGATCATTTACTCCTTGAAAAGGGGTTTCCACTACTAATGATAAATTTATAGAGCTCCTGGAATTCTTGTCCAGGGTTGGACCAGGGTATGTTCCCATAATACATACTGTAATCCAAGATCTCTTATTGAAATGAAGCAAACTGTGTGGGGAAAGCACACAAAACTGACATTTGGTCAACACTCATAAAGAAACACAATAAACTAATTCAGTCCCTCTCAACAACCATCCCCTTGAAGCTTTTTTTTTTTTTTAGTGAGGCAATTGGGATTAAGTGACTTGCCCAGGGTCACACAGCCAGTAAGTAAATGTCAAGTGTCTGAGGTCGGATTTGAACTCAGGTCCTCCTGACTCCAGGGCCGGTGCTCAATCCACTGCGCCACCTAGCTGCCTCCCCTTGAAGCTTTAATCAATTCTTTGTTATGTTTCATCCTACAGAGTTCTCCCTTATCCAGCTTTACAGAATACTAGGATTAGCAACTGCAACCCTCTAATTCAGGATAGAAAATATTGTGTATTATAGAAGCATAATAACAAACTTTTTTTTTTTTTGGTGAGCCAATTGGGGTTAAGTGACTTGCCCAGGGTCACACAGCTAGTAAGTGTTAAGTGTCTGAGGCCGGATTTGAACTCAGTCTCCTCCTGACTCCAGGGCCGGTGCTCTATCCACTGCGCCACCTAGCTGCTCCCAATAACAAACTTTTAAAAAAAGTTAATACTTGAATCAGTTTCATATCTATTCCTTTCATTACATGCCTTTTGCTTTAAATTTGTAAGTCATCTGACTTGAAAAATTCAAGAAATAAATATTTTGTCTTAAATTCCTTGCCAGATTTACCTGGATGAAGAAAACTTTATCAAAATTTATCCTTATCAGGAATCAATGCCCTCCACTCAAATCCTATTTCCTAAGGTCAAGAAGAAAAGATAAGGACCCAGGGAAATGGATTAAGAGTGATAACCAAATGAGAAATACCACTGACATAGTTAAGGTCCTGGCCTTCCAAGGCTGCCCAGTCCCCAATCCCTGAGGGAATGAGAGTAATGACCCAGCCAATAGAAGCATTTAGTAGTTCCAGAAAAGGGAAACACAATTCCTTCTGGAGGTTATACCCTACCCTTCAGGTGCTGTGTCAGAAGATCAACACTGACCTGTGCAATATATTCTCATTACTATGTCAATCAAGGAGTACTGCTAAGACTCTGGCCCTGATGAATTTAACTAGCACCTTTCCACAAGTGAATGGATATGTCCCTCTCACTCTGTTAAATAGACTGATCAGCGATGAAGCTTGTTCTCCCAAGGCTGAAGGTGGCAGAAATTTGGGAATGGGAGCTGAGAGGGGTTAATACTTAATTCAATTGCATGTCTTTACCTTTCATTTTTAAGGAGCAGCTAAGTTGTGCAGTGGATTAGAGTTACAGACCTGGAGTCAGGAAAACTCATCTTTGTAAATTCTGTTGAATATTAAATATAGTTTTCATACTCATCTTCCTACAAGATAATAAACAGGTGAGAGACATCAATATCTCCTACAATTCGTTCACCCAGATCAGAGAAGGCTATTTCTGCCTCTCTTACCAGAAGTAGGTACCTCACAGAAACCAGATCAGAGAATGGATAGGAAAAACACAATAACAGTTTATTTCATTCCAAGAAGAAAGAAACTATGATCATGTGGAGACTCCCCTCCTAAGATGGGAGCTCAGGGACTCCCCCTTTCTGAGGGTATATAATGTTTTTTTTGTCCATGGGTTACAGAGTGTTATCAGTTTCAATAGTATGATACAGAAGCAAAGTCAGTTTAACAATTTCAGTCATTCTTTTTTTTTTCCCCTTGCGGGGCAGTGGGGGTTAAGTGACTTGCCCAGGGTCACACAGCTAGTGTCAAGTGTCTGAGGTCGAATTTGAACTCAGGTCCTCCTGAATCCAGGGCCAGTGCTTTATCCACTGCAACACCTAGCCGCCCCAACAACTTCAATTATAACAAGTATGGAGGAAATACAGAAGCATCATAAGATTAAAGGATTCCAAAAAAAGGTTTGGCTAGTATGAGGACACCCAGATGTCACCATAATATAGGGACTTACTATCCTGAGGGAAAAGAAGTCACTAGGTAGGGTCTTTTATCTGCTAGCTATCTGTGTTCAGTTTGGAGTTCATTTGAAGGACATTTTGTTCCTATTAATCCTATTAATCCAGGGTTCCATAAAAAATATTTTTGGATAAGAAGGCACTTCCATCCAATCCAGGTGATCAATATATTCATATTAACAGTTCAAATCTGGCCTCAGACACTTGCTAGCTGTGTGATCCTGGGCAAATCACTTAACCTTGTTTGCCTCAGTTTCCTCATTTGTCAAATGAGCTGGAGAAGGAAATGGCAAACCACTCCAGTATCTTTGCCAAGAAAACCACAAATGGGATCACAACTGAACAAGGCAACCTTTAATTGTATTCATTTCATCACACTACTTTTGCATTATGTGACTTGAACTGGTTTAAGGACCTGTCATGGGAAACTTTCATTTCCCTTTTATTCAGGTTTTTTTTTTTAGTGAGGCAATTGGGGTTAAGTGACTTGCCTAGGGTCACACAGCTAGTAAGTGTCAAGTGTCTGAGGCCAGATTTGAACTCAGGTCCTCCTGACTCCAGGGCCAGTGCTCCATCCACTGCGCCATCTAGCTGCCATTTTATTCAGTTTTATTATGCCATTCCTTCTGGAAAATTTTGGTTAACTGAAGCCTGTCTTCTTTTGCTAACCATACCCATCTGAAATACAAAGAAAACAAAAAACCCAAACCTGACTCATGGAATGATAGTATTACTCTGAGAAAAATGATAATTTTTCTATTATATTAATAACTATTAAATTAGGATTGAGATTTTCCCTTTCTATTTCCTCATTCAGGGATGTAAAACTGAGGCAAAGCCTCTCTAAAATGGAATTGAGATCTTTCATTTCCCAAAGGGGAAGACCAGAGAACGCAAAGGTCAGTTCTTCAGATTTACATCCCCTTCTCCCCAGAAGGGAAGAAAAACCAGAAAGACAATGCCTGTAAAATTAGAGAAAGGTTTTTATTAAGCAAGGAAGAAAAATTTAACACACTTCATGGGTACTATCCAACCCATGCTGAATAGAACTCCAGGTCCTATTTGTGTGAGTTTATATACATTTTATTTTTTGTTTTGTTTTGGTTTTTGGCAGGGCAATGAGGGTTAAGTGACTTGCCCAGGGTCACACAGCTAGTAAGTGTCAAGTGTCTGAAACCGGATTTGAACTCAGGTCTTCCTGAATCCAGGGCGGGTGCTACAACCATGAAATCTGCAGACAAATTGGCCTGAGACCTAATAATCTTTAGTGTCTGTCAGCCATGAGCACCTCTTACATACCTCTGTGTAGATACAGATGATACAGCAGACAAAATAGGCTCAATGAAAAAGAATTCTACCATAACATTTAAAAATAATGGATCATGGGGCAGCTAGGTGGCTCAGTGGATAGAGCACCAGCCCTGGAGTCAGGAGGACCTGAGTTCAAATCCAGCCTCAGACACTTGACACTTACTAGCTGTGTGACCCTGGGCAAGTCACTTAACCCCAATTGCCTCACCAAAAAAAATAAAAAATATAAAAAATAATGGATGTTGAAACATTCCAATAACATTTGGCTTCCAGCTATCCTGTTATCTGGTAGATTAATCATTTTTCACAGGAGGAGCTTCCCAGGCCTTGCTGCATCTTTGATTTTGTTTCTCATGGGAAAAACCCCTTCTGATTGATTTTAGGTCCATGTCATATACCTACTTTATATACCTATATACCCAAGGTCGCATAAAAGTTTCTTGGGTGAAAAGGGGTCTCTAGCGGGAAAAAGTTTAACAAACTCTCATCTACATTATGTCCAATAGGAAAACTTCCTACAAATTACCCACAAAGTGGTCAGACATCCCATGTCTACTTGAAGATATTCAGTGATTGAGGAATTACTAATTTTGAGGGAGCCCATTCTCCTTGTGACAGGAAAAAATGTGCTAGGAAGTGTGATGACTTTCTTAAAATATGCCACCCCAAACTGGGCACAACCCTTTAGAAGGGGTCCTATTAGTGCAGAGCATAACAGGACTGTCATCTCTCTTATTCAGAGGAGAACCTGTCTATTGGGGAAGCCTAAATTCACTTAAAGGAAATTGGGCTGACTTGTTTCCTTTCCCTTCACATTCTGGCTCCAACGTCAGCCACATATGTGTGTGAAGGCACACATACATACACACACCTCTTCACAAATACAGTAAGACTTAATTATCCAGTTACCAATGATTGTATTATGAAAAGTTTGGATTCAACTGGGGTGCCTGTGACACTGTAAATGTTTATTCTATAGGAGGTCGGGAGCCCCAGACTCACTTTTGGCAGGAATTAGAAGTTTGGCCATTGATTTTCTTTTCTTCCTTCCTTCCTTCCTTCCTTTCTTTCTTTCTTTCTTTCTTTCTTTCTTTCTTTCTTTCTTTCTTTCTTTCTTTCTTTCTTTCTTTCTTTCTTTCTTTCTTTCTCTCTCTCTCTCTCTCTCTCTCTCTCTCTCTCTCTCTCTTTCTTTCTTTCTTTCTTTCTTTCTTTTTTTGTGAGGCAATTGGGGTTAGGTGACTTGCCCAGGGTCACACAGCTAGTAAGTGTTAAGTGTCTGAGGCTGGATTTGAACTCAGGTCCTCCTGATTCCAGGGCCGGTGCTCTATATCCACTGCGCCACCTAGCTGCCCCATTGGCCATTGATTTTCAAAGAAAAGCAGGGGAAAAAAAATGAGTTTTATGCTAAGTGTCTGGTTCTTTCTCCTATAAGAGCTAGCCCGCAGTCAGGGCTAAGTCTAGTCCATTGTAACAAGGGCTACTTATTGAATGACCATTCACAAAACAAATCTCCTGAAACTAGGTAGAGAAGACAATTCTATAATGCCCTTGGAATCAGCTACAAATGTTGTCATTTCAGACAGTAGGTAAGATGTATGGGAGTTGGGAAGAAAGAATCTCATGTCGGGTTGTAGTGACTGAGGAAAGACTTTCTGGTAAAGGGATATTTCTTTGTACTACCTCATCTTGAAAGAGAGAAAATTATTCCAAAAGAGAGACAGGAAGGCTTGCTGTTTGTGATTGTACTGACAGGGGCCAAACAATTTGTGTGTAATCCTGTTCATTAGTCTGCTTTGGGAATAGCAATTTAGTCTTGTTGAATTTTTTTTCTTCTTTCTTTCTTTCTTTCTTTCTTTCTTTCTTTCTTTCTTTCTTTCTTTCTTTCTTTCTTTCTTTCTTTCTTTCTTTCTTTCTTTCTTTCTTTCTTTCTTTCTTTCTTTCTTTCACGGGGCAATGGGGATTAAGTGACTTACCCAGGGTCACGCAGCTAGTAAGTGTCAAGTGTCTGAGGCTGGATTTGAACTCAGGTCCTCCTGAATCCAGGGCCGGTGCTTTATCCACTGTGCCACCTAGTTGCCCCCCAAGTCTTGTTGAATTTTGAAAGGACAGTTCTCCAGTCAGGGAAAAATGAGAGTTCCTCAGGATCTGAGCTATCAGCCTGAGTCTGTTTCTTAGATTTCTTGTGTTCTTTGCAGAGGTATTATTGTTGATGATTGTCCTTCCTTCTCAAGGAGGACTAATGATATCAGGGAGGTGATGTCTTGACTTGCAAGTGAATTGGATTTCAGCAAGACAGGGCTGTCACCAGCCTCACTTTTTCCTCCTGGAGTCAACCTGGGTCCTTTTGATGTAGGAGGCAAAAAAGGGTTAATAGAAAAATATAAGACCCAAGCTCTAGTACAGATATTAGCTCTAAAAGGGAGTCAGATCCCAGTTAATGGATAACTTATGTTAGGTTCTCATACCCATAGTGATCAACATCCATAACGGACCAGAACAGGTCAGGTCAAAATAACAATAAAGGAAAAAGACAACCTATAGAAATTCTAATGAAAAATGATTCTGTTTTGAAACTAGCCATGGGATTCAGAAAGAGACATGTGCAGAAAAGGCCAAATTTGTCCCCAGATTCACCTTATGACATGTAAACCCCCAAAACACACCTCCACTGAAAAAAGTACCTGCCTCAGGGGTTGGCTTAGGACCCCCAGGAACTCCAAATTAGGATAAGCCCTCCCCTGAAACACCCCTAGGTGGAGAATATTATAATGAGGACAGGCCCTCCCCTGTACCTCTCCAAGGTGGAGATTATTATAATGAGACTGATAATCAATTTATCTATACTATAAATATAACTGTCTTTTCTTTCACTATTTGAGAGATACCTTTCCAATATTCTGGTTCTCTCCCTGTGGTCACCCACAGTATTGCAATAAAACTTGGGAAACTGAGTCACTGAGTCTTGTAATTCTTTTGGGATGACTCACAATCAATTGGACCCCAAATTCTGGCCCACATCACTTTGGCAAGATATAGATCAAGATGACTGGAGATGGCCCTTGATGCAGTAGGAAGCCTTGGTCTTTCTGGGTTAAGGTCTTTCCCAGGTCTCAGTTTAACTGTCTGAGGCCACATTCACTCAGTGATTAAGGCTAGGAAAAAATGAAGGCAAAAGACTCCCTCTTTCATCTACTCAAAAAAAAAAAATCAATCTGGGAGGGGAAGACCCTTAGGGTTTCTGGCCAGAACAGAAACAACTGCTATTACACTCACTCTGAGGTATCAAAACCCAAACAGTGATCAAGTGAGTCTGTTGGACAATCTCTGAGATACAGAAGAGAGATGATCAGATTGGAATAGAAGAGAACGCACCAGTATTTACATGAGGAAGAGCAGAAATATCTAGAGGAACCAGAAAGGGACAATATCCAGAGTTATCAAAATATCAGAGAGAAGATGATCCAAATGGTCAAATCTAGTGAAAGGCTGAAGGTAATGATCACAGAGCAGCTGGAGGGAAGGTGCCAGAAACCAGATAAGAAGCTAATGCAGGTGAGAATTGTGGGAGCCTCATCTGAGGAAGGTGGACTGGGCTGTGCCCAAGAGGCCAGGTTATTTCTGTGTTCAAGAACTGAGTCCTTCTACAGGCCTTGCTTGGCTCCCCCACTGCCTGTCACCCCCAAAAGGTGGATCCTGTCCACTCAAACCTAACAGATTTCATGTCTCGGGTTCAGGTTCTTCTGAGATTTGTGATTCAGTAAAATAGAACGTCCTGGGGTTCATGTTCAGACGGGGGAAGATGCTGAGGAGAATTTGCATTGAGAGACTTCTAGGGGACAGTGACATAGACAGGAGGGCAGGGAAGTGACTTATGAGCCCCACTAACCCTATCTTTTTTTCTTACTCCAAGATGTGAAGGCTCTTTGATCAGCTAAGTTTTTATTTAGTCTCAATGTGGTAGGATGTGAGACCCCAAGAAACTTAGAGACCTTAAACTTTAGCAGAAGTGAAGTGAAAAAGAATCTTTAAACCTTAGACACTGAAACCAAAGATTTCAGAACTAAAAAAAAACACACAAGGGGCAGCTAGGTGGCGCAGTGGATAGAGCACCGGCCCTGGAGTCAGGAGGACCTGAGTTCAAATCCGGCCTCAGACACTTAACACTTACTAGCTGTGTGACCCTGGGCAAGTCACTTAACCCCAATTGCCTCACTAGAAAAAATTTTAAAAATTAAAAAAAAAAACCACAACAATATGTTTTCCACTTCAGTAATGTGATATTGCCAAGACCAAGGGTCATGCAGACCCTGGATATTTAGAGACATTTATATCTATGATATAAACACCAATAAGCACATCAAAGTCTGCAGGGAACATAGATGATATACAGGTTACATACTTACACATCAGCAAGTTGTGTATATCACTTGACCCCAAACTCGCCCTCCCAATGACCCCTCCTTAACAGTTTTTACAATCTCATTACTCTTGGCACCATGCCTTCTTTGTCTGAAATTGTACAAAAGATCAACTCTCCTTCCATTCAGTCTTTTTTTTTTTTGGTCAGGGCAATGAGGGTTAAGTGACTTGCCCAAGGTCACACAGCTAGTAAGTATCAAGTGTCTGAGACCTCATTTGAACTCAGGTCCTCCTGAATCCAGGGCTGGTGCTCTATCCACTGCGCCACCTAGCTGCCCCCCCATTCAGTCTTCATCATGACTCTCTCCTGGCCATGTATTCCTCTCTCCTAATAAATCTTTCTATTTTACAAGATTTGCTATGAGCCTGCCAATTCTTTGGATGAGCCAGCCCCCCCCCCACCTCCCCCCAGCTCCCATGTAATCCAGGTGAGGAGTTTGTGAGTTGTGTCCTGAGGAAGAAGGATAGTGAATACTAAAGGACCTCTGTGGATCCTGATATGTGTGCCTGTAGTGGGACACAGGACCCCAAGAACACTTAGCGACTAACCCCTAAGAAATCCTTAAACTTTAGACATTTAAACCAAAGAATCCAGAAGTGAAAAACAACTCTGTCTCTCACCTCAGAAATGTGGTGTAGCCACCTCCTGGTACATTCAGAGACAGTTCCATCTGTGGTATAAACACTGATAAGGGTGCCAAGGTCTGCAAGGAACAAAGATGATATGCAAGTTCCATACATTTGAGCCTCTTAAATGTTAGTATATCTTACTGATAGTCCATAACCCAATCTCTAGGCACCCCCTCTCCAGTTGTTTTGCAATCCCCCCAACCTTTGTCTGTAAACGTAATTAAGATGAGTTCTCTTTCCACTCAGAGAGGCAGTCTCCATCTTTACTCTGCCTCCCGGCTATGTATTCCCCTCTCTTACTAAATCTCTGTATTTTATAAGATTTGCTGTGCGCCTCCAATTCTTTGGGTGAGTTAGCCCTCCTGAACCAAGTTGGAGCTCCTCTCCTAACACCATGGTCCTCCTACAACATGCCCAAACCAATCAGGAGGCCTTGGTTTCCCAATGTGGTACAGGAAAGTCATCTAACCAAGCCTGGTTTTTTTTTTTGTTCAGGAGGGCATCACTGCTGCTCTAGAGGCCCGAGACTGTCCTGGTCAGGCCAGAGCTGTGGCAGTATAGCATTACTGGGATGAAGGAAATGATGCACACATTCCAAGGTAAGATTCTTGAACAAGAATCCAGTCAGTATTCCACTTGAACCACTGCCTCATCTGAGATGGGGGCACAAATGTGGAAGGGAAATCTGTGCTGTAGTTCATACAAAGCTCCAGAAAGCTGGTTCCTAGGTTGGCCCTGCTATGAGGGAGCAAATGCTTCTCATGTTTTGACCTGCTTCTCATTTTCTTTTTTTTTTGGGGGGGGGGCTGGGCAATGAGGATTAAATGACATAGCTAGTAAGTGTTAAGTGTCTGAAGCTGGATTTGAACTCAGGTCCTACTGAATCCAAGGCCAGTGCTTTATCCACTGTGCCACCTAGCTGCCCCAACCTGCTTCCCATTTTCAAGGCAGCAAGTAAAAATGCTGGTGTAGCAGCTAGGAGTGTTTTTGGACTATGGTTCTCAATGTGCCTGTTTACAATGTTCTCAAAGAAACCATCATATTTTCTTCTTCTTTTCTACACTTTTCCAAGCCTCTCAGGTGCTTTTCTTCTTTTTTCTTTTTTTTTTTTTTTGCTTGGCCACCCAGTACAAGGGACAAAGGCACAATCTGTGACTATCTGTCTTCTGAATCCCAATGTGTGAAGGAGATGCTGCTGCCCCTGAGCCTTCTCTCATGAAGAATCTCATAGAAAAATAAACACTATAAATACTGTTTAAAATGGTTTATAGGGAAGGGGACTGTTAGACTCTTAGAACTGAGAAAGAGCTGCTCAGCCAATGAATATAATTGGTATTTTCATTCCGCAATGCAAACTTAAAGACAATAATTCTCTAATGATTACTTTCCTTGGTCCCCAAAGGATGCAATTTGTCTATCAGTTCAAAATAATAGGAAGTTACCTTTCTATAGCACTTTTAAATATGAGGAACCAGGGGATAAGCAAGGAGTGAAAACTAGGGGTGCTTTGAGGGAAGGTCAGTAGAGATAAGATCTAAAAAAAAAGTGAAAGAGTTGGGAGAAGAGAGGAACCATTTGTTGAAGGAGATGGGATGGCATGGGAACTTGAACAGGTAGAGGGTTTAGCCTTGGTAAAGAGTTATTTTCTTAAAAAGCAAGACATTTTCAAGAGAAAAATGAGCAGGAATTTGGTTTACTAAATCCCTCTTCATCTCAGCCTCTTAGAATCTGTAACTTCCTTCAAGTCTTAGTTCATTGGCCACTCTGAATGAATTGAGGGGAGTAGGAAAGCAAGTGGTTAATAGTGGGAATTCACACTGACTCTTTCTTATGTCTTGATCTCGGAACTACCTTAGTATTTATTTCCATTATTGGTCTGGTCCAACTTCTGTCTTCTGAGAAAAGTATTCAATTGTGGGAACTGGGAGAAAACTTTATTGCATTGTTCAGATGTAGCCCTGTGTGGCTAGGAAACTGGACAGTCTCTACATGCTATTTAGAGCCCCTTAAACAAGGTTATGCTGACCAGAAAATCAGATTCAAAGATAGATGCAAGGAGTTTTTTTTACAATTGTACATTTCAAGCCACACGTGTCTTTCTTTTTCAGTAAATAGTATTTTTTTTTCTACTTACATGTAAAGATAATTCTCTTTTTTAGTTATCTATATCTATATAGGTGAAAAGGAGGCAGCTAGGTGGCACAGTGGATAAAGCACTAGTCCTGGATTCAGGATGACCTGAGTTCAAATCCAGACTCAGACACTTGACACTTTACTAGCTGTGTGACCCTGGGCAAGTCACTTAACCCCCATTGCCTGCAAAAAAGAAAGTAGGTGAAAAAAAGCCCCAAAGATAACCACATGCTTCCCAACAGATCATCCCCCACTATTGCTGTTATTTTGTATACAGTTCATTTCACTCTGCTTCAGTTCATGTAGGTCTTTCCAGGTTTTTCTGATAGTATCCTGTTCATCATAACTTGTATATAGTACCTTAAGCTTGACAGAGAATTTTCTTCATAAAAGCCCAGCAAAGCAGCCCATCTGCAGAGAAAGAACTGATAGTATCTGAAAATAGATGGAAACACATTTTTAATTTTTTTTTGTCCTCTTTGACAATTCCTTAATCTGAAGTTTGGGTTTTTTTTATTGTTTTCTCTCACAACTATCTAATATGGGAATTTTTCCATGACTACTCATATATAACTTATTTTTGAATTGCTTGAGTTCTTGTGGGTGGGGGGTGGAAATGGAGGGAGGAAGAGAAGTTGGAACACAAAGTTTTAAAAAATTGATGTTAAAATTTGTTTTTACATATATTTTGGAAAATAAAATTCTATTCAAAGCAACAAAAAAAAAAGCCCCAAAGACCTACACTACATAACTCAGTGATAAGCCCCATATCTACTACATATCTCCCCTCCCCAATGAAATGATTGAAATTGCTAAACACTGGGAAGGAGTATGTGTGTGTGTGTGTGTGTGTGTGTGTGTGTGTGTGTGTGTGTTTTGGGCAGGGTATAATAAACATTTACATAACACTTACTATTTGCCAGGCAATGTGCTAAGCTCTTTGCAAATATCTTATTTGATCATCACAACAACCCTTCCAGGTAAGTGCTGTTGTTATCCCCCATTGTACAGTTGAGGAAACTGAGACAAACAGAGGTAAAGTGACTTGCGCTGGGTCACACAGCTACTAAATGTCTAAGGCTGGATTTGCATTCAGGTCTTCCTGACTCCAGGCACTCGATGCACTATGGTGCCACCTAGTAGCCCCCTAGCAAGCATCAAATGAGTCCCACAGAGCCTAAGTGTTATGGAAGCTGAAAAGAAAGATCTATTATCATGGATTGGGGGGTGGGGAGAATCAGGGAAGATTTCATGGATGAGGTGGGCTTTGAGCCAGACAAGGTCCGTTTAAAAGGAAAAAAAAAAGAATAGGGCTAGAGTAATTCTGGGAAAGAGGGAACAGTGTGAACAAAGGCAGGTAGGCACAAATGGGCAAATTTATTGGGGGGAGCTGTGCAAGTTCAACCTTGATACCTGGATCAATGATCTAGAACTTGAAGGAAACTCAGAGATCATCTAGACCAAAGCTGTCCTTTGGCACATGGAGAAACTGAGGCAGTTTATATTATTATACTATACTATACTATACTATATTATACTAGACCCAAGTCAGAGTGACTAGAGTAAGTGCCTCCTTAAATCAGAGCAGCATAAAAACAAAAAACAAAACAAAACAAACAAGGAAACCAACAAAAAACTCAGAGCACCATGCAAAAGAGAGGAATGAGAAGTGGAAAGGATTGGCATACCAGGGGTTAATCTTTTGGAAAGTGTCTCCCTTATTCTCACTGCCTCCTTCATTCCTTTTCACAGCCCACTCAATTCCATCTTTGGGCTGCGTCTTTTCACTTGTTGAGAGTATTTGGCAGAGCCAAATCCCAATGGAGAGTTTGTCAGTGGCCAAAAGAAAATATCAAGCAACTAAATGAAGCAAGTTCAATTTTGGAGGAGCATGGGACCCCGTAGGGTGCATTGCACTTCAGTATGACTTATGAGTGATGGAGGCCAGAGCCCATGAGAGGATCAGGAGATGAAATGAACATGTGGTTCAGGGATGGAGGTCTTGTCTCTGACCTTCTGGAGATCCTGAGACCAAATCCAATAGGATTTGCTCCTCTGGGGTGTCTTTTACTCACTGTGTCTCTGTCTCTCTCTATCTCTCTTTGTCTCTATCTCTCTGTGTCTCTCTGTCTCTGTCCCTCTGTCTCTCTCTGTCTCTGTCTCCCTGTCTCTGTCTCTCTCCTGTTTTTTCTCTTTGCTTTGTCTCTTTCCTTGCTTTTTTTTTTTGTGGGGCAGTGAGGGTTAAGTGATTTGCCCAGGGTCACACAGCTAGTGTAACGATTGGAATGACACCACCTGCTGGATACTTACTGTAGAAGAGTTCTGCCCATGAAGCGAAGGTCTTTGAGGGCAAGACCAGGAGTCTTTTCTTTGGCGAGGAGGAAGTGACGCAGACTAGTGGGAGGAGGAAGGAAGAGGCTGGCGCTCGGTCTGGCTCTCTTTTTTTCCTCTGGACTCTGGTGGAGAAGGGAGCTAGAAATGTGCTCTCCCTTTAATAGATAGGAATCTAGGCCTTTCTCTCTCTTTACCAAATTCTTATTCTCCTTAATAAATGCTTAAAAGTCTAACTCTTGCTAAAGCTTGTAATTGGTTGGCGACCACTCATTAGATATTTTAGACAGACTAGCTAGAATTTTAACCCTTAACAGATGGTAACCACGAAGGGATAAGCTAACCCTCAGTCTTCTTCTGATCTTCTGGTTGGGTAAGAAATTTCCCCTCCCTCTCCCTTTAACTGCTAAGTACTGGTGTACTGGCTGTGTTTTCCTTTAAATTTTTTTCGAATGGACCTTTTAAACTCCCTAATTATCCTATTTTTGATTTTAGTCTGTTTAACCAGACAAATGGGAGATAAGATCATGTTAATGCTTTGTTTTTGTGGATTTTCTATTTTTCTTTTTATTTTTGTTAAAAGAGCCAGCAACTTACTCACACAAGGAAATATCTCTCCCTCTCCCAACCATGCTTTTTCAGAGAAACCTGAAGAGATTCCCGCAGCTTTTCCCAGTTCTAACACTAATTGTTGCTCTAATTTTGCATGCCTGGAGGCAAAGACCCACCCTCTAGAAGCTTTTAATCCCCTAGCACCTGGAGGCAAAGTGGGGGAAAAGGAATCCAGGCCTGAGTTCAAAATCAAGTCTGATTCAAATTGCACTGGTCCCTCCCCCCCTCTCCAGACTCCACCCTCTACTCCTCCCATGGCCAAGCCCATTGCTTCCCCGGCCTGGGAAGTCCAGAGATCTAATGCTCATGCGCAACTTTCTCTAACTACATTTGCAGCTTCAGGCTCAGCCCTTCCCCAGCCTGGCTGTGCTTCTGAGACAACTTTAGAAAACCCTTTAAATTCCAGATATGCTCGTTTTGTTCTTAATTTTGCTAACCTGCTTTTGTCTTTAATTAGTAATCTTATAAAACATTTGTATGGTGAAAAGGCTGACAGACAATATAGAGGGGTTAAAGAAGAAAAACTTAAGCCGAATAAGAATGACAATCATCAACATAGTTCAAGACTCCGATTCTTTTGCCATGGAAGGGTATATATTTTACAGAAATGTAGAAGTAAGCAGCAAGGTATTGATATGAGTATTGGGGATTTTAGATATCGGAATCAAAAGTGTTCTGAATTCACTCAGAGTAATAGTATCAGTTCAGAGGTTACATAGGATTTCTATGCTATTATATATACATTTTGAAATTAATGGTATGGGTTTATTTTCGTAGAGATTTTCAGGCTTTTGAGATTGTGTTTTATACTTAGTTTTTAAAACAAGGAGAATATTTGTAAAAGCTTTTTATAATCATGTGATCGTTTATATTTTATAAGACTCTTATTAAGTTCACATTCATTTAGATTTCCCTAGTTTGAATTTCATTGTCTTTTATTATTCCACGTGTATTTTCTTCTATTCATTCATCTATCTATTTTTAAACATGGTTTTGATTTCATAATACAATGTTAATTCTAGGAGTATTGTGCTCCCATATTCTGAGTTGTTTGTTTTTGTTATTTTTTTTTCCTCAACTGATTATTTGATCAAACTCTTTAAAGCATTTCCCTGGCAAATTGGTTGCCATGGCAAGTGTAAATTGATTCTAGAAGTATTATTTTTGATAAGCATATTCCCCCCCCCCCAAAAAAAGAGGGGAACATTTGTAAAAGTTTTCTTTTTTTCAAAAAAAAAAGTTTTCTTTGAGATTCTGTTGTGCTTTAACTTGTATTTAAATATGTTCTGATTTTTCACAAAAGTAATTGTATACTAAGTAAAAAAAAAAGGTATTATTTGAAATTGTTGCATAATTATATATTATATTTTGAGTCAAGATGTATTCACATTTTTTGCAATCATTTATTATCCTCAATTTTAAATCCATATGAGACTTGGATTATGGGAACTTATCATTTAAGACATTAATTGCCTTTATTCTGAGTTATCAGATGCCAGTTGGCCAAGATGCCATCCAATCACAAGAGGAATACATGCAAGAGCAGACACTGAACTGTCACATGAGGGGAGACATGCATGAAGTCAAGGTATGGCCGAGGGAACAGCTTTTGACAAATGTTGAGGTTGGATTCTCTTGGTTTAATATTTTATTTTATTTTTCCCCACAATATTGTACAGATGGCTGGAAGTATTCATCCCACCCATCTCACTCCTACACCTGGCTTCTATGCTCCCTCCTATATGCCTGATGCCATGGACATCTCAATCCCATGCATCTGATTAAGTCTGACTCAGTTTCCTCCAATATGTTCGGTGGCATGGACATATATTCCATCCACCTATTTTAAGCCTGGCATACTGCATGGACAGTACATATTGCTCAAGTGTGGGAATGCTCATATCCCATCATTTCTCTGTTCTTTTATGGTAACCCCCATAATTATCTCAGGTGTCATGATAAATAACAGTGTTGAATTTGGCCTTGACACCTGTTACCAATTATATTAGATTTTCTAATTTCTCATAATGGCATGAGGATAATTAGGCAGATGATGCAAAAAGTGATGAAACAAAGATAAAAATTATTTTTAAAAATTAATATCGCAGCAATTGTCTTCTCAATTACCCTCCATAAGGGGGGACTATAGTAAGATTATAATTTTAAAGAATGTTTCAATTTTTGTTTTATTATATGTTTCATGTGTAACAACTAAGATTCTGTATTCCCTTAGACATGTTTTTGAGAACTTTCATTGTTTGATTTGATTATTGACAAAGCTGTTTTAAAGTTGTGTTAAGCTCAATTTTGTAGGAAATTTTCCTGGCTGATTACCAGCATCCACACATCAACCCCTGAAAAGACTTCCATTCCACGACTACACCTAGAGGACATCTGAGAAAAGACTTTCAGAGACTTTAAATGAACAGTTTTGATTTGTTGTTTTTGTTGTTTTTTCTCTTTCTGTTATAATATACACCATCTGTAACATGTATTCTCTGCAGAGGCCCTCCCTTTGCAAGACTAATGTCAAAGCGTCGGTTCATGAGGACAAAAAAAAAAAAATCGCCCCTCTGGACAAAACTTTCCTCTCTTCCTTTTCTATATTGTCGTTCACATATTAGTTAGCAATAGTTATTGTATTCTTTTTACTGTTCCGTCAAGGAAACATTTTGTTTCTTGAGGAACAACAGGGGGGACTGTAACGATTGGAATGACACCACCTGCTGGATACTTACTGTAGAAGAGTTCTGCCCATGAAGCGAAGGTCTTTGAGGGCAAGACCAGGAGTCTTTTCTTTGGCGAGGAGGAAGTGACGCAGACTAGTGGGAGGAGGAAGGAAGAGACTGGCGCTCGGTCTGGCTCTCTTTTTTCCTCTGGACTCTGGTGGAGAAGGGAGCTAGAAATGTGCTCTCCCTTTAATAGATAGGAATCTAGGCCTTTCTCTCTCTTTACCAAATTCTTATTCTCCTTAATAAATGCTTAAAAGTCTAACTCTTGCTAAAGCTTGTAATTGATTGGCGACCACTCATTAGATATTTTAGACAGACTAGCTAGAATTTTAACCCTTAACACTAGTAAGTGTCAAGTGTCTCAGGCTGGATTTGAACTCAGGTCCTCCTGAATCCAAGGCCAGTGCTTTATCTGCACCACCTAGCTGCCCCTCTTTCCTTGCTTTTTGAAAGCACATGAACCACCTGGAGATTAATCTAAACTGATTGAATCAAGTGAGAGTGATTGACTGCTGATTAGTCTACTTCAAAGTTAACTAGATTGTAATTACACCTGGGTAGCCCTTAAGAAGGTATGGTTCTCAGAAGCTAGACTGTGAATTTAACTTGAGAACATCTTCAAGTTCAGTGAACCAATGGATTTGGAGGATGCCAACTAATCAGCTTGAAGCAGTGTGTAAGGACCGCCTCTGTTCCAGACCTATAAAAAGCAGGCTAGTGAGGGGCAGCTAGGTGGAGCAGTGGATAGAGCACCAGCCCTGGAGTCAGGAGTACCTAAGTTCAAATCTGGCCTCAGACACTTAACACTTACTAGCTGTGTGACCCTGGGCAAGTCACTTAACCCCAATTGCCTCACTAAAAAAAAAAAAAAAGCAGGCTAGTGGCAGAGGACTTGAGGAGGAACCAGACCAGGCTGGAACTCTAGACTAGGCAATCACACAATATAGATTTTAAACATCACAGGGGTCTGCATTGTTGTGGGGGTTCTTTATCACCATGGTAAGAGAATGCAGGGTTGCTAAGAGGCATAAAGCTGAGGAATAACATGGCATTTACCTTCCAGACTGCTAGAGAGTGGTTGGAAGAGCAAGGCTCTTTATCATTGTAGTGTTTTTGGGGAGACTGTTGAGGCATGTCATAGAGCTTTATCATCTGTGAGATTTGACTGAGATTTGTCCAACTAGGTATGTACTCCCTTTTTTTTTCCTGGTCGATTTAATTTGCTGGTATGTATCAGATAAACTAAGAGTTTTGTGGTTCCATTTCTCCAGGCTGTAGGCAGGTTACCCCGATCAACACTTTAGGTCCTGCAAAGCCTAGGTTACAAGGAGAATGGTGGGTGTCTTTGAGATGTATTTAGGTGTTACATCCCTTCTGTTCCCCATTGATTGATCTGGCTACTGATGCCAACAGAGGTGCATTGAACTTTCCAAGATGACGAGTGGTGTTCCTTGAGGAGCAAATAGGGAGTAGATATATGTTCTTTTTTTGTTGTTGTTTTTTGGTGAGGCAATTGGGGTTAAGTGACTTGCATAGGGTCACACAGCTAGTAATTGTTAAGTGTCTGAGGCTGCATTTGAACTCAGGTCCTCCTGAATCCAGGGCCGGTGCTCTATGCACTGTGCCACCTAGCTGCCCCTAGATATATTCTCTTAACTAGAAATCTCAAAGATGCAATGATACCCACAAAAAGCAGCTCAGTAATTGAGTGCCGGGGGCAGCTAGGTGGCGCAGTGGATAAAGCACTGGCCCTGGATTCAGGAGGACCTGAGTTCAAATGCGGCCTCAGACACTTGATACTTACTAGCTGTGTGACCTTGGGTATGTCACTTAACCCTCATTGTCCCACAAAAAAAAAAAAAAAAGTAATTGAGTGCCATTGGCTTTGATTGCCACCTAACAGGTTGAGCATGAAATTGGGATGCAAACAGTGGTTCTGGAAAATGAGAAGCCTTTTTGCTAGATCAACCTCTTTTTTTCCCACTGTCTTTTGGGGTACTTGAGCAGGGTAAGCATGTGTAGACAATCCCCATTGTCTATGTCAGAATAATCTTTTTCTACTGCAGAAAAAATTCTACCAGAAGCAAAGAAAGAAACTCAATATCGACAATTGTGTAGGTTAACTCAAAAGGACAATATCAGACCAAAGAATAAATGTGATAAGATGGCAGGAACATAGTTATCAGCATTTCTTGTGTTGTCTCTCTTTGAATCATTGGGACCCCAGTCATCTATCCATGTATCCATGTATCCATGCATCCATGCATATATACATATATGTATATGTAAAGAAAGTTTGTGTGTGTGTGTGTGTGTGTGTGTATCCAAATGTGTCTCTCAGGAAAGAGTACCAAAGAGAATAAGTGGGATTGCAAACACAAGGCTCTTGTGAATGGCTGCCCTCTCGTTCTTCCTGGACCATTACTTTTGGGTAGCTAATGACCACGTGCTGGGAATTGTCTATGTCTTGGTGGAAGAAGCTGGGCCTCTAGTTGTTCTTGAGGGATTGGGGAGTCAGAGCAGTGGCACCTGAGACCACAGGGAGCAGAGAGATGATGGAGGTTGGGGAATACTCGTGTAGACAAGCCAAGTCAGGCAAGCGGTGTTATCTAGGCTAAGTGCAGACTCCTGGAATCCCAATGGAGAATTTGGCAGTGGCCAAAAGAAAAAGTCAAGTGACTGAATGGGGCAAATTCAAGCTTGGAACTGGACAGGATCCCTTAGGGTTCATTGCGCTTCAGTGTGACTGATGAGTGATGGAGGCCAGGGCCCATGAGAAGATCAGGAGATGCAACTAACATGTGGTTGAGGTATGAAGGCCTGGCCTCTGGCCTCTTGGAGCCCCTGAAGCCAAATAGACTCCAATAGGAGTCTTTACCATTGCTGTGCAGGGTAAAGATAAGCCCTTTCTCTGTATCAACCTCTTTAGTACAGATTACATCTAGGGGCTTTACTTGGAGTTAGTATGTTTAGCATGATTGACACAATCATGCTTTTGATGTTTGATTTATTTGTACTTCAGAAAAATAATAATTCTAACAGAAAAACAGTCACTCAATTCCACCAACTATACTTAACCAAAAATTTTAGTACTGGGAACAAACTTTATAAATATTTGGTTGACACAGATTTTTTTTTTTCTTGTAGTTGTACTTTTAATGCAAGTGACTTCATCAATATATACATAATTCACTCATATATACAAATACATTATTTTGTGTATATATATACATACATACATACATATGTACATACACATATACATATACACATAAAGTTCAGGTGCATATATACAAACCTGTCTTTTTTCTTTTTGTTTTTTGGTTTTTGGTGAGGCAATTGGGGTTAAGTGACTTGCCCAGGGTCACACAGCTAGTAAGTGTTAAGTGTCTGAGGCCAGATTTGAACTCAGGTCCTCCTGAATCCAGGGCTGGTGCTCTATCCACTGCGCCATCTAGCTGCCCCCAAACCTGTCTTTTAAGGAGCAGTTCTACAGAGTAGACAAATCAGATATCAAATGCAAGGCTCTTCAAACCATCTGCCTTCTCTTTCTTCCTTAACTGCCATATTTTGGTGGCTACTGACCAGGAGAAGTCTCTAATTGGGATGGAGGCAGAGGAATGTGTTTTTTCAAGGTATGGTGTTGAGATAATTGAAGGTGATCAGCATGGGGACCAGTGTTTGTACTTATGAGGTGAAGCCACGTCTGAGATTTATAATTATTTATGTGCAAAAGCACTGGCAGAGCTATTGCAAAATCATTTGCTCCCTTTCCCCATCCAAATCCATTCATTCATTTGTTCTGAAACCCATGGATGGGGCCCAAAGTATTTGAATATCTTCTGGTCAACCCATGAAAGGAACCATATTCTTCTTAGAGTGTTCGTTCAATGACTTCTTCACTAAAAATGGTGTAGAATCTATTTGGATTCTTCAAAGTTAGATGCACACTTATGCTGGAGGAATACATCCTTTTTGTTGCTATCCACTGAGAACAATATCCTCGTGTTGTTTTCCATGTTTTTTACCAAATTTTGTTGTTGTTGAGCTGGGCAATGAGGGTTAAGTGACTTGCCCAGGGTCACACAGCTAGTAAGTGTCTGAGGCTAGATTTGAGCTCGGGTCCTCCTGAATCCAGGGCCAGTGCTTTATCCACTGCGTGACCTAGCTGCTCCTCCCATGTTTTTTATTAGAAGGTAGAAATGTACATCTTTTGGATGTGTTAATTGAAAACAAAGCCTCATCATAGCTTTTTCTTCATTCCCCACAAAAGCCAAATTCTCAAGGACACGAAACTCCACTGATGTCATATGGTTAAGCTCACATAGAACAAGTTTCCCAGAAGTCCCCTCATTGGTGGGCCTTAAGATCTCTCTTCCATGTTCTTCTGCTTTTCAGAGTTTGGGCCTTTGTTTCTGAAGACCAAAGGCAAACCATTGCACTGGATATGCAAAGGGGTGTCATGTCAGGGTCTCACTTTTTGAAAAGGCTCTTTTCTAATTCTCATTGACTCCTTTATTGCCTTTCTTCCCACAGCAAATTCTTTCTTCCCTATGAACAGGTCAGTCCATTTCTCTTTTGTCTTTTTTTTTTTTTTTGGTGAGGCATTTGGGGTTAAGTGACTTGCCTAGGGTCACACAGCTAGTAAGTGTTAAGTGTCTGAGGCCAGATTTGAACTCAGGTCCTCCTGAATCCAGGGTTGGTGCTCTATCCACTGCGCCACCTAGCTGCCCCTGCATTTCTCTTTGAATAACATAAAGAAAACTGAAAGGCATTTGCAGTGATAATAGGCATGTTGACTCATGGTGAATCTTTCTGTATTTCATTTTTCCATATAATGTCATATATGATACACACACATACATATATATAATAACATGTGTATATATTTTTCAAAGAGGATAAGCATATACATATATATTTTAAATGATATATATATTTCAAAAAGAATAAATGTATTTATTTCAAAAAGGAGATATATACATATATATGTGTATATATATTTATATATATATTTTTTATTTATTTATTTATTTATTTATTTTTTTTAATGAGGCGATTGGGGTTTATGACTTGCCCAGGGTCACACAGCTAGTAAGTGTTTGTTTGTTTGTTTGTTTGTTTTTGTGGGTCAATGAAAGTTAAGTGACTTCCCCAGGGTCCCACAGCTAGTAAGTGTTACATGTCCAAGGCCGGATTTGAACTCAGGTACTCCTGACTCCAGGGCCAGTGCTCTATCCACTGCGCCACCTAGCTGCCCCATATATATATATATATATATATATATATATATATATTTCAAAAAGGACAGGGATTAAACACATATATTATTTACACATATCAAAAAAGGGTGGTCACCCCAGACCTTATCTACTTGTGCTGCTGAGTCATAGAGAACAGTGAAGTTTAGGAGAAAGTATTTTGTGTATATCTGTGTGTGTGCATTTGTGTTTCTGCCAAATGAGATAATATAGGGAGCCACTGCAAGATAGGAAAAGTAACAAAAGTATAGGGGCATAGAGAATTTTATAGACCACAAAAATCAAGAAGAGCAACTAACAATATACTATGGCCTCTAATATACATATGTATGATCTTAGGTTATGTAAATCTCTAGGAGCATCCATGATAGTCCAGGGAGAGGCTGCACTGAGAACTTTTGACATTATTCAATAAAACTCTCTAGTTCCCATGATCTCTCTTTGAATCAGGACAGCTGGCAGAAACTAAAGTTGAACTGTTGCTTCATAGGGAAGAATGGAACCTTGCTTAGATCTCCCTGATTGGTTTTCACCACTATCACAGACAGGCAAAAGCCAGTCAGTAACTTTTTTTGTTTTTTTTTTGGTGAGGCAATGAGGGTTAAGTGACTTGCCAAGGGTCACACAGCTAGTAAGCGTTAAGTGTCTGAGGCCAGATTTGAACTCAGAGGTCCTCTTGATTCCAGGGCTGGTGCTTTATCCACTGTGCCACCTAGTAGTCCCCAGTCAGTAACTTCTGATGGCAGTTGGAATGTTCTTGCCAGGCAGAGTTTGGAGAAAGAAGAGAGGGGCTTGGCAGAAAAAGAATGCTTAGCTAGGGTTGAGACAGACTGGCAGGGAAAGGTTAGAACATAAAAGCCAGAGGGGTGGGCAGCTAGTTGGTAGAGTGGATAGAGCACCAGCCCTGGATTCAGGAGGACCTGAGTTCAAATCCAGCCTCAGACACTTGACACCTACTAGCTGTGTGACCCAGGGCAAGTCACTTAATCTTCATTGCCCCGTCAAAACAAAACAAAACAAAAACCATAGGTGTGTGTGTGTGTGTGTGTGTGTGTGTGTGTGTGTGTGTGTGTGTGTGTGTGTGTAGAAGAGAGAGAACCCAATTCAATGTGTATTGTACTTCTTAATATAAATATTTTTCTATTCTATTTCTTTATTCTATAAACAAGCTCCTTTGGACTTAAATGCCCACATTAAACTCAATAGATATTTTATATTACAAATATCATAAGTAGTTTGAGAGTCTGTCTAGCCATAGGAGTTGGGTATTTGTGCTAAAAAATTGAAAATTATTCTTGGTGAAAGGAGGGCTCATTCTGCTATGACCAATGAAATTTTTATCACAAAAAAGAGAAATTTTACTAAATAGGATTAATTAATGTTTATAAAATTTATCCAAGACACAACTTTAGTTGACTTTGCCTTCTTTAAAATGTTTTTCTTTCCTATTCCAATGACATTTGAGACTGCCTTTCTCAAGGAATCTTATCTGCAATATGATGCAAAATATCAATAAAATGGATTTACTGTCTTTTGAAATAGAAAAAGGTTAAGTTATGAAATTCTTTGTATAATTGCTTATTTTACAATGAATAGACAGCTGGTGTCTGGGCCAAGAAAACATGGGTTCAAATTTCACCTCTTGACACTTACTGTATCTTTATGAGCCTGGGCAAATCATTGAAAGTCATAGTGTTCTATGACACTGTCAAGGATTTATGCAGCTGAGAAGGTATCGAGATGCACTGGTAAAGGGAGTTCCCTCATCGGTGAGTTCCCTTTGTCAAAGAAGTTTCGGATGTAGCCCCTACCTCTATTATTTTCCTTTAAAAACCACACGGGGGCAGGTAGGTGGCACAGTGGATAAAGCACTGGCCCTGGATTCAGGAAGACCTGAGTTCAAATCCAGCCTGAGATACTTGATACTTACTAGCTGTGTGACCTTGGGCAAGTCACTTAACCCTCATTGCCCTGTAAAAAACCAACAACAACAACAACAGCAAACAAAACAAATAAAAACTACACATGTGTATGTATATACATTGGCATGTATGTTACATTTGTATATACAGTTATACATGTTAACTGTCTTTGCATCACTTTACTACTCAGTCAATATAGATTTCTTTTATCATAGGCATCTAATACAATGTTTTCCAAATAAAAATTCAATATTATTCACTAATAAAGAACAATAAGGTATCATAAAAATAAGCCCACAATTTCCAGTACTCTCCTTAAAGAATATTTCTCACTCCCCTGCCCAGGAGAGCCCCTCCCCAATGTTGACACAGAAGGTATAGCTGCATGTTGCAGATATCCTTCAGCAGGTCAAGGTCAAGGTCTGCCAGCAGTACACTTTCCATTGTCACCCTTCCCTTGCTTCAGGAGCCCAAGGCTACTCTACCTACTTTGGGCAGTGACTTAGTACAGCAGATAGAGTGCCAGTGGGGAGGCCTGGATTCAGGAGAACTTGAGTTTAAATCCAGCCTCAGACACCAGCTGTGTGACCTGGACAAGTCACTTTACCTTGTTTTCCTCAATTTCACACAACCATTGAAACTGGATGGAGCCTTTATTAAAGATCCTCTAGGGGGCAGCTAGGTGGCACAATGGATAAAGCACTGGCCTTGGATTCAGGAAGATCTGAGTTCAAATCCAGCCTCAGACACTTGACACTTACTAGCTGTGTGCCCCTGGGCAAGTCACTTAACCCTCATTGCCCTGCAAAAAAAAAAAAAAAAAAAGATCCTCTAGATCATTCTAACCCTTCAACTTCTAAGAGTCTGTTACCTGGACATCCATCTGCTACTAGAACATATCTCATTCAGAAGATCTTTCATTCAGGGGCTTCAGTCCTTTGATTTAGTTGAGAAGGTAGAATAATTCTCTTCTCTAAGAAAATGAATCTAAAGAGATAATTGGGGTTTGACTAGGCTAGACTCCAATTCCTGGTCTAAGACCAGGCTTCCTGGAAGTAGGATTCATCTGTACCTACAAAGTAATGCAAAAAATCAACTCAAAACAGTTGGCTGAGAAAAGATTCCATCAAGAAATCCCAGCCTATTGCCTAGTATTCCTAGGAATCAGATCCATATAATTGATGCTAAATGATACCAAATTATAGATTCTCTGCCCCTGTCCATGATAATGGTTCTCAGCTCTAAAGTCCAACTAAGTTGGCTTTCTTTTTCTCATAGGTATTTTCCCAAATAAACCTAAACTCTAACTCTCAATATCTTAAATGTTTTACTTGAAGGAAAATGTCAGCATTCTTCTCTAAGGGTGAAATTTCTTGATTACAATTCAGCAAGAAAGAAAGAACCTTTTCTGCTTTGCTCTTGCTCTGTTCCACTGATGCCTTTCTCTTCTGTCTTCCCTTGTTGTGCCTAACCTGGCCATGCCAGGCTGAGGGCTGAGATCTTCTTTTTTTTCTCTTGTTCTTTGCATGACATTTGTTACTCTGCTAAGTGTCACCATGTGGTGATCAAATAGCAAATTCTAAATCACCTGTCTTCTAATCTAGGCTCCACACTTCTGAAAATGGGGCTTGACCTTAGTGGTATAACTGATCCCTGTTCTCGAAGTTGGCATTTATATTTTGATTTACACAACATGCACTAAAGCTGGGAAAAATACCCAGAATTTAATTTTGGGGGAGTGTGTATGCATGTTTCTTGCTTTCTAAGGTATTTTGGTCTTAGAGTTGAACAGCCTTCACCAAAGTTCATTTCTGATGCCTGTTGGTGAAATGGAGATGATCCTGGGTTCCTAAGGGCAATGCCAATAGAACTTGGGTTCAGAAAGGTCCTAAGGGGGGCAGCTAGGTGGTGTAGTGGATAAAGCACTGGCCCTGAATTCAGGAGGACCTGAGTTCAAATTTGGCCTCAGATACTTGACACTAGCTATGTGACCTTGGGCAAGTCACTTAACCCTCATTACCTGGCAAAAAAACCCAAAAAAACAAACAAACAGACAGAAAGGTCATAAGGAGATGGAAAGCATATGATCATGGCACCAGACATTGATTGCATGCCATCCCACTTGGAGTAATGTATAGATTATTCCAACTGAAGATATGCCCCCCAAAGGTTGCATAGTGATAGTTTAGGAAGGTCCCTGCAGCCCTCAGAATCTATTAGTAATTTGGGGAGAGAACATGGTTTTCATTGTTGTGTTTGTGTGTGTGTGTGTGTGTGTTTGTCTGTACAATTCTGAAATTCTGAATCTTAAAAGTATAGAAGGTATATTACCCTTTGGAGCATGTCTTTGAAAATAAGAACAATGGGCTTTCTGCATTTCATGTTGCAACTATTTGACCAGATAATTACTGTGAATGATGTTGATCTAATTGGATTAAATAAAGAAGAAATCCAGTCTGCATTTGCAAAAATGAAACATAGTGTCAAATAAATGCATTTTCCTCTGTTTATTGTGATGCAAAGATTGTAATCTCAGGGGCAGTTAGGTGGTGCAGTGGATAAAGCACTGGCCCTGGATTCAGGAGGACCTGAGTTAAAATCTGGACTCAGACACTTGACACTTAACTAGCTGTGTGACCTTGGGCAAGTCATTTAACCCCTATTGCCCCACAAAAAAATTCCTCAAAAACAAAGATTATAATCTCTTCTGTGTGGAAAATTTCATTCAAGTTAAAACTACAAAAATGGGAGAAAGGAAACATTGTTGAACAACATTCCCCTCACTAGGTTTTGTTGTTGTTGTTAGAGGGAAATGGCTTTCTATTGTTCAGAGATCCATTGCTACACTTTGTTCAGAGGATCTCAGGGAATTTCCAAAAGCATATTTGGAGAACTTTGCCATGGTTTTTACTTTTTGACTTTTTTGTGGAGCTGAATTATTCATCTGGTAATTGAATAGTATCCTAGGCAAAAGAGCTTTTTGAAAGTCTGAAAGGTCATACAAATTGCCTATTCAAATTGTTCATATTTCTAGTCTATGGACATGAAACAAAATGTGTCTATATTTTGATTTCTAGGCTTGTCATTGGAAGAGAACCCCCTGAGACAAAGGCAAAATTTATCAAACATCTAGTACAGGAAGTGGAACGAAGGAAGGGCTTTCTGGATCTCCCCAAACTTGAGGTAATATATGGACCACCTATAAATGACATAGAAACACAGAAGAGATTACAATCTTTGGGTTTGTTTTTGTTTTGTTTGTTTTTTGGGTTTTTTTGTGGGGCAATGGGGGTTAAGTGACTTGCCCAGGGTCACACAGCTAGTAAGTGTCAAGTGTCTGAGGTCAGATTTGAACTCAGGTACTCCTGAATCCAGGGCTGGTGCTTTATCCACTGCACCACTTAGCTGCCCCTATACCCTTACTTTCACAATTGAGCAACAGTACCTTGGAATACAAAGATACATGTAGACAAGCACACATATACACATATAGGCACATAAATACAACTATGTAGACATACAAACACATATAGTTAAAACTGCAAATATTGGTGGGAAAAATTGAGATGAACTGCACATGACATTTATCTACAATGTGAGATCTGTCCTAAATATAATGTTATTCAGCTTCCACCCTCCTCCAATTATAAGTTTGTATTAGTTCTAGTTTGCTGGAAAGCTACTGCAACAACTGTAGCCAAGTGCTTATTAGAAAGGATTTTTCCCACCTAGAGAATTCCTAAAGAAGTTCACAGTGATAGAGGTACTCCTTTAACTGGTTCAGTTGTCTCCCAGTTGTTAGCTTCCTGGCCAGTGCTTCAGTACTTACACAGAGCTTACCATCCCCAATCCTCCAGTCAGCTAGAACTGACAGGATCATTAATGTTCAGTTTGCACGTTATGAATGATTTGGGTCTGCCATGGCCAAAAGCCCTTCTCTTAGTTCTTCTGAACCTCAGAGCAGCCCCTTTTGGTAAATATGATCTTTCACACTTCACTGGACATCATTTCTCCCTCACCACTAAGGCCTCCCTTCTGTTCTATTGTAAAAGCCTCACCCATACTCTTCATCACCCTAACCATCTTGTTTCTCAGTTATTTTCTAGAGGCTCAACCTTAAATCAGTCTGCTATTGGAAAAGGCACCTATGCAAGGATTCCCTATAGCCCAGGTGGAAAGGTCCCTACCAAGTCCTGCTGACCAACCCCTGTGCTGCAAAACTGAAAGGAATTGACAGCTGGATACACCTATCACATCTGAAGAAGGCTCCAACCCCTGAATGGATGGCCAGACACAGGACCAGGCATACCAAACTCCATATGACTTGGAAAAAGAAGTAGATTACAGCAGGGCAGACCACTTTCCCAAGATACCAGGTGTGGCCTAAGAATCCTGTGTTTCATGGCTCAGCACTTTTTGGTCATCAACGAATTCCAGAATTCCTTTTGAACAAGAGGAGAGAATGATAACCACAATTTACTGAGAACTGACTGATCTTGACCTATTACTCATTCCCAGGCCAATGAATCACCTGGGGTTGACCAGTCTTTGTCAGTTCCAGACTCTTGATTTGTTTTATGGATTTCCCTCCAAACAAACTATCCCCTCCCAAAGATTCCCAAGCTTACTTCCTGGACTTTAGGTTATTACATAAAAATGTTCATTTCTATTAAGTAGTTTCTATCTGTGAGAAACTTACTTTTCCCAAGGGTAGTTTCATAGCTCCCTGTTCTGCTACCCCATATAAACTCTGTCCTCAGTCCCCATCTTTGGGTATTCCTAGCAATCTTGTTTTGTGATACTCTAAGTTATAGCTCCTCTGCCCTAATTAAAGACCTTAAATCTCCTATATTGATTATTTCATTAATTTTCAGGTTGACACTATCTATATTGCTTCTGTTTGTATAAAACCTTTTTAATTTAATGTAATCAAAATCATTCATGTTGCATTTTATAATATTCTCTATCTCATTTTGTCATAGATTCTTCTCCTCTCCATAGATCTGAGAGGTAAATTATTCCTTTCTTTCCTAATTTGCCTATGGTGCCTCCCTTTATGTTTAAATTGTAGTGAGGCAGCTAGGTGGCGCAGTGGATAGAGGACCAGCCCTGGATTCAGGAGGACCTGAGTTCAAATCTGACCTCAGACACTTATCATTTACTAGCTGTGTGACCCTGGGCAAGTCACTTAACCCCAATTGCCTCACCAAAAAAAAAAAATTGTAGTAAAAATTATTTGTGGTAAAGATTAATATTGCTGGTTTTGGCTGACTCATTTGAGAGGGACCACACCTGGCCCACCCCAAGGTTGCGTGTGCTGCTGAGGTCAGAAGAAGAACTCTCCATAGGCAGCTTTTGAAGGACTTCCCCTTTTGGGGAAGGAAAGATTGAACACTCCCTGAAGGGAGGCAGAGGCTGCTTCTGGAAGGCTAGGCGTCTTCTGGAACAAGCTCTCTCAGTCTTGGCTTTTGCAGTGGCGCATGTTCGCTCTGTCTGGTGACTTGTAACGATTGGAATGACGCCACCTGCTGGAGACTTACTGTAGAAGAGTTCCACTCATGAAGTGAAGGTCTTTGAGGGCAAGACCAGGAGTCTTTTCTTTGGCATCAGGTAGTGGGAGGAAGAAGGAAGAGAGTAGCTCTCGGTCTGACACTTTCCTTTGGACTCTGGTGGAGAGCGGAGCTAGAAATGTGCTCTCCCTTTAATAGATAGGAATCTAGGCCTTTTTCTCTCTCTTTACCAAATTCTTATTCTCCTTAATAAATGCTTAAAAGTCTAACTCTTGCTAAAGCTTATAATTTATTGGCGACCACTCATTAGATATTTTAGACAGTTTAGCTAGAATTTTAGCCCTTAACAGACTGCTGGCGCAAGCAACTGTAAACTGTCTGGGGTTTGGTGAGTTAATTACGGAAAACCCTAAATTCCTTTGAATTAGCTTAATTGGAAACAGTCTGGGTATTGAATAGCTTAGAGTATTTATCTGTATTTCTATTATTCTATTTCCTTATCTTTGATTTTTATTAGTTTCACCTTTCTTGTTTAATTAATTCCCAAGTAATAAAATCTGATCCTTTTGTGAACTAAAGCTTAGAGGTTCCTTTCTTATTGGCCTGGGAGAAATATCTAAAAAGGGTAGTTCAGAGGGGAGGGTGAACCTAAAAGGTCCCTCACATTTCTGGGACCCCAGTATTAAGGTGAGTCACCCAAATAATGCTCTGTATATCAAATTTTGACCCTCACAAAATCATATGCCCATTTTGACCTTATTTTGGTATATGGTGTAAGATGTTGATCTATGCCTAATTTCTGCTACACCATCTTCAAGTTTACCCAGCAGTTTTTGTCAAATGGTGAGTTCTTATCCCAGAAGCTAGAAACTTTGGGTTATCAAACCATAGATTACTATAATTCATTTACTACTATATATCCTATGCCCAACCTATTTTACTGATCTACCACTGTATTTCATAGCCAGTATCAAATTGTTCTGATCACTTCCACTTTATAGTATAGCATTAGATTTGGTATGCCTAGTGCATCTTCCTGTGCATTTTTTTTTCATTAGTTCTCTTGATACTCTTTTTTTTTTTTTTTTTTGCAGGGCAATGAGGGTTAAGTGACTTGCCCTGGGCAAACACAGCTAGTAAGTGTCAAGTATCTGAGGCCAGATTTGAACTCAGGTCCTCCTGAATCCAGAGCTGGTGCTTTATCCACTGAGCCACCTAGCTGCCCCCATGCATTCTTTTTTTTTTTTTTTTGCGGGGCAATTGGGGTTAAGTGACTTGCCCAGGGTCACACAGCTAGTAAGTGTTAAGTGTCTGAGGTCGGATTTGAACTCAGGTACTCCTGAATCCAGGGCCGGTGCTCTATCCACTGCGCCATCTAGCTGCCCCCCTATGCATTCTTATTAACGCTACTTTCAGGCCATTAGTAGAGGAGCAGGTTCAATTCCCTTGACGGAGGCTGAGGATTGGACTCGATTAATCACTGACACATCAGCACCACATTATGCGTGAATAACTATGTGCGCTTTATTATTGGGACAGTTGAGTATTTAAGGTAAAAAACCACAAAGTAATCAAATAAAGTCTCTGCAAGAATAATTCTAAGAGAATAAGAGTAATTTTTCAACCTTTCAGCCTTGACCTGGCAGAACTTGTTCCAGGCTTAGGCAGAGCAAAGTTTGTACACCTGATTCTCTCAGACCCCAGGATTCCAGCCAAGCATTGTCTCTGGAATCCAGGCCTTGACCACAAAGTTTCCTAGGAGACGTGCTGCTTCAGTGACCATGGCCCAAGCCTGGGGAGGGGGAACTCAGTCAGAGGGGCGGCAGAGAGCCCCCTGGGTTCTCCAAAAACTGTGGTCCTCTTTTTTTTCTTTTTTTTCCCCTTTTTTGGTAGTTTTTTTTGGGGGGGTGGAGCAGGACAATGAGGGTTAAATGACTTGCTCCGGGTCACACAGCTAGTAAGCGTCAAGTGTCTGAGGCCGGATGAAATCAGGTCCTCCTGAATCTAGGGCCAGTGTTTTATCCACCGTGCCACCTAGCTGCTCTCTGAAACTGTGATCCTGATTTATGGGATTCTATCTTCACTGAAGTATCTATGATGACTTTTTGTTTCATTTAGTTTTCTGTTTCAAACAAAAAGGAGAAAGAGGAAAGCACAGAAAACAGAAGAAAAGAAAAGTTCCAAAACATTTTCTCATCAACTATGTTCTAGAAAAATCAGAATTTACTGGAAATGTGGAATTACTAAGAACAATCTGAAATGACCAGATAAATTCAAAATTACAGAGCCCTTAAAGGAGTCAATCTCAGAAAAAAACAATGAATAAATAATAAAGAAACTAGCACAAAGGAAATCCGTGTTAGTCTAGACATAATTATATGCTGACTCTATGCCATGTCTAAGGAGCCTGAACTAGACAGTTTTCTCTAAAATGTAGAAAGAAAACACTCACCCCAATTGTTGTGATGAAACAAATATGATCCTAGCAACCAATCTATGATGTATTAAGGAATGTTAAGGGGTCCCCAAACTTGTCTTTTTGAGTTGCCATATTTTCCAGAAAGACTGGACTCAGAGCATGCAGGGGGCCTTGAATGTTTCAAGGACAAAGCTCACCCCTGAGCTGACATAATTTGCTGTTGTTCTACCCCAAGCTGGACTCCCTGTGTGTCCTTTGGAGACAAGACAGGCCACCAGTCAATCTGTGCTAGGCTAGCATAATGCTTGTGTAGAAGGGGTCATTTGCAGATAAACAGATCCTCCCATCTTCATAGCCTAGGGGTTCCCAAGGGAAAAGAATGAGACTTTTTTTTTTTTTAGTGAGGCAATTGGGGTTAAGTGACTTGCCCAGGGTCACACAGCTAGTAAGTGTTAAGTGTCTGAGGCCAGATTTGAACTCAGGTACTCCTGACTCCAGGGCCGGTGCTCTATCCACTGCGCCACCTAGCTGCCCCAAGAATGAAACTTTTGCCATCACCTTGCTCTTCCTCATGGGGGGTAGTCTTGTCTTTTTTTCCTACCTTTGCTGCACCTTTCCCCCTCCCATGTCAAGTCCCTTCATGGTATGCCTTCCTCCCTTCGTCCTGCTATTAGAAAGAGGTACACTTCTGTAACCCTTTAGGTTCTACATGTATGTTCATTTTTCTTGTAAGAAAGCTGGCTTTCACATAAGTCTTTTGACATTGTGATGGCCTGTTGACATTTTGGTGGCAGCAGTGGGGTATGATGAGAGAAAGGGAGTAAGTCTGTCCAGAGCCTTCAGATGCAGAGCTTGGTACCTGCATGAATTCTTTTTTCCCCCACCTCTATTGGATCTCTAGTTTGTGGAGTTTCACTTTTCTGCTCATAGCTCTACTCCCCTCTCTTTGGGTTGTGTTCCTTATTACAAGAGAAAGCAGGTTGTCTGTGGTAAAGAGGACAAAGTTAAGGTCTTCTTTAGTTAAGGGTGTCTCATCCAGTAAGAATTTGGGATTCCAATTTGGATAAGTGGGCAAAATGTTTGGATAAAGGTTATCCCAGCTAGGACAGTATTGAAACTCAGTCAAAGAGGGCTTTGAGAAGAGCTCTGTTACAGGTAATTTGGCTTTCAGGGTGGTTGAAGGTGGCTGGGTTTTGGGCCCCATTTCCAGGGTGCTGGCTGAGGTGATGCAGTCAACAAGGGCACATCAAAAGTAAATGCCCTAGTTCTCCTGGATGGCCGACTTCCTGGCATAAATAAAGAAGATAAGATATATAGACATATATGTATGGATTGGGTTATTTCTGTTGTTTTTTCTTTCTGTGTGTGTATGTTCCCCATGAGTACTAATGGGTCCAAAGATGGCTTTGTTCCAGGGGACTGCCATGGGTCAAATATTATAGCTATATGGCCCTAAAATCTGCAGTCATTTTATGTGATTGCCAAAGACGAGCCAATGTGCAGATGTGCTTTCCCCACTGACACCACAAGACTGGATCTGAAAATATACCTCTATCAAAGAATTATTCATTTACATGATCCATTCAAAGTTTAAGTAAAAAGCTTTTATTTGGCATACAGAGGTATGGCCAGGAGAAGTCTAAATTTCTACTCCCCAAATTTAAAAAAAAATGTGATAATTTTATAGAAAGAAGTGATGTAGGAGGCAAAAAGGGGTTAATAGAAAAACTGAAGATCCAAGCTCTAATTCAGATATGAGCTCTAAAAGGGATTCAGACCCCAGTTAATGGATAACTTAAGATTTGGGAAACAAGTCAAGGCCTAGGTTTTCATGTACCCACATAAATCAGCACCCATAACAAGAACATAAAAGGCTAGGTCAAAAAGACCGTAAGCATAACAATGATACACAATGATACACTGACAGGCTACAGAAATTTAAACTGGAAATAAATGATAAATGAAAATGTTTTGAAAATAAGCATGAGAATCAGAAAGAGATGTGCAGAAAAGGCCAAATTTGTCCCCAGATTCACCTTATGACATGTAAACCCCCAAAAAACACCTCCACGGAAAAAGGTACCTTCCTTGGGGGTTGGCTTAAGCCCCCAGGAACTCCAAATTAGGATAGGCCCTCCCCTATACCTCCCTAAGGTGGAGATTATTATAATGAGACTGATAATCAATTTATCCATACTATAAATATAACTGTCTTTTCTTTCCTAATTCGAGAGATACCTTTCCACTTTTCTGGTTCTCTCCCTATGTTCATTAACAGTATTGCAATAAAACTTGGGAAACTGAGTCACTGAGTCTTGTAATTCTTTTGGGATGACTCATGATCAATTTGACCCCAATTCCATCCCACATCAGAAGTGGGGGGGGGGAGAGACTTAGAACTGAAAAGTGACAGCTGTTTGGGGAGTGAGGATGCTAGCTCTTGGGGAATAGGATACATGAAATGGTAAATAGGCCACATTCTTAATTAGTTGGGGATGCCAGCTTTTGGGGGACTAGGATGCATGAGACAGTAAATATGTCATAGTCCTAACTTGAGATTATTGTCACTACCTGGTCCTAATCGCATAGTAAACATATATGACTTCCAATTAGGCTCATGCTATAAATTTCAAGGTACCCAACCTTCTGGGTGCCTGTGACACATCTGTTTTGTTATCTTTTTGACTAACTATTATCCGGTTAATTAACTGCTTTGCTTTTCTAAGGAAAAAGTACCCTCTTACTGACCCCAGGAAATTGATCAACCATGTTTGCACGGTCAGAGTGTCCTTATGGTCAGAGCATCCTCAGGCCTACTAGGCTGCCACCATACCCACTATCCTTCCCTCTTCTCATGCCACGTTTATGTGGGACAATTTATCCCATTCAATTTCCTTCTACTTCCATGCAATCTCTTTCTTACTCCTTTATTTTGTTTTCTGACTTTTTCCATCAGTGTCACTTTATAACCTCACCCTCTGTCTACTTATACTCCTGGCCATATGAATATACAAACAGTTTAACTTTATTAAATTTCTTACATTTTTTTTCCTTTCTTGTTTCTTTTTTTACTTTTTTGTGCTTCCCTTGATTGGAGGGCAGATTTGTTTATTCAGCTCTGACTTTTCAGTCAGAAACTCTCAGCAGTCCTCTTATTTCATTAAATGTCCATTTGTTCCCCGAAAGATTATATTCAATTTTGCTGGGTAGGTAATTCTTGGCTGTAAACCTAACTCCTTTGCCTTCTGAGATATCATATTCTAAGCCCTCTGGTTCTTTTCTGTGGAAGCTGCCAAATCCTGTATAATTCTGACTATAGCTCCCTGATATTTAAATTGTGTCTTTTTGGCTGCCTGCAATACTTTCTCCTTGATCTGTGAGCTTTGAAATTTGGCTACAATGCTTGTGGGAGTCTTCATTTTGGGATCTCTTTCAAGTGGTGACTGGTAGATTCTTTCAATTTCTATTTTGCCCTCTGGTCCTGATATATTGGGACATTTTTCTTCAATAATTTCTTGAAAAATATTGTCCAGGGTTTTTTTTTCAACGTGGCTTTCTGGTAGTCCAATAATTCTTATATTATCTCTCCTGGATCTATTTTCTAGGTCAGTAATTTTTCCAATGAGAAATTTCACATTTTCTTCTATTTTTTAAAAGTCTTTTGATTTTATCCTATCTTGATGTCTCAGAGTCATTAGTTTCCATTTATTCAGTTCTAATTTTTGAGGAATCATTTTCTTCAGTGACCTTTTGTACTCCTTTTTCCATTTGGCTAATTCTATTTTTAGGGAGTTATTTTCCTCAGTAAATTTATGTATATCTTTGCCCATGATATTGACTCTTCTTTCATGATTCTCTGTGTTACTCTTATTTTCCCAAGTTTTGTTCTACTTCTCTAATGTGTTTTATAAAGTTGGGGTTTTTTTTAAGTTCTTCCAGGCATTCTTTTGGGGCCTGTGACCAATTTACATTTTTCATTGAAGCTTCACCTGTAGCCATTTTGGTTCCATTGTCCTCTAAGTTTATGCTTTGATCTTCTCTATCACCATATTTTTATGCTTTTTTGTGACTTGGTTGTTTTTATGAGAGAGTTGGACTGTCCCAAGTTTTTGTGCTGAGGCTCTGGGTCTTACTGGTGGTTTTCCCTGGGCTTCAGGGCTTAGGCGCTTGTTTTCTCTGTAGGGTAAGCTTCCCTTCTGACTGGTATTGGGGGGGGGTTGGCCCTCCCTTTTGGCCTCTCATAAGTGTGGGTTAGCCTACTCCAGGGGTGGTGTACTGCTGTTGGGTTGCTAATATTAACAGAGTATTTCTGGTGACTGGCCTTGGAGGAGGGATCTTGTTGCTTCTGACCCAGGGTGGTGCCCTGCTGTTAAATGTGTGCTTTGTTAGCAGTGCTTCTCTGGTAGCAAGCCCTAGGGGAACAATTTTGTTGCAAATGTGCCCAAGGGTTGAGGGCCTGCTGCTGGGTTGCTATGAAAAAAAAGTCTCTTTGTTGGTAGGCCCCAGGGGCAGGATCTCACAATTGGCCCACCTTGGGCGGGGCTTACTGGTCAGCAGTGGGTGGCTGGTGAGGGTCCTGTTATTCTGACCAGACTGCTCACTTGCCCAGGGGGCTGCTGGTTTACAGGAGGGCAAGGGCAGGGCTCCCCTGGTGGATTGCCCCTGGCTTAGAGTCCTGCTGCAAAGCAGGGCCCCCTTCTGTGAACCTTGCTGCTGCTGCTACTCTTGGACCTCACTCCACTCCCACCCAGGTAAGAGAGACCTTTCCCCTGCAATAATTCCTGGGACAATTCTGAGTCAGTTTTCTATTGGTTTGGAGGGGAAATTTGGGAGAGCTTCAGAGGGTGCCTTCCTCATTGCCATCTTAGCACTGGAAGTCTGGGGTTATTTTTCTTGTTGTTCTTTCTGTCTGTGTGTTCCCCCATGGATACCAAGGGGTTCAGCAATGGCTTTATTCCCCTGAGGGGACTGCCATGGGCCAAATTTTATAGCCATATGGCCCTGAAACCTGTAGTCATTTGTGTGATTGGTGAAGATGTGCTTTTCACTTGATTTGTAGATCTAAAGCCTAGGCTAGTAAGGAATTATCAGGGCTGCTAAATTGTTGGTCTGTTTGTGTTTTTTGTATCAGTTCTTATATGTCTTTCTGTGTCTTATTCATTAATTTACATTTTTAAAAAAATCTTTTCTTCCTTTGCATTTGTGAACTGTCAAGTTCTTAACATCCCTCCCCTTCCACTCCCCGCCCATGCCTGCCTCTCCCCCTCAGTGCTTTATCATTTTACAGCTAGAGAAGAAGGTCATCACACTGATTTGAGAGAGACAGGTTTGGGGGCTGTGTCAGTGAAAGTTTCTAAGCTTGAATTTCAGAACTGGACTGACAGGTGGACTTTTCCTGGCTACTGGAAAAGGGGAAAGTCTTTTGAGAACTGAGATACAACCAAAAAGTAATTGAGTTTGATGGGAATATTTGGTTTTGTATTTAGGGATCATACAAGTTAGAATTAAGCACTAATCAATACTTATGGAACTTTTCGGATTGGTGTGTGTACTGTGAAAATAGAAATTTCATGATAAATTTTGTGACACTCCTATTCATTTTATCATATTCACTGAATCTCAAGAAAATGTCTTGTTCCTTATTCATAAAAGAGGATCTTATACAGACACTTAACACTTACTAGCTGTGTGACCCTGGGCAAGTCACGTAACCCCAATTGCCTCACTTAAAAAAAAAAAAAAGACCTTATTTCCGAAGGTAAGGTGAAAATGCTTTGTTGCTACTGTTGTGAGTAATATACCAGAACTTGACTCTTACTTTAATAGACTAAGTTTTTTGTAAGCTGTTAAAAATGTTTGTAAGGGCTAAAAGCACTTAAGTCTGGTGACGTGATTCCCTTTTGACATGTGGCTTACAGCCACTTTTAATTGGCTGCTTGAAACTTTAAATCCAGTGAGATTGACACCTTTGCTGATTTCAGGCACTGTGTTTGTTGCTCTCTTTCTGGATTTGCAAGGTGTGATGATCACAGTTCACCCACCATGAACTGAATGCAAGGGTGTCATGAACTGAGCTCATTAAAGGCGAAAAACTTCATTTCCCTGTTTCCTCTTTTACCCTGCCTCCAAGAAGTTGGCTTTGGTGACTCTGTGCTGCTTCCTTTCTCCTCTTCAAGTTTCTTTGTTTGGTTGTTTTTTTAATTTTTTTGTTGTTTTGGTTAGATTTTGAGTTCTGAGCTTTCTCCCTTCTTCCCTCCCAACCTTGAACTAGAAAAGGTCCACATATGATACACACACACACATACACACATACACGTTTATACACATATCACGTATACATAGACAACAATATGATGCACATGTCAGCATATGTCATACACACATGTGTGCGTGTTTCATGTATATTTTCCATGTACAAATGTATACATGTATGTATATATGTGTGTACATGTATGTGTGTGTATATAGAGAGATATATCTCCATATACACTTTTTTGTGTGTGTGTGTGGCAATGGGGGTTAAGTGACTTGCCCAGGGTCACACAGCTAGTAAGTGTCAAGTGTCTGAAGCTGGATTTGAACTCAGAAACTCCTGAATCCAGGGCCGGTGCTTTATCCACTGTGCCACCTAGCTGCCCCCCTCCATATACACTTATACCATATCAGAGCTCTGACATAATTTAATCTGACCCAAGCTCCTTGTTAAGAATATTGGTACAAGAAATTCAACTGCCAAAACTAGCAGACTACACTGCTCTTTTCCCTCCCATTCTTAGGTTTCTAGACTGCTTTTAACAACATCTGGCATTTATGTAAGATGTGATTTTGTGTGTGTGTATGAGGCAATTGGGGTTAAGTGACTTGCCTACGGTCACACAGCTAGTAAGTGTTAAGTGTCTGAGGTTGGATTTGAACTCAGGTCCTCCAGGGCTGGTGCTCTATCCACTGCACCACCTAGCTGCCCTAGATGTGATGTTTTTTGTTTTTTGTTTTTTTTCCGGTAAGGCAATTGGGGTTAAGTGACTTGCCCAGGGTCACACAGCTAGTAAGTGTTAAGTGTCTGAGGCCGGATTTGAACTCAGGTACTCCTGAATCCAGGGCCGGTGCTTTATCCACTGCGCCACCTAGCTGCCCTAGATGTGATGTTTTACAAAGCACTTTACATATATTCCCCAGGTTTGTCTGGACATGCCGTGTTTGGGCATATAGAGAGTTACCTTGAGGGGCCTTTAGTGCAAGGCTAGATTGCCTAACGTGGAAGTCTCTTATCTCTTTACCATTTGGGTGGCTACAGCTGATGTGGAAAATCACACATAGCCTCTGACCTTGTCTGTCTCAGGCCCTGGCCTTGCTGCAGCTACAGGCCTTTGTCTCTGCTTTGTCCTTTGTACAGTAATCACTGACCTCACCCTTGTCTGATACACTTGTATGTATCTTTGTGACTATACCACTATACCATGCCTACTCTTTTTGTATATAACCAAGTGGGTTACAAGAGTTGGGGCTCATTGTTGGAGGTTTGACACCCCCTTGGGGCCACACGTAATAAACTCTCTCTCTCCACCTTGAGTACCTGGCTGAGTATTTTCTGTGCCAATTGTGCTATAACACAGCTGCCTTTTTAAAAATTTTAGATTTTTTAAAGTAATAAGCATTTTTATTTATAGTTTGGGGTTCCAATTTTTGTCCCTCATTAAATATTTTTATTTAAAGTTTCAAGTTTCAATATTTTTATTTAAAGTTTCAAGTTCCAAATTCTCTCCCTTCTCTCCTTCCCCTCCCCTCCCTTTAGGCAGTAAGCATTCAGAGACAGGTTATATATGTGCATTTAAGTAAAATCTTACTAGATTAATCATTTTGCATAAGAAGAGTAAACTAAAAGAAAAAAATGAAAGAAAGTGAAAAATAGCATGTTTCAGTCTGTGTTCAATCAATATCAGTCATTTGTTTGGAAGCTGAGAGTATGCTTCATCATTAGTCCTTTGGGATTGTCTTGGATCATTGTATTGCTGAGAATAGTTAAGTCATTCACAAACAATATTGCTGTCACCATGCACATTGTGTTCCTGGTTTTGCTCACTTTACTGTATATCAATTCATACAAGTCTTTCCAGGCTTGTATGAAGTTATTCAGCTTATAGCACTTAACTTATAGCACTTTCTTATATTCATTACCATCATATACCACAGTTTGTTCAGCCATTCCCCAATTGATGGGCATTCCTTTGCTTTCCAATCCTTAGCTGCCAGAAAAGGAGCTGCTATAAATATGTTTGGGCAAATAGGTCTTTTCCTCCTTTTGGGAATGTCTTTGGGATATAAACCTAGCAGTGGTATTGCTGGATCAAAAGGTATGCACATTTTTATAGTCTTTTGGGCATAGTTACAAATTGCTCTCCAGAATAGTTAGATCAGTTCACAACTCCACCAACAGTGGATTAGGGTCCCAGTTTTCCCACACCCCCTCCAACATCCAACATTTTCCTTTTTTGTTATTTTTGCCATTCAGATAGATGAGGTAGTATCATAAAATTGTTTTAATTTGCATTTCTCTGATCAATAGTGATTTAGAGCATTTTTCCATATGCTTTATCCTTTGACCATTTATCAGTTGGGGAATGACTTGTATTTTTATAAATTTGACTCAGTTCTCTATATAGTTGAGAAATGAGGCCTTTGTCAGTGATATTGCATGTGTATAAAATTCTTTCCCAGTTTCTGCTTTCCTTATGATTTTGGTTACATTGCTTTTGTTTATGCAAATGTTTTTAAATTTTATATAATTAAGTACATTTTGTCTTACTCTTTCTATCTTCTTTGGTCCTAAATTCTTCCTCTGTCCATAAAACTGACAGATAAACTATCACTCTTTATCTGTAAATCATGTACCTATTTTGACCTTATTTTAGTATATGGTGTGAGTTGTTTGTCTCTCCATAATTTCTGCAATACTGTTAGACAGTTTTCCTAGCAGTTTTTGTCAAATAATGAGTTTTTGTTCTGAAACCATGTATATTTGGGTTTATCATATGCTAGATTTCTGTAGTCATTTACTGTAGTGTAATTCATACCCATTCTATTCCACTGATCCCCCACTCTATTTCTTTACCAGAACCAGACTGTTTTGATAATTATCACTTTGTAATACAGTTTGAGATCTGGTAATGTTAGGCCACCTTCTGTCACATTTCTTTTCATCTACTTCCTTGATATTCTTGAGCTTTTGCTCTTCCAGATGAATTTTATTATTTTTTTCTAACTCTTATCAATGATTTCTTTGATAGTTTGCTTGGTGTCACACTAAATAAATAGGTTAATTTAGTCAAGATTATCATTTTTATTACATTGGCTCAGCTTACCCATAAGCAATTTCTAATTGTTTAGATCTGACTTTATTTGTGTGCAGTGTTTTATAATCATGTTCATATAGATCCTGGGTTTCTCTTGGCAGGTAGACCCCCAAGTATTTTATATTGCCTACAGTTATTTTAAATAGAATTTCTCTTTCTATCTGTTGCTGCTGGACTTTGTTGGTAATATATTGAAATGCTGATGATTTATGTGGGTTTATTTTGTATCCTATAACTTAGCTAAAGTTGTTAATAATTTCATGTAGTTTTGAATTGATTCTCTAAGTATATCTTCACGTCATCTGCAAAGAATGATAGTTTTGTTTCCTTACCAACTAATATTTTGTAAACCTCAAGACACTATGGAGATTGTTAGCGATTATCCATATTATTAACATTATTAAGATAGTATTCCTTCTATTATCATAGAATATCATTAGGATATGATATATAACCTAATATTGAATGTTGAATCTAATATTGATATAGAATCTAATATTATTGACAGTGTATAATATGTTAATAATTCAGGAACTAATTTACTAATAAGTGATTTTATACTGACATCATTTATTACTATTATCATTCCCCATAGAGAAAATGTATTTTCTTGTCTTTTTAGAATACTTTCCTTCAGTAATTCAGCTCTCCAAGAAACTTAGCCCTGAGTAGTCAACTCTTAGAGTAACTGATGCTGGTTTCTTCCTTATTCACCTCAACAAAGTATGAAGTATAATAATCATCGCCATATTTAATAACATTTATTGAAGCCTTAACATTTTCAATCTGCCATAATAATGATAATAATAAAAATAAAAAACGATAATGCTATTTGAGCATTTTTATAGGGCTTACTATGTGCTAGGCACTATGCTAAACACTTTACTATTTTAATCTCATTTGATCCTTGCACTAGCCCTGGAAGGCAGGTGTTATGACTATCCCCATTTTACAGATGAAGAACATCGGCAAAGAAAGCTTAAATGATGTGCCAGGGTCATGCAACTATTAAGTGTCTAAGGCTGGATTTGAACTCAGGAATTTCTGATTCTAGGGCTGGTACACCACGATCTAGCTGTTTGCTTTATGCGCATTGTCAATCCGACCCTTCAAACAACACCATGTCAAGTAGATTTTAAACAGGAGGAAACTGAAGCTGAGAGAAATTGAACGAGCAGCCCCAGGATCCCCCAGCAAATGGTTGCTAGAGTCATGTTTGAGCCCTGGTTTTTCAGCCTCTTGATCCTGAACTCCCTAATGCCCCATCACAAGAAGCACCTAGACATCATTTACTACCTCAACCAGAAGCAGAATCTCCCCTGGGCCCCTCATCTGGTAACGTTTCATACTTTAGACATGAAGAGGATCACATAGTTTACTTTTCAGAAAGAAAAGAATGAATTCATGCACTTAATCAATTCATCATCACCTGATTTTTTAAAAAAATTACCAGCATTTATTTTCTCTCTCCTACTGGGGGAGACAAAAACTTCACAATTATGCTTAGTCAAATACAACACTTTTAGACATTGCCCACATTCAAAACTGAGTACTGGTTCTCCATATAAATATGGAGAACTAAAGTCCATTTTCTCTCTGTCAAGAGGTGGTTAGGATTCATTATTAGCAATCCTCAGGAATCATGGTTGGTCAAGCTGTTGTTCTTTTTTTTATTTTTATTTTTTTTTAGTGAGGCAATTGGGGTTAAGTGACTTGCCCAGGGTCACACAGCTAGTAAGTGTCAAGTGTCTGAGGCCAGATTTGAACTCAGGTCCTCCTGAATCTAGGGCTGATGCTTTATCCACTGAGCCACGTAGCCGCCCCCAAAGGTGGGTGAGTTTTAAGAATTTTTGTTTTTTTTCTTCCTATTTAATTTTTTTTTTTGGCAGGATGGCTCTGTGGGGAATGGGAAGGATAGGTATATGGGGAAATCTAGGTGATGGAAAAACAGGATATCAATAAAAATCTATTTTTCTCTGAAGAAAGATGCTGTAGGACTTGTCCCAAAGAGAAGCCACAGCAACCCAGCAAAAAAAAAAAAAAAGAATGAAGGGAGAAAGGGAAAAGGAGAAATAGAATGGGGTAAATTATCTCACATAAAAGAAGGAAGAAAAGCATATAGAGTGGAAGGGAAGATGGGGGAGGTGTAGGGGAATGAGTGAACCTTACTTTCATTAGAACTATTAGGGCATGCCATCCTTGAGATTAAGAATGATTGATATCGGGGGCAGCTAGGTGGCGCAGTGGATAGAGAACTGGCCCTGGATTCAGGAGTACCTGAGTTCAAATCCGGCCTCAGACACTTGACACTTACTAGCTGTGTGACCGTGGGCAATTCACTCAAAAAAAAAAAAAAAGACAAAAAAAAAAAGAATGATTGATATCCATGAAGGTTGCCAGAGTTGTTGCAAGATCATTTGTTCCTCTTCCCCATCTAAAGCCCTTCATTCCTTTGGTGTGTATCCCAAAGAAAGGGCTTTAGATGGGGAAGAGGAACAAATGATCTAGAGTCTGTTGTGGTAGTAAACACATGAAAGGATAACTAGATTGACCAAAGTCTTCCTAGCAGACTCTTTCCAACTGCTACTTCACCAAGAGACAGTTGAGAATGGATTACATTTTCCAAAATTCAATGAAAACAATTATGGGTTGAAATCAGTGTCTTCGTGATGATAGTGTTCAGTCTCCTCATCTTGTGGCTGTGTCCTTTGCAAACACAGCCTCAGACTAGCTGTTTCTTCATCCCCCAGACAAGCTCAATTTTCAAAGGAGACCAAGAAGGAAAATATCATATGGGTGACCCCAGATTGACCAATGTTCTGAAAGATTCCAAGCTTAGTAGGCCTCAGATTGAACTGCTTTTCATCATTAGGGCCATTGATCCTGGAGAACCATGGAGAAACCATTTTATTTGCATTTGCAAAGTGGTGACAAGTCAGGATTTGAATCTTGGGAAAGTTTTTGGTCTGCTTCTCACTGACCATTCCATCACCTTTCCTTCTAGAGTCAATTCCATTGTTGTTATTTGCTTTTGGTTTTGAGAGGGGATTGTCCAAGCTCCCCCTCATTTCGACCAGGTGAGTATACCTGTCCCTGTGCATGAGGAAATTTGCAAGCCATCTGCCAGGTGAAATGATCTCAAAATTGTCCTTGCCTTCTCACGTGCTAAATGGAGTGTTAAAACCAGAAAGCTTCCTCAGTTGTGTATTCGGGACGATCAAGTTCTAGTTCTCTAATTTCCTTGGATATTCCACAGGAAAGCGAGCTACAGAAGCTGCCAGGTGACAATCATTGATGGAGGTATAAGAAAGCATTGGTGACCTAGGTCATCTGCTCATTTCTTGTTGAGTACCTGTTCAGGTCTGAGATGAGATGCCATAAGAGAGATTGTCCCTGAATGAAGCACATGTGGAGTCAGCGTCAGGGGGAGAAAGAACAGGCAGTGAGTGAGTCTAGGAGCAGCACGGACAGCCAGGCTCCTCTGGAGTTCTTTCTAGGAGAAGCAGCTGTTGAAGTAGTCCTGAAGAAGCTAGAGGAGTCATGAGGGAGACTGGAGGATTTGGTATTTGGGCAAGGCCAGAGAGTGACTTGATTTGTCAGGAGGCCTCTGCAATTTGGGCCAGGTATAAGGAGAAGTTTTGGAAAGGCAAAGCAAGCTAAACCGGGGTCCAGGTCATGCTGGAGAAACTGAGCCAATGCGTGAGCAGGCCTCATCAAGGAGGCCTGCAGGAGGAAGTGCTGCTGTGCAGAGATGAAGCGAGCAGGATCCAGTGACAAGAGAAAGGGAGCAATGACTGGGACACACAGCCAGATGAGGAAGCATGGGAATGATGAACAGATGCAGGATATGGGCTCCAAGGAAAAGGAGATAAATAGCTTGGAAAATCAAAGTATTGTGGGTGGTGAGAAGAGAAAGGCAGGAGTCAAGATGACACTCCAAGAGGATGAGATGTGCAAAGTTGGGAACATGTGAGGCTTGCAGTATATTTGGGAACATCCCAAAGTAGCCTTTTTTTTTTTTGGTGAGGCAGATGGGGTTAAGTGACTTGTCACACAGCTGCTAGTAAATGTCAAGGGTCTGAGGTCGGATTTGAACTCAGGTCCTCCTGAATCCAGGGCCAGTGCTCTATCCACTGCGCCACCTAGCTGCCCTCCAGAGTAGCCTTTTTCAGGCTTCAGGGCAGTTTCCAGAGAGCAAATAAGGAACAATAATGTCATTGGTGGTTCTTTGGAAGAAAGGCAGGCTTCCTTAGGACAACACTGAGTAGGGAAGTTATCTCAACAGATAAACAAGCTTCCATTTCATACTGGTCCAAGGCAGATTTTTAACTTCTCTGCTCCAAATGTAAATAGGATATTGATTTATGGTTTAAAAGAGAGGCTGTATACAGGAAAGAATGTGCCAATACAGGGGAGGTAAATTTTAGTAGAAAGAGGTGTTGAGAATTGTCTTTTTCTGTTTTGTTGAGTGGAAAAGGGCCTGTCGTTTATCTCCAGGGCCAGTGAAGTCAGAGCAAGGACAAATTGAGACAATTGGGTACTGAGAGATGATTGGAGCTGCAGAGCAGCATCTGCATCAACCTCTTTGTTCCCCTGTCTTTTGGGGGACTTGAGCAGGATTAGCATGTTTAGACAATTCTTATTGTCTATCTTTGTCAGAACGATCTTCCCATCTTCTTTACTTCTACTCCAGAAAAAGTTCACCGGCAGAACAGATAGACACTTAATACTAACAATGCCTAGATCAGCAACAAAGGAGGATGTCAGGTCAAGGAATAAACTCGATAAGTTGGCAGGCACATAGTTTTCAACTTTTCTTGTGATTTCACTCTTTGAATCAGTGGGACTTTAGTCATCCATCCATCCATCCATCCATCCATGCGTGCATAGGTACCTATATGTACATGTAAAGAAAGTGTGTATGTATGTATATCCAAATGGTTCTCTCAGGAAAGAATGCCACAGAAAGAATGAGTTGGATAACAATCTCAATACTTTTGTAATTGGCTGCCCTCTCATTCTTTTCGGACGACTACTTTTGTGTGGCTAAAAACCAGAACTGGTCTCTCATTGGGATGGTGGCAGAGGACTATTGTCTTTGGAGTAGTGGGATGGTGATCAAGTAGAGGAAAGGGATGATGAGTTAGAGGAGGAAGAGGAGGGGGAAATGGAGAAAGAGAAACATTTGGCCCAATGAGGTGCAACTACAGCTACAGCTATGGCTGAGATTTCCAAAGATTGATAGACACCAAAGCTGCCTGAGTTATCACAAGATCATTTCCTCTACTTCCCTTTCTAAATCCATTTATTTATTTGGTTTTCAGTCAAAGGTTTGGGCCTAGAGAAGCCAGGGATGTTCTAGTGAACACATGACCAGATAATTTGCATTGTCCAGAGTCATTGTAAGAGATTCTTTTCAAGAGCTACTTCTCAGAGAAAGAGTGTGGACTCTATTTGGATTTTCCACAATTGAATGAATACTTCTCTTGGGAGGAACACATCGTTCCCCTTGTTAGTCCTTCACTGTTATGTTCTCCTGATGTCCTATATGGTCGAAAATCAGAAGGTAGAAAAAGCCCAGCTTGTGGATGTGAAAAGAAAAGCTCAGTCTAGCTTTGTCTTCCTTTCCCAGATGAGCCCAATGCTCAAGGAAAGATAGAAGGCACCCATCATATGGTGGTCCTCTCAGGCAGACCAAGTTTTCCAGAGGTCCTCTCACTTGTATTTCATTTTCAGCATTAGAACCACCCCCTCTCTCTCTGTATGTGTGTGTTTTGCAAGAAAACCAACAATTTGAATGGAAGTAGGAAAGAGTTGGCATATCAGTGGTTAATCTTTTGTAAGGTCTCTCCTTTATTCTCACTGATTCCTTCATTACCTTTGCAACTCAGCAAATTCCATCCTTGCCTTGTGGCTTTTTACTTTTAGAGAGTATATTGGTAGAACCTGCCTGATTGGCAAAAGGTGAGTCCACTGCCCTTTGTCCATGAGGAAATTCACAAGCCATCTTCCATTTTCCCTGGTCCTCACCAAAGAGCCCTCTGCCATCATGTGCTAAACAGAGTGCTCAGACTAGAGGGTTTCCTCAGTTGTTTTTTCATGACATTCTGTGTGCTGGTTATCTCCTTGGCTTGGCTGTTCTACAGTAGTGAGACCTATTTGAGCTGCCAAGTAGCAATCATAAAAGTCTAGGGGACATTTCTGGAGGAGTGGCATGGCTTGGGTGCCCTGGGTCCTCATCTCTTTTATTGTTGAACACTTTCACAGTTATGGAATGACCTTTGTGTCATCTGGACACAAATCAGGGCCAAGGTACAAATTTGGTGCCAGGCTGGGGCAGGTCGGGAGCAGTGGCAGAGCCAGAAAGAGCCTGCAACATGCCCTGGAGCTGCAGTGCCAGCCAGTCCCCTCTGGTGCTCTGTATAGGAGAAGCAGCTGTTGCTGTGGTGCTGAAGCAGAAAGAAGCAGCTGTGAGGGAATGTCTGGAATGTTGGTGTTAGGAGCTAAGGCAATGAATGACTGGATATGGCAGAAGTTTTGTTGGCAGCTTGGGCCATCTACGTGTAGGGTGAAGTGGCTGGGAAGGAGAAAAGATCTAAACCCAGGATTGAGGTCAAGTGGATGAGTAAGCCTGAGGAAGGAAGCCTTGAGGAAGAAGTACAGTGGTAAGGCTGAAAGAGAGGAGCAGGATGGGTTTGGAAGCAGGTTCCAATGCTGGCCATGGGAATGGAGCGATGACTTGGGGACAGCAACAAAGAAAGCATTGCAATGATAATGAGGTCCTCCCAGGAAAAGGAGCAGGGTAACTTAGAAAGGGCAGAGAATGTGGTTGGGGAATGGAGGAGGCTAAGGTGTAAGGCAGCAGCTAGTGATATTTGGAAAGTTTGAGCCCTGTGTGGCTAGCAAAATAGAGGGGAAGATCCCCAAATGAAACTTTGAAAAGGTCACGGAAGTTCCTAGAGGGAAAAGAAGACCCAGTTTGTGATAGGGATTGTTTTTGAGAAGAAAGGATGGATTTGTTAGGTCACTGAGTACAGAAGCCCCCCATCAGATCAATGCTGTTTATCTATTGACCTGGTCCAAAGGAGTCTTCTGACTGTTTTCTAAATTTCGATGGCTTGGTCTGGGAGTGAAGAGAGAGGATACAGGAAACAATGTATCAAGGGAGAAGTGGACAAGGTCAGCAGAAAGAGGTGGTGGGAATTGTTTGTTTCTTGCTGGGAGAAGCTGAACCTCTAGTGGTTCTTGAAGGACTGGGAAGTCAGAGCAGTGGTACCTGAGACTACAGGGAGCAGAGAGATGATTGAGACTGGGGAGTAATCATGTGGACAAAGCAAGTCAGGAAAGAGGTGTCATCTAGGCTAAGTGCAGACTCCTGAAATACCAATGGAGAATTTGGCAGTGGCCAAAAAAAAATGTCAAGCCACTGAATAGAGCAAGTTCAAACTTAGAACTGGAAAGAATAACTTAGGTTGCATTGCCCTTGTGTGTACCTGACCAGGAGATGAAATGAACATGAGGTTCAGGGATGGAGGGAGGCCTGGCTTCTGGCCTCTGTCATTGCCTTTGCTCCTAACACCAACATCTTCCACATTCCCTCACAACTGCTTCTTTCTGCTGCAGCACCACAGCAACAGCTGCTTCTCCTACATAGAACTCTAGTGAGGACAAGTTCCATAGGATTTGCTGCTGTGGGGTCTGCATTGTTGTGGGGATTGTTTGTCACCATGGTAAGAGAATGCAGGGTTCCTAAGAGGCATGAAGCTGAGGAAGAACATGGCGTTTCCCTGCTGGTGTATTAGAGAATGGATGGGAGACTGAGTGTCTTTATCATTGCCGTGTTTTTTCGGAGATTATTGTAGTGAGTCATCAAGATCCATCATCTGTGAGCCTAGCATCCATTTTTATCCCAGTTGGTATGTGTTCCTTTTTTATCCCCGCTTTTGGATTGAAATTTGTGGTGTTCATTGGACAAGTTAAGAGTTTTGTGGTTCCATTTCTCCAGGCTGTAGGCACATTGCCATGATCAATACTTTAGGTCCTGTTAAGTCTTGGTGACCAGGAGAATGGTGGCATTCATTCAGATGGTTTTATGTGTCAACCTCCCCTGTGTTCTCCATTGCTTGATCTTGCCATTGATGCCAAGAGAGGTGCACTGACCTTTCCAAGATGATGACTGGTATTCCTTGAGGAGCAAACAGGGAGTAGGCATATGCTATGTCTTTTAGGGAACTTGTGCAGGGTTAGCATGTTTAGAATATGACCATTGTCACTGCAAAGGAGGATATCAGGTCAAGGAATAAACTCATTAAGTTGGCAGGCACATTGATTTCAGCATTTCTTGTCATATCACTCTTTGAATCAGTGGGACTTGAGTTATGCATCGGTCCATCCACCCATCCATGTGTGCATAGGTACCTATATGTACATGTAAAGAAAGTGTGTGTGTTTGTATATCCAAATGGTTCTCTCAGGAAAGAATGCCATGGAAAGAATGAGTGGGATAGCAACCACAATACTCTCATGATTGGCTGCCCTCTCATTCTTCCCAGACCTGTATTTTTGTGTAGCTATAGACCATAAGTGGTCTCTAATTGTAATGGTGGCAAAGGACTATCATCTTCAGAGGAGTGGGGTGGTGATGAAGTGGAGGGAAAGGATGATAAGTTAGAGGAGGAAGAGGAGGAGGAAGGGGAACAGGAGGGGGAAATGGAGGAAGAGGAACATTTGTTCCAATGAGGTGCAGCTACTGCTGAGATTTCAAATTATTGATAGACACCAAAACTGCTTGAGCTATCACAAGATCATTTTTCTCCACTTCCCCTTCTAAATCCATTCATTCATCTGGTCTGGAGCCTTACAGAAGTCAGGAATGTTCTAGTGAACACATGGTCAGATACTTGCATTGTCCAGAGTCTTTGCAGAAGATTCTTTCCAAGGGCTACTTCCAAGCAAAAGAGTGTGGACTGGGGGCAGCTAGGTGGCACAGTGGATAAAGCACCGGCCCTGAATTCAGGAGTACCTGAGTTCAAATCTGGCCTCAGACACTTGACACTTACTAGCTGTGTGACCCTGGGCAAGTCACTTAACCCCCATTGCCCTGCCCCCCCAAAAAAGCCAAAAACCAAAAAAAAAAAAAGAGTGTGAACTGTATTTGGATTTTCCAAATTTGAATGAACACTTCCCTTGGGAGGAACATATCCTTCCCCTTGTTATCCTTTCTTGGCAATTTTCTCCTGATGTCCTCCATTGTTGAAAAGGCCCATATGGTGGTTGTGAAAGGGAAGCCTCAGACTAGCTGAATCTTCCTTTCCCAGATAAGCCCTGCAGAGAAAGAAGGAACCAATCATATGGTGTTTCTCAGAAAGACCAAGTTTCCCAGAGGTCCCCTCACTTGTGGGCCTTGGGAACTTTCTTCTAAATTGCATTGCATTTTCAGGATTAGAACCTCTGTGTGTGTATGTTTTGTTTGTTTTTTGTTTTGGCAACAAAACACAAATTATTTGAGTGGAAGTGGAGAGAGTTGGCATATCAGGGCTTAATGTTTTGTAAGGTTTATCCCTTATTCTCACTGAATCCTTCATTGCCTTTCACAGCACAGCAAATTCTATCCATATTTATTCCTTTCATCCTTATTACTTAGATAGTTGGGTTTGTTGGGCAGTGGGGGTTAAGTGACTTGCCCAAGGTCACACAGCTAGTGAGTGTCAAGTGTCTGAGTCCGGATTTGAGCTCAGGTCTTCCTGAAGCTAGGGCCAGTGCTTTATCCACTGCACCATCCAGCTGCCCACTTAGATAGTATTTTGAAAGAGCCTGCCTGATTGACAAAATTGAGTTCACTACCCTTTGTCCATGAGGAAATTGACAAGCCATCTTCCACATTCCTTTGACCTCACCAAAGAGTATAGCTTTTCTTGACTGTATCAATTTTAACAATAGATATAAGGCAATTCAATGTGTGTTGTACTCCTTAATATAAATTTTGCTTTATTCTATAAACAAGCTCCTTTGAACTTAAATTCACAACATCAAACTCAGATAGATATTTTTATATCACAAATATCATGAATAGTCAAAGATGCTTTCAAGACATAGGAGTTATGGAATTTTGTTGGGAAATGTAAAATTATTCTTTGAGAGAGGAGGGCTCACTCTGCCATGTAGAATGAATTTTTTATCACAAAAAAGAAATTTTGCTCAATAGTTTTAATGAATGGTCATAAAATTTATCTGACACAAATATAGTTGACTTTGTCTTCTTTAAAATGTTTTTCTTTCCAATTCCAATGACATCTGGGACTGCCTTGCTCAAGGAGTGTTATCTGTATTATGGCGGATTATATGACAACAACAGAATTACTATGCTTTGAAATAGAAAGAGGTAAGTTATGAAATTCTTTGTATAATCCTTTATTTTACATGAGAAGCAGGTGAGCCAAGAAGACATACATTCAAGTTTCACCTCTTGACACTCCCTGCATCTGTGTGACCTGGGCAAATCAATGAAATTCATAGTGTTCTAGGACACTCTCAAAGATTTGTGCAGCAAAGAAAGTAGTGAGATGATTGCTAAAGGGAATTCCCTCATTGGTGAGTTCCCTTTGTCAAAGAAATTTCAGATGTAGTCTCTACCCCTATTATTTTCCTTTATTTAAAAAATAAATACGCCTGTGTGTTACATTTGTATATACAGTTATACATGTAAACTGTCATTGCATCACTTTCCTAGTCAGTCAATATAGATTTCTTTTATCACAGGTGTCTAATACAATGTTTTCCAAATGAAAATTCAAAATTATTCACTAATATAGATCTAGAAGGTATAATAAAAATGAGCCCACAATTTCCAGTACTCTCCTTGAAGAATATTTCCATAGGAATATCCAGTAGCTACCTCACTCCCTTGCTCAGCAGAGCCCCTCCCCACTGTTGACATAGAAGGTGTAGCTGCCTATTGCAGATTCCCTGGTCTTCAGCCTCAGGTCTAGATCTGCCAACAGTACACTGTTTCTGTTGTCAACCTTCCCTTGCCTCAGGAGCTACTACAGAATAAATCAAGGCTACTCTACCTACTCTGGGCAGTGGATAGAGTGCCAGTGTGGGGCCTGGATTCAGGAGAACCTGAGTTTAAATCCAGCCTCAGACACCAGCTGTGTGACCTGGGCAAGTCACTTTACCTTGTTATCCTCAGTTTCCACATGTGTAAAAATAGCTGGAGAAAGAAATTACAAAGCACTCCAGTATCTTTAGAAAATAAAACTCTAAATTGGATCAAGTAGAATGACTGAACCACCACAACACTCTCCAAATTCTAGATCAACAACAATTCTGATGAAATAGACTCTGGTGGACTCACCCGGGGAACTATTATTGAAAACACTTTTTCTAGTAGATTGGAAGCTCTTTGATCCCAAGGGAAGTATCTTGATTCATCTTTGAATCCTTGGAACCAAGAGCAAAGTAAGATGTCTAATAAGTTTCTGGAATCGATTTCAATTCTACAGGAGGAATACATCCATTCTGATTTATAAATGACTGACTTCTCAATGAAGTTATAGAAGCCAAGCCCTTCACGCAGCAGGAATTCACAAAGAGCTGACCTGAATGTGTGGCTTTCTCATTCTTAACATTTCTTGAAATGATTTGGGGATTCACCTAGAATTTTTGTACTTTTAGATGGAAATGGAATAGGGATCCGATTTCTTCCCTTTCATCACCCAGAAGATAGATATTTTAAGAGAGGTCATATGTTAATCACGAAGATAATAGAAGGAGGTACAGCCCACCGATCTGGGAGGTGAGGTTGGAGTTCATTTTGTAACTTGAAACAAATTAGCTTAGTAGAAAGAATTTGGGAAGACTTTGAACTGGGCCACTTTATTTATTTTTTTAATTTCCATTTAATTTTTTCCAGTTACATGTAAGGGCAGTTTTCAACATTCATTTTCATAACATTTAGAGTTCCAAATTTTTCTCCCTCCCTCCCTTTCCTCCCCCCTCCACAATACAGCAACCAATCTGACATAGGTTATATATGCACAATCTACAAATGCTCTTTTTTTTTAGTCTGTGTTCAGTCAATATCAATATCAGTTCTTTCTCTGGGAGTGGATAGCATGCTTCATCTTTAGTCCCTTGGGATTGTCGTGGATTGTTGCATCGCTGAGAGTAGTTAAGTCATTCACGATTGCTCATAGAACAATACGGCTGTCACTGTGCAGTGTCCTCCCAGTTCTTCTCACTTCACTATACATCAGTTCATATGTGTCTCTCCAGGTTTCTCTGAAATCATCCTGCCCATCACTTCTCACAGCACAATAACACTCCATTGCAATCATATACCACAGTTTCTTCAGTCATTCCCCAATTGATGGACATTCCTTTGATTTCCAATTTTCAGCCACCACAAAGAGTTGCTATAAATATTTTGTGTACAATTTTTCCCCCTTTTCTCTTTTTTACAGTTACTATTGTTAACTCCCTCCATCCTATTCCCTTCCCCATGATATTTACTCTATTATCTATCTTTTTTCTTGCTATTTCTTTTCAAAGGGGGGTTGCTTCTGACTGTCCCCTCCCCCAATCTGCCCTCCCTTCTTTTTCCCCTCCCTCTTTATCCCCTTCCCCATCTATTTTCTTGCAGGGTTAGATAGATTACTCCACTCAATTGAGTGTGTATGTTATTCCCTTTTTGAGTCAATTCTTTTTTTTTTTAATTAATAAAGTATTTTTTTTCCCATTACATGTAAAGATAGTTCTTAACCTTTGTTTATACAAGCTTTCCAATTTCAGGTTTTTCTCCCTCCCTCTCCCCTCCCCTAGACAGCAGGTAATCTGATATAGGTTTTATATATATATATATATATATATATATATATATATACACACACATAATAACATTAAACATATTTCTTCATTAGTCATGTTATAAGAGAAAAATCAGAGCAATGACGAAAAACCTCAAAATAGAAAAACATCAGCACCAAAAACAAAAGAAATAATATGGTTCATTCACTATCTATTCCACAGTTCTTTTTTTTTTTTTTCCTGGATTTGGAGATCTTCTTCTATCATGAGTTCCCTGGAACTCTTCTGTACCATTGCATTGGTGAGAAGAGTATAGTCCGTCACAGTAGATCGACATCTTTGAGTCAATTCTGATGAGTGTGAGGCTCATTTACTGGAACTGGGCCACTTTAGTAAGTGGGTATATCTTCTAGGTGCATGCGCGTGCACACACACACACACACACACACACACACACACACACACAAACACCCTAACCCTCCTAAATCAAGATCATGGAAATGTCTGTATAAATTCCTCCCTGTCAAGTCATCTCTCTTGATAATATTCCTTATCACACAACCGTTGAAATTGGATGGAGCCTTCAGTAAAGATCCTCTAGAAATCCCAACCCTTCTACTTCAAAGAGTAATCCATCTGCTACTAGAACATATCTCATTTGGAAGTTCTTGCATTCAGGGGGTTTATGGAACATCTCTGATCCATTCCATCCTTCAATCCTTTGATTTAGTTGAGAAGGTAGAATAACTATCTCCTTTTTTTTTTTTTTTGTAATTCATTATTTATTTATTTATTTTTTTAGTGAGGCAATTGGGGTTAAGTGACTTGCCCAGGGTCACACAGCTAGTAAGTATTAAGTGTCTGAGGCCGGATTTGAACTCGGGTACTCCTGACTCCAGGGCCGGTGCTCTATCCACTGAGCCATCTAGCTGCCCCAACTATCTCCTTTAGGAAAATGAATCTAAAGATATAATTGGGATTGACTAGGCTAGAATCCAATTCTTGGTCCAAGACCAGGCTTCCTGGAAGTAGGATTCATCTGTACCTACAAAGTAATGCAAAAAATAACTCAAAACAGTTGGCTGAGAAAAGATTCCATCAAGAAATCCCAGCCTATTGCCTAGTATTCCTAGGAATCAGGTCCATATGATTAATGCTAAATGATACCAAATTATAGATTCTCTGCCCCTGTCCATGATAATGGTTCTCAGCTCTAAAGTCCAACTAAGTTGGCTTTCTTTTTCTCATAGGTATTTTCCCAAATAAACCTAAACTCTAACTCTCAATATCTTAAATGTTTTACTTGAAGGAAAATGTCAGCATTCTTCTCTAAGGGTGAAATTTCTTGATTACAATTCAGCAAGATGGAAAGAACCTTTTCTGCTTTGCTCTTGCTCTGTTCCTCTGATGCCTTCCCCTTCTGCCTTCCTTTGTTGTGCCTAACCTGGCCATGTCAGGCTGAGGGCTGAGATCTTCTTTTTTTTCTCTTGTTCTTTGCATGACATTTATTATTCTGCTAAGTGTTACCAGAAATATCTTCCAGGAGGTGATCAAATAGCAGATTCTAAATCACCTGTCTTCTAATGGGACTTGACCTTAGTGGCCTAATTGATATTTGTTTCTCAAAAGATGATATTTGCATTTTTATTTACACAACACGCACTAAAGTGGGGAAAAAATACCCAGAATTTCATTATGGGGGAGTGTGTATGCATGTTTCTTGCTTTCTAAGGTATTTTGGTCTTTGAGTTGAGCAGACTTCACCAAAGTTAATTTCTGATGCCTGTTGGTGAAATGGAGATGATCCTGGGTTCCTGAGGGCAATGCCAATAGAGCTTGGGTTCAGAAAGGTCCTAAGGAGATGGAAAGGGTATGATCATGGTATCAGATATTGATTGCATGCCATCCCACTTGGAGTAATGTATAGATTATTCCAACTGAAAATATGCCCCAAAAGGTTGCATGGTGATAGCTTAGGAAGGTCCCTGCAGCCCTCAGAATCTATTAGTAATTTTTGGAGAGATCATGGTTTTCTTTTGTGTGTGTGTGTGTGTGTGTGTGTGTGTGTGTGTGTGTGTGTGTGTGTGTGTACACAATATTGTTTGTATAATTTTGAAATTCTGAATCTTGAAAGTATAGTAGGTATATTACCCTTTGGAGTGATCTTTTACAAAAATGTGAACAATGGTCTCTCTGTATTTCAGATTAAAACTATTTGATGAGATAATTACTGTGAATGGTGTTCATATAAGAGGATTAGAAGAAGAAGAAATCTACTCTGCGTTTGCAAAATGTGAAACATCTGTCAAGTAAATGCATTTTCCTCCATTCATTGTCATGCAAAGATTGTTATCTCTTCTATGTTGAAAATTTTATTCAATATTAATATTTCCCTCACTAGCTTTTGTTGTTGTTGTTAGAGGGAAATTGCTTTCTATTGTTCAGTGAACCATTGCTACACTTTGTTCAGAGGGCCTCATGGAATTTCCAAAAACATATTTGGAGAATTTCACAATGATTTTTACTTTTTGACTTTTTTTTTGAGTTGATAAATTATTAATCTTCTTGTAATTAAATAGTACCCTAGGCAAAAGAGCTTTTTGAAAGCCTATTCAAATTGTTTATATTTCTATTCTATGGACATGAAACTAAATGTGACTGTATTTTGGTTTCTAGGCTTCTCATTCGGAGAGCTGTTATAGTTGAGAAAGATATCAAACATCCAGTACAGAAAATGAAAGAAAGAAAAGGTGTTGAGGTATTGTATGGACCACCTATAAAAGACATAGAAACACAATTTGTTCCATTATTCTCCATTCTTCAAAAGATCATTTTTATCAAGCCCCTCTACCCAGGCTCAACAATCTGAAACATCAGCCAGTGGCTTGAAGTTCATCGGATGGCTTTTTTGGTGGAGTGTTGCTGGGGAGGGAAGAAGGGATTATAAAGTTTGTTGAAATATTTTGTATTAATAAGCTGGGTTCCAAATGTATGTCCTCATTCTCCCAATTAATCAGCAATACCTTGGAATACAACGATACATGTAGACAAGCCCACATATACACAAATAGGTACATAGATACAACTATGTAGACATACAGATACATATATACATAGATGCTTGAGAAGAAAACAATTCAGCAGCAGCTGCCAGCATCACTGTATCTGACAGAACATACAACATTCTGCACCTGTAGCCCAGGGGCTCTCTACCCAGTTTGGGGAACTATATTTTATTTGCTGTTTTCCAGGCTAGGGCTCCCCTTTTTCAACATAATAAGAGTGGCAAACATGCTGTCTTGCTTATATTTACATCAATTTTAATTATAGTGAATAGTCTCCTTATTTTTGTTCCTTCATCGTCCAACATTTGGTAGAGGTTTAGCCAAGTGTTCTATACATTTTATGGCCTAAACACCTACTATATATCATTTTTCATGGGCTTACCAATGGAGTGTGGCCTCCTAGAAGCTATGTGACTCTGTTTTTGCCTTTCTTTCTATTCCTAGAGTTCATCACAGTGAATGACACATGCATGGTAAAGGCTCAATAAATGCTTCTGGACTCTCTCTACATAATATTACATTTTATTCATGCTCTGAGATTTGTTCAGCCGGTCTTTGATTAATACGCATCCATTTTGTTTCCTTTGAGGAAAATTGGAATGTATGTATGGAAACTTTTTCTTGTCTTTGATGTCCTTGGAGTCTAGGTGCCAAGTAGTGGGATCCATGACTCAGAGGGCAGGGTCATTTGAATGACCTTTCTTACATAATCCAGAATGCTTTCTCCACAACTATTAGAGTTTTTAGCTCCTTCAGGACCATGTGAACAGTAAACCTTTCTTTGCCCAGCTCCCCCAGCATGTCATTCCCCAAATATTATTATTATTATTATTGTCAATTTGATGTGAATGAAGTGAAAACCCTAGGTAGTTTGATTCCCATGTCCCTTTCCATTGTGGAGGTAGTGAAAGGTATAGGGCTTGTTCATGGCCTTTATTTCCTCTTTGGAAAACCATTTGTTTACACTATAATTGGACAAGTCTCCTACTGAAGGGGATAGTAGGCCTCCACCAGTCGGGGACGACCATGGACCAGCGCCTTGAAGAGCCACGGGCCACAGTGTGGCTGTGCAGTCTGATACGGGAGTCACAGTTTCTGAGTGATTTATAACCCGAAACTGCTGCATCCCATGTTGTATCTACCCCATAAGGAGTATCTGGAGTGTCCTCTCCCAGGCGCTGGCCTGGGCGGATCAATTGGAAAACAAGCTGTTGCCCATGCAGCAGGTTTTCCCTTTCCGATGCTGGTAGATCCAAAGAAGAGGCAGAGCCAATACAGTTTGGCACCGGTGCCGCCCCGCAGGAGTTGCCAGAGGGATGTGATGTCCAACATCCAACAGCCTAAGGGACTCTGACTCCTGATTTTTCCTCGGGGTTAACTCCCGAAGCCTTTCCCATATATAGGTATAGCCGCAAGGCGGCGGAGGTTTAAAATCAGGGCTTCCTTCCCCTAGGCGGGTTGCCTGCCAAGGCTAACAAGCCCCACCTGCCCGAAGCGACTGGTTTTAAGGCACCACCAGTGACTCGCCTTCGCCCCTTCTCCTGTTAGTGGAAACAGTTCCAACACGAGAAGGCCAGGAGTTGGGCTTCGGTTGTCAGAGGCTATTTGAGATGCATGCTATTGGAGCATGGTCCTGTCATTTTGTATTCATTCTTTATAGGTCTGGAATAGGAGAGTTAGTAACTGAGAGAATGAATGAAGAGTTTTTCACCTGAGAGTTTTCCTCTTGGAAACTGTATTCTGGTGCTACAAAAGCTTGCTGATGTAATGTAGTTAAAGCATCTTTTTCTTTTTGTGATGGTCTGTCTCTACCCCTTGTTTGGTTGTGAATTTGCCCCACAACCACATCACAGAAAGGAACTTATATTTTAGATGATGTCTGAATATTCCTTTCCTCTATTAAATGTAGCTATACCGCCCAGAGATTCTCATGATAAACTAGTCATGTGGCTATTCTAAACCTATTTTGTGCCCAACTGCTTTACAGGATTTTTGCCACTTCTGGGGGACAAGAAATGTGTTCTTCAGTCCCTTCCATAATGTACTTATGGGTCCATTTGTTTCTAAGGTGTTGGTTGTCCTCAGCTGCCTTTTCTTTTCCTTCTTTAACTATAACCAAAACATTTGATGAGCACTGTTTTATGATATAGTTTAACATCTAGTAATGGTACATCCTTTTGACCACTATTTTTTTTCTCCTATTTTTTTCCACTGAAAACCCTCAGCAATCTTTTTTTTTTTTTGGTGAGGCAATTGGGGTTAAGTGACTTGCCCAGGGTCGCACAGCTAGAAAGTGTCAAGTGTCTGAGGCCGGACCTGAATTCAGGTCCTCCTGAATCCAGGGCCGGTGCTTTATCCACTGTGCCACCTAGCTGCCCCTCACTTTATTTTCAAAATCATTTTTAAGCATTTCTATGGAGTAAGACCAATTCATATTTTTCTTGGAAGCTTTGGATGTAGGAGCTTTGACTTTATCTTTTTCTGAAGGTGTATTTTGATCTTCCTCGTCACCATAGAAATTTTCTATGTTCAGAATGTTTTTCTGTTTGTTCATTTTCCCAGCCTATTTCTTGGTTTTTCACTCTTTGTTAATGTGTGGCACTGCTTCCGGGGTGGAGGGCTCAGTGTCCAAAGCTTCAGGGGTTTTGTGCAGCTTTTTTTCAGGGATACTTCTAGGGATTTGTAAGTTTTTAGTTCTTCCAAGGTAGTATGATTTAAGGAGAGGTATGTTTACTAATCTCATGGCCTGTGCCCTTGTCTGCAAACAACTACATATGCCTGCTTTTCTGCCTTGGAACTATGAACAGAGTCGCGGTCCACTGTGGCCACAAGCTCCAGTGTGCTTCTGCTCCTCCCTGGCCTGGGACTATCACCCAAGACTTGGACCAGGATGGGAGTATGGGCAAAACAATAGAGTCCTGCCTCAGTGCTAGCAAGGAGATCCCTATAATTTCCTTCTGGCTAATTGTTTGACCCCCTTACCATCTGTGGGCTAAGAGTTCCAGAAGTAGTTGTTGCTGCTGCTGATTCAGAGACTCCCAAGGCCTGCTCCAGGATTGCTGGGGTTGGGTCTGGTTCTGCATTGGTATGGCCTGGACTGGACTACAATTCACTCTCATCCCAGTACAACAGACCTTTCCTGTAGACCTTCTAAGTTGTCTTTGGCTGGAAAATTATTTCATTGTGTCTTTTTGTGGATTTTGCTGCTCCAGGAATTGTCTTATGACATTATTTGAAGGTATTTGGAGGAGTCTTGGCGAGAGCTCAGGGAAGTCACTGCCTTTCCTTACCCATCTTGGCTATGCCCTGCCATTTCTTTCTTTCTCAGTTTTCTATATCATCATATCAGTTATCAGATCTTGTTGCTTCTACCTGGCATTTACTCCTTTTTCTCTATTTTCCTTAAAAATATATATATATTTTTTCTCCCCTTCAAAAAATTTTTGTTTTCTATAGGAATTCAATAAAGCCTGGGGAGAGGAAGTAATTGCAAAGAAGGAAGATATTCCTGAGAAGGAAATCTTTCCTAAAAAGATAAACATTCAAGAGAAAAAAAATATCATTGAACAGGAAAACATTATTTATTATTATTGTTGTTTATTCCTTTAAAGTGGCTTTAGTAATATGTATTTGCTTTAGATTGCAAGTTGTGTTGCCAAAAGTCAAGGTCCAGGGAATTTACTTCCATCAATATAAAAAGCACATATAGGTTTTTTGAAGTCTTATAATTGCATGGAAGATGGATGGTGCCCAGTGCTTTCAAACCTTTGAACTTAAGGACAAACATTCTCCTTCAGTCTTTGGTACCAGTATTATGTCTATGAAGGCTACTGTCCTAGGTCATGAAACTGATCACATAGAACTGAAAACTTCAGAAGTGGAAATCACCTTACAACTCATCTATTCCAATTCCTAGAACAAAGGTTTCTATTATTGTAGGCATGGACTCCCATTGTGACTCAGCTTATTGCATATGAAAGGTAACATAGCTGGTATATTAAGTGTTCATTATGAATTTGTAATTGGAGAAAGAAATAATAGATGATAATTGTGTGGATACTTCATCCTGTAAAGGTGTTTGTTTTTTAACTGAGCAATATTTTTCATGTATAATTTTGAGGGATCTGATGGAATTATATTGGTAAAGAGACAGGGAGAAAAAGGCTTTCAGTAGGGAGAAAGTTTATGGGTGTTGGCACACAGGTGGTCAATACAGACCCTGTACAAAAAAGTATAAACTTAGTAATATTGAATGGGAGTAGTGAAGGTGCAAAGTCACTAGAGCTGAGGAAGTCAAGGGGTGGCATAAGAAGAGCTTGATAACCAAGACATTAAAACTGGAGATGTTGTGACTATGAAGCTAATGATATAAATGAAAGTGTTAAAGAAGGAGAAAGAAAGTTATGTGAACCTAGGAGTGATGATCTTGGATTTTGGGATGTGATAACTTTGCAGAGCTCATGTTGGTTCTTGCTGATCATGGCTTTCTTTCTCAATAGTTTACCTTGCCATCCATTTCATGATAGTTTTCAGAAATTTATGATAGTTTGAATTTCTAGATTTGAAAACCACATGGCCCTTTAGGGAAATGGGAACATCTCCAGTTATCCAGACTTTCTGGTAATTCTATAGGATTTCTCAAAGAGTGGTGACAGTGAGTTGTTCTGCCATTATACCAGAAAGGGTTCCATGACTACTAACGTCATAGCCAATCCTTGGTTCACACCCAACAGCGATTTCCAGCCTTACTCCCCAGGATGCCACTCTGCAAACCTAATAGTGCAATCACCCTGCCTTACTTGCCTTTGCTAAATGCCCCTTATACTCTCACACTCTCCAACCTCCATATGCAGCTCTCCTCCTGGACTGTCAGATCTCTCCTCTCTCCCTCTGAAAACCTTTTCCTTCCTTCATTAAAGTTCCCTGAAATATTCTCCTAGCTGAAAGTCATCTCCTCCTGGTCATTTCTCTCTGTACAGTTATATAATGCTGAAGTCATTCAATGGTTTTCATTGTTGGTGTTCATCTCTTCCATTTCATATGGGATTATATGTTCTTGAAAGGTAGAATTACCATGTTTTTGAAGTTTTATCAAGGCCATATTAGCTAAACAGGTAACTTGCATGTAAACAGATTGTGACTAAATAAGTTGTAATGGTGTTTATTGAGGAGCAGGTAGTACAGAGATAGGTGGTATATTTCAGACTCAAGAATCTAAGTTGTGAAAAATCTAATTGGAAAAAGATGGAACAAACTTATTTTGAACATTTTCAGGTAATACCAGTGGAAGGAAAAATATGTCAAACAGAAGAAAATCACCAGACTAAAAGAAGTAAGTATATTTCAGGACTTCAGATTATCAACAAAGAAGTAGCAGAACCATCTACAATTGGAATAGAAATCTAAGAGTCATCCTTTTCAAGTAAGATGGAATGATCATGGTCTCGGCTGATAGGAGATTCAGTCATACTTGGGTAGCTCAAGATCAGAGATTAATGGTGAAGAAGAGAGATATCAGAGACATTAGGAGTGGTGACAAAGTTAATTTAGAATGGCCATGTATGTGGATTTTGTCTAGCAAAATAGGCATGTGGGTAAGGAATGATCTATATCTGGATAATTACCCCCATTTTCTTGGTCTGGTTTTGTGTTGGTTATGAAAAATGCCACCAAAATGACCTTGTTAAGTTGGGGGAGGGAGGAATGAATTACTTTTATGGATGAATCAGTGTTTTGTTTTCTGAAATCCTTGAAAGTGGTCACAGAGTGTTAGTACTAGAAAGACCTTTGGAGGTCATCTTGTTCAAACCTGCCATCATTTGTAAGTGCAATGAATGAGGCACAGAGAGATTAATTACACAGTTAGGCATGGAGTGGAGACAACAAGGCTCCTGTCTCCTAATACAGTGTTTTTGATACTACACCAAACATGCTACAAATGTGCTTATATGACTGAAGTACGGGTTGTTGTCATCCTTTGCTAATCAATGGGGTGATTTTCAGAGTTATCAGCATCTTTGGCAAGATCATTGACGGATACTTTTGGGTGTTTTGGATTCACTTATTTACGGTAAGACCTGTCTTGTAGAAGGATAACTAAAAAGAACTGAACAAAATGGTTTGCCCCTGCTGAGTTTTAATTGTTTAGCCACCATACTTTTTCTTTTGTCTTTTTCTTAGAGTCCTGTCCAAAGATTTTCTCCTAGAGTTCTGAGTGTGGGGCAGGCAGAGGACCTGGGTTCAAATCCTTGCTCTTCCACTTTTACCTGTTTGCCCATAGGCAAGAGGCTTTCAAATCTTTGGGACTCAATTTCCTCATCTTAAATATCAGGGAATAGAACTAGAATGACATCCAGCATCTCTAAGTATGGCCTTACTATCTGCTGGCAAGTCATAGAACAAGGGCAAGCAGACATACTCCTGTGGTTGTTTGCAGGACTGAATCACCTGAAATTGATCAGGACATTTTATGTGCCCTCCAACTCTGGTGTCAATATCTAAGAATTTAGTATGGGGGAGAAAGAAATTTTCTATTAATAACTCCCAAAATAAAAGAACAACTCAATCCTTTGCCCACATACATGCACACACAGACACAAAGTTTTCATGTACATTTCCTTATATTGTTAGACATAGAGCACTTACATCACATAAAGTTCCTTAGTATAATTATTGTATAATTTGACACAATTTTTACTGTGCATCCTTAACTGTTTAATAAAATGGATCCTCTATCTTCACCTTGGATTTCAGAGGCTTCGGGAAAAGATCTAGTGTGACACCTGAAGATGCATAAAGTAATGTGAAGGTAAACTTTTTTTTTTTTTCCCGTGAGGCTATTGGGGTTAAGTGACTTGCCCAGGGTCACACAGTAAATATTAAGTGTCTAAGGCCGGACTTGAACTCAGGTCCTCCAGAATCCAGGGCTGGTGCTCTATCCACTGCTCCACCTAGCTGCCCCGAAGGTAAACTTTACGTGAATTTGTCATGTAGATTTAAGTATACCTGTTTCCCTATTCTAATCACTCTATGGTCAGTCTCTTGGTAACCTGGATTGTGAGCAAGAAAAACAGACACACAAAGTTATGTGGTGGGTTAGTTTATGTGTGATAACCAAGAATGGGTGTGAGATGTGAGTTTGATAAGCAATCTTACAAAGTTAACTGTTCAATGCAGGCCTTAGAACAAATGGCCTCTAATTGCCTTTCCAAGTTTGAGATTCTATTGTTTCTGCATTGTATGACATTCTAGGCTTTCAGTAGCATCTCCCTTTCTTGACCTGGCACTTTGGCATCTAGTCAGAAAAAGAAAAAATGTGATTTAAAGCGATAGAATGAAAGAGTACTGTGAAATGTGAAACTTGAGCCAAAAGATCTTTAAGAGATTTATTAAAAAATTTATTGTTGTTGGGGTTTTTTTTTGGTTTTGTTTTGTTTTTTTAGCTCTGATAGTCTGCAATTTCCAGATTATATGATATTATTAAATTTTAAGGTACAAAGTTATTGGACCTTTGAAAGTCAAGGGGTAGAGTAGTAAGTGCATTGAAGCTAGAACATTAACAACTGTGGGAACTGGGACTATGAATCTGATGGTATAAATGAAAGTATAACAGAAGGAGAAAAAAGTTAATTATGTGAACCTAGGAGTGATGATCTTACAGTTTGGGATATGATATCTTTGGAGAGCTTATATGGGTTCTTAGTGATCATTGCTTTCCTTCTCTTTTTTTTTTTTTTTTTTTTGCGGGGCAATGGGGGTTAAGTGACTTGCCCAGGATCATACAGCTGGTAAGTGTCAAGTGTCTGAGGCCGGATTTGAACTCAGACACTCCTGAATCCAGGGCCGGTGCTTTATCCACTGTGCCACCTAGCCGCCCCCTGCTTTCCTTCTCAATGAGTTCATTCACCATTGATTTCATGAAAATTTTCAGAAATTTATGATGGTTTGAATTTCTAGAGTTGAAAAATCACATGGCCTCTTAGGGAAATAGGTACACCTCCTCATATACAGTCTTTGTGGTAATTCTGCAGGATTTCTCAAAGAGTTCTGCCATTACACCAGAAAGAGTTCCATGACTACTAAGGACATAGCCAATATTTGGTTCACAAAGTGGCAATGCATCCCTGCTGTCTACTGAAATGAAATATAGATTCCGGGCCTTCAATAGGATGACCCCCCAACAGTGATTTCCAGCCTCACTCCCCAGGATGCCACTCTGCAAACCTAATAGTGCAATCACCCTGCCTTGCTTGCCTTTGCCAAATGCCCCTTGTATTCTTACACTCTCCAACCTCCACATGCAGCTCTCCCCCTGGAATGTCAAATCTCTCCTCTCTCCCTCTGAAAACTTTGTTTTTCCTTCATGAAGGCTCCTTGATATATTTTCCCAGCTGGAAGTCATCTCCTCCTGGTCATTTCTCTTTGTACAATTATACAATCCTGAGGTCATTCAATGGTTTTCATTTCATTGTTGGTGTTCATCTTTTCCATTTCATATGGGATTATATGTTCCTGAATGGTATAGTTACCATGTCTTTGAAGTTTTATCAAGGCCATATTAGCTAGACAGGCAAGTCGCATGTCAACAGATTGTGACTGAATAAGAACTGGGTTTGAGAGTGCTCTCCTATCAGGCTGGTAATGGTAAATTCAGTTCTAACACAAAAAGACATTTGTTATTTGGCATTAAGAAATTTTATGGTCCCAAGAAAGTACTATTTACCTCAGTTTACTATTCTGGAAGGAGATACTAATAGCACCCACCTCCCATGGTTATTGTGAGGATCACATGATTGTGAATTGCTTGGCAATAGGGAAAATGCTACATGAATGTTTTTCTTTTCTTTTCTTTTCTTTTTTGCGGGGCAATGAGGGTTAAGTGACTTGCTTAGGGTCACACAGCTAGTAAGTGTCAAGTGTCTGAGGCAGGATTTGAACTCAGGTCCTCCTGAATCCAAGACTGGTGCTTTATCCACTGTGCCACCTAGCTGCCCCTACATGAATGTTAATGGTTTTGATAGTCTCTCTAAGTATATGTAATTGCTTCATACTAAATAACTTTATATGGAGTTTTAAATGTGTTCAATATAGAATGCCAATGTTGATGATATGAGTGATTTTCTGTGCAAGGGAATTTGGAAATGCATTCAAATGCATTGAAGTCACCTGACTTTTAAAGGATTTGTTTCAACATTTCAAATACATTACTACAGATATGAATGTTCATTAAGAAATGCTATTGAGTCAATGATCCGTGATACCAGCAACGCTATGGAGTTTTAAATCTATGAACTTCAGGTGAAATTCTCATGGAAAAGACTGTGAGAACAACTCATGGCATGGGCTGAAGTAGGATTCTCTTGACTCAATTTCTCCAATATGACTCATTTTCCTCTTGAATGAAAAATGTCTCACCTGGCTGACTTTAAGCCTGGCTCAATGCAGTTGGTTATCTATATACCTTTTGCTTGGAATTGACATCAAGATAAGGGCACATTTACCTTCAAATCCCCATTCTTCTTTTATGGCAAATTTCTATAAATCATGTCAGTTGATCACTATGAACACAATATTACGTTTTTACCTTATAAGCTAATATTACAGCATATTTTAATTATTACAATAAAATGCAGGTATAAGACTTGAGCTATTTGGCCTAGAATTTTAGTCCTTTCTATATTCTAAACAACAAATTAAATATTTAGCCTTAACATGTTACTAGTTATGTATTCCTGTGTAAGTTAAGGTCCTTTAATTTCTCACAATGATATGGGGATAATTAGACAAATGATGCAAAAACTTGTGAAATCAGGATATGTTTCTGTTATATAGTAAATATTATAATTTTCTCAGTTCTGTGTTAAGGAAAAGAATATCACTACAGTTAGTTATCTTAGAAGAAGAATGGCTTGTGGTCTATTTTTAAAATGGCTTAAAGAGACATGCACTTTTGTTAGGGGCTATTTATTTGAACATGGCTAGAAGTTGAAAGTGATTTATTGCAGATAACTTACATGATATGTACTGTTTAAAATTGATTACTCAAAGTATTTATATATCCCATCCCAGAACATTTTGTTACAACTGAAGTTAATCTGGCAACTTTTAAATGCATACATTTTTGTATTAGAGTCCATCTTCTTATATAAATTATTCTGTTATTAATTCCTTAGCAGAATCTCATCCTCCTAATGGGGGAAAGAATAGTGCCAAGTATAAAAATTAGGCTCTACTTTTCTGTTTGTACCTGAGTTTCCCATATATGTGTATGTGTATGTGTATGTGTATGGGTATGTGTATGGGTATGGGTATGGGTATGGGTATGGGTATGGGTATGGGTATTTATATGTGTAGGTGTGTATGGGTATGTGTATGTGTAAGTGTGTATATGTATGCATAAGTGTATATGTGTACGTGCATGTATACGTACATGTATGTATTGTTGGGTTTTTTTGGTGAGGCAATTGGGGTTAAGTGAGTTGCCCAGGGCCACACAGCTAGTAAGTGTCAAGTGTCTGAGGCCGGATTTGAACTCAGGTACTCCTGACTCTAGGGCCAGTGCTTTATCCATTGCACCACCTAGCTGCCCCTTTGTTTTTTTGTGGGTTTTTTTGTACATGTATATGTGTATGTGTGTTTGTATATAAATAGACACACACACACACATATATATATACACATATACACACATATACTCACACATATCTCAATTGTATATCATATATCCCATATATGTGTGTATGGATATATATGGGATATATGATTGAGATATATTATATATGTGTATATATCACATACTATATGTGTGTATATGTGTGTCAAACATACATACACATACTTATGCATATGCATATGTACATACATATATATCCATATTCATATCCACATCTATATCCATATCCATGATAATTAGCCAACCCCAAAATGTAAATTCCCTGGTCTAAAAGGTTCCAAATTTGATTTTCTAATAATAGAGACATAAAGGTTGAGCTTGCTTTTCTTATCTGACCTGGCTATTGGAGAAGTAAATTTAAAGTCATGTTAAAACAAAAGTTACATTAAAATTTTGAAATTGTGTTTGTAGGAACTTTTGAGAAGAGAAGAGACTTTCTACAAGTGACCTGAGCCAGCAACATACTTCTCTGAGACCAAACCCAAACCATAGGACTGTATCAAGATGATGTCTGAAGAACCAGACAGCTGTATTAAATGAGACTTCTAAGCCTTAAATGCACAATTTTAGTTTGTTGTGTACATTTCCCTTTGCGCCTTTTTTCCTGTAAGGCTTACTTGTCAAAGGGGATTGTCCTCTTTGATTTTTGTCAAAACAATATCAGAGGGGATTGCCCCATTTTGTTTTGTTTGGTTTTGTGCAGAGCAATGAGGGTTAAGTGACTTGCCCAGGGTCATACACCTAATAAGTGTCAAGTGTCTGAGCTAAAATTTGAACTCAGGTCCTTCTGAATCCAGGGCCAGTGCTTTATCCACTGTGCCACCTAGCTGCCCCCTACCCCATTTTGCTTTGACAAAGTGCTGTCCATCTTGTCCCTTTCCCCTCACATTGTCTCCTCATATAAGTCCCATAGTTAGTGATTCATTGAGGTGGCTTTGCCCTCTCAATAGAACCAAAGCGGGGGAATGAGAGAAGTGATTATTAATGACTAATGGTTTGAAGAGATTCAGATTTCCCCCTTTCTTTTCTACTTTCAAGGCCTCAATCTCTGAAGGTCCAGGTAAAGTTCTTTATCAGACCAAAGCCAACCTTTCAAGGAATCTCTAGTCTCAAGTGAATTCCACCCAGTCAAGCATGGGTAGAGACATATCCCTTTGTCTAGAGAGCCCAAGACTGGGGCTGCTCTGGGAGTAGAGAGAGTTTCTCTTGTGGAAATTTATTTTGATTTGGGGACCCTACCTTTGGGCTGAGATTAGAAAGCCTTAGGCCCTCAGGGTCTCTTCTGTGGGGGAGGTGCTAGTGCCCCCTCCCCCTCTGCTTCAGCTGAGCCAAAAAGCCCCATGGGCTGTACAAGATGCCAGGTCAGACAGCTGGGGGGAAGAAAAAAGACCCCAGCTCCCTCCAACCTGAGCGGAGCTATCCGAAAGATCCTGGGCTCGTCCAGGCCCGGTTCTGGCATAGCCCGAGGCACGCGAGGCTGGAGCGCACCGCCACCCCCACCAGTCCTGGCTAGCAGATTAGCTTGGTGTATGGGTACAAAAAGCCCCGAGATTGGAGTGGAGATAAGAAAGATATATATATAGACCTGGAGGGCAGATGAGAGGGGTAAGTGAGAGGATCGGACAAGGAGACGAGGCAGAGAAGAGGTCAAGAGGCGGCTGACGAGATTAGAAAGGTTGGAGCTCGGCAGACTAGAGATGGGGCTACAAGGACGCAGGAGAAGATGAGAAGGACTAGGAGCAGGGAAAAGAGAGGCCGAAGGGCAGACTGACGGAGCAGACAGACAGAAGGTCGGTGAGAGAGAAACACGGGTTCAGTGGTAGTAGTAAGGAGAGGAAAATTAGAAGCAGGGGGATTTACAAAGTGAAAGGGTACAGGCAGAATTAGTGAAAGTAGCTGAGCAAGTGAAAATACCCTGAGGAGAGAGGTAGCTAAGGCCTTTATTGTATTAAAAAAGTTCAAAAAAAAAAAAAAGTTCGAAGCACAGCAGGTGGGAAAGAGATGCAGTAGAAATAGACCACAGGAAAGCAGTCAGGTTGTACATTTTATTTCCCTGTATTCTTAATTTTAAATAGTATCTCATAAATAAACTCTGCTTTGATTATTTAGTTAAGAGGCTTCTTAATCCTTTGCTTATCAATTTGGGAGCAGTGTGGTGGAACTTTATGAATGGCCCACATTAAATTAATAGCAGTCAGATAGCCAAATCAGTCAGTCCAGATCAGTCCTCCATAGATTAGTTCCCCCAAATTAGGCCTAGTTAACAAAATATTCTTACACTCTATTCGAGGATGATATGTCACTCTCAGCCATCAATATCCCATTATGCTCACATGAATCTTTGGAAGGACTCAAATGTTAGGCTAAATAGCTCATATCTTATGCCTGTATCTTTTTTTTTGTTTCTTTTTTTTAATTAATAAAGTATTTTTTTTCCATTACATGTAAAGATAGTTCTCATCTTTTGTTTATACAAGCTTTACAATTTCAGATTTTTCTCCTTCCCTTCCCCCTCCCCTAGACAGCAGGTAATCTGATATTGGTTTTATATATATACACACACACACATATACACATACATATATATATATATATATATATATACATATACATACACACATATATACATATATACACATAATAACATTAATCCTATTTCTGCATTAGTCATGTTATAAGAGAAAAAATCAGAGCAATGATGAAAAACCTCAAAATAGAAAAAAAACAACAGCACCAAAAACAAAAGAAATAGTATGGTTCATTCAGCATCTATACTCCGCAGTTCTTTTTTTTTTTTTCTTGGATTTGGAGATCCTCTTCCATCATGAGTTCCATGGAACTCTTCTGTACCATTGCATTGGTGAGAAGAATATAGTCCATCACAGTAGATCAACACTCAATGTTGATGATATTGTGTACAATGTTCTTCTGGTTCTGCTCATCTCACTCATCATCAGCTCACGCAAGACCCTCCAGGTTTCTCTGAACTCCTCCTGCTCATCATTTCTTACAGCACAATAGTATTCCATTGTATTCATATACCACAACTTGTCCAGCTATTCCCCAATTGATGGGCATCCCCTCAACTTCCAATTCCTTGCCACCACGTAAAGAGCAGCTATAAATATTTTTGTACATGTGGGTCCCTTTCCCCCTTCCATGATTTCTTTGGGGAAAAGACCCAAAAGTGGTATTGCTGGGTCAAAGGGTATGCACAGCTTTATCGCCCTTTGGGCATAATTCCAAATTGCTCTCCAGAATGGTTGGATCGGTTCACGGCTCCACCAACAATGCATTAGTGTTCCAATTTTCCCACAGCTCTAACATTTATTATTTTCATATTTTGTCATTTTAGCCAATCTGATAGGTGTCAGGTGGTACCTCAGAGTTGTTTTAATTTGCATCTCTCTAACCATTAGAGATTTAGAGCATTTTTTCATATGGGAATAGATAGCTTTGGTTTCTTCATCAGAAAACTGCCTGTTCATATCCTTTGACCATTTCTCAATTGGGGAATGACTTGGATTCTTATAAATTTGATTTAGTTCCCTATATATTTTAGAGATGAGGCCTTTATCAGAAGTACTGGCCTCAAAAATTGTTTCCCAGCTTTCTGCCTCCCTTCTAATTTTGGATGCATTGCTTCTGTTTGCACAAAAATTTTTTAATTTAATGTAATCAAAATCATCCATTTTGCATTTTATAATATACTCTATCTCTTGTTTGGTCATAAACTGTTTTCCTTTCCAAAGGTCTGATAGGTAGACTATTCCTTTCTCTCCTAATTTACCTATGGTATCACCTCTTATGTCTAAATCGTGTATCCATTTTGACCTTATTTTAGTATAAGGTGTAATATGTTGGTCTATGCCTAATTTCTGCCATACTATCTTCCAGTTTTCCCAGCAGTTTTTGTCAAATACTGAGTTCCTATCCCAGAAGCTGGAGTCTTTGGGTTTATCAAACACTACATTACTAGTGTGATTTACTACTTTATGCCTGTATCTTAATATAATAGCTCAGATATATTCCAGTATTAATTTATGAAATAAGGATTTAATATTTATACTGATAACCTGCAATGATTATAGAAACAACATCAAAAGACAACAGGGACATTGTTCAGTAAAGGAAAACTGATTTCTTAATTTCATGTCAATTCCAGGTTAGAGTCATATAGACAGCCAGCTGGGCAGTTGAGAACCACTATCAACCCCATTATCACTATCAACCCCATTATCACTATCAACCCCCAAGATTTTGCTGTTACTGCAATAAGCAAGGACATTTAATGCGATATTGTAGGACTATGAAGAGAGAACAGAACCAAAATGATATAATTTCTCTCAGAGGAGTACAGAAAGGCAGACCCAAAAGAGAGATTTTTTTCAGGGGAGTACAGAAAGACAGAGGCAAAACAGACCCTTTCAGAGAGATATATTGGTGAGCAGAATGAAAACAGTTACTGCCTCTCTCAAAGGGGTATAGATCAGAGAGATATAGAGGATTGATGATGTATGGGGATGGGGGTTGGGGGGGGGAGGACAGTGGAATCTGAAGATTTTACCTTTCCAGACCCTGAAATTTTTAGCCCTCTTTTGCCAGGCCATTCCCCTCCCCAAAGTAATGAACCCCATGTAACCCTTAGGGTTGAAGATACTTATTATGATTGTTTATTAGATACAGGAGCCTCAAGATCAGTCCTAGTGAGCAAACCTGACCCTGAATGTACACCTACTGGATCTCTAAATGTAGTTGGAATTTCAGTAAAATCCCAATCCGTTGCAAAATTAACCCCTCACATAGTGAATCTGGGCCCATTAACACTAGAACATTCATTCCTACTTATGCCTGACTCTCCTGCAAACCTATTAGGTCATGACCTCCTTTGTAAACTTAGAGCAACCATATCTTGTTCTCCAGATGGTGGCATCCATTTACTGCCAATTTTTATCTCAGACACTCAAGAAACAGTGGGGAATACATTTGAAATCCCTTCTAATATTCCTGAGTCCCTATGGGCTTCCTCCTCTACTGATGTAGGTCTCCTTAAATCTTCTGTGCCTGTTATCATTAAGACCAAAGATGGCCCAGCACCATCCATTCCACAATATCCCTTATCTAGAGAAGCCATTGAGGGAATTTCTCCTATAATTGAGGCTTTAACAAACCAAGGCATAATTGTCCTATGCCCTTATTCCCCATGCAATAGCCTTATTTTTCCAGTTAAAAAATCCAAGCCTGTTTACCATTTTGTACAAGATCTGTTAGCAATTAATTCCTATATTATACCTAGACATCCGATAGTACCCAACCCTGCTACTATTATTTCCTCAATCCCATGTGAAGCAACATGCTTCACAGTGGTAGATCTATGCTCTGCTTTCTTTTCAATACCAGTACATCAGGATTCCCAATATTTGTTTGCCTTTACCTGGAAGAAAAGACAGTGGACTTGGACCAGACTCCCACAGGTGTTTGTTGACAATCCCACACTATTCTTTGAAATTTTGCAGCAGGATTTAGCCTCCATTACCTTTAAAGGTTCTACTTTAGTCTAATATTTAGATGTAGATGACTTACTCCTGGCTGCACCTAATGCTGATATTTGCCAGGAAGACAGCTGACATCTGTTAGTAGAGTTACACAAATGAGGTCATAAGGTCTCTAAGTCTAAAGTACAATGGTGTCTACCTCAGGTGGAATATTTGGGTTTTGTTTTGGCTGCTGGCACTCGATCCATCTGTCCTAAGTGTGTCCATACTATTCAACAACTCTCTGCTCCCTCTACTAAGAAGCAGCTAAGGGCCATTATGGGAGCAGCTGGATATTGCAAACAATGGATACCCTCTTTTGGTGAAATTACTGAGCCTCTTACATCTCTAACCAAAAATTCTGTCCCAGTACCTTTATAGCTGGATTCCCAGCATCTTTCAGCTATAACAGAATTAAAATGGGTCTTGTTATCAGCACCTGCGCTAGGACTCCCAGACTACAGTTAGTCTTTTACTCTTTTTGTACATGAAGAGAAGGGAGTGGCTTCTGGGGTCCTGACTTAAAAATTGGGACCTGTCCAGCTCCCAATAGCTTATTATTCCACCCAACTTGATTCAATAGCCACTGGGGTGCCACCTTGCCTTAGGGTGGTCGCGGCTATGGTCCTTTTGGTAGAAAAAGCCTGTGATCTGGTCTTAGGTAACCCTCTAATCATGCAGTGCCCTCATGAAGTTGAGGCTCTCTTACTGCATCATAGGACACAGGCTTTTTCAGATCAAAGGCTCATTAGATATGAAGTAACCCTACTAGGAAATGAAAGAATTACTTTAAAGCGTTGTACAGTCCTTAACCCAGCAACACTGCTCCCTGACTTGCCACCCTCATGGACGCTTTTGCATGACTGCACCTCCCTAGTTGACATAGCTGAGAAACCTAGTGATAATCTTTTTGACACACCCTTAGAGAACCCTGATTTTATTTTCTATACTGACGGATCTTCTTTTATGCATGAGGGTACCCATTATATAGGTGCTGCTGTAGTTTCTGATTATGATACTATCTGGACAGCTTCTCTGCCAGTCTTCCAAGAAGTATCTACACCTTAACAGGACACTCCCAGACTGTAATGAACAGAGGATCTATGAGACTTGAGAGACTTTCCTTCTGCACCTGGCTCTGTCATCCATCCTTGTGTGACTGCAGGCAAGTCCTTTCCCCCCTTCTCTAAGACTCCTCTTCTCTTAGTCATTTTCTACCCTGATGCTGTGGGGTCATCATCTCCCCACACCCCATTCTTGAGCACTCTGCTTCCCTTTCCACATCTTGCTCTGAGCATAGCTCCCTCCCCTGGCTATAGTTCCTCTCTTTCTGTTCTCTCTCCCCTTTGAATGGAAACTCCTTGAGGGGAGGAATGGTCTCACTTTTGTATTTGTGTGTATCCAGGACTGGGCATAGAGCATGTGCTGAACAAATGGTTTTCTTTTATTTCCAGCTGTTCTAGTCAGGTGCCCCATGACTGACTTGTTCAGTCACTCATTCTCTAGGCTTTAAAGTCCTCCTCTGTAAAATGAATGAGTTGGAAAAAATGTCCTCTCAGGTCCCTTCCAGATCTAATTCTGCAATTCTATTGTGTGGACCATCTCATCTTTCCCAAACTGTCAGCTAGTGGCGCGTGTCCTTTCTCTTGTTTCAGGAAGGGGCTTTGAATGGTGCAGGATATCTTCCCACAGTCATTTCCTTTCATGAGGACATGCTTCTCTTTTTTCTTTGGTGAGGCAATGAGGGTTAAGTGACTTGCCTAGGGTCACACAGCTATATAAGTGTCAAGTGTCTGAGGCTGGATCTGAACTCAGGTCCTCCTGAATCCAGGACCAGTGATTTATCCATTACGCCACCTAGCTGCCCCTCTTTTTTGCTTTTAAGAAGTTCTTTCTTCATTTGACCAGTTCTACTTTTTTTTTTTTTGGTGAGGCAATTGGGGTTAAGTGACTTGCCCATGGTCACATAGCTAGTGTAAGTGTTAAGTGTCTGAGGTCGGATTTGAACTCAGGTCCTCCTGAATCCAGGGCCGGTGCTTTATCCAGTGAGCTACCTAACTGCCCCCGACCAGTTCTATTTTTAAGGAGTACTTCTCTTTAGAGGATTTTTGTGCTTCTTTTACTATTTGGCCAGTTCTGGGTTTTAAGGTCTTATTTTCTCTAGTGTTTCTTTGTGACTTTTTAACAAGCTGTTGATTCTTCGTAATTTTCTTGCTTCACTCTCATTTCTTTTACCAATTTTTTCCTCTACCTCTCTTATTTATTTTGTTAAAATTCTTTTTCAATTCTCCCAGATATTGTTGTTGGGCTGATATCAATTCATTTTTTGAGGATTTACTTGTAGGTCTTTTTTACATCATTGTTTTCTGAGTTTTATCTTGATCTTCCCTGTCACCATAGTCTCTTGTTATGATTAGGTACTTTTTTGTTGTTTGCTCATTTTTCCAGCCTATTTCTTGACTTTTAACTTTGTGCTAAAATTGGGCTCTGCTCCTGGGTTGGAGAGGGCACTGTCTCAAGTTTCAGCTTGTTTGTGCTGCTGTTTTCAGAAATAGTTATGGAGACCTACCAGTTCTTGGTGTTTCCAAGGTGGCATGATCTAAGGAGAGGGTGGTCACTGATCTGTTCTGTACTCAGGTCTGTGAGTCACCAGAAGCACTCTTTTTCTTTCCTGCAACTGTGACCAGGGTTCACACTCCCCTGAGATTGCCTGCTCTAGTGAGGTAGTGCTTCTCTTCACCTTGGAACAGGCACTCAACACTGAGTATGGGCAACGCAACAGAGTGCTGCACCCAGTGCCAGCAAAGTATCCCTGTAATCTCCTGACTCCATCATTGTCTGTGTGCCAAGAGCTCCAAAGCTGCCACTGTTGCTGATTAAAGTCTCCCCTAAGGTCTGCATGGGACTTCAAAACCTTCTAAGCTATCTTGGGCTGTAAAGTTATTCCACTACATCCTTTTGTTGGTTCTGCCACTCCAGAATTCATCTTCAGGTATATTTTAAAGTTGTTTGGGAGGGAATTTGGAAGAGTTTGGATGAGTCCCTGCATTTAATCCACCATCATGCCTCCTCATTATTGCTTTTATGTTTATTTTTTTGTTTGTTTGTTTTTCTGTGTGTGTGAGGCAATTGGGGTTAAGTGACTTGCCCAGGGTCACACAGCTAGCAAGTCTGTGTCAAGTGTCTGAGGCCAGATTTGAACTCAGTTCTTCCTGACTCCAGGGCCGGTGTTCTATCCACTGCACCACCTAGCTGCCCCTCATTATTGCTTTTAGATATCCGTCTATAATACCTGTACCTTAGCATGTCTCCACCACACCTGAGGCTCTAGATACCATTCTGTTGATTCACATACCAGCTTATGTCCGTCTGACCCAGAGGGATGAATGGCAATGGTGATGTGAGGGGATCTAAACCAAGGTCTGGGGATGTGGACAAGACTGGATTAATGAGATTTGATTCTTTTTTTTGTCCTTTCCCCAAATACCATTAGCCTCACTCTGTCAGTCTGTAAAATGGAGATTATAACGCTCTCATACTTACATCACATTAGCAGTAGGAAGGAAAAAATTATTTCTTTAATGATGACTATGTTCCAGACACTGTGCTATGGGCTTTATTAATTTTTTTTTGCTTTGAATAGAATTTATTTTCTAAAATATATGTAAAAACAAATTTTAACATTAATTTTTTAAAACTTTTTGTCTGGGCAAGTCGCTTAACCCCAATTGCTTCACTAAAAAAAAAACAAACAACTTTGTGTTTCAACTTCTCTTCCTCCCTCCATTCCCACCCCCCAACCACAAGAACTCAAGCAATTCAAAATAAGTTTTACATGAGTAGTCATGGAAAACATTCCCATATTAGCTAGTTGTGAGAGAAAACAGTCAAAAAAACCCCCAAAACTTTAGACTTATGATGAACAGGATACTATCAGAAAAACCTGGAAAGACCTACATGAACTGAAGCAGAGTGAAATGTACTGTATACAAAATAACAGCAATACTGGGGGATGATCTGCTGGGAAGCATGTGGTTATTTTCAGCAAGGCAATGATCCAATATAACCTTGAAGGACTTATGAAGATTGCAGGCCATCTGCAGAGAAAGAACTGATAGTATCTGAAAAAAGAGGGCTTTATTAATATTATCTCATTTGAGCGAAGACCTGAGAGATAGGTGCTATTATTGTACTTGAGGAAACTGAGTCAGACAGAGGTTAAATGATGGGCCTATCTATGGTCACAAAGCTAGTAAATATGTGAGGATGCATTAGAAGTCAGATCTACCCTGACTTGAGGTTTGGTACTCTATTTACTGTGCCACCCGGCTGCATCTTCCACCTTGGGTAGTAGTTCTCGTTCCCCTCATAAACATATTAGAAACAGTAGCTGGTATTATTCTCCAAATCCTTCTGACTGGGTTTAGAGGCTCCCTATCACTTGATACTCATAGTCACATGGGTCTCTTAGACACTGGGAATCTCACTTATCTAAAGAAATCATCCTCTTTGCCTCCAAACCTACCTTTCTTCCAAACTTTCCTCCTACTCTTTTTTTTTTTTGTTAGTGAGGCAAAGGGGGTTAAGTGACTTGCCCAGGGTCACACAGCTAGTAAGTGTCAAGTGTCTGAGGCCGGAATAGAACTCAGTTCCTCCTAAATCCAGGGCCAGTGTTCTATCCACTGTGCCACCTAGCTGCCCCTTTCCTCCTACTCTTGAGGATCCCACCATACCTCTCATCCATGGAGGGTCACAGCCCTGGTGGCCTCCTCACCTCCTCCCTGCCTCTCCCCCCCATATATTCAGGCTCTTGTCAATTCTGGAAGTTTTTGCCTCCACAGCATTTCTCACCTCCTGCCTCTACCCTGCTCTCAGGTAGTTCCACCCTCATTTGCACTCATCATCTTTCACCTGGAATAATAGCCAGAGTCTCCCCCTGGTCTCCTTGTGTCAAGTCTTCCCCCTCCAATCCAGCCTCCATTCAGCTCAATGGTAGGTCCAACTATGCCACTCCTTGCTCAAGACACTCCTGGGGCTCCCTGGTACTTCTAGGATCAAATACAAATGCTTCCATCTTTTTACACCCTCCAAACATGGCCCCAACCTCCCATCCCAGGCCTGTCACCTTATTTTCTTTCATATGCTCTATGGTTCAGTCAAACTGGCCTTGCTCTTCCTCCCACATGACACTGCTCTCTGTCTTCCCAACCTCTGAGTCTTTGCACTGGCTGTGCCTCCTGCCTGGAATGCTATCCCTCCTCAGTTCTGCCTCCTGGCTGTCTTGGCTTCATTCCAGACTTAGCACAATTCTTCTGTCTGTAGGAGTCCAGGCCTGGTCCTCCCCCACCTCATACCTGCTGCTGGTTCCCCTCAAGATGCCTCCATTGGCTTTTCCTGTATCTGACACGTGCAGCTATTTGAAGGTCATTTCCCCAATTCCAATGTGAGGTCCCTGAGGGCAGTGCTTCTCTTTGTGTCCCCAATGTTTGCCACGATGCCTGTGTCACATAGTAATAATAAGAATCACTAACACTCAAGTAGCACCTACTATGTGCCAAGCACTGTGCTAAACACTTTACATTTACAATCTTATTTGATCCTCACAACAACCCTAGTAACAACAGCAACACAATGATAATAATAATCATGAGGATCCTGGTAATAATAATAATTGCACAAAACTAGATATTAAATAGAATAAAAAAAGAAATAATATTTTATTCTTGAGCCAATAGAGACCCGAGGAAGGTATTCAATAGGGCAGTGCCATGGTCAGACCTCTGCTCTAGGAACATCACTGGGGTGGGGGTGTGGAGGAGGGATTAGAGACTAGAGGCAGATGTGCCATGGAGGAGGCTGTGCAATGTCCAAGTGAGAGGTGTTGAAGGCCTGAACTAGGGTAACGTGTGAGGAGGGGAGAGGACAGATATGAGACATGTTGTGGAACTGGAAATGACAAGACTTTGCAAATGATCATAAATATGGAGGATGGAGAGTGAGGAGAGGTTGTAAGCCTGAATAACTGGAAGGAGGGTGGTGCCCTCAATAAAATGAACAAGTTTGGAAGAGCAGCAGGTTTGGGGGAAAAGATAATGTGATGAGATCCATGATGAAGATCCCCACCCATCCATGACCACTCATCTCATGCAAGTCATTCTGTTCTTCTGATGAAAAGGGGGAGGAAGCAAGCTTCTTATTAAGCAGGAACTTCCTGGGGCAGCCACCAAGTGTCCTTAAGGACAGGGTATACATGCAGAACAGCTGCCCAGAGGACAGTGAGTTTATAACTGTCCCCACTTCTTGTCTCACTTCTTAATCCCTTGTAATCTGACTACCAACCTCATCCCTTAACTGAACTCTCTCCACTGTTAGCCATGATCTCTTTGTTGCTACACCTCATGGCCTCTTCTCAGTCTTCATCCTTCTGGACCCCTCAGCAACTGCCTCCACTTCTTCTTTTCTCACTTCTTAACCCTTTATAATCTGACTACCAACCTCATCCCTTAAATGAACCACTCTCTCTACTGTTAGCCATTATTTCTTTTCTTTCTTTCTTTCTTTCTTTCTTTCTTTCTTTCTTTCTTTCTTTCTTTCTTTCTTTCTTTCTTTCTTTCTTTCTTTCTTTCTTTCTTTCTTTCTTTCTTTCTTTCTTTCTTTCTTCCTTCCTTCCTTCCTTCCTTCCTTCCTTCCTTCCTTTCTTTCTTTCTTTCTTTCTTTCTTTCTTTCTTTCTTTCTTTCTTTCTTTCTTTCTTTCTTTCTTTCTTTCGGTGAGACAATTGGGGTTAAGTGACTTGCCCAGGGTCACACAGCTAGTAAGTGTCAAGTGTCTGAGGCCGGATTTGAACTCAGGTCCTCCTAACTCCAGGGCCAGTGCTCTATCCACTGTGCCACCTAGCTGCCCCCATGGTTTCTTTATTCCTAGATCTCATGGCCACTTCTCAGTCTTCATCCTTCTGGACCCCTTGGCAACATTTGGCACCATTGACCACTTTTTTTTCACCTGGGAATTTCCTCTGTTATTCCTGTCTATTGTGAGATTTAAAATTGGATATTAGATCATAAATCTCCCCTACTTAACCTTTCCCTTAATTTATCTCCCAGACTAGTAAATGGAAGAAGCTTTTGGTTTTCTAGATAGACCTTTTATTGTTATGGTAGTCACAAGGTGATGTTGATTAGAAGGATAGGAAAGTAGAAACACAATACAAATCGTCTTAAGTCTAAGCTTAGTCTATATTCCTTATAAAAACTCACCAAAACCGAAGGCCACCTTTGGAGAGAGAGAGACCGTCTGTGCAGCGCAGTCAGGAGACCAGCAGAGCAGGAAAAAGCCCCCACTTCCATTCTCTCCTTGTCTTTTAAGCTCACACCCTGGAAGTCGAGTGCGTAGCAGGCAGTCTGACATGTGCAGCAGGCGGACTGTTGGTCTCCTCCCCAAAAGGGTGGTCCTTCAAAAACTGGCGTCTTTCAGTTATCCTAACCGACTGTTAAAAAAACTTTCATATTTTTTTTACCACACTATCCTGTCCAGGTTTTCCTCCTACCTCTCTGAATAATCCTTCTCCGTCTCCTTTGGGTGATTATCATACATGTCTAACTGTGGATGTACCCCAAAGCAATAGGAATCCTGCTAAAACCCTTAGAGCAGGGCAGCTAGGTGGCACAGTGGATAGAGTATTTCTCCTTTTCTGCCAGTCTGCTATAATCACTGTAAAGGTAAAATGGGGCTACACAGGTCTTAGGGCCTATTTGTATTTTGTTTGCTTGTTTTATGGGTTGGCATGGGTAAAGAACTGATCTCCAAGAGGTTGATGAGTGATGTGCTTCTCCAGATGTGGACAGCTGACTCATACAGCTGTCAGAAATGAAAGGATAAAGGAGGGACTCTTGGGTGTGCAGATCAAGAAATAGGAGGGTAAGAGGAGAGGACAAGGGAGGAACTCTTAAAAGACTGGGTAGATTAAAGAATAGGGTGTCAGGGGGAGGAGAAGGGAGGAATTCTTACAAGGGGTGAAGATTAGGGAAGCAGTGATCAGAAAGAAGTAAATTGGATATCTGAGGAGGGATAAGGTAAAAAGAAAGGGAGAGAAGGATAAACAGTGAGGAAGAATAAGATAGAGGGAAAGACACAACTAGTAATTATAACTTTGAATGTAAATGGGATGAACTCACCTGCCAAACAGAAATGAATTAAAAACCAGAATCTAACAATATGCTGTTTACAAGAAACACATTCAAAAATAAGAAATAGACATAGAGTACAAACAAATAAAGGGCTTGGGTAGAATTTGTTATGCTTCAGATGATACAAAAAAAGCAGGGTTGCAATCATGATCTAGGACAAAGTTAAAGCTAAAATAGATTTAAATAAAGTAGATGAATAGGGAATCTAAATTATAATGAAAGGTTCCATAGATAATGAATATCGTACTAAATCTATATGTACCAAATGCTTGAGCATCCAGATTTTAAAGGAAAAACTAAATGAATTACAGGTGGAAATAGAGGGCAAAATTATAACAATAGGGGACTTCAATATTCTACTCTCAGATTTAGATACATCTAACAAAAAAAAATAAGAAAGAAGTTCATACCAATAGTATCTTAGATAAACTAGAGACAATAGATATCTTATGAGAACCGAATGGGAATAAAGATGAATGTACCTTTTTCTCAGTGGTACCTAATACCTTTAGAAAAATTAGCTATATATTAGGGCACAAAAACTTTATACATAAATGTAAAAAAATTAAATCCATCCTTTTCAGATCAAAATGTAATAAAATTATATTTCCTAAGGAACCATGGGAAAAAAGATTAAAAAATTAATTGGAAATTAAATAACCTAACCTTAAAGAATGAGTGGGTCAAAGAACAAGTCATAGAAACAATAAATAATTTTATTAAAGATAATGATAATAATGGTACAATATACCAAAACTTATGGGATGAAACAAAAGCAGTAATCAGAAGAAAATTAATATATTTCTAAATACTTACATCAATAAAATCCAGAGAAAAAAAACAGATCAATGAATTGGGTATACAATTTAAAAAATTTAAAAGAAAAAACAAATTTAAAATTCCCAATTAAACTTCAAATTGGAAATCTTAAAACTTAAAGTTGAGATTAATACAATTGAATATAAGAAAACCATTGAATTAATAAATAAAACTAGAGTTGGTTTTATAAAAAATACAATAAAATAGTTAAGCCATTCATATGATCTTTTAAAAGGGAAAAAAACTAGATCACTAGTATCAAAATCAAAAAGAGTCAATATACCACTAATGAAGATAAGATCAAAGCAATTATGAGGACTTATTTTGCCCAATTAAATGTCAAAAAATTTGACACTTTAAATGAAATGGAATAATACTCACAAAAATATAAATTGCTTAGATGAACAGAAGAGGATATAGAACGTCTAAAGAAACATATTTTAGAGAAAGAAATTGAACAGGCCATAAATGAGGTTCCTATGAAAAAAAAGCATCAGAACTAGATGGATTTACAAGTGCATTCTACAAACATTTAAAGATCAACTCATTCTAATATCAAATAAATTATTTGGAATAATAGGCAAGTAGGAATCCTACCAAATACTTTTTATAAAACAAGGATGAAGCTGATACTTCAAGCATGAAGAGCAAAAACAGAGAAAGAAAATATAGACCAATCGTACTATGAATATGAATACAAAAATCCCAAACAAAATAACAGCAACATTCTATCACAAAGATTATAATTTATAACAGGAATGAAAGGATGATTTAACATAAGGAAAAGTATTAGCATAATTGATTATATCAATAACAAAAAATAACAAAAATCAGATGGTTATATCAAGATCTAAGCTCTGGGGATAACAATCACTGGTTTAAAAAAATCAGTATGAAAGAAAAAAAAACAAAAAAACAACAACAAAAAAAGAGCAGCTAGGTGGCGCAGTGGATAAAGCACTGGCCCCGGATTCAGAAGGACCTGAGTTCAAGACTAGCCTCAGACACTTGACACTTACTAGCTGTGTGACCCTGGGCAAGTCACTTAACCCTCACTGCCCTGCAAAAAAACAAAAACAAACAAACACCCCCCCCCCAAATCAGTATGGACCAATATCTTACACCAGTTACCAAGATAAGGTAAAAATGAATACATGGCCTAGATATAAAGGGAGATAGCATAAGTAAATCAGAAGAAGATGGAACATATTTCCTATCAGACTTATGGAAGGAGAAAAGTTTATGAATAAACAAGAGATAGAGAGCATTGTGAGATGTAAAAGGCATAAATTCAATCACATTAAGTTTAAAATATTTTGTACAAATAAAACAAATGTCATGAAGATCAGAAGGAAAACAGAAAATTTGGAGAAAAATTTTATAGACAGTTTCTCAGATAAAGGTCTCATATCTCAAATTTATGAAGACCTTTGTCACTTCTATAAGAATACGAGTCATTTCCCAATTGATAAATGGTTCAAGGATATGAACAGGCAGTTTTCCAATGAAGAAATCAAAACAATTTAGACATATAAAAATGCTTTGAAGCATTATTGATTAGAGAAATGTACATTAAAACAACTTTTAGACACCATTTTATACCTATAAGATTGGCTGAAATGATTAAAGAAGAAAGTGAAAAATGCTGGAGGAGATGTAGAAAAATTGGAACACCAATTCATTGTTGGTGGGATTGTGAAATGATCTAACCATTTTGGAGAACAATCTGGAATTATGCCCAAAGAGTTATTGAGCTACCTATACCCTTTGACCCAGCAAAGGGTCCATCTATTTCCAAAGATAACTAAGAAAAAAAGAAAAGATCCTATATGTTCTAAAATATTTATTAGTAGCTCTCTTTATGACTGGAAAGAACTGGAAATTGCAGGGATACCCATCAGTTGGGGGATGGCTGAACAAATTATGGCATATGACTGTGGTGGAATACTACTGTGCTATAAGAAATGATGAGCTTGATGATTTTAGAAAAAATATGGAAAGACACACAAAAAATGAAGAGGGAAATGAGCATAGCCAGGGGAATACTGTATACAGTAACAGCAATATTGTTTTAAGAATGCCTTGGGGGGGGGACTGGGTGGTGCAGTGGTTAGAGCACCAGCCCTGGAGTCAGAAGGACCTGAGTTCAAATCAAGCCTCAGACACTTGACACTTACTAGCTGTGTGACCCTGGGCAAGTCACTTAACCCCAATTGCTTCACACACACACCAAAAAAAGAATGCCTTTGAACAAATAAGTTGTTTTGACTATTCTAAATACCCAGTTTAATTATAAAGGACATAAGAAAGATGCTAACTGCATCCAGAGAAAGATCTGATGAATAGAAGTATGTATAGAATAATTTTACACATATACACACAGGTGTTTATATAGGTATATACACCTATATTATATTTATATACCTATTTTTGTCTGTCCAGTGGTAACCATATCTACAGTGGGGAGGGGGGGGATGGAAAAAAATTTACATGACAATTTTGTTTTATCTTTGAAAGGAATAGCAATTTGTGCATAGTACATTTGAAATTTCATGTGTAGTCATCTTTTTATTGTACTGTGTTAATGAAGTGCTTGTTTTATTCCATAATTGAAAAGAAAAGAAATGAATATGGGATGTGTGGGGACCAGCCTGACCTATGAGACTGATATGAGGAGTGGGAGATGAGGTCGGATAGACACAGGCTGGACCAGAGTTTCTATGGCCTTTAATGTGTGGTTGCCCAGACTTTGAGATAATACTCCTGCTTCCTAGGGCTAAGGCATCAGTGGGAACTATTTTCAGGCCCTGTTATCCTGCTCTTCACTGTATGTCTTGACACCTCCTTGGTCATGTTCCTATTAGCCATGTGAGATTTAAAATTGGATATTAGATCATAAATCTCCCCTACTTAACTTTTCCCTTAATTTATCTCCCAGACTAGTAAATGGAAGAAGCTTCTGGTTTTCTAGATAGAGCCTTTATTGTATATAAGGTGTTGTTGATTAGAAGGATAGGAAAATAGAAATACAGTACAAATCGTCTTAAATCTAGGCTTAGTCTATATTCCTTATAAAAACTCACCAAACCAAAAAGGCCACCTTTGGAGTGAGGGAGACCGTCTGTGCCGCGCCGCCAGGAGTCCCGCCAAGCAGGCAAAAAGGCCTACTCTCGTTCTCTCCACCCCGGAAGTCAAAAAACCCGGCAGGCAGTCTGACATGCGCAGCAGGAGGACTGTACCTGGCAGGCAGTCTGACATGCGCAGCAGGCGGACTGTACCCGGCAAGCAGTCTGACATGCGCAGCAGGCGGACTGTTCATCTCCTCCCCAAAAGGGTGGTCCTTGAAAAACTGGCGTCTTTCAGTTATCCTAACCGACTGTTAAAAACTTTCATATTTTACCACATTTCCCCCCTTTGCTTCCTCAAGAAATGGAATGTTTCCTTGATGGAACAGTAAAAAGAATATAATAACTTTTGCTGACTAATAATATGCGAACAACAATACAGAAAAGGAAGAGAGGAAAGCTTTGTCCAGAGGGGCGATTTTTTTTTTTTCTTTCCTCATGAACCGACGCTTTGACATTAGTCCTGCAAAGGGAGAGCCTCTGCAGAGAGTACATGTTACAGATAGTATATAACAGAAAGGAGATAGTAAAAGCTAATAAAGCAAAACAGTTCATATAAAGTCTCTGAGTTCTCTTGTCTTCTTGAAGTGGTAAGATGTCATCAGGAGGAAACTGGATTCTGGTCTGGAAAACTGGATTCTGGACTCTGGTCTGGATTCTGGACTCTGGACTCTGGTCTGGAAAGCTGGATTTCTTCTTTAACTGTTTGAATTGCTGTATTTTTTTTTTTTTTTTACTAAACCTTAGCATAGCATTTTGCAATCAGTAACACTTTTTACCACCATGTGTCTGGATCAAAGCAAATTTAGTATGTGTTCATGACACCTGAAAATGTTATGGAAAGGTTATCATACCATATCTCATGGTTCCGAGACAGCCAGTGATTGTGCTAGGCCACAGGTGAATTCAACTGAGTGAGATAAAAAGATAAGTAAGTTCAGTTAAATTAGGTTAAATTAGGAGGGAGAGAGGATGAATACTGGACTGTGCCTAGTAATTGTGCTCTACATAGTCACCATCATAAGCAAACCATGGACTTATGTATACCCGTCTCTCCTTTTGTTGCACATATATTCTCTCCAGGGCCTGCATCAGAGTTCACAGCAAGTTAGTCTCTGAAATGATAAGTTTCCATATTTCTGAAATCTCATTAATTTCACCAAAGACAATATGATGGTAAAAATGTGTGCTATGCTGCATAACTGAGAATATATTAGTGATATATACAATAATTCCAAACCATACCCAGAGTATAATGACATATAAATAATAAACGAATGTAAATAGCTGATTATATTAGACATTGTTACATAATCTTCTTTTAGACATTATTACATAATCTTCTTTTAGCAAGTAGACCACATCATCTTATACATGAATTCTCTAGTATAACAGTAGCAGATACTTAAAGTGGTGATTAATTCATCAAAAAGAAATAAGACTTCAATTAGCAAGATTCAATATTCAATAGCATATACTTAAAATGCCTTTGAAAAGTCACTTAGTTTACAAAATCGGGTTTTTAAAGAAAAGCAAAAGAAACAAAAGTAAAAAAAAACAAAGCAAAACCAAAAACCAAAAATAAAAGGCAAAAGATTCGCTAAGCACCCTTTTGTGCTCTTAAAGAATTTAAAGGTGTGGTGAATTCCAGGTCTTTTCAGTGCCTTTCAAAAGTCAAAACAAAACAAAAAAAACCAAAAATGATTAAAAAAAAATAGGTATAGGGTAGGGAAAAGGGTGGGAGAAATTGAGGTGGGCCAGAAAACTAGGCCATGTGCTTCAGTGCTTTTGCCTGTGGAAGGAAATGCTTGTTAAATTTTAAGGTATTTAAGCTGCTAGAGTTTGGGGTATGCCACATTGTTTTAACTGGTTCCCCAATTCTCTGCATGCCAAAGTGGCAGGGGTTTCTGAATTGTCATTGATCTTTCTAATGCTGTCATAATGTTCTTTATGGTAGAAAATGTGGAGTTCTCTAGCATCAGTTTTGTCTGTGCCACTGATTCTCAATAAAGGCTGATTTAATTGATGAACCACAACATTCAGCTGATGCTGCTTAGCAAATGCTACAATTGTATCATTTCCTCCCCACTTTCCAAATTTCTTTAATTCATCAACATATTCTTCAAAAGGGGAGTCATTTACTATAAAAGACTCAAACTCTTGTCTATGGTTAATCATATAAGAAGCAGCTTCTTGTCTGTGTCTGAGATGATTTCTACAGTGACCTTCTAGCTGGTCTGCTAAAGCCCTAAAAAGGCAATTTCCGTCTCCTGATACTTTACGAAGACTGAGTCCCAAAGCATTTAACTGATCAGTGGGATTATTAAGTGGGAACTGCCTGTTTCCTCTGAACACAAATCGTCTTAAATCTAGGCTTAGTCTATATTCCTTATAAAAACTCACCAAACCAAAAAGGCCACCTTTGGAGTGAGGGAGACCGTCTGTGCCGCGCCGCCAGGAGTCCCGCCAAGCAGGCAAAAAGGCCTACTCTCGTTCTCTCCACCCCGGAAGTCAAAAAACCCGGCAGGCAGTCTGACATGCGCAGCAGGCGGACTGTACCCGGCAAGCAGTCTGACATGCGCAGCAGGCGGACTGTTCATCTCCTCCCCAAAAGGGTGGTCCTTGAAAAACTGGCGTCTTTCAGTATCCTAACCGACTGTTAAAAACTTTCATATTTTACCACAGCCATGATCTGGATCACAAAGTGGAATCCCTGGCCAGCTGCCCACAGCAACCCCACTCTATGTTTATGCTTCATCTTCCTCATCCTTGAGCTTCCTGGTATTCCTAGCTCAGGTAAGTTTATTTTGGTCTCTACCATTGTAGCCTCCACATATCATTACCCACTGATATTTCACTTCAATTAAACCATCAATTCAAGAATCACTTGTTTAGCCCCTATTGCACACAGAGACCTGTGTTTTAATACTAGTGGAGGTACAATGGTTACATAAGACATGGTCTCTGATCTCAGTTTCATTGATCCAGACCTACACAAGAAAATAGGCAAGTTTAGAATGAGTCACTAAGTGCACAGCTCTTTCTCCCCTTCTAACATCGAGGCCAAAATGTCCCAGTTTTTGTGGACTCAATACCAGAGAACTACAGGGAGATTCTCCCCAGTGACACACACAACCCAAGGGAATAAAAAGACAGAGTTATAGTTTTAGAAATGGAAAAGGCTCCAGAGATCATTGAATTCAATACTCTTTATTTTACTGAAGAAACAGAGACCCCAAGAGATCCAGTGACTTGTCCAAGGTCACACAGCTAGTCAACAGCAGAGCTAATATTTGAACTCCAATCCTTTACATCCAGGCCCAATCACCCAGGATGCCATCAGTACAGTAATGTCTGTGAAGCTCCCCCATAATCCCACTCTTCCTCCCCCACTGAGCTGCCCTGCTCTGTCCCATACAGGCCTCCCACAGCTCTCTGGCCCAGCCTCCTTCTTCTTTTTTTTTTTCTTCTTTTTTTTTAGTGAGGCAATTGGGGTTAAGTGACTTGCCCAGGGTCACACAGATAGTAAGTGTTAAGTGTCTGAGGCCGGATTTGAACTCAGGTATTCCTGACTCCAGGGCCGGTGCTCCATCCACTGTGCCACCTAGCTGCCCCCTAGCCTCCTTCTAAACACATTCAGCTGCACAGTCACAGAATAAGGGCATGTCCAACCCCAGCCCAGAAGCCTGGCCTTCCTCTGCTTTAGAAAGTGATCTCTGAGCAGCCTCAGGGGTGAGGTAGAGAATGGTGCCCTCCATGGGGCCACTGACAGGAGCTGCTGCCTTCCTGCCTCCACCCCCAGCTTTCAGCCCCCATCAGCAGCTCTGCCTTCCTGAATGTTCCAGGTAGTAAAGAGGGGGAATATCTTGTCTCCATCTCCCAGATGTGTCACAATGCAAAGTGATTTCCCCAAGGGGGGCTCAAAGCAGAGCAGCACCTGAGCAGGAACACACCCACAGCTTCATGGTCCTGGGCTGCCCTGACCCCTGCTCTGAAGGCCACATTAATTCCACCACCCCAGTGTTCTCTGAGTCTCTTCTGTTTTGTGCCTGGTTCTCCACACAGGAACATTCACAGTATCTGGTCCTCTGGTCCAGCCCATCCTGGCCTGGGTGGGAGAAGTCGTCCTGCTCCCCTGTCACCTCTCCCCTAAGATGGATGCTCGGGGAATGACTGTGAAGTGGGTCAGAGGCCCACTGGTCGTGCACATGTACCGCAGGGGGCAGGAGGTGGAGGAAGCCCAGGCCCCTGCATTCCAAGGGAGGACAAAGATGCTGAGAGAGCACATGGCTGAGGGCAAGGTGACCGTGAGCATCCACCAGGTCCAGGTCTCTGACACCAGCCAGTACACATGTTATTTCCAGGCAGGCACCTTTTACAGTGAAGTCAGCTTTGACCTTCAAGAAGCAGGTAGGTCCCACCTGGGTCATGGGTCCTCTCTAGAGCTGGAAGGGGCCTTCAGACACTGGCATGGACCTTGAGAGTATTTAAAGTGCTGTCCATACATTGACTCACTGGAGTCTCACAACCACCTTGCGGGTTAGTATTTATTTCTGTAACAGGGACTACCCTGGTCCCCACTGACTAAGGCCCAGGTGTGTTATCTTTCAGCCCCTCAGGGTCCTCTGGTTTTCATTAGAGTTTGGAGCCTTCCTGTCATTGGCCCAAGCCCCCACCAGTGATGTTCCTCTAATCTTAGAGGCTCTCCTATACCATTAGTCCATGTAACTTCTTTATACTCAGATTAGTTTTTACACAGTAACATTTAATCCTACAGTGTTATGAGAACAAATATACAAATGACACTTCCCCTGACATCTAAAAAAATATAATCTGGGTGCTAAGGTAAGCTGTTTCTTCACATTGTACATCAGGTAAGCCTGATAAAGGGGAGGTGGGATTTGATGTTGTGTGGGACAAAAACAACCACACACTCAAAATAAACACTTGGCATCAGAGAAAGTAGAAAAGAAAAATATACATACATAATACATATATATATATATTTTCTTTCTTGAGAAAGGGCACACACCTGAATATGGTAAGTGCATGCAAGTTCAAAAGCAAGTAATAGGGGTAGCTAGGTGGTGCAGTGGATAGAGCACCAGCCCTGGAGTCAGGAGTACCTGAGTTCAAATCTGGCCTCAGACACTTAACACTTACTAGCTGTGTGACCCTGGGCAAGTCACTTAATCCCAATTGCCTCACTTAAATAAAAAAAGCAAGTAATATATATATATATATATATGTTCTTAACGCAATACCCTCTCCCACCCCTGTCTGACCCCCATTGGTTGGTTGTCAGGACTTACAGTCTATAAATGAAAGTCTAACCCAATCAAAACGTAGCATAATACATAGCATGACCTGATCACAAGCACATCCAAAAAGAGTGATAACAGAAGGTAACATATGGTTATTCTGAGGAGTGGGTTTCTGAGAAGAACACACTGTCTCCTTTCATTCTCTATATTAGGGATCATCAGGTGATAGACTCAGAGACTTTCTGATAGGGAATGGACTCCTGAGAAGTGAGTTTCTGAGAATAACACTCTGCCTCCTTTTATTCCCCACAATGTGGTAGCTCTTACCTCAAACAGACACTTCGGGGAGGGGCCTGAAAGGGGTCTTGAAGCAGATCCCCTCAAACTCCCTAGTTTTCCTTGAATGGAATGTAAGCTCCTTGAGGGCAGGGCCTGTTTCATTTTTGTCTTTGTATCCGCAGTGCTTTGCACAGTTGGGGCAGCTAGGTGGTGCAGTGGATAGAGCACTGACCCTGGAGTCAAGAGGACCTGAGTTCAAATCTGACCTCAGACAGTTACTAGCTGTGTGACCCTGGACAAGTCACTTAACCCCAACTGCCTTAAACATCAAGGAGATCCTGATCTATATCTTGCCATTGGACGCAGATGGCTCTGGAGAAGAGAGTGAGGTTGGTGACCTTGCACAGCCCTGCCTCACTTAAATCCAATTCAGTGCAAGTCACGATATCACCCTGATGTCATGGTCCTCTTCAACTACGAAGGACAAACAACAACAGCAGCTTTGCGCAGTGCCTTGCCCATAGTAAGTGCTTGCCAAATTCTTTCTGATTAATTGAAAATATTGTTCTCTTCTAGTTTTGGCATTCTCTGATCTATGTATAGGATATCCCATGTTCTGAGGCCTCACCAGGCTCTGATATTCTCTTTTAAGTTCTCTTCCACCTCTGACATTTTATGTTCCAAGGCCCAAGCAAGCTCTACCATTGTTTGTTGTTAGTTCCCTCTAGACACTGACCTCCCCTTTTCTAAGGATCTGTATAACTCTGGTACTCTAGTCTAGGACACTATCCTGCAGGGATTTTCATAGCTACTTCTCAAATGCAGCAGCTTTCTCCTGATCCAGGTGAGGGTTCTGAAGGAAACAACACATTCCCACTGCAATTGCCCATGATGAGGATGGATGCTTCCACTTGGTACAGGCCATTGCCATCCTTGATGCCTGCTGAGGAGTGGGCAACAAAGAGCCCATTTGGCATTTGTTCCTGCCAAGGTTTCCAGGCATGGGGCTGGGGCTGCTCCATTCTGGTCTAGGATCTCCTTTTGCCCTGAGACACAGTCTTTCCCAGCACTACAGTGCCCTATGTGTGGTGGGCTCCTGGCCAGTCCCTAACCCCAGTATCCACAGATCTTTTTCTCTGTCTTCCTAGGCTGAGCTGAGTTGGAGAAATGACTCACTGTGACTATTTCTTAGATTTGCCCATTAGAATTTGATCTGGTGCATTTTGCAGATCTCTTTGGAGGAGTCTTGTTGGCAGTGATGGATGGGGAGAGAGCTCACTATACTTCTTCCTGCTATTCTATCATAATTCCACTTCCCTTGTACCCACTATTTTTAATGTAACGCTTACTAAATATACTTTGCCAAAACATACTTAGGCCAGGTGACTAAAATGCTTCTCAACTGATCATTTTGGGGAAAGCAATTGGTGAGGACTGAACCAGTAGCCTTAGAGAGTCACCTCTGACCCTTGAGGAGTTTCCCAGAACTCTAAGGGAAGATAGAATCTTGCTCTGGGACCCAAGACTCATCTGTGGGAATGAGAGTTGGGATAAGGATCCTTAGAGTTTACAAGGGCTTAGGATTCTCTTATAATATCTAGTGTATATTTAGGTACTCATAATCATTATAATTTTATATTATTTTTATTTTGTTGTTGTTTAGTCATTTTCAGTCCTATCCAACACTATGTGACCCCTTTTGGGGCTTTCTTGGCAAAGGTACTGGAGTGGTTTGCTATTTCCTTCTCCAGCCCATTTTACAGATGATGAAACTGAGGCAAACCGTGTTTAGTGACTTGCCCAGGGTCATACAGCTAGTAAATGTCTGAGGTTGGATTGGAACTCAGATCTTCCTGACTCCAGGCACTGTACCACCTCCCTGTCCTATATTGTTTGATATTATAGTTACAAGGATAGGATCCCAATAAGGAATCCCTTGGGCCAAGGGGTCCTAATGCCCATAAATTATACAGCCAAAGACAGACAGTTTTGTACTTTACCCCTGTTCTGATCTCCTGATTTGTTAAGACTTTTGGCTGGTTGCAGCCACCTGTGAGCTTCTCCTCTTCTGCTGCCTCAGGCAGCCCACCCACTGGCCTAATGTCTGGTGCCAATAAAGGAACTTCTCCTACCTGAACCTCTCCCCAGTGACCCCAGAGCTTCTCCACATCTGGGTCTAATTAGGCATGCCCCCTGCCACATCTGGCACCCATCACCTGTTCTGCATCAAGCCCACTTTTAGGGGAAATCAAGTGTATAACTTTGCTACTTTTGCTCCCAATTTGGGGTGTGTCCTTTCACCAATGTGTGTCCCTCCCCTTCGTACTGGGGGGGTTTCTTTCATCCTTGGCCATGACCCTCTGCCTGTCTATATTGTCCTATACTGACCTGCTTACAGCTCTTTCTTTGGGTCACTGACACCTGGTCTTCACATCAGAGCTGTGAGACAAGCAGAGCTGCATGCCTGGTTAATTTTTCATCTGGCTGTGCTGCCTCCTTAGCTTCCAATGAAATCCTTCTAATCTGGTTTGACTTCCTGCTTTTTTGGTCCTTTCACTCAGTTGGCTGGTTTCCAGCTCTTTACATAGTGAAGAAAGAGTGCGTAGCCAAGGGATGGGAGCCAAGGATTGATGTCACTTCCTCTGGGTTTAAAACACCAGAATTCAGTCCTAAAGCATTAGTACATTTCTTTTTATATGGACTCATCATTCATTTCTCTTTCCATACACTTCTATTACCTTTTTTCCCCAGCTCCCCTCCTGCTCCTCCTCTCCCTTCTCTGCCTCCTTTCCTTTCTCCTCCTCCTCCTCCTCCTCCTCCTCCTCCTCCTCCTTCTCAGTTTCTTCCTGTATCCTTTTCTACTTCTTGGATGTTTCATGTTTACTCGGTCTCTTTTCCCCTCTATAACAGTTTCCCTTACAAATGTATACATATGTATACATATAATTCAATGTATTTGACAGATCACCCTTTTCTAGCCTCTGCTCCACCTGGCTGAACTTTTTCCTGAATTTTTTGGTTCTCTAGACCCCCCAAAATTAATTATTTTTTTAAAAAGCCTGTCAGGCTGAAGAGCCTCTCACTCCTTGGGCTTCTCGGGTACGGATCTAGAGGCAAAGAAATACATGGATTCAGGGAGCCTTGGAGAAAGTGTCTGGGACCAGCAGTTTCAGGTAAGGAGCTCACAATTCTCTGGAAACAGACCAGGAATTTCAAATAGTTCCTGCTCCGGGAACAGCCTAGAAATGGGAACTGTAGTCACTGGGGGAGGGGAGAGAGGGCATGCATGTGTCTCCTTTTCCCAATACACTTTGAACCTAGGGTCTTTAAAGGTGCTTCTATATCAAGATATTGGGGAGCACCTGTGAACCTCCCCTTCCCATGAGGAGGAAGATGCTACAGAAGTTAAAGACAGCAGCTACTTAGAAGGTTTTACTTTCTTCTTCAGTCTCTGAGAGAAGGATTTTTCCTGTGTTGATACTAAGGAGAGGAAAGGCCTGGGACAAAGTAAATATTGAATATTAAACTCTTTTCTTGCTAGTCTCAGCCCTGGCTAACTTCCACCTCCTACCTCCTCTGGTCCTACTCAGTCCACTTCTCTTGGTCTTCAAACAATTTCTGTCATATTCCACATCAGTCAAAAATGTGAAGCATGTCCTCCAATGGGCATATATTTACATTTTTACAAACTCTACGCAAGCACTACTGTACAAAAACCTGGACGTTGAGGAGATGCCCATCAATTGGGGAATGGCTACACAAGTTGTGGTATATGATTATTGTTATGGGGAAATAGATGGGGGTTTGAGACAGGGGTTCTTAGGAATTCCTCTTTAAAGAATTACACCCTCTTGCACACAAATCCAATTAGAATAAAATAATAGTTTATTTAGGTGCTAGGGAAAGGAAACCAAGAGAGTAATCCTTGGACTTCTTCTCAGGGGAGAAGGCATGGCACAGAGGCATGGCTCTGAGATACCTTTCTCCTGGAGTAGAAGACAGGTAGATACTTTTCTTTTCTTTTCTCCCCAGGGCAATGAGGGTTAAGTGACTTGCCCAGGGTCACACAGCTAGTAAGTGTCAAATATCTGAGGCCAGATTTGAACTCAGGTCCTCGCGAATCCAGGGCTGGTGCTTTATCCACTGCACCACCTAGCTGCCCCCTCGGCAGATACTCTTATAGAGGACAGTTGGTGGCGGTCTGATGAGGTAATCATTTGACTGGTGAAAGTTCCCTTATTAGGGGAGGACCATCCCCAACTCATGGTGGTTGGGAGAAGTTGGGTGAGGGGCGGCTCTGGATCTCTCAAGCCATCTCTCTCCCCCTCGTGCCACAAAGGCAGCAGCCACATCTAATCTTGTCTCCCTGAGGGGTGGGGGAGACTGGTTAGGTGTATCTGTCATTTGGTTTAGCATCTCAAGGAGAAGGTTCTTTTGATTTATCCCAGAAAACTTCTGGAGTACACTAGGCCCATAACAATTATGACGGAATACTACTGTGCTGCAGGAAAGGATGATGAGTTGGTTGTTGGTTGTTTGTTTGTTTGTTTGTTTGTTTTTTTGCAGGCAATGGGGGTTAAGTGACTTGCCCAGGGTCACACAGCTAGTAAGTGTCAAGTGTCTGAGGCCGGATTTGAACTCAGGTACTCCTGAATTCAGGGCCGGTGCTTTAACCAGTGCGCCATCTAGCTGCCCCAGTTGTTGTTTTTTAAATATGGATGTACATGAAATAGTGAAGAGTGAAATGAGCAGAACCAAGAGAATGTTGTATACTTATAACAGCAATATTGTTTGACAAATAATTGGAAGGGGGGGCAGCTAGGTGGCCTCGTGGATAAAGTACCGGCCCTGGATTCAGGAAGACCTGGGTTCAAATCCAGTCTCAGATACTTGACACTTAGTAGCTGTGTGACCCTGGGCAAGTCACTTAACCCTCATTGCCCCACAAAACAAACAAACAAACAAAACAAGACAAATAATTAGAAGCAACTAAGTTATTCTAAGTATTATAAATACTCAAATCAAGTAGAAAGGACCTATGGAAGGCCTCTGGCCATTCCAAAACCTATTATTTTCTCAGAGGAGGAAGATGTCATCTACCTCCGGAGGCAAAAAACGATAAATAGAAATATTGTTTTAAATATGTGTGTGTGTGTATTTGCATGTGTATATTTATTTTTTTCTTTTTCTTTTCTTTTTTTTTGCAGGGCAATGAGGGTTAAGTGACTTGCCCAAGGTCACACAGCTAGTAAGTGTCAAGTGTCTGAGGTTGGATTTGAACTCAGGCCCTCCTGAATTCAGGGCTGGTGCTTTATCCACTGTGCCACCTAGCTGCCCCTATTTATTTATTTTTATAGATGTGTCAAATGGTGGCCTTCTCTAGTGTGCAGTGGGGAGGGAGTTCTGAACTTAAAATGTAATTTTTAAAAGTTTAAATTTTAAACAATAAGAAAAATAAAAATAAAAGTTTGTCATCAGTCCCAAATTATTAAAGTTAAACCCCATGTCAGTCAGTTAATAAACATTTATTAAGTGTCTACCATGTGTCAGACACTGTGCTAAGCTTCCATGTGGTTAATAATTGGCAAAAGATGAAAGTAGAAAGTCCTGTGCTCAATCCAGCACAACCCCTGACTTTGTCTAACAATTTCCCATGAAAATACCTTGTGTTTGCTGGCATGTTTCTTGGGAATGTCTGTTATGTTAAAAATAGGCATTATCAATAAGAAATAAGGAAATAAACTTGTATAGGTATATAACTTTATGTATGTTGTCGTTTCAACCCACATAAATAGGGGAAAGTGTTTGCAAAATGATAATGATTAACTTAGACCCAAAGAAAGGGTTTGAGCAAATACCTTCCCCTGATGATAATGCTTGCATTAAGTCACCCCTAAGATTGTTGTGAGAAAAAACCTTTGCAAATTAACCTTTACAGCTTGGTCTGTTGAGTCAGGGTTGGGAAATGGGGGAAGATTGCATTGTAGATGTGGCAGCAGGGCCACAGTTTCTGCTCCCCTTAATGTACCTCAGCCTGGAGGCAATGTCCACCCCCACACCCACCCCAATTCTGCCTACCCTTCACGGCCAACATCTTTTTCTTCTTCTCAGAACCTGCCTAAGTTACCAGATCTGGACAAGGGGATGGAGGCCAGGTTTCCCAGGAGACTCACTCTGCTCTTGATCATCTTGTGCCTCGTCCTTCACCTTCCTCACTTTCCCAGCTCAGGTGAGGATAATCTGGTCTTAGCAGCTGTGGGCGCCTCATGTCTCTACTCTGATGCTTTGATTCAACTCAACAACAAATTTCAGAATCCTTCATTGAGGGCTAGGAAAGAGACACAGTTTAGCAGAGACACGGGCCCTGCACTCACGACTCTGACCATGGCAGGGGCTTAGATACACTCATGAATAACTCACCCAAAAGAATTTTGCTTTGGACTCAAAAAGCCCCTGGGAGGTCTTGTAACTTGCCCCTCCCCCATTCTGTGCACCCAGGAAGGGAAAAGGACTGGCCTTAGTTGAGGGAGCTCACATCAGAAGGCCTCAGTTTTCTTACGGAAATAGGAAACTAACTCACCTCATGTAAATGTGGCACAGAAAGTCTGAGGGGAGAGGACAAGGTTTGGAGCTGTTACTCCCAGGAATACAGCAACAATAGAAGAGAAGTGCTCTGGAGTATCACTGTGAGCCCTTAACAGCGGAAAAGACACTAGAGTTCATATGATAACAGCAACAATAACACATTTATACAACATTGTAAGGTTTGCAAAAGTGCTTAGATGATCTCATTTGATCCTCCCAATACCCTTTGAGGTAGATGCTATCACCATTTTACAGATGAAAAAATTGAGGCAAAGAGAAGTGAAGTGACTTGCCCGAGGTCACACAGCTAGTAAGTGTCTAAAAAAGCCTTTAAATCTAAGCCCAACACCCTGTCTACTAGGCCACTAGCTACATTTAGTCTAGAGAAGGGAAGCAATGCCCAGTGTTAGCCCACTACATCCACGTCCCTCGCCCCTGTGACTCTCACCATGTGACCATCACTGCTGACACACAGGGAAAGCCCAGAGGACCAGACTCATCCCGAGCTGAGCTGACTGCCCTGTCACAGGGCATCTTACCTGATGCCCCCAGATGCTCAGCTCCAGAGCTAGCAGATAAGGGCCAGTCCCATGAGTAGGGCTAAAGAAGAGTGGTGCCCTCAACAAAACAGGGAAGAACAGAAGGGGGGATTAGGTTTTCAGGAAAGGAAAATGCCAAATCAGTCATTTATTAAATGCCAATGATGTGCCAAGCAGTGTGCTAAATGATTTACAATTATTCTCTTCTTTGAGATTCAGAGTTACCCTGGGAAAGAGGTACTATTATTATCCCTATTTTATAGATAAGGAAACTGAGGCAAATGGAGCTTAATTGACTTGCCCAGGTTCACAAAGCTAGGATGTATCTGAATCAGGATTTGAACTCAGATATTCCTGACTTCAGGTGTGGCACCCTGGCACTGTGCCACCTAATTCCCTCTAAGTGGGGATGCTAGGGCTTTGGGCAGTTTTTTCCAATAGCACCAGCAAATGTGCTGCTGGGGATGCCTAGGTAGCAGTTGGATTGTAGCTGTCCTTACTTCTTTCTATCTCACTTCTTAACCCCTTGCAGTGGTTCTACCAAGCTCATCCCTCAACTGAACCCCTCTCTTCACAATTAGCCTCCATCTTTTCATTGTTAGATCTTATGGCCTCTTCTCAGTCCTCACCCCTCTGGACCCCTCTTCAGCATCTGGCTCAGTTGACCACTCTCTGCACATGGATACTCTCTCCACTTGGGGTTTTCCTCACCAGTCTGTCCTGGTTTTCCTCCTACCTCTCTGAATACTCCTTCTCAGTCTCCTCTGGGGGCATCATCATCCATGTCTCATCCTCTAACTAGGGAATTCTGCTATAACCTCTAGAGAAGCAATGCCCTAGCCATTTCATGACTAGGCAACAGAAGGAAGTCCTACTGCCAACAATTCAAGCCCTCATCTCCTCACACTGGCCCCCCAGCCACATCCTAAGAACAAACTGTCCTCCCCCCACAAAAGGAAACCAGCCCTACATATACAATACAGGCCATTTCTCCTCCACACCTTCTGCCTCCTTTTCTGCCAATCTACCTCCATCACCACAGAAGCCAAAGGGGCCACATAGACCTTAAAGCCATTTTGTATCTTGTCTGCTTGTTTCATGGGTTTCCATGGCCAAACCTCCACGACCAAGTGGACTATGGGTGATGGGCATCTGCCAACCTAAGGAGGCTGCTCTTTTTACAGCAGACTTGTTCTGCTCCTAGCATTAGACTTAAGGCTTAACCACTGCAGGAGAACCAAACAGAGCCTCCACCCCTTGCCTTGGTACAGCCTTGGAGATGCAGCCTCACCTGTACATGACCATAGAGCATCAGAGTAGAACATTGTGGAGGATGTGAAGAAAAATGAAAGATAGCTTTCTATCAGACCCAGATTATTAAAGTTAAAGCCCCAACACAACCTCTGGGGAAAGATGTCAAGAGGGGAACTCTTGTCTCCTCAGGACTGAAGCACAGAGAGAAGGGGGAGTCACCTGGGGGGAGAGGGAGTGAGTCGACCATTGAGGGGGGACCCAAAATCAGAACTTTGTATTCCCAGGGTCCCAGTTCCCTACTCTGGATGGCGTGTGAACTCCCCATCCTAAGTCAGTCTGTGGCTCACTTCTGCTTCTTTCCCTTCCTCGGACAAGGCACAATGACTTTCAAAGTCAATGGCCCTGCTCAGCGTACCGTGACCTGCACAGGCCAAGATGTGCTGCTCTCTTGTCACCTCTCGCCAAAGATGGATGCTCAGGACATGATGATCAAGTGGTTCCGAAGCCAGGACCTTGTCCACAGGTACTACATCTGGAAGAAGGTGGTAGAAACCCAGGGTCCTGGGTTCGAAGGCAGGACAGAGCTGCTGAAGCATGACCTGGCTAAAGGAAACGTGACCTTGAGGATCCGGAAAGTTCAGCTCTCTGACTCTGGGAACTACACTTGCCACTTCCGGTCACCATACTATTACAACGAAGCCCACTTTGAACTGCAGGTGGCAGGTAAGGCCTTGTTTGGGTCACCGCTCCCCTCAGAATCACAGAATGTTAGAGCTGGAAGAGACTTAGAGTCAAAACCTGGGTGTTGTATAGAGGAGAAAAATGAGGCCTAGCCAGGGTGATAGGAGTGGTGATGTCACTGATTTAAAAAATAAGTAAAGCCAGAAAGAGGAGAAGGTTTAGGAAGGAAGATGATACACCCAGTTTGTGACATAATGAACTTGGGGTGCTGAAATGATATCTAGTTGGAGAGGTCCTGAGGTCAGTTTGAGACAAGGGTCTTGAGCACAGAAGAAAGATCAGGGCTGGAGATGGAGATCTGAAAGTCACAGACTTGAAGGTGGTAATTAAATTACCCAAAGAACAATTGTCAAGATGGACACCCCCCCCCCTTTCCCCTCACCTCAAGCGGGCTGGGGAAAGGAGACTGAAGAGCAGCAGAAGCAGGAGAGACTTAAACCAAGGAAAAGACAATAGGGAGAATAACTCTGATGGAGGAGGAAATGTCAGATGCTGCACAGAGGGCATGGATGGCAAGTTTGGAGGGGAAAATAAGCCACTGGTGACTTTAGAGAATGCAGGTGTCGGGGGAAGCAGGACTGCGGGGCACTGAGGAGCTGGTGGGGTTAGCTGTAAGTAACTTCCCTACAAGTTTAGAAGTTTAAGAGCAGGGGCAGCTAGGTGGCGCAGTGGATAGAGCACTGGCCCTGGATTCAGGAGGACCTGAGTTCAAATCCAGCCTCAGACACTTAACACTTACTAGCTGTGTGACCCTAAGCAAGTCACTTGACCCCAATTGCCTCACCAAAAAAAAAAAAAAAAGAAGTTTAAGAGCAGGGAGAGAGGAGAGTGGCTGGATCGGGGTAAAAGTAAAAGGGTCACTCAAAGCCTTAGAACTAGGGATTTGACTGTGCTTTTAGGCTAATGGGAAGGAGCCACTGGAGAAGGGGACACTGAAGATGTGTGAGAGAGGAGGTTATTATGGAGCAGGGTCCTAGGGGAGGGAGGGAGGAAAGGGGACAGGATCAGAGGCCCAGGGAGAGGCATCAGCCTTAATGAGCAGGGAGGCCAGAGGAAGAGAAGAGAGAGAGTGGGAAATGACGCAGAGGAACTCTGAGCATGAAGGAAGGAAGGAAGGGAGGGGCCTCACCCTGGGCTCACACTGGACTGTCTCACAAGGACTCAGCCTCCTCACAGAACCTCAGAGCTGTGAGGGAGCTCAGAGACCACCTCGTCCAGCCTCTGGCTGAAGACCTTCAGGAGAAGAAGGCCTTGGCCCCTCCAGAGGCAGCCCAGCCCACCTGGGGCAGCTCTCCTGGGCAGGAAGGCTAGATAGGCCTCCCTGTCATTTCCAGATGTTGCTCCCGATCTCCTCTTAGGCCAATAGGAAGAAATCCAGGCCCCTTTCCCAGGACACTGGTTCAGCTGGTGGAAGTCAGAGATAGGCTCTCTAAGCAGTCTGTCTGTACCCCACAAGCAGACCCCACAGTGTCATCTGGTTCACAAACCTCTTTACAGGGTCTAAGCTCCTATGCCCAACTAGAGCTCCTCAGAGGCAGGGCTAGCATGGGCTTATACTCAATGCAGATGAAAAATCACCCCTGCTCTTTCCCTAGCCCAAGGGCCTAGGACAGAGCTGGGCAGCCCCATAGAAGATTCTCAGCAGGGACATCTTACCTAGACAGAAAAACCCTGCTCTCAAACATTTTAGGAAGAGCCCTGAGGCTCTAGTAGTCTCTCCAGCTCCTGCTTTTGTTTAAAAGTACATCTCTAGTTTCTCCTTCTACCAGCTGTGGTCATGCTACTGTACTGCTCAAGAAACTTCCATGGCTCCCTATTGTCTTATGGCCCTTCCCAGTCTGGTCTCACCATAACTATCCAATGTCATGGCCCATCCTTTCATTCTAGTGTCCATATTGATTAGGAAATGGAAGCACTGGGCTCCTGGGAATCAGGAGGGAGGGTTGGAAGGTTATTGGAAGAGAGGTCGAGGGTGAGAATTTTCAGAGTCCCTATTAGTTGCAGCCCAATTAAGCTGGCAGAGGATGCAGAGAGACAGGTAAAGTGCAGTTTATTCCCTCAAGAGTGTGGTCCACGCCATCAATCAGGTGATGGACATGGGTGTCTCACAATTGTGCAGATGACACGCACATATTGTATGCACAAACACATATGTGTCTGTGCATCTCTCTCTGTAGTGCTTATGAGAGAAGGACTGAGTGGGGGGAGGGAGGAGCCTATCTGAGCACAAAACCATTATCATCACTCAGGATTTCTTGTATCCTCATGCCCTCTGTGTACCTACCCCAGTCCTGAGCCAGTTTCCCCTCCATATGATTTCCACAGTAAGGGAGTCTGTGGCACCTCTTTTCAGAGAATCCTCCTACCTCTCAAGAGACGCTTCCTCTTCCTCTGAAGCTAGTTCTGCTCTCTGCAGTCTGGATTGTTGTACCCGTCTGCCTTGTCTTCGGGTTCTGGGTTTATGTTCAATGCAGATGAAAAATAACCAGAGGAAAACCAAAGGTGAGTCAATGATCCTGCCCCTTAGACCTTTAGACCCTCCCACCTCTGGTGGTTCTGCACACCTGCTCTGGCCCTGTGCTGAGGGGCCTGAGGCTTGCTGGGATGACAAAGGGAGTTGGGGAAAGCACCACCCCCTGCCATTATCCTTCAGTCTAAGGGCTTCAGTTTACCAGGGGCAGGAGCATGGGGAGGACAGAGCAGCTGGAGGCAGGGAGGCAGTGCCAAGGAGCAGGGCTGCCAGGAGGTTGAGGAGAGGAGCTGGCACCTGGGACCAGGATGCTTCAATGGGCAGACAAGTGTGAGATTTAAAATTGGATATGAGAGCATTAAACTCCCCTTTAACCTTTCCCTTATATATCTCCCAGACCAGTAAGAGAAAAAAGCCTCTGAGCTTTAATTAGAGAGGGATTAATTAGCTTTTATTGTTTGGGAATTAATTAGCCAACAAACAGGTGATACTGATTAGGGAAATAGGAAAGTAGAAATACAAATGAATAGTCTTAGATCTAAGCTTAGCCTATATTATTTTATAAAACTCACCGAATCCCAAAACTACCTCTCAGGTTGAGAACCAGAGTCGAACAAGTGCTGCCACCGAGAACCAGAGCCCATCATCCGAATGCTCAGTCAAACCCGAGCCAGAGTGTTCGAGCCGAGAGAGACAGAGAGACAGAGAGAGAGAGAGAGAGAGAGAGAGAGAGCGAGCACGAGAGCACTTCCATTCTCTCCTCATTTTTAAGCTGGCGCCCCAGAAGTCTGGCGTGCTTGGCCATGCTCTCCCGGGCAGCGGCAGGCGCAGGGCTGTTCATCACGGTCTCCTCCCCGAAAGGGCAGTCCTTCAAAAACCATTTCAGTAGTATGCGTTCAACTCTTAAATTTTAGTTAAAAACTTTCATTTTTTACCACACAAGTAAGACTCAGATGAGGCAAAGTCCAACTCATATCTAGAAATCAAGTTGTGATTGGCCAGTGGGAGTCAGTAGGATAGCCTTTTGTCAGGGAACCTGTTTCCTGTACCCTACCCTCAGCCCCAACCTACTCCCTCCCCAATCCAGGAACTGTTTTCTGAATTAATTTCTGGGTGGAGGGATGGAGATTGCTGGGTCTGCCCTTTGCCAGGCAGCCTGTTGTTGTCAGGGCTGTTCCCTTCAGCCCTCGAATGTGAAGCAAGTCCCAGGTACCATGGATGCCCTAGCCTGCTCTCCCTCACTCCTTTGACACTTATCCAGCCAGGCTTCTATACTCTGTTTCTACCACAGTCCTACCCGAACATCAACTGATTCAAAGAATTGGGTGATTTAGACTTTCTACAAAATTCATTAGAAAATTAGCTATGATTTTATATATATTTTCTTATTTTTAAATAATTTATTTTCATCTGCATCCTGTTTTAAAAGGTATTTGTCATTTTTCCATTTATAGAAAGTTTTATTTTTGCTTTATCAAGACATTCCTAAATGTTACAAAATGTTTGCTTTGGTTTTATTGACAGCAGTTTTATTTCTCAGATTCCTCCTCAAGAAGCCAGACTGAGTAACAACTGCAGTGATCAAGCAGGGACACTACCTGGCTCCACGGGAAATTCCCAGGGGCATAAGTAGGAACAGTGACCAGGCAGCATGTCCAGGACTAACATCCAGACCCTCACCCCAGTGATAAGGATACTGTCGTTATTCCAACAGCCTGCTAGCTGGAACACTGACATCACTAGAAAAACCTGCAGGTGAGAGCTCCGGGGTGCGTCTCTCCTCATAATCCTCTGTGACGTCCTAAAAGACCCAGGCTCCAACAGCACATGAGAAGAATGGTGCTCCCCACTCAGTGGGGATGAGTGCTCTCTGTCCTCCTCCTTAAACCACCACCAGGTGGCCTCACTTTGATTACTGTGTGAGTGTGTGAGAGCGTATATGTAAGTGTGTATGTGAGTTGTGTGTGAGTATGACTGTGAGTGTGTGTGTGTCTGTGTACACTGCTGTGCCACAGGACTGGGCTGCCCAGTGCGGTATCTCACCTGCCTTGCAGAATCCAGATCCCCTGGCTAGTTTGGCCAGATCCAGCAGGGTGATGCTCAGTACAGTGCTCATTGCAGGGCTCTGACCTGTAGAAAGAAGAGCTAAGATGGCAGTGAGGAAGGCAACCTCTGAAGCTCTCCTAAATTTCCCCTCCAAACCAATAGAAAACTGACTCAGAATTGTTCCAGGAATTGTTGCAGGGAAGCAGCTAACCAGCCAGGCAGGAAAGATCTGTCTTACCTGGGTGGGAGGGGAGTGAGGTTCAACAGTAGCAGCAGCAGCAAGGCTCACAGAAGGGGGCCTGCCTGCAGCAGAACTATAAACCTGGGGCAATCCACCAGGGGAGCCCTGCCCTTGCCCTCCTATAAACCAGCAGCCCCCTGGGCAAGTGAGCAGTCTGGTCAGAATAACAGGGACCCTCACCAGTCACCCACTGCTGACCAGTAAGCCCCACCCAAGGTGGGCCAATTGTAAGATCCTGCCCCTGGGGCCTACCAACAGAGAGACTCTTTTTCCATAGCAACCCAGCAGCAGGCCCTCAACCCTTGGGCACATTTGCTTTTTATTTTTTTTTTTTTGTGGGGCAATAAGGGTCACACAGTTAGTAAGTGTCAAGGGTCTGAGGCTGGATTTGAACTCAGGTACTTCTGAATCCAAGGCCAGTGCTTTATCCACTGTGCCATCTAGCTGCCCCCCTTGGGCATATTTGCAACAAAATTGTTCCTCCAGGGCTTGCTAACAGAGAAGCACTGTTAACATAGCACACATTTAACAGCTGGACACCTCCCCTGGGACAGACCAGCAACAAGATTCCTCTTCCAAGGCCAGCCACCAGAAATACTCTGTTAGTGTTAGCAGCCCAGCAACAGTGTACCACCCCTGGAGTAGGCTAGCCTATAACTAGGGGAGGCCAAAAGGGAGGACTAACCCTCCAATACCAGTCAGAAAGGAAGCTTACCCCACGGAGAAAACAAGCAGCTAAGCCCTGTGGCCCAGAGAAAACCACCAGTAAGACCCAGAGCCTCAGCACAAAAACTTGGGACAGTGCAGGAATAGAGCCCAACTCTCCTATAAAAACACCAAGCCACAAAAAAGGTGTAAAAATGAGTAAAAAAAGCTTAACTATAGAAAGTTACTATGGTGATAGGGAAGATCAAGGCATAAATTTAGAGGAGGAAAACTGCCCAAATGGCTATAGGTAAAACTTCAAAGACACATGTAACTTGGTCTCAGGTTCCAGACAACACTGGTGCTGCAGCTGATTCAGAGTCTGGGGGGGGGGGAGTGTCTCTTTCTTTTTCTTTTTGTTTTTTTGGTTTTTGGTGAGGCAATTGGGGTTAAGTGACTTGCCCAGGGTCACATAGCTAGTAAGTGTTAAGTGTCTGAGGCTGAATTTGAACTCAGGTCCTCCTGAATCCAGGGCTGATGTTCTATCCACTGCGCCACCTAGCTGTCCCCCTGGGAGGTCTCTTTCTCTGGAGAGGCCTTCCTGGGACTGGATCTGTGTCAGGGTGACTGTGGGGTTGGACTCCACTCCTGTCTCAGCATAGCAGCTCCCTCCTTCCAACCTTCCAAGCTGTCCTTGGTTGGAAGATGATTTTAGCACATTCTTCTGTGGGTTTTGTTGCTCCAGAATTGTCCTATGGCATTATTTGGATGTCTTTTAGAGTGATTGTGTCATGAGTTCGAGAGCTCACTGCCTTTCCTCCGCCATCTTGGCTCCACCCCCATCAATGAACTTCCTAAGAAAAAATCCCCAGGACCAGATGGATTCACAAGTGAATTCCACCAAACATTTAAAGAACAATCAATCCCAATATTTTATAAACTGTTTGGGAAAATAGGTGAAGGAGTCTTACTACATTCCTTTTATGAGACAAATATGGTGCAGCAACTCAAACCAGGAAGAGTCAAAACAAAGAAAGAAAATTATAGACCATTTTCCCTAATGACTATTGATGTAAAAATTCTAAATAAAATATTAGCAAATTGATTACATCAATATATCACAAGAATCATACACATTACCAGGTAAGATTTATACCAGGAATTGAGGGCTGGTTCAATATTAGAAAAACTAGCAGCATAATTTACCATATCAATAACAAAAGCAACAAAAATCATATGATTATCTCAATAGACACAGAAAAGGCCTATGACAAAATAAAGCACCCATTCTCATTAAAAACATTAGAGATTATAGGGGGCAGCTAGGTGGCACAGTGGATAAAACACTGGCCCTGGATTCAGGAGTACCTGAGTTCAAATCCAGCCTCAGACATTTGACACTTACTAGCTGTGTGACCCTGGGAAAGTCACTTAACCCCTGTTGCCCCACAAATATATATATATGTATATGTATATATATATATATATACATAAATATATACATATACACACACACATATATTAGAGATTATAGGAATAAATGGAGTTTACCTTAAAATGATAAGGAATATTTATCTAAAACCACCAGCAATCATTGTCTATAATGAAGATAAGCTGGAAACCTTCCTAATAAGATCAAGGGTGAAGTAAGGATACCCATTATCACTTCTACTATTTTAATAATGTAGAAATGTTAGCTATACCAATAAAAAGAGAAAAAGAAATTAAAGGAATTAGAATAGGCAACAAGGAAACAAAACTATCACTCTTTGCAGATGATATTATGGTATATTTAGAAAATCCTAGAGAATCAACAAAAACCCTATTTGAAATTATTAACAAGATACAAAATAAAGCCACACAAATCATCATTTCTATTTATTACCAACAAAGTCCAGCAACAACGGATAGAGAAATTCCATTTAAAATAACTGTAGACAATATAAAATACTTGGGAGTCTACCTGCCAAGACAAACCCAGGGATTATATGAAGAGAACTATAAAACACTTTTCACACAAATAAAGTCAGATCTAGACAATTGAAAAAGTGTTAATTGCTCATAGGCAGGCTAAGCCAATATAATAAAAATGACAATCCTACTTAAATTAATCTATTTATTTAGTGTCATACTAATCACACTATCAAAAATATTTTATACAGCTAGGAAAAAATAACAACAAAAGTCATCTGGAAGAACAAAAGTTCAAGGATATCAAGGGAATCAATGAAAAAAATGAGAAAGAAGGTGGTCTAGCAGTACCAGATCTCAAACTGTATTATATAGTGGTAATTAACAAAAGAATCTGGTACTGGCTAAGAAAATAGAGAGGTAGATCAGTGGAATAGAATAGGCACAAGGGGGGAGCTGGGTGGCACAGTGGATAAAGCACTGGCCCTGGATTCAGGAGGACCTGAGTTCAAATACAGCCTCAAACATGTGACACTTACTAGCTGTGTGCTGTGTGACCCTGGGCAAGTCATTTAACCCCAATTGCCTCACCAAAAAAAAAAAGAAAGAAAGAAAGAAAAAAAAAATAATACATCTGAGGTCAAAGTCAATTTACATAGGGCACCTAGGTGGCAAAGTGGATAGAGCATCAGCCCTGGATTCAGGAGTCCAGCCTCGGACACTTAACACTTAACTAGCTGTGTAACCCTGGGCAAGTCACTTAACCCTGTAATGATTGGAATGACGCCACCTACTGGAGACTTGCTGTGGAAAGCTCCACCATGAGGAAAATGCCTCAGAGGCATTGTGGCTTTTCCTTGGCGTCAGGAAATGACGTTTGCTCATGGGTGCTGTCTATCAAGGCTACCAGCCAATCAACTTGAGAAGCCTCCTATGGTCTGGGAGGAGACAGGAAGGAGGAAAGGGAGCCTGCGCAGAGAGCGCTGGCCTTTTTGGGCTTCCTGACTTGATGGTGGTGGCGGCAGAGGACTTCACAGGAAATTTGAGGAAAGATAGGAATGCCAGGCTGTTAGAATTCTGTTCTCAATCTTTTTCTTTCTATTTTCCAATAAACCCTTAAAAACCTAAACTCGTTTTATCAGTGATTTTTAGTCAGTTTCCCCCAAACTGGGGGAACAGATTAAAATCCACATTTAGAATCTTAAATTACACAGTTTGGCTGACCACGAAGAGGAAAACCGAACGTTCATCTTCTGATCTTCTGATTGGGTAAGATTTCCCCTCCCTTGTCCCCTTAAATTGGAAAGAACTACCAAGTATAGGCTATTTTAAATTTCAAATGGATCTTTTAAACATCCTAAGTACCCCTTTTCTAGCTTTACCTTCACTAATCAGAGATGTTGGCCAGTTTGAATTTGAATATATTTTTATTACTCTTTGTGGTTTTGTGGGGCTTTGTGGTGTGGTATGGAGAATTTGGCATGCCCTAGATAATGTTAGAATAAAGATGATTCCCCGGGATTCCCCATTAGGAAAGCTACTTATGGATTGGAATGAGGGAAAACTTAGACTAAATACAACCATGACCAGAGGAGAGCTTATCAGACTGTGTTTTATGTGGCATGAGGAGTTACAGGAAGAATGGCCCAAATATGGGTCATTTGATCCCCAAACATTGAGGCATTTGCAAAGAACCCTAAGTAGATGTCCACCTGAACATTTACGTTATTGGAAAATCTGGGCCAGAGCAAGCGAAAATTATCATACTAAAAATATAAAACGAGGACAATCCAGGCCCCAGTTTACATCTGAGTCTGCCACCCAAACTGAAACAATAAACTGGCAGAAAGACATGGCCTCCCAAACCGAAACGCCCAATAATACAACTCAATCCAAGGCCGTTCAGACTGAAATTCCAAATGACCCACCTCTTATTCCCTCGCCCTCTACTTCCTCCATGCCAAACAAACAAATAAAGAAAGAAATGATTCCCCTGTAGAGGAGACAGAGAAAGTAAAAATTTTTCCCCTTCAAGAGATCCTCGCCCATGGTCAAAAAGGTACTATACGTAAACTCAGACAATACACACCTTTTACACCCAAGGATTTGGCTTTATGGGGACAAAGCACTCCTAAATTTGATGAAGATCCCACAGCAGTTATCAGGCAGTTTAGAGCAATTTTTAGAGCATATCAGCCCACTTGGAATGATGTTACTGACCTTATGGAAATAATATTGTCCCCAGGAGAAAGAGCAGATATAGTAGCTACAGCAAACAGCCTGGAAGCCACGGGAAAGGTTGATATTGGGTGGCCTATTCAAGACCCTGACTGGGACCCCAATAACCCTAAGCATTTTGATATGTTGAAAGATGCAAGGGAAACATTGCTGAAGGCAATGGAATCCTGTATTAGAAAGACTGATAACTGGCAAAAATTTATAGATACAGTTCAGGGACCTGATGAGAGACCTAATAGATTTTATGACAGGCTGTGTAAGTATGACAGGCAATATGCTAGACTAGACCCATTAGACAGTAGAGACGCCCATATTATCTGCTCTCATTTTGTAAACCAGTCATTACCAGAAATTCGGAAATATTTTAAAAAGCAATGTCCTGGGTGGAATAGTTTGAGTCCTGACAGACTTAAAGAAATAGCAACATATATTTATGAAGGAAATGAAGGAGAAGAAAGGAACAGACAGGACATTTTAGCTCCAGTACAGGAAACAACAGGGCAGAGAAACTGGAAAATTGAAAATCGTTATCAACCCCCTAAATTTTGTGAGTACTGCAAAAAACAAGGACACTTCTTGAGGGAATGTAGAACTAGAAAACAAGACCTTAAGAGGACAATGACCGAGAGCCTTGAGGAATTCTTTGGGGGAAATCGAAATAATTTTGGAAACTTTTATCAGAAAGGAAACAACCGGAGTAATTATAACCCTTATTACAGGCAGACTCAAAATGGATATAAATCTTTTCAGGGGGATACAAAGAGACAGTATCAGAATAACCGTAGACCCTATCAGGGAGGAACAGAAGGACAGAACCAGAATCAGGGTAACCATGGACTCCCTCAAAGGGGGGCACAGGATTGACAAGAGGAAGGGGAGGAATGGAACAAAGATAATGAAAGCAACATATTCCCAGATCTGGATTTTTTGAATGCACTTGTGCCAATTCATTCACCTCCCCAGAGTAATGAACCTCATGTGACCCTCAAAGTAGGGGACACGTATTATGACTGTTTACTAGACACAGGAGCTTCTAAATCAGTATTAATAAGCAAACCAGATGCTGGGTGTAGACCTGTAGGATTTTTGAATGTAGTAGGAGTCTCAGGAAAGAGCCAGAGAGTGGCAAAAATTGAATCCTCGCATGGTATCTATGGGGCCCTTAACAGTAGAACATTCATTTTTACTCATGCCTGATGCCCCTGTAAATTTATTAGGTCGTGATCTCCTTTGTAAGCTTAGAGCAACCATATCTTGTGCTCCAGATGGGGCTGTCTCCCTACAATTGCCAGAGGATACTGTTCATTTATTACCAATTTTACTTACAGAAGTTCAAGGAACATCAGGGGAGGTATCCAAAATCCCCTCTGACATTCCTGAGTCTTTACGGGCCTCATCCCCTAATGAGGTGGGGCTCCTTAAGTTTGCCATCCTGTTACCTTTAAAGTTAAGGGGGGACCACCCCCCTCCATTCCACAGTATCCATTGTCTAGGGAAGCAATAGAAGGGATCACACCTATAATTGAGGCTTTGAAAAGCCAGGGTATTATTATTCCATGTCATCACTCTCCATGCAATACTCCCATTTTGCCAGTTAAAAAACCCAAGCCTGGGCCAGATGGTAAACCTGTTTATCGTTTTGTGCAAGATCTTAGAGCAATTAATAATTATGTTATCCCTAGACATGCTATAGTGCCTTCCCCTTCTACCATACTTTCTTCCATTCCCTATGAATCTACATGCTTCACAGTGGTAGACCTCTGCTCTGCCTTTTTCTCCATACCAGTACATGAGGACTTCCAATATTTATTTGCTTTTACCTGGAAAAATAGACAGTGGACATGGACTAGAATCCCACAGGGATTTGTAGACAGTCCCACATTATTTTCCCAAATTTTACAGCAGGATCTGGCCTCCATTACCTTTAAAGGCTCCACACTAGTACAATATGTTGATGACTTACTTTTGGCCTCCCCTAATGCTGAAATTTGTCAAGAAGATAGCCGCCACTTACTACTAGAGCTGCACAAGAGAGGCCACAAAGTGTCCAAGTCAAAGGTACAATGGTGTTTGCCCCAGGTGGAATATTTAGGATTTATTCTGGCTGCTGGAACTCGCTGTCTCTTCTAAGCGAGTCCAGGCCATTCAACAACTTTCTGCCCCTTCTACTAAGAAGCAATTAAGAGCCATTCTGGGAGCAGCTGGGTACTGTAGACAATGGATACCCTCTTTTGGTGAAATTACTAAACCTCTCATAGCTCTTACAAAAAGTTCTGTTCCAGACATTTTACAGTTGGATCCCCAGCATCTCTCAGCCATAAAAGAATTAAAACGGGCCTTGTTATCAGCACCTGCCCTAGGACTACCAGATTATAGTAAGCCTTTCACTCTCTTTGTGCATGAACAAAGGGGGGTGGCTTCTGGAGTTCTGACTCAGTCACTGGGGCCTAACCAATGCCCTATAGCCTACTATTCAATTCAGCTGAACCCTGTAGCGGCTGGAGCGCCACCTTGCCTTAGAGCAGTGGCAGCCACAGCCCTTTTGGTAGAAAAAGCCTCTGATTTGGTCCTAGGTAACCCTCTAACTGTGCAATGCCCTCACGAAGTGGAGGCTCTCTTACTACGTCACAGGACACAATCCTTTTCAGATCAAATCCTGGCTAAGTATGAAATAACCCTGTTAGGTAATGAGAATATCACTTTAAAACGCTGCACAGTTCTTAATCCAGCAACACTACTCCCTAACTTACCATTCTCGGGGGAACCGTTGCATGACTGTGCTTCTTTAGTTGATATGGCTGAAAAACCCCGTGATGATCTTTTTGATACACCTTTAGAAAATCCTGATCTTGTCCTCTATACAGATGGTTCTTCATTTATGAGAGAGGGAACCCGTTTTACTGGAGCTGCTGTAGTTTCTGATTATGACACCCTCTGGGCAGCTTCTCTGCCTTGCCATTTTAGTGCACAGGCTGCTGAACTTGTGGCTCTTACACAGGCCTGTAATATAGCCAAAGGTAAGAGTGCCACTATTTTTACTGACTCGAAATACGGCTTTGGCATATGCCACTTTATTGGTATGATTTGGCGTCAACGAGGCTTTCTAACATCCTCGGGCAAGGCTATTGCCAATGGGGACCTTATCAAGGACCTCTTAGATGCCCTGAAACTGCCTTCTTCCCTAGCTGTTGTACATTGCCCTGCCCACACAGGGAATAGTGATCCTGTTTCAAAGGGAAATGCACGAGCCGATTCTGCAGCCAAGCTTGCTGCATTACAAGCTCCTGAGCATGTATTTAACCTTTCACCTTCTGAGGATATTCCTTCCAACCTAACCTATGACAATTCTGAAGTAGAAAAGTGGAAAAAGAAATTTAAGGAGAAACAGATCAATGGCATCTGGGTGTCTCCAGAAGGTAAGCCATTTCTTCCCCGGAAATTCTACCACCAGGTATGCCTCTCTATTCACAGAAAAGGCCATTTTGGTACACAAGGCATCGTAGACTCTATTAGGAGAACCTGGATAGCACCAGGTGTGACTAATACAGCATCTCAATCTGCTCGGGCTGTTCCACATGTCAGTCTTATAATCAGTATGCTTTTAAGGCCAAAGCTTATGGAGGGCGTCCCCTAGCATATACACCTTTTGAGCACTTACAAATTGATTATATTACTATGCCAAAAGCAGGACATTATAAATTTTGCCTTGTTATAGTTGATCAGCTCACTTGGTGGGTGGAGGCCTTTCCCAGCCCCCGAGCCACAGCTGCCTTTGTTGCCAAAATTCTTCTTAAAGAGATAGTACTTCATTTTGGCCCACCAGCCCGCATCGATTCTGACAAAGGCACACATTTCACTGATTTGATTTTATCCCAAATCTACTCTTTCTTGGGAGTGACTCCAAAATTCCACACGCCCTACCATCCACAAAGTTCAGGCCAAGTTGAACGTATGAATAAAGAGCTTAAGAGCATGATTGGCAAATTATGTACTGAAACCCATTTGAAACGTCCTGATGTTCTACCATTGGCATTATTCTATCTATGAAGTAGACCAAGGGGAGAACTTCATATATCTCCTTATGAAATGCTTTTTGGTCACCCTCCTATCCAAGCTAAAACTTTTTCCCCAGTTTATACATCACTGGTGGGAGGTGATACTTCTGTTGCCTCCTATATACAGGAATTACAAACCAGGCTACGTGAACTCCATGAGGCAGGAGCTGTGGTCCAGGCAGGCCCATTAGACTTTTCATTGCATAACTTCAACCCAGGAGATAAAATATATGTAAAGAATTTTCAGAGAACCAGTGGAACCCAACCTGCCTGGGAAAGGACCTTTTCAGGTATTATTGACAACTCCTACTGCCATTAAAATTGGTGAAAAAGACTCATGGATTCATTGCTCTCATGTAAAGCCTGCACCATTCATAGGTGAAGAGATTTCAGATAAACCTGAGGTAGACGCTAAAAAGCTAAAAACCCTAACGATAGCAACTGTTAAAGAGCAAAGAGAGTTCAGAGGAAATAGGCAGTTCCCATTTGATAATCCCACTGATCAGTTAAATGCTTTGGGACTCAGTCTTCGTAAAATATCAGGAGACGGAAATTGCCTTTTTAGGGCTTTAGCAGACCAGCTAGAAGGTCACTGTAGAAATCATCTCAGACACAGACAAGAAGCTGCTTCTTATATGATTAACCATAGACAAGAGTTTGAGTCTTTTATAGTAAATGACTCCCCTTTTGAAGAATATGTTGATGAATTAAAGAAATTTGGAAAGTGGGGAGGAAATGATACAATTGTAGCATTTGCTAAGCAGCATCAGCTGAATGTTGTGGTTCATCAATTAAATCAGCCTTTATTGAAAATCAGTGGCACAGACGAAACTGATGCTAGAGAACTCCACATTTTCTACCATAAAGAACATTATGACAGCATTAGAAAGATCAATGACAATTCAGAAACCCCTGCCACTTTGGCTTGCAGAGAATTGGGGAACCAGTTAAAACAATGTGGCATACCCCAAACTCTAGCAGCTTAAATACCTTAAAATTTAACAAGCATTTCCTTCCACAGGCAAAAGCACTGGAGCACATGGCCTAGTTTTCTGGCCCACCTCAATTTCTCCCACCTTTTCCCTACCCTATACCTATTTTTTTTAATCCTTTTTGTTTTTGTTTTTGTTTTGTTTTGACTTTTGAAAGGCACTGAAAAGACCTGGAATTCACCACACCTTTAAGTTCTTTAAGAGCACAAAAGGGTGCTTAGCGAATCTTTTGCTTTTTATTTTTGGTTTTTGGGTTTGCTTTGTTTTTTGACTTTTGTTTCTTTTGCTTTTCTTTAAAAACTAAATTTTGTAAACTAAGTGACTTTTCAAAGACATTTTAAGTATATGCTGTGGGTGAGGCCATCGAGCCTCAGAAGCTACCAGAATTCTTTTTTTTTTTTACTCTTTCTTTTTGAGAGAACCATGAGTTCTAATGAGTTTTGTTTTATTTGTTTTTTTTCTCCTTTCTCTTGTATGTTGTTCTGTTTAACTAAAAATACCAGAAAGGGTTATTGAACCCTATTGCCTGATACCTCACTGAAAACATTGAATATTGAATCTTGCTAATTGAAGTCTTACTTCTTTTTGATAAATTAATCACCACTTTAAGTATCTGCTACTGTTAAACTAGAGAATTCATGTATAAGATGATGTGGTTTACTTGCTAAAAGAAGATTATGTAATAATGTCTAATATAATCAGCTATTTACATTCATTTATTATTTATATGTCATTATACTCTGGGTATGGTTTGGAATTATTGTATATATCACTAATATATTCTCAGTTATGCAGCATAGCACGCATTTTTACCATCATACTGTCTTTGGTGAAATTAATGAGATTTCAGAAATATGGAAACTTATCATTTCAGAGACTAACTTGCTGTGAACTCTGATGCAGGCCCTGGAGAGAATATATGTGCAACAAAAGGAGAGACAGGTATACATAAGTCCATGGTTTGCTTATGATGGTGACTATGTAGAGCACAATTACTAGGCACAGTCCAGTATTCATCCTCTCTCCCTCCTAATTTAACCTAATTTAATTGAACTTAATTATCTTTTTATCTCACTCAGTTGAACTCACCTGTGGCCTAGCACAATCACTGGCTGTCTCGGAACCATGAGATATGATATGATAACCTTTCTATAACATTTTCAGGTGTCATGAACACATACTAAATTTGGCTTTGATCCAGACACATGGTGGTAAAAAGTGTTACTGATTGCAAAACTACCTCAACCCTCTATTGGAAGTCTAAGGATATAAAGAAGGGAATGTAATGGAATTTACTAATTTGATCATTGACAATGCTATGCTAAGGTTTAGTAAAAATACAGCAATTCAAACAGTTAAAGAAGAGAATCCAGCTTTCCAGACCAGAGTCCAGAATCCAGAATCCAGACCAGAGTCCAGAATCCAGTTTTCCAGACCAGAATCCAGTTTCCTCCTGATGACATCTTACCACTTCAAGAAGACAAGAGAACTTTATATGAACTGTTTTGCTTTGTTAGTTTTTACTATCTCCTTTCTGTTATAATATACATCATCTGTAACATGTACCCTATGCAGAGGCCCTCCCTTTGCAAGACTAATGTCAAAGCGTCGGTTCATGAGGGAAAAAAAAATCGCCCCTCTGGACAAAACTTTCCTCTCTTCCTTTTCTATATTGTTGTTCACATATTATTAGTTAGCAATAGTTATTATATTCTTTTTACTGTTCCGTCAAGGAAACATTTTGTTTCTTGAGGAACAAAAGGGGGGACTGTAATGATTGGAATGACGCCACCTACTGGAGACTTGCTGTGGAAAGCTCCACCATGAGGAAAATGCCTCAGAGGCATTGTGGCTTTTCCTTGGCGTCAGGAAATGACGTTTGCTCATGGGTACTGTCTATCAAGGCTACCAGCCAATCAACTTGAGAAGCCTCCTATGGTCTGGGAGGAGACAGGAAGAAGGAAAGAGAGCCTGCGCAGAGAGCGCTGGCCTTTTTAGGCTTCCTGACTTGATGGTGGTGGCGGCAGAGGACTTCACAGGAAATTTGAGGAAAGATAGGAATGCCAGGCTGTTAGAATTCTGTTCTCAATCTTTTTCTTTCTATTTTCCAATAAACCCTTAAAAACCTAAACTCGTTTTATCAGTGATTTTTAGTCAGTTTCCCCCAAACTGGGGGAACAGATTAGAATCCACATTTAGAATCTTAAATTACACAACCCCAATTGCCTAACCCCCCCAAAACCAAAACAGAATAGACACAAATTTCACGATAGTCAATGACTGCTATAAATTATATTGTAGTAAGTGCCCAAAGGGCTATAAAATTGTGTATACCCTTTGATGCAGCAATACCACTACTGGGTCTATATCCCAAAGAGATCCCCCCAAAACAGAGAAAAAGACTTATTTGTACAAAAATACTTATATAGCTCTTTTTTTGGTGACTAAGAATTGGAAATCAAAGGGATGCCCATAAACTGAGGAATGGCTAAACAAAATGTGGTATATGATTGTAATGGAATATTATTGTGCTATAAGAAATGACAAGCAGGATGATTTCAGAAAGGCCTGGAAAGACTTATATGAATTGATATATAATGAAGTGAGCAGAACCAGGAGAACATTGTGCTTAGTGACAACAATATTGTTTGATGAGGAATTGTGAATGACAACTATTCTCAGCAATACAATGATCCAAGACAATCTCAAAGGACATAGTATCCACTTCCAAAGAAAGAACTGTTATTGACTGAACACAGACTGAAGCATGCTGTTTTTCGCTTTCTTTCATTTTTTCTTTTATTCAAGTTTTCTTAAATAAAATGACTAATGTGGTAATGTTTTCATAATTGCACATGAATAACCTATGTCTGATTCCTTACTGCCTCACGAGGGGTGGGGATGGAGGGAAGGAGGGATAGAATTTGGAACTCAAAACTTTAAAAAAAGTTTATTATCAAAAGAAAGGAAGGAAGGAAAAAGGAAAGGCAGGAAGGAAGGCAGAAGGAAAGAAAGAAAGGAAGGAAGAAAGGAAGAAAGAAAGGAAGAAAGAAAAAGAAAGGAAGGAAGGAAGGAAGGAAGAAATAGGGCCTTTTTTTCCCAAGATGTCATTATAAAAATTCTGGAACCAAGGACAAATGCAGTTGATAAGGGATGAAGGAAGGAAGCCCTGGAACTCTGCCATGAAGTGGGTGTGACAGAGGGCCCAAAAGTCCAGTCTTCCTCTCTGTAAGGGAAAGGAATGTCAAGGGCTTGACCATTAAAAGCATTGTAAACACATAGTTCCCAGAACAATTTCCTATTCATATGGTCACACCAGGACAAGAGACAGTATGTCTCCCAGAGGATCTGCCCTGTGCTCTGGCAGAACAGACCTAAAAGGAAGCAGAGGAAAAGGAAGAAGCAGGCAGTGATGTGGGGAGAACTGGCTCTGACAGAGGGCTGGCCCTCTGAGAATGAGCAATGGAACAGGGGCAGTCACTTCACATGGTGATAACAGGTCCACACTTGGGAGGAAATGTTCCTCATGTTGGAATTTCATGTTGGAACCCTAGAAAAAATCCCTGATTGCCCTACCTTACTTTCTTCTCTACCTTTTTTTTTTGAGGGGCAATGGGGGTTAAGTGACTTGCCCAGGGTCACACAGCTAGTAAGTGTCAAGTGTCTGAGGCCAGATTTGAACTCAGGTCCTCCAGAATCCAGGGCCAGTGCTTTATCCACTGTGCCACCTAGCTGCCCCTTTCTCTACCTTTTGTATGTATCTTATTCCTTTTTTTTATTTTATTTTTTTTTTTTTTGCGGGGCAATGGGGGTTAAGTGACTTGCCCAGGGTCACACAGCTAGTAAGTGTCAAGTGTCTGAGGCCGGCTTTGAACTCAGGTACTCCTGAATCCAGGGCCAGTGCTTTATCCACTGCGCCATTAGCTGCCCCCCTTATTCCTTTTTTAAGGTTCATTTTGAATTTAAATAAAATAAGACAAAAAATAAAAAAAAAACATGTCTACATACAGAGCACAAGACAATGGGACTCAATATAAAACAACGAATCTCCATTTTACAGTTTAATTTTTAAAAATATATATATAATAAATGCTATATATCATTTTCAAAGCCATCCTGATTTTCTGTGATTCCTTCTGAGTTTTCTTTTATTCTTTGCTGCGCAAGTTTTATTTTTTTCTCCCTCTCTCCACCCTGCACTACAGAGGGCAACCATTAGAAATAGATGTATTCATGTGTGTGTGTGTGTGTGTATATGTGTATATATATGTGTGTGTGTGTATGTATGTGTATATGTGTATATATGTGTGTGTATGTGTATATATATGTGTGTGTATGCGTATATGTGTATATATATGTGTGTGTGTGTGTGTGTGTGTGTAAAACCATACTATACATACATTTATCAGGTGGTTGTGCGTTGTTTTTTTCTGGAGGTGGATAGCATCTTCCTTCATAATATTATAAATACATCAAATGCCTTAGTTGTTCACAATTGTTCTGTGGCAATTAAAAATTATGAAAAGCATAGTTTCTGGGTAATTTAATCATTTTATTAATAAGGGCAGCAAGTTATTAATAAAAGAATGATCATTGGCCATCTCTCTCAGACCAAAGACCCAAATGGCAATGGACTCATAGCTTATATACCCTTCCAAACAATAGATGGTTCATCAAACACAAAGCAAATCTAATTGATTGACATGATCAGAGGTGGGTTTTATTAAAATGAGGTCTTGGGATACGTGACTAAGATCACTCAAATCTTGGCCAAAGAGACATTAGAGAAAGATTGTAGACCCCTCCCTAGCTGATGGGAGCTTCCCACCTGGGTGTGGTCTAGTGCAGAATAATGAGTTTAAATCTGTAGGTAAAGTCCTTCAGAATAAACCTCAAGGACTTAGAAGGAAGCAGGGGGAGTACTGAATCTCCCCAATATATCAATTATTAATATTAATTTCTCACAGTTCTTAGAAAAATATTTGTTACTGTATATAGTATTCTCTTGGTTCTGCTCATTTCATTCTTCATTCAAGTCTTTCCATGTTTTTCTAAAATCAACCAGCTCATCATTTCTGATAACACAGTAGTATTCCATCAGAATCAGGTACCAGAATAACTAGTCAATTAATGGGCATCCCCTCAATTTCTAGTTCTTTACCGATACAAAAAGAGCTGCTATAAATATTTTAGAAGATAGAAGTTCTTTTCCTTTTTCCCTGATAACATTGGGAAACAGATCTAATGCTGGTATTGCTGGGTCAAAGGGTATACACAGTTTTATAAATCTTTGAACATAATTCTGGATTACCCTCTAAAATAGTTGGATTCTTTTACAATTCCACCAACACTGTATTAGTGTTCCAATTTCTCCACGTCTCCACCAACATCTTTTACTTTATCTTTTGATTATTTTAGCCAATCCGGGAAATATGAGATGATATCTCAAAGTTGCTTGAATTTTAATTTCTCTAATCAATAATGATTCAGAGCATTTTATATAACTCTATGTATTTTTAATTTCTTCATAAAAAACTGCCATTTCATATCCTTTAACCATTTATTAGAGAACAACTCATATTCTTACTAATTTGAAATTTTATTTATAAAATTCTCATATCATGTCTGCTAGATCTGTTCTCTAGATCATCTGTTTTTCTAATGAGATGTTTCACATTCTCTTCTTTTGTTATTCTTTAATTTTGTTTATTATTTCTTGGTGTCTTATAAAGCCTTTTGTTTACCCTTGCCCAATTCTCATTTTTAAGGAGTTATTTTCTTCTGTAAGTCTTAAGATGTCTTTCTCCAATTGGTTTACTTTCTTTTCACAACTTTCTTGATTTTCTTGGACTACTCTCATTTCCCCCTCTAATTTTTCCTCAGCCTCTCTTCTTTGATTTTTAAAGTCTTTTCAGATCTCCTCTAAGAACTCTTTTGGGGCTTATGACCATTTGACATTTTTCTTTGAAGTAGAAGTGGCTTTTTGAATTTCACTATCTTCTTCTGAGTATGAACCCTCTATCACCATAATAGCTGTCCATGGTTAGGTTCCATCTCCTTTGCTTACTCATTCTTCTTTCTTTCTTTTTAAAGTATTTATTTATTTAGAATTTTCCCCCACCTTCCTATAAAAACAAATTGCAACATCCATTTTTAAAACTTTATGTTCCAAATTCTCCTCCCTCCCTATCCCCCCTTAAGAACTCAAGCAATTCAATATAAGTTATATATGTGCAGTCTGGAGGCCAACAGGGAGTTTGGGGCAGGAGGTAGCTCTGTCAGCAGACAGCTGGTAATTAAATCCATGAGAGCTGCCTCACATTACTTTTGGTCCTATTGGCTGCAATGCAGAATGGAACACCCATAGTCCTTTCAGAGAGTGGTTCTGGAGGTAGTTAGAGGAAGTCAGAGGAAAGGCCCTGCTCAGGGGGGTCAGGCTCCTCTGGGGACCTCAGTGAAGGATTCTGAGTTGACAAGGACCTCGCATCTTGAGTCCATCATCTGTCAGAAGATATTCTGAGAAGCAGTTAGGTGGCGCAGTGGATGAAGCACCAGCCCTGAATTCAGGAGCACCTGAGTTCAAATCTGGCCTCAGACACTTGACACTTACTAGCTGTGTGGCCCTAGGCAAGTCATTTAACCCTCATTGCCCTGCAAAAAATTAAAATTAAAATAAAATAAAAATAATAATCTGGAATTAGAGCTGGTCCTGGCACTGATCCGAAATCTCAAATCCTTCAAATTTAGCTGATTATCTTTGATCATTGTTAGGGGCAGCTGTTTCTTCACATTTGACATCAGGTAAGCCTGATAAGTGGGAGGTGGTATTAATGTGGTAGCCCCTACTTCAAACAGACACTTTGGGGGAGGGGCCTGAAAGGGGGCTTGAAGCATATCCCTTCAAACTCTCCAGTTTTCCTTGAATGGAATGTAAGCTCCTTGAGGGCAGGGCCTGTTTCATTTTTGTCTTTGTATTCGCAATGCTTTGCACAGTTGAGGCAGCTAGGTGGTGCAGTGGATAGAGCACTGACCCTGGAGTCAAGAGGACCTGAGTTCAAATCTGACCTCAGACACTTACTACCTGTGTGACCCTGGGCAAGTCACTTAACCCCAATTGCCTTAAACATCACGGTGATCCTGATCTATATCTTGCTGCTGGACCCAGATGGCTCTGGAGAAAAGAGTGATGTTGGTGACCTTGTACAGCTCTGCCTCACTTAAATCCATTTCAGTGCAAGTCACGATATCACCCTGATGTCATGGTCCTCTTCAACTATGAAGGACTAACAACAACAACAGCTTTGCACAGTGCCTTACCCATAGTAAGTGCTTGCCAAATTCTTTCTGATTAATTGAAAATATTGTTCTTTTTTGAGAACTACAAGAGCAACAAGAATTACAAGTGAGTTCTTTAAAATCCATACCTTGGCCAATGCCCTGACCTCCCCGCCCTGGTTAAGGCTTTGGCACAATGATCTGATTAAGTACTTCATGTTATTCGATTATGATTCAATTCTGTTCAACAAACATTGACTCAGGTAATCCTAAGACAAGAGACAGTGGGCAGAATGGATAGAGGGCCAGACTTGGAGTCAAAAAGATCTGGGTTCAAGTCCTGCGTCTGACACATTCTAGAGGGATGTGACTTTGGATAAGTCCCAGCCTCTCAGTGGCCCAGGCAGCTGAGACCAAAAGTTACAGATGTTGATGAATTGTTATTGGAGGTTTTTATGCCTCTTTGCGCACTGGTCTGGGGCTCCACAAACCGCACGGTGCTCCACCCACTGGTTGTTGCCGTTGCCATGGTGCTGGCACCTCACATCATCACCACTCGCCAAGGCCTGCATGGGCCTGGCAAAATTATAATGATTGGAAGCCTAGTGAGGGCAGTCATGTGACTGTCAGAGCAGCCTGGGCTGTGTGGGGTTTCGGGGAACGGGGAGAAGTCGCCATTCTAGCTGGAAGCTGGAAAGGGACAGGAGCGGGGCTGTGTATTCTCAGCTGATTCCTGGGCGGTGGTATTTTTTCAGGTTGTATAATTTCCCTTTCCCCATTTTATTTCCTTTCCCTTGATCCTACTGATCCTGTTTGTGGTTTGTTTTTTTTTAAGTTTGTTCTTGTTAAAATAAATCCTGTTCTGTTTTGAGGGAGGCTGCCAGTCTCCTTCCTTGCCCCAATATTGTGGCAAGCCACTTAGCTAACACTCCCCAATTAAAAGTTGGTCCCCACATGTGTGTGTGTTTTATAGCTACTGCTGTGTTTTATAAATTAAATGGCTATTGCACCAGTTTGGGCAGTAACTATTTATTATTAATTAATATTACATATACCAGTAAAGAACTAACCGTATATCTCCCTAATTTCTCATGATCTCAGGCTGTCAGACCTATGCTATCCTAAGAAGGAGGACCAAACCAAGAGCATGAGTCCAGAGAGAAAAAGGAGCCAAGAGCCAAAAGCCTGACCCTGGCTTGGCCAAAGGTTCTATCCTCTGTTGATAGAAGCAGGTCATTATACATTGATCAAAGGAAATTGGTTAGCATCATTCATTTCCATTGGTTGAAGGTGGTCTAAATGAAAATGAACTCTACAGATGACATCGGGGGAAAAGACCCTCACTCAAGTTCCTTAAAGCAAAGTCCGGGTGTAGTTTGATCCCATCAGTTCACTGAGCTAGACAAAAGAATCTATCTCCATTTCTTTTGTTCCCTTGGCTTTGTCCCAGGCAAGATCTGCTGAAGTTCCTCAAGAACTGGCCTTTCTGAAGGGGGAGGGAGAGGAGAAAGGACAGAGGAACTGATCTCTGGGCACTCCCCCCCAAGAAATCCATTGTTAATCATTGTTTTCTCACATATTTAACAATCATGTACAAATATATGGCACAATTATGTACAAATATATAATATATATGCACACGTATGTGTTTACATGTTGTACATAGTAGGTGCTTGATGAATGTTTATTGACAGACTGCCAAGCAAGCTCTACTATTGTTTGTTGTTAGTTCCCTCTAGACACTGACCTCCCCTTTTCTAAGGATCTGTATAACTCTGGTACTCTAGTCTAGGACACTATCCTGCAGGGGTTCTCATAGCTACTTCTCAAATGCAGCAGCTTTCTCCTGATCCAGGTGAGGGTTCTGAAGGAAACAACACATTCCCACTGCAATTGCACATGATAAGGATGGATGCTTCCACTTGGTACAGGCCATTGACATCCTTGGTGCCTGCTGAGGAGTGGGCAACAAAGAGCCCATTTGGCATCTGTTCCTGCCAAGGTTTCCAGGCATGGGGCTGGGGCTGCTCCATTCTGGTCTAGGATCTCCTTTTGCCCTGAGACACAGTCTTTCCCAGCACTACAGTGCCCTGTGTGTGGTGGGCTCCTGGCCAGTCCCTATCCCCAGCATCCACAGATCTTTTTCTCTGTCTCCCTAGGCTGAGCTGAGTTGGAGAAATGACTCACTGTGACTATTTCTTAGATTTGCCCATTAGAATTTGGTCTGGTGCATTTTGCAGATCTCTTTGGAGGAGTCTTGTTGGCAGTAATGGATGGGGAGAGAGCTCGCTATACTTCTTCCTGCTATTCTGCTATCATAATTCTACTTCCCTTGTACCCACTATTTTTAATGTAACCCTTACTAAATATACCTTGCCAAAAGATACTTAGGCTAGGTGACTAAAATGATTCTCAACTGATCATTTTGGGGAAAGCAACTGGTGGGGATTGAACCAGTAGCCTTAGAGAGTCACCTCTGACCCCTGAGGAGTTTCCCAGAACTCTAAGGGAAGATAGAATCTTGCTCTGGGACCCAAGACTCATCTGTGGGAATGAGAGTTGGGATAAGGATCCATAAGAGTTTACAAGGGCTTAGGATTCTATTATATCTAGTGTATATTTAGGTACTCATAATCATTAAAATTTTATATTATTTTTATTTTGTTGTTGTTTAGTCATTTTCAGTCCTATCCAACACTATGTGACCCCTTTTGGGGCTTTCTTGGCAAAGGTACTGGAGTGGTTTGCTATTTCCTTTTCTAGTCCATTTTACAGATGATGAAACTGAGGCAAACCATGTTTAGTGACTTGTCCAGGGCCATACAGCTAGTGTCTGAGGTTGGATTGGAACTCAGATCTTCCTGACTCCAGGCACTGTACCACCTCCCTGTCCTATATTGTTTGATATTATATTTACAAGGATAGGACCCCAATAAAGAATCCCTTGGGCCAAGGGGTCCTAATGCCCACAAAGTATACAGCCAAAGACAGACAGTTTTGTACTTTACCCCTGTTCTGATCTCCTGATTTGTTAAGACTTCTGGCTGGTTGCAGCCACCTGTGAGCTTCTCCTCTTCTGCTGCCTCAGGTAGCCCACCCACTGACTTGATGTCTAGTCCCAGTAAAGGAACTTCTCCTACCTGAACCTCTCCCCAGTGACCCCAGAGTTTCTCCACATCTGGGTCTGATTAGGCATGCCCCCTGCCACATCTGGCACCCATCACCTCTTCTGCACCAAGCCCTTTTTTAGGGTATAAAAAGTACATAACTTGCTATCTTTGATCCAAGTTTGGAGCTTGTCCTTTCACCAATGCGTGTCCCTCCCCTTCGTACTTGGCCATGACCCTCTGCCTGTCTATACTGTCTTTATTTTTGGCTGAGTTTATTATGAGTTCCTCATTCTGATGCCAAGAACACTGCTTGGAAAGGAAGAACAGGGCTAATGCTACCAGTAATTCTGCGAGCAAGGCTTTTATTAGGAGATGCCCCAGTATGGAGACTATGAGACATAGATTGGAAGCTAAAATGGGTTGTTTGAGGCAGGTCTGGGCAAACCCATTTATAGAAGTCCCTAGGTAGTTGTGGCAGGGAGGTTTCCTGGTTCCTTGGCCTCTAGGACTTTGTCACTAGTGTGGTTCTTGTTTTATACTTCATCATCAATAAGTAATTGATTGTAGACACTACCTCATAAGGAGGAGAAAAGAGCAGAGACAAAGGGGAGCCAATTTTTTGCTCCATCTGGAGTTGTACTGTATCCAGTTTGGGATTCAGGCATATGCCCTTGATGGTAATGACCTTTCTTTTTCTGGAAAGGAGTAGCAGCTTGAGAAGGGGTTAGGGCAAGATGTCATGCAAACATTTTAAGTCTTCATTTGCAAGTTATCATCCAGTTTGTTTGCTTGTTAGCATTTCAGTCCGTGAAGGAGAGGAATGTGGATGATGGACACATTATCAACATCAACAGGTGAATGGGGGTGGGTGATGATGCAGGGATGGTTCAATGCCATTGTTTTGCAATGTTAGACAAGTTATCGATTAGACTGAGAAACATGTCTTTTGACCCCTGGACTCAATCTCCTTCTTCTGCTCCCAGGTCTGCTCCGCAGGATGCGTGGGCTTAGTAGCTGAGGTGCTGGCCAGAGGCCCCGGGGCTTCCTGATCCCACGGTAGGGAGCCAGGACTCCCAGTTCTTCTGACTTCCTTGGGGCCCGGGGCTCAGAGACAGGATCCCCCGAGCGGGCGAAGGGAGTGGCCGCTGTCTCGTTTACCCGCAGATCCGACTGCAGCAGGGTGGCAAGTGCGCGTGCGCTCTGGCCTTTCTCTCGGCGGACTCCTCTCTCGGAACAGCTCTCCCTCGAGGAGGCTCTTCCCCTGGAAGTCGGGCTCCCGGCCAGAGGCCTGGCGGGGGGGCGCGGAGCTGCTCTGCCTAGAAAAGGATGACGACCTGCCCCAGGCCCGCCAGCACGAAGTCCTGTTCGGGCTGGCGCCCCGTGCCCTAGCCCTGCGGGCTTCCCGGAGGGATGTGGCCCGTCTCCTCCTCCTAAAAGGGGGCACGGGGAGCGGGGAGAGGGAAGCGGGGAGCGGGCTGAGCTGGCCCGGGCCGCCGAGGCCCAGGGCGTCCCATTGCCCCTGATGCAGCTCCGGAAACTGGATGCTTTGTGCAGGGGTCAAGTTCATCAGGTCGTGTGCATGGAGGTGGCCCTGTTAGTCTCCAAAGCCTGGCCGGAGGGCATCGAGGACTGGCCAGGGGAGGGACCGGCGGCGCGGTGTCTATAGTCTATACTGTCTTATACTGACATGTTTACAGCTCTTTCTTTAGTTCACTGACTGTTGGTCTTCACATCAGAGCTGTGAGACAAGCAGAGCAACATGCCTGGTTAATTTTTCATCTGACCGTGCTGCCTCCTTAGCTTCCAATGAAACCCTTCTAATTCAGTTTGACAGTTGGCTGGTTTTCTGGTTGTTTATAGTAGGGAAAGAATGTGCAGCCAAGGGATGGGGGGGGGGGGATGATGTCACTTCCTGGTTTTGTTCGTTAAAAAACCAAAACATTGGGTTACTAGATTTCTTTCTACACCGAATCATTCTTTTCTCTTTTCTTACACTTCTACCACTTTTTCTCCTTCTCCTCCTCCTCCGTCTCCTGCAATTTCATGTTTATCCAATCTCTTTCCCCCTCTATAACAGTTTCCCTTATAAATGCATTGACAGACAACCTGTTTGTAGCCTCTACTCCAGCTGGCTGGACTTTTTCCTGGATTTTTTGACTCTCTAGACAAAAAAAAAAGGTTTTTTTAAAAAGCCCATCAAGTTGATGAGCCTCTCACTCCTTGGGCTTCTCAGGTACAGAGCTGGAGGTGAGGAAATACATGGCTTCAGGGAGCCTTGGAGGAAGTGTCTGGGACCAGCAATTTCAGGTAAGGAGCTCACAATTCTCTGGAGACAGACCAGGAATTTCAAATAGTTACTGCTCTGGGAACAGCCTAGAAATGGGAGTCATTGCCACTGGGGGAGGGGAGAGAGGGCTTGTGTGTGTTTACTTTTCACAATACACTTTCTTTTTTTCTTTTCTTTTCTTTTTTTTTTTAGTGAGGCAATTGGGGTTAAGTGACTTGCCCAGGGTCACACAGCTAGTAAGTGTTAAGTGTCTGAGGTCGGATTTGAACTCAGGTACTCCTGACTCCAGGGCCAGTGTTCTATCCACTGTGCCACCTAGCTGCCCCTCACAATACACTTTCAAACGAGGGCCTTTAAAGGTACTTCTATATCAAGATTTTGGGGAGCAGCTGTGAACCTCCCCAGGAACAGAAGAAGCTACAGAAGTTAAAGGCAGCAGCCACTTAGAAGGTTTTACTTTCTTTTTCAGTCTCTGAGGGAAATTTGAAATATTGTCTCTTTTCTAAGTTATTGGGGAACTAGGCTTGGGTTTCTAATATATTGCTACTTATAAATTAGAGACTATTGCACCAGTTTGGGCAGTAAGCATTTTTTATTAATTTGACCATGAGAGAAAAGACCCTATTTGAACTCTTCTCAGAGTCCTAAAGACAGAGTGAAATCTAGTTTCAAGCCCCACCACTTCATTGCCTTAGCTTTCCAGCAGGGGGCTGCCCAGCGCACAAGGCTATGAGGAGCGGGGCCTCATTTCAGTGTACTTTCTGGCACATTCAGAAGAGTACCCATCTTTGAAGATAGTAAGTGCCAGATAGTAAGAGAGGCAGGAGCACATGGCTCCAGAGTTCAGAAGCCCTACATTACCTAGAGGGAGAGAGGGCTGAGAATGCCTAGCTGGTTCCCTAGGGTTTCCCAGCAGAAGAGAACATAAGCCCCTCTCAGACCAGATGAGACTCAGCCCCTACACTGTTCAAAGCTAATTGGCCAGTATCATTCAATTCCATTGTTTGACAAGACCTGCGTGTGGTCCATATCAAAATGAGCAGTACCATGCTGAACTCAGGGTTTTGCTGAGCTCAGGGTCTTGTGAAAGACAGACCCTCTTAGGGCAAAGGCTTTCAGGTAGGTGTGGTCTTAATCTCTACTGGGAGTCTGATCTCTAATGAACCTTTGGGGCTGGCTCTAAGAAACCATCCAGAGTTCCTGAGTGGGGGTGGGGTCACTGGGTCTCCCTAAAAATCCATTATTAATAATTATTTTCTCACACTGTATTGATACTAAGGAGTAAAAAGACCTGGGACAAAGTAAACATTGAATATTCATCTCTTTTTCTGGCCAAACCCAGGCCTGGCTAACTTGCACCTTCTACATGCTCTGTGCCTATTCACTTAGTCCATGTCTCTTGGTCTTCAAACAATTTCAGTCATATTCCTTGTCAGTCAAAAATGTGAAGTATGTACTCCAATGTGCATATGTTAACATTTTAACGATTTACATTTACTGTACAAGCACTAATAATTCTGCAAACTGTAATCTTATGCAAAACTAGATATTTATCTCTTTATTTAATTATTTTAAATAACAAACATTTTTATTTATAGTTTTGGGTTCCAATTTTTATCCTTCTTTCCCTCCCTCCCCTCCCCCTTTAATTATGTAAAACATGACCATATTTGTCATTTTGTACAAGGAAAATTGGTTAAAAGAAAAAAAAATGAAAGAAAGTGAAAAATAGCCTGCTTCAGTCTGTTCCATCAATATCATTTCTTTCTTTGGAGGTGGATGGCATTGTGATGAAATAATGGGATTTTAGCAGATACTCAAAGACCCACCTGGAGATTAATCTATACTGATTGAATCAAGTGAGAGTGATTGACTACTGATTAAGCCTACTTCAAGTTAATTGGATTGTAATCACACCTGGCTATCCCTTAAGAAGGTATTGTTCTCAGAAACTAGACTGTGAACTCAACTTGAGAATACCTTCAAAGCCAATGGATTTGAACCAATTTGAACCAATCACCTTGAAGCAGTGTGTAATGACCGCCTCTGTTCCAGATCTATAAAAAAGCTTCCACAAACAGCTTGTAAAAGGGTGTTCCTGATTAAAGCAGGCTCGTGGAGGAGGACTTCAGGAAGAACTCAACCAGGCTGGAACTCTAGGCTAGACTGGAGCTGAAGCTTCTGATTTAAGGTGACCACAATTTAGATTTTAAACATCACAGTTTGGCTGACCACGAAGAGGAAAACCGGAACAATCGTCTTCTGATCTTCTGATTGGGTAAGATTTCCCCTCCCTGTCCCCTTAAATTGGAAAGAACTACCAAGTATAGGCTGTTTTAAATTTCAAATGGATCTTTTAAACATCCTAATTACCCCTTTTCTAGCTTTACCTTCACTAATCAGAGATGTTGGCCAGTTTGAATTTGAATATATTTTTATTACTCTTTTTGGTTTTGTGGGGCTTTGTGGTGTGGTATGGAGAATTTGGCATGCCCTAGATAATATTAGAATAAAGATGATTCCCCGGGATTCTCCATTAGGAAAGCTACTTATGGATTGGAATGAGGGAAAACTTAGACTAAATAGAACCATGACCAGAGGAGAGCTTATCAGACTGTGTTTTATGTGGCATGAGGAGTTACAGGAAGAATGGCCCAAATATGGGTCATTTGATCCCCAAACATTGAGGCATTTGCAAAGAACCCTAAGTAGATGTCCACCTGAACATTTACGTTATTGGAAAATCTGGGCCAGAGCAAGCGAAAATTATCATACTAAAAATATAAGACGAAGAAAATCCAGGCCCCAGTTTACATCTGAGTCTGCCTCCCAAACTGAAACAATAAACTGGCAGAAAGACATGGCCTCCCAAACCGAAACGCCCAATAATACAACTCAATCCAAGGCCGTTCAGACTGAAATTCCAAATGACCCACCTCTTATTCCCTCGCCCTCTACTTCCTCCATACCAAACAAACAAATAAAGAAAGAAAGAAATGATTCCCCTGTAGAGGAAACAGAGAAAGTAAAAATTTTTCCCCTTCAAGAGATCCTCGCCCATGGTCAAAAAGGTACTATACGTAAACTCAGACAATACACACCTTTTACACCCAAGGATTTGGCTTTATGGGGACAAAGCACTCCTAAATTTGATGAAGATCCCACAGCAGTTATCAGGCAGTTTAGAGCAATTTTTAGAGCATATCAGCCCACTTGGAATGATGTTACTGACCTTATGGAAATAATATTGTCCCCAGGAGAAAGAGCAGATATAGTAGCTGCAGCAAGGCAGCGAAACTGGAAAATTGAAAATCGCTATCAACCCCCTAAACTTTGCGAATACTGCAAAAAACAAGGACACTTCTTGAGGGAATGTAGGACTAGAAAACAAGACCTTAAGAGGACAATGACCGAGAGCCTTGAGGAATTCTTTGGGGGAAATCTAAATAATTTTGGAAACTTTTATCAGAAAGGAAACAACCGGAGTAATTATAGGCCTTATTACAGGCAGAATCAAAATGGATATAAATCTTTTCAGGGGGATACAAAGAGACAGTATCAGAATAACCGTAGACCCTATCAGGGAGGAAGAGAAGGACAGAACCAGAATCAGGGTAACCATGGACTCCCTCAAAGGGGGGCACAGGATTGACAAGACAAAGGGGAGGAATGGAACATAGATAAAACAATGTGGCATACCCCAAATTCTGACTGCTTAAATACTTAAAAACTTAACAAGCTTTTCCTTCTTCAGGTAAACTTTGTTTGTTTGTTTTGAACCATGAGTTTAATGAGTCTGTTTATGGTATTATGTTTAAAACCTATTGCTTGATTTATCAATGGACATATTGAATATTGACTCATTTCTTTTTGATGAATTGTTTATCACTTTAAGTATCTGTTACTGTCATACTAGATAGAGAATTCATGTATAAGATAATGTGTTTACTTGCTAAAAGATTATGTAATGTCTAATATTATCAGTCATTTACATTCATATATCATTTACATGTCATTGTGACTATGTACATTGTGGGTATGGTTTGGAATTATTGTATATATTACAAGTACATCATCAGTTATATGCAGCATAACATGCATTTTTACCATCATACTGTCTTTGGTGAAATTAATATGAGATTTATGAATTATGGAAACGTATCATCTCAGAGACTAACTTCTCTTACAATGAGTTTGATATAGGCCCTGTAGAGAATATATGTACAACAGGAGGAGAGACAGGTACATGTAAGTCTATGGTTTGCTTATGATGGCAACTATATAGACCACAATTGCTGGACACAGTCCAGTTTCTTCCTCTCTCCCTTCTAAAAGTTTTCTTTTTCTTTCACTAAGTCTGATGGCATAGTCAGAATCCATCCACCTATGGCCTACTGGATGTCTCGAAACCATGAGATGTGGTATGATAACCTTTCCATAACATTTTCAGGTGACATAAACACGTTACTAAATTTGGCTTTGATCCAGACACATGGTGGTAAGAAGTGTTATAGATTGCATAACTACCTCAACCCTCTATTATATAAAGGAGGGAATGTAATGGAATGTACTAAATTTGATCATTGACAACGCTATGCTAAGGTTTAGTAAAAAATCCAGCAATTCAGTTAAAGAAGAAGAATCCAGCTTTCCAGACCAGAATCCAGCTTCCTCCTGATGACATCTTACCACTCCAAGAAGACAAGAAAACTGAGAAAAGACTTACAAAGACTTAATTATTTTTTTACTGTTTCATCTAGGAACACCTCTTCCTAGAAGAAACAAAGGGGGGGACACAGTGGTAGACCTCTGCTCTGCCTTTTTCTCTATACCACTGCATGAGGATTTCCAGTATTTGTCTTTACCTGGAAAAATACAGAGTGGACCTGGACTAGACTCCCACAGGGATTTGTGGACAGTCCTACATTATTTTCTCAAATTTTACAACAGGACCTGGCCTCTATTACTTTTTTTTTTTTTTTTAGTGAGGAAATTGGGGTTAAGTGACTTGCTCAAGGTCACACAGCTAGTAAGTGTTAAGTGTCTGAGGTCGGATTTGAACTCAGGTACTCCTGACTCCAGGGCCAGTGCTCTATCCACTGCACCACCTAGCTGCCCCCCTCTATTACTTTTAAAGGTTCCACTTCAGTGCAGTATGTTGATTTATTTTTGGACTCCCCTGAAGCTGCCACCTGTCAGGAAGACAGCCACCATTTATTATTTAGAACTATACAAGAGAGGCCACAAGGTCTCTAAGTCAATGGTGCAATGATGCTTACCTCAGGTAGAATATTTGGGCTTCATTCTGGCTGCTGGAACTTGCTCTGTCTCTCCTAAGTGAGTCCAGGCTATTCAACAATTCGCTGCTCCCTCTACTAAGAAGCAGTTAAGGGCCATTCTGGGAGCAGCTGGGTATTGCAGACAATGGATACCCTCTTTTGGTGAAATTACTAAGCCTCTTATAGCTCTAACCAAAAATTCTGTCCCAGAACCTTTACAGCTGGATTCCCAGCATATCTCAGCTATAACAGAATTGAAGTGGGCATTGTTATCAGCACCTGCACTAGGACTCCCAGATTACAGTAAGTCTTTTACTCTTTTTGTGCATGAACAGAAGGGAGTGGCTTCTGGGGTCCTGACTCAATCATTAGGACCCATCCAGCGTCCAATAGCTTATTATTCCAGCCAACTAGATTCTGTGGCCTCTGGGGTGTCACCCTGACTCAGGGCAGTGGTGGCTACAGCCCTTTTGGTAGAAAAAGCCTCTGATTTGGTCCTAGGTAATCATCTTACAATACAATGTCCCCACGAAGTAGAGGCTCTCTTACTATGCCATAGAACACAAGCCTTTTCAGATCAAAGGCTGGCTAAGTATGAAGTAACCCTGCTAGGTCATGAAAATATCTCTTGAAAACGCTGTACAGTCTTTAACCCAGCAACACTGCTCCCTAACTTACCACTCTTTGGGGAGCCGTTGCATGACTGTGCCTCTTTAGTTGATATGGCTGAGAAACCCCATGATGACCTTTTGGATACACCTTTAGAGAACCCTGATATTGTCCTCTATATGGATGATTCTTCATTTATGAAAGATGGCACCTGTTTCACTGGGGCTGCTGTAGTTACTGATTATGATATTATCTGGGCTGCTTCTCTGCCTTCACATTTTAGTGTACAAGCTGCTGAACTTGTGGCTCTTACACAAGCCTGTAACATAGCCATAGGGAAGAGCACTACCATTTATACTGACTCCAGATATGCCTTCGGTGTATGTCATGTGGTAGGCATGCTTTGGCTACAGAGGGGCTTTCTAAGGTCCTCTGGCAAAGCTATTGCTAATGGAGACCTTATCAAGGGCCTCCTATCTGCCCTGAAACTTCTCTCTGCTCTAGCCATTGTACATTGCCCTGCCCACACAGGGAATAGTGATCCTGTTTCAATGGGGAATGCACAAGCTGATTCAGCAGCTAAGCTCGCTACTTTAGAAGCCCCTGAACATATATTTAACCTCTCACCTTCTGAGGATGTTTCTCTCCACCTAACTTATGATGATTCTGAAGTAGAAAGGTGGAAAAAGAGATTCAAGGCTAAACAGATCAGTGGAGTCTGGATGTCTTTGGAGGGAAAACCACTTCTCCCCCAGAAATTCTATCACCAGGTATGCCTGTCTATTCACAAGAAAGGCCATTTTGGCACACAAGGCATTGTGGACTCAGTTAAAAGGACCTTCTTAGCACCAGGTATAACTAATGCAGCGTCTCGAATCTGCTCGGGCTGCTCCACATGTCAATCTTACAATCAACATGCCTTCCGTGCTAAAGCATATGGAGGGCGCCCTTTGGCATATACACCTTTTGAACATCTACAAATTGACTTTATTTCTATGCCCAAAGCAGGACAATATAAATTTTGCCTTGTTATTATTGACAAGCTCACTCGATGGGTGGAGGCTTTTCCTGCCCTACAAGCAACTGCTGGCTTTGTGGCCAAAGCTCTCTTTAAAGAGATTGTTCCCCACTTTGGGCCACCAGCATGCATTGACTCCGATAGAGGTACACATTTTACAGATTCAATTCTCTCCCAGATTTATTCTTTCTTGGGAGTAACTCCTAGATTTCATACTCCTTACCAACCTCAAAGCTCAGGCCAAGTTGAACGTATGAATAAAGAGATTAAGAGCATGATTGGAAAATTATGTACTGAAACCCATTTAAAATGGCCTGATATTCTGCCCTTGGTATTATTCTCTCTGAGCAGTAGACCAAGAGGGGAACTCCACATATCTCCTTATGAGATGCTTTTTGGTCACCCTCCTATCCAAGCTAAAACTTTTCCCCCAGTCTATACATCACTGGTGGGAGGTGATAATTCTGTTGCTTCCTATATACAGGAACTACAAACTAGGCTATGTGAACTCCATGAAGCAGGAGTTGCTGTACAAGCTGGTCCTTTAGACTTTTCCTTGCATGATTTAAGTCCTGGAGACAATGTATATATTAAGAATTTTCAGCGGACCAGTGGGACCCAGCCCGCTTGGGAGGGACCTTTTCAGGTATTATTGACAACTCCTACTGCTATTAAAATTGGAGAAAAATCTTGTATTCATTGTTCCCATGTGAAGCCCACACCATTTGTGGGTAAAGTAATTTCAGATAAAACTCAACCAGCTGCTAAAGAGCAAAGAAACCGAACAGAGCCCAGGGGTAATAGACAGTTCCAATTTGCAAGCATTATCACTTAATTGCAAACCCTTGCAGTCAAACTCCATAAGGTATCAGGAAATGGAAATTGTCTTTTTAGAGCCCTTGGAGACAAGTTAGAAGTTCATTCGAGAAACCATCTCAAACACAGACAAGAAACTGCTAATTATATGCTCAGTCATAAAGAAGACTTTAGGTCTTTTATAGAAACAGATATTCCCTTTGAAGAATATGTTGCTGATTTGAAAAAAGCTGGTACTTGTGCTGGGAACGACACCATTGTAGCCTTTGCCAAACATAGCCAACTGAATGTAATCATTCACCAGTTGAATGAACCTCTATGGCAAATTTGTGGCACAGACAAAGTTGACGCTAAAGAACTCCATATTTTCTACCATAACGGTCATTATGACAGCATTAGAAGAATCAATGATGATTCAGAAAACCCTGCCACTTTGGCATGCAGAGAATTGGGGAACCAGTTTCAAAAATGTGGTGTACCCCAAATTCTAGCATTATAAGCTCCTACCTTAAACAAGCTTTTCCTCCTACAGGTGAAGAACTTTTCCACTGAGAGCACATGGCTCTGTCTTCTAGAAAGGGTTATTGAACCTTATTTCTTGATTTATAAGACAATTAATGAAGATATTCAGTCTTGCTGATGTTTTATTTCCTTTTGATAAATTGTTTATCATTTGAAGTATCTGTTATTGTCATTGTACTAGATAGAGAATTCATGGACAAGATGGTGTGGTTTACTTGCTTAATGAAGATTCTGTAATGTTTAATAATATCAGCCATTTACGTTCATTTATCATTTGTATGTCATTGTGACTATGTATACTTTGGGTATGGTTTGGGATTATATATTTATTTCAAGTATATCCTAAGTTATGCAGTGTAGTATGCATTTTTATTTTTATTTGAAATTAATAAGAGATTTATGATTTATGGAAACATCATTTCAGAGACTAATTGCTCTTACAATGAGCTTGATGGAGATGGTTCAAGTCCACGTTGCCGGCCCTGGAGAGAATATATGTACAACAGGAGGAGAGACAGGTACATGTAAGATACCCTGACGGAGGCTGAGAGAACAGCCAAATACATTCAGGAAGTCCATAGTTTGCTTATGAGAGCAACTATGTAGAGCACAATTGCTGGATATAGTCCAGTTTCTTCCTCTCTCACTCCAAAAATGGTCTGGTGTCATGTTAGCCTTAACACATGAACCTGGTTTAACTTAACTTGGCTTTTTCACTCAATCTGGTGACATGGTCAGAATCCATCCACCTGAGGCCTAGCACAATTATTAGATGTCTATGCACCACGAGATGTGGTATGGTAACCTTTCCATAACATTTTCAGGTGTCATCATGGACACATAACTAAATTTGGCCTTGATCCAGGCATATAGTGGTGAAAAGTGTTAGTAATATCATAACTGTCTCAATTTTGTATTGCGTATGGATGTGACTATCCTCCAAAGGGGGGACTCCAATATGCTGTATATATCAAGTTTAAATTTGTTTTGTATATTTTGAAGAACTTTCATTATTTAATTTGAACATTTTTGGACGATGCTATGCTAAAGATTAATGAAAACCCAGCAGTTCCAGAGACAGCCAGAATCCAGACCAGAATCCAATTCCCCAGATGATATCTCAAACCTCCTTTGAAGACAAGGATTTAAGGATTTTAAATGGACATTTTTGGTTTTTTGTTTTTCCTTCTGTTACTATATACATCATCTGTATTATGTATTTTCCCTTTCCTATATTGTTATTAGTATATTGTTTGTTAGCATTGGTTATGATATTCTGTTATTTTTAAAATTTATTTTTTGTTTATTATTTATTGTTCCATCAAGGAAACACCCCATGTTTTTTGATGAAACAAAGGGGGGGAATGTAAAGAATTAATTGTTATTTGAGGTTTTTATGACCCTATCTTTTGGCTAGAATTTAAAAAAAAAAAAACCTCGGCACGTGCACTGGCCTCTGGGGCTCTGTAAATGGCACGGCACTTGACCCACTGGTTGTAGCCATCGCCATGGCACTGGCACCTCACGTCATCACCACTCACCGACACCTACATGGGACTGGCAAAATTATAATGATTGGAAGCCTAGTGAGGGCAGTCATGTGACTGTCAGAGCAGCCAGCCAATTGGCTGGGGGCTGTATGGGGTCTGCTGGGAGAAGGGAGGAGATTGGCCATTCTAGCTAGAAGCTGGAAGGCGACAGGACACTGCTGTGTATTCTCAGCTGATTCCTGGGCAGTGGTGTTATTCAGGTTGTATAATTTCCCTTTCTTCATTTTATTTCCTTTCCCTTGATCCTACTGATCCTGTTTGTGTGGTTTTTTTTTTTTAAGTTCATTCTTGTTAAATAAATCCTGCTTTGTTTTGAGGGAGGCTGCCAGTCTCCTTCCTTGCCTCAATATTGTGGTGAGCCACTTAGCTAACACTCCCCAATTAAAAATTGGTCCCCACATTATGTTTGTAAAAATAAGTCTTTTTCCCTTTTGGGGGGATGTCTTTGGGATATAAATCTAAAACTATATATTTAAAAAAATAAAAAAGAAATAATATTTTATTCTTGAGCCAATAGAGACCTGAGGAAGGTATTCAGTAGGGCAGTGCCATTGGGATGGGGGTATGGAGGAAGAAAGCAGATATACCATTGAGGAGGCTGCTACAGTGTCCAAGTGAGAGGTGCTGAAGGCCTGAACTAGGGTGATAGCTGAGGAGGGGAGGGGAGGGGACAGATGTGAGACACGTTATGGAGCTGGAAAGTGACAAGAGTTTACAAACAATCGTAAATATGGAGGATGGAGAGTGAGGAGTGGATAATGACAGAGGTTGTAAACTGGAGGGAAGGTGGTACCCTCAATAAAATGAGCGAGTTTGGGATGCAAAAAAGTAGTAATCAGAAGAAAATTAATATCTCTAAATATTTACATCAATAAAATAAAGAACAGACCAATGAATTGGGTATACTTTTTTAAAAAAAAAACTAAAAGAAAAACAAAATTGAGAAAACCACTGAATTAATGAATAAAACTAGAGTTGATTTTATAAAACAGAATAAAATAGATAAACCATTCATATGCTTTTTAAAAAGAGAAAAAAAATCTGGTTTTCACTAGTATCAAAAATTTTTTTAAAAAGATAAATAATCCACTAATGAGATAAAATGAAAGCAATTATGAAGACATCTTGCCCAATTAAATGTCAATAAATTTAACAATTTAAATGAAATGGAAGAATACAAATATATGTATTGCTTAGATTAACAGAAAAGGAAATAAAATGTCTAAAGAAATCAATTTTGGAAAAAGAAATTGAACAGGTGAATAAATGAGGTTCCTAAGGAAAAAATATCAGAACCAGATGGATTTACAAGGGAATTCTACCAAATATTTAAAGGTCAACTCATTCTAATATGAAATAAATTATTTGGAATAATAGACAAAGTAGGAATCCTATTAAATACTTTTTATAAAACAAATATGGTGCTGATACCTCAACCAGGAAGAGCAAAAACAGAGAAAGACAATTATAGAACAATTTCACTATGAATATGGATGTAAAAATCCCAAACAATATATAGGAAACAACAGCATTATATCATGAAAATTATATATTGTAAATTTATACCAGGAATGCAAGTATGGTTTCACATAAATAAAACCATTAACATATGTTCAGGCCAAATTTAGTATGGGGAGAGTTAATTGGGCAGCTCGCCGTAATATTGGGGTTCAGGAAATAATGAGGGACCTCTAGGTCCAGACTTTCCCATTCTCCAAACTGCCTCTTTTTCAGTTATGTCTCCCAGACTAATAAGAAAGGAGATTAACAGCCTCTTTTCCACAAACAAATCAGGTTTTATTAATGGGAACAAAATTTACAACACACATAAAGTTAATAGGGCCAGGAACAATGAGAAAGGGGATAGAGAAAGGGAAAAATATGACTCACTTCAAAGATGGTTAGAATCTTAATCTCTAGGGTAAAAAGGCCCCCAGGTACCTTGAATAAGCTCTGTTTCCTCAGCTACTCAGAACAGCTTGGGTCTGGAAAAAACTAACTCAAACCCTAAACTTGTTTCCAGCTCAGCTGGCCTAACGAGCTAGCTTCGCCTCAGTATCACAAACTCACCACCACCTGGAATCTGTAGTTCTACAAAGATACAGCTTTTCAGTATCTCCTGGTTAGGTCCGAAGATCAAACACACCTAGCTCCTCTCTCTCTGTCTCTCTCTCTCTCTCTCTGTCTCTCTCTCTGTCTCTCTCTCTCTCTCTCTCTGTCTCTGTCTCTGTCTCTGTCTCTGTCTCTCTCTGTCTCTCTCTCTCTCTCTCTGTCTCTGTCTCTGTCTCTGTCTCTGTCTCTCTGTCTCTTCCTTCCCTGTCCCTCTCTGAGTACTCTCTCCCCCTTCCTGCCTCTCTCACAGGAAGGGTGGTTCTATAGCCATGCTGAGTCTCCAATTGGTTCAACATATGCCCTGGGCTCGTGTGGGTGTGGGGTAACTTCCAGGTGGGGTTTAGGTACTTTAATTTGATACTTTGACTCAATAAATGTTCTTTGTGTTGTTTGTTCTATAATCTCTTAAAGTACACACCCATCTTCTCTTAGGCTTTTAAAACTTTCATCTTTTCAGATGGACCATGATGAAACAAAGCTGGGGTTATGAAAACACCAAATCACAATTCCTTACACATAATTGATTATATCAATAACAAAAATCAGATGATTATATAAATTGATGCAGAAAAAGCTACTGATAAAATAAGCACTCATTCCTATTAAAAACACTTGAAAGTGGGGCAGCTAGATGGCGCAGTGGACAGAGTACTGGCCCTGGATTCAGGAAGTCCTGAGTTCAAATCCGGTCTCAGACACTTGACATATACTAGCTGTGTGACCCTGGGCAAGTCATTTAACCCCAATTGCCCCACCAAAAAAAAAAAATGGGAAAAAAAAACACTTGAAAGCATATGTATAAATGGATTTTTTCTTTAAATGATAACAAGCATCTACCTAAAACTATCAACCAGCATTATTTGTAAAGGGAATAAGGTATAAGCCTCTCAATAAAATCTGTAGTGAAACAAAGATGTCCGTTATCACCACTACTATTTTTTATTGTACTAGAAACAATAGTGATAGCAACAAAAGAAGAGCAAAGAAATTAAAGGAATTAGAATAGGCAATGAGATAACAAAACTATCTTTTTCAGATGAAGTACTTGGAAAATCCTAGATATTCAACTAAAATACTAATTGAAACAATCATTTTAGCAAAGTAGGAGGATATAAAATAAACCCATATAAATCATCAACATGTCTATATATTACCGACAAAGCCCTGCAAGAAGAGATAGTAAGAGACAACCCATTTAAAATAACTGTAGGAAACATAAAATACCTGGGAGTATACCTGCCAAGACACCACCAGAAACTACATGAACATGATAATGAAACATATCTTTATACAAATAAAGCAAGATTTAAATAATTGGAGAAATATTAATTCTTCATGGGTGGGAAGAGCCAATATAAGAAAAATGGCAAAAAAGGGGGAAAATTGTACAAAAAATATTTATAGCAACTCTTGGTGGAGGCTAAGAATTGAGAATCAAGGGAATGAATGTCCATCAATTGAGGAATGATGGAAAAAGCTGTGTTATATGATTGTAGTGGAATGGACTTGTGCTATAGGAAATGACAAGCAGGATGATCCCCGAAAAACCTTGAAAGACTAATGAATATCGATGTATAGTGAAGTGAGTAGAGCTGAGAGGGCATTGTGCGTAGTGACAGCAGTATTGTTCAATGAGTAATTGTGAATGACTTAACTACTCTCAGCAGTGCAATGATCCAAGACAATCCCAAGGAGCTAATGAGGAAGCTTACTATGCACCCCTATAGAAAGAACTGATAAAAAGAACACTTGTGGATTGTACATATGTAACATGGTTGCAATCTTGTGGAGGGGGGAGGAAAGGGAGGGAGGGAGGGAGAAAAATTTAGAACTCTAAATCTTATGAAAATGAATGTTGAAAACTACCCTTACATGTAAATGGAAAAGAAAATAAATGTTTGTTGAAAGAATAAAAAAAAGAAAAGAAAAATGGCAATTCTACCTAATCTAATCTTCTTATTCAATGTCATCTCAACTAAACTACCAAAATTATATATTGAATTAGAATAATAATAAAATTCATTTGGAAAGACAAAAGGTCAAGAATATTGAGGAATTAGTGAAAAAAATATGGAAAGGAAGGGAGTTTAGAAGTACCAGATCTTAAACTACATTATGAGGCAGTAATTATCAAAACTATCTGGCTAACAAATAGAAAGGTGAATCAATGGAACATAGTAGACATACAATACACAGTAGTAAATGATTATAGCAACCTTGTGTTCAATAAATGTAAGATCTAAGTTTTGGGGTTAAAAATACACTCTTTGGTTAAAAAAAATTCAGTATGGACCAATATCTTATGCCAGCTACCAAGATAAGGTTAAAATGGATACATGTCCTAGATATAAAGGGAGATGTCATAAGTAAATCAGAAAAAGATGGGACATATTACCTATCAGACTTATGGATAGGAGAAATATTTATGAAGAAAGAAGACATAGCATTGTGAGATGTAAAATGGATAACTTTGAGTACACTAAATTGAGAAAGATTGTGCACAAACAAAACAAATGTCCCCAAGATCAGAAGGAAAGCAGAAAACTGAGGGGAAAAATTTATAGACAGTTTCTCAGATAAAGGTCTCATATTTCAAATTTACGAAGAACTTCGTCAAGTCTATAAGATTTATGAGTCATTTCCCAATTGATAAATGGCTAAAACATATGAACAGGCAGTTTTCTAATGAAGAAATAAAAACAATTTAGTCATATAAAATGCTTTAAAGCATTATTGATTAGAAAAAGGCAAATTTAAATATCCTTGAGATACCAGTTTACACCTATTAGATTAGCTAAAATGATTTAAAGGGGAAAGTGAAAAATGTTGGAGGAGATGTATAAAAATTGGAACAATGATTTACTGTTGGTGGAATTGTGAAATAATATAACAGTTTTGGAGAAAAATCTGGAATTATGTGCAAAGAGTTATTAAACTACCTATATAACCTTTGACCCAGCAAAGGGTCTGTTGATTTCCAAAGATGACTAGGGGAAAAAAGAAAACAACCTCTATGTTCTAAAATGTTTATAGCAGCTCTTTTTGTGGTGGCAAAGAACTGGCAGTTTCAGGGATGTCCATCAGTTGGGGAATGACTATACAAGTTGTGATGTATGTTTGTGATAGAATACTACTGTGCTATAAGAAATAATGAGCTCAATGATTTTAGAAAAACATGGAAAGACTTGCAGAAAATAACAAAGAGGGGAATGAGCAGAGCCAGGACATTATATACAGTAACAACAGTATTGTTTTAAGAATGACTTGGAGGATATGAACAGGCGGTTTTCAGATAAAGAAATTAAAACTATATGTAGCCACATGAAAAAATATTCTTAAGAGATCACTACTGCTTAGAGAAATGCAAATTAAAACTACTCTGAGGTACTACCTGATACCTATCCAATTGGCCAATATGACAAAAATGGAAAATTATCAATGCTGGAGAAGATGGGAGAAAATTGGAACACATGCATTGTTGGTGGAGTTATGAAAAACCTGGAAAGATTTACATGAATTGATGCTGAGTGAAATGAGCAGAAGCAAGAGAACATTGTACATAGTAAAAGCAACATTGTTCCATGATCAACTATAATAGACTTATCTTTTCTTAGCAATACAATGATCCAAGACAATGCCAAAAGAATCATGATGGAAAATGTTCTCAACGTCCAGAAAAAGAACTATGGAGTCACTTTTGTTGTTGTTGTTTCTTCTTTCTTGTGTTCTTTTCCATTTGTACTGATTCTTCTCTCACAACATGACTAATGTGGAAATATGTTTAAGATGATTGTAATGTATAACCTATATCATATTGTTTGCAGGCTTTGGGAGGGGGCAAGGGGGTTGGAAGAGAGGGTGGCAAAAAAAATTTGGAACTCAAAATCTTATAAAAATGAATGTTGAAAATTATCTTTACATGTAAAAAATAAAATTACATTGGAAAAAATAAAATATTGTTTAAAAAAGACTTTGAGCAAGTAAGTTGTTTTCACTATTCTAAGTACACAGTTTAACTATAAAGGACACAAGAAAAATGCTATCTGCATTCAGAGAAAGAACTGAGGAATAGAAGTATGTACAGAATAATTTTATACATATCTACCTATTTGTGTCTAGTCTAACCATATCTAAAACAGGGGGTGGGTTGGAGGGAAGAAAAAACACTTTTCATGACAATTTTGTTTTCTATTTAAAAGGAATAACAAGGGGCAGCTAGGTGGCACAGTGGATAGAGCACCGGCCCTGGAGTCAGGAGTACCTGAGTTCAAATCCAGCCTTAGACACTTAACACTTAACTAGCTGTGTGACCCTGGGCAAGTCACTTAACCCCAATTGCCTCACTAAAAAACAAACAAACAAACAAAAAAAACAGAATAACAAGGTGTACATAGTAATTTTGAAATTTCATGTGCAATCATATTTTTTGTTGTACTGTTATAGAAATGGTTGTTTTATTCCATAAATTAAAAAGAAAAGAATATGAGGTTTGGGGAACAATCTGACCTGTGAGACCTATACAAGGATGGGGAGATAAGGTAGGATAGACGCAAGCTGGACCAGAGTTTCTATGCCCTTTAAGGTGTGGTTGCCCAGAATTTGAGACAACATTCCTGATTCCTAGAGCTAACACATCAGTGGAAACTGTTTTCAGGCTCTGTTATCCTTCTCTTCAATTACAATATCCTTTGTTTGTTTTTAGTATCAACCTGGTCCTGTTCCTACCAGCCATGATCTGGACCACAAAGTGGAATCCCTGGCCAGCTGCCTGCAATGGCCCCACTCTACCTTTATACCTCATATTCCTCATTTGTGGCATTCTGAGCTTTGGTAAGTTTGCTTTGGTCTCTGTCATTGTGGCCTCCACATACCCACTGATATTTCACTTCAATCAAACCATCAATTCAAGAAACACTTGTTTAGCCCCTGTTGCACACGGAGCCCTGTGTTTGAATACTAGTGGAGGTACAAAGTTGAGATAAGGAATGGTCTCTGATCTGAGGGCTATTGTCCCACTACTAGGCACCTTCACCAATCTCTGCAATGTAGCATCCTAGAATTATAGGGTCAGAGGGGATCTTATCCAGTCTGATCTAGACCCATCCAAGAAAATAGGAAAGTTTAGAAAGAGTTACCACATGCACAGCTGTTTTCCCTCTTCTAACATAGCGGTGAAAAAGTGCAGCTTTTTGTGCACTCTCTATGAAAGAGGTACAGGGAAGGTTCTCACCAGTGACACACACAACCAAAGGGAATACAAAGACAGAATTAGAGTTTTAGAACTGGAAAAGACCCCAGAGATCATTGAGTTCAATCCTCTTATTTCACTGAAGAAACAGAGGTCCAGAGACCTCCAGTGACTTGTCCAAGGTCACAAAAGTAGTCACTACTAGAGCTAATAATTTAACTCCAATCCTGTCCTTCCAGGCACAGTTACCCAGGATGCCACCACTACAGTAATACCTGGTAAGCTCCCATAATCACACTCTTCCTCCTCCCCACTGAGCTGCCCTGCTCTGTCCCATGCAGGCCTCCCACAGCTCTCTGGCCCATCCTCCTTTTGTGGCTGCACAGTCACAGAATAAGGGCACATCCAACCCCAGCCCAGAAGCCTGGCCTTCCTCTGCTTTAGAAAGTGATCTCTGAGCAGCCTCAGGGGTGAGGTAGAGGCTGGTGCCCTCCATGGGGCCACTGACAGGAGCTGCTGCCTCCCTGTCTCCACCCCCAACTTTCAGCCCCCATCAGCAGCAGCTCTGCCCCCCGCCAATACTCCACGTAGCAAAGAGGGGGAACGTCTTGTCTCTGTCTCTCAGATGTATCCAGAGGAAAGTGATTTCCCCAAGGAAGGGGTGGGGTGAGGGGCTCAAAGCAGAGCAGCACCTGAGCAGGAACACACCCACAGCTTCATGGTCCTGGGCTGCCCTGACCCCTGCTCTGAAGGCCACATTAACTGCACCACCCCAGTGTTCTTTGAGTCTCTTCTGTTTTGTGCCTGCTTCTCCACACAGGAACATTCACAGTATCTGGCCCTCTGGACCAGCCCATCCTGGCCTGGGTGGGGCAAGACGTCCTGCTCCCCTGTCACCTCTCCCCTAAGATGGATGCTCGGGGAATGACTGTGAAGTGGCTCAGAGGCCCATTGGTCATGCACTTGTACCTCAGGGGGCAGGAGGTGGAGGAAGTCCAGGCCCCTGCATTCCAAGGGAGAACAAAGATGCTGAGAGAGCACATGGCTGAGGGGAAGGTGACTGTGAAAATCTGCCAAGTCCAGCTCTCTGACGCCGGACACTACACATGTTATTTCCATGCAGGCCCCTTTTACAGTGAAGCCAACTTTGACCTTCAGGTAACAGGTAGGTCCTACCTAGGTCATGGGTTATCTCTAGGGCCAGAAGGGGCCTTCAGACACTGGCATGGATCTTGAGAGTGTGTAAAGTGCTGTCCATACATTATCTCACTGGAGTCTCACAACCACCTTGTGGGTTAGTATTTATTTCTGTAACAGGGACTACCCTGGTCCCCACTGACTGTGGGCCAGGTGTGTTATCTTTTAGCCCCTCAGGGTCCTCTGGTTTTTAATAGGGTTGGAAGTGTCCAGCCTCTCTGTCATTGGCTCAATTCCCTTCCAATGATTTTCTTCCAATTTTAGGGGATCTTTTGGACCTTTATTCTATGTCACCACTTAATAGATTAGCTTTTACACAGGAATATTTATTTCTAGTGTTATGAGAACAAATTACAAATAACGCTTTCCTTGATCCTGAGGACATTGTCCTCCCCACTGTAAAAAAATTAATAGCTAATTAATCTAATCTTGAAAAATTATATAACTGGACTTATGAAAAATTATGATTATATGAAAAATTATAAGCTTAGAAAAATTACAATTGGGCCGTAAATCCTGCCCCAGCTGCCATTCAAATGTAAGAATATTTTTGATGACTAGGGCTATTTTGGTGGCTAAAGCTGACTGGAGGACTAATCTGGGGACTGTTGACTAACTGGCTATCTGACTGCGTTTAATTTAATGTGGGCCATTTATAAAGTTCCACCACACTGCTCCACTCCCAAATTGATATTAAGAAGCCTCTTAACTAAATAATCAAAGCAGAGTTTATTTATGAGATACTATTTAAAATTAAGAATACAGGGAAATAAAATGTACAACCTGACTTCATTGTGGTACATCTTTTTCCACTGTCTCTTTCCCACCTGCTATGCCTGGAACTTATTTAATACAATAAGGGCCTTAGCCGCCTCTTGCCTTAGGGCACTCAGGTCCTTTATTCTAACTCCGAGCCCCTTTTACTTTGTAAATCCCCCTGCTTCTAACTTTCCTCTCCTTACTGCCACTGCTGAACCCCTGTGTTTCTCTCTCACCGACCTTCTGTCTGTCTACTCCGTCAGTCTGCCCTTTGGCCTCTCTTTTCTCTGCTCCTAGTCCTTTATCCTTCTCCTGCATCCTTGTAGCCCCGTCTCTAATCTGCCGCCCCAAAATTGATAATCTCGTCAGCTGCCGTTTAGTCTTGTCTGCTGGTCCCCAGTCCTCTTCTCAGCCTATCTCCAACCTTTCTAATCTCATCAGCCCCCCCCCCTTGACCTCTTCTCCCTTCTCCTCTGCATCCTCGTAGCCCCATCTGTCTTCTCCAACCTTTCTAATCTCGTCTGCTCCTCCCTCAGTCTCTCTATCTTGTCTGACCTCCCCTGTCTCATTCCCAGGTCTATATATACCTTTTCTTCTCTCCACTCAAATCTCAGGGCTTCCTGCACCCCCACAGACCAAGCTAATCCTCCAGCCAGGGTGGTGGCTGGTGGTGGGGGGTGTGCTTGAGCCTCACGTGCTACACCAGAGCCCAGCCTGGACAAGCCCAGGATCTTTCGGATACCTCCGCTCAGGTTGGAGGGAGCTGGGGGCTTTTTTCCGCCAGCTGTCTGATCTGGGGTCTTGTACAGCCCACAGGGCTTTTTGGCTCAGCTGAAGCAGAGGGGGAGGGGCACCAGCACCTCCCACACAGAAGAGACCCTGAGGGCCTAAGGCTTTCTAATCTCAGCCTAAAGGTAGGGTCCCCAAATCAAAATAAATTTCCACACCACCCAGGCCACCTCAGTCTCTGGAGAGTTGGGGGATGGGGTAGCTTCAGGTTCCCAGATTAGTCCAGTTGCCATGTAGCAGAACCAAGTTCCAAGTCCAGTGTTTCCCTTGGATTCAATTCCCAGGCACCCTCATTTGTCAGGGCTTCCCTTCTGGGCTGGAAGCAACATTTGGCCTTGATTCTTCCCTCCAAGGCCTCCATGACTTGTGCCTGGGTCAGGTGGAAAGTCTCCAACCTGTAGCCAATGGCTTCTCCCAGACCCAGGCCCCTGCATCTCCCACATGGGTGTCTCCGTGGTAGATCAGCTGATAAGGCCAAAGCAAAGCCCCCTTATTCTCCCCGCTCGATTTCAACTATTTCCCTCTTTAACCAATAGGCAGGGGTGTATTTTGAACCCAGGACCTGTCCCCAGTTCAGAACAATCCTCTGGGGTCTCTGGGCAGCCTTTCACCTGCATCCCTAGTGCCTACAGGAGGGAATCTCAGAGCAGTCAATGGTGCAGGATCTGACATAATCCCCCAGGTTCAGATGAAAATCACAATCATCACATGCACAATTACATCATGCACCTTCAATAAAGCAAGGAGAAACAATGACAAAATATGCATGTTTACCATTAGACTTTCAGGGCCTTTCTCAACCCACTTTCTCAAGAAAAATGAAGAGCAAAGACAAATAAAGCTGGATGCCCCCTTGGATGGAAGCCCAGGTCCTTCTGAGCTGTCTAAGCCTCATGGAGCTCTCCCCACTGAGAGATCTTTCAGGCCTGAGTTTCCACTAGCAGGTTGGGATGATGTGCTCTCTGGCCATCTATCCAGATGACCAGACTCCCTCAGTCCTCTCTGAGCTCCACTGCTCTGCCACCAGAGCTCTCCCCTGGTTCCCCCATCCTCTAAGATGCTCAGCTGCACAGCCATGGTTTAAGGGCCAGCCTAACACCAACCCGGAAGCCTGAGCTCCTTCCTCTCTTGTAAGTCATCTATGGCAGGGGTAGAGAAGACCTGATGCTTCCCTAAAGGCCATTGATGGCAGCAGGAGCCTTCCTGCCCCTGCCTCCAACCCCCCATCCCCAAACAGCTGACCTACCTCCATGAATACATAAGGCAATCAAGGGAGAGAAGGTCTTATATACAAATGAATCACAGTTTGGAAAGGGAGCCCAGAAGTGTGCCCACAGCAGAGCAGCAACTGATCCTGGAACAGAACCCAGAGCTTTGTAATCCTGGGATCCCCTGCCTCCCACCCCACACCCATACCTGCTCTCCCTCCTTGTCCCACATTGTCCTCTGATTTTCCTCTGCTCTGTCCCTAGAAATGCCCACAGGAGAATTCACTGTGATTGGCCCTGTTGGGATCTTTCAGGCCAAGCAGGGGGAGGATGTCCTGCTCCCCTGTCACCTCTCCCCTAAGATGGATGCTGGGAAGATGACTGTGAAATGGTTCAGAAACCAGACCCTTGTGCACAGTTACCCTAATGAGGACAAGGTGGAGGAAACACAGGACCCTGAGTTCCAGGGGAGGACCGAGCTGCTGAAAGATGACCTGGCAGAGGGGAAGGTGATCTTGAGAATCCATCAGGTTCAGCTCTCTGATGCCGGTCACTACATTTGTCAGTTCCAGTCGCCTGGATATTCCAATGATGCCAGCTTTGAACTGCAGGTAACAGGTAAGTCCCACTTGGTCTCTGGCTTCCTTCTGCAAGGTCACTGAGTCAACCCCCCTCATTCTACAGATGAGGAAAATGGGGCACAGAGAGGAAAGATGCTTTGACCAACATCATGTAACTTGGAAATGGCCAGGCTGAGACTCACACTCAGCTCTTCCTACTCCAACTGTGGCCATGCCCTTCTCCTCCACACACCCCTTGGATACAGTAGGTGTGAAATCCTGAACTTTGAGGAAGGGACCCACTCTCTTTGAGAAGTGAACCTTGACTCATGTCTTTCATTCTTCTCCCTCCCATTGATCCTTCTGGCCTGGAGTTTCTCACTAAACAATCCTGGAGGACTTCCTGATATGCTGGGCCTCTGACATTCAGATAATTCTCTTCTCTAATTACAATGGGCCAGGCTTCATCTGGGACCCCAAGACATACACTGACCAGGCTACTGTGTGTCTGAGGGCTCTCTGACTGTCATCTGTGTAGCTTCCACCACCCTGGCCTAGTCACAAATATTTACTGGATTCCTTCTGTGTGCCCAGCTCTGGGCTAGATGAGGCTGTTGGGGAGAGATAGGAAGGAAATCTAGTCTCATCCCTTGAAGACTTTGCAGTCTAGCATTGGAGAAATGATGATTGGGGTCAGCTAGGTGGCACAGTGGATAGAGCACCAACCCTGGAGTCAGGAGGACCTGAGTTCAAATCTGGCCTCAGACACTTAACACTTAATAGCTGTGTGACCCTGGGCAAGTCACTTAACCCCCATTGCCTTGCCAAAAAAAAAAAAGAGAGAGAGAGAGAAATGATGATTAACATCCTCCAAGATAATCTGAAGGAGAAGGAAAAGCAGTGTGACCCAGTGGTTAGAGTCCTGGACTTGGATTCAGGAAGACCTGGATCCAGATGCTGCCTCTGACTCTTATTAGTTGTGTGAGCACTATGTTCTCTGTGCCAACTTAATTCTAAAAAAGAATTTATTTTGGCTGTATCCACACCAGCAATGTCTCAGGCGCAAAGGTACTGATGTACACACCTAGGTCTTAACTAGAACAAAATGAATGTATTCCAATTCACAGGATTTGAAATTATAATTATATAAAATGTGGCAATTGGTTATAAACTAATAGGACTGGGGCAGCTAGGTGGCGCAGTTGATAGAGCACCAACCCTGGATTCAGGAGGACCTGAGTTCAAATCCAGCCTCAGACCCATGACACTTACTAGCTGTCACTTAACCCAAATTGCCTCACCAAAAAACAACAACAACAACAAAAAATAAACTAATAGGACTATGCAGTGGCGATTCAAATAATGTGACCACTTCAAGGAATCCATTCTGCAACCTAATCAGGACCTAGTTGTGTATGAAGTGGTAGATTATAGGGGTCATAATTTAATTCCAAAAGCATTTATTAGGCACCTACTGCATGTAGAACTTAGGTGGGGGAGATGGGAAGTTTAGATGACAGGTCTCTGCCCTCACATCATTCAGTTTAGGAAAGGACTAAGATAGTAAGACCTAAGCAGAATCCTCATTAATACAAGATCAGGGCATGAGAAGGGTACAAAATGAAATGATGTGTGGAGCCTGCTGGGGAAGGTGTTAGTGCCACGGGAATCTGGGAAGACTTCCTAGAAGTGCTGGCATTTTAATTGGCCTTGAACAGCTTGGTGGGGGCTCAGCAGGGAGAGAGGGAGGAAGGGCATGCCCAGCACTGGGAACTGTGTTGGCAAAGGCCTGGAGGCTGGAAGAGCAGGTCATCTTGAGGGCACAACGTGTGGTTCAGTCTGGCTGAAGCACGAGCACATGGAGAGAGGTGGGATGGCAGGCTGGCACCAGAGTGAGGAGGTGACCCCAGTGTGAAGGCCAAGGGAAGAGAGGTGAGCTCCACAGAAAAGAGCCCCTGAATGTGGTGGAGGGCATGAATGGCCTGAGCAGAGCCATGGGCAGAGCAGAAGAGCCTGGCCAATGATGGAAAGGTGGAGGCTAAGGGAAGACTCCAGGCAGGGAGAGAGGAGGATTTATGCCAGGGAGAAGGGAGAGGAAGGGAAGGCTGGCAAAGCTGGTCTGGAGGCAGGATGAGAAGGAATTATCAGAGCCTTTGATAGTCCAGGTGAGGGACACAGGGGGCATCAGAGATTGCTCAAACAGAGTGGAATGGGTAAATCATGATCCCTCAGATTTTAAATGGTGAATGAGAGAAAGGGACTGATTTAAGGACAAATAACGCCCCCTTAACCAGTCAAAATGAGGACAAAGATCCCACACAGAAGACAAAGGGTTTTCAGAGAAGTTGGAAGAGCAGGAGAGTGTCTAGTCTCTGCAGCCAGTGGAAGAAAGAACAATAATGTCCCAGAAGGGGTTGGGCAATAACACCAGAGAGGTCAAGGTGCATGAAGACTCCAGGTAATTCTACTATAACCATTTGTTAGGAGGCCAACGATGCCTTTGGAGAGAACATTCCAATAGAACACTGTGGGGGAGAAAGCCAGATGGGAGGGCACAGAATAGTAAGGGTGGTATGAGGCCCTGAAGACTTTGGGGTGTAAGGGGCTAAGATTCTAGCTAGTCTGTCTAAAACATTGAATGAGTGGTCGCCAATAAATTAGAAGCTTTAGCAAGAGTTAAGCATTTATTAAGGAGAATAAGAATTTGGTGAAGAGAGAGAGAAAGGCCTAGATTCATCTATCTGTCAAAGGGAGAGCGCATTTTTAGCTCCACTCTCCACCAGCATCCTCACGAAAAGAGAGTGAGAGAGCCAGCCTCGCCCCCTCTTTCTCCCACAAGCAAACGTGGGAAGGAGCCACTGGAGAAGGAGCCCCTGAAGGTGTGTGAGAGAGGGGGTGATTATGGAGCGGGGGCCCTAGAAGAGGGAGGGAGGAAAGGGGACAGGATCAGAGGCCCAGGGAGAGGCATCAGCCTTAATGAGCAGGGAGGCCAGAGGAAGAGAAGAGAGTGAGGGGTGATGCAGAGGAGCTCTGAGGATGAAGGAAGGCAGGGAGAGGCCTCACCCTCAGGCTCACACTGGACTGTCTCTCCAGGATTCAGCTCCCTCACAGAACCTGAGAGCTGGAAGGGAGCCCAGAGACACCAAGTCCAACCAGAACCTGAAAGTGAAGTAGGGATGGATCTCATTGATCAAATTGATCATGAGGTGTCCCAAAGAATGACAAGGCTCAGTGACTCAGTTTCTGAGTTTTATTAAAAGACTGTGATGATCACAGGGAGACCACAGAAAAGGAACAAGAGAAAGGTGTCTCAAATACAGAGATGAAAATGGTTTTGTTTATAGTGAGAAAAGTAGGTTACTTCCTCATTGTCTTAATCTCCTCCTTGTGGGAGGTTCATATCCTACTTTGGAATTCCTGGGGTGTTGAGATGTCCTCCAAGGTGGGTACCTTTCTCACTAGGGGTGTGTTTTGGGGGCTCTAAACATCATAAGGTGAACTTAAGGACATCTTGTCCTTCTGCACATGTTCATAAAGACATGCTTAAACTTGTCAGAGCCAGAAGATCTCTCTGTTTATGATATCTCTTTATTTTAAGATCTGGTTTCTAGGTACAGTTTCTGTTTCCTGTCATCTAGGAATGCCAGTTTAAACAGTCCAGTTATTTATGGCTGGTTAGGGTCTCTGGCTTCTGTTGATTCTGTTTGGTTGATAAAAAAAATTTTTTTAAACCCTTAAAGCTCCAGGAAACTGTGAATAAAGACTGAAGCCTTCTGATTAGTAAGAACTCAGGTCTTTAGTTTCTCTGTTAACCCTTTTACCTACTGTTGATAAGAACTCAAGCCTTAGTTTATCTGTTAACCCTTGTTAACTACTGTTGATTAGAACTCAGGTCTAAGAATTCAGGACTTAGCTTATCTGTTAACCACTTTTTAGCCTCCTCCTTCAAAAGGAAAGCTCTGAAGTGTCTAAACACCCAGGAAACATGGTCATCCAGCCTCTGGCTGAAGACCCTCAGGAGAAGGAGGCCTTGACCCCTCCAGAGGCAGCCCAGCCCACCTGGGGCAGATCTCCTGGGCAAGAAGGTTAGGCCTCCCTACCTCTTCTGGCTGTTGTTCCCAATCCAGATTCTGGGGCCAAAAGAGAGACATCAGGCCCCTTCCCAGGACACTGGTTCATCTGGTGGATGTCAGGGATGGGCTCTCTAAGCAGCTGGAGGGCTGTCTGTCTGTACCCACAAGCAGACACCACAATGCCATCTGGTTCACTTCTGCTTCTAAGCTCATATCCTGACCTAGACTATGAGCTCCTCAGGGGCAGGGCCTGCTTTGTTTCCCTTCTCTCCCCTGCTCCTTCCCTGGCCCAAGGGCCTAGGACAGGGCTGGGCAGGCCCATAGAAGACTCTCAGCAGGGACATCTTGTCCTCTTAGAAAAATCCTGCTCTCCAACATTCTAGGAAGAGCCCTGAGGCAGGGAGGGGGCACTTCTACACTAGGGGCCAGTTCTGGCCCTGGGCTTTGCCATTGTCCAGCCTCAGGAGAATGTCCTTCTGCCAGGGATCTAGCTCAGAGGATAATTAGCCCCCTGAAAAGCTGTCTTCCTCTAAGGCAGAACAGGTAGAATCTGGGATTCCAGCTCAAAGAGACCCCATACATCATTTAATTCACATCTTACATTTGGTAAAATGAGGCCCAAAGCAGCAAAAAGATTTACCTTGGGGGCACAATGGATAAAGCACCAGCCCTGGATTCAGGAGAACCTGAGTTCAAATATGGCCTCAGACACTTGACACTTTCTAGCTGTGTGACCCTGGGCAAGTCATTTAACCCTTTCATTGCCCCTCCAAAAAAAAAAAAAAGATTTACCTCATTAAGTCCCTGAGAAGTCCCAGAGATGGGATTTGACCCCAGCTCTCCTAACTCCAAGTCCATCTTTTCCTTTTGTTTCAAAGGAGGGTCTCCACTTTCTTCTTTCACCAATCCATCTTGCACAGGCTGCCAGATTCAGGTCCCTAAAACACAGCTGTGGTTGTGTCACTTCAACTGTGCAAGAAGCTTCCATGGCTCCCTATTGTTTATAGAGTCCTCCCTAATCTGGCCCCATCTTAACTGTCCATCCTCATGGCCCCTCCCTGTACTCTGTTGCCCATGTTACTCAGGAGGAAATTGAAGCACTGGGCTCCTGGGAGGTTGGGGGAAGGGAAGGTTACTGACAGAGGGCATAGGTGCTGATGGAGACTCCTCTTTGGGCATTGAACAATACCTTCTCTAGAAGGGACCCCAGAGCTGATCCAGGCCCCCTCCTCTATTTACAGAGGAAGAGACTGAAGTCCAGTGACTAAAGTTCAAATAGCCACCCAGTGACAGAGTCACATTGGAAACAGATCTTCTGATTGTCTGAGTCTGGGGCTGTTTCTCCTCTGCTCTATCATCCTGCTGCCCCCAAGGCCCTCCTTTTATAAGCAGTCAAACCAAGGCCCAGAGGGGACAATGGAGCAATGTGACAGTTTAGGGGAGGGCTGACCCCAGGGCTGCTGCAGTCCAGGCTGCTCAGCTAAGAGCCAGAGAGAGTTTGTCAATGGCATGTAAGAACCAGATCCAGGATGGACTTCAGAAGGGAGGAGCATCCTCTGGGATCAGGAGACCTGGGTCTGGTCCTGTCTCTGTCATTTCCTCAGTGGAACCTCTTAGAAGTTTCCTCTCTGCTCTCTGGCCCTCTGTCTAATGATGGGGTTGGACTAGATGTGATCAAAGGTCCCATCATCCTCTGAAAGTCTCTGAATCCATAAGGACTCAGCTGTGAGGCAGTGGGAAGAGGCCTGAATTGGGGGTCAGAGGATCCAGGCTTCAGGCCTGGCTCTGTGACTTACAAGCTGAAGGATGCAGGGCCTCTCTCTTCTCTTTTCCTCTCTGAAAACTGAGGCAGTCAGACTAGATTCTCTCTAAGCTCTCTGCTAATTCTTACATTCTATTCTTTGAAGTCCTGGGGAAGCTCGCTTTGGGGGGATGTTTGGAGGCTGGTGGAGGGGGAGGAAGACTGCATCACCTGTGCACAAGGCCACGATCCATAGCCAGGGTTTCCTAAATCCCAATGTCCTCCACACTCCCACCCCCAACCTGGGCCACAGGGATCTGGGACCAGGGTGTTCCCTTCTCTGATTTCCACAGTAATGGACTTTAGGGGTCTATTTTCAGAGAATTTCCCCACATCTAAGAAGACATTTAAAACCATTCTTGCTGTCGGTTCAGTCTTCATCGTTTCCTTGGTGATTTATTTCTTCTGGAAAAGAAATCTATTGAGAACCAGAGGTAAGAGGAGGGGCCTGTCCTTAGGCCTTTAGTCCTTCCACTACTCACCAGGCCCTTTGATTGTTGATATGAGAGGGATCTGAGGATCCCCTGGTTTGCTGGACTAGGGCACCTGCCTTGGATCTGAACATATGGTCTGGCCCTGGGCTGAGGGACCTTTGCTGGGGTGACAGAGGAACTCCTGAGTGGCCCCTGTGCTGGGTGGGCTGTGTCAAAGAGGATTGTCCACTGGGAGTCAGGATGGACTCTAGGGAGAAGCCTCCTTGCCATGTTCCCACCTTGGCCTAATCTCCACACACTCCCATCCAGGAAGTGGTTTCTGGGTAACTTTCCAGGTCTAGGTGGAGGGATGGGCATTGCTGGAGCTGCCCTTGTCAAGGCAGCCTGTTCCCTGAGCTGTTCCCTTCAATGCCTGAATGTGGGCCTGGTCTCAGGTACCAGCCCCAGTCCTTCCCTGCTCTCCCTTACTCTCTTGGCCCCTACTCAGCCACCATGGCCACATGCCCAGTTCTTTCCCAGGCCTGCCCACCCACAGGCTGACTCAAGGAATTCAGTCATTTTGAGTTGACTAATTTTAATCAATCATTTCTAGGTGTGGGTTTGACTCTTATCTGAGTCTCATCTCTCTTCTTATTAAAGCAGCCTGCTCCCAGGTGCCAGCTCCTCTCCCCAGCCTCCTCCCAGCCCTGCTCCCTGTCCCTGCCTCCCTGCCTCTAGTTCCTCTGTCCTGAATGAGGAAGCCCGCTCCCCATGCTCCTGCCCTGGTAAACTGAGGTAGAGACTGAGGGAGTGTAGTTGGGACTTCTCCCAAAAGTCATATCCTAAAGGCAGCAGGGAGGGACCTACTTGGAACCCAGGTAGGGACCCCAGTTCCCCCTCATTTGTCACCTCTTAACAGAGCCTGTGCCCCTTCAATTGTCAAGTATTCTACCTCCCCTCCCACCCCCACCCCCCGCCAGGACGATTTTTATCTGTCCAGTTGAATTGGGTCTTTTCAATTTAAAGTTTTTTTTTTTTCCCCACACATCCTAGATGTGTGACCCTGGGCTAGTCACCTACCTCTCAGTGCTCTCTAAGACTACAGGTAGCAGAGGAGGCACAGACCAGCAATGTTAATGATATTTCCTCCTCCAGAATTCCATAGACCAATGAAATTCCAAATCCATTCCCTTATCCTTTAGGAAATCAGTTATATTTACTTTTAATATGTTCTATCCTTTAGAATATTATTTAATTTAAATTTGTATTGTTTTGTTGTTGTTGGGGTTTTTTTGGGGGGTGGGGTGGGGCAATGAAGGTTAAGTGACTTGCCCAGGGTCACACAGCTAGTAAGTGTCAAGTGTCTGAGGCTAGATTTGAACTCAGATACTCCTGAATCCAGGGCAGGTGCTTTATCCACTGTGCCACCCAACTGCCCCCTAAATTTGTATTGTTTTAAATTGCTTTTTCAAAATTTCTTCATTTACAAACATGTTACATGTACTTGTATCAAGATATTGCTAACCCTTGTAAAACAACTGATTTTGTTTTGTTGACAACAGAGATTATTTCATGCTCTCAATTTCGAGGAGGAAGACAGAGAAGCCTCAGGGACCATCCTGCCTTTCCTGGGGATTTTGAGCTTCCACATAGGTGACCAGCTGGAGAATCTTCTCTCATTTCTTGATACAGAAAGAGGAAGTTTTGTTTCCTCCTTGCTTGTTGTAATTCCTTTAATTCCTTATTCCTACAGTGGCACCAGGACATCTCCTAAAACCTTCTTTGTGGGTGGTGGCTGGAGCCAGAGTGAGAGGGGCAGGAGTGTGGGGGAGGGGGGATGGGTTTGGCGGCCTCACCTGTCCCCATTCACCTGTGGCAGGGGCAGTGGTCAGGTAGGTGCGTCAGGCAGAGGGGGCCTCTGACAGCCTGAGCTACACAAGGAAAGACAGCCTGACATAGGGACATGGGAACAGCCACACAGAGAGAGAAGTGCAAAGCATCCTTGGTCCCCCAGCAGGCCTGGACTCTAAATCCAAAATCCTCATACTTGTTCACCAGAGTGCACAGAAGAGAGGAACGTGGCTCAAGAAATAACCCCAGCCAAGTGCCTTTGCTTTGTTCCACCAGCTGTGGATCTTACGGGAACCCTAGTACAAATGGCATGTGTTCAGAATGCTCTAAAGAACATCTTCCAAGACAGAATAGTAGTAACAGTAGCCTTAGCCCACCTGCAACTTCTGTCAGTAGTCTGTCTGAATCTTTGTGCAGTACACAGACGGCAATGTCCCAGAAGCTCACTCAACATTAGACTCCACATCTCCCCATCAATGCAGCCAAGTCCTGTATCAAATCAGTCACTTTTGGGGGCGGCTAGGTGGCACAGTGGATAGAGCACTTGCCCTGGATTCAGGAGTTCCTGAGTTCCTGAGTTCAAATCCGGCCTCAGATACTTGACACTTACTGGCTGTGTGACCCTGGGCAAGTCACTTAACCCCCATTGCCCCACAAAAAAAAAAAGGAAAAAAAAATCAGTCACTTTTATCAGACTCTGTAGCATCTACCCCAGTGGAAAGTACATCTGGGGACAAAGCAGTACCTGAAACAGAAGATCTGCAAGCTTCAGTACTGGACACTGCACAGCAGCCCTCTGAGGAGCAAAACAAGTCTCTTGACAAACAAAAAAAGAATCAATGTTTCATGTGCAGGAATGTTTACTGTGGTGTGCATTGTTATTCAGATCATAATTCACAATTGCTCTTACAATTACAAAGGTGATGCTGCTGAGAAAATCAAAAAAGAAAATCCAGGAGTTATTAGGGAAAAGATTCAGATCTGAACTCCTGCTATAATACAAAAATCCTTTTGACCATCTGAAAACTAAATTGACTTGAGCTTTTACCCCCTAGTCATTGGGAATGTAAACAATGTATCTTGCATAGACCTTTTAATCATGGATGTCATCAGAAGAATAGATTTTTGGTTTTGTTTTGAAAATGACTGAACATCTTAGGGAAGAGGTGGAGCCAAGATGGAGGAGAGAAGTCAGAAAGTTGCCTGAGCTTTCCCGTATTTCCCTCAAAAAACATGAAATCAAGCCTCTAAACAGATTCTGGAACTACAGAACCTACAAAAAGACAGAGAGGCACAATCCTACTTGAGATAATTTAGAAGATTTCAGGAAAAGTCTGTCTCACCTGGGTGAAAGGGGAGGGTGGCTCAGCACAGCTCAACAAATCAGGCAGCTCATCACTGCTGCAGCTGGACACAGCTGAGAGTGGTAATAAGCTTGCAACAGTGACCCCTGTGCCCCAGGAGCAGACTTCAACTCTATAAGTTTAAAAATAGGCTATAATATGAGTAAGAATCAAAAAAGGACCCTTACCTTTAACAGCTTCTATGGTGAAAGGGAACACCAAAACACAAATTCAGATGAGCTTGTCAAAATGCCTACAAGTGAAGTACTCAAGTGGGAAGAGGATCTTGTCTCAAGACCAAAAAGCCTTCTTTGAAGGGTTCAAAAAGGCTTTTAAAATCCAAATGAGAGGGGGCAGCTAGCTTAACCCTCATTACCCCACCAAAAAAAGGGGAAAAAAATGAGAGAGGTAGAAGAAAAAATGGAAAAAGAAATGAAAGAAATGAGAGTTATGCTGGAAAAAGAAGCACAAAAATTGACTGAAGAAAACAATTCCTTAAAAAATACAATTGGCCTAGGGGCAGCTAGGTAGTACAGTGGAAGAGGCACCAGCCCTGGATTCAGGAGAACCTGAGTTCAAATCCAGCCTCAGAGACTTGACACTTACTAGCTGTGTGACCCTGGGCAAGTCACTTGACTCTCAAAAAAAATACAATTGGCCAAATGGGAGAAAAAAATGGCCAAATAGAAAAGGAGGTGCAAAAGCTTACTGAGCAAAATAATGCCTTAAAAATTAAAATTGGGCAGATGGAAGCTAATGACTCCATTAGACACCAAGAATCTGTCAAGCAGAATCAAAACACTGAAAAAATAGAAGAAAATGTAAAATACTTCATTGGAAAAACTACTGACTGGGAAAATAGATCCAGGAGAGATCATCTAAGGATTATTGGACTACCTGAAAGCCATGATTAAGTAAAGAGTCTAGACACCATATTCCAGGAAATTATCAAGGAGAATTGATCTGATATTGTACAATCAGAGGATAAAATCATCATTGAAAGAATGCAATTGATCACCTCCTGAAAGAGACCCCAAAAGGAAAACTTCAAGGAATATTGTAGCCAAACTCCAGAAATATCAGGTGAAGGAGAAAATACTCCAGGCAGCTGTAACGATTGGAATAACGCCACCTGCTGGATACTTACTGTAGAGGAGTTCTGCCCATGAAGCGAAGGTCTTTGAGGGCAAGACCAGGCATCAGGAAGTGACGCGGACGAGTGGGAGGAGGAAGGAAGAGACTGGCGCGCGGTCTCACTCTCTTTCCTCTGGACTCTGGCGGAGAAGGGAGCTAGAAATGTGCTCTCCCTTTAATAGATAGGAATCTAGGCCTTTTTCTCTCTCTTTACCAAATTCTTATTCTCCTTAATAAATGCTCAAAAGTCTAACTCTTGCTAAAGCTTATAATTTATTGGCGACCACTCATTAGATATTTTAGACAGTTTAGCTAGAATTTTAACCCTTAACAGATGGCTGACCACGAAGAGGAAAGCTGAACCTCACTTCTGATCTTCCGGTTGGGTAAGAAATTTCCCCTACCCTTTAAACTGCTAAGTACTGGCGCACTGGCTGTGTTTTCCCTTTAAATTTTTTCGAATGGACCTTTTAAACTCCCTAATTACCCTATTTTTGATTTTAGTCTGTTTAACCAGACAAATGGGAGATAAGATCATGTTAATGCTTTGTTTTTGTGGATTTTCTATTTTTATTTTTATTTTTGTTAAAAGAGCCAGCAACTTACTCACACAAGGAAATATCTCTCCCTCTCCCAACCATGCTTTTTCAGAGAAACCTGAAGAGATTCCTGCAGCTTTTCCCAATTCTAACACTAATTGTTGCTCTAATTTTGCATGCCTGGAGGCAATGACCCACCCTCTAGAAGCTTTTAATCCCCTAGCACCTGGAGGCAAAGTGGGGGAAGAGGAATCCAGGCCTGAGTTCAAAATCAAGTCTGATTCTAATTGCTCTGGTCCCTCCCCTCCTCTCCAAACCCCACCCTCTACTCCTCCCATGGCCAAGCCCATTGCTTCCCTGGCCGGGGAAGTCCAAAGATCTAATGCGCATGCTCAACTTTCTCTAACTGCATTTGCAGCTTCAGGCTCACCCCTTCCCCAGCCTGGCTGTGCTTCTGAGACAACTTTAGAAAACCCTTTAAATTCCAGATATGCTCGTTTTGTTCATAATTTTGCTAACCTGCTTTTGTCTTTAATTAGTAATCTTATAAAGCATTTGTATGGTGAAAAGGCTGACAGACAATATAGAGGGGTTAAAGAAGAAAAACTTAAGCCGAATAAGAATGACAATCATCAACATAGTTCAAGACTCCGATTCTTTTGCCATGGAAGGGTATATATTTTACAGAAATGTAGAAGTAAGCAGCAAGGTATTGATATGAGTATTGGGGATTTTAGATATCGGAATCAAAAGTGTTCTGAATTCACTCAGAGTAATAGTATCAGTTCAGAGGTTACATAGGATTTCTGTGCTATTATATATACATTTTGAAATTAATGGTATGGGTTTATTTTCATAGAGATTTTCATGCTTTTGAGATTGTGTCTTATACTTAGTTTCTAAAACAAGGAGAATATTTGTAAAAGCTTTTTATAGTCATGTGATCAAGTTTATATTTTATAATACTCTTATTGATATTAAGTTCATATTCATTTAGATTTCCTTAGTTTGAATTTCACTGTATTTTATTGTTCCATGTGTATTTTCTTCTATTCATTTGTCTATCTAATTTTGAAACATTGCAAGATGGTTTTGATTTTATTATACAATGTTAATTCTAGGAGTATTGTGCTCCCATATTCTGAGTTGTTTGTTTTTGTTATTTTTTCTCAACTGATTATTTGATCAAACTCTTTAAAGCATTTCCCTGGCAAATTGTTTGCCATGGCAAGTGTAAATTGATTCTAGAAGTATTATTTTTGATAAGCATATTCCAAAAAAAAAAAAAAAAGAGGGGAACATTTGTAAAAGTTTTCTTTGAGATTGTGTTGTGCTTTAACTTGTATTTAAATATGTTCAGATTTTTCAAAAAAGTAATTGTATACTAAGTTAAAAAAAAGGGGTATTATTTGAAATTGTTGCATAATTATATATTGTGTTCTGAGTCAAGATGTATTCACATTTTTTGCAATCATTTATTATCCTCAATTTTTAAATCCATATGAGACTTGGATTATGGGAATTTATCATTTAAGACATTAATTGCCTTTATTCTGAGTTATCAGATGCCAGTTGGCCAAGATGCCATCCAATCACAAGAGAAATATATGCAAGAGCAGACACTGAACTGTCACATGAGGGGAGACATGCATGAAGTCAAGGTATGGCCGAGGGAACGGCTTTTGACTAATGTTGAGGTTGGATTCTCTTGGTTTAATATTTTATTTTATTTTTCCCCACAATATTGTACAGATGGCTGGAAGTATTCATCCCACCCATCTCACTTCTACACCTGGCTTCTATGCCCCCTCCTATATGCCTGATGCCATGGACATCTCAATCCCATGCATCTGATTAAGTCTGACTCAGTTTCCTCCAATATGTTCGGTGGCATGGACATATATTCCATCCACCTATTTTAAGCCTGGCATACTGTATGGGCAGTATATATTGCTCAAGTGTGGGAATGCTCATATCCCATCATTTCTCTGTTCTTTTATGGTAACCCCCATAATTATCTCAGGTGTCATGATAAATAACAGTGTTGAATTTGGCCTTGACACCTGTTACCAATTATATTAGATTTTCTAATTTCTCATAATGGCATGAGGATAATTAGGCAGATGATGCAAAAAGTGATGAAACAAAGATAAAAATTATTTTTAAAAATTAATATCGCAGCAATTATCTTCTCAATTACCCTCCATAAGGGGGGACTATAGTAATATTATAATTTTAAAGAATGGTTTAATTTTTGTTTTATTATATGTTTCATGTGTAACAACTAAGATTCTGAATTCCCTTAGACATGTTTTTGAGAACTTTCATTGTTTGATTTGATTATTGACAAAGCTATTTTAAAGTTGTGTTAAGCTCAATTTTGTAGGAAATTTTCCTGGCTGATTACCAGCATCCACACATCAACCCCTGAAAAGACTTCCATTCCATGACTACACCTAGAGGACATCTGAGAAAAGACTTTCAGAGACTTTAAATGAACAGTTTTGATTTGTTTTTGTTGGTTTTTTTTTTCTCTTTCTGTTATAATATACACCATCTGTAATATGTATTCTCTGCAGAGGCCCTCCCTTTGCAAGACTAATGTCAAAGCGTCGGTTCATGAGGACAAAAAATCGCTCCTCTGGACAAAACTTTCCTCTCTTCCTTTTCTATATTGTTGTTCACATATTATTAGTTAGCAATAGTTATCATATTGTTTTTACTGTTCCGTCAAGGAAACGTTTTGTTTCTTGAGGAACAACAGGGGGGACTGTAACGATTGGAATAACGCCACCTGCTGGATACTTACTGTAGAGGAGTTCTGCCCATGAAGCGAAGGTCTTTGAGGGCAAGACCAGGCATCAGGAAGTGACGCGGACGAGTGGGAGGAGGAAGGAAGAGACTGGCGCGCGGTCTCACTCTCTTTCCTCTGGACTCTGGCGGAGAAGGGAGCTAGAAATGTGCTCTCCCTTTAATAGATAGGAATCTAGGCCTTTTTCTCTCTCTTTACCAAATTCTTATTCTCCTTAATAAATGCTCAAAAGTCTAACTCTTGCTAAAGCTTATAATTTATTGGCGACCACTCATTAGATATTTTAGACAGTTTAGCTAGAATTTTAACCCTTAACACAGCCAAAAAGAAACAATTTAAATATCATGGATCCACAGTCAGGATTGCACAGGACCTGGCAGCTTCAACATTAAAGGATTGCAGGGCTTGAAGTATGATATTCCAGAAGGCAAAAGAGCTTGGATTACAACCAATAATTCCCCAGCAAAAGTGAGTAGCTTTCCTCTTTCAGGAGAAAAAATGGACAGTCAATGAAATAGGGGACTTCCAACATTTCCTAAAAAAAAGACCAGAACTAAACAGAAAATTTGATCTCAAGAGAAGTATACAGTATAAATTTGTATAAATTTATACTTTTTAATAAATAAGAGTATAAATTTGATCTTCAAAATTTGCTCTCTAGAGAAGTATAATGAGGTAAAGGGGCAGGGGAGGTTGTTCAATGAGATTAAACTGCTTACATCCCTATGGGGGAGGTTAATACTTTTAGCTCTTGGGATCTGTATCTCTATTAAGACATTGTTATTAAATTGACTTTGATGTGATGATATAAAGAAACTTAGGGGGCAGAATAAAAGGAGACTAGGGGGAGGAGAGGAAGGGGGAGGTGGAATGGCATTAATTCATATGAAGAGGCACAAAAAACAACCCATGACAATAGAGGGAAAGAAGGGAGGGGTGAGCATTGGTTCAACCTTACTCTCATCAGATTTGGTTTAGGGAGGGAATAACATACACTCCCATTTGTATAAAGAAACTTAGCTTACTCTTTAATGAAGCAAAAGGGGAAGGGGGAAAGGGTGGTATTGATAGAAGGAAGGGCAGAAGCAGGGGAAAAAGGGGAAAGAAAAGGAAGGGCAGCTGATAAAAGAGAGGGCAGATTGAGGGAGGCAGTAGTCACAAGCAAAACACTGATCAGGAGGAATAGGGTGAAAGAAGGGAAAAAAGAAAATGACTGAACATTTATTTCCATTGCAGTTTCTGTGGCTAAAAAGACTTAAGTAAACTTTACAAGTATCATCCTTTGAAGGTCATTTTAATTTTAATTGGGTGCAGAGGGCTTTTATTTTTTTCCATCATAAAAGTATTTTATTATTTTCCAGTTACATGTAAAGATAGTTTTCAGCATTTGTTTTCATAAGACTTTTTTATATTTAGAATTTTCTTTTCCCAAATTACATGTAAAATACAAATTTTGACATCAATTTTTTTAAAACTCTGTGATCCAAAATCTCTTCCTCCCTCCCTCCCCACCCCACCCCCAAGAACTCAAGCAATTCAATATAAGCTATACATGAACAGTCATGCAAAACATTTCCACATTAGCCAGGTTGTGAAAGAAAACAGACGAAAACAAAACTTCAGATAAAGGCACTAACAAAAAAATTATGCTTCAATCTGTATTCAGATACTATCAGTTCTATCTCTATAGATGGACTGCATTTTTCATAAGACCTTCAGAGTTGTTCATAAGACTTAGTTTTAAATTTTTCTCCCTCCCTCTATTCCCTCCCCCTCCCCAAGACAGAAAGCAATCTGATATACGTTATAGATACACAATCACATTAAACATATTTCTGCATTGGTCATATTGTGAAAGAAGAATCAGAACACAAAGGAGAAAACCTCAAAAAAAAAAACCAGTGAAAAAGTAGAAACAGTATGGTTCAATCTGCATTCACAATCCACAGTTCTTTTTTCTGGATGTGGAGAACATTTTCTATCATAAGTTCCTTGGAATTGTCTTGGATCATTGCACTGCTGAGAAGAGCCAAGTCTATCACAGTTGATCATCACACAATGTTGCTATTACTATGTACAATGTTCTCCTGGTTCTTCTCACCTCACTCAGCATCAATCCACTAGTCTTTCCAGGTTTTTCTGAAATCTGTACATCATTTCTTATAGCATAATAGTATTCCATTACATTCATGTACCACAACTTGTTTAGCCATTCCCCAATTGATGGGCATTTCCTCGATTTCCAATTCTTTGCCACCACAAGGAGAGCTACTATAAATATTTTTTTCATGTATGGGTCCTTTTCCCTTTTCTATGATCTCTTTGGGCTATAGACCTAGTAATGGTATTGCTGGGTTAAAGGGCACGAACAGCTTTATAGCCCTTTGGATTAGTTCACAGCTCCACCAACAATACATTAGTGTTCCAATTTTTTCAAAGCTTCTCCAACAATTATCTTCCCTTTTTGTCACATTTGGGAATCTGATAGATGTGAACTGGTACCTCAGAGTTGTTTTAATCTGCATTTCTCTAATCAACAGTGATTTAGAGCATTTTTTTCATATGGCAACAGATAGATTTGATTTCTTCATCTGAAAACTGTTCATATCCCTTGACCATTTATCAACCAGGGAATGACTTGCATTCTTATAAATTTGATTTAGTTTCCTATATATTTTAGAAATGAGGCCTTTCTCAGAAATACTGGCTGTAAAATTGTTTCCCAGCTTTCTGCCTCCCTTCTAATTTTGGCTGCATTGCTTCTGTTTGTACAAAAACTTTTTAATGTAATTAAAATCATCCATTCTGCATTTCATAATATTCTCTATCTCTCGTTTGTTTATAAATTGTTCCCTCCACAGATCTGAGAGGTAAACTATTCCTTCCTCTCCTAATTTACCTATGTTATCACCCTTAATGTCCAAATCAAGTACCCATTTTCACCTTATTTTGTTATACAGTGTAAGATGTTGGTCTATGCTTAGTTTCTGCCAGTTTTCCCAGCAGTTTTTGTCAAATACTGAGTTCCTATCCCAGAAGCTGGAGTCTGGTTTTATCAAACTGTAGATTACTATAGTAATTTACTACTGTGTCTCCTGTGCCTAACCTATTCCATTGATCCACCACTCTATTCTTTATCCAGTACCAAATAGTTTTGATGACTGCTGCTTTATGGTATAGTTTTAGATTTGGTATGGCTAATCCACCTTCCTGTGCTTTTTTTTGTTAATTAGTTCCCTTGATAATCTTGATCTTTTGTTCTTCCAGATGAATTTTGTTATTGTTTTTTTCTAGCTCCATAAAATAATTTTAGGTGGTCTGATTGGTATGGCATGGAAAAAGTAAATTAATTTAGGTAGAATTATAATTTTCATTCTATTAGCTCAGCCTATCCATGAGCAATTGATACATTTCTAATTATTTAGATCTGATTTTATTTGTGTGAAAAGTTTTTTGTAATTGTGTTCAGAGTTCCTGGGTTTGTCTTGGCAGTATTTTATACTGTCTACAGTTACTTTAAATGGAATTTGCTTTTATAACAAATGTGGAGAAATATTGAAGGCCTGTGCTTTTCAAGTATTAAACATGCATGTTTTATCCTTGCAGTAGTTTATTTTCTGATTGTGTGTTTAGCTGTAGCTTTTTTTCTGCAGCACGATTTCTCTTTGGATAATGCCCTTTATGGAACAACTAGTTATCAGTAACTGAACGTATTTTTATCATTATGTTTGCTTCTGTCTTTCATTAACAAAGGTTATATACATATAGTAGCATATTAGCTTCCTTGTACCCACTACGTATTTATGTATGAATCATTTGTAATGAGAGTGTGCCAATGAGATTATATATGTGTGTGGTTTTAAAAAATTATTTTTGAGTGAGGGGAGGAGAGGCTACATGCACTTCATTGCAGGTGTCCCAGGAATTAAGTTCATCAGTCAGTCTGCACAAATATGAAGAATGATCTGAAGTAATTGTGCTGTATCCACCAGTCTTAACTTTGATTAAATAAAATAAAAGCAAAAACAAACAAAAAACCCCACAATTCGTTGTGCTAATCCCAGAGTAATAATTTAGTTTTCAGAGAAGAGTTGAGAAAACCGCAGCTTTCTCCCTTCAATGAAGTAGTAGGGAACTATGGGTGAGAAATAGTACACACTGTCAGATGCAGTTGATGGGTTTGCATGTGTCAGATTCAGTTAGTTTTACTCAACTGCTTTTTTCTTTAATATTTGTTGCAATGAATGGCTTGATAGCAAGAAAATGGGGGGAAATAGATTCAAAAATGAAGGTGCTGTAAAAACAAGACATCAATAAAAAGATTTTTTTTTAATGTTTAGCTTGACTTAGGGTCATTTCATCCCAGAAAAGGTAGAGGAAATGACAGAGTGAACATAGATATCTTTACCCTGATTCTGATGAACAAGGAGAAACTGGTTTCTTGAGTAGAAATGTGGAAAACTTGGGCATCATTGATCACTCTATATCACAATTTATGATAGAGAAGAGGTCCGCAGGCAGGCAGAGCCAAGCGGCGCCGCGCATGACCGGCAGGCAGGCGGAGCCGCAGGACCGGCAAGCCAAGCGGAGCGGAGACGCAGGACTGGCAGGCAGGCGGAGCCGCCGGGGCAAGCTTGGGAACCGAAGGGAAGGGAGAAGGACAGGGGGAGGGGGAGGAGTGGATGGAGAGATGGAATAGGAGACATCATCTCCCCCATGGTGGGAGGATCTAGAGGTATAGCCATGGGAGGAGCAGGAGGGGTTCTGGGGGGAGGTCCCAGCACAAGGTAACTGAGAAGGTGAGGTGGGAGCTAGAGAAGCAGAAGAGGGTGTAGAAGAAGCAGTGGAGGCAGATTGCTTAGGTGAGGGTTCATTGGGCGAGGCAGGAGGGGGTGCAGAAGCTGAGGGTGCGCCCTTGTGGTGTATAGGGTTTAGTGTTCCTGGCCTCCAAGATATGTAACTCAAAATTTCGCTTTCTAAACCAAACACAGACAACCCCCACCCACCCACCTACCCACCTAACAGGATCTTATCGACTCAGTCTGTAAGGTGATTTTGGCTTGTTTTGTTAAAGTGACAGCCTAACATTCTCAAAAAAAAAAAACAAAACTTTTCCCCATATCGCTAACTAGCCTTTAAGCCTAGATTAAAAGGTTTGAGAGGGAAAGGCCCCAAGTACTTCAACAAAAGTAGGAAGAAAAAGGCATGTGAAGATTTAAAGAGACAGTCACATAAAAATCACCAAAAATAGGTTAGACATACAAACACAGAATTTCTTTTTTCTTTTTTGCAGGCAATGAGGGTTAAGTGGCGCTTTATCCACTGAACCACCTAGCTGCCCCCCAAACACCGAATTTCTTACCTGGATTGCTTGAAAATCAGGATCAGAATGATGTGGGATGGAATTTGGGGTCAAATTGATCATGAGTCCCAAAAGAATGACAAGATTCAGTGACTCAGTTTCCCAAGTTTTATTGCAATACTGTGGGTGACCACAGGGAGAGAACCAGAATAGTGGAAAGGTATCTGTCAAATAGTGAAGGAAGAGGTGGCTAGGTGGCTCAGTGGATAGAGCACCAGCCCTGGATTCAGGAGGACTTGAGTTCAAATCCGGCCTCAGACAGTTAACACTTACTAGCTGTGTGACCCTGGGCAAGTCACTTAACCCCAATTGCCTCATCAAAAAAAAAAAGGTGAAAGGAAACACAGTTATATTTATAATATAGATAAACTGATTATCAGTCTCATTATAATAATGTCCACCTTAGGGAGGTACAGGGGAGGGCTTATCCTAATTTGGAGTTCCTGGGGTCCTAACCAACCCCCAAGGCAGGTACCTTTTTCTGTGGAGGTGTGGTTTTGGGGTTTATGAGTCATAAGGCGAATCTGGAGACAAATTTGGCCTTGTCTGTGCATGTCTCTTTCTGGTTCCCATGCTTAGTTTCAAAACATCCTCATTTATCATTTATTCCTAGTTTGAGTTTCTATAGCCTGTCAATGTATCATTGTTATAGTCTTAGGCCTTCATGGCCTAGCTCCCTCTGTTCCTGTTATGGGTTCTGATTAGTAAGAGAACCTAGCATCCTGACTTGTAAGTTGTCCAATAACTGTGATCTGAATCCCTCTTAGAGCTCATATCTGAATTAGAGCTTGGGTCTTAGGTTTTTCTATTCACCCCTTTTTGCCTCCTGCATCAAGAAGATTTCAGGATCCAAAACACGGGTTGTAGTCACCAACTGTGACCTTTGAAATATTGGGGGGGCAGCTAGGTGGCGCAGTGGATAGAGCACCGGCCCTGGAGTCAGGAGTACCTGAGTTCAAATCCTGCCTCAGACACTTACCACTTACTAGCTGTGTGACCCTGGGCAAGTCACTTAACCCCGATTGCCTCACCAAAAAAAAAAAAAAAGAAAGAAATGTATATACTATGAAAAACTTGGAAATACTAATGAATGAAAAATATTTTAGGGAAAAAATAGATATTTCCATGCAATTGTGGACAGCCTCATTGTGTAAATTGCAAGGGGTTAAGTTCATTTCTTTTGTCTCCTCCTGTATTGCATTATTTTGTTCTGTTCTTTAATTCTGTGTGCAAATGACATGCCAGTTTAAAATGAAAACTATTTCATGTATAGAAAGCAAGTCTGGATTTTTAAAACCAAGAACTAATGAAATCCATACTACAATGACACCATCTGATTCAAGTAAAAAAATTATTTCTACTAGTAATAAAAAAGACAAAACACATTTCATGAATACAACATGTGGGAGTTTCTTTTTTTTTTTTTCGGGGCAATTGAGGTTAAGCGACTTGCCCAAGGTCACACAGCTAGCAAGTGTCAAGTGTCTGAGGCCAGATTTGAACTCAGGTCCTCCTGAATCCAGGGCTGCCTCTCCTCCTGACCCAGAGGAAGCTTCCACTCTCAGGTTCTCTGAGGTGCTCATGGAGGAGGACTTGGAGGAAGAAGCAGGCCAGGCTGAGCTCTAGGGCTAGGTAGGCCCTTTCTTAACTTTCTGAGCCAAGTGTTCTCTCTTAGCTAATATTTAATAGCTTTAATAAATGCTTAATGCCCCAAACTGGTGCTAAATCTTTTAATTTATAAGTACCAATATATTAGAAACACCAACTAATTTTCCCTAAACTTAGGACAGAAATAAGGCGACCACATATAATTTTAAATGCCACAGTGGGACTATGAATTTGGAACTTAGTGGGACTATGATCTCTAAAAACTAAGTGAAAATGTGAACCTAATCCCCCTTCTCTTCTCAGAGACTGAGGTAGGGTGGGGGAATATTATGCCCTATAGCTGTTAGAGTATATGCTTGTATGTTTGTTCTTGCCTTCCCTTTGTGTTTTTGTTGTTGTTGTTGTTGTTGTTTTGGGGGGTTTTTTGTCTGTTATTTGGTGAGGCAATTGGGGTTAAGTGACTTGCCCAGGGTCACACAGCTAATAAATGGCAAGTGTTTGAGGCTGGATTTGAACTCAGGTCCTCCTGACTCCAGGTGGGTGCTCTATCTATTGCGCCACCTAGCTGCCTCCTTGCCATCCCTTTGAAGCAAATATAACTTCATAAAATCTATTCTTACTCTTCAGTGGTTAAATGGAAATGGGGTTTGGGAACCCCTAAAAATTAAGAAACATAGTAAGTAGGGGCTTGAGGCAATGGTGGAGAAGAGACATCCCCCCAACTCTGTTAAAAGAACCCTGAGGGAAGGAAGGGTAAAATAGAATACACTGAGCTCTTGAGAGGCAAGGGTAGTCACTATTACTTATATAAGCAGTGACTCTGCACAATCCCAAGCAAACAATGTTGCCTCTGATATTAAATATGTGACCTGGACAAGTTTCTTCTCTCTCTGGGCTTTAGTTTTCTAACTGTAAAATGAAGGAAGCTCTTCTGATATTCTATGAATCTGATAACTCTTTTCATGGGCCCAGATGCGTGTGAGGGTAGGCGGAGACGAGGCTGGCTATATGTGAGAAATGGGAATAGTTTGATACGTGGTGAAATCTGCTCAGATTAGCTTGATACGTGAGGAGATATGTTACCCCCCATACACATAGACCTTCATGTGACCCATGATCAAAACTGGGCTGGAGATTTTAGGCAGGGGAGAAGTTAATCTTGATCAATCTATTAAGCAAGTGCAGTAGAGACTAGGTAGGGTTAACCTTTTACGTCCTTTTTCTAGGATACCGGCGGTTTCTATCTCTAGCCCTGAAAAACTGACTTTTCTCTTCCTTTAGTTGATGTCATTCACTAAGTAATATTGTCCTGCAGTTTCCTATATGGCCATGCTTTCCTTGAGAAGATCTCCTCCTCTCTAGGTATCTTATGCGTATCTTGAGCATAAGGGCTGTTTTGGCTTTTGCTTGCATCCCCAGCTCTTAGCATGGCAGAGTATGTTCTTATTGATTGACTCACTGAGGTGATGGGGCCCCTTTGTCCATATTTCCTTGAATCTCCCTTTACCAGTGATTAGGCACAAACTTGAGTATAAAACTCAACATGTTTTCCTTGTCATCAGGTGGCTTCCTGATTGGCTGAGGTGAGCCTTGGTTTATAGGATGGCCTAATGAACTCAATCCAGAATAATTGGGGGGGGGGGGGGCAAAGAGGGTTAAGTGACTCGTCCAGGGTCACAGAGCTAGTAAGTATCAAGTGCCTGAGTTTGGATTTGAACTCAGGTCCTGAATCCAGGGCCATTGCTCTATCCACTGTGCCACCTAGCTGCCCCTTTATGCCATTTCTAAGTTGTAACATTCCAGGTGAAAACAGTCTGATCTGAGCCACTTAGCCCTTAATGTGAAGTCCCTATTTTCCTCTTAAGAGTATTTGCCTATTGAACTCTTTCCCTCACCCTCTGGAAAGAAGGATTTCATGCTGAGCAAGTGAAGGGTTTGGGAGGGGGAAGAACAGGACCTTCCCACGTTTGGCTGTGTCCTCATCAGGGACACTAATAACCTTCCAAACTGTATGTCAGAAGAGGGAATGAAAGGGCCTGTGAATGAATGGGGCTATGCAGGGTCCTTGGAGGCTGGTTAAAGAATTCTTCCTCCTTCATTGCCAGGGGCACTACATGAGGACAGGGCTTCACAGTAGACAGAAGGGTGGGCTTCCAGTCAGGAAGACCTGTATTCAAATCCTGCACTAAGATGGATGGAATCCTAGTCTTGGAGTCAGAAAGAACTGAGTTGGAATTCTGTCTGGGTTGCTTACTAGGTGTGTGAACATGGCCAAGTCCCTCAAATGCTCTAAGCCTCAATTTCTCCACCTGTAAAATGACAAGCCCTCTTTCGTCCTCCCCTAAAAGGTGAACACCAGCTTCCCTTATAAGCAATCAGACTCAAGGCAGAATTCACAAACCAGCTTTATTCACTAAGGAATGTGAATCTTAGTCCACAGAAGGTTCAGAAGCACCCCCTTTCCTTTCCAATGCATCCCCATCTCCCCTCTCCAGGGGCCTATATTGACCTTGCAACTTAAAATACTACCCTGGGGTGAGTTGCCAGGAAGGGGAAAGAACATGGGGTTTCCTAGACAAGTAAGGGTCTCCTTCTTCCTGTTCCTGAGCTCTCCTCACTTGGGTCCTCGGTAGTCCCTTGGCCTTATTCTGCTTCCCTGAGTAGAACCCCAAAAGGGGAGACCTTGAGGTTCACACCCCTGCCAGCCACCCTTCCCTCTGGTGTACTATTCCTTCCAAACCAAATTCAATGTCAGCCACCCACCATTGGTCCAAGATCCCTGCAGGGTAACTGCACATTGCTAGCCTCTACTCCAAGACAGCACCATGACCATCTTTTCTCATGATGCTTTGTGTGTGTGTGTGAGGCAATTGGGGTTAAGTGACTTGCCCAGGGTCACACAGCTAGTAAGTGTTAAGTGTCTAAGGCCAGGTTTGAACTCAGGTCCTCCTGACTCCAGGGCTGGTGCTCTATCCACTGAGCCACCTAGCTGCCCCTTCATGATGCTTCTTTACCTCCCATCCCTCACCTCTGGGAGCATAAATTTAGACCTAGAAGGGAGAGGCAGGAGATGAACCCAGATCTTTCTGCTGCCTCTCCTCACAGGTGCATTTGCATCTGCCCAACCTTGAACAGTTGCTCATTTTGCCCACAAGATGGCGCCAGAACTCCAGCAGCTCATTAATGGTACAGGTCTTCTAGGCCTCCTGGGCAAGGATGGCTCTGGGTTATTTACTCCTGTCTTTTATATAGGGACCCACTGACCTACCCCAGAAACAAAGAAGTGAAGAAGTGGGAGCACCAAAGCTGATGCAATCTCCTTAAAGAGGAAGGAGTTTTCTGGTGATTGATCTCCACTATTTACATTTTCTTCATCTCCAGGTTGGCCCTGACAGGTCAACCTCTTTGTGAATATTTGTAATAACCAAGATCCTAGAATCAGAAAGGGCCCAGCGTCTTCAGACACTTGCAAGCCACCTATGTCACACAATGAGTTTGTAACTACCCTTCTCAAAGCTGCCCCTCTGGAATTCACCATTCAAAAATAAGAGGTGGGGCAGCTGCGTGGCACAGTAGATAGAGCATGGGCCCTGTATTCAGGAGGACCTGAGTTCAAATGTGGCCTCAGACACTTGACACTTACTAGCTGTGTGACCCTGGGCAAGTCACTCAACCCTCATTGCCCCACAAAAGAAAAGAAAAGAATGTTCTCATAAAAAAAGGTGCAGTCATTCACCCATTCCCTTATGTTTGAGGAATCTCTGATACCCACTGTCTCTCTCATCCCTAGCATCAAAGTCAGTGCCAATGCCTTGCCATCCTGCCTACAGGTCAGCTTTCCCAGACTTTCTTTCCATTCTATTCTCTCTGGGACCACCTTGGCCCAAGCTCTTCTTACCCCCTGCCTGGTGTCTTCCATTGGCTTCCATACATGTTTCCCTACCTCTACTCTCTCACACCATTCTTGCATCTCGGATGCCCACTCCCTCACCTGTGTGTCGTTTGAAATTATATGGGGATGCCTATCTCTGTTCCAAGTTTTAGGGAACTTAGCTGGGGTTTCTAATATATTACTACTTATAGATTAGAGGCTTTAGCATCAGTTTGGGGCATTAAGCATTTTTGGGGGTGGGGCAATGAGAGTTAAGTGACTTGCCCAGGGTCACACAGCTAGTAAGTGTCAAGTGTCTGAGGCCAGATTTAAACTCAGGTTCTCCTGAATTCAGGGCTGGTGCTCTATCCACTGTGCCACCTAGCTGCCCCCACATTAAGCATTTATTAAAGCATATTAAATATTATTAAAGAGAGAACATGAGGCTCCAAAAGTTCAGAGGGGAGAGAGAGAGTGGGCCTCATGACTGCTCCTTCCAAGTCACAGGCCAAGAGAGTGTGAGCGTAAACTTCCTGGGGGTCCGGAGAAGAGGTGGCCCTTCCAAGCTGCTCCAAGCTAATTGGCTAGCATCATTCAACTCTATTGGTTTACTGGACTTGAGGGTGGTCCATGAGCAGTATATGCTGAGGTCAGAGTCCAGAGGACAGACCCTCTGAGGGGAAAGGCTTTTAGGTAGGTGTGGTTTTAGGTGAGTTTAACTTCCTTTAGGTAGTCAGCAAGGTCAGTCTACATTTCCTTTGAAATTCTCCTGATTCTGGGCTAGCCTTAAGAAAGGTCAGGCAAGGGGGCAGCTAGGTGGCACAGTGGATAAAGCACCAGCCCTGGAGGCAGGAGGACCTGAGTTCAAATCCAGCCTCAGACACTTAACACTTACTAGCTGCGTGACCCTGGGCAAATCACTTAACCCCAATTGCCTCACCAAAAAAAAAAAAAAAAAAGCAAAAAAAAGAAAGGTCAGGCAAGGCTCTCTGCATCCCCCAGAACCGCATTATTTTCTCATACCTAGAACATCAAAACCACTGCCAATTCTTTTCCCTCCTGCCTCCAGAACGGTTTTCCCAGACTTCCCTTCCTCTCTGTTCTCACCACCCTGATATAAGTCTTCCCTTCCCCCTGCCTGGAGTCTTCTACTAACTTCCATACATGATTCCCCACCTCCACTCCCTCCCTCCACCCTACCAACAGCTGCCAGTCTCATCTGCCCTGCACACGGCCGTGCTCAGGCCAAGCCTGCCCTCCAACACCTGCAGGGGCTCTTTCTTGTGGAGCTCACCCTGCTTTGCTCGGCCTTCATACTGGGCTGAACCTGCCCATCCTGGTGCTATTCTGCCATTCCAACCCTATCCCATCTTCCTCCATGTGCTCTGAGCTTCAGTCAGGCTGGACCAGGCCTTGTGCCCTGAAGATGCCCTGCTCTTCTTGCTTCCAAGCCTAGGCTCACACAGTTCCTTGTGCTTGGAACATCCTTCTTTCTCTTCCTCTTGAGTCTCTACCCATTTTCTTTTTCACCTTGGATGATAACTTTATTTTGCATTTCATATACAGTTTCACATTCTCATAGGATCAGCAATGGTAACAGCAACCTATTCTCCAAAGTCTAAATACAAGCGAGCTGGTTGTAGGTAATAGGTAAAGCACTTCAGGACCAAGTAGTAATATGACACATACTCACAAAACCAAAATGAAATTGCACAATTTTTTTTCCTTCATTTTTTTTAAACTAATGTCTGACAAAAACACTTATCACCACCCCATAGAAAGTACTGATAAAAAGAGCACTTGTGGTTTGTACATATAACCTGGTTGCTGTCTTGGGGGTGAGGGCAGGGGGAGGGAGGGAGGGAGAAAAATTTGGAACTCTAAATCTTATGAAAATGAATGTTGAAAACTACCCTGACATGTAACTGGAAAAAATAAAATAAATGTTTGTTGCAAAAAAAAAAAATCCACTGAGATTCTCCATCAGGGAAATCCTTAAATAGGGGGTGGGGAGGGAGGGAGGAAGAGAATTTGGAACACAAAGTTTAAAACATTCATGTTAAAATTTGTTTTACAAAAACATTATCACCAAAGAATAGAATCTCCTTTCTTCCAGCTTCAAACTAAACACGAACTTACCTGACACGGCTAACCATTTCTCTTTATTAATTGCACACAAACACACACCCGAAATCTTTTGATGCATAAATATAGCCTTGTTACGCATGGTACAAAAATACTTGCACTTTTTGGTTGTTTGGAAGTTCAGAAAGCAGGACAGCAACTGACAAGGCAGGGAAGGGCACAACTGTCCTCTGGGGAGAGCCCATCAGAGGAGAAAGAGGAGGACCCTGAGGCAAAATGTAAGAGAAAACCCAGTGCATCATGGACAGGTGTTTCCTTCATTTTGCCCATCCTGGGGGAAGTGGAAGAAGACTGGGACAAGTAACCATTTCTCAGTTTAAAAGCCAAGTCTTCTCTTCAAGGAAGCTAAAGATAATGGGGGAGGGGGGCATGGGGTGTGTAAAGATGGACCAGTAAGTGGGCCCAAACCTGTTGCTATGGTGACACTAACGCTAGAACAAACTGTACAATCGCACATACACAAGTTTAAATGTCTTAATTCATGCCAGAAAACATGCAAAATTAAATGTCTTGTTTCCTTGAAGCAGAGCTGCAGAAAAACGATTTGGGGGTTGGTAAACTCTGACCTTAAGGTTTGTGGATTCTCGTGGATTACCATTCCATGCATTTTTGGCTGCTTCTGCCCCCAGCGCAGCTGTCAGAAGTCACAAAACCTACGGGCTGCTTAGATGTGAGCTTGATCAGTGTCCCTTCATACCCCTTCCACGGCCGGAGGAGAAGATGTCCACAGGGAGACCGCTGACAAAGTGTCCCGACCTCCTCTTCCGAGCTGCCGCCGATGCCGGTGCCGGTGCCGGTGCCGGTGCCGGTGCGGTGCAGTGCTCGCGGTCCGGCTTCAGGTTGCTGATGGTGTGGGACGGGGCTGAGGAGGAGGGAGGGAGAGAGGCAAGAGGAGGGGGCGAGGAGCGGCGCCCGCCGGGGACCGGAGTGGAGTGGGGAGAGGGGGGTGGGGGCGACTGGCGGGGCAGTGAGCGGGCAGCCGCTGTCTTGGTCTGGGGTCACCTCAAGTTTGAGGGGTTGCGGGCAGCTAGAGAAAAAGAAGTGCTAGAGGGAGGCGGGGGCCTGGGCTCTGAACCCATTCTTTAAAGTCCAATTCAAATATTTCCTCCTCCAGGGATCCTTCCTTGATTGCTGTGTCACTAACATCTTCTCCACTAATCTTCACATATCATTTTATTTTGCCACTTTCTCATGCCCTTCTCACGTTATTCTGTATGAGATTTATGCCTCTTGATGCTTTATCTTCTGCCTTCCTCTTCTTGTATCAAGAAAGGACAGAAGATTCTCTACCTGGTCCCCTGTGTGAGCTTCCACTCACAATCCCCAGGACAGGCGGGTAGGGTCCCTGTGGCTTTCTGTCCTCCTCCTCAAACTTTACACGATGAAATAATCTCTGTTGTCAAAAAAAAACAAAATCAGTTGTTTTATAAGGGTTAGCGATATCTTGATAAAGTCATTATAACATGTTTGTAAATGAAGAAATAAAAGCAATTTAAAATAATACAGATTTAAACGAAATTATTTTCAAGATGATAGAACATTTTAAAAGTAAATATAACTTATTTTCCAAAGGGTAAGGAAATGGATTTGGGATTTTATTGGTCTAGGAAATTCTGGAGGAGGAAATTTCATTAACAATGCTGGTCTCCACATGGGGCTTCTGGGACAAGCCACTGAGGATCTCTCCTTTCATTAGGGGACCTGCTTGTGGTGGGAGAACTTCAAGTGTTCTCCTGTCAGAAGCATGAATAGTCAGGTGAAGGTGGCTTTCTCTCTCTCTCTTTGCTAACCCCTAATATACTTTAATAAGTACTTAAAAGCCTAAATTGTTGACGAATTTATCAGTAAACTTAGCTAGTTCTACTCCCCCCACCCCCCTCCCCCCACCACACACTGGGTAGGCAGATAAGGTGATCACACATTAGATTTTAAACATCACCGGTGGCTGGGTAGCAGCCAAGGGAGTAAGGGAGAGCAGACTAGGACATCCAGGGAAGGACTGGGGGTGGGACCTGAGACCAGGCCCACATTCAGGCATTGAAGGGAACAGCTCTGGGAATAGGCTGCCTGGCAAGGGCAGCCCCAGCAATGCCCATCCCTCCACCTAGACCTGGAAAGTGACCCAGAAACCACTTCCTGGCTAGGAGAGTGTGGAGATTAGTCCAAGGTGAGAACATGGTTAAGAGGCTTCTCCCAAGAGTCCATCCTCCTGACTCCCAGTGGACAATCCTCTTTGACACAGCCGGCAAAGGTCACCCCGGCAAAGGTCCCTCAGCCCAGGGCCAGACTATATGTTCAGATCCAAGGGAGGTGCCCTAGTCCAGCAAACCAGGGGATCCTCAGATCCCTCTCACTGCCATAATCAAAGCATCTGGTGAGTAGTGGAAGGACTAAAGGCCTAAGGACAGGCCCCTCCTCTTACCTCTGGTCCCCAATAGATTTCTTTTCCAGAAGAAATAAATCACCAGGGAGGAAACAGTGAAGAGCAAGCAGACAGCAACAATGACTATAAGTGTCTTCTTATATGTGGGGAAATTGTCTGAAAATAGATCCCCAAAGTCCATTATCAGAGAAGAAAACACCCTGGTCCCAGATCCCTGTGGCCCAGGTTGGGGTGGGAGTACAGAGGACATCAGGATTTAGGAAACACTGGCTATGGATCATGGCCTTGTGCACAGATGATGCAGTCTTCCTCCCCCTCCACCAGCCTCCAAACATCCCCCCAAAGCGAGCTTCCCCAGGACTTCAAAGAATAGAACATAAGAATTAGCAGAGAGCTTAGAGAGAATCTAGTCTGACTGCCTCAGTTTAGAGAGAGGAAAAGAGAAGAGAGAGGCCCTGCATCCTTCAGCTTGTAAGTCACAGAGCCAGGCCTGAAGCCTGGATCCTCTGACCCCCAATTCAGGCCTCTTCCCACTGCCTCATAGCTGAGTCCTTATGGATTCAGAGACTTTCAGAGGATGATGGGACCTTTGATCACATCTAGTCCAACCCCATCATTAGACAGAGGGCCAGAGAGCAGAGAGGAAACTTCTAAGAGGTTCCACTGAGGAAATGACAGAGACAGGACCAGACCCAGGTCTCCTGATCCCAGAGGATGCTCCTCCCTTCTGAAGTCCATCCTGGATCTGGTTCTTACATGCCATTGACAAACTCTCTCTGGCTTAAGCAGCCTGGACTGCAGCAGCCCTGGGGTCAGCCCTCCCCTAAACTGTCACATTGCTCCATTGTCCCCTCTGGGCCTTGGTTTGACTGCTTGTAAAAGGAGGGCCTTGGGGGCAGCAGGATGATAGAGCAGAGGAGAAACAGCCCCAGACTCAGACAATCAGAAGATCTGTTTCCAATGTGACTCTGTCACTGGGTGGCTATTTGAACTTTAGTCACTGGACTTCAGTCTTTTCCTCTGTAAATAGAGGAGGGGGCCTGGATCAGCTCTGGGGTCCCTTCTAGAGAAGGTATTGTTCAATGCCCAAAGAGAAGCCTCCATCAGCACCTATGCCCTCTGTCAGTAACCTTCCCTTCTCCCAACCTCCCAGGAGCCCAGTGCTTCAATTTCCTCCTGAGTCACATGGGCAACAGAGTAGAGGGAGGGGCCATGACAATGGGCAGTTAAAATGGGCCAGATTAGGGTGGACTCTACACAAAAGGGAGCCATGGAAGTTTCTTGAGCAGTGGAAGTGACACAATCACAGCTGTTTTAGGGACCTGAATCTGGCAGCCTATGCAAGATGGATGGGTGAAAAGAGAAAGTGGATACCCTCCTTTGAAACAAAAGGAAAAGATGGACTTGGAGTCAGGAGAACTGGGGTCAAATCTCATCTCTGGGACTTCTCAGGGACTTAATGGACTAAATACATCTTTTTGCTGCTTTGGGCCTCAGTTTACCAAATGTAAGATGTGAATTAAATGATGTATGGGGTCTCTTTGAGCTGGAACTTGTATATTAAACATTGTAAAAAAAATAACTATATCTAATTTGGAAAAATTATAACTTTGGACTCATGAAAATTATGATTATATGAAAAATTATAGGTTTAGAAAAATTATAATTGGGCCATAAGTCCCATCTGGGTCGCCATTCAAATGTAAGAATATTTTAAATGACTAGGACTAATTTGGGGGGACTAAACTGTGGATGATTAATCTGGGGACTTTTGACTGACTGGCTATCTGACTGCTATTAATTTAACATGGGCAGTTTATAAAGTTCCACCACACTGCTCCACTCCCAAAATTGATAAGCAAAGGATTAAGAAGCCTCTTAACTAAATAATCAAAGCAGAGTTTATTTATGAGATACTATTTAAAATTAAGAAAACAGGGAAATAAAATGTACAACCTGACTGCATTGTGGCACTTCTCTTTCCACTGTGTCTCTTTCCCACCTGCTGAGCCTCAAACTTTTTTAATACAATAAGGGCCTTAGCTGCCTCTTGCCTTAGGGCACACAGGTCCTTTATTCTAATTCCCAGCCCCATTCACTTTGTAAATCCCCCTGCTTCTAACTTTTCTCTTCTTACTACCACCTCTGAACCCATGTTTCTCTCTCACCAACCTTCTGTCTGTCTGTCTGCTCCGTCAGTCTGCCCTTCCGCCTCTCTTTTCCGTTCCCGTTCCTATGTCTGCCGGCCTTGAAACTTCTAATCTCATCAACCACCCCATCTCTAGTCTTCTCCAACCTCTCTAATCTCGTCAGCCACCCCCCCCCCAGTCTTCTTCTTCACCTCCCTCCTGAGTCTAACCCCCAGGTCTATATATATCTTTCTTTTCTCCACTCAAATCTCGGGGCTTTTTGCACCCACACACCAAGTTAATCCGCCAGCCAGGGCTGTGGCTGTGGCTGGGGGGCTGCTCAAGTATCCCATGCCTCAACACAGGCTATCCGGGATCTTTCAGGTAGCTCCGCTCAGGTCGGAGGGAGCTGGGGGCTTTTTTCCCCCAGCTGTCTGACCTGGGGTCTTGTACAGCCCACGGGGCTTTTTGGCTCAGCTGAAGCAGAGGGGGAGGGGCAGGAGCACCTCCTACACAGAAGAGACCCTGAGGGCCTAAGGCTTTCTAATCTCAGCCTAAAGGTAGGGGCCCCAAATCAAAATAAATTTCCACAAACCCCAGATTCTACCTGTGCCCTTGGGGGCACAATGGATAAAGCACCAGCAGAAGACAGCTTTTAAGGGGGCTAATTATCCTCTGAGCTGGATCCCTGGCAGAGGGACATTCTCCTGAGGCTGGACAATGGCAAAGCCCAGGGCCAGAACTGGCCCCCAGTGTAGAAGTGCCCCCTCCCTGCCTCAGGGCTCTTCCTAGAATGTTGGAGAGCAGGATTTTTCTAAGAGGACAAGATGTCCCTGCTGAGAGTCTTCTATGGGCCTGCCCAGCCCTGTCCTAGGCCCTTCCTAGGCCCTTGGGCCAGGGAAGGAGCAGGGGTGAGAAGGGAAACAAAGCAGGCCCTGACCCTGAGGAGCTCATAGTCTAGGTCAGGATATAAGCTTAGAAGCAGAAGTGAACCAGATGATATTGTGGTGTCTGCTTGTGGGTACAGACAGACAGCCCTCCAGCTGCTTAGAGAGCCCATCCCTGACTTGCACCAGACAATACAGTGTCCTGGACCCAGCGGCCAGCTTGGGAACAACAGGCAGAAGAGGTAGGGAGGCCTATCCAACCTTCCTGCCCAGGAGAGCTGCCCCGCTGCCTCTGGAGGGGCCAAGGCCTTCTTGTCCTGAAAGTCTTCAGGCTGAGGCTGGAGGACCTTGTGTCCTGGATGTTGAGACATTTCAGGGATTTCCTTTCAGGTCCTGGTTGGACTTGGTGTCTCTGGGCTCCCTTCCAGCTCTCAGGTTCTGTGAGGGAGCTGAGTCCTGGTGAGACAGTCCAGTGTGAGCTCAGGGTGAGGCCCCTCCCTTCCTTCCTTCATCCTCAGAGCTCCTCTGCATCATCCCTCACTCTCTTCTCTTCCTCTGGCCTCCCTGATTCCTCTCTCTGGGCCTCTGATCCTGTCCCCTTTCCTCCCTCCCTCCCCTAGGACCCTGTTCCATAATCACCCCTCTCTCTCACACATCTTCAGTGTCCCCTTCTATGTCCCCTTCTCCAGTGGCTCCTTCCCATTGGCCTAAAAATATGTTCAAGACTCCCCAGCTCAGGGGGCAGCTAGGTGGCACAGTGGATAAAGCACTGGCCATGGATTCAGGAGGACCTGAGTTCAAATCCAACCTCAGACACTTGAGGTTGTGTGACACTAAGACCCCAGGGTCACTTAACTCCAATTGCCTTAAAAAAAAAATCAGTCCCTCTCTCTGATTCACCATTTAAAATCTGAGGCATCATGTTCATCCATTCCACTCTGTTTGAGTAATCTCTGATGCCTGCTGTGTCCCTCACCTGAACTATCAAAGACTCTGGTGATTCTTCCTCATCCTGCCTCCAGACCAGCTTTGCCAGCCTTCCCTTCCTCTCCCTTCTCCCTGGCACAAATCCTCCTCTCCCCCTGCCTGGAGTCTCCCCTTAGCCTCCCCCTGCCATCATTGGCCAGGCTCTTCTGCCCTGCCCACAGCTCTGCTCAAGCCATTCCTGCCCTCCACCACATGCAGGGGCTCTTTGCTGTGGAGCTCACCTCTCTTCCCTTGGCCTTCACACTGGGGTCACCTCCTCACTCTGCTGCCAGCCTGCCATCCCACCTCCCTCCATATGCTTGTGCTTCAGCCAGACTGAACCACACATTGTGCCCTCAAGATGACCTGCTCTTCTAGCCTCCAGGCCTTTGCCAACACAGTTCCCAGTGCTGGGCATGCCCTTCCTCCCTCTCTCCCTGCTGAGCCCCCACCAAGCTGTTCAAGGCCAATTAAAATGCCAGCACTTCTAGGAAGTCTTCCCAGATTCCCGTGGCACTAACACCTTCCCCAGCAGGCTCCACACATCATTTCATTTTGTACCCTTCTCATGCCCTGATCTTGTATTAATGAGGATTCTGCTTAGGTCTTACTATCTTAGTCCTTTCCTAAACTGAATAACATAAAGACAGAGACCTGTCTTATGTAAATTTTCCATCTACATCAAGGTCTACAGACAGTAGGTGCTTAATAAATGCTTTTGGACTTAAACTAAATTATACCCCCATGATTTACCACTTTATTATACAGCTAGGTCCTGATTAATTTGCACAATGAATCCTTGAAATGGTCACATTATTTGAATGCCCACTGCATTTTTCCATTGGGTTACAATCAATTACCACATTTTATATAATTATAATTTCAAATCACATGAATTAGAATACATTCAGCTTGTTCTAGTTAAAACCTAGTTGTATATATCCAATACCTTAGGGTGTGTAACTTTGTCAGTGTGTAACCAGGTAGAATCAATTGTCTTTAGGAGTTAAGTTGGCACAATTGGCTTAGGTCACTTGCCTGTGCTCACACAACTAAGAGTCAGAGGCAGCATCTGGACCCAGGTCTTCCTGACTCCAAGTCCAGGACTCTAACCACTGGGACACACTGCTTTCCCCTCTCCTTCAGACTATCTTGGAGGATGTTAATCATCATTTCTCCCTGGCTAGACTAGAAACTCTTCAAGGGATGAGACCAGGTTTCCTTCCCTTCTCTCCTCCACAGCCTCACCTAGCCCAGAGCTGGGCACACAGAAGGAATCTAGTAAGTATTTGTGACTAGGCCAGGGTGGTGGAAGCTACACAGATGACAGTCAGAGAGCCCTCAGACATGCAGTAGCCTGGTCAGTGTATGTCTTGGGGTCCCAGATGAGGCCTGGCACATTGTAATTAGAGAAGAGAATTATCTGAATGTCAGAGGCCCAGCACATCAGGAAGTCCTCCAGGATTGTTCAGTGAGAAACTCCAGGCCAGAAGGATCAAAGGGAGGGAGAAGAATGGAAGCCCTGAGTCAAGGTTCACTTCTCAAAGTGAGTGGGTCCCTTCCCCAAAGCACAGGATTTCACACCTGCTATATCCAAGGGGTGTGTGGAGGAGAAGGGCATGGCCACAGTTGGAGTAGGAAGAGCTGAGTGTGAGTCTCAGCCTGGCCATTTCCAAGTTACATGATGTTGGTCAAAGCATCTTTCCTCTCTGTGCCCCATTTTCCTCATCTGTAGAATGAGGGGGGTTGACTCAGTGACCTTGCAGAAGGAAGCCAGAGACCAAGTGGGACTTACCTGTTACCTGCAGTTCAAAGCTGGCATCATTGGAATATCCAGGTGACTGGAACTGACAAATGTAGTGACCGGCATCAGAGAGCTGGACCTGATGGATTCTCAAGATCACCTTCCCCTCTGCCAGGTCATCTTTCAGCAGCTCGGTCCTCCCCTGGAACTCAGGGTCCTGTGTTTCCTCCACCTTGTCCTCATTAGGGTAACTGTGCACAAGGGTCTGGTTTCTGAACCATTTCACAGTCATGTTTCTAGCATCCATCTTAGGGGAGAGGTGACAGGGGAGCAGGACATCCTCCCCCTTCTTGGCCTGAAAGATCCCAACAGGGCCAATCACAGTGAATTCTCCTGTGGGGATTTTTAGGGACAGAGCAGAAGACAATCAGAGGACAATGTGGGACAAGGAGGGAGAGCAGGTATGGGTGGGGGGTGGGAGGCAGGGGATCCCAGGATCACAAAGCTCTGGGTTCTGTTCCAGGATCAGTTGCTGCTCTGCTGTGGACACAATTCTGGGCCCCCTTTCCAAACTGTTACTCATTTGTATATAAGACCTTCTCTCCCTTGACTGCCTTGTATATTCATGGAGGTAGGTCAGCTGTTTGGGGATGGGGGGTTGGAGGCAGGGGCAGGAAGGCTCCTGCTGCCATCAATGGCCTTTAGGGAAGCATCAGGTCTTCTCCACCCCTGCCATAAATAACTTACAAGAGAGGAGGGAGCTCAGGCTTCTGGGCTGGCGTTAGGCTGGCCCTTAAACCATGGCTGTGCAGCTGAGTATCTTAGAAGATGGGGGAGCCAGGGGAGAGCTCTGGTGGCAGAGCAGTGGAGCTCAGTGAGGAATAGGGGTATCTGGTCATCTGGATAGATGGATCGGCCTGTGTGGCATCTCTTCTAGATCTCAGCTGGCCAGCATGGGGATGCATCTGGACAACTCATTCTTTTTTTATGTTAATGTAGAAAAACAATTCAATCATCAGAACTTAATCAGATAGTCATGACAATAATAGGCTTCTGGTTGGACAAATCACCCAAAAGCTATAGAATAAAACAAATCGTAGAGGACTAATTCTGTTTGTATGGCTTTTTTTGGGAATTTAAAAATTTTATTTATTGGGGAAGTGGGGGGGCAATGAGGGTTAAGTGACTTGCCCAGGGACACACCGCTAGTAAGTGTTAAATGTCTGAGGCTGGATTTGTACACAGGTCCTCCTGAATCCAGGACTGGTGCTTTATCGACTGCACCACCTAGTTGCCCCTGGGAAATATTTTTAAAAGAAAGAAAAGAGGAAGAAATTAAATCATCCAAAATTAATTTTAAAGCAGGTCAGCTCCTGATTGCTCTGTCTTTAGATTACCTGGGAGATGCATCTGTCAGGTAAAAACATATACCTGCATTGTAACCTGGTGTTCTGAAGGTTAAAGTTTTTTTTTCCATAGGAAGGAAAGTAATAACATGAAAAGAGCTCAAGAAATAGACTAAAGTGCAAAACTGCATAAGAAGGTGAACAAAGATCTTTTGCAGGGACAACTGCATCTCATGTGGCTGTTTGTCCTCCACAGAAGAGAAGTAGAAGGGCAAAGTAAATAATCATTAGGAAAAAAATTAAATGAAACAAGAATTTTTTTCCCTTGAAAGACACCTAAGATAAAGTAGCAGAAGCCAGTTTATGATGAAATTTCAAGGTGGTATGAAAAGCTTCCAGGCTCTAGTCAGATCGTTCATTTTACTACAATTCCTTTTAGGGATGGATTTATGTTCTTACAGGGCCTGATGTTCCATATCATCCATGCATCATGGGCCAGCCCTGATGGTGATGCACCAAGAAAGATGGATCAAGTTCTCTTATGAAGATTTTTGTGAAAGAATAACTGATGCTGGAAATTCTGGACCTGAGAATGTTACTGCTTGAATGAGTCCATAGGTTAACCTGCTGGTAAATGGAGGCTTCAGTTTTGTTAATTTCTAACTTTTGTATGCATTTCAGTCATTCTTTCAAAGCTCAGGCCTGTAGCCACAGGTTTCTTTTTGTGATATCTTGCCAACTAGGGTTTACAATCCAGCTGGCCATCTGATGGAATTCCTGAATTAGCTACTATTCACTGGCTTATCCTTTTGGAATCATGGGAAAGCTGGCTCTCAGTGCTTCACACCTAAGCCATTTCTTTTTTTTTTTTCAGTGAGGCAATTGGGGTTAAGTGACTTGCCCAGGGTCCCACAGCTAGTAAGTGTTAAGTGTCTGAGGCTGGATTTGAACTCAGGTAGTCCTGACTCCAAGACCAGTACTCTATCCGCTGCGCCACCTAGCTGCCCCCCAAAACTTTATTTGTTTGGGTTTTTTTTGTTTTTGGGGGGGCAATGGGGGTTAAGTGACTTGCCTAGGGTCACACAGCTAGTGTCAAGTGTCTGAGGCTGGATTTGAACTCAGGTCCTCCTGAATCCAGGGCTGGTACTTTATCCACTGCGCTGCCCCGAACAAGAAGAGGAGAATTAGGAGACTTTTTTTTTTTTTGCAGGCAATGGGGGTTAAGTGACTTGCCCAGGGTCACACAGCTAGTAAGTGTCAAGTGTCTGAAAGCGGATTTGACCTCAGGTACTCTTGAATCCAGGGCTGGTACTTTAACCACTGCACCATCTAGCTGCCCCTCCTAAGCCATTTCTTTACAATAACTTCCATATTTGGAGGGAAAGGGAAGAACTTTGGTGAGTATCCACTGAAACAGTTTTCTTTGTGCTTTATGTCTGATTTCTTCTTATGCATCCACTGCCCCCCCAATATAAAAATGTCGATTAAAATCTTCAGAAACCTTGCCAACTTTAAAATATTTTAGCAATGGAATGCAGTTCAAACACTGCTATCTCCATCAGTTTGTATGGGGGGTAGAGGGAAAGTCTGCAGAGAAAAGACAATAATTATTCGTGCAAAGTCCTTCCAAAACCATATTTTTTTTTTTTTGCAGGGCAATAAGAGTTAAGTGACTTGTCCAGGTTTACACATCTAGTAAGTGTCAAGTGTCTAAAGCTGGATTTGAACTCAGGTCCTCCTGAATCCAGGACCGGTGCTTCATCCACTGCACCATCTAGCTGCCCCCCCAAAACCTTATTTTCAAGCATAAATTTCTTTCCATATTCTCCCAAGAGCTTTTGAATTTTCATTTTCCCCAATGAATCCATGATTATTATATATTTTTAAATTTTAATTTCCCTTTATGCACCTGCCCCTTCAGAACTGGTTAACTTGCAGCAGCCTCTTCTCCCTTATCTTCATGGGTTTAGCAAAGATACAGACACAAGATGCTGATTCCAAAGAAGATGAAGGGATTCAACATGGAATCAAAGGGGCCAGTGGGAAGATCTATAGGGCTGATCTGAGCAGTCCAGGAACAACAGGTCTGGCTTTTTATACACTCCATCCTCTCCTCAGTGAATGGGATTTGGGTGTCAGTCCAGGCCTGGGGCCCTTAGGGGAGGGAGAATAGTTATCATGCTAGTTTTCTGAGTCCAGGGCAGAGAGCAGGTCATCCCAACCTGTCAGTGGAAACTCAGGCCTGAAAGATCTCCCTGTGGGGAGAACTCGATGAGGCTGATACAGCTCAGAGGGACCTGGCCTTCCATTCAAAGGGGGCATCCAGCTTTCTTTGTTTTTGATCTTCCTTTTTCTTGAGAAAGTGGGGTGAGAAAGGCCCTGAAAGGCTAATGGTAAACATGCATATTTTGTCATTGTTGTAAAATGCTCCTTGCTTTATTGAAGGTGCATAATGTAATTGTGCATGTGATGATTGTGGTTTTCATTGGAATCTGGGGGATTATGTCCGATCCTGCACCACTGACTGCTCTGAGATTCCCTCCTGTAGGCACTAGGAAATAGCTGAAAGGCAGTCACTCATGGCTGCCCAGAGACCCCGGAGGACTGTTCTGAACTAGGCACAGGAACTGGGTTCAAAATACACCCCTGCCTATTTGTTAAAGAGGCAAATGGTTGAAATCAAGGTGGGAGAATAAGGGGGCTTTGCTTTGGCCTTATGAGCTGACCTACCTTGGAGGGACCCATGTGGGAGATGCAGAGGCCTGTTCTGGGAGAAGCCAGGTTGGAGACCTTCCACCTGAACCAGACACAAGTCATGGAGACCTTGGAGGGAAGAATCAAGGCCAAATGTTGCTTCCAGCCCAAAAGGGAAGCCCTGACAGATGAGGGTGTCTGGGACCTGAATCCAAGGGGTACACTGGACTTGGAACTTGGTGAGACTCTACTACATGGCAACTGGACTAAGCTGGGAACCTGAACCTGCTCCATCCCCCAACTCTCCAGAGACTGAGGTGGCCTGGGTGGGGAGGACAATGTCCTCAGGTGTCAGGGAAAGTGTCGTTTGTACATTTGTTCTCATGACACTAGAAATAAATATTCCTGTGTAAAAGCTAATCTATTAAGTGGTGACATAGAATAAAGGTACAAAAGATCCCCTAAAATTGGAGGAAAATCATTGGAAGGGAATTGAGCCAATGACAGAGAGGTTGGACACTTCCAACCCTATTAAAAACCAGAGGACCCTGAGGGGCTGAAAGATAACACACCTGGCCCTCAGTCAGTGGGGACCAGGGTAGTCCCTGTTACAGAAATAAATACTAACCCACAAGGTGGTTGTGAGACTCCAGTGAGACAATGTATGGACAGCACTTTACACACTCTCAAGATCTATGCCAGTGTCTGAAGGCCCCTTCCAGCTCTAGAGAGAACCCATGACCCAGGTGGGACCTACTTGCTACCTGAAGGTCAAAGCTGGCTTCACTGTAAAAGTTGCCTGCCTAGAAATAACATGTGTACTGGCTGGTGTCAGAGAGCTGGACTTGGCAGATTTTCATAGTCACCTTCCCCTCAACCATGTCCTCTCTCAGCATCTTTGTCCTCCCTTGGAATGCAGGGGCCTGGGCTTCCTCCACCTCTTGCCCCCTACGGTACAAGTGCATGACCAATGGGCCTCTGAGCCACTTCACAGTCATTCCCCGAGCATCCATCTTAGGGGAGAGGTGACAGGGGAGCAGGATGACTTCTCCCACCCAGGCCAGGATGGGCTGGACCAGAGGGCCAGATACTGTGAATGTTCCTGTGTGGAGAACCAGGCACAAAACAGAAGAGACTCAGAGAACACTGGGGTGGTGGAGTTAATATGGCCTTCAGAGCAGGGGTCAGGGCAGCTCAGGACCATGAAGCTATGGGTGTGTTCCTGCTCAGGTACTGCTCTGCTTTGAGCCCCCTTTGGGGAAATCACCTTGCACACTGTGATACATTTGGGATATGGAGACTAGACATTCCCCCTCTTTACTACCCGGAGTATTTGGGGGTGGGGGGGGCAGAGCTGCTGCTGCTGGGAGGCTGAAATTTGGGGGTGGAGGCAGGGAGGCAGCAGCTCCTGTCAGTGGCCCCATGGAGGGCACCAGCCTCTGCCTGACCCCTGAGGCTGCTCAGAGATCACTTTCTAAAGCAGAGGAAGGCCAGGCTTCTGGGCTGGGGTTGGACGTGCCCTTATTCTGTGACTGTGCAACTATAGAAGGAGGCTGGGCCAGAGAGCTGTGGGAGGCCTGTATGGGACAGAGCAGTGCAGCTCAGTGGGGAGGAGGAAGAGTGTGATTATGGGAGCTTACCAGGTATTACTGTAGTGGTGGCATCCTGGGTGACTGTGCCGGGAAGGAAAGGATTGGAGTTCAAATATTAGCTCTACTATTGACTACCTGTGTGACCTTGGATAAGTCATTGGATGTCTCTGGACCTCTGTTTCTTCAGTGAAATAAGAGGATTGAACTCAATGATATATGGAGACTTTTCCAGTTCTGAAACTCTAATTCTGTCTTTGTATTCTCTTGAATTGTATGTGTCACTGGTGAGAACCTTCCTTGTACCTCTTTCATAGAGAGTGCACAAAAACCTGGAATTTTCACCCCTCTGTTAGAAGGGGACAAACAGCTGTGCTCTTGGTGACTCATTCTACACTTTCCTATTTTCTTGGATGGGTCTGGGTCAGACTGGGTAAGATCCCCTCTGACCCTATAATTCTAGGATGCTACATTGCAGAGATTGGTGAAGGTGCCTAGTAGTGGGACAATGAACCTGAGATCAGAGATCCTTCCTTATCTAAACTTTGTACCTCCACTAGTATTCAAACACAGGGCTCTGTGTGCAACAAGGACTAAACAAGTGTTTCTTGTATTGATGGTTTAATTGAATTGAAATATCAGTGGGTAGTGATATGTGGAGGCCACAATGGCAGAGACCAGAGCAAACTTACCAAAGCTCAGAATGCCAGGGATGAGGAATATGAGGTATAAAGGTTGAGTGGGGCCATTGTAGGCAGCTGGCCAGGGATTCCACTTTGTGGTCCACATCATGGCTGGTGGGAATACGCCCAGGGAGATGCTAAAAATAAATAAAGGATATTTTCAGTGAAGAGAAGGATAACAGAGCCTGAAAACAGTTCCCACTGATGCCTTAGATCTAGGAATCAGGAATGTTGTCTCAAATTCTGGGCAACCACACCTTAAAGGGCATAGAAACTCTGGTCCAGCTTGCATCTATCCCACCTTATCTCCCCGTCCTCATACAGGTCCCACAAGTCAGGTTGATTCCCACACCCCATATTCTTTTCTTTTTAATTTATGGAATAAAACAAGCATTTCCATAACACAGTAAAACAAAAAAAAAAGATTATTGCACATGAAATTTCAAATTTACTATGTAGCCCCTTTTACTTTCACAGTGATGGTGGCAGACTGGCAGAAAAGGAGACGGAGTGTGAAGGAGAGATGCCACCTGTTTTATATGTTTGAGGCTGGTTTTCCTTTAAGGGGGCAGCAATACCATCATTAGCATGTGGATGGGGGAGTAGCAGGGACTAGGACTTGAATTATTGAGTTGGCTTCCTTCCTCTTGTCTCCTTAGCATTAAAGACCTAGCCTAGAGGGAAAAAGAATTCCAGGGGTTTTAGCAGGAGGCCTATTGCTCTGGGGTACATCCAAAGTTAGACATGGATGATTATCCCCCAAAGGAGACTGAGAAGGAGCCTTCAGAGAGGTAGGAGGAAAACCTGGACAGGATAGGTGGGGATAACTAGAGGGAGTTTCCAGGTGAAAAAAGTGGTCAATGGTGCCAAATGTTGCTATGGGGTGCAGAAGGATGAAGACTAAGAAGAGGCCATGAGGTGTAGCAACAAAGAAATCATGGCTAACAGTGGAGAGTGTTCAGTTAAGGGATGAGGTTGGTAGTCAGATTACAAGGGGTTAAGAAATGAGACAAGAGGGGCAGCTAGGTGGTGAAGTGGATAAAGCACTGGTCCTGGATTCAGGAGAACCTGAGTTCAAATCCAGCCTCAGACACTTGAGACTTACTAGCTGTGTGATCCTGGGCAAGTCACTTAACTACCACTGCCTCATCAAAAAAAAAAAAAAAAGAAGTGAGACAAGAAGTGGAGACAGTTATAAACTCACTGTTCTCTAGGCAGCTGTTCTGCAAGTGCCATTGCTTCAGTGTACCCTGTCCTTCAGGACACTTGGTAGCTGCCCCAGGAAGTTTGTGCTCAGTAAGAGGCTTGCTGCCTCTCCCTTTATATCATGGGGACAGAATGACTTGCACAAGAGGAGTGGTCATGGATGGATGGCGATCTTCATCATGGATTTCATCACATTATCCTTTCCCCAAAACCTGCTGCTCTTCCAAACTTGACCATTTTATTAAGGGCACCATCCTCCTTTCAGTTATTCAGACTTAAAATCTCTCCTCACTCTCCACCCTTCACATTTATGATCATTTGCAAAGTCTTATCACTTTCTAGCTCCACATGTCTCACATTTGTCCCCTTCCCTCCCCTCCTCAGCCATCACCCTCATTCAGGCCTTCTACAGTAGTCTCCTCCATGGCACATCTGCCTCTAATCTGTAATCCCTCCTCCACACTCCCACCACAATGATGTTCCTAGAGCAGAGGTCTGACCATGGCACTACCCTATTGAATATCTTCCTCGGGTCTCTACTGGCTCAAGAATAAAATATTTTCTTTTTTTATTCTATTAAATATCTAGTTCTGTGTAATCTTACAATTTGCACAATTACTAGTGCTTGTACAGTCGTGCTTGTATACAGTTTGCAAAAATGTAAACATGCACATTGGAGGACATGCTTCATATTTTTGACTGATGAGGAATATGACACAATTGTTTGGGGACCAAGAGAGGTGGACTAACTGAGTAGGCACAGAGCATATAGAAGGTAGAAGTTAGCCAGGACTGGGTTTGGTTAGAAAGAGATTAATATTGTCTACTTACTTTGTCCCAGCCCTTTCCTCTCCTTAGTATCAACACAGGAAAAAAATCCTTCACTCAGAGACTGAGAAAGTAAAACCTTCTAAATAGCTACTGCCTTTAACTTCTGTAGCGTCTTCTCCCTCCTGGGAAGGGGAGGTTCACAGGCGCTCCCCAATATCTTGATATAGAAGCACCTTTAAAGACCCTGGGTTTAAAGTGTATTGGGAAAAGGAGACACATACATGCCCTCTCTCCCCTCCCCCAATGACAAAGACTTCCATTTCTAGGCTGTTCCCAGAGCAGTAACTATTTGAAATTCCTGGTCTGTCCCCGGAAAATCCTGAACTCCTTACCTAAAATTGCTGGTCCTAGACACTTCCTCCAAGACTCCCTGAATCCATATATTTCCTGACTTCGCAGATCCAAACCTGAGAAGTGCAAGGAATGAGAGGCTGGTCAGCCTGGCAGTTTTTGTTTTTTATTCTAGAGAGCCACAAAATTCAGGAAGAAGTCCAGCCAGCTGGTGCAGAGGCTAGAAATAGGGTATCTGACAAATACAGAGAATGATAAGTATACACATACACATTTGTAAGGGAAACCGCTGTAGAGGGGGGAAGAGATTGGATGAACATGAAATTGTAGGAGGAGACGGAGAAGGAGGAGGGAGAGCAGGAGATGGAGGAGGAGATAAAGGAGGAAACGGAGGAGGAGACAGGAGGAGGGGGAGGGGGCAGCTAAGGAGGAGGAGGAGCTGGAGATGAAGGAGGAGGAGGAGGAGGAGGAGGGGGAGGGGGAGGAAGAGAAAGGTTGTAGAAGTGTAAGAAAAGAGAAATGAATGATTCGGGATAGAAAGAGATATAGTGACCCAATATTTTGTTCTTTTAAACCCAGAGGAAGTGAGATTATCCCTTGGCTGCACACTCTTTTCCTATTATATAAGTAACTGGAAAACCAGAAAACTGAGTGCAAGGACCCAAGGCAGGAAGTCAAACCCAATTAGAAGGATTTCATTGGAAGCTAAGGAGGCAGCACGGTCAGATGAAAAGTTAACCAGGCATGCTGCTCTGCTTGTCTCACAGCTCTGATGTGAAGACCAGGGGTCAGTGACCCAAAGAAAGAGCTGTAAGCAGGCCACTATAGGACAACATAGACAGGCAGAGGGTCATGGCCAAGGATAAAAGAAACTGCCCCAGTAAGAAGGGGAGGGACACACATTGGTGAAAGGACAAGCTCCAAACTTGGGTCAAAGGTAGCAAGTTATACACTCATATACTCTAAAAATGGGCTTGGTGTGGAACAGGTGATGGGTGCCAGATGTGGCAGGGGGCATGCCTAATCAGACCCAGATGTGGAGAAGCTCTTGGGGTCACTGGAGAGAGGTTCAAGTAGGAGAAGTTCCTTTTTTTCTTTTTGCTGGGCAATGAAGGTTAGGTGACTTGCCCAGGGTCACATAGCTAGTAAGTGTCAAGTGTCTGAGGCCAGATTTGAACTCAGGTCCTCCTGACTCCAGGGCTGGTGCTTTTTCCACTGTGCCATTTGGCTGTCCCAAGAAGTTCCTTTACTGGGACCAGACATCAGGCCAGTAGGTGGGCTGCCTAAGGCAGCAGAAGAGGAGAAGAGGTAACTGCAGCCAGCCAGGAGTTTTACCCAATTAGGAGATCAGAACAGGGTAAAGTACAAAACTGTCTGTCTTTGGCTGTATACTTTATGGGCATTAGCATCCCTTGGCCTAAAGGATTTTTTTATTGCGATCCTATCCTTGTAAATATAATATCAAACAATATAGGACAGGGAGGTGGTACAGTGCCTGGAGTCAGGAAGATCTGAGTTCCAATCCAACCTCAGACACTTACTAGCTGTGTGGCCCTGGACAAGTCACTAAACATGGCTTGCCTCAGTTTCATCATCTGTAAAATGGGCTGGAGAAGGAAATAGCAAACCACTCCAGTACCTTTGCCCAGAAAACCCCAAAAGGGGTTGGTCACATAGCGTTGGATAGGACTGAAAATGGCTAAAAAACAGCAAAATAAAAACAATATATAATTATTATGAGTGCCTGAATATACACTAGATATTATAAGAGAATCCTAAGCCCTTGTAAACTCTAAGGATCCTTATCCCAACTCTCATTCTCACAGATGAGTCTTGGGTCCCAGAGCAAGATTTTATCTTCCCTTAGAGTTCAGAGGTGACTCTCTAAGGCTACTGGTTCAGTCCTCACCAGTTGCTTTCCCAAAAATGATCAGTTGAGAAACATTTTAGTCACCTAGCCTAAGTATCTTTTAGAAAGGTATATTTAGTAAGGGTTACATTAAGAATAGTGGGTACAGGGGGCAGCTAGGTGGCGCAGTGGATAGAGCACTGGCCCTGGAGTCAGGAGTACCTGAGTTCAAATCCGGCCTCAGACACTTAACACTTACTAGCTATGTGACCCTGGGCAAGTCACTTAACCCCAATTGCCTCACTAAAAAAAAAAAAAAAAAAAGATTAGTGGGTACAGGGGCGGCTAGGTGGCGCAGTGGATAAGCACCAGCCCTGATTCAGGAGTACCTGAGTTCAAATCCGGCCTCAGACACTTGACACTTACTAGCTGTGTGACCCTGGGCAAGTCACTTAACCCCCATTGCCCCACAAAAAAAAATTAAAATTAAAAAAAAAGAATAGTGGGTACAGGGGGTGGCTAGGTGGCACAGTGGATAAAGCACCAACCAGCCCTGGATTCAGGAGTACCTGAGTTCAAATCTGGCCTCAGACATTTGACACTTACTAGCTGTGTGACCCTGGGCAAGTCACTTAACCCCCATTGCCCTGAAAAAAAAAAAAGAATAGTGGGTACAAGGGAAGTAGAATTATGATAGCAGAATAGCAGGAAGAAGTATAGTGAGCTCTCTCCCCATCTATCACTGCCAACAAGACTCCTCCAAAGAGATCTGCAAAATGCACCAGATCAAATTCTAATGGGAAAAAAATCTAAGAAATAGTCACAGTGAGTCATTTCTCCAACCCAGATCAGCCTAGGGAGACAGAGAAAAAGTTCTGTGGATACTGGGGATAGGGTCTGGCCAGGAGCCCACCACACACAAGGCACTGTAGTGCTGGCAAAGACTGTGTCTCAGGGTAAAAGGAGATCCTAGACCAGAATGAGGCAGCCCCAGCCCCATGCCTGGAAACCTTGGCAGGAACAGATGCCAAATGGGCTCTTTGTTGCCCACTCCTCAGCAGGCACCAAGGATATCAATGGCCTGTACCAAGTGGAAGCATCCATCCTCATCATGGGCAATTGCAGTGGGAATGCATTCTGTTTCCTTCAGAACCCTCACCTGGATCAGGAGAAAGCTGCTGCAGCTGGGAAGTAAGTAGCTATGAGAACCCCTGCAGGATACTCTACTAGACTAGAGCCCCAGAGTTGTAAAGGCCCTTAGAAAAGGGGAGGTCAGTGTCTAGAGGGAACTAACAACAATGATAAAGCTCTACCAAAGCTTGGCAGTCTGTCGATAAACATTCATTAAGCACCTACTATGTGCCAAGCACCATAATCAGCACTGATGGGATCAAACTACACCCAGATAACGGACTTTGCCTTAAGGAACTTGAGTGAGGGTCATCTTCCCAGATGTCATCTGTAGGGTTCATTTTAATTTAGATCACCCTCAAGTCATGTCAACCAATGGAATTGAATGATACTAACCAATTTGCTTTGATCAATGTATAATGAATGACCTGCCTCTATCAACAGAGGATAGAACCTTTGGCCAAGCCAGGGTCACGCTTTTGGCTCTTGGCTTTTTTTCTCTCTGGACTCATGCTCTTGGCTTGGACCTCCCTCTTAGGACAGCATGGGTCTGACAGCCTGAGACCATGAGAAATTAGGGAGAAATATGGTCAGTTCATTACTGGTATATGTAATATTAATAAATACTGCCAAAACTGGTGCAATAGCAATTTAATTTATAAAGCACAGTAGTAGCTATAATTTTAAAACACATATACACATATACATATATATCCACTGTGATATCTAGCTCTCCTATATATTCATATTACATACATTTGTATATTACTGTACATATATATATATATAAATACTTTATATACATATATATGTAATATGAATATATAGGGGAGCAAGATATCACAGTAGATCTAACACTGGACTTGGAAGCAGGAAGACTCACCTTCCTGAGTTCAAATTTTGCCGCAGACACTTACTAGCTATGTGACGCTGGGCAAATCATTTAACCCTGTTTGCCTCAAGTTTCCTTTTCTGTCAAATGAGCTGGAGAAGGAAATGGCAAACCACTCCAGTATCTTTGCCAAGAAAACCCCAAAATGGTGTTATAAAGAGCTGAACATGACTAAAATGACTGAACAACAATAACTATGTATGTGTGACAGTAACAGTGACAGTAAATATGTGTGTGCATATGTATATGTATATAAAGTAAAGGGATTTCATATAGATGTGTCTGTATGTGTATATTTACCCATACATATATATTTGACAAACTGGAAACAATAGAGGAGTCCTGCTAGAATTAAGGCAGCCTGGGAAAGGTTACCTGTAGAAGGAGAGATTTTAGCTGACACTTGAAGGCAGCCAGGGAAGCCAGGAATGCTCAGCTCATTATGCCTCCAGGGGCCCCTTGTTATAATGCAGATATTTCTGGGTGGGCCTGCACAGTATCCCATCATACATCACTAGCCACTCTGTACCTTGGTCATTTTCCATACCTGTGATTCCACCAGTAGAGGGAGCTCACATTCCACACTGACACATATGGTCAACATCTGTAACTTTTGGTCTCAGCTGACTGGGCCATTGAGAGGCTGGGACTTATCCAAAGTCACATCCCTTTAGAATGTGTCAGACACAAGACTTGAACCCAGGTCTTCTTGACTCCAAGTCTGGCCCTCTATCCACTCTGCCACACTGCCTCTTGTCTTGCTTAGGATTACCTGAATCAATGTTTGTTGAATAGAATTGAATCATAATCGAATAACATGAAGTACTTAATCAGATCTTTGTGCCAAAACCATAACCAGGGTGCGATGCTCAGGGCTTTGGCCAAGGGCATGAGTTTTAAAGGATTCACTTGTAATTCTTGTTGTCCTTGTTGTTCTCAAAGAACACCAATACAACAACAACAACATAAGGGGGGGCCTGGTACAGGCTCCCTCTGGGGGAGCAGCTCTCTAGTCTTCCTCTCCAGTGACTCAGCAAAAAGAAGGGGGGGCAGAAGCAGTCTTGTCCTTTTAAGATCCAATCTCGGGGCAGCTAGGTGGCACAGTGGATAGAGCACAGGCCTTGGAGTCAGGAGTACCTGAGTTCAAATCTGGCCTCAGACACTTAACACTTACTAGTTGTGTGACCCTGGGCAAGTCACTTAACCCCAATTGCCTCACTAAAAAAAAAAAAAAATCCAATCTCTACACAGTCCAGAAGTGGAAAGGAAGGCCTGAGCCTAGTCCCTTTGGTGCCAATAGAGGTCAGCAGCCACAGGAGAACACATCTTGCTTCCCCAGGAGAAGGGGCAGCACTAGGCAGCCTGGAGACCAGGAGACACCCCACAGTTGGCCTTTAGAGAGGGGAGCACTTTACTTAATGGGGATGGGGGAGAAAGATGGTCCCTCAACCCCTGCTGCAGGGTGAGTCTTCCCTGGGATGGCTCTGCCTCCCCTGGCTCTAGGGGAGACTCTTTGATTTCCCTCACAGTTTACCCTCCCTGGCTTCCAAATCTTTCCAGGCTGAAAGTGCAGTGGGTCAGTGGAGGGGGCACTTGGGGGACCTGGAGAGAGGCAGATACTTCCCCAAGCCCAGACATCTTCAGCTATGCCTGAGCAGTCCTCAACATTGTCCCTAAGGGGAGTGGAGAGAGAGGAATTGGGGATTGAGGGGGGTAGGGAGGCAGCTCCTCGGCCTTCAGTTCCTGGTGGATGTGCTTCCCATCCCAGCTACCATTTCATTCCCTAGAAGATTAGACCTTAAACTTTCCCACAGAGCTGAGCCTTAGGAGTGGGTGTGGAAGATGAGCTTGGGCTCAGAGTGAGCCTGGAAGACTCAAAGGCCCCACTCCCTGCTGAGCTGTTTGTCCTGAGTTCTGAGCCCAGGAGGTGTTTGCTGGCAGAGCCGGAGAACCCTTGGGTGGGGGTGGAGGTGGGGGCAGGGAGGGTGAATTTCAGCCCCCTGGTGAAGGAGCAGTGGACTGGGAGACTGGAGACCTGGGTCCTTCCTAATGCCTCCTCTGACCCTGACTCAAGACTTGTTTCTTCCTCTGCAAAGTGAAGGTATTGGACAAGATGTCTCAGAGCTCCCTCCAGGGCTGACTCTCTGTGAGTCTCAGATTTGGGCTCCATTTGACTCTGCTTTAGGTCAGTCTCAGTGTGAGACTGAGGTGAATGAACCTGCCTGCTCTTGTGAGCTTGGGCAAAGCATTTTCCTCTCTTGAGCCCCACTCTTGTCTCTGCAGGGACTGGAGAAAGAGAGAGAGACAGAGACAGAGAGAGACAGAGCAGAGACAGAGAGAGAGCAAGCATTTCGTTAAAGAGTACTATGTGCCAGACACTGCAAAAATGAAGATGGTGGTTTGCAATTCCATATGGCAAAGGAGAAATAAAGAAAATTGTAGAATTCCTGGGTGGCAATGCAATTACTGTAGGTAGGGACCCACCTACTCAGTTTAGGCAGACAATTCATTAGCTAGAATATTATTTAATAGGATTTCTCTTAAAAGAAAAAAAACAAACCCTAGGGTTTAATAGCTCTGTGCGACAAATTCAGGCAGCCACAAGCTCAAGAGAAAGTCTTGGCTGACCTGACAGAAGGCTGCATAAGCAGCTAGGAAAATCTTACCCAGGGTCTAACAGGGCCTCATTTAATTGTTTATACCATATATGTATTGTCTACATGTGTTCTGACCAGAATTCTTGTTAATACTTCAATTTTATCCTTTAACTGATATTCAAACCTTAAACTGGTCAAAAGGAATGGGTGGTGAATTTATTTTCTTTCTTCTCAATTCTTTGTGAACACCATCCTGGGGGACATGGTTGGCGAGGAAGATGGCTGTAGCTAAGCTCTCTCTCTAGGTAATAGAAGGCTTCTGAACTCTACTTGGAGCCATTGTGCTCTCTGGGGGGGGGGGGGGCGGGGCGGGGTTCAGCTTGTGCTAAATGCAATCAATGCTCTCCTAACATTTAAATATGATTTTATAACTGCTTACTACGTAAATGGGTGCAATGGCATTAATTTATAAATAGTAATATCTTAGAAACCCCAGCCTAATTCCCCAATAATTTAGAACACAAACAGATAAGTCCCCAATATTTCAAAGGACACAGTTGGAGACTACAACTGGTGTTTCGAATCCTGAAATCTTCTTGATGTAGGGGGCAAAAAGGGGTTAATAGAAAAATCTAAGACCCAAGCTCTAATTCAGATATGAGCTCTAAGAGGGATTCAGATCACAGTTAATGGATAACTTACAAGTCAGGATGCTAGGTTCTCTTACAGTAATCAGAACCCATAACAGGAACAGAGGGAGCTAGGCCATGAAGGCCTAAGACTATAACAATGATACACTGACAGGCTATAGAAACTCAAACTAGGAATAAATGATAAATGAGGATGTTTTGAAACTAAGCATGGGAGCCAGAAAGAGACATGCACAGACAAGGCCAAATTTGTCCCCAGATTCACCTTATGACATGTAAACCCCCAAAACACACCTCCAAAGAAAAAGGTACCCACCTCGGGAGTTGGCTTAGGACCCCAGGAGCTCCAAATTTGGATAAGCCTTCCCCTGTACCTTCCAAAGGTGGAGATTATTATAATGAGAAAGATAGGCCCTCCCCTGTACCTCCCAAAGGTGGAGATTATTATAATGAGACTGATAATCAATTTATCTATACTATAAATATAACTGTCTTTTCTTTCACTATTCGAGAGATACCTTTCCACTATTCTGGTTTTCTCCCTGTGGTCACCCACAGTATTGCTATAAAACTTGGGAAACTGAGTCACTGAGTCTTGTAATTCTTTTGGGACGACTCACGATCAGTTTGACCCCAAATTCCATCCCACATCATTCTGATCCTGATTTTCAAGCAATCTAGGTAAGAAATTCCGTGTTTGAGTTGTGGTATATGAATGTAATGGAATTCTATTGTGCTGTAAGAAACGATGAGCAGGAGGAGTTCAGAGAAACCTGGAAGGACTTGCATGAACTGATGAGTGAGATGAGCAGAACCAAAAGAACATTGTACACAGGATCATCAACATTGTGTGTTGATCTACTGTGATGGACTAGATTCTTCCCACCAATGCAATGGTACAGAAGAGTCCCAGGGGACTCATGATGGAAGGACATCTCCAAATCCAGAAAAAAAAAAAAAGAACTGTAGTGTATGGATGCTGATTGAACCATACTATTTCTTTTGTTTTTGGTGCTGTTGTTTTTCTTTTTTGAGGTTTTTCCTTTTTGCTCTGATTCTTCTCTTATAACATGACTAATGCAGAAATAAGTTTGATATTATATATATATATGTAAACCTATATCAGATTACCTGCTGTCTAGTGGAGGGTGGGAGGGAGGGAGAACAATTTTTAATTGGAAATTTTATAAAAACAAATGTTGAAAACTAAAAAAAAAAAAAAAGAAAAATTCTGTGTTTGGGGGGCAGCTAGGTGGTGCAGTGGGTAAAGAGCCACTTAACCCTCATTGTCCCGCAAAAAAATAATAATAATAATCTGTGTTTGTATGTCTCACCTATTTTTGGCGATTGTTATGTGCCTGTCTCTTTAAATCTTCACATGCCTTTTTCTTCCTACTTCTGTTGAAGTACATGGGGCCTTTCCCTCTCTAACCTTTTAATCTAGTCTTAAAGGCTACATAGCGATATGGGGAAAAGTTGTTTTGTTTTGTTTTTTGTTTTTGAGAATATGTTAGGCTGTTACTTTAACAAACCAAGCCAAAATAACCTTACAGACTGAGTCGATAAGATCCCGTTAGGTAGGCGAGTTAGGTGGGTGGGTGGGGGTGTCTGTGGGTTTCCGCTTAGAAAGCGAAATTTTGAGTTACATATCATGGGGGCCAGGAACTCAGCTTCTGCCCCCCTCCTCCTCGCCCAATGAACCCTCAACTAAGCAACCTGCCTCCACTGCTTCTTCTACACCCTCTTCTGCTTCTCTATCTCCCCCCTCCCCTTCTCAGTTACCTGGTGCTGTGACTTCCCCTTCCCCAAACCCCCTCCTGCTCCTCCCTTGGCTATGCCTCTAGATCCTCCCACCATGGGGGAGTCCACCCCTCCACCCTTCCTACCCCTCCCCCTGTACTTCCCCCTTCTCCTCGGGTTCCCAAGCTTGCCCCTGCGGCTCCGCCTACCTGCCAGTCCTGCGGCTCAGCTCGGCTAGGCTTGGGCTCCGCCTGCCTGCTGGTCCTGCAGCTGGGCGGGCTTCGCCTGCCTGCCGGTCATGCGCGGCTCTGTTCGGCTCCGCCTGCTTGCGGACCTCTATCACAAATTGTAATATGAATGATCAATGATGCCCAAGTTTTCCACATTTCTACTCAAGAAATCAATTTCTCCTTGTTCATCAGAATCAGGTCCAAAATATCTATGTTCATTCACTTTGTCATTTCCTCTACCTTTTCTAGGATGAAATGACTATAAGTCAAGCAAAACATTAAAAAAAAAGTCTTGTTTTTACAGCACCTTCATTTTTGAATCTATTTCCCCCCATTTTCTTGCTATCAAGCCATCCACTGCAACAAATATTAAAGAAAAAAAGCAGTTGCGTAAAACTAATTGATGAATCTGACACATGCAAACCCATCAACTGCATCTGACAGTGTGTACTATTTCTCACCCATAGTTCTCTACTACTTAATTAAAGAGAGAAAGCTGCGTTTTTCTCAATTCTTTTCTGAAAACTAAATTATTACTTTGGGATTAGCACAAAGAATTGTGGGGTTTTTTGTTTGTTTTTGCTTTTATTTTATTTAATCAAAGTTAAGACTGGTGGATAGAACACAATTACCTCAGATCATTCTTCATATTTGTGCACAGACAGACTGATGAACTTAATTCCAGGGAAATCTGCAATGAAGTACATATAGCCTTACCTCCCCTTACTCCAAAATAATTTTTTAAAATCACACACATATATAATCTCATTGGCACACTCTCATTACAAATGATTCATACATAAATAGGTAGTGGGTACAAGGAAGCTAATATGCTACTGTATGTATAACCTTTGTTAATGAAAGAAACTTCAATGGAAATAAATGTTCAGTCATTTTCTTTTTTCCCTTCTTTCACCCTATTCTTCCTGACCAGTGTTTTGCTTGTGACCACTGCCTCCCTCAATCTGCCCTCCCTTTTATCAGCTGCCCTTCCTTTTCTTTCCCCTTTATTCCCCTGTTTCTGCCTTCCCTTCTACCAATGCCACCCTTTCCCCATTCCCCTTTTGCTGCATTAAAGAGTAAGCTAAGTTTCTTTATACAAATGGGAGTGTATGTTATTCCCTCCCTGAACAAAATCTGATGAGAGTAAGGTTGAACCAATGCTTACCCCTCCCTTCTTTTCCTCTATTGTCATGGGGTTTTTTTTGTGCTTCTTCATATGATGTAATTAACGTCATTCCACCTCCCCCTTCCTCTCCTCCCCCTAGTCTCCTTTTAATCTGCCCCTTAAGTTTCTTTATATCATCACATCAAAGTCAATTTAATAACAGTACCTTAATAGAGATACAGATCCCAAGAGCTAAAAGTATTAACCTCCCTCATAGGGATGTAAGCAGTTTAATCTCATTGAACAACCTCCCCCCCACCCCCCACCCCCAGTTTGCCTCTTTCCACTTCTCTAGAGATTAGGTGGAGATTATTATAATGAGACTGATAATCAATTTATCCATACTATAAATATAACTGTCTTTCCTTTCACTATTTAAGAGATACCTTTCCACTATTCTGGTTCTCTCCCTGGGATCACTCATAGCATTGCAATAAAACTTGAGAAACAGTCACTGAGTCTTGTAATTCTTTTGGGAGGACTCACGATCAATTTGACCCCTAATTCCATCCCACATCGCACCTATGATCTATTTACGTATGAATCATTTGTAATGAGACAGTGTATGTCAAAGAGATTATAAATTTGTGTGGTTTTAAAAAAATCTTTTTGAGTGAGGGGAGGAAAGGCTGTATACACCTCTTTGTTGACTGAAGGTTTCCATGGGATTAAGTTCATCAGGCTCTATGTATACAAATATGAAGAATGATCTGAAGTAATTGGGCTGTAATTATGTTTATCTACCAGTCTTAAGCTTGATTAAATTTTAAAAAGCAAAGCAAAAAAACAAAAAAACCCCAAAACAAAAAACCAGCCATCATTCTTTGTGCTAATCCCAGAGTAATAATAACAATTCAGTTTTCAGAGAAGAGTTGAGAAAAATGCAGCTTTCTCCTTTTATTGAGGTGGTAGGGAACTATGGGTGCTAAATAGTGCTCACTGTCAGATGTGATTATTGGGGTTGCATATGTCAAATTCAATTAGTTTTACTCAATTGCTTTTCTTTTAATATTTGTTGCAATGAATGGCTTGATAGCAAGGAAATGGGGGAAATAGATTAAAAAACAAAGGTGCTATAAAAACAAGACATCAATAAAAAGATTTTTTTTTAATGTTTAGCTTGACTTATGGTCATTTCTACCTAGAAAAGGTAGAGGAAATGACAAAATGAACATAGATATTTTGGACCTGATTCTGATGAACAAGGAGAAACTGGTTTCTTGAGTAGAAATGTGGGAAACTTGGGTATCATTGATCACTCCATATTACAATTTGTGATGGAGAAGAAGAGGAAAGCCAGATATAGTCTTACATGTAGCCTTGATTTGGGGAGAACAAATTTCAAAGGGTAGAAGTAATATAGTTAAGTTCCAGTCTTCTAAAAGTTTAGAGGAGATGTTAGTCCAAGAGGAATGGGAATTTTGAAAGTGAAATTCTAAACATTTAGGCAGAAATCTTTCCCATAAGATGGTAAAGAGGGAGGAGCCTAAAGTGACCAGTGTGTATTCACAAGGAACTTCTTGACCAACTGAGATTTTTTTTCTTGTTTAGAATTTTATTTTCCAAAATATATGTAAATACAAAATTTTGACATCAATTTTTTAAAACTTTATGTTCCAGCTTCTCTTCTTCCCTCCCTTCCCACCCCCACCCCCAAGAACTCAAGCAATTCAATATAAGTTATACATGAGTAGTCATGGAAAACATTCCCACATTAGCTAGGTTGTGGGAGAAAACAGTTGAAAAACAAAATTTCAGATTAAGGAATTGTCAAAGAAAAAAAATTTTAAATGTATTTCCATCTGTTTTCAGATACCATCAGTTCTTTTTCTGTAGATGGGTTGCAATTTTTAAAAGTCCTTCAGGGTTATATTGGAAAATTCCCTTGCTGAAAATAACCCCATGCTTCTCATCAGATCACCTTACACTATTGCATTCCCACTGCAATCGCCCATGATGAAGATGGATGCTTCCACTTGGTACAGACCATTACCATCCTTGGTACTTGCTGAGGAGTGGGCAACAAAGAGGTCATTTGGCATCTGTTCCTGCCAAGGTTTCCAGGCATGGGAGTGCCCCATACTGGTCCAGGACCTTCTTTTGCCCTGAAACACAGTCTTTGCCAGCACTACAGTGCCCTGTGTGTGGTGGGCTCCTGGCCAGACCCTATCCCCAGTATCCACAGATCTTTTTCTCTGTCTCCCTAGGCTGAGCTGGGTTGGAGAAATGATTCACTGTGACTGTTTCTTAGATTTTCCCATTAGAATTTGATCTGGTGCATTTTTTTTTAAACGGGGCAATGGGGTTAAGTGACTTGCCCAGGGTCACACAGCTAGTAAGTGTTAAGTGTCTGAGGCCGGATTCGAACTCAGGAACTCCTGAATCCAGGGCCGGTGCTTTACCCACTGCGCCACCTAGCCGCCCCAGAATTTGATCTGGTGCATTTTGCAGATCTCTTTGGAGGAGTCTGGTTGGCAGTGATGGATAGGGAGAGAGCTCACTATACTTCTTCCTGCTTTTCTGCTATCATAATTCCACTTCCCTTGTACCCATTATTCTTAATGTAACCCTTACTAAATATACCTTTCCAAAAGATACTTAGGCTAGGTGACTAAAATGATTCTCAACTGATAATTTTTTGGAAAGCAACTGATGGGGATTGAATCAGTGGCCTTAGAGACTCACCTCTGACCCCTGAGGAGTTTCCCAGAATTCTAAGGGAAGATGTTATCTTACTTTGGGACCCAAAATTCATCTATGAGAATAAGAGTTGGGATAAGAATCCTTAGAGTTTATAAGGGCTTGGGTTTCTCTTGCAATATCTAGTGTATATTCAGGTACTCGTAATAATTATAATTTTATATTGTTTGACTTTGTTGTTCAGTCATTTTCAATCATAGCCAACACTATGTGACCCCTACTGGGATTTCCTTGGCAAAGGTACTGGAGTGGTTTGCCATTTCCTTCTCCAGCTCATTTGACAGATGAGGAAACTGAGGCAAACAGGGTTCAGTGACTTGCCCAAGGTCACACAGGTAGTAAGTGTCTGAGGCTGGATTGGAACTCAGATCTTCTTGATTCCAGGCACTGTACCACCTCCCTGTCCTATATTGTTTGATATTATATTTACAAGGATAGCACCCCAATAAAGAATCCCTTGGGCCAAGGGGTCCTAATGCCCATAAAGTATACAGCCAAAGATAGACAGTTTTCTACTTTACCCCTGTTCTGATCTCCTGATTGGTTGACTCCTGGATGACTGCAGCCACCTGTGAGCTTCTCCTCTTCTGCTGCCTCAGGCAGCCCACGCACTGGCCTGATGTCTGGTCCCAATAAAGGAACTCCTACCTGAACCTCTCCCCAGTGACCCCAGAGCTTCTCCACATCTGGGTCTGATTAGGCATGCACCCTGCCACATCTGGCACCCATCACCTATTCTGCACCAAGCCCACTTTTAGGAATGTAAAGAATTAATTGTTATTTGAGGTTTTTATGATCCCATCTTTTGGCTAGAATTTTTTGGGGCTCCGCAAACCTCAGGGTGCTCCACCCACTAGTTGTAGCTGTCACCATGGCGCTGGCACCTCATGTCATCACCACTCACCGATGCCTACATGGGACTGGCAAAATTATAATGATTGGAAGCCCAGTGAGGGCAGTCCTGTGACTGTCAGAGCAGCCAGCCAATTGGCTGGGGGCTATGTGTGGTCAACCTGGGGTCTGCTGGGAAGAAGGTAGGCTTTTCACCATTCTAACGTGAAGCTGGAAGGTGACAGGATGCTGCTGTGTGTTCTCAGCTGATTCCTGGGCGGTGGTGTTGTTCAGGTTGTATAATTTCCCTTTCCCCATTTTATTTCCTTTCCCTTGATCCTACTGATCCTGTTTGTGTTTTGGGGGTTTTTGTAAGTTCATTCTTGTTTTTTGTTGGTTTTTTTGTTTTGGTTTGTTTTGGTTTTTTGCGGGGCAATTGGGGTTAAGTGACTTGCCCAGGGTCACACAACTAGTAAGTGTTAAGTGTCTGAGGCCGGATTTGTGCTCTGGTCCTACTCACTTAATTCAGGTACTCCTGAATCCAGGGCAGGTGCTCTATCCACTGTGCCATCTAGCTGCCCCCCATTCTTGTTAAATAAATCCTGCTCTGTTTTGAGGGAGGCTGTCTGTCTCCTTCCTTACTCCAATATTGCGGTGAGCCTCTTAGTTAACACTCCCCAACTAAAAATTGGTTCCCATAGGATATAAAAAGTGCATAACTTGCTACCTTTGATCCAACTTTGGAGCTTGTCCTTTCACCAATGTGTCCCTCCCCTTCTTACTAGGGAAGTTTCTTTTATCCTTGGCCATGACCCTCTGCTGGTCTATACTATCATGTATTGACCTCCTACTTCTCCTGCTCTTGCTTCTCCAGCCCCTGCTTCTCCTGCTCCTCCTCCTCCTCCTCAGTCTCCTTCTCCTTCTTATGTCTCATCTTCCTCTTTCTCATCAGTCTCCTTCTTCTTCCTCTTTCTCGTCAGTCTCCTCCTCCTGCTCGTCACTTTCTTCCATTTCCTCCTGGTCTTTATTTTACTGTTTCCTTTTCTACTCTCAGATTTCACGTTAACCCAATCTCTTCTCCCCTCTATAACCATCCCCCTTACAAATGTATACATATCATTCTATGTATTTGACAGACGATCCTTTTCTGGCCTCTGCTCCAGCTGGTTGGACTTTTCCCTAAATTTTGAAGCTTTCTAGACCAAAAACAAAACCCCTCAAATCCCCAAACCTGTCAGGCTGACCAGCCTGTTGCTGCTTGGCCATCTCAGGTATGGAGCTGGGGGTGTGTGTGTGTCAAGAACTACATGGATTCAGGCAGCCTTGGAGGAAGTGTCTGGGACCATCAATTTAAGGTAGGGAACTCAAAATTCTCTGGACACCAGCCAGGGATTTCAAATAGCTACTGCTCTGGGAACAGCCTAGAAATGGGAGCTTTTGTCACTAGGGGAGGGGAGAGAGGAGATGTGTGTGTGTGTGTGTGTGTGTGTGTGTGTGTGTGTGTGTGTCTCCTTTTCCCAATACGTTTTGAACCCAGAACCTTTAAAGGTGCTTCTATATCAAGATATTGGGGAGCTCCTGTGAACCTCCCTTCCCAGGATGGGTCAGAAGGTACAGTTATAAGCCACTGAGTTTTACTTTCTTTTCCATAGTCTCCAAATGAGTGGTTTCTTCCTGTGCTGATACTAAGGAAGGAAAAGGCCTAGGACAAAGTAAGTAATAAATATTAATATCTTTTCCTGGCCAAACCCAGACCTTGGATAACTTCTGTCTTCTATGTGCTCTGGTCCTACTCACTTAATCCACCTCTCTTGGTCTCCAAACAATTACTGTCATATTCCTCATCAGTCAAAAATGTGAAGCATGTCCCCCAATGTACATGTTTACATGTTTACAAACTATATACAAGCACGATTGTACAAGCACTAGTAATTGTGCAAATTGTAAGCTTACACAAAACTAGATATTTAATAGAATAAAAAAAGAAATAATATTTTATTCTTGAGCCAATAGAGACCCGAGGAAGGTATTCAATAGGGCAGTGTCGTGGTCAGACCTCTGCTCTAAGAACATCACTGGGGTGGGGGTGTGGAGGAGGGGTTAGAGACTAGAGGCAGATGTGCCATTGAGGAGGATGCTGCAATGTCTAAGTGAGAGGTGTTGAAGGCCTGAACTAGGATGATGTCTGAGGAACAGAGGGGAAGGGACAGATGTGAGACATTTTGTGGATCATGTGACAAGAGTTTGCAAATGATCATGAATGTGGAGGATGGACAGTGAGGAGTGCAGAATGACAGAGCTTGAATAACTGCAAGTAGGATGGTGCCCTCAATAAAATGAGCAAGTTTGGGAGAGCAGTAGGTTTGGGGAAAAGATAATGTAATAAGAGCCATGATGAAGATCTCTACCCATCCATGACCAGTCATCTCGTGCAAGTCATTCTGTCCCCATGATGCAAAGGAGGAGGCAGCAAGCCTCTTATTAAGCAGGAACTTCCTGGGGCAGACACCATGTGCTCTAAAGGACAGGGTATACTGAATCAATGGCGCAGAACGGCTGCCCAGGGGACAGTGAGTTTATAACTGTCCCCACTTCTTCTTGTCTCACTTTTTGTTTAGAATTTTATTTTCCAAAATATATGTAAAAACAAAATTTTGACATCAATTTTTTAAAACTTTGTGTTCCAACTTCTCTTCCCTCCCTCCCTTCCCATCCCCTACCCCTAAGAACTCAAGCAATTCAATGTAAGTTATACATGAGTAGTCATGAAAAACATCCCCACATTAGCTAGATTGTGAGAGAAAATAGTTAAAAAACCAAACTTCAAATTAAGAAATTGTCAAAGAAAAACAATGTGTTCCAATCTGTTTTCATACACCATCAGTTCTTTCTCTGTAAATGAATTGCAATTTTCATAAGTCCTTCAGGGTTATATTGGAAAATTGCCTTGCTGAAAATAACCACATGCTTCCCATCAGATCACCTTACACTGTTGCTGTTATTTTGTATACAGTACATTTCACTTTGATTCAGTTCACGTAGGCCTTTCCAGGTTTCTCTAATAGCATCCTGTTCATCATAATTTTTATGTAGTACCTTAAACTTGACAAAGAATTTTCTTCACAATAGCCCAGCAAATAAGTAAGCATACATTTTGCCATTATAGTCAATCACCATAACTATTTCCCTCCATCCTATTCCCTTCCCATGATATTTACTCTATTTTCTATCTTCTTTTACCCTATTCCTCCTCAAAAGTGTTTTACTTCTGACTGCCCCCTCCCCTTCTCTGCCCTCCCTTCTTTCACCCTTCCCTCCTTATCCTCTTCCCCCCCTACTTTCCTGTAGGGTTAAATAGATTACTCCTCCCAATTGGGTATGAATGTTATTCCCTCCTTGGGCCCACTCTGATGAGATTAAGGTCTTTGAGCTAATTCTGTGTTCTAAATTTTTCTTCCTCCTTATGAAATCAAGCAATTCAATGTGTAGTACTTGTGAAGTTATACACAACATCTTCACCTTCCTCGAAAGCGTTCTGCTTTTTTACTGCTCTCTCCCCCAATTTGCCCTTCCCTCCTTCCCCTCTTCTCTTCCCCGCCTTATCTCCCTCCCTTCCCACTTTCCCTCAGGGCAAAAATATATTACTATACCCACTTGAGTATGTATGTTATTCTGTCTTTGAGCCAATTCTGATGATAGAAAGGTTCACTCACTCCCCTACTCCTTCCCTGTCTTCCCCTCCCCTCCATAAGCTTTTTTCTTGTTTCCATCATGTGAACTACCTCTTTCCAGTCCACCTCTCCCCTTTCCTCTTCCACTGTGCATGCCTCCTACCCCATAACCCTATTTTTTTTCTTCTTTTTATTCTTCTTTTTTTCTTTTTTTGGTGAGGCAATTGGGGTTAAGTGACTTGCCCAGGGTCACACAGCTAGTTAAGTGTCAAGGGTCTGAGGCCGGATTTGAATTCAGGTCCTCCTGAATCCAGGGCTGGTGCTCTATCCACTGCGCCACCTAGCTGCCCCATTTTTTTTTTTTTTTGCGGGGGCAGTAGGGGTTAAGTGCCTTGCCCAGGGTCATACAGCTAGTAAATGTCAAGTGTCTGAGGCCAGATTTGAACTCAGGTACTCCTGAATCCAGGGCCAGTGCTTTATCCACTGGGCCATCTACTTGCCCCCCCTCAACCCTATTTTAAAGATGTCATCATGGGTTAGCTAGGTGGCAAAGTGGACAAAGCACCAGCCCCAGACTCAGGAGGCCCCAAGCCCACATATGGCCCCAGATATAAGACACCCCACCCTGTTTATCCCACAAAGAAAAAAACATAAATGTTTTACAGATATCATCCCTTCATATTCAGTTTAGATCTGTGTCCTCTGTGTATTCCTTACTGAAAAAGATCTTATGAGTTAGAAGTATTATCTTTCCATGTAGGAATGTAAACAGCTTAGTCTTTTAATATCCCTCATGATTTCTTTTTCCTGTTTACCTTTTTATGCTTCTCTAGGGTCTTATATTTGAAAGTCAAATTTTCTATTGAGTTCAGGTCTTTTCATCACAAATGCTTGAAAGTCCTCTTTTTCCTTGAAGTCCCATTTTTTCCTCAGAAAGATTATAACCAGTTTTGCTGGGTAGGTGGTTCTTGGCTGTACTCCCAGTTCCTTTGCCCTCTGGAATATCATATTCCTTGCCCTCCAGTTCTTTTTATGTAGATGCTGCTAGATCTTTTTTTATCCTTATTGTAGCTCCACAGTATTTGAATTCCTTTTTTCTAGCTGCTTGCAATATTTTCTCCTTGACCTGGAAGCTCTGGAATTTGGCTATAATATTCCTGAAGGTTTTCCTTTTGGGATCTCTTTCAGGAGGTGATCAGTGGATTCTTTCAATTTCTGTTTTGCCTTCTGCTTCTAAACTATCAGGGAAACTTTCCCTGACAATCTCTTGGAAGATGCTGTCTAAACTCTTATTTTGGTCATGGTTTTCAGGTAGTCCCAATGATTTTCAGATTATCTCTCCTGGATCTATTTTCCAGGTTAGCTGTTTTTCCAGGGAGATATTTCATATTGCCCTCTATTTTTTTATTCATTTGGATTTGCTTTACTATGTCTTGGTTTCTCATAAAGTCACTAGTTTCCATTTGTTAAATCCTAGTTCTTAGGCAATAATTTTCTTCGGATAGCTTTTTTATCTCCTTTTCCATTTGGCTTTTCTAGTTGTTGACTTTTTTCTCATGACTCTCCTGCATTGCTCTCATTTCTCTTTCCATTCTTTCTTCCACCTCTCTAAATCTTCTTTATAGCTTTCCTTCTTTCTCTTCAAAGTCCCTTTTAAGTGCTTCAATGACCTGAGACCAATTCATATTTTTCTTGGAAGCTTTGGATATAGGGGCCCTGAGGTTGCTATGCTCTTCTGAGGGTGTGCCTCAATCTTTGTTGTCACTAAAGAAACTTTCTATTGTTTTCAACTTTCCTTTCTTGCTCATCTTGCTGCTTTTTACTTGACTTTTAACTCCCTCTTACAGTGGGGTTTTACTTCCAAGGTACACTGTCCAAAGCTTCAGAGGGTGCTAGGTGTTTCAGTTTGAGGGAGGACAGGTTTTTCTCTCACCTGGCCTGTTCTCTGGTCTGAAAATAACCTCAAGCCAACTTACTGGTTAACCAGCCAGCAGAGTGCTGTGGTGGTTCTTAGCTTCGATGAGCCTGCACCCCTCCCCTACCTGGACTTCCTTTGCTGCTCAGGATTTCTTCTTGGTTCCCTGCTGGGGTGGGATAGCCAAACTTCTCCTTAGGTCCCGAAGACACCCTTGCACTTTCCCCTCCCAGTCAGCAGTTCAGCCCTCTCACCTGACTCTAAGTTCAATTCCAGAAGACACTGGTGCTGCAGCTGATTCAGAGGCTCAGGGTAAGTAAGTTCTGCTTTTGCAGCATGTCTGGGGTCTGTGTCAGCACAATCGCAGAGTATAACACTCTGCTTCTAGCCCAGTATGGCCCCCTTTAATATGGAAAATAATCTCAGCCCATCTTTTTGTGGGTTTTGCCACTTCAGGACGTGGGGTTTTTTTTGCTGTCTTGGGGGTCTCTTCTCTCACTTCTTAACCCCTTGTATCTGACTATCAACCTCATCCCTTAATTGAACCACTCTCTCCACTGTTAACCATGGTCTCTTTATTGCTAGATCTTATATGGCCACTTCTCAGTCTTCATCCTTCTGGACTCCTCGGCAACATTTGGCACCATTGACCACTTTTTTCACCTGGAAACTCCCTCTAGTTATTCCTGCTTATCCTGTCCAGGTTTTCCTCTTACCTCTCTGAATAATGCTCCTCAGTCTCCTTTGGGTGATCATCATCCATGTCTAACTGTGGATGTGACATAGGAGGCAAAAAAGGGGTTAACAGAAAAACCTAAGACCCAAGCTCTAATTTAGATATGAGCTCTAAGAGGGATTCAGACACCAGTTAATGCAAAACTTAAGACTTGAGTCTTCATTAATACAAGTTAGGGCCTAGATTCTTTGTTATCCACATTAATTAGTACCCATAACAAGAACATAAAGAGGCAGGTCATAGAGACCTTAACTATAACAAGGATACACAGACAAGGTATAGAAATTCTAGTGATAAATGAAGATGTTTTGAAACTGGCCATGGGAATCAAAAAGTGACATGCACCACTGGAAAAAAAAAGTGACATGCGCAGAAAAGGCCAAATTTGTCCCCAGATTCACCTTATGACATGTAAACCCTCAAAACACACCTCCACAGAAAAAGGTACCCACCTGGGGGGGGGTTGGCTTAGGACCCCAGGAACTCCAAATTAGGATAAACCCTTCCCTGGACCTCCTTAACGTGGAGATTATTATAATGAGACTTATAATCAATTTATCCATACTATAAATATAATTGTCTTTTCTTTCCTTATTCAAGAGATACCTTTCCATTTTTCTGGTTCTCTTCTTGTGGTCACCCACAGTATTGCAATATAATTTGGGAAACTGAGTCACTGAGTCTTGTAATTCTTTTGGGATGACTCACGATCAATTTGACCCTAAATCTATCCTACATCAGATGTACCCCAAAGCAACAGGAATCCTGCTAATACCCTTAGATACTACTTCCCTCTAAGCTAGGTCTTTTATGCCTAGGAGACAAGAGGAAGAAAGCCAAACTATTAATTCAAGTCATAGTCCCTACTGCTCACCCCAACCACAATCTCAAAATAGTGTTCCTGCCCCCTTAAAGGGCAACCAGTCCCATACATATAAAACAGGTGGCATTACTCCTTTTATTCCAGTCTACCACCATCACTATAAAGGTAAAAGGGGGCTACACAGGTCTTAGAGTCTATTTGTATTTTGTTTGCTTGTTTTACGGGTTGGCATGGTTAAAGAATTGATCCCCAAGATGTTGATGGGTGATGTGCTTCTCCAGATGTGGACTGCTGACTCTTACAGTTGTCAGAATTGAACGGATAAAAGAGGGACTCTTGGGTGTGCAGATAAAGAAATAGGAGGCTAAGAGGAGAGGACAAGGAGGGGCAGCTAGGTGGCGCAGTGGATAAAGCACTGGCCCTGGATTCAGGAGGATCTGAGTTCAAATAATGCCTCAGACACTTGACACTTACTAGCTGGGTGACCCTGGGCAAGTCACTTAATTCCCATTGCCCCACAAAAAAAATAATAATAATAAGAGGAGAGGACAAGGGGGGAACTCTTAAAAGACTGGGTAGATTAAAGAATAGGGTGCCGGAGGGAGGAGAAGGGAGGAATTCTTACAAGGGGTGAAGATTAAGGAAGCAGTGATCAGAAAGAAGTAAATTGGATATCTGAGGAGGGATAAGGTAAAAAGAAAGGAAGAGATGGATAAACAGTGAGGAAAAATAAGATAGAGGGAAAGACACAACTAGTAATTATAACTTTGAATGTAAGTGGGATGAACTCACCTGTCAAACAGAAATGGATAGCAGAATGAATTAAAAACCAGAATCTAACAATATGCTGTTTACAAGAAACACATTTAAAAATAAGAAATAGACATAGAGTACAAATAAAAGGCTTGGGTAGAATTTGTTATGCTTCAGATGATACAAAAAAAAAGCGGGGTTGCAATCATGATCTAGGACAAAGTTAAAGCTAAAATAGATTTAAATAAAAGAGATGAATGGGGAAACTAAATTATAATGAAAGGTTCCATAGATAATGAAGTAATATCAGTACTAAATCTATATGCACCAAATGTTTGACCATTCAGATTTTAAAGGAAAAACTAAATGGATTACAGGTAGAAATAGATAGCAAAACTATAATAATAGGGGACTTCAATATTTAGCTCTTAGATTTAGATACATCTAACAAAAAAGAATAAGAAAGAAGTTCATACCAATATGAATACAATCTTAGATAAATTAGAGATGATAGATATCTGAAGGGAATGTATGGGAATAGAGAGAAATACGCCTTTTTCTCAGTGGTACATAGTACCTTTAGAAAAATTAGCCATATGTTAGGGCACAAAAACTTCATACATAAATGTAAAAAAATTAAATCTATCCTTTACAGATCAAAATGCAATACAATATTTAATAAGGGACCATGGAAACACAGATTAAAAATTAATTGGAGATTAAATAATCTAACCTTAAAGAATGAGTGGGTCAAAGAACAAGTCATAAAAACAATAAATAATTTTATTAAAGATAACAGTGATACAATATACTACAACTTATGGTATGAAACAAAAGCAGTAATCAGAAGAAAATTTTTATGTCACCTTAATTTCTTTTTTTTGGTGGGACAATGAGGGTTAAGTGACTAGGCCAGGGTCACACAGCTAGTAAGTGTCAAGTGTCTGAGGTCACATTTGAACTCAAATCCTCCTGAATCTAGGGCTGGTGCTTCATCCACTGTGCCACCTAGCTGGCTCCCAACCAAATACTTTTTATAAAACAAGTATGAAGCTGATACCTCAACCATGAAGAGCAAAATCAGAGAAAGAAAATTATAGGCCAATTGTACTATGAATATGGATGCAAAAATCCTAAATAAAATAACAACATTCTGTCACAAAGATTATATATTGTAAATTTATACCAGTAATGCAAGGATGATTTAACATAAGGAAAACTATTATCATAATTGATTACATCAATAACAAAAATAACAAAAATCAGATGATTATACTAATTGATGCAAAAAATGCTATTGACAAAATAAACATTTATTCCTATTAAAAACACTTGAAAGTATAGGTATAATTGGTTTTTTTTCTTAAAATGATAAGAAGCATTTACCTAAAACAATTAGCAAGCATTATTTGTAATGAAGGTATAAGCCTTTTCAGTAAAATCAGGAGTGAAACAAAGATGCCCATTATGACCACTACTATTTATTATTGTACTAGAAATTCCAGCAATAGCAATGAAAGAAGAGCAAAGAAATTGAAGGAATTAGAATGGCCAATGAGGTAACAAAACTATCTTTTGTAGATTATGTAATGATATACTTGGAAAAGCTAGATATTCAACTAAAAACAAATTGAAATGATTATTTATTTTAGCAAAGTAGGAGGATATACAATAAACCCATATAAACCATCAGCTTTTTTATATATTACCAACAAAGCCTTGCAAGAAGAGATGTTAAAAGATAGCCCATCTTAAATAACTGTAGGCAACATAAAATACCTGCCAAGACAAAGTCAGGAACTACATGAACATAATTATAAACATATATTTATACATTAAAGCCAGGTTTAAATAATTGGAGAAATATTAATTGCTTATGTGTGGGCAGAGCCAATATAATAAAAATGGTAATTCTACCTGAACTAATCTACTTACTCAATGCCATCTCAATTAAACTATCAAAAATTATTTTGAGTTAGAATAATAATAATAAAATTCATTTGGAAGGACAAAAGTTCAAGAATATCAAGGAATTAGTGGAAAAATATGGAAAGGAAGGAAGTTTAGCAGTACCAGATCTTAAACCATATTATGAGGCAGTAATTATCAAAACTATCTGGTACTGGCTAACGAATAAAAAGGCAGATTATCACAACATAGCAGACATGCAATATACACAGTAGTAAATGATTATAGTAACTTTGTGTTTGATAAATGTAAAGATCTAAGTTTTGGGGATAACAATTCACTGTTTCATTAAAAAAAAAATCAGTATGACCCAATATCTTACACCAGTTTCCAAGATGAGGTAAAAATGGATACATGGCCTAGATATAAAGGGAGATGGCATAAGTAAATCAGAAGAAGATGGAACATATTTCCTATCAGGCTTATGGAAAGGAGAAAAATTTATGAATAAACAATAGATAGAGAGCGTTGTGAGATGTAAAAGGGATCATTTTGATCACGTTAAATTAAAAAGACTTTGTACAAATGTCACCAAGATCAGAAGGAAAGCAGAAAATTCAGAGAAAAATTTTATAGACAGTTTCTCAGATAAAAGTCTCATATCTCAAATTTATAAAGAACTTTGTCAAATATGAATCATTTCCCAATTGATAAATGGTTCAAGGATATGAACAGGCAGTTTTCCAATGAAGAAATCAAAACAATTTAGTCATATAAAAATGCTCTGAGGGGCAGCTAGGTGGCGCAGTGGATAGAGCACCGGCCCTGGAGTCAGGAGTACCTGAGTTCAACTCTGGCCTCAGATACTTAACACTTGCTAGCTGTGTGACCCTGGGCAAGTCACTTAACCCCAATTGCCTCACTAAAAAAAAATTTTTAAATGTTCTGAAGCAGTATTGATTAGAGAAATGCAAATTAAAACAACCTTTAGACACCATTTTATACCTATCAGATTGACTGAAACGATTAAAGAGAAAAGTGAAAAATGTTTGAGGAGGTGTAAAAAAATTGGAATACTAATTCAATGTTGGTGGATTTGTGAAATAATCTAACCTATTTTGGACAACAATCTGGATTTATGCCCAAAGAGTTATCAAACTACTTATATCCTTTGATCCAGCAAAGGGTCCATCTATTTCCAAAGATGACTAAGGAAAAAAAGAAAAGATCCTATATGTTCTAAAATATTTATAGTAGCTCTCTTTGTGACTGGAAAGAACTGGAAATTGCAGGGATGCCCATCAGTTGGGGAATGGCTGAACAAGTTGTGGTGTATGATTGTAATGGAATGCTGCTGTGCTATAAGAAATGATGAACTTGATGATTTTAGAAAAAAACATGGAAAGATTTGCACAAAAAATGAAGAGGGAAATGAGCAGAGCAAGGAGAACAGTGTATACAGTAACAGCAATATTGTTTTAAGAATGCTTTTGAGCAAATAAGTTGTTCTGACTATTCTAAGTACCCAGTTTAACTAGAAAGGACATAAGAAAGATGCTAACTGTATCCAGAGAAAGATCTGATGAAAAGAAGTATGTATAGAATAATTTTACACACACACAGGTGTTTATATAGGTATATACACCTACATTATATTTATATACCTATTTGTGTCTAGTGGTAACCATCTACATTGGGGAGGGGGGAGTGGAGGGACAGAAAAAACCTATTTACATGACAATTTTGTTTTATCTTTGAAAGGAATAGCAATTTGTGCATAGTAAATTTGAAATTTCATGTGTAGTCATCTTTTTATTGTACTATGTTATTGAAATGCTTGTTTTATTCCACAAATTGAAAGGAAAAGAGAAGAAATGAATATGAGACGTGTGGGGAGCAGCCTGTGAGACTGGTATGAGGAGTGGGAGATAAGGTGGGATAGTCACAGGCTGGACCAGCGTTTCTATGCCCTTTAATGTGTGGTTGCCCAGACTTTGAGACAACACTCCTGCTTCCCAGGGCTAAGGCATCAGTGGGAACTATTTTCAGGCTCTGTTATCCTGCTCTTCACTGTGTGTTCTTGGCACCTCCCTGGTCATGTTCCTGTCAGCCATGATCTGGACCACAGAGTGGAATCCCTGGCCAGCTGCCCACAGCAGCCCTGCTCTACATTTATACCTCATCGTCCTCATCCTTGAGCTTCCTGGTATTCCTAGCTCAGGTAAGTTTATTTTGGTCTCTACCATTGTAGCCTCCACATATCATTACCCACTGATATTTTACTTCAATTAAACCATCAATTCAAGAATCACTTGTTTAGCCCCTATTGCACACAGAGACCTGTGTTTTAATACTAGTGGAGGTACAATGGTTACATAAGGCATGGTCTCTGATCTCAGAGTTATTGTCCCACTGCTAGGCACCTTCACCAATCTGCAATATAGCATCCTAGAATTATAATTGGAAGGGATCTCACCCAGGCTGATACAGACCCATCTAAGAAAATAGGAAAGGTTAAAATGAGTCACCAAGGGAACAGTTCTTTCTCCCCTTCTAACATAGAGGCCAAAATGTCCAGGTTTTTGTGGACTCTGTTCTAGAGAGCTGCAGGGACATTCTCCCCAGTGACACACACACAACCAAAGGGAATATAAAGACAGAATCATAGTTTTAGAAATGGAAAAGGTCCCAGAGATCATTGAGTTCAATCCTCTTATTTTACTGAAGAAACAGAGGCCCAGAGAGGTCCAATGACTTGTCCAAGGTCACACAGCTAGCCAATAGCAGAGCTAATATTTGAACTCCAATTCTTTACTTCCAGGCCCAGTCACCCAGGATGCCATCAGTACAGTAATGCCTGGGAAGCTCCCCACATTCCCATAATCCCACTCTTCTTCCCCCACTGAACTGCCTTGCTCTGTCCCATAAAGGCCTCCCACAGCTCTCTGGCCCAGCCTCCTTCTATAGCTGCACAGTCACAGAATAAGGACACATCCAACCCCAGCCCAGAAGCCTGGCCTTCCTCTGCTTTAGAAAGTGATCTCTGAGCAGCCTCAGGGATGGGGCAGAGGCTGGTGCCCTCCATGGGGCCACTGACAGGAGCTGCTGCCTTCCTGCCTCCACCCCCAACTTTCAGCTCCCCATCAGCAACAGTTCTGCCTCCCTGAATGTTCCAGGTAGTAAAGAGGGGGAATGTCTTGTCTCCATTTCCCAGATATATCACAGTGCAAAGTGATTTCCCAAGGGGGGCTCAAAGCAGAGCAGCACCTGAGCAGGAACACACCCACAGCTTCATGGTCCTGGGCTGCCCTGACCCCTGCTCTGAAGGCCATATTAACTCCACCTCCCCAGTGTTCTCTCAATCTCTTCTGTTTTGTGCCTGGTTCTCCACACAGGAACATTCACAGTATCTGGCCCTCTGGTCCAGCCCATCCTGGCCTGGGTGGGAGAAGTCGTCCTGCTCCCCTGTCACCTCTCCCCTAAGATGGATGCTCGGGGAATGACTGTGAAGTGGCTCAGAGGCCCATTGGTCATGCACTTGTACCGTAGGGGGCAAGAGGTGGAGGAAGTCCAGGCCCCTGCATTCCAAGGGAGGACAAAGATGCTGAGAGAGGACATGGCTGAGGGCAAGGTGACCATGAGCATACAGCAGGTCCAGCTCTCTGACGCCGGACAGTACACATGTTATTTCCAGGAAGGCACCTTTTACAGTGAAGCCAGCTTTGACCTTCAGGTAACAGGTAGGTCCCACCTGGGTCATGGGTCCTCTCTAGAGCTGGAAGGTCCCTTCAGACACTGGCACAGATCTTGAGAGTGTGTAAAGTGCTATCCATACTCACTGGAGTCTCACTGGAGTCTCACAACCACCTTGTGGGTTTGTATTTATTTCTCTAACAGTGACTACCATGGTCCCCACTGACTGAGGGCCATGTATGTTATTTCTCAGTCCCTCAAGATTCTCTGGTTATTATTGGGGTTTGGAAGTATCCAGCCTCTCTGTCATTGGCTCAAACCCCCACCAGTGATGTTCCCCCAATTTTATAGGCTTTTTTGTACCCTTAGTCCACAGAACCAAGTAATAGATTAGTTTTTATACAATAACATTTAATCCACTTTCCCTGACACCTGAGGACATTGTCCTCCCCACACAGGCCACCTCAGTCTCTGGAGAGCTGGGGGATGGAGCAGGTTCAGGTTCCCAGTTTAGCCCAGTTCCCATGTAGTGGAATCTCACCAAGTTCCAAGTCCAAAGTCTCCCTTGGACCCAAATTCCAGGCACCCTGGATCCTCAGGGCTCCCCTTCTGGGCTGGCAGCAACATTTGACATTGATTCTTCCCTCCAAAGTCTCCATGGCTTGTGTCTGGGTCAGGTGGACGATCCCCAACCTGTGCCCAGAAGTGAAAAGGACCAACAGACCGATCCTACCCATATCCTTAGCTTGTTTCTGGAGGGACACAGGGCCTAGATTGGGGAGGGAAAAGAGTCCTTCCTTTGGGAAGTCAGTTCATGGTACTCATGCCCTCTGGTTAAATAGGACTTTCATGTCCCCTGAATGCAGCTGGAAGAAAACAGAGAGAAAGAGAAAGAGAGAGACAGAGACAGACAGAGAGCAAGAAACAGAAGGACAGAGACTGACAGAAAGGCAGACAGAGACAGAAACAGAGAAAGAATCCCAGTCTGGTATTTTCAAGGCACAGCCTGTTCCTGCTGTGCAGACTGTAGAAAGAGGCCAGTCCCTCCCAAGTGGTAAGGAAACACACAGTGGCTTCTCCCTGATTCAGGCCCCTGAAATCTCCCACACTGCTCCTTCCATGTTAGGTCAGCTGGGCAGGCACAAAGCAAAACTCCCTTATGCTCCCTCTTCCATTTCAAATATTTGCCTCCTTATCCAATAGGCAGGGGTGCATTTTGAACCCAGTTGAAAAAAATCCTCTGGGGTCTCTGGGTAGGCATGAGTGACTGCCTTTCATCTGTTTCCCCAATGCCTAGAGGAGGGAATCTCAGAGCAGTCAATGGTGCCGGATCATATACAATTCCACAGGTTCAAATGAAAATCACAACCATCCCTAAATACAAAGTTTTGCAGGTTTAATAAACCCAGGAACATTTTACAACGATGCCAGAATATGCATGTTTACCATTAGCCTTTCAGGGCTTTTCTCAACCCATTCTCAAGGAAAAGGAAGAGCAAAGACAAAGAAAGCTGGATGCCCTCTCAGATGGAAGCCCAGGTCCCTCTGAGCTGTCTCAGCCTCATGGAGCTCTCCCCATGGGGAGATCATTCAGGCCTGGGATTTCCCCAGACAGGTTGTGGGGACCTGCTCTCTGACCTGGACTCAGAGAGGTGGGGTAACTGTTCTCCCTCCCCTATTGGCACCAGGCCTGGACAGACACTCAGGCACTGAGGTGGAGATGGAGTGGCTCAGGACGTCTCTCCTGTCTTCTGCCCACATTCTATGTACATCAGTGCAGCCACAAATATTCACTAAGTGTGTCCAGCCCTGTTCTGTTGGGAAGGTACCATGATTTTTGCTCCTAAGGAGTTTATACTCTATGGGAGAGTGAGGGGAGAGGCATAAGATGATATACATACAGAGTAACTAGGTGGCACAGTAGATAGAGCACTGGCACTTGAGTCGAGAAGACCTTACTAGGGGCAGCTAGGTGGCACAGTGGATAAAGCACCAGCCCTGGAGTCAGGAGTACCTGAGTTCAAATCCGGCCTCAGACACTTAACACTTACTAGCTGTGTGACCCTGGGCAAGTCACTTAACCCCAATTGCCTCACTAAAAAAAAAAAAAAAAGACGACCATACTAGCTATGTGACCTTGGTTAAGTCACTTAACCCTGATTGTCTAAAAAAAAAAAGGTATCCATACTAACAAAATATTAGACATGATATAATGAGCTTCTGAATAATTATCCAGACCATAATTAATTCAAAGACCTGGAGGTAGGAATACCTGAGTTCTTATCCAGACTCAGACACTCACTCCATGTGTGACACAAGGTAAGTCACTTAATCTCTGTCTGCCTCAGTTTTATCATCTGTATAATGAGGATACTGACCTTTTACTAGTTTTTGTGAGTATCAAATGAAATAATATTTGTAAAGTGTATCACACACTTAAATCACCATCTTGTTGATGTTGTTCTGTTGTTTCAGTCCTGTCTGATACACAAATAAGTACAATGATCAATGATATATGTTACTGGATTAACAAGGTGCAAAATTAAATGTTATTTAATTACATTCAGCAAACATTAGCCACTTACTTTATATGACACTCTGTCCTAAGTAATACTTGAAAGTGAGGATTGTTATAGATGAGGGGACCAGGAAAGGCTTTCTATGGGCACTTGTGCCTGAGATGGGCTTTGGAGGATGGGGAATTAAAGTTAAATAGGAGAAAGAAAGAAGGCATCCCTTTAATAGGAAACAGATTCAGTATCTACATCACCATCATCACTGCTAGCATTTCTAGAATGTTTTTTTTTGTTTTTTCTTCTTCTTTTTTTTTGTATTTTTTTTTTGTTTTTTTGCAGGGCAATGAGGGTTAAGTGACTTGCCCAAGGTCACACAACTAGTAAGTATCAAGTGTCTGAGGCTGGATTTGAACTCAGGTCCTCCTGTATCCAGGGCTGGTGCTTTATCCATTGCACCACCTAGCTGCCCGCCAAAATGCTTAAATGTTAACAAAGTGGTTTATAAATAATAAATCAGTCAGTAACATTTATTAAATACCCACTATGTGCCAGGCACAGTGCTAAGCACTGGAAATACAAAAAGAGATAAAGAGCAGTCCCTGCTATCAAAGAGCTTACAGTCTAGTGGGAGAGACAACATGCAAACAAATATTTACAAAGCACAGGATATACAGGATAAATAAGAAATAAATAAAAGGGGAAGGCACTGAAATGAAGAGGAGTTAGGGAAGGCTTTCTGTGGAAGGTGGGATTTGTGTTGGGACTTGAAGGAAGCCAGAGAGGTCAGTAGAACAGAGAAGGGAGGTCGTTGCAGGCCTGAGATAATGCCCAGAGCAGAGAGATGAAGTGTCTTGTTTGTGTGTCACTGGACTGAAGAGGATTTGTTGGGCAGTAAGATGCAGGAAGACTGGGATGGTTGGAAGGGTTGGGAAGGGCTTTGAAGGCAAAACAGAGCATTTTGAGTTTGCTCTCCGAGGCTATAGGGAACCACTGGAGCTTATTAAGTAGGTAGTGACATGATCAGACTTGAACTTCAGGAAAATCACCTTAGGAGTGGGGAGAGATGGGAAGCAGGTGACCCGGGAGCAGGTGATTACAGTGATCAAGGCCCTAGAGTGGAGGCCATGTTAGAGGAGAGGAGGGCTTACGGGAGAGATGTCCCAAAGGTGAAATGGAGGGGGCTGTAGCAACAGATTGGATGCGGGGGATGAGACAGTGAGGAATCAGGGTGACTGCTAGGGGGTGAGGCCGAGGGACTGGGAGGGTGGCAGGGCCCTCTGCAGTCATATGAAGGTAGGACACGGGCAGGTGTAGGGGAAAGAGGCTGAGTTCTGTTTTGGACAGGCCTGCTGGACATCCATATGGAGATGTCTGAAAGGCAGTTGGAGATGTGACACTGGAAGTCAGCAGATGGACTGGGGCAGGAAAGCTAGACTTGAGAGTCATCAGCATAGAGCCAGTAATTAACCCATGGGAGCTGATGAGATAACCAAGTGAAGTCCTCTGGAGGGAGAAGAGAAGAGCCTTGGGGCCAGACACCTGCAGGTACAGGGCAGCATCTGCATGAGGATCCTGCAGAGGAGACAGAGAAGGAGCACTCAGGTAGGTAGGAGCAACACCAGGAGGGAGTATCCTGAAAACCTTGGGGGAGGAGAGGATCACCAGAGGCAGAGGCTGCAGAGAGAACAAGGACAAGGAGGACTGGGAAAAGGCTTTGGATTCGGCAGCTAAGTGACTCTTAGTAACTGGAGAGAGCAGTGTCAGAGGAATGAGGGGGTCAGAGGCCAGACTGTCAGGGAGAGGAGGGGACATGCAGGAGTTGAGCTACAAAGGGTAGGAGAGATATAGGGAGGTAGGGACCAATTTATCTCCATTTTACAGATGAAGAAACTGAGGCAGACAGAGATTAAAGGCCTTGCTCAGGGTCAGCCAGTTACCAAGTGCCTGAGATAAAGTTTAAACTCAGATCTTCTTACTCCAGGACCAGAGCTGTATCCTCTGCGCCACCTAGTGGCCTCATGAGCAAAGCCATGTTAGCCGAGAAGAGCTGATGTCTTCAGGAGACCCCGAACTGTCCAGTGTGGCCAGAGCCCAGAGCACCAGAAGAGGAGTCAAATGCAATAGATGGGAAGGGTGGGATGGCACCAGATTGTAGAGGGCTCTGGATGCCGGGAGAAGAGGCCTGAGCTTCACCCAGAAGGAAGTAGAAAACCCCTAAAAATGTTTGAAGAGAGGACTGGTGTGCTCACTGCTAGATAGAAAGAGCTTGAGCTTAGAGCCCAGCCAGAGTGGGGAGGGGAGTGCTAGGGTGGGGGAGGGAGGGGATCTGGAGTGAAGAGAACATATCAGTCAGTCAGTCAGTCAGTCAGTCAGTCAACAAGCTTCATTTAGGGCTTATGACAGTGAGGTGGCAGAGCAGACTTGGGCACACAGGAATTCAAATCCTGCCAGACAGTTCCTAACTGAAGAACACTGTGAAAGTCACTGAAACTTTCTCAGCCTCAGTTTCCTCAGCAGTGATATAAGAATAATAATAACAACTAGCATGTCTGGAGCACTTGAAGGTTTGTAAAGCACTTGACAACAATTACTGCTTTTGATCAACCCTGGGAGATGGGTACTGTTTGTTTGTTTTTTTAAGTATTTTATTATTTTCCAATTACATTTAAGGATAGTTTTCAACATTTATTTTCATAGGATTTTTAGTTCCAAATTTTTCTCCCACACTCCCTTCCCTCCCTCCTCCCCAAGACAGAAAGCAGTCTGATATGGGTTATACATATGTACAATCACATTAAACATATTTCTGCATTAGTCATATTGTGAAAGAATCTGAGCTCAAGGGAAAATCCTCAAAAAAGAAGGAAAAAGACAGCCCAAAAGTAGAAACAGTATGGTTCAATCTACATTCATAATCCACAGTTCTTTTTTCTGGATGTTGAGAACATTTTCTATCATGAGTTCTTTGAAACTGTTTTGGATCATCGCACTGCTGAGAAGAACCAAGTCTATCAGCATTGTTCATCACACAATGTTGCTGTTACTGTGTACAATGTTCTCCTGGTTCTGCTCCTCTCAGTCAGCATCAGTTCATGTAAGTCCTTCCAGGTTTCTCTGAACTCCTGCTCATCGTTTCTTACAACACAATAGTATTTCATTACATTCATATACCACAACTTGTTTAGCCATTCCCCAATTGATGGGCATTCCCTCAATTTCCAATTCTTTGCCACCACAAAGAGAGCTGCTATAAATATTTTTGTACATGTGGGTCCTTTTCCCTCTTCTGTGGTCTCTTTGGGATACAGACCTAGCAGTGGTACCACTGGGCCAAAGGCTATGCACAGTCCCATAGTACTTTGGGCATAGTTCCAAATTGCTCTGCAGAATAGCTGGATCAGTTCGCAGCTCCACCAACAATGCATTAGTGTTCCAATTTTTCCACAGCTTCTCCAACATTTATTATTTTCTTTTTTTGTCATATTAGCCATTCTGATAGGTGTAAGGTAATACCTCAGAGTTGTTTTAATTTTCATTTCTCTGATCAATAGTTATTTAGAGCCTTTTTTCATATGGCAACAGATAGATTTGATTTCTTCATCAGAAAACTGCCTGTTCATATCCTTTGACCATTTCTCAATTGGTGAATGACTTGAATTCTTATAAATTTGATTTAGTTCCCTATATATTTTGGAAATGAAGCCTTTATCAGAAATAGTGACTGTAAAAATTGTTTCTCAGCTTTCTGCCTCCATTCTAATTTTGGCTGCATTGCTTCTGTTTGTACAAAAACTTTTAAATTTAATGTAATCAAAATCTTGCATTTCATAATATTCTCTATCTCTTATTTGGACATAAATTGTTTTCCTCTCCATAGATCTGAGAGGCAAACTATTTCTTCCTCTCCTAATTTATCTATGGTATCACCTTTTATGCCTGAATATTGAATCCATTTTGACCTTATTTTTGTATGAGGTGTAAGATGTTGGTCTATGCCTAGTTTTTGCCATACTATCTTCCAGGTTTCCCAGCAGTTTTTGTCAAATACTGAGTTCCTATCCCAGAAGCTGGAGTCTTTGGGTTTATCAAACAGCAGATTACTATCTCCTGTGCTTAACCAATAGGGGTACTGTTTCTAATCCAGTTTTACCAATGAGCACACTGAGGCAGGCAGATTTTAAAGGGTTTGCCCCAGTTCACACACCTAATAAGTTTCTAAGTCCAGTGCTCTATTTACCCACCTGGCACCCACCTACCTCCTTGGGTTGTTGGGAGGACCAAGTGAGATCAACTATGGAAAGTGCTTTACAAATCTTGAAGCCTATATACATACTTACTGCAAATATTATTATTACTGGGATCATTATCATCATTATTATCATTATGTAGATTATTATTACTGTGGTTGTGATGATCAAATGAGATCCTAATTGTAAAGTGCTTAGCACAGTGCCTGGCACATAGTAGGTGCTATGTGAGTAATAGTAATTTTTATTATTACTATGTGGCATAGGCATCGTGGCAATCATTGGGGACACAAAGAGAAGCCACCATGTGGTCACTGCCCTCAGGGATCTATCTCATTTCAGAATGGGAGAAACAACCTGCAAATAGTTGTATGTGTCAGGTATAGAAAAAGCCAATGCAGTGGATAAAGCACTGGCCCTGGATTGGAATGGAGGCATCTTGAGGGGAACCAACACCAGGTGGGAAGTGGGGGAGGACTAGGCTTGGCTTCCTACAGAAGGAAGAATTGAGCTGAATCTGGAATGAAGCCAAGGCAGCCAGGAGGCAGAGCTGAGGAGCGACAGCATTCCAGGCAGGAGGCATGGCCAGTGCAAAGACACAGAGGCTGGGGAGGTGGAGTCAGGAAGGAGGTGAGGAGGACACCAAGACTGTGACCCTCCAAGCATGAGAAGAATGGTGGTGTCCTAAAGAGTAGGAGGGAACTTTGGAAGAAGAGTGGGTTTGGAGAAGAAGAGGATGATTTTTTTAGATAAGTGAGACTCCCAAAGTCTAAGAAATCTATGCGACTGAGTATCAAATGATGGGGAGCCTCTAAACCTAGGCAGAAGGATTTAGAGAATAATATCAGCTCCCATTTGTAATGTACCTTTATGTTTATGAGGGTGATAATGACTAGTACCTGAGGTGTAAGGGGCAGCCAGGTGGCACAGAAAATAGAGCACTGGACCTGGAGTTAGGGTAGATCTGAGTTCTAATGCAGCTTCAGATACTTACTAGCTTTGTGACACCGGGCACATCATTTAGCCTGTCTGACTCAGTTTTGGGTAAGAATATAATAATTGTATTAATATTATATACCAGTAAAGCATTGACCCTAACTTCTCATGGTCTCAGGCCATGTGGTAGAGAAAGCAGAGAGAGAGCTTCAGCGTGGCAGTTAGCATGAGCAGGAGAACCCCCCCCCCCAAAAAAAAACCTCATGCTGTCTCCCTGAAAGACACAGTACATGGACTCAAGGAGACCCAAGAGAGTTCAGAAGACCTACAAAACCTATGCTGTCCTAAGAGGAAGAGCCAAGAAACCTCATGGTGTCTACAAAGGGTTTTTATCATACTCTTTTGATAGTTTGGGTCATTATATGTTGATCAAAGCTAATTAGGGGCAGCTAGGTGGTACAATGGATAAAGTACCAGTCCTGGGTTCAGGAGGATGTGAGTTCAAATCCGACCTCAGACACTTGACACTTACTAGCTGTGTGACCCTGAGCAAGTCACTTAACCCTCATTCCCCCCCCCCCATAAAGCTAATTGGTTAGCATCATTCAATTCCATTGGTTGACATAATTTGAAGGTGGTACACATTAAAAAGAACTCTACAGATGACATCAGAGAAAGACCCTCACTCAAGTTGCTCAAGGCAAAGTCCATTATCTAGGTGTGGTTTGATCCTGTCAGTCCTTAACTGAGCTAGACAAAAGAGTCTATCTCCAAATAAGATTTGCTGAAGTTTTTCAAGAACTTGACTTTCTAGAGTGGGGGAGGGGAGGAGCACTAAGAAACTGATTCTTGGGTCCCCCAAGAAATCCATTATTAATAATTATTTTCTCACACTACAACTACATAATTACTCTTAATCCTGGGCCTACATTATCCTCTGGTTTTCTTCTGCTCTGTCCCTAGAACACCAGAAAGAACTATTCTCAGTTATTCCCCTTGCTCCTGTCATTGAGGCCAAGCAGGGAGAAGATGTCACACTCTCCTGTGAGCTCTCCCCCAAGATGGATGCTCGAGACATGACTGTGACCTGGTTCAGAAACCAGACCCTTGTGCACAGGTACCCCAATGAGGAGAAGATGGAGGAGTCCCAGGGAGCTGAGTTCCAGGGGAGGATGGAGCTGCTGAAAGATGACATGGCTGAGGGGAAGGTGACCTTGAGGATCCAGAAGATCCAAGTCTCTGACTCTGGTCCATATACTTGCCATTTCCAGTCTCCTGACAATTATGCTGAAGCCCACACTGAACTGCAGGTAGCAGGTAGGTCCTGTGTGGTTTTTGTGTTTCTGAGAGTGTCAGAGCTGTAGGAGTTTTTAAGGAGCATCAAGTCAACCCCCCCTCATTTATCACAAGAGGAAAATGGCACACACAGAGAGGAGGGACTTTGTGCAAGATCATACAGTTTGGAAATATCAGGGCTGAGAATCAGACTCTCCTCTTCTCAATCCTAATTAGTTCATTTTCTTCCCCTTGACACATCCCTTGGATCCTGAATGTGTGAAATCACAGGTTTTGAGAAAGGGACAAACTTACTTTGGGATGTGAACCTTGACTCATGGTTTAAATTCTCTTCTCTCCTTTGATTCTTCAGTCCTGGTGTTTCCCATTAAAAGATGATAGAGGCCTCCCCTCTGTCCTGCAGCTCAAAAATAGGGATGATTTTAGTGTTTCCTTCAAAGATGCCAAGCCTCACCTGGCCCTCAAAAGCCATACACTAAGAAGGGTCCAAAGGGTCTGAGGCCCCATTGACTGTCATCTGTATGGCTTCCACCCACACTGGTCTACTGCCAAATGTTTACTAGATGCCTTCTCTGAGCCCAGCCCTGAGTTAGGTGAGGCTGTAGGGAAGAGAAGGGAGGAAGACACAGTCTCATCCCATGAAGAAGCTGGAGTGATGATAGTAAAAAAAAAAAAACAACAGAATATGGCAGTGAAAGGGAGGGTGGTAGAGTGCAGAGAGTGAAGAATTGGTGGTGGTTTTGATGTTCAAAATGAGGGAGACCATGTACATCAGGTTCTTCAAACACAGGGGAATGGGTGTGCCTCTGATATTAAAATATTGAAATCAGAAGGAGAGGCAGGCTTAAGAAGGACAAATATAAACTCAGTGTATGACATGGGGAGCTTGAGGTGGTGAAAAGACATCTGGATAGAGATGTCCTGAGGGAAGGTGCTGATGAGGGTCTTGAGCACAGAAACAAAGCGCTGGAGATGGAGACCTGAAAGTCCTGTGGTTTGAGGAGGTAATTAAAGTTTTGGGGGAATGAAATGGCCAAGAGCACAACTGTGTGGGAGAAGAGAGGGTCAGAGACAGAGCCTGGGCCAACATCCACCTTAACTTAATATGGCCGAGATAAAGACCCAAGAAAAGAGGCAGGGAAAGAACCTTCAGAGAAATGACTGGAGGACCAGGAGAGTGTCTTGTCTCTTAAATCAAGGGAAGAGAGTACAGAGCAAATAAATGAGAAGGGGTTGGGGGTGACCAATTACATTGGATGCTCCAGACAGGTCAAGGACAATGAGGACCCCAAGGGAGTTGAGAGGATCTGTGTATTAGGAGGCCAATGATGCTCCTGTTGAGAAGACCTCAATAGAACGCTGTGGGGGAAAAAACATGACTGAAGGGCATAGGAGAGAAAGTGTGGTAAGGAGGCACTAGAGACTTTTTGAGTGTTGGCAACTTACCTGCCCCCCCCCCCAGTTTTAATAGTGAAAGGAAAGTTACTGGATGTGGGTAAAAACATGCTGGAAAGGACTGGGGAGGAGTCTTAGGCTAATAGGAAGGAGCCACTGGAGAAGGGGACACTGAAGGTGTGTGAGAGAGGGGGTGATTATGGAGCAGGGTCCTAGGGGAGGGAGGGAGGAAAGGGGACAGGATCAGAGGCCCAGAGAGAGGAATCACGGAGGCCAGAGGAAGAGAAGAGAGTGAGGGATGATGCAGAGGAGCTCTGAGGATGAAGGAAGAAAGGGAGGGGCCTCACCCTGAGCTCATACTGGACTGTCTCACCAGGACTTAGCTCCCTCACAGAACCTGAGAGCTGGAAGGGAGCCCAGAGACACCAAGTCCAACCAGGACCTGAAAGGAAATCCCTCAAGTGTCTAAACACCCAGGACACAAGGTCTTCCAGCCTCAGCCTGAAGACTTTCAGGACAAGAAGGCCTTGGCCCCTCCAGAAGCAGCCCTGCCCACCTGGGACAGCTCTCCTGGGCAGGAAGGCTGGATAGGCCTCTTGTCCCCAATCCAGCCGCTGGGGCCAAAGGGGAAACATCAGGCCCCTTCCCAGGACACTGGATCAGCTGGAGGAAGTTGGGGATGGGGTCTCTAAGCAGCTGAGGGGCTATCTGTCTGTACCCACAAACAGACACCACAATGCCATCTGGTTCACTTCTGTTTCTAAGCTCATATCCTGACCTAGACTATGAGTTCCTCAGGGACAGGGCCTGCTTTGTTTCCCTTGTCTCCCCTGCTCCTTCCCTGGCCCAAGGGCCTAGGACAGGGCTGGGCAGGCCCAAAGAATACTCTCAGCAGGAACATCTTGTCCTCTTAGAAAAATCCTGCTCTCCAACATTCTAGGAAGAGCCCTGAGGCAGGGAGGGGGCACTTCTACACTGGGGGCCAGTTCTGGCCCTGGGCTTTGCCATTGTCCAACCTCAAGAGATTGTCCCTCTGCCAGGGATCCAGCTCAGAGGATAATCAGCCCCCTGAAAAGCTGTCTTCCTCTAGAGCAGAACAGGTAGAATCTGGGGTTCCAGCTCAAAGAGACCCCATACATCATTTAATTCACATCTTACATTTGGTAAAATGAGGCCCAAAGCAGCAAAAAGATTTATTTAGCCCATTAAGTCCCTGAGAAGTCCCAGAGATGGGATTTGACCTCAGCTCTCCTGATTCCAAGTCCATCTTTTCCTTTTGTTTCAAAGGAGGGTCTCCACTTTCTCTTTTCACCCATCCATCTTGCACAGGCTGCCAGATTCAGGTTCCTAAAACACAGCTGTGATTGTATCACTTCCACTGCTCAAGAAGCTTCCATGGCTCCCTTTTGTGTAGAGTCCTCTCTAATCTGGCCCATCTTAAATGTCCATTGTCATGGCCCCTCCCTCTACTCTGTTGCCCATGTGACTCAGGAGGAAATTGAAGCACTGGGCTCCTGGGAGGTTGGGGGAAGGGAAGGTTACTGACAGAGGGCATAGGTGCTGATGGAGGCTTCTCTTTGGGCATTGAACAATACCTTCTCTAGAAGGGACCCCAGAACTGATCCAGGCCCCCTCCTCTATTTACAGAGGAAGAGACTGAAGTCCAGTGACTAAAGTTCAAATAGCCACCCAGTGACAGAGTCACATTGGAAACAGATCTTCTGATTGTCTGAGTCTGGGGCTGTTTCTCCTCTGCTCTATCATCCTGCTGCCCCCAAGGCCCTCCTTTTATAAGCAGTCAAACCAAGGCCCAGAGGGGACAATGGAGCAATGTGACAGTTTAGGGGAGGGCTGACCCCAGGGCTGCTGCAGTCCAGGCTGCTCAGCTAAGAGCCAGAGAGAGTTTGTCAATGGCATGTAAGAACCAGATCCAGGATGGACTTCAGAAGGGAGGAGCATCCTCTGGGATCAGGAGACCTGGGTCTGGTCCTGTCTCTGTCATTTCCTCAGTGGAACCTCTTAGAAGTTTCCTCTCTGCTCTCTGGCCCTCTGTCTAATGATGGGGTTGGACTAGATGTGATTGAAGGTCCCATCATCCTCTGAAAGTCTCTGAATCCATAAGGACTCAGCTGTGAGGCAGTGGGAAGAGGCCTGAATTGGGGGTCAGAGGATCCAGGCTTCAGGCCTGGCTCTGTGACTTACAAGCTGAAGGATGCAGGGCCTCTCTCTTCTCTTTTCCTCTCTGAAAACTGAGGCAGTCAGACTAGATTCTCTCTAAGCTCTCTGCTAATTCTTACATTCTATTCTTTGAAGTCCTGGGGAAGCTCGCTTTGGGGGGATGTTTGGAGGCTGGTGGAGGGGGAGGAAGACTGCATCATCTGTGCACAAGGCCATGATCCATAGCCAGTGTTTCCTAAATCCTGATGTCCTCTGTACTCCCACCCCAACCTGGGCCACAGGGATCTGGGACCAGGGTTTCTCCTGCTCTGATTTCCACAGTAATGGACTTTGGGGATCTATTTTCAGAGAATTTCTCCATATATAAGAAGACACTTATACTCATTGTTGCTGTCTGCTTGGTCTTCACTGTTTCCTCCTTGGTGATTTATTTCTTCTGGAAAAGAAATCTATTGAGAACCAGAGGTAAGAGGAGGGGCCTGTCCTTAGGCCTTTAGTCCTTCCACTACTCACCAGGCCCTCTGATTGTTGATATTAGAGGGATCTGAGGATCCCCTGGTTTGCTAGACTAGGGCACCTCCCTTGGATCTGAACATATGGTCTGGCCCTGGGCTGAGGGACCTTTGCTGGGGTGACAGAGGAACTCCTGAGTGGCCCTGTGCTGGGTGGGCTGTGTCAAAGAGGATTGTTCACTGGGAGTCAGGATGGACTCTTGGGAGAAGCCTCTTAGCCATGTTCTCACCTTGGTCTAATCTCCACACTCTCCCATCCAGGAAGTGGTTTCTGGGTCACTTTCCAGGTCTAGGTGGAGGGATGGGCATTGCTGGAGCTGCCCTTGCCATGCAGCCTATTCCCAGAGTTATTCCCTTCAAGGCCTGAACATGGGCCTGGTCTCAGGTCCCACCCCCAGTCCTTCCCTGGATGTCCTATTCTGCTCTCCCTTACTCCCTTGGCTGCTACCCAGCCGCCTGTGATGTTTAAAATCTAATGTGTGATCACCTTATCTGCCTACCCAGTGTGTGTGTGGGGAGGGGGGTGGGAGGGTAGAAAGAGCTAAGTTTACTGATAAATTCGGCAACAATTTAGGCTTTTAAGCACTTATTAATGTATATCAGGGGTTAGCAAAGAGAGAGAGAAAGCTGCCCTCACCTGGCTATCCATGCTTCCCCCACAAGAACACTTGAAGTTCTCCCACCACAAGTAGGTCTCCTAATGAATAGAGAGATCCTCAGTGGCTTTTCCCAGAAGCTCCCAGTGGAGACCAGTATTGTTAATGAAATTTCCTCCTCCAGAATTCCCTAGACCAGTAAAATCCCAAATCCATTTCTTTACCCTTTGGAAAATAAGTTATATTTACTTTTAAAATGTTCTATCATCTTGAAAATAATTTTGTTTAAATCTGAATTATTTTAAATTGCTTTTATTTCTTTCTTCATTTACAAACATGTTATAATGACTTTATCAAGATATTGCTAACCCTTATAAAACAACTGATTTTGTTTTTTTGACAACAGAGATTATTTCATCGTGTAAAGTTTGAGGAGGAGGACAGAGAAGCCACAGGGACCCCACCGGCCTGTCCTGGGAATTGTGAGTGGAAGCTCACACAGGGGACCAGGTAGAGAATCTTCTGTCCTTTCTTGATACAAGAGGAGGAAGGCAGAAGATAAAGCATCAAGAGCTATAAATCTCATATAGAATAATATGAGAAGTGCATGAGAAAGTGGCAAAATAAAATGATATGTGAAGATTAGTGGAGAAGATGTTAGTGACACAGCAATCAAGGAAGGATCCCTGGAGGAGGAAATATTTGAATTGGACTTTAAAGAATGGGTGGAAGGAGTTGGCCCGGCTCCAGCTCTGCCGGGTTCAGGGCTCCGCCCCCCTCCAGCACTTCTTTTTCTCCCGCTGCCCGCACCCGCCAAACTTGAGGTGACCCCAGCCCAAGACAGCAGCTGCCCCACTCACTGCCCCGCACGCCTCCCCCATCCCCCTCTCCCCACTCCACTCCGGTCCCCGGCGGGCGCCGCTCCTCGCCCCCTTCTCTCCCTCCCTCCTCCTCAGCCCCGTCCCGCAACATGAGCAACCTGAAGCCGGACCGCGAGCACTGCACCGCACCGGCACCGGCATCGGCGGCAGCTTGGAAGAGGAGGTCGCGACACTTTGTCAGCGGTCTCCCTGTGGACATCAAACCGAGAGAACTCTGTCTTCTCCTCCGGCCGTGTAAGGGGTATGAAGGGACACTGATCAAGCTCACATCTAAACAGGCCGTAGGTTTTGTGACTTCTGACAGCTGCGCTGGGGCAGAAGCCGCCAAAAATGAATGGAATGGTAATCGTTTCGACCCCGAGAATCCACAAACCTTAAGGTCAGAGTTTACCAACCCCCAAATCGTTTTTCTGCGGCTCTGCTTCAAGGAAACAAGACATTTAATTTTGCATGTTTTCTGGCATGAATTGACATTTAAACTTGTGTATGTGCGAGTGTACAGTTTGTTCTAGCGTTAGTGTCACCATAGCAACAGGTTTGGGCCCACTTACTGGTCCATCGTTCCACACCCCATGCCTCCCTTCCCCATTATCTCTAGCTTCCGTGAAGAGAAGACTTGGCTTTTAAACTGAGAAATGGTTACTCATCCCAGTCTTCTTCCACTTCCCCAGGATGGGCAAAATGAAGGAAACACCTGTCCAATGATGCACTGGGTTTTCTCTTACATTTTGCCTCAGGGTCCTCCTCTTTCTCCTCTGATGGGCTCTCCCCAGAGGACAGTTGTGCCCTCTCCACTTTCTGATGCAGCACGTGCCCTTCCCTGCCTTGTCAGTTGTTGTCCTGCTTTCTGAACTTCCAAACAACCAAAAAAAGTTCAAGTATTTTTGTACCATGCGTAGCAAGGCTATATTTATGCATCATAAAGGATTTCAGGTGTGTGTTTGTGTGCAATTAATAAAGAGAAATGGTTAGCCGTGTCAGGTAAGTTCATGTTTAGTTTGAAGCTGGAAGAAAGGAGATTCTATTCTTTGGTGATAATATTTTTGTAAAACAAATTTTAACATGAATGTTTTAAACTTTTCGTTCCAAATTCTCTTCCTCCCTCCCTCCCCACCCCCTATTTAAGGATTTCCCTGATGGAGAATCTCAGTGGATTTTTTTTTTTTTGCAACAAACATTTATTATATTTTTTCCAGTTACATGTCGTGGCAGTTTTCAACATTCATTTTCATAAGATTTAGAGTTCCAAATTTTTCTCCCTCCCTCCCTCCCTCCCCCTGCCCTCACCCCCAAGACAGCAACCAGGTTATATATGTAACAATCCACAAGTGCTCTTTTTATCAGTACTTTTTTATGGGGTGGTGATGTGTTTTTGTCAGACATTAGTTTTTTTTTGGTTTTTGGTTTTTGGTTTTTGGGGGTTTTTTAGGCAATGGGGGTTAAGTGACTTGCCCAGGGTCACACAGCTAGTAAGTGTCAAGTGTCTGAGGCCACATTTGAACTCAGGTCCTCCTGAATACAGGGCCCATGCTCTATCTACTGTGCCACCCAGCTGCTCCACATCTTATTTTTGAATGGTGAATTCCAGAGGGGCAGCTTTGAGAAGGGTAATTACAAACTCATTGTGTGACATAGGTGGCTTGCAAGTGTCTGAAGACGCTGGGCCCTTTCTGATTCTAGGATCTTGGAGATCGATCACCAGAAAACTCCTTCCTCTTTAAGGAGATTGCATCAGCTTTGGTACTCCCACTTCTTCACTTCTTTGTTTCTGGGGTAGGTCAGTGGGTCCCTATATAAAAGACAGGAGTAAATAACCCAGAGCCATCCTTGCCCAGGAGGCCTAGACCTGTACCATTAATGAGCTGCTGGAGTTCTGGCCCCATCTTGTGGGCAAAATGAGCAACTGCTCAAGGTTGGACAGATGCAAATGCACCTGTGAGGAGAGGCCCCAGAAAGACCTGGGTTCATCTCCTGCCTCTGATACTTACTGAGTGATCACAGGTTAATCTCTCCAGGCCTCAGTTTTCTCATTTGTAAAATCAGGATGTGGATCAGTGGGACTATAATGTCCCTTCTAGGTCTAAATTTATGCTCCCAGAGGTGAGGGATGGGAGGTAAAGAAGCATCATGAAGGGGCAGCTAGGTGGCTCAGTGGATAGAGCACCAGCCCTGGAGTCAGGAGGACCTGAGCTCAAACTTGGCCTTAGACACTTAACATTTACTAGCTGTGTGACCCTGGGCAAGTCACTTAACCCCAATTGCCTCTCTCTCTCACACACACACACACACACACACACACAGCATCATGAGAAAAGATGGTCATGGTGCTGTCTGGGAGTAGAGGCTAGCAATGTGTAGCTACCCTGCAGGGATCTTGGACCAATGGTGGGTGGCTGACATTGAATTTGGTTTGGAAGGAATAGTACATCAGAGGGAAGGGTGGCTGGCAGGGGTGTGAACCTCAAGGTCTCTCCTTTTTGGGGGTTCTACTCAGGGAAGCAGAATAAGGCCAAGGGACTACCGAGGACCCAAGTGAGGAGAGCTCAGAGGCAACATTGTTTGCTTGGGATTGTGCTGAGTCACTGCTTATATAAGTAATAGTGACTACCCTGCCTCTCAAGAGCCCAGTGTATTCTATTTTACCCTTCCTTCCCTCAGGGTTCTTTTAACAGAGTTGGGGGGATGTCTCTTCTCTACCATTGCCTCAAGCCCCTACTTATTATATTTCTTAATTTTTAGGAGTTCCCAAACCCTATTTCCATTTAACCACTGAAGAGTAAGAATAGATTTTATGAAGTTATATTTGCTTCAAAGGGATGGCAAGGGGGCAGCTAGGTGGCACAATAGATAGACCATCCACCTGGATTCAGGAGAACTTGAATTCAAATCCAGCCTCAGACACTTGACACTTACTAGCTGTGTGACCCTGGTCAAGTCACTTAACCCCAATTGCCTCACCAAAAAAATAAGCAAACAAACTACAACAACAACAACAAAAAAAAAATAAAAACACAAAGGGAAGGCAAGAACAAACATACAAGCATATACTCTAACAGCTATAAGGCATAATATTCCCCCACCCTACCTCAGTCTCTGAGAAGAGAAGGGGGATTAGGTTCACATTTTCACTTAGTTTTTAGAGATCATAGTCCCACCAAGTTCCAAATCCATAGTCCCACTGTGGTGTTTAAAATTATATGTGGTCGGGGCAGCTAGATGGCACAGTGGATAGAGCACCGGCCCTGGAATCAGGAGTACCTGAGTTCAAATCCGGCCTCAGACACTTAACACTTAACTAGCTGTGTGACCCTGGGCAAGTCACTTAACCCCAATTGCCTCACTAAAAAAAAAAAAAATTATATGTGGTCGCCTTATTTCTGTCCCAAGTTTAGGGAAAATTAGTTGGTGTTTCTAATATATTGGTACTTATAAATTAAAAGATTTAGCACCAGTTTGGGGCATTAAGCATTTATTAAAGCTATTAAATATTAGCTAAGAGAGAACACTTGGCTCAGAAAGTTAAGAAAGGGCCTATCTAGCCCTAGAGCTCAGCCTGGCCTGCTTCTTCCTCCAAGTCCTCCACCATGAGCACCTCAGAGAACCTAACTTAGAGTAGAAGCTTCCTCTGGGTCCGGAGGAGAGGTGCCCCTTCCACACTGCTCCAAGTTAATTGGCTAGCATCATTCAAGTCTATTTGTTTACTGGACTTGAGGGTGGTCCATGAGCAGAAGTTGCCAAGGCCCCCTAAGGGTCAGGCTTTCAGGTAGGTGTGGTTCCAATCAAGTTAAATCCAAGTGAGTCAATCAGCAAAGTCAATCCAATCAATCTTTTTGTTTGTTTGTTTGGGGTTTTTTTTGTTGTTTTTGGTGAGGCAATTGGGGTTAAGTGACTTGCCCAGGGTTACATAGCTAGTAAATGTCAAGTGTCTGCGGCCAAATTTGAACTCAGGTCCTCCTGAATCCAGGGCCGGTGCTTTATCTACTACGCCACCTAGCTGCCCCAATCAATTTTAATATAATCCCCTCGAGCGGGGCCTCTGGGCATGCCCAAACCCATTATTTCCTCACACCACTGGACTTGCATACTGGCACCTTGACTTCTCAGCTCTTCCCTGCTCAAGTAACAGCAACAACAAGCCTGGAACCCTGGCTCCAAGGTCACCAGTGCTCAAGCTCCCACAAGCTAGGCAGGGAACTGATAAAGATAAAAGAAATAGACCAAAAGCCCTATCCTCATTTTTGCGGCTACAGCAACAAAGATGGTAGGTGGGAGAGGTGAACCTTCCCCCACACCTACTTAATGCAATGTACCTATGCAGCGAAAGAATAGGACCTCCACCTCTGGCTGCGGCTGGAAAGAGAGAGGAGTTGATCCAGTCTGGGGGTTTTAAAGAGGTAACGAAGGCTGTGCAGTCAATGGGAAGAGGCCTCCTATATGAGGTTAAGTTGAGCTTTAAAGAATGAATAGGAGGGGGGCAGCGAGGTGGCGCAGTGGATAAAGCACCAGCCCTGGATTCAGGAGGACCTGAGTTCAAATCCAGCCTCAGACACTTGACACTTACTAGCTATGTGACCTTGGGCAAGTCACTTAACCCCAATTGCTTCACACACACACACACACACACACACACACACACACACACACACACACAAGAATGAATAGGAGGAATTAAACACTTCAAGGGGAAAGAGGACACTACAGTCATGGGTCAAGTGAAGTCAACAAACATTAACCATGTGCCAGGTATAAGTAGTGATGAGTGCTAGAGATACAAAGAAAAGCAAAAACAGTTCTTGTCCTCAAGGAATTTACAACCTAACGGGGGAGACAACATGAAAACAATTATATTAAATTAAGGGAGATACAGGATAAATGAAAGCCAATCAACAGAGAAAGGGAATAGGTAAATATTGTTATAGAAACTGGGATTTTTATGTATAACATGATTGTACATATATAACCTATATCTGATTGCTTGCTGTCTTGGGGAGGGGGGGAAGGGAAAGAGAGAGAAAAATTTGGAATTCAAAATCTTACAAAAATGAATATTGAAAATAATCTTTACATGTAATTGGAAAAAAATAAAATTTTTTAAAAAGAAAGTGGGATTTTAGCTAAGACTTGGGAAACAAGGAGTTAGAGAGGAGGAGGGAGAGTGTTCCAAAGGGGACAGCCAGTGAAAAGAGAGGGTGTCTTGTGGAAGGAACAGCAGAAGAGAAATAATGGCATTTATGAGAAACGATACCACTGCAGACTGAATGGTAGAGAGGAAAGAGCACTGGATTTGTAGCCAGAGGACATGGGCATAAATCCCAACTCTGCCACTTAAAACCTGAGTGACCTTAGGACAAATAATTCAATTTCTCTGCATATTTTCTGTAATTCTACAGAGGATTAGCCAAATATAAAAGGCAGCTATTTTATCAACCCCTCCTGCTGCCTAAATAACATTAGCTATAAAATAATAATAGCAGAATAGTGATTTATCCCAGGACTGTTTCTATTGGGACTCAATTGTCAAAGATGATACTGTAATTTTGAGCAGTAATGATTATACTGAGGAGGAGATGGAAGAGGAGGGAGGGAGAGGAAGAGGAGGAGAGGGAAGAGGGAGGGGGAGTGTGAGTGAGATTTTCCCCACCCCTTAGTTATAAGTGATTTAACTATGGTAATAATCAGTATATCAGCTAAAATTGTGATTTGCTTTAGATATTTCATTTTATTAGTAGATTAAATCAAGAATAATGGATTAGGTAAAATAGATACCAGTAGAGTTAATCCCAGTGTTATAGGATTAGCAATGACAGATGATCAAGTCTTGCTAGAAACCATCTCTAGCCATTATCTAGCCATCATCCTTTTAGGTGTTCAGCAATTCCAGTTGGCAGATTGTGTGATTATTCCATGGCTAGCACATTTGCTAGAGAGGCAGCTCTAGCTATCATCCAGTTGTCAGATTGTGATTATTCAATGGCTAGTATATAAATACTTAGAAGCCCTGTAGGGGTATAAAACCCCTGGATCCTTAGGCTCGGGTTCTTTCAGGTCCTACCCCTGACTGACCGGCTTTATTGTGAGATAGGCCCTCTCTCAATAAACCTAACTTTCTACGGCTTGGAGACTTCACTGTTTCTATTTCTTCATCAGACTGAGACATTTTCGTGAGAGGAGGAGGAAGAGGAGGAGAAGAAGATGATGATGAAGAAGAAGGAGTGTCACATTTGTTCTATCTCTGTTTGAAAGACAGGCCAGCAGAGCCAATACTATGAACAAGTACACAGGAGGGTGCAAAGACAAAACTCCAGTCAATCAATAAACATTTACTAAGCACCTCAGATACTGAGCTAAAGTCTACCTGCTCAATTTTCCCCATGGGCAGAAGAAAATGAAGGCATATGGACTATGATTTGGGAGCCAGGCACCAGAGCTGAGAAGGTCCTAGGACCAGGAATGGTTCCTGTGTCCCATAATCTCCAAAGTTTCAGTCCCATCAATTCCAGGCTTTTCCCTATATCCTACATCATTACCATATTTGGTCACCTACATACACCAAGCAGCTAAGTAGAATAATGGATGGTCTTGGAGTTGAGAAAATCTCAGACACGCACTAGCTGCATGACCCTGGGCAAGTACCTTAACCGCTTACAGTCTGAATCCCCAGAAAGTCTGTCTGAAATTTCTTTATAATTTGACCATGGACAAATTAATTAGGTCTCTCAGGGCTTCATTTTTTCTCCTTTGTAAAAACAAGGAATTATCCTGGATTATTATTTTTTTTTATCTAGATTATTTTTAAGGTTCCTTTCCAAGCTACTGGGGAGGGGAGGTGCAGTTCCTAAGCTAGGGTCCATGAGCTTGTTTCTTAAATATTTTGATAACTGCATTCCAACCCAGTGGCTTCCGCTACTGTGAATTATTCAGAGAAGGAGCCCATAGCCTTCACCAGACAGCCAAAGGCAGCCATGGCACACAAAAATGTTAGGAGCCCCTGCTCTCAGAGGCTGTGCCAGCAGATTATAAACCCTGGAAAACCTTGCCAAGATGGAAAAGCTTCAAGAATGGTCCCAGTGACAGACTGTGTCGTCTGAGGAGAAACTCATCCACAGAAGGCGGGCCACCAAGAAGTGAATGTTTTCACTTAGACCAAGAGTAAAGGTCCTTAGAAGGCTTATAGTGAGATTGAGAAAGTACTGGTATGATCAATATAAGGATTCTTTGAAAAAAATCAACATATTGTTCATACTGATGACTTCACTGTCCTTTCTTTTTTTTTTTTTTTTTTTTTTTGGTTTGGCAGGGCAATGAGGGTTGTGACTTACCCAGGGTCACACAGCTAGTAAGTGTCAAGTGTCTGAAGTCATGTTTGAACTCAGGTCCTCCTGAATCCAGGGCTGGTGCTTTATCTACTGCGCCACCTAGCTGCCCACCGCTGTCCCTTCTGATGACCTCACTTCCCCACCATAGCCAGTCTGGTCTTCTGACCCCAATTCCTACACCACTAGGAAAGGATCAGAGAGTAATTGTAGTCATGGAAACCCAGATTCTCAGATTCTCAGATTCTGGAAGGAACTTTTTTTGTTTGTTTTTGTTTTTGCTTTTGGTGAGGCAATTGGAGTTAAGTGACTTGCCCAAGGTCACACAGCTGGTAAGTGTCAAGTGTCTGAGGTCAGATTTAAACTCAGGTCCTCTTGACTCCAGGGTTGGTGCTCTATCCACTGTGCCACCTAGCTGCCCCCTGGAAGGAACTTTTAAGTCACCTAGTCCAACTTCCCAATTAGAGTAGGAATCTCTTCTATTACAGCCTGGGTGGGGGGGCAGTGGGTGAACTCCCCAGACTCCACTTGAACACTTCTAGGGATGAGACACTCATTACCTCAGGAGGCAGCTTGTTCTACTGTTGGTTGGATCTGGTTGTCAGAAAAAGTCTTCCCTAGGACTCAGTCTGACACCCTGCCTCCACTCTCTGAAAAAGGAGGGAAATATTGATCCTGCCCAGGCACACAATTGCAACTGCTGGGGGAGGTGGTGAAGGAAAGGAGTGGAGATATAGCAGGGCAGAGCAAGTTAGGAGAGAAGGCATTTCCATGCCCAGGGAAATGGAACTAGACCCCCAACTGAATTATATCCTCTCCCAGCAGAGTTTGCTCAGGACAAGGCCCTCATACATCCCAACTGGGGAGGCTGAGGTGGCCCATCTTGGGTAATCTGTGCAAGAGAAAACATGCATGTTACAGCAATGGAAGGCCACACAGTGAAGAGGGTAGCCAAAGTCAAGTTTGACCATACAAGAAAAAAGCTAGAAAACAAAAAGTCCAAGGAAAGAAAGCTGGGCTTTAAGCCCAGCTCCCAAGCAGGTAAACCATTGGTGAGACTCAAAGACAGAAGGGAAATGGAGGAAACACACCAAAAGCCTCAGTAAAAAGAACAAGACAGTAAACTCTTAAGATTCCCCAAAGTTCAAAGAATGGCAGCAAGAAACTCCCACATATTGTATTCATGAAATGTGTTTATTACTAGTAGAAGTAATTTTTTTTACTTGAATCAGCTGGTGTTGTTGTAGTATGGATTTCACTAGTTCTTGGTTTTAAAAATCCAGACTTGCTTTCTATACATGAAATAGTTTTCATTTTAAACTGGCATGTCGTTTGCACACAGAATTAAAGAATAGAGCAAAGTAATGCAATGCAGGAGGAGACAAAAGGAATGTACTTAACCAAGTGAAAACATTCTCAGTAAAATGGTGATCTGTTTTACAGGGAGGGGAACTCTTTCCTTGAAATTTACACAATGAGGCTGTCCACAATCGCATGGAAATATCTATTTTTTCCCTAAAACATTTTTCATTCATTAGTTTTTTCAAGTTTTTCATACTATACACATTTCTTAAAATACATGATACCAGCAGCAACTGAAAATGAATGCTGAATTTGGTATACGTGTTATCTACCTAACAGAAGTATGTGAGGCAATTGGAGTTAAGTGACCACCCATAGTGCTTCACAACATGTACTTCTATTTAGCCAGCATTGTTATAGTAAATCTTTTTTTTTACATCTATCTATCTATCTATCTATCTATCTATCTATCTATCTATCTATCTATCTATCTATCTATCTATCTATCTATCTATCTATCTAGGATTTGCCCCACCTTACATGTAAAAACAAATTGTAATATTGATTTTTAAAACTTTGTGTTCCAAATTCTTATCCTTCCTCCCTATTCCCCCCTTAAGAACTCAAGCAATTCAATATAAGTTATACATGTGCAGTCGTGCAAAACATAGGAGACAAAAAAACTTTAGAAAAAGGAACTAACAACAACAACAAAATATACTTCCATCTGTATTCAGATACCATCAGTTCTTTCTCTGTATATGAATTGCATTTTTCAAAAGTCCTTCACAGTTGTCTTGGATCATTGCATTGCTGAAAATAACCAAGTCATTCACAGCAGATCATCTTACAATATTGCTGTTATTTTGTATACAGTACCTTCCACTTTGCATCAGCTCATCTAAGTCTTTCCAGGTTTTTCTGATAGCATCCTGCTCATCCTTTTTTATAGTAAATATAGTTAACTTCTTAATAAGAATTATTCACTGTTTATAACTTAAAACTTATAAGTTTTATAAATTAGTAAAAGTTCTGGTATGCATTCTTTATAGTGAAGTGTTAATACAGCACATCTTATTTTTAGTAAATCAATCTAGTTTCTGTATTTAATTATAGAAAGTTAACTTTGTTTTTTGAAATTTATTTGCAAATAAAGTTTTTCCATTTGGCACTATGGTTTTGTACCTACCTACCTGAAGATTATAATGTCAGCTTTTTCTGAGGCTGCTCATGTTTTATTTTATTTTTTTTTTGCAGGGCAATGGGGGTTAAGTGACTTGCCCAGGGTCACACAGCTAGTTAAGTGTCAAGTGTCTGAGGCTGGATTTGAACTCAGGTACTCTTGAATCCAGGGCCGGTGCTTTATCCACTGCGCCACCTAGCTGCCCCTCATGTTCTATTTAAGTGTTCATTTTTAAGTAAAGTGCTCACTGTGTATAGGAATTTCTATTTTGGAGGTGCTTGATCTATCTACAAAGAAAAATTAGGAATTACTTTATTATAAAATGCTCTAGAAGTCTTAATTGTGTTTATTATTTTTAAAAAATTGTAATGGTAGATTTGTGTGCCTGGATGTAATTAAGGTACATCATTATTGTTGGGTTAAAAGTTGTATATACTGACATATTTTGTTTTTACTGAATGATCTATTCCCCATTCCAAAGCAAGCATGAATAAAATTAAGTTAAATGTTGCATGTGGCATCTCAGTGTCTTGAAAATTCATTTCACCTATTTTATTTTATTGAATACTACCGTCTGTATCTTTGTTAACCTGTTTAAAGAAAATGATGAATAAAACATGGCCGTGTGTGTGTGTGTGTGTGTGTGTGTGTGTGTGTGTGTGTGTGTGTGTGTGAGAGAGAGAGAGAGAGAGAGAGAGAGAGAGAGAGAGAGAGAGGGAGGGAGGGAGGGAGGGAGGAAGGAAGGAAGGAAGGAAGAAAGGAAGGAAGGGAACTCCCACATGGTTCAAATGAGATAAAATTTCTAAAAGAAGATATTAGAAGATTGAGCTCAGCCTGCGGAGGAATAATCAGGGCAAGAATCAGAGCAGAAAGGGGACCCTGCAGTTCTGTCACACTCCACCAGCCGAACTTTCCAGCTGGCTGATAGGGGCTGAGTCCAACAGTCTTCTCTTGTTGCTGTGACTCTGACTGGGGGATGGGGGCAGCAATCGGATCTTGTACTGGATCAGACCACTTTGAGAGCACTGAAAGCTTGCAGGTTTCCCATCTGTCTTTAAGATCCTGGAATAATATAACATTCAATACCCCAAGAAAGAAACAACAGGACCAGCCCAAACCTTCCCTCCAGCGGGGCAGAGCCTAGCCCTAACATCAAGTCTGATGTCAGGAATAGGCTGGAAGAATGAACAAACAAAAAAAGAATCCCACCATAAAAAGTTATTATGAAACAGAGAGCCAAGATGACAGAGGGGAAGGAAGCAGGGTGGTGAGCTCCCATCCACAAACTTCTCCCAACCATTCTAGAAAATGCACCTGACCCAAATCCTGACGGGGAAATCTTGAAAAGGTCACAGTGAGTCCTTTGTCTAGCCCAGCTCGGCATGGGAAGCAGAGAGGGAGGTGTGTGGGGCTTGGCAAATGCAAAGAGCACTCCAGCCCCCAGGGAGAGGTTGTGCACCAAGGCAGGAGGGGGTCCCAGACCATACTGGGACACTCAGAGCCATACCAGGGCACAACGATGGGGATCAGATGCCATCTGGCATCTTTGTATTCTATTACCCTTCACCAGGGTGGTGAAATACCTTCAGATCATACCAGATGAGGACTATTTAAAGGATCTGGGGTTGTTTACCCTGAAGAAGATATTGAGATGGCAGGTGTGGGGGGAGACATGAAAGGTATCTTCAAGCATTTGCTCATTTATTATTTGTTTTGGGTTTTTTGTTTGTTTGGTTTTTGTTTTGTTGTTGGTTTTTTTTGCAGGGCAATGAGGGTTAAGTGACTTGCCCAGGGTCACACAGCTAGTAAGTGTCAAGTGTCTGAGGCTGGATTTGAACTCAGGTCCTCCTGACTCCAGGGCCGGTGCTTTATCCACTGTGCCACCTAGCTGTCCCTGATCATTTGTTATTTGGAAGAAGGATTAGGCTTTTTATGTTTGGCACAGGTATGTAATGGGTAAAAAAAAAAATCACATTTATTTCTCCCCCAGCCCCACCCAGCCCTCAAAAGAGTCCTCTCCCAGAATTTGATAGAAAGAAATAGATTTATTCTCATGTACAAAGCAATCAGCCAACAGGACCATTTACAACATCTGCACAGAGCCCTACGGAGTCAGATACAAAAAAACGAGTCTCTCTAAAGGCAACTCAGAATAGATAAGGCAAATGAACCCATTCTCTCCCCAGCCCCCACCACCCCCCACCCCGCACCCTCCCTGCCCAGCTCTGCCCCCGCCCCAACAACACCCACTCAGAGACACTGACAGAGACAAGACAGAAAAAGAGAGAAATGGGGATAGGGGTGGCAGTGCCCAGTCCTTGTTTCCTATGGCATCTCCCCAGGCCCTGGGGCAGTGGCCAGAGGGGGAGAGGGGAAGGGAGGGCATATGGCCTTCAGCACAGAGAAGAGTCCAGTCCTAGCTGGGGCTTCAGCCCCAGCTATGCAGCAAGGCCCAGAGGGGCTCAAGGACTGGGTCCCTCTCTCTGGATGGCTGCAAGAAAGGGATGGAGATCCCAGGCCTGAGAAGCTAACGATCTGTCTGGGGGATGAGAGTGAAGAAGGGCTGAAGGTCCAGGGCTCCTCCAACTCACTGGCCAGGGGGCTGTACTTAGACTCCCGGTGTGATGGGGCTGTGCCCTGGTCCCTGGGATCCACTAGGGCAAGCTGCCATCTCTGGGAAAGCTGTCAAAGTGTGAGGACGCCTCCTGCCTGGGTCTGAGACACCACCAAGTCCAACCCTCTTCCCCCCACCCCCCACTGCCTCACTTTATAGGTAGGGAAACTTCCACCTCTAAGTCTATGATCTCATGATCCATCCAGAACCTAGGTCACTTAACTCCCCATTCAGTGCCCTTCTCACTACTAGGAATCCTTCTGTCTCTCTGAATCCCAAGCTAAAGCCCTCTGGAGGGAGAGGAGGGAGGAGAAGGACACGCAATCCTCCACCCTGCTCCTAGCCAGGATAAATTGCCTCCCTTGTGTTCGCTGGACAAGCGGGGAATGGGCCTGCTCTGTTGTCACACCCTACGCCTGGATGGCGGGAGGGTTTGCCCTCCTTGGGGATGGCTAGGCCTCCCCCCTAACCTCCAGGGTAGGGAACAGGTTCAGAGAGCTGCTTCATTAGAGCAGCATCAGGGTTGCCCACAGAGACACAGCTGAGGACAGATGGAGGAAGAGGTCTAGAACCTGACTCCCTGTCTTCACAAGGGGGAGTGAGATGCCCCAGAAAGAGCAATGAACTCAAGAGTCAGGAGGGATCCAAGTTCAAATCCTCCCTCAGGCTTAGGAGCCAGACAGGTCACTTAACTTTGAGGAGCCTCAGTCTCTTCATCTATAAAAAGGGGGTAATTTTACTTTCCTGACCTGCCTCATAGGGTGGTGGTGCAGAAAGGGCTCTGTAACCCTTAGACACTAACTAAAAAGGGCTTCTTACCATATTCATGCTAGTCTTGTCCCACATGTGGGACAAAGCATGGTGCAGCGGAAAGAACCTGAACCTGGGAGTCAGGGGCCCTGGGCTCAAATCCCAGTCCTGACACCTAACCCCCTTTGTGACTTTAGACAAGTTCCTTCTCCACTCAGAACCTCAGTTTCCTCTTCTATAAAATAAAGGAGTTGGACAGGAGAATCAGCTCTGTCCTCCTGATCTTTACTTGTCACCATCCAAGTCAATGATAATTTAAAGTTGATTCCTTCCTCCTCTTCTCCCTGCTCCTCACCCCTCCACCACGGCTCACTCAACCCTTGGAAGGTCAGATCCACAAAGACCACAAGCCTCCCTCTCAAATCCCCAGAGATGCAGGACGAGCCCCAAGCCAATAGAGCTAACTGGGGGAATGTTGGAGAAATCACCCAGGCTGCCCTGAGGGATCAAGTGAATCATGAGTATGAGTCTGGAGAAAGGGAGCATTACAGAGATCCACTGAGAGGGGCAGGCAGGATCCAAGGCTCCTCCAGAGAGAGGGAACCCAAGGGCTGGTGCCATGTCACCCCAAGGCTCCCTCAGCTCCTGGCTGGGGGTGGAGGGGAAGAGGGGAATGGCATCTAGAACATCTTAAATAAACATGACCGTCCAAGCCAGAAGCTAAGGACGAGTTTTTAAAAGGGGGGAAGGGGAGGCAGGAATGTCCTTTCTCTTGCTCTTCCCTTCCCTGCCCCCAGAGGGAAGGGGAGAGTCCCTCTCACTCTTCCGTGTCCAGCTTGCAGCACCCATTGACCTTGTCGCCATCGTCACTAGGCTCCTGAATGTCATATTCCTCATCCAGGAAGTCCAGGGAATTGTTGCTGGGCAGGCCTCGGATGGTGAATTTATGGGACACCTTGGTCCACTGTTCCCGGTTGGTGGCCACCCGCTCATACAGTTCCGCAGCTCTGGGGAACAACTCCTGCAGCAACCTGTGGGGTGGGAGACAGGGAGGATGAGGCCAAGCAAGGACCCTTGGGGGCCAGACAGACCAAGGCCCAGGCCCCAACCCCACACCCACACTAAGAGAACATGTGAGAGTTCACACCGCTGTAGAGTGCGGGGAGCAGCATTTCAGGTATGAATGACGTCCCCCACTCAAACCTGCTCCTCCTGACAACCCATTCTCCATTGGCTGGCCTTGCCTCATCCCTGAGTCCAATCAGCTAACAGGTTCTAGGCCCCCTTTCCCGACATCTCCATACCCACCCCCTCCTCTCTACTCCCATAGGCCCCAACTAAGCCCAAGTTTCAGCCCCTCCTGCCTGGACAAATGCACAACCTCCTCATGGCCTGCCCTCCTCTGTCCCATTTGTACAGCTACTTCATTCATTACACACCAGCCCTTCCCCTCCTCAGGAACTTGCCATGGCTCCCCAGGAGAGAGAGCTCTTCAAATCCTATCCCTAGGGCGGGAAGAGAGTTCAGAGTACATTCAGTCCAATGCCCCTCACTTGACATATGAGGAAACTGAGGCCTAGAGAGGTTCCATGACTTGCCCAAGGTCACACAGGTAGCAAACGGCAGTGCCAAGACTTGAATCTATCTTTTTTTTTTTTAATTTTGGTGAGGCAATTGGGGTTAAGTGACTTGCGCAGGGTCACACAGCTAGTAAGTGTGTTAAGTGTCTGAGGCCAGTTGAATCTATCTTTCTGACTCCAAATACTGTTCTCTTCCCACTCATCCACACTCCCTTCCCAGACTGCTCGGCCATGGCCTCTACGCTGGTCCCAACCTCATCTCCTCCTTCCAACCCATCCCTACACCATTCTTCCCATCTGTTCAAGGAGAAATAGATGATTCACCCTTTCCTGAACACACCTCAAACTTTCCAGCCTCCACATCTTTGTTCAAGTCATGCCCCCATGCCTAAAATATCCTCCCATCACTACTTGCTAAAATCTCACTCATCTTCACAACTCAGGTTAGGCATGACCTTGGTCCCGGATCACTGCTACCCCTAGGCAGAAATGATCCTTTCCTCCTCTTTTCCCTCCACAGCCATGCATCTGCATTCTCAGGTTCTCTCATCCCTTCCTGCCCGGTATTACAATTATATGTACATATCTCATCTCCCTTCCCCGGCTTCCCAATACTAGGCTGAGATCCCTAAACATAGGAATAACTTTCTCTCTGTCTCTGTCTCTGTCTCTGTCTCTCTCTCTGCCTCCCCATCATAGTCCAGCTCATGCCAGGGGAGTGACTGAGGTTTGCCAAACTGACTCCAACTGAACTGCTGCCTCCTGACCCTCTCACAAGCCCTGGGTACAGGAAGGTGAGACCGCTGTGCACACTCACTTGTAGATTGGCATAGCGATGTGCTCCATGAAGCTGATCTGCAGCTCAGGGATGTAAGCCTTCTCTCGGTCCATCATCTCCATGGGCCGGTTACCCATGGCCTTCTCCTGGGAGAGACACAACCAGCACCAGTTCTGCCCCAGGGCCCTGCCTCGACTACACCCCTGTGCCCTAGAATGGCTGCCCCAATCAAATGTCAGTCTGGAGAGACTAGAAACTTCCCCAGGTCAAGCCAGGCCTCTCCCTCACTGAAGGCTGGGAAAACCCCTCTCTCTTTCTAGGGATTCCAGGGGTTCTCTGTGGGCAGACATCCTGACTTCCCCTCAGACTGGGGCTCCCCCTTCAAACTACAGGCTCCCTGGGATGAGAAGTCCTGTCCCACTGTGAGAATGGGAGATCCCTGGGAGTAGGGATCTTTCCTACTCTTTCCTACTGCTCCCTTCCTGGTCCTCAGGAAAAGTTCTCCCTGACTGAGTAAGGGAAGCACTGAGCCTGCTCCAACCAGCCTCCCTCCTCCCCAAGGCTTCCCCAGAATCCCAGAACTCCGGCCCTGAACACGGCTGGGTTAGGTTGGGAATTGTGGAGACCCCCAGCTCCTGCCAGCCACCTGCCCAGTGGATAAGGACACACATACCAGGTCTCCCTGTGAGAAGAACTCTTTGTAGATCAGCTCCTGAAAGCAGAATGCAGGCCTGTGAGCTCCCCTGCTCCCCAAGAAACTGAGCCTGTTTCAGGGACCAAACCAGCCCCTTAGTCTGATCTCAAGGTCCCTCCTGACAACACTAATGTGTGAACCCTTCAGAATGAGGGGGCTGACAGGATGGGAAAACCCCTTGAGTCCCTGGGAATCAGGAAGGGACAAATTCCTGCTCTGCCCCTTGAACTGTGATCCTGGGCAAGTCATTTGCCTTCCTCTGCCTCAGTTTCCTCCTCAATAAAATTAGAGGATGGACTTCCATGATCATAAGATTTTGGACTGGAAAGGACCTTGGATTTCTGATGAAGCAGGCCATTACTCACCTTCTTTCTTTTTCTTTCTTTTTTTTTTTAGTGAGGCAATTGGGGTTAAGTGACTTGCCCAGGGTCACACAGCTATTAAGTGTTAAGTGTTTGAGGCCAGATTTGAACTCAGGTATTCCTGACTCCAGGGCCGGTGCTCTATCCACTGCGCCATCTAGCTGCCCCCATTACTCACCTTCTAACAGAGAAGTGGGAGGTGGGCTCAACCTTCGGATTGAGACATGCTCAACATGGGGATTTGTTTTGCTTGACTATGCATTTCTGTTATGAAGATTTTGTTTTCCTTTTTTCCTAATTGTGTGTGGGGGAGGGGGTGAGAGGACTATAAAATAGATTTTTTTGCTAATTGAAAAAAATAAATTAAAAATAAAGATCATCTAGTCTAACTCCTCATTCTAAACAGGCAAAATATGCTAACAAAAGGGGGGAAATGACTTGCCTAGGGTCACACAACTTCCTTCAAGTCCCAGGTATATAAGCATATATAGCTTGTGCCTAGTTTACATGTTGCCCCCCCCACACCACCATTAGATCGTGAGCTTGGTGAGACTGTTACAAGAACAAGGACAATTTTTGCCTCTCTTTGCATCTCCAGCACTTAGCACAGTGCCTAGCTCATAGAAGGCACTAAATAAATGTTTCTTGACTAACTGACAATAGTTAGTAAATAACAGAACTGGGATCTGAACCCAGGTCTGTCCAAATCTAATGACTAAAATCCCTTTAAGTTCTGATATTCTGCTCTGAAATTCACTCATTCCTACTTCCTGCCCCACCACCATTCACTCATTCCGAAAACACCTTCCTCCCTCTTCTCTGGGTGATGTCCCTCCTATCAATATATCAGTACTTGGGGCCCAGGTGTCTCCTCCTCCATGAAGTCTTCTCTGATCTCCAGCTCTATGTGGATGTTCACCCTCCCTGAACCTCATCTGGTATTCTAGCTGTCTGGTTCTCTGCCAAGGCTGGGTGCTGTGCAAGGATGGGGGTCATCTCTTATCAGTCCGTCTTCTCCCCATCACAGCACACCCCATGGCCCTGTCCAGAGCAGGCGTTAACCGGTCCTTTTTGTTTCGTAATAGAAGTGACCGTCTCCCACGTTTGCTGCTGGTTGACATGCCGGTGTGACTCCTGCCCCAGTCCCAGCTTCACCTGCTGAAATTCACCCATGCTCCAAGGCCCAGCTCAGATGCCACATCGTCCCTTAAGAACCAAGCCCTTCCTCTTAGAGTGGCAAAGCTCAGCACCAAGATCACTCCTCAGGGCCCGGGGATTGAGCTGGAGCATGCAAACAGCACCGCCTGCAGGGAGAGGGAAAGAGGGGGCCTCACCGCAATCTTCCGAGTGGTCTTCCAGCCCTTGGTCTGGTCTGAGAGGTCACAGGAGGTCATGAGCAGGCAGAGCAAGAGGCTGTGGTGTTGTTTATTCTTTGGGTCATAACCCACTGCAGGCAGAAAACGGGAGAGAGCGTATCGGGACACAGACTGAGGGGGAGTCAGGATGCCAGCCCCCCGCCCCAATTAAAATAAAACGAAAAACCTCCTTTGCATCCAAGGCACAGATGAGGAAACTGAAGCCAGGGGTGCCAAATGACTTGACTAAGGTCACACAAGTAACGTGTCAGAGGTAGAATTTGAACCCAGGTCTTCTGACTCCAACTCCATGACTCTTTCTACTATGCCACATTGCTTCCAGGTGACTAGAGCTGCCCCATTCCCTTTTTGCCCCTCAGTGTGCAGAGATACAATTAGCTCTCCCACTTGAAGGATGACCCCATACTGTGAGTAGAGGACAAAGCCATCAGGAGGCTTCCTGATTGGCTGAGTGAATGCTCTACAGAGCTGCCGGGGCAGGGGCAGGGGGGGTGGGGGGTGGGGGGGGTGAGCCCTGACACTGCCTTAGGCGGGCTCAGGAGGGAAGCCAACATTGGCATTGAGCCTATGAAATAAGACCAGGGTTCAAATCCTACCTTTGACATTTACCTAAATCTCACAGACTCATCTGTAAAATGAGGGGGTTGGATGCTAAGACCCCTCTTCCAGATAGATGTTTATGGCTCTGTGATCCAGATGGCCAAGACAGATCAGAGCTGGGGGAACCTTGGTCTAGAACAGCTTAGGAAGTTTAGGGAAAACCAGACTGGAAGTGGGGGAATTTCTTGTGTATGCATTTCTGGTGCATCATTCCTAAATCTTTCCATCTTTCTCTGTTCTTTTTTCTTCCTTGTAAATCAAGCCAAGAAAATACTCAAGTCCAGAGTGTGCAGGGGCAAGGGAGAGGAGGCAGAGGGGAGCAGATGATGGCTGACTAAGGATATCCAGCTGGGTGACAGCATCAGGAGAGAGGGGGAGGTGCCTGGAGCCTGGGTGATCTAGGAGCCAAGCAAGCTCAGGGGCCAGTGCTGAGGTGCAGAGGAAGCCTAGAGTTGGGATTCCGAGATCAGGGGCCTTTACAAAGTAGTGAAAGTGGGGTCCCAGGAGGGTGGCCTGGCTCGAGGGGCCTGTTAAAAAAGGCACACCAAAGGCACACCTGTTACACAGGGTTCTTCCTCCTCTCTCCAGGCCAATGGATGGAAGCTTCCAAACCGTCAGTCTCTCCTCCACCCCACCTGCCACCTATCCACGGGGCCTCTAAGGCGTACAAAGGAAGGATGGGAAGCACCCCTAGCATCTGGGCCTCTGACGGCTATACCTTCAGCCATCTTCTGAAGATCTTTGAAGATGCGCAGGTGGTGAGCCAGGTCAGTAGCCAAGATGATGTCTCTCATCAGATCCAGCATCCGCTGGTAGTCCTGTGGTGAGTGGGAAATGGGTCCTAGGTCACAGCCTCCCTCCCTCAGGGCCCCCAGATCTGCCACCCTCCAGATCCCTATGCCCCAGACCCTGCCTTACTCACCTCCCCCTCCCCACTCTGGTTTGTCCCCATCCTCCTCCCCCACCCCCTAGAACACAGAATCTCTCCCTCTCCCTCTCCCTCTCCCTCTTCCTCTCCCTCCCTCTCTCTCTCCCTCTCTCCCCCTCTCTCTCCCTCTCTCTCTCTCTCTCTCTCTCTCTCTCTCTCTCTCTCTCTCTCTCTCTCTCTCTCTCTCTCTCTCCCTCTCCCTCTCCCTCTCCCTCTCCCTCTCCCTCTCCCTCTCCCTCTCCCGGACTGAATATATGTCACCTTCCGGGAGAAGTGATCAAAGATGTTGCAGCCTTGAGTGTTGAGGATGGCAATTGCCTGAGCAAAGTGGTGTCTCTGTTGGGGAAAGAGAAGGTAGGGATGGGGCCCTGTGCAAGTTATCTATCTGGATGCTCTTTGTCCCATTGTTCCCACTCTCCTCCCCTTCCCAAGAGGGGATGCTGAGACCCAGACTAGCCAAAGAAACATGGGCTGCTAAGCACTGGGGTTGGTCTGGTTTTTGAACCAACTGGGAAGATGAGGTTTGGGGAATGATGGGGAAGAAAAGGAAAAAGACAGACTGACCCCCAGGTTCTCTGTGGGTGTTATGTCAGACCAGGGAAATTGTAGGTAATGAAAGGAAGGAAACAGAATGCTGTGGGAGGAGGAGCTCTGGTCTTGGGGGCAGAAGATCTGAGTTCAAGTCCTGATCCTTCCACTTCAAATTTGCATGACTGGATAATTAGAAGCTGCCGCATTTGTGAGTTAAGGAAGAGCTTCATTCCTAGAAATAAATGTACTTCTCCCACCCTCTCAGTGATGCCTAAATTTCACAGAATCTCTGAGCTACAAGGAACATCTGTTAACTATTTCCTGCACAGTCTGGAGTGTGAGTTCCGAAATCCGCCTGTGACATTCACAATGTGCGGGACCTTGGCAAATCACCTAACCTCCTGAGGCTTCAGCTTCCTTCCCTGTGACACCAGGGGTCTACACTTCAGACCTTAGAGGCCCCTTCCAGCTCTAACCCTATGAGCCTATGATTGACCACAAGGGGTTATCCAACCTCCTCTGCAAGCTCTCTAGTGTTTGAGAAGCCACTCCCTCCCAAGGCAGTCCATTCCAACCCCTTCCTCTTATCCCTGGGGAAACTGAGGCACAGAGAGAGTAAGGGTTGCACAGTTTGAAAAAAGTAGGCTTGACCCAGCTCCCCACCCCCTGCAAGCTGCCTGACGCAGAGCGCAATGTTCTTTCTACCACATCATACTGCCTTCCATCCATTCCAGCTTCTTCCCCACTGTTCAGAGGTGGGACAGACTTCTAGGGTATCACCTACACTCCATGAAGTCCTCCCAGTCCCTTCTGGCCTGAAACCAACTCTGAGACAGTTACATGGCATACAGGAAAAAGCCATGTGTTCAAGTCCTGACTCTGACACTGACTAGGTGACCTTTGGTAGGTCACTGCTCCCCTGAGTCCCAAGTCTGTTTCCTTATGAGAGAAAGAAGGGGAAATGGGGAAGGAAAGGGGAGAAAAGTGAGAACTCATTGGGAAGAGACAGTTAAAAAACAAGAAGAATATCACTAAAACATTTTTGTTCTGTTTTGGGAGGCGATGGGGGTTAAGTGACTTGTCCAGTGTCACACAGCCAATAAATGTCTGAGCACAGATTTGAACTCAAGTCATCCCGATTCTAGAGCCAATGCTCTAACCACTACACCACCCAGCTGCCCCCATAAAAATTTTTCAAAAGAAAAAGGGATTGAACTCCGAGGTCCCTTTTAGCTCTAAAATTATAATGTTCTCAAAGTCTATTTCCCAGTGCAACGTGACTGAGGCTTATTCTATAAGCTCTCGCTATGGGTGCTGAGTTGGCTGGGGTAGAGGTGTGAGGAAGGAGAAGGGAAAGATGGGGAGGGAAGTGGAGAACCAACCTATGGTTCTCTGGAGCCAGCTGGGAAGAGATTTGGGGAAGGAGAGAGAGAGAGAGGGAGGTGGGGGGGAAAGGAAGAGAGAGAAGGCCAAATTGGTCCTGGGATCCCTATGAGTCTTCTGGCAAATCAGAGGACTTGTCTGTGGGGACAGGCAGAAAACAGGCAGCTTGTGGGAAGAGGAGTTCAGTCTGGGTTCAAGTCCTGGTCCTCCCACTGCCTATCTGTGAGATCCTGGACAAGTCACTTGCACTCTCTGGGTTTGTCTTCTCATTTCTAATACGGGGATAGCAATACTTTCATTACCTACCTACGTCATGGAGCTGTTGAGAGAAAAACAACTGGTAAATGAGTCATTTTTATAATGATTACCTCCATGACGGAGCCTTCGGAGCTGTACAGTGCGGCCAGAACGGATTTCTGAAAGAGTCCCCAGGGCATCCAGCTGTCAGGCCCACTCCTGGAGCATTCAGATTTCTACCCTACATCTCCCAGGGCAGGCCTTTCCCTGAGCTGCCCACCTGACCCCAGAAATGTCCCTCTCATGCCTCCTCCTCTGTGCCCCTGGGCTGGGCTAGTCCTTCCCCTTCCCCATCCCCCATGCTGGCACCCCCTCCTGTCCTGACCAAGCATTCAGGCTCCCATCCCATGATAGTTAGGGAAACCCAAAGCGCTCCTTCCACTCCTCATGGGAAGGGCTGGAGAGGGGGAAGCCCCGATGGGCCAGCGGCTCACCGAAGCCACCTGGAAGGAGTTGTTGGTGCCTCTGTGGTCTAGATCATGACACATGCAGGAGACGAACAAGGCGAAGATCTCGATGTCACTGAAGGGGGAGACGAGATTCTCAGAGGGAAGCGGACCCGCCTCCCCTCCCACTCTCTAAGGGAAGGGGAAGGGGAACAGCACTGCAGAGATGGCCTGAGTCAGTGGACAGAACCCTAGCAAAGCCCCTTCCTTATTCCTTCAAGGCCCAACTCCTCCAGGCCTGGACCCCTCCAGCTGAGAGAGTTTTCTGACCTCAACCCTCCCACAGCACGTGGCCAGGCCCTCCTCGTGCACTATCTCGCTCTCTCTGGTATCACAGAAATCTGCCCTTGACTGTCAGGGCCAGGGTCTGGAGTGAGGCTCTCCTTGCATCTCCTCCCCTCCCTCTACACTTGCCCACAGGCTTGATCGTGTTTATTGGGCACAACAAAGTGTCCAGAGTGAGGGAGGTGATGATGCCATCATCCTCTGCCCTGGTCAGACCACATCTCGAGGACTGTGTTCAGTCCTGGGGACCACATTTCAGGAAGGATACTGACGAGCAGGAGGGGAAGGAACTGGAGACTGTGCCAGACAAGGGTGAGCAGGAGGAAGGGGGATATTTAACCTTCGGAGGAAAGACTGGGAAAATGCCAGTCACGAGCTTCAAATATCTGCAGGGCTGCCACCTTGTTAAGGGAAATTAGACTCACTCTGCTTGGCCCCAGTGGGTAGAATGAGGGGCGCTGGGAAGGAGTTGCCTGGAGGCAGATTTATGCTGGTAAAAGGAACACTGCAGAAGCAGAAGTGGCTGTCCTGAGTAGGGAGTGGGTTCCATCTCCCCAGAGGGCCTCAATGACTACTTGTGGGGGAAATGGTGGTCCTTGCGCTCATAGGGGCTCGACTAGATCATCTCGGGTCCTCTCTGGTTCTGGGATCTGGGGTTTCCATGGCTGGGAAGCAGCAGCACCAGCCCAGAAAGAGCCTTGGATTTGGAACAGCACCATCTCAGAACTGGGAGGGACCTCAGCACCGTCTAGATGGAGCCAGACACAAAAGGTAGTTCCACTAGAACCTACCGGACTAGTAGTTGTCTTGTTGTTCTTCAATCACTTAAGTGTGTCTGACTTTGTGACCCCATTTGGGATTTTCTTGGCAAAGATACTGGAGTGGTTTGCCATTTCCTTCTCCAGCTCATTTTACAGATGAGGAAACGGAGGCAAGCAGGGCAAAGTGACTTGCCCAGGGACACACAGGTAGCAAGTGTCTGAGGCCAAATTTGAACTCGGGTCTTACTGACTCCAGGCCCGGCACTCTATGCAGTGTAATCTAACCTCTGCTTAAAGACCTCAAAGGAAGAGGAACCCATCATCTCCCAAGACAGCCCATCCCATCCATAGCTCTCATTGTTAGGAGGATTTCCCTGACATCAAGCTCAAATTTGCCCCCTCTGTAACCTCTACCTAGTTCTACTCTCTAGGGCCAAGGAGAACAAATCTGATCCTTCTTCCACAAGACATTCCTTCAAAGGCTTGAAACCCATTATCGTGTGCCCCAGGAGACTTTTCTTTTCTGGCTAATCACCCCGACTTCCTTCAACTGCTCCTTATAATTATGTGAATTCAAGACCCTTCACCATCCCAGATGCTTGGAGTATCAGTTCTGCTATGCATAACCCATGTGACCTTGGGCAAGTCACTTCCTCCTATCTGTAAAATGATGGGGACAAGATATTATCTAAGCTCCCTTCTGGCTCTAACATCCTACAAATTGAGTCAGGGGATTGGGGTTCTGGTCCTGGCTTTAACACTGACCATGGATGTGCTGGTAAATATTTAATAACCACCTCTTTTAAAACGCCAGACACACCTTTAAGTTTCATCTGCATTACCGGCATCTTTCCCATCACTTTCTTTTTTTTGTTGTTTTTTGGTTTTGTTCGTCTGTTTTTTGTTTGTTTTTTTGTTTTTGCAGGGCAATGAGGGTTAAGTGACTTGCCCAGGGTCACATAGCTAGTTAAGTGTCTAGTGTCTGAGGCTGGATTTGAACTCAGGTCCTCCTGAATCCAAGGCCAGTGCTTTATCCACTGCACCACCTAGCTGCCCCCTCTATCACTTTCTTAAGTCTAGACAAGTGATGTCAAACTCGAATGGAAATAGCAGCCACTAATCCACACACAAGGACCCACAGGCTGCAGATCGAATTAGTTTTAAAATATAATATTAATTATGTTTTATTGTATTTTTAGTTATTTTGTTAAATATTTCCCAATTACATTTTAATTTGGCCCTGGCCTGCCACGTATTTGATACCTCTGGCCTAGACAATCAGCCAACACTAAATGCAGAGCTGATTTATGGCTTTGCTGATTTCCAAGGTGCCAATGCTCACAGTGATCAAGGAACCATTGGGTGGGAGGGGAGGAGCTGGCTCTGGCCCACTCCTTCCACTAGCTCTGGCTGACCTCTGGCAAGTGCACCTATATGGGCCTCTGTTTCCTCACCTGTAAAATGGCAGAACTGAACCAGATCATCTCTCAGCTCCCCTCCAGCTCCGACATTCTGAGTCAGAGGATTAGGGCTCCAGCCCAGGCCCTGCCCCTCACTCTCCCTATGGCCTTGGCTAAGCACCTTCCCCTCTCTGAGCCTCAGTTCCCTCACTGTGGGATCCCTAGAGGAGGAGCTTATGGGCCTGGGGGCCGGGACCACTCACTCCAGATATTTGGACAGCTCCAGGTTCTTATAGAGCAGGTAGCAAAAGTGGGAGACTGAGAAGGCGTGCATCCAGTTATGATAGGGAGGGTCTCGGTAGCCCTTCTTCACCATCAGGCAGAACCTACATAGGAACCAGGCATCAGGAGGGGATTGAGTGCCCTTCGCCCACCCCTAGGAAACTCTCCTGGGCTGGCTTTGTCCTCTTCCCATCATGCCTTCACTCTGCAGATTCTCTGAGGGCAGCAGGTATGTCTCCCCCTCATACTAGGGGCTCCCAAGGGCAGGGACCTCATCCCCCCTCATACTAGGGGCTCCCAAGGGCAGGGGCCTCATCCCCCCTCATACTAGGGACTCCCAAGGGCAGTGGGACCACACCACCCCTCATACTAGGGGCTCCCAAGGGCAGGGGCCTCATCCCCCCTCATACTAGGGGCTCCCAAGGGCAAGGGCCTCATCCCCCCTCACACTAGGGGCTCCCAAGGGCAGGAAATCTCTCCTCCTCTAGACAGAGGATTCCTAAGTACAAGGAAATCTGGGGGCACACACCGGACCAGTGTCTGTCGGTCAATCTTGTAGTTGTTGATAAAGTTCATGTCCTGGAGCATACTCAGGACAGCCTGGAGAGTGAGGAGGTCGGTTACCAAGCTGACAGCACCCCCCTTTCTCACCAACCTTTCCCCAGACCCCGCACAGAGCTGGAAGAGGCCTCAGTGACCACATTTAGCCCACATCCTTCTCCCCACATTCCTGAGCAGGAATCCCCCCATACCCTGCCCCCTCCCCAGACTTTGCTTGGGCCTTTCAATGCCAGAGGATCTCTCAGGCAGCCAAGCCCACTGTATTTGTTTGTTAGTTTGTTTTTGGTGAGGCAACTGGGGTTAAGTGACTTGCCCAGAGTCACACAGCTAGTAAGTTGTCAAGTGTCTGAGGTCGGATTTGAACTCAGGTCCTCCTGACTCCAGGGGCGGTGCTCTATCCACTGTGCCACCTAGCTGCCCCTTTATGTTTGTTTGTTAGTTTGAAATATCAAGATAGTATATTTTCTTTCTTTCTTTCCCTCTTTCTTTCTTTCTCTCTCTCTCTTTTTTGGTGAGGCAATTGGGGTTAAGTGACTTGCCTAAGGTCACACAGCTAATAAGTGTTAAGTGTCTGAGGCCAGATTTGAACTCAGGTCCTCCTGACTCCAGGGCCGGTACTCTATTCACTGTGCCACCTAGCTGCCCCCAAGCCCACTGTAAAATAGCTCTAATTGTTGGGAATTCTTCCTTCCACAATGACGAAATGAGCCTACCTATTTTTATCACTTTCCCCATCAGCTAGTCCTAGTTTTTCTCTCTGGAGTCTGGAGCAAGGTTACTCCCAACATCCCAGGACAGCCCTTGGGTGACCCACTTCTCATGCCCCCTCTCTGGGAAGTTCTTCATGTCTAAACCAAGTCCCTCTTGTTGCACAGATGGTTGGGACCATCCAACAACTGGGCCTATAGGAGGGGTGAGCTCACCATGGAGGTGTCATCCTCAGGGAGAGAGCGGGGGGTGTAGGTGAAACTGGCAAAGTTGGAGTCAATGGCTGAGACAGGCTGGATACCATCTCCAAGGAGTTTGTTGTATTCATCATCTGAGACCTAGAAGAGACAGAGCTGAGGGCACTGAAGAACCCTTTCTTCATCTATCATACCACCACCCAACTGGGGCCGGCACTAAGGTATAGAAACATCCCCTTCCCTCCCTAAATACCCCACAGTCAACCCCATTTAGGGAAACAATGATATCCTTTGGGTAGAGAGACCTCGGTTTGAAACTCAGCTCTAACACTTAAATCACCTACATTTGAAAAACTTTATCTAATTAGGTTCACATACTAGTTAATGAACTTCATCGAGTGAACTAGTTAAGTGAACCTCATTAAAGTTTTTCAAATGTAGATGTTATAGAAATCAAAGATATCAATAACATTTTTTAAGAGGCAAAAGAAAAACCGCTTTACTTCTCTGTGTCTCAGTTTCCCCATCTATAAAAAGAGGACAATAATCCTTGCTGTTTGGAAGAATAGAATGAGTAATACATTTGGCTTCAGAAATATTACTGCCTATGTATCTCTCTTTTTTTTTTGGTCAGGGCAGTGAGGGTTGAGTGACTTGCCCAGGGTCACTCAGCTAGTAAATGTCAAGTGTCTGAGGCTGGATTTGAACTCAGGTCCTCCTGAGGCACCAGGATGTTCTGAGCAGAGGAGCCTGGACTAGGCACTCTCTGCTCACACCCCACCCCCTAACTCTTGCCCCTTATTTAGTTTCTTCATCTGTAAAATGAAGGGGTTAGAGGTAAAGGTCCTTTCTGGTTATAAATCCCATAAAATGGAAATATCAAGTTCGCTCAGTGTTTATATGGAAGTGTGGGCATGGCAACCCAAGCCTGATTACCAAACTCCTCTTAGAGTCCCTAATTTTCTTCAAAACTCAGCTCCAATGACACCTCCTACTTGAAGCCTTTCCCTGATCTCCCCAGCTGCTAGTGTCTCCCCCGACCAAATATATATGTGTGTGTGTATGTATATGTGTATATATAGATAATTTATTTTGGATTCATGTATGTGAACATGTCTTTTCAAAAAGAATGTAACCTCTTTGAAGGCAGGAACTTCATTTCATTTTTCTCTTGGTATACCTAGCAGAGTACCTAGCATGTAGGAAATGCTTACTAAATGTTTGTTGAATGACTGAGTGAGCCAGAGATGATAGAATAGACCAAAGAGACTAATCCAGCCCACTGGACGGGTCAATCTCAAATGTGAGGGGCTGGTATGGCACTAAAGGGATCATTCATTCCACATGGAGATGAGCACTAGGGACCCAGTCTTTCCCAGTTTGGAAAGGATCAAGATGGGAGAAGCTGGGCCTGAAGGATTGTAACTGCATAGAAACTGAGAGAACTCATCATCAGAAAATCATGTGATTTTATGTATGAAAAGGCCTTAAAGAAGAGGCATTATCAGGGCAGCTAGGTGGTGCAGTTGGATAAAGCACCGGCCCTAGATTCAAGAGGACCTGAGTTCAAATCCAGCTTCAGACACTTGACACTTATTAGCTGTGTGACCTTGAGCAAGTCACTTAACTCTCATTGCCCTGCTTTAAAAAAAAAAAAAAAAGAGGCATTATCACCTACTTTGATGCTGTACACTGAGGACCTTTCCATACAACTTGCCACTGAAACCTTCCCTATTTGTTGTCTCTCCCATTAAAAGGGAAGTTTCCTGAGGGCAGGGGCTGTCCCACTTTTCTACGTGTATACCCAGGGCTCTGCACACAGTAAGTGCTCAAGAATGTTTCACAGGCAGAAAGAGGAAGGAAATGAGAGAGCAGATGCCTAACTAGGGGATCCAACCCACACTCAAGCAGGAATCCAGTGGCCGTCCAGCTCTGCCTAAAGAGCTCGTTAGCACAATGCACTTTTGAACAGCTCTGATCATTAGGGAATACACGTGAATGATTTGGTATAATAATGCCTAACATGCCTAATAATAAATACTTAATGAAGCCTAAATAAATCATCAATCCCTAGAAGCCCTGCCTCCCCAAACATGACACTTAAGCCGCTCTACCCATCCATCCGCAACACCACTGTGCATGAGGCTCACTGAAGGCTTCCCGACCCTCTTCAGACCAAGCTGTTCCGACCCCCCCAATGTAGTCTTTGACTTCTCAAGTGGCGGCAGAGGCCAGCTCCTCCCTTCCCGCTCCCGGCAGTGGAGGAGGGCTAGGGAGGACCTTACCTTCATGTGATACATCATCATCTCATTGGCCAAGTGGCTCCGATACTGGGCTTCATTCACTTTCTTGTATAGGAGAGACTGAGGAGAGAAAAGAGGGATGGCAACGGGGACTTAAAGAGAAGCAAGCCACCCAGCCCTGACCATTCCCCCACGACAGGTTAGCCTGGCATGATGGTAAGAGGGCCTGGTTTGGAGTCAGGAGACCTAGGGTCATATCCCAATTCTGACACTTTCATCTGTGTGACCTTGAGCAAGTCATTCGACCATTCTTTGCCTCAGTTTCCTCATCTATGAAACGGGGCTAATGAGAGCATCTCCTTCCTGTGGTTGTTGTGAGGATCAAATGAGCGAACATATGCAAAGCACTTTATGAACCTTATAAATACTAGGTAGCATTATTATCACCACCTGCCTCACAGTGTACCGAGAGGGAAGTACTTTATTAAACACCATATAAATAGGAGTTGCTATTATCATCATCCCCATCCCCCTCTGGCATGGTCAAGAGTAAAGACCAAAAAACACACTAGTCCAGGCTCCTCTGCTCAGAACATCCTGGTGCCTACTCCCCGCTGTCCCTGTCCAGGCGCTTGAGTCACATGATCCTCCCTCACCCCACTCCTTTGTTTTATCCCCACCAATACTGGGCAGGGAGAGGGGGAGATTTGGACCAAGCTATTGGAGGGGACACAGGTGCCTGGACTCCAGCTGACAGCTGTCCCCATGCACTGATACTCTCTTAGGGCTTTTGTCCAAGAGGCTGGCCTGGTGATAATGTGACCTGGGGTGGGGGGAGGGAGGAGAGCCTTAGAGAGAGGAGGTAGAGATCAAGCCTGGAGAAGGGATGCAAAAGTCCACAGATGGTGCTTCCTGATTTTGTCTCTCCTCACAACCCCGGGAGATAGTCAAGGCAGGGGATGAGTGCAGAATCTGAGAGATAGAAGGGGCATACACACAGATGTTTATCCTTATCTCTATACAGGCATATGTATATGCATATATATGAATATACACATATATATGTGGAGATGCAGATGATAGAAAAAACAAAAGAAGTCAATAAAAACCTACTGAGGGGGCAGCTAGGTGGCGCAGTGGATAGAGCACCGGCCCTGGAGTCAGGAGGACCTGAGTTCAAATCCAGCCTCAGATACTTGACACTTACTGGCTGTGTGACCCTGGGCAAGTCACTTAACCCCCATTGCCCCCCCCCCCAAAAGGAGCTGAGAACGATGATGTATGCCTATAATCATTGCTACTGGGGAGGCTAAGGCTGATGATTCTCTTGAGCTCAATAACTCTGAGCTACACAGAGTAGGGCTAAAGCCAACTGGGTGTCCACAATAAGTCTGGTATCTATCTGGTGAGGCCCTTGGGAGTAGGGGGCCACCAGGCTGCCCAAGGAGACTCAAACCAGCCCAGGTAGGAAAGAGAGCAGGTTCAGGTGTCTGTGGTGATCAGCAGGGATAGAGTCCACTTGCCATTGCATTTCCAGCCTGGGGAGATAGCGACCCAATCTCAAAAAAGGGGTGTGAGGTGAGAAAGAGAATGGAGAGCGAGGAGGGAGGAAAAAGGAAAGAAAGAGAAAGAAGAAAGTGAGAGAGAAGAGTGAGAAAGAGAGAGAGGAGAGAAGGCAAGAGAGAGGAATGGAGGGAGAGACAGGAGAGGGAAGAAGGGAAGGGGAGGGAGGGATGGAGGAAAGGAGAGAGACAGAGACAGAGACAGAGAGAGAGAGAGAGAGAGAGAGAGAGAGAGAGAGAGAGAGAGAGAGAGAGAGAATGAGAGCAGTATCCAATGTCCATACATCCAATCTGTTGCCAAGTCTTATGATTTCTGCCATGACAACATCTCTTCTGTATGCCCCCTACTCTTTCTTTCTTTCTTTCTTTATTTATTAGTTGTTGGGTTTTTTTGGTGGGACAATGAGGGTTAAGTGACTTGTCCAGGGTCACACAGCTAGTAAGTGTCAAGTGTCTGAGGCCAGATTTGAACTCAGGTCCTCCTGAATCCAAGGCCGGTGCTTTATCCACTGCACCACCCAGCTGCCCCCATGCCCCCTACTCTTTACTCAAATGGTCACCATTCTAGCTCACGCTCTCATTCCCTCTAGCCTGGACTATTATTACCATACCCTTCAAATTGATCTCTCTGCCTCACTTCTTCCTATTCTAATCTGCCCTTCATCACCACACACACACACACACACACACACACACACACACACACACACACACACACACACACACAGCCCCACTAAACAAACTCCACCAGCTCCCTATTGCGTCCTTTTGTTTGGCGTTTAAAGCCCCTCACGAGCTGGCCCCTCCCTACTCTTCTAGTCTTCTCGACACCCCCCCTCCACCTCCACAGTGGCCTCTGGCTTCATGCCCCTGTGCTTGCTGTCTCCAAGTCTGCGATGGTCTCCATCTCACCTCTTACTTTTCCTACCTTCCTTCAAGACTCCCCTGAAAAAGACCCTCCTCGGTCCCTCCAGTTACCAATGCCACCCCCTATGAGAAGATCTGCCATCTCCTTTGTATCTTGTGTGTTATCTCCCCAATAGATTGTGAGCTCCTTGAGGACAGACGCTGTGTTTTCTTTTGTATCTCCAGAGCTCAGGACAGTGCCTGACCTGCAGTCGTTGTTGTTGTTGTTTGCTCTTCATACTCGAAGAGGACCATGACACCATGACACCATGACATGGATGATGTGATGACTTGCAGTGAATTGGATTTAAGTGAGGGAGGGCTGTGCAAAGTCACCAACCTCACTCTCTCCTCCAGAGCCATCTGGGTCTAGTGGCAAGATATAGATCAGGATGGCTGGTGATGGCCCCGAATGCTAGGGGTTAAGTGACTTCCCCAGGGTCACACAGCTAGCAAGTGTCTGAGGTGAGATTCCAACTCAGGTCCTCCCAACTTCAGGGCCAGTGCTCTATGCACTGCCCCACCCAGCTGCCCTGACCTGTTAACAAGTGCTCAATAGGGGCAGCTAGGTGGTGCCATGGATAGAGCACTGGCCATGGATTCAGGAGGACCTGAGTTCAAAACCAGCCTCAGACACTTAATACTTACTAGCTGTGTGACCCTGGGCAAGTCACTTAACCCCAACTGCCTCACCAAAAAAAACCCAAGCAACCACACACACACACACACACACACACACACACACACACACACACAAACCCCACACAAATGCTCAATAAACACCTGTTGGCCATTGACTGACTGAGGGAGGTAAAAATCCCACTATATTCTGGCCCAATCACACAACATCTAGAGTACTATATTCAGTGCCAAGTGTTATGTTTTAGGAAATACATTAACAAAAACTGGCCTGTGATGGCAGCTGAGATGAGGAGGCTGCTATCCAGGGATGTGCCAATAAAGGGTTTAACAACTGGCTATCCAGAAAGCAAGAAAAAAGTATACCTATACACTTGTCTTTCTTTTTTTTTTTTAGTGAGGCAATTGGGGTTGAGTGACTTGCCCAGGGTCACACAGCTAGTTAAGTGTTAAGTGTCTGAGGCCGGATTTAAACTCTGGTCTTTCTGACTCCAGGGCTGGTGCTCTATCCACTGTGCTACCTAGCTGCCCCTACACTTGTAAATTTAATCTGAATTATTACCATTTTCTCCCTCGCTTTCTTAAGTCTAGAAAATCAACACTATAATAAATCTAGCCCTTATTTATAGTGTTTGCCCATATGCGAGGTGTAAGTGCACACACTGAACATTTAACAATCAGCCCTCCGGAGCTCCTTCAATCTGGCCCCAACACACCCCTGCTTCTAATCCTGCCTGCTGGAACAAAGCCTTCCTCCATATGACGACCCTTTGAAAATGTGAAAGACAGATGTCACATTCCACCACTCCAAAGCAGAAGCCTTCTCTAGGCTAAACATCTCCAGTTCCCTCAACCAATCATCAAGTAATATAGTTTTCAGTCCCCTCTTCAGCACCAGACATGTTCCTCAGGAAATTGTCCAGTTTGTCAATGTCCTCCTTAGAATACGGCCCCATCCAAGAGTCCACCCATGGTCTGACCCTAGCAGAGGCCAGTGCCTCTCTCATGCTGACTCTGACTGTGCTCAGTCTAAGATCACATCAACATTCCTGGTCTCCAGATCACATTGTTAAAACCTCCAGATATTTTTCACACAAAAAAGGTTTTTCTCACCACACCTCTTTCCCTGAGGTTCAGCTTGGATACCACCTCCTGCAAGAAGTCCACCCTCATCCCACCAATTCTTAGAGCTCTCGCACTCCCCAAATGTTGTTTATTCCCATGCTTTAGAATCCAGGCTTGTTGGGAGATTTTTTTTTTTTGTCTTTTAATTCCCATCATCTAATAAAGTATTTTTCACACATAAGGAGATGTTTGCTGACTTACACTCCTCCTAACCCTGTTGTTGTGGAGTTGATTATTGAATCCAAATGCAGAACTATATTTATACCTATTAAATTCCATCTTACGAGCAAATATCTGGTCTGGACTCTTTTTCTCCAGCTTTGAATATTGGCATGAGAAACTTTATCACCCACTACTGAAATGATAATTATCCTCATTTCATGAAGATGGAGTCCCTAAGAGAAGTGACTTGTCCAAGATCACACAGAAAGGTCAGTAGCACAGTTGGGACTGGTTCATGGGTTTTCCCACTCTTAGTTTAGGGGACAACCTTGGGTCTAGGAGACAAGGGAGATAATGAGGGCCTGAGAGAGACTTGGGATGGGGGGACTCAGAGGAGAAGAACTAGAAGGAGCTGGGAGTAGGGAGGGGGCTGGGGGCAGGGCTCACATGAGCGATGCTGATACCACAGTAAATGGAAAAGGCTGTGGCCAGGTCCTCATCAAACTTGCTGAACCAAGGGCCGTTGATCTTGTTCACCAGCTCGGCCACACCGATCACCTCTGGAGGAATGGGTAGAAATGGGGCTGAGTGGAGGACATCCTCCCTCCTCCCCTTTATTCCCAACATTCACACCCCAGAGGGTCCTGGAGTCCCTGGGGCCCTGACTCCTCCCCTCCCATAGTCCCACTCCCATGGGCCAGAGCTAATCCCTGTGGTCCTCTGAGAGCCCCCCCTCCCCACACAGCTCCCATGGGCCGGGAAGGGGCCGAGAGAGCACAAGCTACACATACCTTGGTTTTCATTCTTGATAGGGAAGCAGAGTATGTTGCGGGTGCGGAAGCCCGTGCTGTCGTCCACACCTCGATAGAACAGGGGATGCGCATAGGCATCTGGGATGTTCAGGATCTGGCCTGTGGTGGCCACATGACCTGCGATGCCTTGGTCAGCGGGGATGCGGATCTCGTAGCTCTGGGCAAACCAGGCCAAGAGGAATGAGGTGTGAGTTCCAGGGTCTACCAGTCAGGAACTATCAGCACCCCTGCAGGGCCTCCCTGATCACAATCTCCATCCTCGTGTGTCCCCCTCCAAGCCCCCACCCCCAACAAGCCCTTACCTCATCATCTACAACGCCGCCGTCAAACACCTTGGCCACCAGCTCATTCTGATCCAATAGGAACACGGAGCAGCTGTGGGGAGGCCAAAGGGTAAGGAAGGTCCCTGACCTTCCCGCCTTACCCAGGCACTCCTGGGAATAGAAGCTAATTATTGAGAGAGTGCAGGACTCACGGAGGTGTTCATTAAACCTCCCTCATTGATTTCAGATGAATGACCTCACAGCAAGGAGAGCTGGGCAGTTGAGCTAAGGGGCCCGGAAGGCAGCAGCTCTGAGCAATATCCTGATGACGGCGTGGACCCCAATTCCAGGCCAGAGCTGAGCACAAGATCCCATCTCAGGCCTCAGACCTCACAGATCCCCATCTGACTGCTGACCCTGCACCAGCTCCACATTAGAGATGATCCCAGGGCTTCCCATCTCCTGATCTAAAATTCCTCAGCGCCAGCGATCCATCTAAACTCTCCAAGTCCCAAGGACCTTCTTGGACCCCTACCCACCCACCGTACTTGGCTCCCTAAGCTTCTATCTACCCTTCTCCGGCACTTACCTCTGTAACAGGACACCCTAGAAACAGACTTGTCAGGGGAAAGATGTCAGGGGATGCCAGGTTCAAGTGTCCTGTTACGAACCTGGCATCCACTCTTTCCTTTGACTCCATACAATTACAACTGACATTCTCTGTTCTAAGGTCCCTTCTACCTACAAAAGTCTGTTTTCTAGGGTTTGTTCACAAAGGAAGCAGCGGCAGAGGAAGCCTGCCAATTGCTGGAAGGTTGGGAGTTCTCCACCCACATTCCCACTAGACAGTGGCACTCTCTCCTCCCAAAAGGGAGAGAGAATAGAGTTATCAAATGGAATTAGTTTGTCCTTTAACCCCTCAGACTACACCCCTCTGGGGTTACACGTTCCTCACAAGCTGCCTGCAGCCAGCAAACAAAACAGGCCTTCCCTGGGAGTGTTTCAAGACTGATCAAGGGTTCTATTGGGGAAGAGCTTGTCATTCTTAGAGGAGAGAGATGAGGGGAAGAGGGGAAGGAGAGAGGCAGGCATCTTCCAGCTATCACCCTCCCACCTCCTTGCTTCAGCTCTCCTAACCTATCTTCTGTGAGACCTTGGGTAAGTCACTGAATTTCTCTGGGTCTCAGTTTCCTCCTCTGTAAAAGGAAGAAGTTGGATTTCTCAGGGATTCTTAACCTCGGATCCATGAGCTCTTATTAAAATGTTTTAATAACTGTATTTAAGATAACTGGTTTCCTCTGCAATCATATGTATTTTAAGAACTTGTGTCTGAGAAAGAGTTCATGGGCTCCCCCTGACTGTCCCTGACACACAAAAAGGGATAAGAAGCCTTGACCTATACTCTCCTAAACACATGCCCTGACAGGACCCACATCCCTGTCCCTGGAGCACTTCACTCACATCTCTGCATTGCTGAGGTTCCGGGCTTCTGTGATGATTTCTTGGAGCAGGACAGATACGTCATCTGGGGGGTGTAGATTCACAGAGTGATGCTGGGTTTCTGTGCTAAGGGACGGGGCCCTGGCTTCCCTCCCTCCCAAAGCCTCCCCTCCCCATGCCCAGCCTCATCCCTGCCCACATCTAGAGCTGATGGAGAGAGGAGACTCACCCAAGTGTGTGAAGAGGTTCTTTGCCACTTGGAGGAGAGCCTAGAAAGAAGTGAAGAGGAAGGGGGGAAAACAGGGATTTTAGTCTCAAGATATCATGTCTAGCCCCCAGCTTCTAAACCAGAAGGCTCCAAAAAGCCCTCAACAGCTACAACAATGCTTCCTCTTCCTTCACTGTCAGCCTTCAGTCCTCTGAGTCTGAGAGATTCATCCTGACCTCTGATGATGATGATAATAATAAAACTAGCATTTACATAGTACTTTAAGGTTTGCAAAACACTTTATAAATATCTCATTCTAAAATCACAGCCAACTGGAAGGTGCTAATATTAAACCCATTTTACAGATGAAGAAACCAAAGCAGGCAGAGGTTAAGTGACTTGCCCAAAGACACACATCTAGTTAAGTGACCAAGGCTGTATTTGAACACAGGTCTTCCTTGATCACATGTTTAGTGGAAAGAGTCCTGGACTGAAAATCAAGAATCTCAGATTCTCATCCCAACCCAGCCATCAATTTGCTATGTGACCTCAGCCAAGGCCTTCTCCTCCTTTGGGCCTCAGAGTCCTCCTCTGTAAAATGAGGAGGTTGGAGAAAACAATCTCTAAGGTCTCTTCCAGCTCTGACATTCTGTAAGTCAATGAAAGGGGATAGAGGGAGGGATGGAAGGAGGGATGGATGGACGGAGGGAGGGATGGAGTGATGGATGGATGGATAGGTGGGTGGATGGATGGGTATGTGTATATGTACGTGTATGCACACATATTCATATACACACATATGTAAATATACATATGCCTGTGTATTCACTAACATCTTTATGCAGCACCTAACAGTGACCACCAGAGGGAGCAGCGGCACCAAGATTCCAGCCCACTGGCCCCAAAGTCACAGGGCAATGTTGCTGCTAGGGGAGGGAGGCTGCTTCACCTAGGTGCACATAGTCACTGGACAGGAATGTCTTGCCAAAGAGTCCCTGGAGTGACAGGCAGAAACCCTGATGTGCCAGTGACTCGCTGTGGGACTTTAGGGGAACCCATTCCCCTCTCTGGCCCTCTATTCCCTCCTTTGTAAAGATTAGGAGGTTGAATTCTGGGATCTTTATTGTCTCTGCTAGCTCTAAGATTCTATTTTCTTTGTGCTAAGGGCCCTCCCAGCTCTGACATTCTGGGTTCTAAGGGCCCTTCTATTTCTGATATTCTGTGTTCTAAGGGCCCTTCTACTTCTGATATTCTATGTTCTAAGGTCCCTTCTACTTCTGATATGCTGTGTTCTAAGGTCCCTCCCGGCTCTGATGTTCTGTGTTCCAAGATCCCCGCTCTGACATTCTCTTAAAGGTCTGGTCTATATAGCATCAAGAAATTGACCTGCCTAGAACAGACCTTTGGTCAGCCTCAATCATAGGGAATCACGAAGGTGAGAACTAAGAAGATGAAGGTGGGAAGGAGAGAACAGAGTAAGAAAACAAAGCTGAGGATGGAGAAGGGGAGGAAGGGGAAGGGGAGGCAAGAGAGGGGGAGAATAATAAGGTGAAAGGGGGAGGGGTGAAGCCCAGGAAGGGGAGGCTGGGACAGCGACCCTGGGTGACTCTGGGGCTGAGGAATGGGAGCAGCAGGGCTCACCTGGCACTCGCACTTGAGCTTCTGCTCTTTCTGGAAGGCCAAGGTGCTGGTCAGCACAGTTGCCGTGTAGCAGAAACAGTGGAGGATCTTGTGCTCATCCCAATCTGTGTACCTGCCAGGAAGGAGAGGGGCAGGCTGGGAGAGGGAGAGCTGGGGGGGCACACCAAGGCCATGTCAAGCAGCCAGCACTTATTGAGCACCTCCAGTATGCCTGCACAGTGTGGAGCCCCCAGCACTGCTCCCTTTAAACCAGGAGCTATCCTTACCTCTCCTAGGATCCTTCCTTGATGCAACCCCAGCCAGGTGGGCCACCATCCTTACTCTCCATCCGAGGGCCCCACTCTGTTTATCAGTCATTTACCCAAGTGTCTCCCACAGTCTGGAAGGATCCATGTCCCACCTCCTCCATCAGTCCAGGATCCCGCCCCCACCCCACTTTCCCTTAGACTGGGGGCTGCCTGATTCCCTTCCCTCCCCTGGCCCAACGAGGGCCTCCTGGACTGAGGGCAGGGCCCTGTTTCACCTCTGGCCCAGACTGGGAAGTGGGAGGGAGGGAGGCATTTCCTGCAAGTGACCGGTCCTCCTCACTAAGCCCATCCTTCCTGTCTGTCCCCGCGCTGCCCTCGGCCAACCCCCCCCCCCCCCCCCGCCTGCTGAGCCACAGAGCTCCCCATCAATCCTAATGTGTCCAGGGAAGCAGGGTGATTAGGGACGGTCCAGCAAGGCGCCCGCCCGGGCTAATGAGAGCCGGCTTCTCGCCTAACAAGATTGGTCCCAAATCCTCCAGGGTCAGTAATTCAATCCCACGGCCAGATGATAGATCATCAGGAGAGCCAGCTGTGGGGAGCTGGCTACATCACAGCTCCCAGCCTCAAGAGCTCAAAGGAACCTCAACAATCACATTGCCCATCCCCCTCGCTTTTCAGAGAAGGAAACAGAGGCCCAGAAAGGCTAAGTAATTAGTCCAGTGTAACATACTAGTAAGGGCAGCCAAGATTCAAACCCAGGTCCTCCCACCCCAGATGATGACTTTACCACTCTATGGGGGGCCAAGGTTTTGGAGCAGCCTGTCCTCTTCTCCATCTCCTTCCCTCTGCATGTCTGCCCCAGCCTCTGCCCCCAACAGGCCACTGCCCCTCTCATCACCCAACACTTCAGTACCGTGAGCAACAAGATTTGGCTACCAATGTCTGCTGCTCAGTCCCCCTGAAGCTGGATTCCTTAGCTTGCTGTTTTCCCAGAATTCCTGAACTAATATCTTTCCCCTAAAACCACTGCCTCCTTCCGTTGTTGGTTCTACTCTTCAGCTAACTGTAGTTAGCTGTAGTTCAAAAATCCCAAGTTCAAATCCCACCTCAGACACTGTGACCCTGAGCAAGTCACTTAACCCCTACCAACCTCAGTTTCCTCATCTGTCAAATGAAGATAACAATAGCACCTACTTTATGGGGTTGTTGAGAGGATCAAGCATTTCTCAAACCTTAAAGCCCTGGCTAAATGCCATCCAAATTATTATTATTATCCACTGTTTGGAAATGTGGGTATACTCTAGGATTCCTCCCGCCCTCGCTTCTCATATCCAATAAGTTACCAGGCCCTGCTAATACCCCCTCTCTCCTCTGCCCCCTCCTCTCCTTCCTCCAGGGCTATGACAAGAGTCCAGGTCCCCATCACCACATTTCAGCTATTATTTAACTACAGGCCTTCTTGCCTCTACCCACCTCCTCTCTTTCTCCCTCCAAGCCGCTCTGTACAAACTTCCAGGCTAATTTTCCTTAGTTCTTGTGTAAGGGAATCCTTCCTCTGCTCAAAACCTTTCAGTGGCCTCCCATTTTCTACTGAGTAAAGTTCATTCCCCTTTTCCTGGCATTCAAAGCTCTTTCTAGCTTTAATTCACATTTCACCAAAATGGATGGTTCTGCCCCCCAAATATCCTGTGCACTCTTGCTCTTAAGGCCTAAAGTGTCAAGAGTGTTTGGGGCTGGATTTGAACTCAGGTCCTCCTTAATCCAGGGCTGGTGCTCTATCCACTGTGCCACCTAGCTGCCCTGGGATTGGCAATTTGACTGGGGATCAGGCCACTCTCCTTATCACTGTTTTCCCTGCTCTGAGCTCTGAACTCATTCTGTTCAGATGTACCCTGGTCATCTCTCCAAGGCCTCCCTCCCAGATGCCATCTCTGGGGCCCTGACCCCAAGCAGCATACCCATCACTTATCAGACTCTCAGAGCCAGAAGGGATATAAGAGACTGAGGCTCAGAGGAAGGGAAAAGACTTGCCCAAGGTCACACACTGCAGCTTAGTGGCAGAGCCAGGACTAAGAAGCCAAGTCACCTGACTCCCAGGTCAGGGGCTCTCTCCTCTCCCGTACTTGCTGCCTCACAAGTAGGGTGTTTGGTTCTGGGCTGCATCCTTTCCATCTTTGTAGATTTGAAAGAGCCAGATTTAGAGCCAGGAGACCCGAGTTCAAATTCCAGCTCTGAAATTTACCACCTGTGTGACTTTGGGTAAGTCACTTCTCTCCTTGAGGCTGAAAAACCCCAACTGTAAAATGAGGATATAGACTAGGTTGGTTGGAACACTGCCTGTTCTAAGGCATCTTCTACTCTATGTCCTGAGGTCCTTCCTTTCCCCCAGCTCTGATATTCCAAGTTCTAGGAGCTCACTCTCCCTTGCTTTTTACTTTGGCTCAGGCTCAGAAGTCCCTGAGGCTGTGTCACCTTTAAGTAATCACTGACAACAGTTGGAGTGTCGGAAATTGGGCATAAATTGGCCTGAGTAATACAGAGAGGACACAACCAAGTAGGATAATTTGGGATTATCTGGAATTTGCATATGGGTCTGGGGTAGGAGGAAGGGTAGATGTTGGATATAGCCAGTGAGGTCAAGCAACCCACAGCCTCACTGGCCACAACCTTCTGTGCGACAAACCACCCAGTACCAACTTCCCACCCGTCATCCCGCTTCCTCCTTCCTGACCTCTGAAGAACAAGTGGTGCCCCTCCCATGCAACAAGAGGCCACCACTAGAGGGTGCCAGCCTGCACCTCTCTTTAGCTTCCCTCCCAGCCTCAGCCTCCACAGGCCATCAGGACTCACGTCTCTCCTCCCTGCTTGTTGAAGGTGCAAGCTAAGGCGACCACCTGATTTGTAGCCCGACTGATGACAGGGACGCAGAGCATGGATTGCAGTTCACATCCCACGAGGTTCTGCAGCTGTGTTACCTCTTCCTGCAGAGCAGAGGCAAACACTGGTGAGCGGCAAGAGCCCAGATACCTCCAGATACAACAGTCTTAGTTCTCTGGGTTGGGAGTCGGGAGATCCGAGTTCTATTCCTACCCAACTCAACCGTCCATTCACAGTGGGACCTTAGACCTTGCCCCCCTCTTAGGGCCTCAGTTTCCTCTGGGGGAAATGAGAATGAGGCTGGCTCTGTTCTAGAGGCAGCTCTGGGAAGCAGGAGGGGCAGGGAAATGGGGGAAAGTGTTGGGGATCCTCTGCTGTCTCCTCCCCAGGGCATCAGGAAAGTAGGGGGATCTCCCACTCGAGGGAAAAGCAGCTCAACCCACCCCCCCACCCACACCCAGTACATGCCCAGGAAACGTCACTCACTGAAGTGAGGTCCTTCAGTGTGATGGATTCCTTGTTCTTCACCACCTGGCCCAGGTGCCCCACGGTCATCTGAAAGGGAGAATGACAGAAAGACAAAGCAAAAGAGAGAGAGAGAGACACACACACACACACAGAGTCAGTATGTGGGAGGTGGGAGGAGGGGGATCCGTCCTCCACGGTCAGTCTAGACAGGGGAGGGTGACCCAGCCTTAGGTGGGGCAGAAGCCTCTGGTCCTTGTTAGCCCAGCTATCCCCAAGCAGGGAGCTCTGGGGCCCTTCCTGACAAAGATCCTCTCCCTGCCTGCAGAGAGCCTCGAACAACACTCAGAACCACTGCCCAAGAGTTCCTGGAAGGTGCTGATCGATCAGAAAATCGTCTAACAGGTTCCAATAGGTCTTCAAGGAAGTGAGGGCTGGAGAAATGCTAAAAGAGCCCCCTCTCCTAAAAGCCGGGGTCCTGGACGATAAGATGCTTCAGCATTTAGAGACTTTAAGATCCTAGGTGGGCTTGATAAAAAAACAACCTATCTCCCAGGAGATTAAAATACCCCAAATGGGCCCCGACAAAGCCCAGTAGATCACTAAGAGATCCCCCAACGTCCCCAGCAGATCCTTGGGAGCCAGAGACCCACCGGAAAACTGACTTCTTCTCCAAGCACTTTGTCCCCGATGACCTGGGGGGAGGATGGGTAGTGTTAGAGAACAAGGGACAGGGAGCCCTGGCAGACCCCCCTCCCCTCCATGGCTTGTTGCCGCGGCCCCTGTCGACTGTCTCTCTGCGGCTCTCAAAGCACTTACCTGGCAGGAGAGCTGAAGGTTATCCTCTGAAACCAGAAGGAGGCAGCAGGTTGAGGACTCAGTCTCCTGCTGCAGCTGATGAAGGCAGAGGGTAGGAGATTAACTCCAGGGCCCCAAACAAACCCTTTCCCACCTACACGGTCGAAGGGCCTATTGACTCCTCTCCTTCAGGGAGCTTTTCCTCTTTAACCTCCTTCTATGATCTGACTCCTCCTGGGGCCAAGGGGGACTCCCCAAATGCCTGCAGGCCCCTGTTGTCTCCCGCAGGGGCTCCCGGAATTGGGTTCTACCCTTTCTAAGGAGAGGAGCTTTCTGGCCCTCAGGTCCAAGGCCTCCTGAGGACAGGACCCCTGAATCCCCTCCCAGACTGGAGGCTTCTGGCTCAGGAGAAGGGGAAGGGATGGAGGGGACCATAATGGAGATTAGGAGGGGTGGAAGGGGGAAGCAGTCCAACTCACATAATGGAGTACTTTGAGCTGAAGGGAAGAGGCGTCCAGGTCATAGAGTTCCCCTGTAAAGGGCAGGGAGTCAGAGTTGGGGGGGGGCAAAGGCAAAGACTGCCCCTGCCCCCTGCTATCAGCCCCACCCCATCCCATGGGATCTTATCCCAGTCATCTGTCCCAACCCCCACACTTATAATTCTTGGCCCTTAAATGTTAATCCCTCAGCTTCTGGCCCATCTCCTCAACTCTTCCCAAGTTCTGGGCCTGAGCTCTAAGATCTGTTTTGCAAACCTGACCCTCTCCTCTGACCCCTCACTCCTCACTCCTCTGTCCCACCCCAGCGCTCCCCACTGCCTCACCACACAGCTGCAGAATCCGGCTGTCCAGGTCACTGTAGCCACCCGTCCCGATGGGCACTGCCCCATCTGGCCGGGCTAGCGAGGTGGGCGGGGAAGAGGGCTCTGGCACCGGCCGAGGGCGGGGCTGACGCTGCTGCAGGGTCCGCAGCCTCTTCAGGGCCACCAGTGTCTGGGGGGAGAGGCTGGAAATGAGGGGCGGCATCAGGACCCCAGGGACCCTAAACACCAGCCATTCCTATCCCTCCCTTCCAGACATCCCTATCTCTATGTGGACAACACCCTCCCTCTCTTCTCCCAGGACCCCAAAAGTCTGGCAAGAAACTGGGAGTTTGAGGAGACCTCAGGGAGGATGGTGACCCAGACTGAGGAAGGTACTTGCCTAAGGCTCAGCTATAGAGTCAGTGTTTCCTGGCCTTTTACCCAAGGCTGACCCCACCCTCTCCAGCCTGCCCCACCCCAACATCCCCACACACATCCCACCCGCTCTGGACTCTCTGGGCTGTCCAGTCTGAAGAAAAGGCCTGGGCTTCCTGAGAGGCCCCGGCGCCCTTCTCTCCCAGACCCCACTCACATGCTTCTCAATGGCCTGCAGGCTCTGCTCATCCCCCTCACTGAGTTGAGCACAGTGTACCTAGAAGAACAGGGACCCCTGCCTAAGCCAATCTGCTCTTTCCACCCCTTCCCTCAGGAACTGCCTCCCCACAACATAAATTCACCCCCCCACCAAAAAAAGATCTCCTAGTCCCCTACTTACTATAAATCTTCCTCCCGCCATTCATATTAATTCCACCTACTAAAACCATCCAAGGCTGATCCAGAGAGATAATACTAACATTCACATTTAGTGCAAGTAGACGGATCCCCATTTCACAGGTGAGCAAACTGAGGCTCGAGGTGCTGTGACCTGTCTATGGTTATACAACCTCTAAGTATCCAAACCAGTGTTTCATTCCATTCAAGGAGAGTTTTATTAAGCAACTATCAGGTGCCAGGCAAGATCCCAACCCAGTACTCCTGATTTTAATTTTGAGATTCTTATCACTGCCTCTCACTCCTCTGCTTCTGCTCTTCTCCAGTTTATTTAAGCATGAACACCATCCCCCTCCATGCACACAAGTACACACACATACACACACAACACATACACAATACACACACACACACACACACACACACACACACACACCCCACCACCACCACCGAATCTTCCTGCTCATGGCTGCCCTACTCAAGAGAAGGTAAGGCATCCTTTCATCTGCACACCTGGTATGTTTGTGCCTGCCAGTCTCTCCAACACTTGGTGACCCAGAAGTCACTGTGGTCTCTGTGTGTGTCTAACTGAAAAACCACAGAACCACAGATTCAGAGGGCAGCCAGTTCAACCTCTTTCCTAGAGAGGGTGGTGGTGGGGTTGGGGGGAGAATCCTGAAGCCTCTGCTTGGATACCTCTAGTAATGGGGAGCTCACTTCCTCCAGAGGCAATCATTCCAAAATGGGACAGCTCTGATGGGTAGAAAGGTGCCATTGGGCTTTATGTATCTTCTTGTAACTCTTTCCTCCCTTAGCTCCTGCTGTTCCTAGCCCTGCCCTTAGGAGCCACCCAAAACAGCTGGAAGGACAGGTGATAGAAGACAGGTTCCAATCCCATTCTGCTACTTACTACCTTGTTAAAGGGGCACAAGGGGTGGGGGTGGTGCTGAGAACTCCCTAGATAAATGAAGGCAGCTAGCTTGTGTCTCTTAAACCTTCCCTTCTCCGGGTTAAGTAAGCACAGCTTCTAGTTCCTCCTGTCTACCCTCCCACAGCCTGTTTTCTCACTAGCCCAGTCTCCTTCTTCTGAATCCATTCTAATTTGTCAATGTCATTCCTAAAATGCGTTCCCAGAATTAAACACACTATTGCAAATGAGTTTGAGCCAAGCAGAAGATAAAAGGACTATCGCCTCCCTCCTTCTGGATGCTGCCTAATGTCACACTAGCTCTCGTTGTCTTCTCTGCCATACTGTCCTCTCATCTTGTGGACACCTAAGACCCCTGGGGTCTTTTTTTAAAACAGGAACTACCATCTAACCACATTTTCCTGATCCTGTACTTAAGTGTAATCAATATTGTTTTAACCCAAAGGCAAGCGTTTATACTTATCCCAGTTATATGTTTTTTCATCAACCTATTGAGATCTTTTGGGATCCCAGGTCGGTAGCCCAGCCGGGGGATGACTTTGTCCAGTGCCCAGCTAAAAGCCTAGAGAGGACATTAGGCTGGACTGGAAAGGAGCTGTGTGATGTTTAAAGGTGGAGAGTGGAGACCACAGGGTCTGAGCTGGGAGAGGGGAGAGGGGCAAATTCAGGACTATCTAGTTGAGGCTATAGAGTACCTTCTTTCCTTCTCCATTGGCTTCCCTCTTCTCCCCTCCTCTCCAATAATCGCCCGGAGCCTTTCTTCTCAAAATCCCAAAAAGGATGGAGCAGACAACCTGCATGGGGATCCTGCCACGCTGGCAAGGGAGTGTTCATCCAGCCTCCCACTAGAAACTTCCAGGGATTCACTTCCTCCCGAGGCAGCCCATTCGATATATGAACACCTCGAATTATTCCGACATTTTATTCCTCACACTAGGCTGAAATCCACCTCAGCAGCATCCCAGTTAGAGCCTCTCAAGGCCAACCCTCTTCCGCAGGCTACTCTTTCACATACTTAACCTCCTCCCTGTCCCAGTGAAGTCACCGCTCTCCTGGGGGTCCCTCCTCCATGGCCCATCTCACCTTCATCCCGATGTCCCTGCAGAATATGTGCCCCATGCTCTTCCCCAAGAAGATAAGAGGAAAGATGGGGATGTCCTGGTCTTTATACCCATCCCAGAGGCCTCCCTAGCCACATCAGCACTGAATTTAGCACAGTGCACGCTTTAATTACTGCAGAGAGTAAGGACAGACATGATCAGACTTGTGCCAGATGAAGCTTCCTTACCTCTAAGTCTGATCGTGTAACTTTTCTGCTCTGTAAACTTCATGGGCTCCCTACTGCTCTCCCAGTAGGGATGAACAAACTCCTTAGCCTGGCATTCAAAGTCCTCCTGCTTCCAGACCCCTTTTCCAATCTCATTTTCCCAGAACTCCCTTTTTGACACTCTCATGGGCAGCCAAAGCAGGCCTTTGGTTTCCAGATCTCATCCTGCTCTCTCCTTTCCATACACAGGATTCACAGGCAGAATTCCCACATCGGGCAGGCACTCCCTCCTCTTCTCCCCTGACATCCATCTATTTCTTCATTTTTCTTTTCTTTTTTTTTTTTTGCGGGGCAATGGGGGTTAAGTGACTTGCCCAGGGTCACACAGCTGGTAGGTGTCAAGCGTCTGAGGCCGGATTTGAGCTCAGGTCTTCCTGAATCCAGGGCCAATGCTTTATCCGCTATGCCACCTAGCCGCCCTTCTTCTATTCTTCAAAGCCTAACTAACTCAGGGCGGCTAGGTGGCGCAGCGGATAGAGCACTGGCCCTGGATTCAGGAGGACCTGAGTTCAAATCCAGTCTCAGACAGTTAACACTTACCAGCTGTGTGACCCTGGGCAAGTCACTTAACCCCAACTGCCTCCCCCCTCCCCCCCAAAAAAATCAAAGCCTAACTAACTCAAGCCCTGCATCTAACATGAAGCCTTCCCAGATCCATCCAGATGAGAGTGAGCTCTAATTCCTCACATCGTTTTGCCTCGGGCTTTCGTAGAATTACAGAATCTCAGGAATTGAATGGGACCTTCAATGCTCCTGGGTAGGCATCCTTGATACAACCTCCCAGACAGGCACCCAGCTTCTGTAGGAAGACCTCCAATGATTGTAGGAGGCAGCCCACTGAAAAAGTATGAGGGGCTGGGTTTGCCCTTATCATGCCCTACATCACATTCTCCTTTTCTGTGCCCTTGCCCAGCTTCCCTGCGTTTCTTCAGGTCCCAGCTAGTTTCCCCTTCTACTAGAAGCCTTTGCTGATCTCCTTTAATGCTAGTACCTTCTATCAATTATCTTATTTGGATGGTTTTTTTTTCCTTCTCTATCAATTATCACCTATTTATCCAGTGTAGATCTTGTTTGGACATGGCTTCTTGTCTCCCCCACTAGACTGTGAGCTCCTTGAGAGCAGGGACTGGCTTTTGCCTTTCTTGGTATAGCTAGTGCTTAGCACAGCACAAGGAGGCACTTAATAGATGCTTATTGATTGACTAAATGATTGACTGATCTCCCCCCCATTCAGGACCCTAACAATAACAATCTTTCTTTCCTAGAACTTGATATACAGTTGATCCTCACAATAACCTTTAGTGGAGGTGGGGTACTCAAATATTCTCATGATTATGCTCTCTCCTGGATGCAGTTATTCCTTCTAATGATGCTGATAAAAATCTTTTTTTTTTTTTTTTGGTGAGGCAATTGGGGTTAAATGACTTGCCCAGGGTCACACAGCTAGTAACTGTTAAGTGTCTGAGGCTGGATTTGAACTCAGGTCCTCCTGAATCCAGGGCTGGTGCTCTATCTACTGCACCATCTAGCTGCCCCGATGCTGATCAAAATCTATCCTTTCCTGTGCATTCTAAGTAACTCTTACCCATGTCTTCCCATAAGTTCTCTATAAGGAGTCCACTCAACAAGTTGGCTGCCTTCCTCTTGACACTGTAAGGACACTATCAGTGCATGTGTATTGTCCGTGGGTCAGCCTGAGCCCTCCCCACATGACCAGGCCACCTTCTGACTCATACATTTCATTGAGAAGATCCTTTACTACGGTTTCCCTTCCTAATTCCTCCAGTGGATATGTTAGAGCCAAGGGTATGTATGGGCGAGCCAGCTTGTCCTGACTCCTGAGAGCCAACTGTTAAACTTTCAGTGTGAGCATTTCACACCTCGGAAATCAGCAAATATTACCAGTCTGGCCTTGGTTTATTGTTTTGTTGACTGTATAGACTTACAGTGATAGGGAGAAAATGAAAATAATGTATATTAAAATTTAAACTATAGCCTGCAGTTTGGGCAAACTGGTTGTTACACATTTATCAGCACACCCCTGGTTATAGCCCACTCATACCCACCATGTCCCCCTCCATTGTCTTCTGGGTGATCTTCAATTTCAAATCTTCAGAAAAACTGTAGTAGTCCATAACTTGAAGCCATCCAACATTGAGGAGATGGGTACTACATGTATATTTACATATTTTAATGACTTTTATTCTCTATTTTAAAGATGAAGGAAAGTGAGGCTCAGCAAAATTAAATGGCTTGCCCATGATCACAGAGTGTCAGAGACAAAATTTGAACCTAGGTCTCTCCCAACTTCAGATCTACTGTGATTTCTACTGCTTCTCTCTGAGATTTGGACCACAAGAGGCCTCAAAGCAGGAGTTCTCAACCTTTTTTGTATCCCAGACTTCCTGGGCAATCTGGTGAATCCCATGGACCCTTTCTCAGAATAACTTCTTTAAATGCATAAAACAAAATCCATAAGATTTAGCAAGGAAACCAATTATATTGAAATACACATATCAAGATTTTTTTTAAATTAGTGTTTATTTTGTACTTTTAAATTTTTTTTCGGGGCAATGGGGGTTAAGTGACTTGCCCAAGGTCATACAACTAGTATGTCAAGTGTCTGATGTTGGATTTGAACTCAGGTCCTCCTGAATCCAGGGCCAGTGCTTTATCCACTGCATCACCTAGCTGCTCCCAAGATATTTTAGGCTAGCAATGTGTTGTTTTTTTCTGGGCAGGGCAATGAGGGTTAAGTTAATTGCCCGGGGTCACATAGCTAGTAAGTGTCAAGTTCCCAAGATATTTTTAAAGCAGATTCATGGACCCCAGTTTAGAAACTCTGCCTTAGAGATAACCTTTCTCATTTTATAGATGAAGAAACTGAGGCCAAGAAAGAGGAAGGGACTTATTCAAGGTGATACAGGTATTAAGTAGCAAGGCTGGGATTTGAACCCAGATTTTTGTGATACTGGATCCAGCGCTTCTGCTATTTGAGGGCAGGAGCTCACTTCATCTTTGCAACCCTATCACCAGTGCTGAATACAAGGATCTGTACTCATAATAGTTTTTGGCTGAAGTGTAGAAGGGTTCAGATAAGGAACAAGTCACTGGCGTGGCCAGGGATGGCTTCCTGGAGGAGGTAAGGCCTGAATTAGGTCTTAAAGAATGGAAACACTCAAGACGGGAGGGAAGATGACATCCATGGAAGAGGGATGGCTTGAGGAAAAGCATCAAGAGGGGTATGGGTCTGGTTGGAAAAGCCTCATTGTTTACAAGGATGCAGAAAGGAAAGGACCAGACTGTGAAGAGCCTCAAATGCTAGACTGGAGTCTAAAGCTTCTTCCATGGGCTGTGGGGAGCCACATCAGGCTCCTCCTGTTCAGGAAGGGCAAATGGTCAGAGATGGCCAAAGAAAGATGACTCTGGTCTGGAATGCAGGAAGAGGGAGGGGAGATGCTGAGAAAGAGGCTGCCATAATCACTATGGAGGGATGGGAGTTAAGGCTGGGGCTTGGAAGGGGCAGTGGGAGAAAGCCTTCCTTTTCCTCCCTACCCCCAGGGATGGTTAGTGGGTAAAGATGGCCCCTTGGTGGGCACCATCTGTGACTCCTACAGGAGCAGGTGGCTGGGCCAGGGACTGTGGGGAATACCACAGTCTCATTTGCATGTGATTTACATACAGTGCTGGGCTCATCCCAGTTAGGATCTTCTATTCTCCTCCTTGCTCAGCTCTGGGTCTCCTCTCTGCTACCAGATCTCCTAGCCAGGGCAGAAGGAACAATGCCTAGGGAGTGGGGAGCGATAAAATGGGGCCAACTCAGGGACCAAAGTCTTGGCTGGGACATCCATCAATCAAACAATTGGCAGGTATTCATTAAGCACCTACTGTATACCAAGCCCTGGGGATGCAAGTGCAAGAATGAAACAAGCACTTCTCACAGTGAGTTCACATTCTGATGTCCCATGGCCTTAAGTGTCTGTCTGCCATTCACAGATTTACACACATAAAGAAACACTGACGGGGGCAGCTAGGTGGCGCAGTGGATAAAGCACCAGCCCTGGATTCAGGAGGACCTGAGTTCAAATCTGGCCTCAGACACTTGACACTTACTAGCTGTGTGACCCTGGGCAAGTCACTTAACCCTCACTGCCCCGCAAAAATGAGAAGAAGAAGAAGAAGAAGAAGAAGAAGAAGAAGAAGAAGAAGAAGAAACACTGACAAGTGTACGTGCAGCCATTCACATGCAAGCCCCAATTGTACACACACGCACACACCTAATATGCACAAAGGCCATGCATGAATGTGTACGTGTGAGTAGATGTTTGCATCTATGAGTTTCTAAAAGAATGAATGAACAGAAAGGCATTTATTAAGGTCTTATCACTTGTTGGGTGCTGTGTTAAGCACAGGGAGGTGGGGGGCACAAAGACAAGTAAACAAGAGTCAGAGGAGCTCACATTCAGTGGGGTGAAGACAAGAAATCAAGGGGAGCTGTGGAACAAGGAGGGGGCAGGGCATGCACATGGTGGCAAGGTTTGGAAACAAACCTTGGAATTTCTCTTCGAGGACCTGTGAGTGTGTGTACACTATGGGTGTGCATGTACATTAGGATGCCTCGTGTGAATGCACATGCGTATACACAGGGGCACGCCCAGGAAAACTCATCCATCCAGGCATTCTCCTATGCATTTCCACAATACACACTCAGAAGTACATACAAACATTTAGACATCCTACAGCATTCTTATGCTCACACAAGCCTTCAAACACATTCAAGGACACAAGTGCACACACACACACACACACACACACACACTCCCAAATACACTCTCACCCTCACATATCTCCATACTCAGACAAAATCATACATGAAAGCACACCACACACACATACACGTTTCCCTACTTTCACTGATCCTGGGACACAAACACACATTGGAATCTATGCACGTGCTCCCCAACTCGGATGAATGTAGACAGACTCTCCAGGGAGCTGAGAAGCCAGGCATTGTCTGCTGTGCAGGACAGCAGCATCTCAAGAGAAATCCCTGTGTCCAGGGGGCCTGGAGCCCCTCCCACTGGAGGCAGCCACTCAGAGCTGAATACAGTGCTCCCCTCCCCCTGCTTCTCCCAGGTCCAGACCAAGGGGCTTTTTGGCCAATTGAATTAACAAGAGTTTCACAGCCAAGTGACACCAGGCAGAAGGGCTTCAAGCAGTCAAGACATTAATGAAATAAATCTGGAAAATTACAGGACTTTGGAGCTACTAAGATCAAGGGTCTAGGGATGATATCTGGAAGGGTCCATAGAACCCACAGGATCACAGATCTAGAACAGGAAGAGATCAGAGAGGTCATCTTGTCAATCTCCCCTTTTTACAGAGGGAAATACTGAGGCCCAGAGAGGGGAGGGGACACATGGGTCAGACAGGAAGTAAGTAGCAAAGGCAGGATTCCAACCCAGGTCCTCTCTTCCAAAACTTGGGGCTCCTTTCATTCTACCAAAGTGACAATCACCTTTGAACAAAGAATGTCAGAGGGTAGAAAGACCCTAGAGATGATCTCCTTGACAGACGAATAAACCAAGGAGGAGGGGTACTCCTGGCCTCATGGTCAGTGGTACAGGCCTCATGCTGGCCGCCATGCCCCAATCCTCCAAATCATGGATGTCATGACCATAGAACTCAGCCTCCAAAGGGCCCCTGACAGTCTACCAGGTGGAGTCTCCCCAGTGGTCAAAGGTCCCCAGGTCACCAGGGGCCGAGCTGATCATTCTTTGCTCTTCTCCATCCATCTGGGCCTTTCTTGGCTTCCATCATTATTTACTGGGTGCTGGGCCCCCTTGGTGGAGCAGCAGCTGCTGGAAGCTCATCATCTGGGCCTCAGAATCATAGAATCTCAGAGTTAAGAAGGCATCTCACCCAACCCATTCCTGGGCAGGAATACCCTCTCCACAATATCACCAACAAATGGTCCGCCAGCCTCCATTGGGAGAGGCCTTGCATATAGTAGGTACTTAATAAATGCTTGTTGATTGATCAGTTATATGACTGACTAAAGGAACTCACTATCCTTCAGGACAACCCATTCTATCTTTAAACAGCTCTCATTGATGAGGCTTAGCAATAAGTGCTGAGAGAAAGAAAGAAGAGGTAGGTAACTCTCTCCTACAGAGACCCACAAGGAGTGTTTTCTGAAGTGCCTGAGAACAGGATCACCTCTCCATTCTCTGGGTTCAAATCCTGCCTTCAACTTTTTCTACTTGTGTGACCTTGGACAAGTGACTGAACCTCTCTGGGCCTCATCTGTAAAATACAGAAGACAGCCAAGGCCATCTTTCTGGCTCTGACATCCTAGGAGCTCTGCTGACTAGAAAAGGTTTTAAAATTCCCCAAGCCTCCAGATAATTCAAAGACATCTTCCATGAGGTGGGGCAGGGGACCAGGGAATGTGCTGCTTCTGGATTCTGGAAAGGCAGTAACAGCAGCATTTGAAAAAGAGCTATGCACCTCTGGTGGGAGCCTATGGGAGAAACAGACCCCAGGGCTCCAGCATGGAACACCTTCCATGCTACTCACCTCTCCTAGGAAACAAGGTTCTGGGTGTAGGGAGGCAATGGGTTTTGTTGTTGTTGTTTTGGGGTTTGGTTTTGGTTTTTCAGAGCAATGAGGGTTGTGACTTGCCCAGGGTCACACAGCTAGTTAAGTGTAATTACGGCAATCGTTTTTACTGAAGGATGCCAGGACAAAATGTGCCCCCCACTTCGGAGATCTTAGCTGGAATGGCCAGCACTTAGAATTCGAGTACAGAACTCTAAGACAGTTAACTGGGCTGGCTTCCATCTTTTATAACACTCATTCCAAGATTCAATGATCCAAGGGAACTGGGAATTTGGCTCCAAGTTTCTGCTCTGTGTCATCCTCCAAATGTGAGAAGCCTTCTCTTGGTCATGCCTGTGTTGATAGGGTGCTTGGAGATCCTCTGAAGAAGACGTCAAAGTCACAAGGAAGGATAGCTTCCCATGCTAAGTATCGGGGGATGACAGGATCCCTCTATCCTGGGTCTGGAAAGGACCCTGAAAGGTCATCCAGTCAATCCTCCTGCCTCCAGGCCAGAGGACAAAGGGGGAAGAAGAAGGGCCCTGTAGAGTAACACGGCTAACATGAGGACTGCCAGAATGAGTCTTCGGAGAACAATGACCTATTTAAGGGAACAGAAGCATGTCTGCTCACAGACCCACAGTCAAGTGTATTCATACACAAACACCCATGGCACGCACACTAGGATACAAGCGCTGACTCTCAGAGCCCTCAAAGGGCATCTCACCCAAATTCTGACCCAGAGCACGCATGCTCTTGGAATGATGCCCAACAGAGGGGTCATGAACCCTGGGATTCCCTGGTGTAGCGGGAAGCAGTGGATTTTGAGTCAGAGGACCTGTTACTTGCCACCTGTGTGACATTGGATAAGTCATTTCCCCTCTGTGGGTTTCAGTTTTCTCATTTGTAAAAGTGAGAGGCTTGAACTAAAACCCTAAAAAGAGCCTTCCAGTTCTTAATCCTATGATTCTATACTCTCTGAGGACAAAGAGCTCACTCCCTGCTCAGAGAGCCCATTCCATGGTGGTACGGCCCTTATCATTGGGAAGCTTTTCCTCATTTTGAACAGAAACATGCCTCCCTGTGACTCCCCTGTTTGCCGGCCCACACAGAATAGGTCTGCTCCCTTTGTTCCAAGATAGTCCTACAGAATCCTAGAGAAAACCATTGTACAAGTCTGGCAGGAATGTCACACCCCATACATCAAACTGTATTTGAAATCCCCCTGCCCTCTTTCTACAGGATCCTAAAGAGGGGACCAGGAAAGGCACCGCTGATCTTTCCTGTCTTCTCCTTGCCCACCCCATGCCATCACCACTCATCTTCCCCAGCCAGAGGAAGCAGGGCCAGAGACATATTTTGCAGGCATTACATATCCCAAATCTGCTAACCCAAGTTCCTCTGCAGACAGGAGGCCATCTGACAATCTGGAGGAAGAGAATAGGGGAGGAGAGCAGATGGTGGGAAGTCAGTGTGAACAAGAAGCGCGTTCCCTGGAGAGCAAGAGAGCCTTTGGGTGCTGGGGAGAGGGAGTGCCCTGGGGATGGGGCTGTGTCTCCCCCCTCAGACTAAGGGTCCCCTGAGGGCAAGAACTGTATCTGGTCCCTTAGATCATGGGCTACCTGAAGGCAGGGGTCACTGACCAGCCCCCCACAAACAGGGGCTCCCTTCTGGCCCTCTTCCAGAAGTCAGCTGTTTGAAAGGTCAGATGCCTTTAAATCACTTTAATTCCCTTTTAATGAGCTGGGGATGACAGCTCAGAGGACCCTGTAAAGGAGAAGAGCTAAGTAATCCACCCCATTCAGGCCGTGCTCAAGGTGGACGAGGGGAGGGTTTGGAGATCCTGAACCTGATCTAGGTACTTCTTGATGAGGTTGGGGGAGGGAGGATTTGGGGGCAATTCTTCAGATTCAGAGGCCGGACCCATGGCTGGGAGTCAGGACTCCTGGCTTCTAGTCCTAACTCTGCTGCTTACCTGATGTGGGACCTGGACAAGTCCTTCTTCAGACATGAGTTTCCTACTATGTAAAAATGAAGGCACAGAACTCAATAGTCTCTGATACCTTTTACTTATGACACTGTGTCCTAAAGTCCCTGCCAGCTCTGACATTCAGTGTTCTAAGGCCTCTCCCAGCACTGATAGTCAATGTTCTAAGGGCCATCCCAGCTCTGACATTCTGTGTTCTAAGGGCCATCCCAGCACTGATATTCTATGTTCTAAGGGCCATCCCAGCTCTGATATTCTGTGTTCTAAGGGCCATCCCAGCACTGATATTCTGTGTCCTAAGGGCCATCCCAGCACTGATATTCTGTGTCCTAAGGGCCATCCCAGCTCTGATATTCTGTGTCCTAAGGGCCATCCCAGCACTGATATTCTGTGTCCTAAGGGCCATCCCAGCTCTGATATTCTGTGTCCTAAGGGCCATCCCAGCACTGATATTCTGTGTTCTAAGGGCCATCCCAGCACTGATATTCTGTGTTCTAAGGGTCATCCCAGCACTGATATTCTGTGTTCTAAGGCCCCTCCCAGCTCTGACATTCTTGGTTTTAAGGTCCCTTACAATTCTGACATTCTGTGTTCTGAGGCCTTCTAGCTCTTATGTTGTATGTTCTAAGGCCCTTTCTAGCTCTGATGTTGTATGAGTCTATTAGCTCCTTCCCTTTACCCTTCCAGCTACATATCCATGATTGGTCTTGTATTCCCCTCAGGATGGCTCGGGAGCCTGTGAGTCTTTGGTTCAGTGATTTCCTAATACCATCATTCTGGCTTCTCTCCCTCCTCCTCCTCCTCCTGCCTCATCACCATCCCATGTTAATCTTCCTTCCCTACAAGCTGGCTCATGCCTCCCCTTGAGCCTCACCTCCAACAAGCTTTTCCCCTCATAAATGCTTAATAAATGCTTGTTGTTGTTAAACCACACACAGTGCCTTACTCTCTCTTCCTTCAACATTATGCTAGCCAGAGAATGTAAAAGTCCCTCATCTCCCTGTCTCTATCTGCTTGTGTTTGATGGGGCTCTGTGTCTCTGTCTCACCTTTGTCTCTCTGTCTCTGTCTTTGTGTCTCTGTGTCTCTCTGCCTCTCTCTGTCTCTGTCTTTGTGTCTCTCTGTCTGCCTCTGTCTCTGTGTCTCTGTCTCTCTTTGTGTCTCTGTCTCTTTCTGTCTCTCTGTCTCTGTCTCTTTGTGTCTCCTCTGTCTGTCTCTGTCTTTGTGTCTTTCTCTGTTTCTGTCTGTCTCTCTCTGTCTCTGTCTCTCTTTGTGTCTCTCTGTCTGTCTCTGTCTTTGTGTCTCTCTCTGTTTCTGTCTGTCTGTCTCTGTCTCTGTGTTTCTCTCTGTCTCTGTCTCTCTCTCCTCTCTCCCTCCCTCCCTTTCCATGTATATTCTAGGTTTCAAAGCTGATGCAATGTGGCTCTCATCCCTCAGGCTCATTCCCTCCTGCCGTCTGGAGTCTCTGCACCCCCTCCCCTACTATCCCTTACCTCATAACCCTCCTACATCCTCCAATGTCTGAGGAAGAGCCAGGCCTCCCCCTCGATAAGGCAAACCTTTCTGCTTGCGCCCTTGATCCCATCCTACCCCGTCTCCCCCAGGAGCTCACCCCATTAATCATTCCCTCTCTCATCTTCCACCTCTTGCTATCTCCCGGCTCCTTCCCTGCAGCTTGCCAACATGCTCAGGTCGTCTCATCCTTTAAAGTCTTCCCTGGGCTCAACCATCCCTTCTAGCGAGTGTTCTATTTCCTCCCTTTCACTGCCAAAGCCCTGGAAAGAAGAGTCGGCATTCACTGTGGCCACTTCTCTACCACCCACTCGCTCCTCAGCCCTTTGCAATCTGGCTCTCGACCAGGCACTTCATGAAAACTCTCCTCTCAAAGACGTTTCATGATTGCACCTGCCAAAGCCAGGGGATTGTTCTCAGCCCTCATATCCCTGGCTCCTTCTGCAAGGCCCGGCCACGCTGGCCGCCTCCCTTCTCCTGAATCGCTCTCTCCTGCCTTGGCTCTCATGACATGGGGGTCTAGCTCAAGACCCTCCTGGACTGCCACCATCTCCCTGATTTACTGTTCCTTCCCAGGCCCCTTTGTTGGAACATTATCCATCTCCTGTTCCCTAAGAGAGAGGGACCCCCAAGGTCCTCTTCTCCAGGGATATCCCCCTCCCCTGGAGGATGTCCCCCAAGGGACGTCCTTGGGGGACACAATGGAAAGAATATTGACTGGAGAGTCAGAGAACCTGAGTGCGAGGCCTGCCTCTGACACATCCAACCCAAAGGACTTTGGGAAAGCCACAATCTCCCTCCCTGGGCCTTGGGTTTCCTTGTCAGTGAAGTGAAGGAGGTGAATTAGATGACCTCCAAGGTTCCTGCCAGCTCATCTAGGATCCTGTGATTCTCTCTCCCTCCGTGTGTTCTCTCCTTTGGTGACCTCATCTGGCCCCACGAGTCCAATTATCAACATCGGTAGCCGTGAGGGTGGTGCAAGACCCGGCTTCCAATGCCAACTCTGATCCTTATTAGTTGTATGACCAGTAGCCTGTGAAGTAACCAAGGCACCGTAAGCCAGTGTCTTCTCCTTGCTAATCCTCAGCTTCCTCCTCTGCCGCTGGGGATAAAAATGTCTGCACCACTGAATTCAAAAGGTTGTCCTGAAGGTCAAACAAGATAATATATGTACCGCAGTTGGCAAACTTTAGAGGATGAGACCAATAGGCATGGGACAGCAGAAAGAACTCTGGCTCTGGGGTCAGAGGATCCAGGTTCAAATCCTGCCTCTGATACCATCTGTGTGACCTTAGTCACGTAGACTCCTTAAGCCTCAGTTTCCTCAATTGTAAAATGAGGAGACTGGACCAGATGACTCTGTGAAAAACCAATTCTCAGCAGATGGCCTTCAAGATCTATATAATCCAACTATAATCTCTCTCTCTCTCTCTCTTTCTTTCTCTCTCTCTCTCTCTCTCTCTCTCTCTCTCTCTCTCCCTCCCTCTCCTTCTCTTTCTCCCCTTCTCTCCTTCCTTTTTCATTCTTCTCTAGCTCCCTCTCTCCTGTCTTTGTCTCTGTCTTTGTCTCCATCTCTGTTTCTCCTTGTCTGTCTCTGTTTGTGTTTATCTCTCCCTCTGTCTCTGTCTCTCTATGTCTCTGTTCATCTCTGTCTGTCTGTCTCTACAGGGATTTCCCATCTCTATCTCAAACTTGAGCCTATGGGAGGCCAAGGACAAGGATCACATAGGGTGAGCAGGCATGGAAAGGTTCCAACATGCATGATGAGCAGGAACATCCTCACGGAGCCCTTGGAGCATGGGTGTCTATCTCAAATTCAACCTGCCTGAAACTGGACTCGTCACTGCCACCTCATACAGCTGTCCCTCCTCCAAACGTTTCTATTTATGTTGAAGCGACCGCCATCTTGTCAGTCACCCAGGTTCATAACTTCATAGCTGTCCTTGCCTCTTCCCTCTCCCTTCCTTCTACCCCATTCAATGAACTGAAAGAGCCTGTCAATTCTACCACAACAAAATCTCTTGGAGTTATTCTCTCTTTCCCTCTTCTCTATAGAAACACAGCCACCAAAACAGACCATCATCACTTCTTGTCTGAACCATTACAATAGCCTCTTCAATGTTCTCCCTGCCTCTGGTGTCTCTCTCCTTCAATACATCCTTGGCACAACTACCAAAATAATCCTCCTAAAGTTCTAGCTTTACCATTCTCCTGTTTAGAAGCCTTCAATGGCTCCCTATTACCCCAGCTCCTTAACCTGCCCTTCAAGGCCTTCTACAATCTATCTTTAGCCTGTCTTTCTAGCTTTATTTCATATCATCCCCCCACCCCTCACAAACTCTACTTCCCAACCAAACTAGACTACTTAGCTAGAGCCTCAAATCCCATCTCCTCCATTCTAGGCATTCACCTACCACCCCACTCCCCATGCCTTTAACACGCCTTCTCCTCACCTTGAATTTCATAATCCTTATCTTCCTTCAAGGCCAAGGTCAAAAGTTACCTCTCTCTCAAAGCCTCCATGAGCCCCAGATGCTATTGCTTACTCCCTCCCCAAATAACCAGACATTATGCTTTATCTGAACAGGTTGTATAGACCTTAGAGTCCTTGGGACAGGTGCTGGGTTTTTTTGTCTCTGGACCCTCACTGCCCAGCCCCACGCCTTCTATATAAAAGACAATTAACACATCTTTGTTGAACTGAATTGAATAAGGGCAGGAGCTATTCTGAGGAAGAGTATAGTTGGTATGACCCCAAAGTGAGGGAAGAAGACAAGGGGCAAAGAGTGAGGCATGGGAGAATGAGAGATGGTGATAACATAGATAAACCCACGGTAAGAACCTGATTCAGTGTCAGAACACTTCATTATCCACCCCAAACAGAGATACTCCTCTCCAACTCCCCAACCCAAGGGGTAACATGAGACAATGAGAAGGGATGGAGTCAAGGTGATTAGAGTGATCATAGTCCCCTTACACCAGCCCTGCCCTCATCCCCTATCCCTCAGCCCCCGGCTCTTACCAGGATGGTGGCCACAACGCCTCCAGCTTCCTTGTCCACCAATGGGACTACCAGCACTGGGAGGGAAGGGCAGAAAGAGGACAGTGAGATGGAAATCACCAAAAGAGGAACCAAAACAGGCAGACACAAGAGAGAAAACACAAGGGAAAGAGTGAGACAAAGAAACAGAAAGAAATGGGCAGAGACACCAGGAATCACACACAGGAGAGAGAGAGAGAGAGAGAGAGAGAGAGAGAGAGAGAGAGAGAGAGAGAGAGAGAGAGAGAGAGAGAGAGAGAGAGAGAGAGAGATATGAAGAGACACGGAGAAACACAAACACCGACCAAGTAACTCTGGGTGCCAAAGGAGAGAGACAGCAAAGAAGAAAGAGACAGGGCCAGAGTGCCACAAGAGAGAACATCTACTGACACAGAAACCAAGCAGATCTGTTCCTATGGTGCTTCCCCACAAGGGCCCTGTGAGGCACGCAGTGCATCTATGAGCATCCCTGTTTTGCACATGAAGAAACTGAGGTCCAGATCAGGGAAATGGCTCATCCAGAGCACACACAGATAAGAAGCGAGAAGCCAGGGTTCCAGGACATTAGGGAGAAAGAAATTCAAAAAATAAAGGGAGAGAAAGGAACAACTGGGAGGTAAGACAGAGAAAGAGAAAGAGAGAGAGACAGAGGGAGAGAGAGATGGATCAAACAGAGATAGAGACAGGAACAGAAGCAGACATGGACAAAGCTAGAGAGGATGACAGACAAGAGAGAGGCAACTAGGACAGAAGGAGACAGAGACCCAGCTCCCCTGCCACCCGCGCCAGCCCACCTTGGGCCTGGGTATTACCTTGTCTGTCAGCAGCCAGTGGGGCAGTGAGACCCGTCAATGCTTTCTCTGGCAAGTCTGAGGGGCCCAGCCCACTGCAGCTCAGCCGCTCCCAGGCCTGGACGGCATCTCTGAGACAAAAACAAGACCCCATCAGCTGAACTCTAGCCTACAGCTACACAATTAGCCAGGGATGCTGCCCACCCAGTTGTTTCCCCTCTTTTCTAATAAGTTAGCGTTTATATAGCATAAATGTAGGGTTAGGGTGGCATTATTAAGGTATATATGCAAAAGCAAAGTACTCTAGCCTATACCCATGGCTCCTCACCACAACCCTGGGAAGTAGATATGATAATTACCCTCATTTTACAGATGAGGAAAGTGAGGCACCTTGCCCAGGGGTCACACAGTTAGTAAGTGTCTGAATCAAGATTTGAATTCAAAACTTCCTGACTCAAAACCTGGCTTCTTTCTATCCACTGTGCCACCTAGCTACTTTGGGAATCTCAAATAATTTTACATGTTATCTCCTTCCCCACAACAGCCCTGTAAGATAGGAGCTATTATTACTCCTCCTTTACACATGAGGAAACCGAGGCAGAGAGGTGAAATATCCTGCCCAGCTATTAAGCATCTAAATCAGGATTTGAACTCAAGTCTTCCTTAGTCCCTTTTCATTGTTCTATCCACAGTGTCAGCTAACTGCCTCAGTGCACCTGCTCTGAATGGGGCACTGGAAATGGACTATCCATGCTTCCCTTCCAAATATCCAACACTTCTTTAAACCCTCCCCCTTCATTGTGGATTAGAGTTTTGGGGGGGGGCAGGGCAATGAGAGTTAAGTGGCTTGCCCAGGGTCACACAGCTAGTAAGTGTCAAGTGTCTGAGACTAGATTTGAACTCAGGTCCTCCTGAATCCAGGGGTGCATTAGACTTTTCTCTCCTCTCCCTGCTCAGCCTCTAATCAGGGAAAAAGAGAAGAAACCCAGAAAGTAGGAGGAACAAGTAGGAAACATGGATAATCCACAAATGGGCAGAAAACCTGGATAACTGAGAGTGACTGCAGAATAAGCATCATAATAACTCCCAGGATTGTTGTGAAGATCAAATGAGATCACTGACCGGCACACAGTAGGTGCTTTATAAAGTTATCTACCTAACCTTTACAAAGTGCTCTCTTTGCAACAACCCTGTGATATAGGCAGTGTGTTATTATCTCCATTTTGGCAACTGAAGGGACTGAGGCACGGAGAAGACCCGCCCAAGATCCCAAGGCTTGGATCAGAATTTACCACCCCCAGGGTAACTCTGAAGTCCTCAGACCTCTCTTTTGGGGCCCCCAAAAAAACAATGTGTGTTGAAAGCTTACTTCCTGGGCTACATCAAAAGAAACTAGGACACAGAAAGAGACAGCCACTTTCTGAAGGTCACACAGCAATCCAGAAGCAGAACTAGCTTCTGGATGGAATTAAAAACAGCTCCTTCAATTAATTGTGCATTCCATTCAACTAACATGTCCTGCCACCTACTAAGTGCCAGGTCCTGTGCTCGGGGCTTTGAACGTGGCAGACCCAGGCCCTGCCCACAAGGAGTTTACAGTCTTGGAAGGCAGTTTGCCTAGGCCCTGTCCTCTGGGCATAGTAGTTCAACAGAAGAGCCTGGTGGTTAAGTCCTGGGCATCACTCTGGTATTTCATTTCTAAGCTATTCTATCTCATAATAAATGTCTTGTACCCACACATTTAATGACCGTCCCTTGTTGAATTCTTTCTGACCCAAATAACCTCTGTTTCCTAATAACCAGAATGGCCCCTCGAGGGAAGGGGCCGCCCCAGGAGGCAGCAGACTCCCCACCACTGGAGGACTTTATGCAGAGGCTGGATGACCTCATCAGAAATGGAAGATCCCTGCTCAGATACACCTGGTCTAGGTGGCCTCCATGGGGTCTCACGGCTCAGAGTTCTATGTACAAGAAGCATTATTAGCACATGGTACTAATGAATAAGTGGCCTGTTTCTAGTGGATAGAGAACCTTGGAACCAGAGAGACCTGGGCTCACATCCCACCTCTGACACATAGCGGCTGTGTGATCGATGCTGGGCAAATCGTTTAACCCCTCGGTGCTCTGGGCAGCTCTAGAAGTCGTGTGTGTGTGTGTGTGTGTGTGTGTGTGTGTGTGTGTGTGTGTGTGTGTGTGTGTACATATCTATGATTATAAGACTTTGCCTAGAAGGTGGTGACCTACATTAGTGGAAGGAGTTTCCTCCCCTAGGAGTTCCCTAGACCAATGAAATCAGTTTCCAGGTCCAGTCTCTTGTGAATAAACCCTAGACAATAACACTGGGTTTCCCAAGTGCTCTCCGGTCATAACCACTCTGTGAGCCCATTGCTACAAGCTTTCCTCTCCTCGATTTACAGATGAGCCCATAAGTTAAGTGGCTCATTAGTGTCAGCATCAGGATGCAATCCCAGGCTTCCAGGCTCCAAGCCGAGAGCCCTGTGCACATGTGTAGACAGGGGGGAGAAGGGAAGGGAGGATCAGAGCTCACACTTGAGCTTTCAAGGGTCTGTGGCAGTGGTGAGAAAGAAGGAGAAAGCTGTCAAGGTTAGGGGTGTCAGATCTGAGAGTGCAGGGAGTCAGGCAAGGCCAGAAACCAATAACACCCAAAGGGTTCTGGGAAGTTTAAAAAGTATTGTTAGGGGGAAGCTAGATGGCGCAGTGGATAGAGCACTGGCCCTGGAGTCAGGAGTACCTGAGTTCAAATCCGGTCTCAGACACTTAACACTTACTAGCTGTGTGACCATGGGCAAGTCACTTAACCCCAATTGCCTCACTTTAAAAAAAAAAAAAAGTATTGTTAGGGCAAAACCGTGTACATGAAGACAAAAGTCTCCTGGATGGGCCCTGGGAAGAAGAGCTGGGGCCTAGGAAGCAGATGTGACTGAGGCTGGGACACCTGGGGCAGAGCTCCCTGTGGGCTGGGCTGGTCAAGAAGGGATCCTGGCAAGAGGTGAGGCTGGAGCTGGGCCTCCAGATTCAGACAGCTAGATTGAAGGATCTCTGGATTTAGTTCTGAGAAGGACCCCTGATGTCATCCGATTCAACTTTCTCATCTGATAGACTGAGGAAACCGAGGCTCATGAAAATCAAGTGACTTTCCCAAGATCACCCAGGCAGTTAGTGGCAGAGTCAGGATTTGAACTAGCTCTTTCTACCATGCCGCACGTGTCCTCTAATGGGAGGAGTGACCATCATCACCGGTCACGGTACGTTTGCAGAGGTCAGGAAAAGAACCAAGATTTGTGAAATTTATGAGCAAAATGGGGAGGGTGAGTCAGATGTGATCTGGGAGCCCTGAAAAGACTAGTCTGGCTGTTGCCACAGAACCAGGGACAGAGAAGGCCAGGGCAAAATTAGAACTTCAAATGCCAAGGGCAAAATTCGTGGAGGGCCTTGACTGATGGAGACAAGACCAGGGAGAACTTTGAATGCCAGGGATGAGATCACAAAGGGCCTTGAATGCCAGGGCCAAAATCAGAGAGGCCCACGAATGCCAAGGACAAGTGTGTGGCAGGCCTCAAATGCCAGGGAACAGGATTATGGAGTGTCTCAGGTGCCAGCCTGAAGAATTTGGACTCAGTGAAGCAGGCAAAGGATCCTCCTGCTCCCTCTCCCTCTGCAGCGCCTGCTGGCTCACCTCCTGCTTAATTACCCAGCCAATCTTTCGCCAAATGTCACTCCCTGATGATTAATTGTCCTAGGTGCCCTCCCCCCCCTTCCAGGCCTCCTCCACTTAATTAGGTTTATAGAAATCACTTTGCCCTGAGTGGGACGGAAGCCAAGAGAGAACAGGAGGGGGCTGGTCCTGGAGCCCAGTAGGGAGGGCACAGGGGGACTTGGCAAAGGTCATACAAAGGGAAGGGGGGAGGGGGGATTGTGAGTCTTGGACCCAGGACGAGGTAGGGCCAACCAGGGTAAGGATGCTTCCCCAGAGAGGACGAGCACCCAAAGTCATACAGCGATGCTGAGGCATCTTCAGTTGGGTTGCTTGCCCCGCCCTGTCTCTTTCTTTCTCTCCAGCTTAGCTGGTACCACCCCAAAAAGGCAGGTTTCTCTCCACTTCCATGCTGTCCCCTGATCAGCGCAAAGCTTAAGAACCCTGTCATGCTGGGTCCCATGGAGTAGGTGGTCCCTGGATCTTAGAAGCCAAGGAGGATGGAGGAACACTGTGGGACAAGGAAGGGGTGGCAGTCATCCTTCCTAGATTTTGAACTCTGGGCTCAGGAAGGTGAGGCCGGACTAAGGGGGAGGGCTGGGGCTCTGGGTGAACCCCACCCAGGGTGGAGAATCCAGGGAGTAGGTAATTCCCTGATAGGCCACAAGGTGTCGCTGTTCAATCTGCTTTGCTGAGGAGGATGTGTCTGGTTTCTCTGGTGGCCAACTCAAGACCTTGCTAAGTAAGAGTCTGACCCCACCAGCTCTCCTGCCTCCTTCCCTCCTTGAGGGTCAGGGCTCATTCTCAGGCCCTCTTCTAGCCACGTTCTATACCAGGAATTCTTAACCTTTTGTATGTCATGGACAGTCTGGTGAAGGCTATGGACACCTTCTCAGAATCATATTTTTACATACATAAAAATAAGTATTTTTTATACTTTATACAAAGGAAAGCAATTCTATTGAAATGCAGTTACCAAAACAACCTTTTAAACAATCAAGTTCATGGACCCTTGGACAGTGTCTGTCCCTACCTTACTTTGCTAAGCCCAAATCTCCAGTTCCCCATCCCCCTCACTGAATTCCCCATCCCCTTCATCCCCCACCCCCTTCACTAAGGTCTCCCAATCCCCTAATTAATCCTCTCTCTTTCTTCCTTTCCTTTAGGTCCACTTCTCTCCCTCTCAATGACTATTCTCTCATTCACTCCTCCTATCTTTCATCTTCACCTGAATCCCAAACCTTGGGCTCGGATTGAGAAAAGAGACACAGAACACAACATCAACTCATCTATTGCAAAGGTTCTTATCCTGGGGTTTCCCCGGGAAGGGGAGGGGAGGGGAAGGGGAAGGGGAGGGGAAAGGGAGGGGAAGGGGAAGGGGAGAGAAGGGGAGAGTCTTGCCAAAGTTCTCAGAGCCCTGACCTCTGTCTCTGCTAAGCTCTACACTTGCATCTCCCACTCCCTTCTTTCTTATTTGTTCCTCCTCTTGGCCACCCTTGGCTCTGCCATCCACTTCTCTGGATCCTCCGTCCCAATGGACCCCACATCCTTCTCCCCATCTCACTCTCCCCCTTGCTCCCCTTAACACCCCAGTGCCAGCTGTCCCAGGGGGTGGGTTGGTCCTTTATGATTCATGTCTCTAGAGGTTCTCTTCTCAGCCCCAGAACGGTCAGAGTCTGCTCAGGCAAAGATAGAGACAGATGGAGGAGACGAAAGAGAAAAACACACATATCTGATGAGAGTTCCCAGCCTTTAACAACTATTTGCTTAAGTGGGTGGAAGAGGATAAGGGAGGAAGAGCTCAGGCTTCTGCTGAGGATGACCATCCCCTCACTAAGCCCCCACTGTCCTTAATGAGCTCCAACCCATCCCCCTCAATGAATTCTTCCATTAGCTTTGCTAATGCCTTGAATACCCTGGGTCCCCCACTCTGCCCACACCCTCTAAGTTTCTTCCACATCCTCTTTGCTGATCTCCCTTCACAGAGCCCCAGGCTCTATGACACACCCCATCCCTAAGCTCCAATGCCCATAACTTATCCAGGGTGTTTAGACAGGGGCCACATGATCAGTGGAAATGAGAAAGAGGACCCTGGAAATCCAGTGCCTGGAGATCCCTAAGGACTTCCTGTCTCACCTGACAACAAATAGAAAGGAATAGACTTTAACTAAGGCAGAAAAGGAATGAGGTTCCTTTGGAGTAGGGGATTTCCCAGGTTTTCCATCTGAGAAGACCCTTGAAGGGGTAAACAAGGGCTCATTTAAAGCCCCAGGAAACGTTTGCCTTTGGAAGGTAGGTGGCCCCTTTTAAAAAAAAATAATTGGGGTTTTCCATGTTCTGAAAGTTCGAAAGGAGTCACGGGTGTAAGAGGGAAGCCAAGAAAGCCGCCCCTCTCCTTCTGGCTGGAACGGCCACAGCGTCCAGACGTCAGGAAGAACGGGTTCTGCTCTTCTCTGCCCTTGGCAGTCCCGGGGCCCTCGTCAGAGTGACAAGCTGCAGCCGGCCCAGGGAAGAACCAGGAGAGGGATACAAGTTCCCTCGTCAGATACGTTATGGTCGGGGATCCGCTGGGCCGGACTAGCCAGACGCTGAGGTCCTTCCCAACCGTCCAATGCTGAGATTCAGTGGGGAATGGAAACCAGGCCACTAAAGGAGGCACCCAAGGAACAGAGGATGCTTAGCTTGGAGAAGGAAATATGTGAGGGCAAAGGAGGAGGGGTCGCCATGGTGATGGCCCTCCCTCCTGGAATGGAAGGGCTGAAGACTTACTCTGCCTGACCTCAGAGGCCAGCCTGAAGAACAGCAGATGGAAGGGCAGGCGATTTCAGCTTGGTATAACAGCTTTCCAACCACTGGGAATGTCCTCCATGTTTCTGTCCTCTTGTTCCTTTCAGGATTCCCCTTGGATTCTAACTCTGGGGGGCAGCTAGGTGGTGCAGCGGACATTTACTAGCTGTGTGACCCTGGGCAAGTCACTTAACCCTCATTGCCTCGCCTATATATATATACATATATATATATATATATATATATTCTGTCTCTGACATGAGACCTTTCCTGATTCCCCCCCCCCAAAAAAAGTCATCACTCCCCCTGGTGATGATTACTTTGTATTTATTTACTTTGAATAGATTGACTGCTATGTGTATAAGTGGTTCCTTCCCCTCCTAGCCTATCCTGGAAGACAGGCACTGATTTGTTTTCTCCCCAGAACCTCATATAGCACATGCTTGTTGAGTTGAATTAAATATTCCAGAAGGTCACAGAGCTAGACCCGGGAAGGACCTCAGACACCATCTAGTCCAATCCCCTCTTTTTAAAAATGAGGGCAATAAGATGGTGCAGTGGATAAAGCACCAGTCCTGGATTCAGGAAGATCTGAGTTCAAATCCAGACTCAGACACTTGATACTTACTAGCTGTGTGACCCTGAGAAAGTCACTTAACCCTCACTGCCCTGTAAATACATACAAACATACATACATATATACATACATACATACATAGGATGATGAAGCCCCAGGAAGCTAAATAACTTGCCCAAAGTCACAAAGGTAGGAAGTATCAGCTTTAGGATTTGAACCCTGGTGCTATGATTCTAGACCCTGGGTAAAAGGAGCTTCATCAGAGAGCTGGACCTAGTCAGGAAATCCAGCCTCTCTTACAACTAACTAGCTGTATGACCCTAGGCAAGTCATTATCTTTTGTCTGCCTCAGTTTCCTCATCTGTAAAATGAGCACCTACCTCCCAGGATTATTGTGAGGTTCACATGAGATAATATTTGTAAAGTGTTTAGCACAATGTCTAGCATGGAATAGGCTCTTTCTTTCTTTCTTTCTTTCTTTCTTTCTTTCTTTCTTTCTTTCTTTCTTTCTTTCTTTCTTTCTTTCTTCTCTCTCTCTCTCTCTCTCTTTCTTCCTTCCTTCTTTCTCCCTCCTCCCTCCCTCCCTTCTTCCTTCCTTCCTTCCCTCCCAATTGATTTGACTTGAATTGACATTATGTAAAAGGGTAGGGTTCCCCTTCACTTGAGGTCTTCAAGAAGAGACTTGCTGTTTCCTGCTCAGATATGGGCTACCCCAAGCCTTTCCTAGCCTGAGCTCCCCATGATTCTGGGGTGTGGGGAGGAAGTGGGCAAAATCACAGAGGGCCACATCTCCCCTCTCAGAGGGCAAGGGTCATTCCTCCCCCCCCCCCGCCCCGGATCTAGTGCCCTCTGAGGAAGGGGCCCTGTTTCTCCTGTGAGCTGGGTTCTGGGGAGGTGGCCCACCTCTACCCTCCCTCCACCTCCCCTGGGCCCTTATCTGTCTTTATGGGCCTGCCACCACTTCACACCTGCTCCTATTTGCAGGTCATCCATGGTTTCCTGGAGGAACAGGCACTGTGCCAATGCACTCATCCCCCTGGCTTCTTGCCTAGCCACAGTAGCCTCCAGGGCTGGTTCTTGGGCCAGGACTTATAGCGTCCCTTCTCATCCCTGGCCTTCCCTTCCTCCCATTTCTACTGAGGGTGGACTGGCCCAGATACTTCTTGCCCCCATTCCTTCTCCCAGGTCACTTCTCTCTCCTTTGATCCCTCCTATCCAGCCCACACGTTCCTTTCAGATCCTACAACACCGAATCGTTGTGGGGGTTTTTCTCCTTGAACACTTGCTAGGTATGAGCTCTTGGGCCAAGTCCTATTGATTCCACTTCCTTACTCTTCCTGGCATCCTTTCCCCTTTTCTCTACCCCCCCCCCAGACACCACTCCAGCACATGCCATCACCATGAGCATGAGATTCCCCTGGACTATTGGAAGAGCCTCTTCACCAGACTCCCTTACTCTGATTTTCTCATCATTTTCTTCACATGCTGCCTAAGGAATCTCCTTCCAGCGTAGGTCTGACCATGTTACTCTCCTGCTAATTAACCTTCTAGAGTTCCCTATTACCCACAGGATAAAGGGACAACTCCTGATCCTGGTACTTGAGGTCTTCACAGTCTGGCCCCAACCAACTTTCCAGCCTCCACTCGACTCCCATTCACTCATTCATTCTGTGTTCTAGTCAAACTGAACTATAGGGGCAGCTAGGTGGCGCAGTGGATATAGCATTGGCCCTGGAGTCAGGAGGACCTGAGTTCAAATCAGACCTCAGACACTTAACATTTACTAGCTGTGTGACCCTGGGAAAGTCACTTAGCCCCAACTGTCTCACAAAAAAAAAAAATTGAACTATAGACTATCTTCTGCTCTCGTCCTGCTCTCTCCAGCCCCTAGTCAATAAGCCCAGGCTTTCTCCCATGCCTGAGATATCTTTCCTCCAAATTCCCACCTATGAAAATTCTCCTCCTTCCCTCAAGGCCCAGCTCAGGTGCTCCCCCCTCCAGAAAGTCTCCCTACCCTCTCCCACAAAGCCCTCTTCCCCAATTAAAAGGAATCCCTCTCTGCCCCCTAGAATTTTTCACAGGGCACTCTAGCTACCTTGCGTCAGAGTTATTTGTATACACATCCTGTCCTTTCCATTGGATTGTAAGCTCCTAAAAGGCAGGAGCAATTCCATTTTTCATCTTTGCAACCACAGGATCCAAGTATAGAGCCCTGTACACAGTAGAGACTTTGTAGATTTGTAAATTCTTCCCTGTCACTTTAGGAAAGCACTGTGGTATTGTGGGAAGAGAACTGATTCTGTACTCAGAAGACCTGGGTTCAGATTCTGCCTCTCTTACAGAAAGCTAAGTAGAAGCCAAGAAACTCAGCAGATAGAGTACTGGCTAGGCTTGGAGTCAGGAAGACGTAAGTTCATATATGTCCTCAGAAACTTACTGGCTGTGCGATCCTGAGTAAGTCATTTAGCTTGTTTGCCTCAACTATAAAATGAGGACCTATCTCCCAGAGTTGTTGTGAAGATTAAATGGAGTAATATCTGGAGTAGGTGGAAACTGAGGTAGAATGACCGTCTATTCCCTGATTTTGTCCTGCTGGTAACCCGCTTTTTCCATATCTCCCATAGTTGAATGCTTTCTCTGCCCTTCAAGATCCAGTTCAGAGGGTGACAGCTAGGTAGCTCAGTAGTTAAAGCACAGGACCTGGATTCAGGAGGATCTGAGGTCAAATCCAGCCTCAGACACTTGACACTTACTAGCTGTGTGACCCTGGACACGTCACTTAACCCTCACTGCCCCGCGAAAAAACAAACAAATAAAAAAAACCAAGAAGATCTAATTCAGATACCACTCCCTTGAAGGACCCTAGTAGAGCAGAAATAGCATTGATCTTGGAGACAAGAATGTTCAAATCCTGGCTTCCACATTGGCAAGTCACTGAGCCTCAGTTTCCTCATCTCTAAAATGGGAACAACAATGTTTGCAATGGCTATTCCCACAAAGGGTTATTGTTAAGTGTATGCCTCGAAGCCCTATGGAAATGTAAATTATTAGCATCCCCTTCCCCTGAAATTGATTCCTTGGTCTTCAACCTTTCACTCCTGGTTCTGGTCTCTCCTCTCTATGGATCTCATTTTGCCTTTCATTGGTAGTGGGTATACATGTGTCTCAGCACATCTGCAATGTTAGAAGCTCCCTGAGGGCAGGAGCTCTGTTCTTCTTCATGTCTGTATACTCTCCAATTCTGAGCACAGGTTCTGCCACATATCACGGGCTTAACAAGTGAATTCAGACTCTCATAAGCATTTGTTTGCGGGGGAGTAGATGGGAGGGCATCTCAGTAGGTGAGGTCCATTGTGTAACGATTGAAATGACGCCACCTGCTGGAGACTTACTGTAGAAGAGTTCCGCCCATGAAGTGAAGGTCTTTGAGGGCAAGACCAGGAGTCTTTTCTTTGGCGTCAGGAAGTGACGCAGGCTAGTGGGAGGAAGAAGGAAGAGACTGGCGCTCAGTCTCGCTCTCTTTTCCTTTGGACTCTGGTGGAGAGCGGAGCTAGAAATGTGCTCTCCCTTTAATAGATAGGAATCTAGGCCTTTTCTTCTCTCTTTACCAAATTCTTATTCTCCTTAATAAATGCTTAAAAGTCTAACTCTTGCTAAAGCTTATAATTTATTGGCGACCACTCATTAGATATTTTAGACAGAATAGCTAGAATTTTAGCTTTAACAATTGCTACTGAAGAGGAATCTACCAATCAGCTGGGCCTGACTCCACAAAAGAAACCAAATCAGGTAAAACAGTCCTTCCCCTAAAGGAGCTCACTGTATGGTTGAGAAGGGAAGGAAATAAGCATTTATTAAGCACCTACTAAGTGCTGGGCTCTGTGCTAAGCACATTACGAATATCTCATTTGAACCTCACAACAAGCCTATGAGGTAGATGCTATTATTATTATTTTGTTTTGTTTTGTTTTGGTTTTTTTGGTGAGGCAATTGGGGTTAAGTGACTTGCCCAGGGTCACACAGCCAGTAAGTGTTAAGTGTCTAAGGCCAGATTCGAACTCAGGTACTCCTGACTCCAGGGCCGGTGCTCTATCCACTGCACCACCTAGCTGCCCCGCTATTATTATTATTATTATTTTTTTTTTGGTGAGGCAATTGGGGTTAAGTGACTTGCCTAAGGTTACACAGCTAGTAAGTGTAAAGTGTCTGAGGCTGGATTTGAACTCAGGTCCTCCTGAATCCACTGTGCCACCTAGCTTCCCCTATGCAGTTATTATATTCATTTTATAATTAAAGAAACTGAGGCAAATGATGGTTAAGTGACTTGCCCAGGGTCACATTTAATGTCTGAGGCCAAATCTGAACTCAAGTCTTTCTGACTCAAGACTCAGTGCCACCAGCTGCCTTAGGTTAGAAAGATAAAACTCAGTGAACCTTGCCAAAAAAAGAAGGCTGGACTGGGAGCCAAGAGACAAAACATCCAAAGGATGCTCCCATACCAATCTCAAATTCTGTTCTTTTCCATGGATAAGTTTTGGACTGAGGGCTTTGTATACTTCTATATCTGTTTATGGTTCCTGCAAATCTTTTCTACTGTGTGCATTTTCTGTGCAGTGAAATAAAAGCTGTCCTATACTAGATATGCATTTGGTACCTCCAGCGCTTGTACCAGAGCTGAGTCCTTCTCCTCTATTCCTCATTACTCACATTTCATGACACAAGCTAAATGTAAGCTATGTTTAAAGATTTTCCTAGGTGGAGACAATGAGTCAAAGGGAACAAGGGACACTCTTAGAGCCAACCCCCAAGAGCCAACCTAGTCCCTATTAACCCAGAGTCTTGGAAGGGAAGGAAGCCCTGGTCCATGGGTTACATTACATAAGATTGGATTAGACTAAACAGGCTTTTGGGTAGGGAAAGAATTCCCAAGAGTTGGAATATTTCCAGACTGATCTCTTGGGGATTCTCTTAGAAATACAGAAGGCATTCTTGAGCCTAGTCAACAGGACATTTTGAGTTCCCATACTGATTCTGCTTCTGGTTTGAACTCTGCCCTGCCCCTGACTCTAACTGTGTCACTTAGAGCAAGTCATGGTATCTCTCTGAGCCTCTGTTTTTCAGCTATAAAATGAGAGGTTTAGAATAAATGTTCTCTAAGATCCCTTGCAGCTTTAATGTTCAGTAATTCTAAGATTCTAATATTCTATGACCTAGCTCCAATGTATTTTTCCCAGGAAGGCTTCCCTGGTCTCCCCAGTTAAACACAATCTCTCTTTCCCCCACTTTCTCCTCCCCCCCTCCTCTTTCTATACTTCTCTCTCTCCTCTCTTCTTTTCTCTTTCTCTACTTCTCTCCTCTTTCTCTACTTCTCTCTTCTCTCTCTTTCTGCCTCTTCTCTCTCCTCTCTCTCCCCCTTTCTCTTCTCTCTTTCCACTTATCTCTCATATTCTCCCCCTCCCACTTTGCTGTTATCTCTCTCATATACTCGCACACCCTACTTTTTATTAAAATCATTTGTGTCTATGTCTTATCACCCCTATCAGATGAATCCTATGAGGTAGGGAACAAGTTGTATCTAATCTCTCTATCTCCTCCAGGAGCTGGGCCCTGGAAAAATGACTGACATTTGTATAGCATTCTAATGTTTGCAAGGCACATTAAATCATTCAAACCTAGAAATAATCCTTTGAGACAAAAACCACAGGTGAATCTGTAATGTTCCCATTTTACAAAATGAGGATCAGAGAGGTTAAGTGACTTGCCTGGAGACACACATTAAGTGTCATAGGTAGGATTAGAACATAGATCTTTCTTACTCCAAGTCCAGCATATTCTAGCCACTGGTGCACAACACATCTAGTAGCTAATATATTCTATTTTTTGGTGAGGCAACTGGGGTCACACAGCTAGTAAGTGTAAAGTGTCTGAGTTCAGATTTGAACTCAGGTCCTCCTGACTCCAGGGCGGGTGCTCTATCCACTGCGCCACCTAGCTGCCCCGGCTAATATATTCTTAATAAATGTTTTTGGTTTTGTTTTTTGCAGGGCAATGAGGGTTAAGTGACTTGCCCAGGGTCACACAGCTTGTAAGTGTCAAGTGTCTGAGGCTGCATTTGAACTCAGGTTCTCCTGAACCCAAGGCCAGTGCTTTATCCACTGTGCCACCTAGCTGCCCTCTTAATAAATGTTTTAAATTTAATGCTGACATTCTAGGATTCTAGCATTCTAATTAGGTTAGAGTCTGATGGAAAGCATCAGGGTTATAAATTTTCTAACCCCTAACATAGGATTCCTGAAGAGAGGCAATGAAGGTTTGAACTCAGGTGGGAACTCTATTCTGTAATTCTAACATACTAAGACTATAACAATTCAATGAGTCTGAACAGGCTGTGATTCCAGAATTCTCTGATTTTAAAATTCTGTGATTCTAACCTTCTAAGATTCAAATAGCCTGTGCTACTATGATGCTAACGTGCTTATCTGCTGACATTTAAGAGTTCTAACATCAGCATTCTGTGATTCTATGATTTTAACATTATGAGACTCTCAAATTCCATGATGTCAACATTTTGTGATTTTTACTTTCTACAACTCTATGTGATTCTAAAATTCAATGACAGAGCAGAGGAGTCATTTGCTCAGAGGCAGGGGATAATGATTAAAAACTTTAAAACTCTTCTGAGAAACAGGAAAAACCCACAGGCTGGTGCTTCCTCCCCCTGCCCCCCACCTCCCATCCTAATTAATGAATTCCAAGGCCAGATGCTCCTTTTCCTTCCCCCCTTCACCAGAAAATATTGACTAAGCACCCTCCTGTAACCCAGGCTGGGGCTTGAGGAAGCAAGATTGAGTGTGCTTGGAGCTGAGCTTTAGGGAGACGGTTCTGAGGCTCGGTGCCCCCGACACAGGGCATGGGCTTCCTTAATAAATGCAGCGTGGTGCCCAGAGCCCAGGACTGCTTATTGGTTTCTCTTTAAAGGTTTAATTAAACTCTCGTGGTCATTAGCTTCATTTTAGTTAATAGAGTCTAAGAAGGGAAGGGTACTTGGACTTTCTCTTCCAAGTAAATGGAAAGGTGGAGGATGAGGAGAGCAGAAAGGGAGAAGACCCGCAGGACTCTGCTCAATGACTTAGAAGATGAGGGATTTTAAAATGCTAGCTGCTAACTAATGATTACTAACACCATTGGCCAGGAGACAGGATGCCTCACTAGCATTCTTCTCTAGGGTGTTTCCTGCTGGTCCAACATAATAACCCCAGTTTCCAACATTGTATGATTCTAACTTTCTACCCTTTTTTTTTGGTTTTGGTTTTGGGTTTTTGGTGAGGCAATTGGGGTTAAGTGACTTGCCCAGGGTCACACAGCTAGTAAGTGTCAAGTGTCTGAGACCAGATTTGAACTCAGGTCCTCCTGAATCCAGGGCCAGTGCTCTATCCACTGTGCCACCTAGCTGCCCCTCTACATTTTTACAATACGAACATCCTAAGACTTCAACATTCTAAACTGTTAATGATTCTATGATTCTAAGATTTCAACATTATGTGATTTCTGCCCATGTTAGCTAACTTTCTAAGATTCCAACATGTTATGCTCACAACTCACTTGGATTGTAAGATTCTACAATTCCAAGTTTCTACCATCCAAGTCTTCAGTGAATCTAACTTGTGGTTTTAATATTCATAGATTCAAAAATTCTAAGGTAAGAATCAGGTCAGTAGGGAGGGGATTGTTTGAGGACAAATGGAAACTTCCCCAAATCCCCTGTATCACACTATGGAAGTGGCCAATTTGTGACCAGCACCAACCTCTTCCACAGGATAAATGACTCTACCTGAGTGTGGGAGCCCAGGGTATAAGACTCACCGGACTTTCCCCTCCTGGGGTAGGTCATGCGGGGGGTCTGCACACACTAGCCGGGATTCTCCATCAAGCAGGTAAGTGTAGACAGTTTCCTAGAGCAGAAAGAGCCTTGTGAGATTGGTAGATGGCAGCCTTCAATTCTCATCTCCAATTCCCTCACCCCACATTGGATCCCAGGACATTCTTTCTATTTCATCACATTTCTAATTCACTATTACTGATGCTATGGAAAATATTATACTCCCTTTGATTTCTTCCCCCATGCAAGTATGAAGCTTTTGGCCGGGTCTTGTGTGCATGCATGCACACACACATATGTGGAAAAAGCTCAGAGCTGGTCTTGTATATCTGGGAATGATTTACATAAAGATGACAATTGAATCCATTGGAACTGATAACCAAGATCACTAAGAGAGATAATGGGGAGCAAAAAGGGGCCCAGGACAAAGTCTAGAGGATGCCCACACTTCCTGGTCAGGAGCCAGATGATCTTTGGGCAAGGGAGCCTGAAAAGAAATGGTCACACAGATTTAAAAAAAAAAAAAAGAAAGAAACTGAGAGAGGGTGCTTCCATAGAAACCAAAGGTTTTATATTTTATACTAGAGGCAATAGGGAGCTACTGTAGATTTCTGAGTAGGTGAGTGACACAGGTTTGTGCTCTCAGGAATATGGCTTTGTGTGAAATATGGATTGGAAATGAGAGAGACTCAAAGCTAGCTGATAGACCAATTAGGAGGCTACTACAAAAGAGGAGAGAGTACCCAGGAGATGAGAGTGGCCAGGAGAAGGGGGTGGTAAATAGTGTCAGAAAGGTTGGATAAAATGAGCTCTGAGAAAAGAATTTAACAGTTAGGAAATCATCTGTAACCATGGAGAGAACAGTTTATCTCTCTTCGGGTAGGATTAGAAGCCAGATTACAAGGAACTGAGACAGGAATGGGAAAAAAATGTGGAATGCTTCGGAATTCATGTGTCATCTTTCTGCAGGCAACTTTGACAGTCTTCAAGATCTCCTTCTGCTGCAAAGCCTGTGATCTTGTGGCCAAGACAAACCCTAGCACCCCCAGGAAGCCTTTGCTCTCATCCTCCTCATTCTCCCTCCCCTAGCTCATCCTGATATTCATTCATTCTCTCTCTCTCTCTCTCTCTCTCTCTCTCTCTCTCTCTCTCTCTCTCTCTCTCCTGTGTGTCTCTGTTTTATATCTATGTCTTTTTCTCTGTATGTGTCTCTCCATCTGTTTCTCTCTCCTCTCTGTCTCTCTTGATTTCTCTGTCTCCATTTTTCTGCATCTGTCTGTCTCCCTCTGTGTCTCTCTGTCTTTATCTCTGTGTCTGTTTCTCTGTGTCTCTGCTTCTGTGTGCCTCTGTCTCTCTGTGTCTCTGTTTCTCTGTGTGCTTTTCTCTGTCTCTCTTCTCCCTGTTTCTGTCTCTCTGTCCCTGTCTCTCTAGTGTATGTGTCTCTCTCAGTCTTTATCTCTATGTCTCTCTCTGTCTCTCTCAATTTCTCTCTGTCTCCCTGTTTCTGTCTCTGCCTCCCTCTGCATCTGTCTCTCTCTGTCTCCATGTGTGTGTCTCTCTCTCTATGTCTGTAGGGTAATTCTCTGTGTCTTTATCTCTCTGTGTCTCTGTCTCTCTGCTTCTCTGTGTGCCTCTCTTTCTCTCTGTCTCTCTCTCATCCTTCCTCCTTTCCCTTCCCTGAGTTCTCTCCACTCTTAAAATGCTTCTTCATTTCACTGGCTTCCTTTAAGCCTCAGCCCACATCTTCTACAAAAAGCCTTTCCTGAACCCTGCCGCCCCCAACAGTGAGTGCCCTCCCTCTAAGATCGCTGTCCCTTTACATGGCCAATATTTTGTATGCACGCCATTATTCACATGTTGCCTTTCCCACTAGAACGGACACTGCTTGAGGGTAGGCATTCTTTTTTGACCTGTCTTTCCATCTTTAGCACCAGCACCTGGCACATAGTAATTTTTAAAATTGATTGACTGACTGATTGGTTGGTTGGTTGCTATAGCTAAAAAAGCCCTTGGGCTGAGAATTAAAAGGCCTGGCTTTGTACCAGCTCTGCCCCTTACGGATTCTGTGACCTCAGGCAAGACACTTTCCGGCCCTGGGCCATATGAAATAATAAAATATAAGATGGGAATAATGATATTTGCTCTCCCTGTCCCAGAGGATCATTATAATGAAAATGCCTCGTCAATCACCAGAAGATACTGACGCACCATTGGTGATTGCCTGCTTCAGGACATTTCTCCGGCTCTCTGCATGTTTTCCTCCTTCCCTCCACTGCTCCCTTCCTCCCTCCTTCAGATTCTGATTCCCCCTCCCCCCTCCCCAACGCCCCCCGCTGGGTTAAAATTAGCCACATTTAGAGGAAGCTGTTTCATATGCATCAGCGAAGTCTGCATTCACAGGGAGGTTTGGGGACAATGCTTACTGATGAGGGCAGGTGCCAGGCTCCCAGCTCCTCTCCCCTCCCCTCCATAGCAAAGGGGCTAGCCCTCCCCCACTACCCTCCCTTACTGCCCTTCCTTTGGGAGCCTCGGAGCCCAGGCCCTGGCAAGGGAGGGGGATGGAGGCAGGTAGCATGATGCTACATATGCATACACCAACCCCACCCTCAGCCCCCTAACTCACCCAAGTCAGGAGCTTTTCATGTTCCCCCTAAATTTGCACCACCAACCTCTCAGACAACCAGGGCCTCAGACTCAGGACCTTAGAAATCACCCTAAGATGCTTAGGTGACCTTGGCCAAGTTACTTAACTTCTTGGGACTTCAAATTCCTCATCTATAAAATGAGGAGATCGGACTGGATGATCTTCCAACTCTATGATTTCTGATCCAGTCCAACACCCCATTTTACAGATGAGGAAAGTAAGGGATTTGCCCTCGGTTACAGAGTGAGCAAGTACCAGAATCAAGATGTCTTAGATTGTTTCCTCTCCTTCAAAGTTTGGGACCAGTCAGTTATCAGGTCCTATTGATTCCACTTCTGTAATTTCTCTCTAATCCATCCATGGACAAGAGGAAAAAGCACTGAATTTAAAGTCAGAAGACAATGACACAGGCCCCCATTACTTCTTGCCTGGATTACTGTAATAACCTAACTGGTTTCCCTGCCTCCAGTCGCTTCCCTCTCTAATCCACATGTCATCCAAGTAATTTTCCTAATTTGCTGCTCTGATTTTGTTACTCCCCTGCTCAAAGACCTTTAATGGCTCCCACTGACTATCACAAAACCCTACAAATCACTGTTCCTGGCACTCAAGGCCTCTCATGATCTGGCTTGATGTAAACTTTCTAGCCTCATACTATGCTACTCATCTTCATGTACTCTCCAGACCAGCTAAATTGGACTATTTGTTGTTCCCCATTCTACCTAGTCTATATATTTGATACAATTCCCATGGACCCCCACTCTCCTCCCCATCCTGCCCCCTTCCTTTCTTCCTTCCTTTCTTTCTGTTTTTTTTTTTCAGGGCAATAAGGGTTAAATGACTTGCTCAGGGTCACAGAGCTAGTAAGTGTCAAGTGTCTGAAGCCAGATTTGAACTCAGATCCTCCTGAATCCAGGTCCAATGCTTTATCCACTGCACCACCTAGCTGCCCCAACTGTGCCACCTAGCTGCCCCTGCCCCCTTCCTTTCTGTTGCAGTTTTTACCTTCTAAGCTTCTTGGGGTCATCTTAAATTTGTCTTTGTATTCCCAGCACTGAGCACAGTGCCTAGCACATTTTGCTTGGGGCCCACACCTGTGATTCCATCCGGACAGGTGATAAAAGCCTTCTATCACCACCAGAGTTGCCTCAGAAACCAAGTTTAGTGATTTGCATGAGGTCACGCAGCCAGTATGCATCACTTGAAGCCAGGTCTTCCTGACTTGGGGTCATCTCTCTATCCACCAGCTGCCCTCACTCTCATACCTTAGAGCACAGGAGGTACTTACAAAATGCTTGCTGACTGACTGAAGGCCCAAATCAGGTGTCACCTCCTCCCTGAAGCCTTCCCTGATTGCTCCTGCTGAAAGTGATCTCTTCTTCCCCAGACATCTTCTATGCTTCTCCTCTTCCCCTTACCTCATGCTCCCTTGTATCAAAACTATTTGGGTACATATCATTTCTACCCCCACTTCAGCCCCATTATGGTGTAAGTTCCTTGAGAGCTTGGCCTGGGTGATTTGCACCTTTGTACTTACTTTGTACAGGGCCAAACACAGCCCTGCAGAGAGAAGGTGTTTAATAAATGATCACTGAATGAATGTATTGATGAATTAAAAGAGTGAATGAATGAAGTAAACCACTGAATGAAGTGAACAAATGAATGAGCTCAGGCTACAAGCTTTCAACCCCCACCCCTTCTATGGTAAACCCTCTGAGAAGACCCTTCCCCTCTCTGGACCTCAGTTTCCCCTTCTGACAAGTGCATAAATGAAACTAATGCAAGCACTTGTCAGGTGTTTAGAAGGAGGAATTCTTCTTCATGTATGTTTATGCCAGATGGCCTCTGAGGTCCCTCCCAAATCAGACGCCAATCCCACAATGCCCACGTTGTTCCAGCACAAGGCTTTGTAAGCCTTGTGTCAGTACCAAAGTAGGACCCATTGCTAAAATTATTCTAAACTATGTCATTGTAGTCCAACCCCATCATTTTTTTCACATGTGGACACTAAGGCCCAGAGAGGAGAAGGTTCTTCGCCAGAGTCGCACAGAAAATCAATGGCAAGTACGAGGCTAGACCTGGGGTCTCAAGACCCTCAGGGAGGGCTCTCTCTACTTCTTTCTTCCTGCTCCCCCCCTTCCCCACATCCCTCCAGATGTATCACCACCACTAGCCAGATGTCGTCTGATTCCCTTTCCTTTCCAGGGCTGGTTTATTTTGGGTGTCGATGAGCCACCTCTTTCTTACTCATTTCACGCTCCACAGTGTGGGCTCCAGTTAACCCCGTCGGGATGGGCTGCAAACATTGCAGAGCCTTTGGGAGGTGGCACGCCTCCTTCCCCTTCCTGAAGGTCTTCAAGCACAGAACCCTCATCTAGTGGGCGGCAAAAGGGACTGCTACTCAGATACAGCGTGACCTGTGAGGTCCCTTTGAGCTCTGAGGTTTTGAAAATCTGTGAGTTTAGGCAAGGGGAGCACCCAAGGGCCATATCTGGGTTTTGTCCCTAAGGCACTATGTGACCATGGGGACGTCACTACTCCTCTGGTCCTTGATGTCTCTCCATCACACAGAGACAGGGGTCTTAGCCATTCAGAATATGTGGTGTTTACCACTTATTCTGGAATATAAAACCCTTTCCCCGCCCATTCCTCAACCACCACCATGCCCTCTACCATCACACATACACACACACACACACACACACACACACACACACACACACACACACACACACACACACACTGCTGTCTGAAAATTAGGATGGAGGAGACTCAGAATTACACAATCATACAATACTAGAGCCCAGAGGGCCCTTGAAACATGGGATACAGGATGTCAGACTTGAGAGACACACCCTCCACTGAATTCAACCCCCTCATTTAACCAGGAAACTGAGGCATGAAGAGGGGAAGGAGCATGACTAAGAGAAAGCAAGTCAGCGGCAATTCCAGGTATGGCGCAGGTATTGAATATTGGAGAGATGTGGAAAGAGCCCTGAAATAGTGGGAGTCAGGAGATCTGGGTTCTGACTTGTTAGGTAACCTTGGGGAAGTCCCTTCTCCCCCGCAATCCCCCCATCCGCTGCCAGGCACCACTCTCCTCTGTAAAATGAGAGGGGCTCAATGGGCTGTAGGGGATGTCGACTCTGACAGCTCATTTATGTTCCCGGGCCCCTCTTGTGCTCACATCCTGTGGCCCTGAGATCCGCTCCAGCTCTGCCCATCTATACTCCCAGTGTTGTAGGGAGCCTATTGACCTTCTGTGGCACCTCTAGAATTTTATGAATGAAGGGGAAGAGGAGGAAGTTGGATAAATGGGAATAAGACAGAACTGAGAGGATGGTGGGGAGCTGGGGCAGCAGGGTGGGGAATGGGGGAAGAACAAACCTGGCCTCCAAAAAACTCTAACAATAGCTTTGATTTTGTTTGTTTGTTTGTTTGTTTGCTTTTTGGCAGGGCAATGAGGTTTAAGTGACTTGCCCAGGGTCACATAGCTAGTAAGTGTCAAATGTCTGAGGCCAGATTTGAACGCAGGTCCTCCTGAATCCAGGGCCGGTGCTTTATCCACTGAACCACCTAGCTGCCCTCCAGAAAACTTTAGAAGGGACAAGCGGGAAAGGGGCACTGGCCTGCTTTTCCATCCCTGCTGCTCCTGGACAGAACTGTATCAAATCAGAATCCACTCTGGGATTAGCCTTGGCCTAGAAGGCCCCATTCTTTCCTCTCCCTCCCCTCCCCTCCTCAAGGCCCTGCTCAAGCCCCAACCTTGATCGCTCCCTCCTGTGAGGCCTCAAAGCCCCCACTTGGATCAGGCCGGGTCTTTTCTCTCCTCTCCCCCCACCCCTTTCCCTCAGCAGAGTCAGACACAGTCAGTTATAGAGACACGGGCCAGACCAAGTAGTGGACTGACTCCCTGGCATCCTTGTCCTTCCTCTGGACTGGGTGACCTGGATCAGTGCCCTCTTGGCAGAGTACGAGGAAGTTGTGCAAGGGTGGGGGGAACACCTACCACTTTGGGGAGCACAGCAGAGATGGCTTCTTTGATGACATCATGAAGACTGGAGACATCAATAACAGAGCCCAAATTCAGCAGGGCTTCCTGGAAGAGAAGAGAGGGTGAGAGGCATCACTGCAGGCACAGGGCAACAAGCAGAAAGCCAAGGACCCTGCAAATGCCAGCTTCTCCAAACCAGCACCAGAACCCTCAGAAGGCATCTTGTCTGATCTATGCCCCCACTACCACCCCCTCCCCCAAAACAAACTAAGGCCTCCTTTTTATGGACTCTCTGACAGCAGGTGAGCCGGTCTTTGCACACCTCCAGGGACGGGAAACTTGCTCCTTCCCAGGGCTCTGACCATTCCATTCAGGAACAGCTCTTATGCCTAGGAAGCTTTGCCTTGCACTGAGCCATTATCAGGCTCCCTGGGACTTCCTATTAGCTCCACACTCTGCAGCCAAGCCCTCAAATATCTGCATGCAGAATGCACTCCCCACCCCACCCCTCTGCAAGTCTCCCAAACATCAGACTAAATCTCTCCCAGCCCTTTAACTGGGTGGCATAGTTTCCAGGCACCTCCCCTTCTCGGTCACCCTCCTCTGGACCCATGCCAGCTTCTCAGTGCCTCTTCTAAAGTGTCCCAGAAGCTGAGGCAATGCTGCAGGTGTGCTCTGACAAGGCCAGAGGACCCCAGGACTACAGCTTCCCTCGTCCTGCACCCTATGGCTCTTTTATTGTAGCCAAAAATTGAACTCATTTTTTTTTGACTACCAAATCAGGCTGGTGACTGATATTGAGTGTGTGCGCAGCAAGTGCAGAAAGGGCTTTTTCCACAAGAACTTTAGCAAATAATCCACGTCTCTCCTACCATCAAAAAACCATTGGTGGTGAATAAATTCTTTATTCATTCATTGTCACTCCTCACATGTTGCCCTGGACAATTCCAAAAAATATTATTTTTTAAAAACACACTTAATTTAGCCCCCCCCCCCCAAAAAAAGGTTTGGCTTTCTAGGAAGTCCAGAATTTTTCCCCTTATTGTTTTTTTTTCCTTGGCTCTGAGCCCCCAACAGGCCTGGAGTTCACCCTGTTCTGAGAGTATTTAAACCCAGAGGGAAGGTGCTATCTACCAGATAGATTTATGTGTCCCTATGTGTTTATAATAATAGAGGGGGAGGAAATAAGCATTAATATGACTCCTACTATGTGCCAGGCACTGTGAAACATGTTTTACAAATATTTTCTCACTCTATTTCACAATAACCCTGTGAGGTAGAAGATATTATTAGCTTCATTTACAGATGAGGACACTGAGGCAGACAAAGGTCAAATCACACATCCTGAGTTACACAGCAAGTAAGAATCTGAGGTGACATTTGAACTCTGTTCTTCCTTACTCCAAAGCCAGGACTCTATCTACCTACGCCCTTCCTAGGTGCTTCATACACATGGGTTTCTCCAGAAATGTGGTCTGGGTCACCAAGATGCAAATCCAGCATTCTTTGTTCTCTACTCCAATCTCCTATCAGGAAGACCCAGGCTGGGTCCTGGGAATTTCAGAGTCTTAAGTTATAAAGTTTAGGGAACAGTTTTCTAGGAGAAGAAAGTCCTTCATGGACGTGTCTAATAGCCGTCCCCTATATGTGATCTCTAAATCTGACTACCCTTTTTTTCATCCATGATTAAAGCATTGGAAAACAACTGGGTGGGGGGGGGTGGTATGTGGCGACAGGGAGGAGACAGGAAGGCACAAAATCAGGGCTGGATCCGGGCCTAAGATATGGTGAGTATGAAGACCGACTGATAGAAGTGGCAATGTTTAACCTAGAAAAGTCTCAAGGGAGACATGATAGCTATTTTCAAGTACCTCAAAGGCTATCAAGTGGAAGATGGATTAGTCTTGTTCTGTTGGGCCCCAGAGGGCAGAACCTGGACCATGGAGGAAAAATAAGGAGAGGCCTTCAGGAGGGAGGCGTGCTGCCTCCACAGAGGGCAGGTTCTCCTTCGCTGTTTTAAAGACTGACCGTTCGGATGTGATGTAACAGGGCCCGGGGCGAGATGGCTGCTGAGGCCCCTTCCAACACTGAAATTCTGTGACTCTATGATGGAAGGAAGAAAGGAATGACAAAATCATGGAATTTCAGAAGTGAAAAGGACCTCAGAGGGCTCCTAGTAACCATTACATGCCCGACAAGCCGTTATCCAGCCTCCGCTTGTATAATTGATGACAAGAAACTCACTAGTTCACAAAAGAACCCATTCCATGTTAAAATAACTCTAACCATTATGAAGGGTTTTTTAAAATATCAAATTAAAATCAGCCTCTCTACAATGACTTCTCCCTGCCCGCCTACCCCATTTTGCCCTCTGGAAACAAATATAATCTAATGAAGGCTCAAGGGTCTATAGGTCTGAGCCCAAGAAACCAAACTGACCCAGAGACCATGAAAATCCAAGGGCCATGAGAGCTTTAAAATGGGATTCATGGGAGTTTATAAAGAAGTTAAAGTTATGGGTCTAAAGAAGAGAAGCTGAGGCAGCTAGGTGGCACAGTAGATAAAGCACCGGCCCTGGATTCAGGAGGACCTGTGTTCAAATCCAGCCTCAGACACTTGACACTTACTAGCTGTGTGACCCTGGGCAAGTCACTTAACCCTCATTGCCCCACCAAAAAAAGAAGAAGAAGAGAAGCTAGTGATCTAAGAAGTTGAATATAGACTAGTAAGGCCTAACCCCCAGGTCTGGATCTTACATTGAGGGCAACCTGTGAATACCTGGTCCTCAGTTCACAAAGTAGCATCTTCAAATACTTGAGCATGAGATGTGGAGCAGAAATAGCTAGACAACAGTTCAAGAGAAAAACACCCAGGGGTCTTAGTGGACCACAACCTCAATGGCCCAAGAGTCCAATCTCACTAACTAAAAATACAAAGGCAACCTTAGCTTTCATTCATAGACACATAGGGTACAGAACGTGGACCATCTTCTTCCCCGATCAGACCACATCTGGTGGGATCTGGCATTTCCTTCAGTTCTGGGTCCATACTTTAAGAGGGGCACTGATGAGCTTAAAAGCCTCCATGGTGAAGTAATCAGATCCCAAAGCACAAGGACTACAATAATGTAAAGAAAAGCAATGTTAAAAATAGAACTCTGTGATACAATGACCAATCTTCACTCCAGAGAACCATGGTAAAAGGTGGGAAGGGTCCTCCTCTCAGCAAAGGGGTGGTGGTTGCACCCTAAGTGCACCCTGAGGCACATAATGTCAGATAAGGCCAGTGTCCTGCTGTGTGTGCTCAACAGGGAGGATTCTATGAGAGGAGAAGGCATGTATTGAGAAGTGACAGCAAAATATTTTAAAGTATCAATATGTCATTTTTAGAGTGCCCAGAAGAAGGTGTCTAGGCTGGTCAAAGACTTAAAAGAGGCATTGCTTGTTGAGCCTAGAATCTTTCCTGGGGGAAGTGAGGAACAGAGTTTCTCTTCTCACCTTACCACTTGAGACAAGGTCAATATAAAGACCTGTAATAACTAACTCAGGTCAGCTGGGTAGTATAGTGGAGAGAGTGCTGGCCCTGGGAGGCAGGAAGACCTGTGTTCAAATCCAGCCTCAAATACTTGCTAGCTGTGTGACCCTGGACAAGTCACTTAAAATTCTGTTTGCCTCAGTTTCCTCATCTGTAAAATAAGCTGGAGAAGAAAATGGCAAATCACTCCAGTATCACTGCTAAGAACACTCCAAATGGGGTCACGAATGGTCAGACACAACCAACTGATTTAAAAAACCCTAACTCACAGAATTCTTGTAGGAAATGAGTGCTTCGAAAACCTTCTAGAAATGAAGCTATTATTATGAGGAATTATTCATTCCCCGTTTTTCAGAGGGGGACGCTGAAGCCCACAGAGGAGAAGTGATTTCCCCAAAGTGACATGACAGATAGGTGACAGCCCTGGAATTGGAACTCAGGTCTTCTGACTCCAAGTTCTTTTTTGTTAGTTACTTTTTTTTTAATTGGGGTTAAGTGACTTGCCCAGGGTCACACAGCTAGTAAGTGTTTAGTGTCTGAGGCTGGATTTGAACTCAGGTACTCCTGACTCCAGGGCCAGTACTCTATCCACTGCACTACCTAGCTGCCCCTGTTAGTTACTTTTTAAAAAACCCCAAAACCAAAACTCTTTATCGAACATCTGGAATTAACCCTAGAGGAATCAGGCAAATCAATTGTGTCAATTACCACAAGTATTTTCTAAATAATATTTTTATAATTTACAATTTCTCCTATCTGTGCAAATGAACTTTATGGGCGGGGGGCAATTGGGGTTAAATGATTTGCCCAGGGTCACACAGCTGGTAGGTGTCTGAGGTTGGATTTGAACTCAGATATTCCTGACTCCAGGGCCAGTGCTTGCTATCCACTGCACCACCCAGCTGCCCCAAAATGCGCTTTAAATACAAATAATTACAAACAGATGTCCAAATTTTACTTTGAAACAAAAATGTTCATCCTGCTATCTCTAGTATGTACAGATACATTGTGTCAAGTAATGAAGCTTGGAACTTCAAGGTATTCTTAAATTAAGGACCTTCCAAAATAATAAAAAATGTAATAATAAATTACATAATTTTAAAGAACAAATTATAAAAGAAATAAATGCCCCAGGTACAGTTTGGTAACCTTCTCACTCATTTAATTATATTCCCAGTACTCTTTTTTTTTTTTTTTTTTGGTGAGGCAATTGGGGTTAAGTGACTTGCCCAGGGTCACACAGCTAGTAAGTGTCAAGTGTCTGAGGCCGCATTTGAACTCAGGTACTCCTGAATCCAGGGCCGGTGCTCTATCCACTGCACCACCTAGCTGCCCCCACCCAGTACTCTTTCCACTACATGTCAAATCCTCCTTAATCTACTGGGAAGTCTTTCGAACCTCCGACTGGACAGGAAAGGGATAAAATAAAGTAAGAGCAGTCACTTCTGAATTCAGCCCACCTATCTGGTCAAGATTCTGAACAAATCTATCTCTTCCCTCTCTGAGGTCACTTTACATAGCAAAAAGACTGGCAGATCCCAGGAAATAACAATAATAATAGGTAGTATTTATATAGTGCCTACTATGTGCCAGGCACTGTGTACACAGAGCCCTTTGTAAATATTATCTCATCTGATCCTCACAACAACCCTGTGAGGTAGGTGCTGTTATTATCCTTATTTTATAGCTAAGAAAACTGAAGTTAAATGACTTGCCCAGGGTCACACAGCTAGGAAATGTCTGAGACTGGATCTGAATTCAAGTCTTCCTGACCACAGGCCCAGTCCTCTGTCTAGTGCATCACCTAGCTACTTCTACAATATAACGTAATTAACATAATAGTGTAATACAATATAATAATAATATAATAATACAGTATGACCAGAGAAGGAAAAGAATGAGAATCTAAACTTTAACTCTCCTAATATTAAATATTAGGCCCTGAATAAATGTTTGATAGATGAAGGAATATGAGAAAAACGCAAGAGCTATACTATTTCTTTTAGAAGCTATACTCTTTCTTTTTAAGAGCTGAAGGCACTGGAGTCTACACTACATGAAAAAAAAAGTCTGAAGAAGTCGAGGCTGTTTAGCTTTGAAAAAATCAGATGGGGGTGGGGCGTGGAAAGGGAGATGAATGCTGCCTTCAAACATTCGGAAGAAGGATTGAACTTTTTCTGCTTGGCCCCAAAGGACAGAACTATAAATAATGGGTGGAAATTACAGGGAAGCAGATTTCAATACAAGAAAAGGCTTTCTAAGGAAGAGCTCTCCCACAATGGAATTGGATGGATGGATGGATGGATGGATGGATGATAGAGACAGAAGGACAGATGATAGACATAGAGATGATAAAAGATAGATGGATGGACAGATGGAGGGATGAATGGATGGATGGATAGATACATGGATAGATACAGAGACAGATGGATAGATGGTTAATAGATAAAGATAGAGATGATAAAAGATAGATGATATAGAGACAGATGGACAGATAGATGATAGACATGGAGATGATAAAAGATAGATTGATCATTTATTAAATGCTCACCGTGTGGTGTTAGTGACTGTGTTAAATCCTGAGAATACAAATACAAACAAATAGTTTCCTGCTCTCAAAGAGATTACATTCTAATGCAGGAAAACAATACATAAAGAAGTGTTGAAATGATGGGGGAAGGGAAAGGTATCCATTCAGGGGCATGGTGAAGAGACCTTGGGGAGTAGCCTGGAGGCCTGGGCCCTTGTAATACAAGGCAGAAGTTCACATATTAGAGCCAGGGGAGTCTGGGGTAGTGGTTCAAATTTCCAGTGAAGAAGATATAATCAGAGAGTAGAGCAGGTGCCCAGTCACTGAAAGTGTCCAGGCAGAAACTGGTTGGCCATTCATGACTATAACAGTTATATAACATAGAGGGTGTTTCTACCCTGGCATGGAGTTGGTACTACATGCCTTCCCAGATCTGAGATTCTTGGGTTCCATGTGTTTCCACTGTGTTGACAAGAAGCCCAGGACTGAGAACAGAAATAAGGATTCAAGGTTCCCAGGATGTCCAATGTGAGGTGGGCGGGATGGAGGATGGGGGTTAGTTGAATGATGGAAAGAAGAAAAAGAGAATTGGCAGGAGAGGGAAGAATGTAAAAGATCTAGCTTTAGGCCTAGGGCTCTGAAGAACCATCTGCTCCCAGATCCTTTTTCAAATTTGTGTCTAGCCTCCCTGAACCTCAGTTTCCCCATCTACAAAAAATAATAGCTCCTTGTTATTATTGTTGTTGTTATTATTAGTATACAACCAAGGTTAAGTGACTTGCCCAGGGTCATAAGCTAGTAAGCATCTGAGGCTGGATTTGAACTCAGATCCTACTGACTCCATTGAGCCACCTACCTAGCTGCTTCTCCCAAGACTGAATGCTGGAGGAAGAATAAGGCTGTATTGATTACAATGATTGCAAGATGAGAGAAAGGTATTTTATAACATTTAAATAAACCATTAATTGCTCCAATGTTAATTAGTAACTTTTGCATGGTGATTTATAATAGCAATTCATTGCCCTATCTTGCTCAGGATGTAATTCCAGCTTGTAAAGTAAATTAAGATATGTATCATAAAATACTTGTATGTAAAACCATTCTTGGAACACGTGGGGAAAAAAACCCAAAGCTCAGCTCAGGTGCTGCCAGATCAAGAAGTCTCCTCTGATCCCTCCCAGATCTCTTAGGCTTTTCCTACGTCTTTGCCCCTTTGCCCCTACAACAGTTTATGGTATTTATCCATATCTATGGTGCAAGAGAAAGAACAGGGGAGGGGGAATCAGGTTTGAATCCTAACCATGACTCGCCTTTTGTGACCCTTAGCAAATCATTTAGCCTTTCTAAGCCTCAGGTTCTTCATCTGTAAAATGCAGCAAATGCTTGCAGAATGACAGTCAGATGAACACTAGAGTTGACATCAGGAGAGACCTGAGTTCGAATCCCACCTTTGACACTTAATCAGTTGTGTGATGTTGGACAAATCATTTATTCTCTCCTCATCTAAAAAATGAGGGATAATTGGCACCTTGAAGTACCTTAGAGGGTTGTTATGGAAAAAATGTTCTGGGGGGGGGGGAAGCTAGGTGGCACAGTGGATACATACAGCACTGGCCCTGGAGTCAGGAGGACCTGAGTTCAAATCCAGCCTCAGACACTTGACACTTACTAGCTGTGTGACCCTAGGCAAGTCACTTAATCCCAATTGCCTCACCAAAAAAACATGTTCCATGAACTTTAAAGCATTACTGAAATGTGAAGTCTTACTACCTTTCACAGAGTATCAGAATGGGAAGGTCCAACCCGCACCTGAGTAGGAATCTCCTCTATACCATCCCTAACAAGCAGTCATCCAGCCTTTCCTAAAGAATGGGAGGATGTACTCCCTCCCTCCCAAGGAAGTCCATTCTGCTTCTTACTACCTTACTTCTAAAAAGTTTTTTCCTAAATCAGGCCTAAACATGCTTCCTTGTAACTTAGGACCATCAATTCCAAGCTAGAAGGGACCTCTGAGGACATCTAGTCTAACCCACTCACTTTGCAATGAGGAAACTGAGGCCCAGATAGCAAAAGGGACATGCCCAAGTCCACACAAGGTACCAAGTGGTAGAAGCAAGATTTGAACCCAGGTCTTCTGACATCAAATCCTGCCCTCTTTCTGCCCTGCCACCCTGCTATCCATTGCCCCTCGTCCTTTCCTCAGGATCAAACAGAACAAGTATAATTCCTGGACAGCTCTTTGAACACTTCAAGAAAGTTATTATGTAAGCAGGATGATTCCAGAAAAACCTGGAAAGACTTACAAGAATTGATGCTGACTTGAAATAAGCAGAACCAAGAGAACACTGTACACAGTAACAGCAACACTGTGTGATGATCAACTGTGATAGACTTAGCTCTTCTCAGCAATGATCTAGGACAATTCCAAAACACTCATGATGGAAAACACTCTCCACATCCAGAAAAAGAACTACGGAGTCTGAATACAGATCAAAGCACACTATTTTCACTTTTTTTTTTGTTTCTTCTTTCTTGTGGTTTTTCCCTTTTGTTCTGATTCTTTTCTCACAATATGACTAATGTGAAAATATGTTTAACATGACTAATGTATAACCTATATCAAATTGCTGGCTGGCTTCAGAAGGGGGAGGAAAGGGAGGATGGGAGAAAAAGTTGGAACTCAAAATTTTACAGAAGAATGAATGTTGAAAACTATCTATACATGTAATTGGAAAAAATAAAAAATATTCTAAAAAATAAATAAAACACTTTGAAAGAAAAAGATAGTTATCATGACCCCTGTGAGCCTTCTGTTCTGCAAGCTAGACATCCCCAATTCCTCCAACCAATTCTCATATGGTATGGATGAAGTTAGGGCAGCTAGGTAGGGCAGTGGATATAGGGCCTACCTTGGAGTCAGGAAGACTCATGTTCCTGAGGTCAAATCCAGCCTTAGACACTTACTAAGCTGTGTGAGCTTGGGTAAGTCACTTAAGCTTTTGCCTCAGTTTCCTCATCTGTAAAATGATCTGGAGAAGGAAATAGAAAACCACTGCAGTATTTTTACCAAGAAAATCCCAAATGGGGTGACAAAGAGTTGGATGTGACTGAAAAACTGAACAACAATATGGATAAAGTTAAAGGTTACAGGAGAAGAGAGGGAATGGAGGTCAAATAAGGAAAACAGGTTTTCAAGAAGGGGATAAGGGGAGAGGGGAGATAGGGAAAGAGAATTTGGAACTCAAAACTTTTTTTTAAAAAGTTGAATGACAAAAATTGTTTTTACATGAAATTGGAGGGGGGAATAAAATATTATTTTTAAAAAAGAAGGGGCTAGGGACTCAATGTATAGAAAGGGGGAAGGGGACAGGGAGGGGGCTCTAGAGTCTTCTTCAACTTCAGGTGGAGGTATGCTTCCTGGAGCTCATAGCTATAATGAAAAGATGACTGGACTTAGACTGACCTGGGCTTTAATTCACATCGGTCAATAAGCATTCATTAAACGCCTACTATGAGCTGGGCACTGTACTACGCACTAGGGATACAAAAAAAGACAAAAGACAGACCTTGTCTTCAAGGAGCTCACAATCTAATTGGGGAAACAACATGCAAACCACTATGTTCTCTTCCTCTGTGTGAGGAAGGAGGGATGGGAATAGGGGGAGGAAGAGGAGGAACATGGGTTGGAGGGTCACATGCCTGAACCAGACTTCTCACAAAGAGAGCAATGGCCTGAGTTCTGTACCCTTGGGCATGGGTGGTGTTGGATTGGGCTGGTTTGGATCAATACAGCAAGGAGGAGAAAGACTTAATCTCCTCCCTACCTACCCCCAGAATGAGGAAGTTAGTCTCTGATCCCCTCCTATCTTCTGTCTCACACCACCTTTCATTCTTGGCCCAGTACTCTCTTCCATCCCAAGCTTCACACGGGCACTTCTAACCAGCCGAGGTGTTGAGGGGTTGTCATTTCCATGAATCTCGGCCTCCTTGGGACAAATAGTCCAACAAATAGCATTGAGGACACAGGGCCCTATCCTTGGGCAGACAGTCCAGCAGCTCCAGGTCACACAGATCAGGTCAGGGGTGGTCTCTACTGACCTGGAAATGTTTTTCATGTGTTAAAATGATCTCTGTATTTCATTCCCCAAGTAGACAATGCAGTCCATGAGAGCAGGGGCTAGGTCTTATCTGTATAGGTTTAAATTCCATGACATCTAAACTTTGCCACACCCACAAGACTAAGCCCAGTGTTCTACACTTGACAGGTGCCTAGTAATAGATCCCAGGTGTTCTGAGTAAGAGAGCAAGCATGGGAGAGTGCACACAACCCCAGCCTGGGAGGGACACCCACGCTGCACTCTACTCTGCTACTGCCTCATTACATCATTCTGGGTCTCAGTTTTCTTTTTTTTTTTCTTGGTGAGGTAATTGGGGTTAAGTGACTTGCCCAGGGTCACACAGCTAGTAAGTGTTAAGTGTCTGAGGCCAGTTTTGAACTCAGGTCCTCCTGAATCCAGGGCCGGTGCTCTATTCACTGAGCCACCTAGCTGCCCTTGGGTCTCAGTTTTCTAATCAGGAAAACTGGGGATAGGGAAGGGAATAACCAGTTATAGAGTGTCTCTTATGTGCCAGGCACTGTGCTAAGCATTTTTTACAAATGTTATCTCATAAGGAGTTTGGCTGAATGATCTCTAAAGTCTATTCCAGATCTAGTACCTTGGAAAGAAGGCAAGAGGTACACAGAATACTGGACGTGGAGACAGGAAAAGTCTAGGTTCAAATCCTGCCTCAAAGCACTGTAAATGGGATCTGCTCATTTTGCAGAAAGAGAAGAAATGGAGACCTGCAGGGTTCCCCCATGACATTTTGAGTTAGGCTGGTGGGAGATCGTTGCTGTCATTTGTCCTTTGTTCTCGAAGAGGAGCATGACATCGAGTGAACTGGATTGAAATGAGGGAGGGCTGTGCAAGGTCACCAACCTCACTCTCTCCCCCAGAACCATCTGTGTCCAGTGACAAAGCTATCAGGACAACTGGAGATGGCCCCATATGTTTGAGGTGATTGGGGTCAGGTGACTTGCCCAGGGTCACACAGCTGGTAAGTGTCAAGTGTTGGAGGTCGCACTGGACTCAGATCCTCCCGACTCTAGGGCCGGTGCTCTATCCATTGCACCACCTAGTTGCCCAGTGGGAAATTAAAGAGAGTGGGAAGAGGACTGGGGGCTGGGAGTCAGAAGGCATCAATTCTAGACCTCAACTGGTTGTGTGTGATCTTGGGCCAGTTCCTTCATCTCTCTGAGGATCAGCTTTCTTACCTGTAAAAAGAGTTTGCTAATTCTGCCCTATATTACTCACAGGTCTGATGTGTGGGTCAATTGATGAGAAAAAAAATTAACAAAGTATAAGGCCAAATTCAGTCTGTGAGAGATTCTCAGCAGGGCGAAATATGGTGTAGCAGAAAGAATATTGGGCTTGTAGTCAGGACACTGGCCTTTGAATCTCACCTGTACCATCTGCCAGCTGTGTGACCATGGGCAAGTCACTTAATCACTCAGAGCATCAGTTTCTTCATCTGTCAAGATAAGGATAATAATATCTGTATGACCTGCATCACAGGGTTGTTGTGAGACCCAAATAAGATAACATACGTAAAGTGTTTGGAGGGAGGGAGGAAGGGAATAAGCATTTATAAAGCACCTACTATGTGCCAGGCAGGCACTGTGCTAGGCGCTGTTACAAATATTAGCTCATTTCACTTAGCAAAGTTTGAAAATCTTAAAATTCTATATGTGTCAATTATTCTTATGAATTCTGTGAACTATGAATAAATGAAGATTTGAGATTCCCAGACCATCATCCACTCCCACTCCCTGCTTGAGTTTCCCACTGGGTGTCTTGCTGGCCCCACACAAACGTCACTCCAGAATAGTTCATTCTCTCTCCCTTAAAACTCTCCCTTCTTCTTCATGCCCTTGTCTTTTTCACTAACCTCATTCCCAGATTTGGGCATTGAGGATCCTGACTCCTTGAAATCTCTCACTCCACGTACCCAACAGGTCCCACTTCCTGTCCTTATCTCTCCCCCAATGTTTCTGCATCCACTTCCTCTCTCTAGCCCCATGACCCAAGTCAGGCCTCATGCCTTCCTACTAGAAAAAGTGTCGCAGTCTCCTAACTGACCTACCTGCCTCCACTCTCTCCCTTTCTCCATTCTGGACATGGGCCAGAGTCACCTTCCTAGAGGCCAGCTTTGACCCCATCTCTTGCCTGCTCTGGAATTTGTTGCGGCTTCCCACAACCCATAGGATGGAGTCCAAAATCCTCAGCCTAGCACTTGAAGCTCTCCGCTGTCAGGTCTCTCCAACCTCACCTCCCCCTGCTCCTCTGTGTTGCTTCAGCTCCAGCTGGGCTAGAATCTTCACTCTCCCACACATCCAGACAAGCCTTTCCTTGCATTATTCTCACTTATTAGAAAGCCCTTCCTCTCCTTGTCTTTAAATGCTCCCCAGCCTTTAAGGCCAGCTTGAATCTCGCCTACTCCAAAGGCCCTTCTCTGCTCGTTCTTGCCTACTAGCGTTCTCTCCTCCCTCTTAGCCTTGCCTGTATCCTTCAACCAACCTCATCTTACCCTTTAGGCTTGGAGCCCCGTATTTCTCTAAATCTCACGCCTGTGAGTCTTTAAACCATATCAGCACCATGGAGAGTGTCAGACCCACCCTAGGCCTGGCTTGACTGAAAATTATGAGAGGGTTCTGGTTGGGCAGGGCTCAGTCTGTGTGGATCTGGGATCAAGTGTTTGGGGCTCTGTATGGCATTCAAAGTTCAGTTTGGAGCTAGGGTTGGGGATCCATGTGGGGCTACGGTCAGGGTTCAGTTTGGGGCCAGAGCTCAGTCTGATTCAGCCTGGGGGTCAGGGGACAGTTTACAGCCAAGATTAAGACTAAGACAGGGGAGGGGAACAGAGGTCAGTCTGAAGTCAGTAGCACTCTACTAGGTTCAGGGCTCAGACTGGGTGGAAATAGAGGGCTCAGTAGCCCTGGGGTCTATCAAGCGCTATCTGACTTCAGCCCCTTCCACTACTCTCTCTCTGTGCTGTCCTGAACAGCTGCCTAGTGACCAGCACTAGTGTCTTCTTGGCTTAGGAGCTACTGACTGAACTCTCATTGAGAGCTGCAAGAAGTTTATTAAATCAAATCCAGCAGCTTATTACAGACGAAAATGGTGCGGGCATGTCTTTCATGCAAAGTTATTAAACATTCCATCTGTGCTAAATGCCTGCTTTTCCCTTTGAACACTGAGCTCCCCAAGGGCAGGGTCTGGTTCCTTCTTTCCTTCAGCCCCGAGCCCAGGGCTGGGCATAAAAAGGATCTATGGAACGAGCCATATCTTGCACGACCACCTTTTGCCCTTCTGTATAGACCCAGAGCTTAGCAGAGTACCTGGCATATAACAGTCAATCTATAAATGCTTATTGCCTGCCTGAGTGATCTTGGGTGAGTCCCTGTCCTTCCTCTAGCCCTCAGTTTCTCCATTTGTAAAATGAAGGAGTTGGACTCATTGGCTTCTTGGGTCCCTTCCAGGCCCGGATTTGAAGGCAGGAAGACCCAGGGTCAAATCCTAGCTCACACACTGGCTGAATGGCCAAGGGCAGACCACGTAACCTCTCTGAGCCTTAGTTTTCTCATGTGTAAATCGGGTTACTAATTAGTACCTACTTCACAAGGCTGCTGTGAGGTTCAAATGAGCAGTGTCTGTGCAGGGCTTGGAAAACTTCAAATGAATGTCTGGGAATATCAGTTAGGATGATGTTCTACCGTCCCTTCTCACTCTGGCAATCGGCATCCTAAGGCTCTTTCCAATGACACCATGTTGGTTGATGCTTAAGGGCTCTTCCCAATCCAATGCTCTCTGACTTCCCTCATTCTCCTCACCCTCTCCCTCAACCTGAGCCTTCCAGGTTCCATGAAGACATGGGCTTCGGTTGTTATTCCAACAGAGCTGTATCTCCAGTCCCTTAGTCACACTGGAGACACATGCACTGTAGAATACACCCGGGCCACCTATGGATTCATCACCACCAGATGCCTTGCCCTTCTTTTCCCGCTCAATGCCTCTCCCTACCATCTCCTCTTTGCAAGCCCAGTGCTAGCGTTACCTCCCCTTGGGGCACCTTCCCAACTAGCCTAACTAGCTTTGGTCTCCAGGCCCTTGACTGAAGTCGCTTCTGTGTCTGCCATGATAAATGTGCATCTCATATGCCCCAGCCCTGGCAGAAGCCACGCCTTCCTCCTCATGTTGGGGTCTTCCTGATGGTAAGAAAAAAACTATGCTTCCCCTTCAGGCTCCCCTTGGGGGTAGGGCTGTGTCTCTGCAGACCAGGGGCTTCCTGTAGGCAGGACAGTATTTCCCACTTGGACTAGGGACTCTCTGAGGGAAGGGCTGACTCTCCCCTTCACATCAGGGGCTTCCCAAAAGGAGTGACTATATCTTTCTCTTACACCAGGACATCCCCAAGAAAAGGAGAGTGAAGAGGAAGGAGAGGAGAAGGAAGGAGGAGAGAAAGGCAGAGAAAGGAAAGCAAAGGAAGGAAAGTTAGGAGATAAAGGCAGAAGGCAAGGCAAAGTGGGGAGAAAAGGAGGGGGAGGAGTAGAAGGGAGAGGTGCCCAGTGAGCAGGTGTAGAGTGAAAGAGAAGGTGACCTCATTAAGCAGAAAGGAAACAGAGAGATCTTTATAAAAAACATTATTGTGGGGTTCTGGGGAGAGTTCCATCTAAGAGAACAGGACAGGGAGTCTCCCCTCACCCCACCCCCCCCACCATGTGGACCTTTGAACCACTTCACTGAGAACTGTGGAATCATAGGGTATCAGAGCTGGACGGAATCTCTAAGACCATCTACTCCACCACCATCTTCTTACAGATAGGGAAACTGAGCCCCAGGGGTAGAAGAGACTTACCAGTGGCAGAGCTGAGACTGGATCCCAGAGCTCTCCCCAACATACTCTGATTTTTACCCAACATACTACCTCTCCTCTGTGGCTTCAGAGGGCAGAATTAGAACCAAAGTGGGAAAGTTATCAGCAAACAGGTTCAGACCAAACATAAGAAAGGATTTGCTTATGAGAGTTAGCCCACAGTGGAAGAGACTGCCTTGGGAAGAAGTGAGCTTCCTGTCATCAGAGGTGCCCTAGCAGAGGGTAGAAGGCCAATCTAGGAAGCTATAGATGATAGCATCTTTGTTAACGGATGGGGGAGGATGCTGGAAGCTGAATTCTCTCCTTTTAAAGATGGGTCCAAGAGAAGTGAATTGCCCAAGGTCCCACAAGTAAGTGGCAAATTGGAATTCCAACCCAGTTCTTCTAACCCCAAATTCAGCACGCTCATTCCTAACTGCCTTGTCCTGCCTCTTTGACTTGGCCAAGGATCATGCAGGTAGCTAGTAAATATCTGAGGCAAGATTTGAACCCAAGACTCCTGGGCCCCAACCCAGTGCTTTAAGCACCACCACACACTCACTTCTCCCCACCTGAGACAAACATAGCGATGGGGGATGTAACAAGAACAGAGACAGCAATAAATACAAAGTCAAGCATTAGAATTCCAGGGAATTACTATGTTCTAAGGGACAAAGGGGGAGGAGAGGGAGGGGAGATGGGGAGAGTTCACTATTGAGCAGGGTGGGCCCAAGGGAGGGAGTCATTTTCTCTAAACAGTCCAAGAAGACTTTCCAGAGGAAGGGGTATTTCAGGAGCTGTTTGATAGACAGAAGAAAGTCTGTTTGGAAACACTGGTGTGAAAGTGTGGAGCAGGGAAGGGGAAGATTGTCCAAGCATGTGAGGCAGCCTGGGAAAAGGTTCAGAAAGGGGAGGAGGGCTAGGGGATGGAAGATTTTTTTTTTTGGTGGGGCAATGGGGGTTAAGTGACTTGCCCAAGGTCACACAGCTAGTAAGTGTCAAGTGTCTGAGGCCGGATTTGAACTCAGGTCCTCCTGAATCCAGGGCCAGCGCTTTATCCACTGCGCCACCTAGCCGCCCCCATGGAAGAATTTTTAACCTCTTTCCCTAGGGGATTTGAAGACCCTCCGTGGCACAGTAGAAGTACTAGTCTGGGATTTTGAGAGGCCAAGGATCTAATCTAGCTCCTGTTTACATTTACTATATAACGTTGGGCAAAGCATTGCCTCTCTCTGGGCCATCATAAAATCAGGGAGTAGGGCAACTCAGACTGTGTATGTTCTAGGATCTCCTCTGGTTCTCAGATTCTGTGTTCCATTTTCTAAAGTCCCTCCCTGCACTAACATTCATCGTTCTTTGTTCTGAAGTCTCCCCCTACTCTGACATTCTATATTCTAAGGTTCACCCCCCCCCAAACACTGATATTCTGAGATCCCCTCACCAGCCCTGACATTTTATGTTCTAAAGTCTTTCACCAGCTCTGACACTTTATGTCCTCAAGGTCCCTTCCTGCTCTGACACTCTGTGTTCTAACATATCCTTCCCTACCAAATCTGACACTTTGTGTTCTAAGATTCACCCTCCAACTCCCAGCTCTGACATTCCCTGTTCTAAGATCTCGCTAAACCATAAGGGTGAGTCTAAAGTTCTAAGACACGGCAAGCCAAAGACCTACATGGACACAGAGGGATGGATAAGATAACCCCTAGCGCCTCTCTCTGCCCCCTTGCCCACACCTATGACAGGCAGGTGAAATTAGGGGGGATGGTTTTTCCATCCTCCATTTCCAAGCCAGATAAGGCAGTGGGGGTGGGGGTGAGGGAGCTGGAACATTCTATAGCCCAGTAAACACCAAAGCTGTGGCAGCCTCACTTGAAGGGGTGGGGAGAGGGAGGCCTGGACTTGGGCGTCTGCACTACCGCCACCCTGTCAGCTGCTTATTGTGATGCCTGCTTATCTCTGGGCACAGCCGGGGTGGAGACAGCTTGTTCCCCGGCTCTGAAAGAAGCAGCTTTCCCCTATCCCACCACCCCCAGCTGTCTACCCACAAGGGAAGACAAGTAAGAGTCTTCCCCCTCATCTTCCTCCTCCTCCTTTCCCCAGCTATCTTTCTTACAGGCTTCAAGACAAAGCCTGACGCTCACCTCCTCTAGGAAGCCCGCCCTGACCTCTTTCAACTCCATCCTCCAAGGTCCCTAGAGCAGAACCAGAGGATGTCATAGCTAGAAGGAGCCTCATTTTGAAGAGGGGGAAACTGAGGCCCAGAGAAGGGAAGGGAGTTGCCCAAGATTACACAGTGTATCTGGGGCAGAGTCAGGCTTAATACACGTCTCTTGTATCCAGTCTAGGATTCTTCCCACTGAAGCACGACACCTCCTTCCCAGACTCAATTCTTTCTTAATTCATTCATCTCTATTTGTCTTGTAGGTCCTGGTCTGGCCTCAAGGGAAGCCTGTGAGCCCCTCACCTTAAACTGGGGGTTTCCTGAGGGCAGAGCTGAGCTTCTGCTCTTACACCAGGGGCTCCCTGAGCCTAGGAGCCGTGTCTCCTCAAGGGAAAAGACTTGTCTCTCCTTCAGCCTATTCCTGCTTCCAGCCTCATGGATCCCTTCGCTCCAGTAAATTCCTTCAATTCCTCTGCAAACCTTACCTAATTACTATTTACACAGGAAATAATTGGAAATAACTTGGCTGGAACAATGATGCAGCGCAGGATGCTGGAGCTGGAAAAAACTGGTCAGTTCCCTGCCTTCCTCCTTGCTTTGGCTGCCCGATCCCAATCTTTCTTGTCTCATCTCCTTCCATCAGGGTCTCACAGAACATGAGGGATGACCTGTTCTGGTACCATGAGTGAATCCTGCTGAATTGACCAAGAAGGGGTAGAAAAATGTATATTAGCACCATGGTGGCAAAAGCCCTGTAGTTGGACTTGGGAGAGCTTTGAATCCTGACTGGTATTTATGACTAGGTCAGTCTCTTCATCTGTAAGATATGGGTGATATTAAAAGGATGATATTAAAAGTCTGAGGAATGCACTTTGTAAACCTTACAGAACTATATAAATTATCCAGGTTGGTATCTTACTAACCTACTAGACTTTAACCTCCTTAAGGGCAGGGGCCATGTCTTACTGAAAATTATTTTCTCCCTCAGCACTGCATAAAGAAGGTGTTTACTAAAGATATGTGCTGTCCTGGGGTGGCAGGGAGCAGGGAAAGAATGAGTTTCTGTTCCAGTGAGTTAGATTGGTAGCAGAACTTCCTGGTGAAAACTCATGAGAAATATAATAGCTGCCTTCAAGTATTTGAAGGTCTGATATGTGGAAGAGGAACCATATTTGTTCCTCTTTGCCCCAGGGGTAGAACAAGGGGCAATGGTAGGGTTTGGTGGAAGGGAGGCATAGAATCATAGAATTTCAGAGTTGAAAGTCCCTCATGGGACCCTCTAATCCAATCTATACCTGGAAAAAACAAGACTCCCTCTACAACCTTCCTGAAAAGCAGTCATCCACTTGTACTTGTAACTTTTAATGAAGGGAAACCTACCACATGCTAAAACAGCCCATTCTGCTTCTGGGCGGCTCTAACTGTTAGGAAGGTTTTAATTACATCAAGCTTAGATTTACTTCTTTGTCACTTCCACCCATTGCTTCTACTTCGCTCCTTAGATCCAAAGAGTCTAATCTACTTCTTCCGTGTGAAATATACTTCAGATACTTAAAGACAACTATCCTGTTCATTCAGAGTCTTTTTTTTTTTTCCTCCAGGCCAAACATCCCCAAGTGAACTCACAGCCCTTCTCTCTCCCAGATGCCCTGCTCTGGATATTCTCTGGCTTATCAATGTCCTTCCTAGAATATAGTACCTAGAACTGAACATGATACTTTAGATGTGGTTGATCACCTCCTTATTCCTGAAAGCTATGCCTCTCAATGCAACCCTCCACTGTCTTCTTGGGCATCAAGTCCACTAAAACTCCCAGATCTGTTTTTCAGACTAACTGCTCATGGGGCAGCTAGGTGGCACAGTGGATAGAGCACTGGCCCTGGAGTCAGGAGTACCTGAGTTCAAATCCAACCTCAGACACTTAACACTTACTAGCTGTGTGACCCTGGGCAAGTCACTTAACCCCAATTGCCTCACTAAAAAAAAAAAAGAAAGAAATAAAAAAAAGAGTATCCAGGTTTGAGGGACAGCTAGATGGTACACTGGATAAAGCACTGATCCTGGAATCAGGAGGACCTAAGTTCAAATCTGTCCTCAGACTCTTGATACTTAGTAGCTGAGTGACCCTGAGCAACCCCAACTGCCTCACCAAAAAAAAAAAAAAAAAAGACTAACTGCTCATTCATCATGTCTCCCCCAACTTATAGTGTGACGTTGATTTCTTGAGCCTTTACATTTATACCAATTAAAGTACAGCTCATTTCATTTAGCACAATGTTCCAACCTGTCAAAAAAACAAAACAAAACAAAACAAACAAACAAAAAAAAACCACTGAACACTGACTCTTTCATTGAGTGGATAGATGTTGTTCCAAGTTTTGTGTCATTTTCAAATATGGCAAACGTTCCACGGGTTTTCTTACTCAAATCATTGACAAAAAAATGTTAAATAATATGGGTGCAAGGAAAGATTCCTAGGGTACTCCACTGGAGCTCTCCTTCCAAGCTCTTCCTATTAAACCCATAATGTCTCCTTTTTGGGTCTGGCCATCCAACGAGTTCAAATCCAAGAAAATATATCAAGAAAATATTAGCCATCCTGTTTTTGGCATAGAGAGTGTGCTAGCAGTTGTACATACAAATGAAATCACTACCATAACATGCCTCCTTCTGTGCCAGACTTGTGATCTGATTTCTAAACTACTTCTCTTTCCCCATTGCTGTCCAAATGATCTGTAGTATGTGGCAAAATCCCTCCTATCTCTACCTTTGTTGATCTTTACGGGATCACAGATTTAAAACTGAAAGGCAGGGGCAGCTAGGTGGCACAGTGGATATAGCACAGGCCCTAGAGTCAGGAGGACCTGAGTTCAAATCCAGCCTCAGACACTTGATACTTACTAGCTGTGTGATCCTGGGCAAGTCACTTGACCCCAAATGCCTCACAAAAAAAAAAAAGAAAGAAAGAAAAAAAGAAAAAAAACTGAAAGGCACCTTGGAGACCACTGAGTCCAACTTCCTCATTTTGCCTAGGAGGAATCTGAGACTGAGAAAATTTAAGTGCCCTTGACCAGGGTCACACAGCTAGTAAAAGTCTTATGCAGGGGCAGCTAGATGGCGCAGTGGATAGAGCACTGGCCCTGGAGTCAGGAGGACCTGAGTTCAAATCCGGCCTCAGACACTTAATACTTGACTAGCTGTGTGACCCTGGGCAAGTCACTTAACCCCAATTGCCTCACTAAAAAAAAAAATTAATAAACCCTAAAAAAAAAAAAGTCTTATGCAGGATTTGAATTCAGGCCTTCCTGCCTCCAGGTCTAGAACTCTATCCACTATGCTAGTGATAGCAAACTCAATTAGAAACAGGGGAACACTAAGTTGTATATAAGGATCCCTGCAGGCTGCATACTAGACTTAGTTTTAAAATGTAATGTTATCTATGTTTTGTTGTATTTTTATTTATTTTGTTAAATATTTCTCAACTATATTTTAACTCAGGAATGTGGTGGCATGTGGCCTACTGGCTATTTTTACCACTTCTGCCTTATGTGACCTAGCTACCCTTTACCCAAATGCTCTACCATGCTTTCCCATTTTCATTCCTAGATTCCCTAATATCGATATATCTTCTTAGCATACAATGATTCTCCAACCCAACCCTTACCTTTGCTTTTTGCATATATTATTCCTTTTGTTTATGGTATATCCTTTCAGAACCACATTCTAGGGTCTTGGTTCTTAACCCACTAAGCTTCAGAGAGGTCAAATTTGCCTCCTTGTTTTTGGATTTCTAGTTCATCTTACTTGTTAGCCATACTTTGTACATGTATGAATAGATATATCAGGCTGTGCACCGTGTGTGTGTGTGTGTGTGTGTGTGTGTGTGTGTGTGTGTGTGTGTACCTTTTAATGAACTCTATTCTTGGATTTTATTTCCTGTGAATTTCTGGGTGTTTCAATGGCATAGTAGATATACGTATCTAGCTTTTTTCTTTCCTATTCTTTTTCAGTTTAAAGCATTTTGATTAGGCTTGTAAGATTCCAGGCAAATTAATTCTTACCAGCACTTGTTAGGGATACTCCATCCCTGACCAGAAGACTGTCCTTCCTATATTTTAAGCAGGGTCCATAAATCCAAACTGCATTCTCATTCACCATCTTAGTAATCAGTGCCTTACCTTTTGAGTGTATTTTTCTCTTCTTCTTTTTTTTTTTTTTTTTTTTGGTGAGGCAATTGGGGTTAAGTGACTTGCCCAGGGTCACACAGCTAGTATGTGTTAAGTGTCTGAGGTTGGATTTGAACTCAGGTCCTCCTGACTCCAAGGCCAGTGCTTTATCCACTGCACCACCTAGCTGTCCCTCTCTTCTTTTTTAATTTAATTTTTTCTCAATTACATGTAAGCAAAAAAAATTAACATTCTTTTTTTAAATTTTGAGTTCCATATTCTCTCCCTCCTTACCTCCCCTCCCCCGTTTTTCTCCTCTTAATCCCTTGCTTTTGAAAGGTGACAGTGATGAAAACACTGCCTCTACCCCCATGGTCTTCAGTTTCTTGCCTGAACAGCATAACCTTTAGCAATACTTTTTTTTTGGGGGGGGGCAGGGCAATGAGGGTTAAGTGACTTGCCCAGGCTCACACAGCTAGTAAGTGTTAAGTGGCTGAGGCTGGATTTGAACTCAGGTCCTCCTGACTCCAGGGCCAGTGCTCTATCTGCTGCGCCACCTAGCTGCCCCCTTTAGCAATACTTTTAAGGCTCCTTCTGGCAATATTATTGTAAGTACATGAGTCATGGCAAGGGGATAGTAGTCATCCAATTGCACAAGAGTCGCAGGAAGATAGGTTCTAGCCCCCTACAAAGAACTTGCTCTTGGGCTGAGCTGTCCCATAATAGGACTGGACACGTCATTACTAGAGATCTCCATGCAGATGCCCCTCGGTCTATGCTGCTCCAACTTTCCTGACCCACTCAGAGTTATCGGAGAGTAGTGTCATTCCTCTCCTGCAATCGCCAAAGACTCAGTTGGAGTAAGGGCAAGACTTTTCCGGGAATTATGGAAGAGAAATGACAAGAAGCCAAGTAGATTCTGAGCTCTAAGAACATTTACACAGACCCAGAGAGATGTGTCCATTAGTCAGACCAGAGATCAGCCTCCATTCCCCCAACCCCAGCTTTTTCTCTTCCTCTTCACTCAAGAAATAGTATCCCCACACATCTGTAAGGTCATGGAGACAATGAGTAGAGGTTCTGAGGGGCTCACTGAGCACAAACCATGCCCCCTCCCTCACAATACACACATAGAGACACAGACACAGACACACCCAGCATCCAGAAGCCAGCAAGACAAAGTACAGAAAGAGGGAAGAGTTATTTCTTTTTTTGTTGGTTTTTTTTCATGGGTCTCCCCCTTTTGCCCAGCCTGAAAGTACAGGGGTTATTCAGGACCCAATCCCATTCTAAAGACATAGGAGCTTTGACCTATTCATTAGGTAACCTGGTAGCCCTGAGCTCACAGGGCCTTACCATATTCATCCTGAACTTCATAAGGACATTCAGTCAGCATGGCCCATTGCAGCTCAGAACTCCTGAGATCAAGAGATCCTTCCCACTCAGCTTCCCCCATATCTTGGATTACAGGCCCATGTAGATGCATGCCACTCACACCCCCACCCAGAGCCTTGCACTCTGACCACAAAGAGCCACAGCTATCCAAGGAGCACAATGTCTATACATAGCATACACTGACACACTCCCAGAGCTAAGCACCCCACACATGCACACAGAGAACCACACACTCTGATCTCTACACAGAGTCATACATCCCAAAGCACACACACACATGATCTTCACTAATTCACTCACAGAACAAAGAATATTATCACAGCCATGTCTACTGTTGTTCAGTTGTTTTTCAGTCATGTCCAACTCTTTGGGATCCCATTTGGGGTTTTCTTGGCAAAGATACTAGAGTGGTTTGCCATTTCCTTCTCCAGCTCATTTGACAGATGAGGAAACTGAGGCAGACAGGCTACAATGACTCACCCGGGGTCACACAGCTGGTAAGAGTCTGAGGCAGGGGGGCAGCTAGGTGACGCAGTGGATAGAGCACCAGCTCTGGAGTCAGGAGTACCTGAGTTCAAATCCGGTCTCAGACACTTAACACTTACTAGCTGTGTGACCCTGGGCAAGTCACTTAAACCCAATTGCCTCACTAAAAAAAAAATAAAAAAGAGTGAGGCAGGATTTGAATTCAGGAAGATGAGTCTTGCTGACTCCCAGCCTGAGCCTTTATCCACTGCGCCACCTAGTTTCCATATCACAGCCATGTACAGTCACACAACATTGCACACCCCAGTAAACATGTACACATGAACACAAAGGGAACTTGGAGAGCCAATCCAACCCTCTCATTTTATAAATTTACCCCTAGTCAGGATAAATGACTTGCCACAGTCACACAGCTAGTAAGTGGCCAAGTAGAGATAAAAACCCAAGTGCTCTCATTCTAAACCCAGTACTCTTTCCATCATGACACATTTCCACTGATTAGATCCGCACAGGAGCCCCACAAGGGATTCCTGTCTCCATTTTGCAGATGGCAAAACCGAGCAGATGGGAGCAATTGAATTCAAACCCAAGTCTCTTGACTCCAAATCCAATGTTTGGAAGATCTCGCTGTCTCAGTCTTCTCATCTCCATCAACTAGCAAGGTGTTCTCTGATTCACTCACACACACACACACACACACACACACACATACACACACACACAGAGCAATACTCTTTTATATACAACATTCCTCGTGGCTCTGTTTGGCATCATCTCCTGGCCCTTCCCCAGACACAGATCTGGGGGGAGGAGGGGAGGTGTTTGGGATCTGGCTAGAAGGAGGAAGAAAGACACTGACACCCAAAGTCAGGGGCAATCAGAAAACCTTAGCCAGGAGGGAGAGTGGGGGGCAGGGCAGGGTGAAGGGTGGCTCCCTCCCCTGGGACACAATTCTGAAGTAATCAGAGACATTGCCCCACCCAGGGAGTTTCCTTACTGCCCCCTTGGGTTCTGGGCGCTCTCCTATTCTAGGCCGGGCTGCAAGAATGTGACAGAATGCTTGAGCAGTGTTCCTAATAATAGTCCTTTACTGGCTTGGGGGGAGGGTGGTTAAGGGGGATGAGGCAGGGCAGGATAAAGAATTGGAATCTGCTGTGCTCTAAACCCTTCCTGCTATTCACTCTACCCCACCCTCCAGGGTTTCAAAGAGATCCTCATTGCTGGCATCCCCCTCTCACTGAGCAAGTACAACCTTCCTCTGGTCGACTCTAGGACTGGGGAACTCGCTACCTGTCTGCACTTTGAGGAAGTTTCCTTTACATTAAAGCTAAATCTTCCTCTTTGGGTAAGCAGGAAAAGCCCAGTACCCTTTAGTCCATGACAGTCTTTACACAAAAGTCTTCTATTCTCCAGGCTAATCAATCATCCACTGTACCTCCAGACTATAAGTTCCCAAGGGCAAGGCTTGTTTTTGATTTTGTCTTTACATATCCAGCCAGAGCACCATAAATGGTTCACAGGAGGGGCTTAATAAATGCTTATTGAATTACATTTAATTCGTGGTGCATCTCCAATCCCCTCTCCGCCACCGTAACCCTTTTGTCTTGTCAATGTTCTTCCTAAGATGCGACGCCCAGAACTGAATATAACATTCCAGATGAGGTCTCATGAGGGCAAAGGACTGTGGGATGATCGCTTTTCCTTCCCTGGATGCTGGGCTTTTATTAATATGGTCAAATATAGCATTGGTTCTTTTGGGTGCCGTGTCATACTGTGACTCATTCCAAGCTTGCAGACCACTGTATCCCCCCTCACTCCCACCGCCTCCTATGACCCCTGATTCTGAGGCCCCCCAAGACGGAATGAAGTATCCTTGAGACCACCGAGTCTCAACCCTCTCATTTTACAGATAAGGTAACTAAGGCCCTGTCGTGATAGTCAACGGAGCCACATAGAGAAAATGAGAACTGCCTCCCCTCTGTCTCAGAAACTTATATCTGCAACTCTGTTTCTCTGAGGGTCTATCTCCCGATGTTTCTGCTAAACCATGCCCGGCTCTCCCCTGAATGAAGCTAGGCTTCTGTTTATCTCAGGCTGACAAACTGGATGAATTGCCTTTCTCCTCACTAGCTCTCCCTCTTTCTCTCCTTTCCTGGCTCACTCTATCCTCACCTCCTCCCTGGCTCTCTCCCTCCTCCCTTCTTCTCTCCATCCTCACCTCCTCCCTTGCTCTCTCCCTTCTCCTTGGCCTTCTCCCTTTCCTGGCAGGCTCTTTCTCCCCACCTTCCCTTGTATGATCAGGACATCTGATGTTATTTGCCTTTGGGGGCCTGAGCTGAGCAAACATCCGGAACCTCCTGGTAAGCCCTTACTGGGCTCTCTGCAGGCTGGCAACAGCAGGAGAGCCACTTCCTGAGCACACGTATCTGTCCCTGAGCTTCTGTGCGTTTAAATGCGAGAGAGCGTGTCTTTGTGTGAGAGGGTGGCAGGTCTGTCAGTGTGAGTGGGAAGCTCTCTGGGAGTCGCTATGTGGCTCTGGCTCTGGCTCAGGGGCCGGAGGTGTCTCTCACTGTGCCAGTGACGTGTCAGAGAGACTGTGCCTCCATGGGAGGGGTGGGGTGCTGTGTGTGTGTGTGTGTGTGTGTGTGTGTCTGAGTGTGAATCCTCTCCTTGTGTGTAACTGTGTTCTGTCTGCATGCCGTCTGGCTGTGCATCCCTCTAGATAGCGTGTGCATGGCTCTGTTACATAACACGGCCATGGCCAAACACCATGTGCTTACGGCTGTGTGGTGTACGGGAGGGACAAGTGGCTTTTTCTTTTTTAAATCAAGTGACAAGAAACACATTTGTGGGCCCTAAAATGAACTGGTTTAGAGATTTGCTCTTGAGGTAACTTTGGCCCTATCCAGCTGTTGTTATTGTCCTTCAGTCGTTTTCAGTCACATCCAACTCTTCCTGACCCCATTTGGGATTTTCTTGGCAAAGATCCCAAAGTGGTTTTCCATTTCCTTCTCCAACTCATTTTACAGATGGGGAAACTAAGGCAAACAAATTATGGAGGGAGTGGATAGAGCACTGGCCCTGGAGTCAGGAGTACCTGAGTTCAAATCCGGCCTCAGACACTTAACACTTACTAGCTGTGTGACCCTGGGCAAGTCACTTAACCCCAATCGCCTCACTTAAAAAAGAAAAAAAAAAAGAATTATGGAGGGCCATGGGTCATGGAATTCTAGACAGAGGGCTGGAGGGAGCTTCAAGTCCAATCCCTTCATTTGAAAAAAGGGGAAACTGAGACTCTGAGGTTAAGGGACTGGCTCGGGTCATAGAGCTATTGCAAGTATGTATGTATGACATGAGTGTGGGGTGGGATGACTGACATGTGAATGCTCTGTGTACAGCTGTGGCATTCTGTGTATCGCCTGCTGAAGCTGAATGCAGGCCATGTTTAAGAAATGCTTGTTTACTGACTTAGGTGTCCATATGAGATTGTGGGAAGATGTAGGCTCCTGTGCATTTCTCTACATGCCATGGCCTGGGGAAGCCACACCTCATCTCAGTGAGGCCTAGCCCTGAGCAATTCCCCTAATAACAGTCAACATCATAGCCAGCATTTACAGAGCTCTTTAAGTCTATCTGATCTTCAAAATAACGCTGGGAGAAGGGTGCTATGATCATCCTCATTTGATAGATGAGGAAACTGAGGCAAACAGTGACTTGGTGATTTGCCCGGAGTCACAGAGACAGGAGGTGACTCAGACAAGATTTGAACTCAGGTCTTCCTGACTCCAGGTCCAGTGCTCTATCTGCTTTGACACCAAGCTGCCCCTCTGATCTGTCCACACCCCAGTATTGGGCCACCTCCGGATCCCATTGTATGCTAGATACAATCCTAAATTACCTCCTTAGGTTCCAGAAAATGGGACAAGGCCTCCAATAGCCTTCAGATCCCTTTCTAAGCTAGGCCCCTCCTATCTTTCCAGTGTTCTTACCCCTCAGACCAGGAGGTCTCTTCTGTGTACAAGACACGCCACCTCTGGGCTCTGGGCATTCTCTCTGGCTGTCCCCCACGCTGGAATGCTCGTCCTCCTCCTCGGCTCCACCTGCTCACTCCTCTGGCTTCCTTTATGGCCCAACTAACAGTCCCTTCTTTTACAGGATACCTTTCCTAACCCCCCTCCATTCTAATGCTTTCTCTCTATTAATTACTTGCTATCTATCCTGTATACGGTTTATTGGTTTGCGTGCCGTCTCTCCCATTAGATTGGGAGTTCCTTGAGGACAGGCACTGTCTTGCACCTCTTTTCACATCCCCAGTCCTTAGCAGAGTGCCTGGAACACTTAGTAGATGTTTACTGACTGAAAATAGACTAAGAAAATCATGCTGTCAGTACAGAAACGAATAAGGACAGAGCTGGGAGAGACCTGAGAGATCTAGTCTTCATTTCACAGATGGGAAACTGAGGCCAAGGAAGGAGAAAAGACTAGTCCAAAGTCACTTAGGGACATAATTAGGACTAAAACCCTGGCCTCGTGACTCAAACGGCTTTGGAAGGAGGATTGGGCTTAGTGGGCGATCTTTTCTGGGGAAAAGAACGTGGATTTGGGGGCTGTGAGGATGGGCCAGGGCCAGGGCACACAGCAAGGAACAACTTGACTTGGGCCCCAGGTATTGATATGGTGGCCCCAGTCCCCGGCACTTTTCCTCCCCTCTCTTCCCAAACCAGGTCAAGTCAGGCCCACTACTCCTCCAGCTCTTGTGTGACTAACGAGGTTATTCTGTTTTCTGTGAGCAAATCTGGTCTAATCAAATGAGGCTGCAGGGGCCCAGGGCTGCAACCAAGGCCAAGGCCGAATCCACTGACAAAAAAGGGAGATACACACACAGAGACAGGGAGAGACCAAGAGAGGGACAAGGACACACGTAGATCAAACAGATAGAGACATATGGGCAGATAGAGACATATGGGCAGATAGAGACAAGGGGAGGGAGAGTCCAAGAGAGACAGAGAGAAACAGTTGGGAAGCCAGAGAGAGGAACAAGAAAAGATAGACACACTGAGGAAGAAAGAAGAAAGAGAAACAGAGCGAGCGCACACTAAAGAGACAGACAGGGAGGAAGAAAGAAGAGAAGTAGAGAAACTCAAGAGAAAAAAGAGAGATACATGGGGGCAGCTAGGTGGCACAGTGGATAAAGCACTAGCCCTGGATTCAGGACGACCTGAGTTCAAATTCGGCTCAGACACTTGACACTTACTAGCTGTGTGACCCTGGGGCAAGTCAACCCTTATTGCCCCACAAAAAAACAAAAACAAAAACAGAGAGAGAGAGAGAGAGAAAGAGAGGCACATCCCAGAGTGAGAAAGTGAAATACAGACAGAGAGGGAGCAAGGGGAGACAGAGACCTGGTGCTTTCCTTCTACTGATATCTCCAATTGAGCTGTCTGCATGTTGTCACCCCCATTAGACTGGGGAGCTCCTTGAGAACAGGCATTGTCTTCCCTTAGCACAGTGCCTGGTATATAGTAGGTGCCTAATAAATGCTAGTTGACTGTCTGACTGAACTAATTCCTACCTATTACTCAAACAGTTACCCAAACCCTCCTCTCTCTGCCCCACTGTAGCTGCTGTCAGGAATCCTTTCTGAACTGAGGAGAGCTGGGAGGTGAGTTCGGATTTCTTGTCAGCCTCACGCTATGGACAGAGCCCAGCATACCCTGGACCACTTGCATTCCCTCCCTGTCCATGACAGATAGAATTCCCCTGGGAATTCAGGAAGTTCTGTGTTCTCCGGGTCAAAACAGCCCATTCCTGCGTCATGGGAGTTAATTCCCCTGGCCCTGGCCCCAAGGGGCACATACCCAGAAGGGAGCAGAAGCCTCTTCCTTGCATCTTCCTCAGTCTGGGAAATGGGACAGGGGGTGTGGCTGTTAGTGAATGAGGGAGCCACAGATGTTACACAAAGGCATACAAACCACGACCACCGCACACAGCACTGCCCCAATAGTCAGAGACATGGGCCTTGGTGAATATGTGGGGCTGCCGCCCCACAGTCACAAGCACCATCACACAAATGAACCTACTAGACAAGTCACAGTTCCCCTCGAACACGAAGCACACAGACATCCTCCCATAGTGGTGCAGGATTCATAGCCACAATGTGGTGGGTCTCAGTTCAGTGCTCACAGTCATCACACAGATATATATACACACACATACACATACAAATATACATATACACATAAAGCCCCACGACACTCAGCCCTATACTCCCAGCTGGCTCAGGGCCCAATCCCTAAGATCAGCTCCGCGACATAGGCTACTGCCCATGTCACGGCTGTTTCCTGTTGTTGTTCAGTGAGCTGCTCAGGACAGCCCGTGTTCCCTCCAAGGATTTCCTGAGCACGGGGGCCTGGTCTGGACTCCCCACCACCCTCTGCCACAGAGGCCCACCCGTATTCTACCTACTCCTCCCAGCAGGCTTTCCAGCCCAGGATGCCCTCTCTATTCCATCATCTAGGTAGTCCTGAACCCATCCCCCATAAATCCCCTGTGCTGTCCTACACTGTGGAGGATGTGTGTGTGTGCACCTGGGCCCTATCTACAGGAAGCTGAGTCCAGGTGAGACTAGACACATACCATCCTCTGAGTGCTAAATGTCCTTTCTTAATCTAAGAGCCATGGGAGGGAACTCAGAGGAGAAAGAGAACCGTGTGAGCCAGGCCAGGAAGGGCCCCACGAAGTGGGATGAGTCTCCTGTCTATTTCTGGTACCATGTTTGGGGAAGGTGAATGATAAGCTGTAAAAGGCCAGAACGGGACATCCAGACTAGTGAAAGAACTGGGTGCCGTCATATTAAGGTGTGTGAAGTAACTAGGGATAGCTTAGCCTGGAGGAAGAAAATACTGGGGATCCTATGACAGAAACAAGCTTTCATCAAGGTCCTACTATGTGCTGAGCACCTTACAAGTATTATCTCATTTGATCCTCATGATAACCCTGGGATGAAGGCACTATTATTATCCCCATTTGACAGATAAAGAAACTGAGGCAGACAGAGGTGAAGTGGCTTATACAGTGTCACACAGTCAGGAAGTACCTGAGGATGCATCTGAATTCAGGCCTTCCAGACTCCAGGTCCAGAGCTCTATTCACTGGACGACCTAGTTGCCCAAAGGGCTAACACGTGAAAAAGATGATCACCAAGGCTTTGTCCAGGGTAATTCATGACAGACTAACCTGATTTCCTTTGTTCTGATTGGTCCCCCGAAGGACAGAACAAGGACCCATGTAGGGAGAGCTTCAGGGAGGACAGTTTTGTTCAACATGAAGAGCTCTCTTAACAATCAGCTATCCCACAGTAGAAGGACTGACTTAGAAGGGGGATGAGCTCCCATCATTGGAAGTGTTCAAGCAGAGGCTGGATACCCCAAGGGGAAAAGGGGGAGTGGGTTTTTTCTGCACTCTGAGGGCCCTTCCGCTCTAAGGGTCAGAGATTATTAAAGGTAGAAAATTAGGAAGCAAGGTGGGGAAAGGGGAGGAGGAGAGTGTTACGGGCAGCCCCATCCCGCCCCCTTCCTGTCCCTTGCTCTAAGCCCAGATCTGGAAGGAGGCTCAGATAAAGCCAAGCCTCCCTTCCCCCTGCGGCTCCCCTGCCCTGAGCCATGACCCTTCAGGAAGAACATACCAGGTCCATACCCACACTCCTCACACCGTGGTGGATAAAGATTTCTCGGAAAGTAGAACTCATTCACTTGGTGGAGGGGAAGTGGGGGAGGAGGGGGGGCATCCTGGAGGCCTGATGCCAGGAGGAGGGTGAGAAAGGCTTCAGGGGGTCAGGGTCAGGGCATGAGGGTATCAGGATGGGCCTCTGACCACACCCTCCTCAAGCCCGGGAAGGAGGCCAGGTGTCTAACCATCTTTGTTCCTTCCATTGGCTCTGGGAGGAAGGACAGACATTGAAGTACATGAAGCCGCTTCCACACTTCATGACTCTACTCCACCCCCCAATACACACACGGACACAACCATCTCCCTGCTCCCAGCTCAGCCCCAACAGGTGGGCATTAGCAGATGGCATCTCACACACACACAGCCTTAAGCCCCAGGCACCTGCCAAGCCTGCCGCCAATGCCTCCAACTTGTTAACAGACAGCTTCTTGCAGGCACAAGGGGTGCCAGGACTCCAGGGGCCAGGGGGAGGGGGATGAGATTGGCTCATCTGCCAGACTGGGGCAACAACTCGTGGAATAAAAAAAAATACCACAGCAGGAAAGCATTGCCTGTTACGGGCCTCCAAGAGTCTCATGACTGTTCTCCCCCTCTACCCTCCTGTGCATGGGGCAAGCTGTCTTCCCACAGACCCACCATGATTACATTCCTCTCCTACTCAAGAAACTCCCATGGCTCCCTATACTTCATGGGAGAGAATGCAGACTCTTCTTGACATTCAGTGCTTGACAGCTTCATTTCCCTCCTGTATCCCTGCCTACCTTGGACCTGCCCTGCTGGATTTCCCATCACCCACTTCTTGTTCGAAAGTCTTCTTGATGGTGGTCATCCATTCTCTTCCTGAAGACCCCCCCCCCTCCACAGTGAGGGAAAACCAAGTATGTGCTGGAGCTAGCTTGAGCTGAAAGTCTAGTGTTAAATTTTCAGTGTGGGTATGTATATTTTGGAAATCAGCCAATACTACAATCAGGGCTCAATTTATTGTTTTGTTGATTGTCTAAACTTAAGAAATTGATGGAGAAAATGTTACTACAGATTCAACTTGAAATTGTGTCATCTATACTTTTTTTTTCCTTCTAGAGAGCTGGTTGTTAAATGTTTACCAGCACATACAATTAAATTTAAGTGTATCACACATGCATTTTCCAGAGAGCCGGTTTTTTAAATGTTTAGCAGCACATAAGTAAACTTAAGTGCCGTGCATGTATTTTTTTTCCCAGAGGGCTGGTTGTTAAATGCTTACCAGCATACATCATGAGTACCCCCCCCCAAAGAGAGTTGGCTGTTAATTATTTACCAGCATGCATCATGGGTACTTTTCCCCCCATAGAGTTGGTTTTAAACATTTACCAGCACACCACTGGCCCACTAATCCAAAGCAACCCATTCCCACTTTGGAGCACCTCTGATTACTAGTAAATTTCCCTGATGGCAAGAGGGTTAGAAGCAGACTTGTGATTTCATTAGTGGAGGGAGCATCTAATGAGGAAAATTCCTCTGCCAGTGCAGGCTGGCACCTCTCTGCAACTAATGAGTCTTTGAGAATTGCCTAGACCAGTAAGAGGTTAAATTACTTGTGTCAGCACTCGAACCCAGATCCTGATTCTGAAGCCAGCTCTCTGTCCTCTATGGCAACATACCTCTGATACTACTTGTGCTGCTCCTAGCCCCACCCTCTGGGGACAAGCTGAGAGAATCTCCTCTCTCCTAGGCTAGCTCCTTCAGATACTTGAAGAGTGTTCTCAAGTGCCCCTCCCCCACCCCCGCCTTCTTTTCTCCACGTCTCGTGCCAAGCGGGTAAATCCCCCTCCAAACTGGCCGGCAGCATGGAGGAGGGGGGCGGAGAGGGGGAAACGATGGTACTGTCATCTGGAGCTAGATTCTCCGGCCAGGATGGGCCACTAGGCCTGAGAAACTCCATTCAAAGATCCTGTCAAAAGGAGTAAGGGACCCTCAGTTCATGTCAGGGAGGTTTCTTTTTTTCACACATTTGATGGTCCTGGTATGTTATTCCTCATTCCAAGGATTCTCCTTTCCCTTGTGAATAAAGCCCAGAAATCCCCATGCTTATAGCCTGGAGGGTGCTGGGAAGGGTTGGGGGGTCAGAAGGGGAGAAGGAAAAGAGGCTGCAGATGCCAGACTCAGGCATCCAGTTACAGTGGCAGGGACAGGAGGAAAGGGAATTAAGGGGGGAGGGGAGAGGAAGAGAGGGCTCTGCAAACCAATAAACACTAAATTAATGCTAGTTATTGTTATTACTATAATCATCATTGTTATTATTAGGGCTATGAGTCCACATCCTGAGGGCCCCTTGATGACCACACTTCAGTGCCCAGATGGATGCCCTATCAAAGGACCAGAGCTAACCAGGCCAATATCAGCCGGAACACCCTTCATGGAAGCCAGGTCTGACCACACATTGACCTCACCTGCTCAGGAAACTGCTATGGTTTCCCAAGAGACTCTTTAGGGTAGCATTCAAGGTCTCTGGGGTCACTTCCCCCGGCTCCCTTAGGGGGTAGGGGTAATGGGGGGGATACCCGGGGTAATGGGGGGGATACCAGCTCCCCTACCAACTTTATCACCCCCCCCACACACACACACACACACTCAATCTCAGACTCATTTCCTAACTCTGAACCTTTGACATGCCCTCCCATGGAAGGGTTTGCTTTCTCTCTGCAAGTCTAAATCACACTTAGCAGACAACGCAAGTGTCAACACCTCTGGAAAGGCTACTCTTCCCCTGCTAGTCCGAGCTGACCTTGCCCCTCCTTGAACTTGCCCAACGCCAGCTCTGACCCCACTCCTGAATGGCCCTGACATATGCCCACGGCTGTGACTTTCCTCTCCCCAGCCAGTCTGGAGGACGGGATTTCTGGAAAGATGTCAGATGGGCCTTAGCGGCTGGGGGACCGTGTCTATTTCAGGCTGGCAGCCCCTCGGGAGATTTCACAGCGCTGTGATTCATAGAGCTGTATGGGCTCTCAGAGGTCAGCTGATCCCACCCCCTCATTTTACAGATAGGACACTATAACCAAAGCCTGGGGATAGGACCCAGGACCTCTGACTGCAAATGTGTGCTTGTGTCAGATGGAAGAGGAAAGGGTTTATGTCACACCAGACGCCTTTGTGAGTCCACACTGGAGGTCATGGTCTATAGGAGGCATGAGGCTGGGGACCCTGGCTATGGTTAGGAGCCCACAAGCAGGGTGGTGGGTCCCTGGCAGACCAGAGACTCAGGGCAGCGTCCATGGGCATGGGATAAATTGGACTCCACAGAGCTTTCCCCATCTAAGTATGCTATTGGTCAATCTCAGACTGGGGGGGGGGTTCAAAAGGGAGGGGTGGGATCTGACCCAGGCCTCCAAGGCAGACTTTGAGCTTAAGTGTCAGAGCTGGGTCCTCAGGGCAGGATCCTGACATATCCCACTCTGGGGGCCCTGAGGGGAGGGTCAGCATTTCAGCTTGACGCCCTGAAATTGGGGCTTGTTTCTAGCTGTCAACAAACATTTATTATGTGCTCACAACAACGTCCTAGGCCTTGGGGATAGAAAGACAAAAAGCAAAGCCTGTCTAACCACAGTTTAATGAGCAAAAATGGCAGGGGATGAGAGGTGGAAAGCCACGTTCCCTTCCTAGCTTTGGATGGGATGCTGGGCTACTTCCAGCTGTAAATGGAGTCTTGGGAGAGCTGAGCATCGAGGCTACCCTCAGCTCTCCCAGATTAACAACGCTAGTTATTAAGCACTTGCCATGTGCCAGGCATTGTGCTAAACACTAGGGTTCCAAAGAACGGCCAGTGTAAGAGGAAGAAGAGGATGAAGGAAGAGCCTTTAGGCGAGACTGGGACAAGGAGACAAAGAGTGTGAGGGAGGGGAGAGAAGGGGAGGGGAGCCAGAGCCTGTCATCATCGAAGGCCGCACAGCCTCCTTGGAGATGCCCATCTCGTGGGAGGAGGAGCCCGGGCTTCTCGGGCAGCTCTAGAGACACTAATTGGAAACACTAGAGCTTCGGCACCAGAGAGCAGAAGGGCAGGCAATGAAGGATCGACACCATTAGCCCACTCACTGACAGCCTGGAGAGGAGCAGGAACATTGTTATCGCTCTGCTTAGTGACTGCAGAGATGCCACCAACCAGGATGAGGCAGAGGATGGGCTGAACTCCCCTGGAGACTTTCCTCCAGCCTTCCTCAGGGGGCCGGGGCTTGGGCCCTACTCTTTAGCCCCTCCCACAGCCACTAAGTCCTGGAGAGCTCACAGTCTGGGGCTCAGGCCTCAGGGAGCTCACTGTCTGGGAGAGGGGTCCCAGGACAGGGGAAGGCCAAATGCCTACCTGATTTTCAAAAATAGGAAGAGAATCTGCAAAACCATAACCCACTGAGCCTGACTTAGAATCCCAACAAAATTCCAGAGCACACTGGGGGACAACTGGCTAGGTAATTAGGTGGCATGGTAGGTAAAAGTTGGAATTGGACTCAGGAAGACCTGAGAGAGAGCCTCAAATACTCACTATCTCTAAGTAATAAGTAAGATGGTGCAGTGGATAGAGCGCTGAGCCCGGAATCAAGAAGACTCCTCCCTGAGTTCAAATCCAGCCCCAGACATGTACTAGCTATGTGACCCTGGGCAAATCACTGAACCCTGTTTGCCTCAGTTTCCTCATCTATAAAATTAACTGGGGGCAGCTAGGTGGCCCAGTGGATAAGCACCAGCCCTGGATTCAGGAGGACCTGAGTTCAAATTCGACCTCAGACACTTGGCACTTACTAACTGTGTGACCCTTGGCAAGTCACTTAACCCCCTTTGCCCTGCCCAACAACAACAACAAAAATGAACTGGAGAAGGAAATGGCAAACCACTCCAGTGTCTTTGTCAAGAAAACCCTAAATGGTGTCAGATATGACTGAAAAAACTGAACAAAAGAAGTAAATCACTGGGCAAGTCACTTAACCTCTGTCTGCCTCAGTTTCCTCATCTGTAAAATGGGGATAATAGCAGCACCCACCTCTCAGAGTTATTGTGAAGTTTAAATAAGGTAATTAAAATGAAATAGGATTTCTTAATTAGAATTATGCAAAGCAAGTGACTTAAATGTCCATACCTTTTGAGTCAGAGACCCCATAAACTGAGCTTATACCCCAAGGAAGCCATCAGTAAGAACAAAGTCCCCACATATTCCAAAATATTTACAGCAGCACTTTTTGTGATAGCAAAGAATCGGAAACAAAATAGATGATCATTAATTGGGGAATGGTTAAACAAACTGAGGCACACAAATGGAATGGAATATTACTATGCTGTAATAAATGATGTGTGAAAGATACAGAGAAGCATGGGAAAATCTACATGAACTGATACAGATCGAAGTAAGCAAGGCCAAGAACACAATATATACAACAACCGCAACAACATAAGTGGAATGAAAGAGACAGCAAAAAATCAGAAGTAAATGTAATAAACTATAAAGATCAAACAAGACCAATGAAGAAATCTGAGAGGACATTCCCAACCCAGCCCCTCAAGGAGGGGGAGAAGTCCACAGGCATTGCACACCACATGCGTTTCAAACTTTTTCAGTTTCTACCGTTGTGTTGATTTTTTTTTCCTCTCTAAAAATACTATTTGTCATATGAGATGACTCTCTGGGAGGGAGAGAGGAAGCATACTTCAGATGGTCTACGTGAAGACAGAAAATATCAGTAAAAAACTTATTTTTAAAAAGATTACTTAACAAACTTAAATTAAATGAGATTTTTGCAAAGTGGCTTTGCAAACCTTAAAAACCACGTAAATGTTACAAATACGATGATGATGAAAAGGTAAGGGTGATTACTAAGAGATAGCCTGGTTTCCTCAATAAACAGGTCATCCAGACCAAATATCCCAAAAAAGTTTACTAGGTAGTGGATTAGAGGAATGCTACAAGTATAGAAGCATAGGATCATATAATATGCCCTAGCTTTTAGCAAAATATTTGACAACTCTTATGCTGTTCTTGTGGAAAACATTAAGCTGTCAGCCAGAAGGGGCAGCTAGGTGGTACAGTGGATTAAGCACCAGCCTGGAAGTAAGAGGACCTGAGTTTCAAATCTGACCTCAGACACCTACTAGCTGTGTGACCCTGGGCTAGTCACTTAACCCTGATTGCCTACATGTATGTGTGTGTGTGTGTGTGTGTGTGTGTGTGAGAGAGAGAGAGAGAGAGAGAGAGAGAGAGAGAGAGAGAGAGAGAGAGCGAGAGCGTGCTTAGTAAACTTCAAAACTTGGTAACTAATGGCTCCTCATCAACTGGGAAGAATATCTCTGGTGGAAGCCGATATCTCCATGGATCTACAATGGGCCCATGCAGTTTAAAACGTTTATTCACTAAGTCAGAGAAAGAGATCCTGACAAGCTAGAACACACTGGACTAAATCTAATAAGAGGAAAGTGAAAAGGGAATTATGTAAAGTCTTACACAAGGGATCAACCAATCAACTGCAAGTAAGTATCAGATAGAGAAGGCATAGATAGATATCGGTTCATTTTAAAAGCTCTGCTGAGACAAAGGCTTGATAAGGCAGCCAAAAAAAAAGGTGGAATCTCAGTAAGAGAGTATGATGTCTAAAACTCAGGGAAATGCTAATTCTGATATTCTCTGCCCCGTGTCGAGAGTATATCTAACATGTGGACTACTTGTACCCAACCTGTAGGGGAACTTTCCGAACTCGTACTGGCCTGATCAGCCACAGTCGGACACACACTGTTAACTTCATTCCGGCACAGTGATGTCATCTTGTCCTCTTCAAGCATGAAGGACAACCACCATATCTAAAATATTGTATTTAGTTCCAGGAAGGCTGTTGAACGCAGCCAGAGCATATCCCAAAGAAGGAACCAGGAGAATGAATAGCCTTGAAACCATGACAGCTGAGGATAAGCTAAAGGCTCCTGTCTCAGTCATTTACTATAAATGACCCTGAAGAAGTCACTTAACTTTGGGGTGGGGGCTCAGTTTCCCTCTTCTATAAAGTGAAAGGGACTGGACTTAAATGGCCTCTAAGATACTTTCTAAGGGGCAGCTAGGTGGCACAGTGGATTAGAGCACTGGCCCTGGAGTTAAATCCAGGCTCAGACACTTGATACTTACTAGCTGTGTGACCCTGGGAAAGTCACTTAACCCTCATTGCCCTGCCCCCAAAAAAAGTTGAAAACTATCTCTACATGTAACTACAAAATAATAAAATACTTTTATGATAAAAAAGAATAAAGAACATAGACATGTCAGAACTGAAGAGTCCTCAGAACGTAGAGTCTTAGCGTGGGAAGCCCTTAGAACACAGAACAGAGATGTCGGAGCTGAGAGGACCCTTAAAATATGGAGCATTGGATCTGAAAGGGCCCTTGGAAATAGAATTTTAGAGCTGGAAGGGACTTTTGAACTTAGAACACAGAATGTCAGATCTGGAAGGGGCTTCAGAACATCATAGAACATTTAAGTTAGAAGGCCCCTAAGTATAACTGCCGTCACTCTACAGAAAAATAAACTAGTGGCCCAGATTGGAGAAGGAATTTTTCAATGAGTCAGTGGGACAAACTAGGATGATGAGTTTTTTTTAAAAGGCAGGTTGAGTCAGTATGAAATGTCAGGGACAGAAACTCACTCCTTCGGCTGCCAACGTAGCACGGGCAATGTCTTGGGGATGAGAGCGGGGCAGGGGAAAGTAAAGGAGGAGGTATTAGGACAGGGCTGGCCTCTAGTCTGCCCTCCGAGAGGTGCAGTCCTTGGGTTCATCCCTCAACTGGGCTGCCACCTCTTGCCTCAGATCTCTAGCTCCACCCGACATTGGCTAGGAGACTCCAGCAAAACCCCTCAGACTTCAGGCTCCCTGAAAGCAGGGCCCAAGTCTCCCTCATCCTGCCTAGAAACCTGAACACTGGGAATATTCTGAGCCTGGCTGGGCTCCAGGGGGAGGGGGAGATAGGATCTGTTCCGCCTCCCGCCACCCAGCTTCGTCAGCTGTCGGCCCCCGTGCCAGGCTGGCTCGGGTGCAGGGGGTTGATTCGATTTGGCAGCTTTGAGCTGAAGCATGTGGTGATGGGGGGGCTGGGAGAGAAAGTAAGTAAGCACCCATCATTGCTCAGAAATAAACAGCCTCGGGGCTCTCAAGCCAGGGCTAGGCTCCCAGCTGTGCCCATCCTCAGAGCCAGGAGCACTTTTTCCCCTCCCTGGGCCCTATCTCTGAGGGGAAGGATTCATTGGAGGCCATGCACTTGTATGTGTCTGAGTACAGGAGCACCGCTGTGTTCCTGTGATGCTACGTCGGTGTCAGGGTGCATCATCTATGCATCACCCATCCGCCCTCTCTCTGAGCCTCCCTGAGGATGGCCCTGTCCCCCACTCCTCCCCAACTCCCATCACACAGCACTGACTCCACCTTCAACAGGGCCTTGACGTGAAGCTCTATCTCCTACTGGGACTGGATTTCATAAAGGTGACTGTTCCAAAAGTATCTCTGGGTATGCAGGTCTCTTGGGATCTCCTTAAATGTGACTATGACTCTCTACAAAGGAATCTTCCTTTACATTTGGATGTGAGTATCCGTAGGGGTCTCCCTGAGTATGGCTTTATGTCTTGCTGTGGCTGTCAGTGGGGACCTCCCTGCATGTGGCTGTATCTGGGGGTCTGGTTTGTCTCTAGGGGTCTCCCAGAGTGTAGCTTTGTTTCTGTATATGGCTAGCTACAGCAGGTATCTCTTAAGTATCACCAGGCCTCCAAGTGTGACCATTTGCAGGGACTGGTCTCCCTGAATGTCTCCCCAGAGACCCCTGACATTCCTTATGTGTGCCTACCCCTTGGGCTGTGTCCTGACACTCTCCCACCCCAGTCCCTGCCCCATGGGGCCATGTATTCATGAGCCTCTACCTGTTCCTGTCTTCTGATGACCAATCTCAACCCAGTCGTGTGTGGCTGTTGAGGAAATGGGGAGAACACAGAGACAAAGAATCTATCTCCCTCACTCTCTCTCTTTTTTTTTTTTTTTTTTTAGTGAGGCAATTGGGGTTAAGTGACTTGCCCAGGGTCACACAGCTAGTAAGCATCAAGTGTCTGAGGCCGGATTTGAACTCAGGTACTCCTGAATCCAGGGCCGGTGCTTTAACCACTGCACCATCTAGCTGCCCCTTCTCCCTCACTCTCAATGCCCGGGGCTTCCTCCTCAGTCCTGGTCCCCTGCCCTGCCCCCTCAAAACATCTCCACCCAAAAGGCAGCATCAATCCCTTGGGCAAGAGGGAGATGTCTTAACAAGGCCTCCACTAAGCTGTGAACTGATCCAACCATTCTGGAGAGCAGTTTGGAACTATGCCCAAAGGGCTATAAAGCTGTGCATACCCTTTGACCCAGGAATACCACTCTTAGGTCTTTTCCCCAAAAAAGATCATAAAAAGGGGGAAAGGACCCACACATACAAAAATATTTATAGCTGCTCTTTTTGTGGTGGCAAGGAATTGGAAATTGAGAGGCTGCCCATCAATCGGGGAATGGCTGAACAAGTTGTAGTATATGAATGTAATGGAATTCTTTTTTTTTTTTTTTTTTTTTTTTTTTGCGGGGCAATGGGGGTTAAGTGACTTGCCCAGGGTCACACAGCTAGTAAGTGTCAAGTGTCTGAGGCCGGATTTGAACTCAGGTACTCCTGAATCCAGGGCCAGTGCTTTATCCACTGCGCCACCTAGCTGCCCCCTGTAATGGAATTCTATTGTGCTGTAAGAAAGGATGAGCAGGTGGATTTCAGGGAAACCTGGAAGGACTTGCATGAACTGATGATAAGGAGAACCAGAAGAACATTGTACACAGTATCATCAACATTATGTGTTGATCAACTGTGATAGACTTGATTCTTCTCAGCAATACAATGGTCCAAGATAGTTCCAAAGGACTCATGATGGAAAATGCTTCCCAAATCCAGAAAAAAAAAAGAACCGTGGAATCTAGATGCAGACTGAACCATACTATTTCTATTGTTTGTTGTTGTTGTTGTTGTTTTTCTTTTTTGAGGTTTTTCCCTTCTGCTCTGATTCTTCTTTCACAGCATGACTAATGCAGAAATATGTTTAATGTGATTGTACATATATAACCTATATCAGATTACTTGTTGTCGTGGGGATGGGGGAGGGAGGGAGAAAAATCTGAAGCTAGAAATATTATAAAAACAAATGTTGAAAACTATCTCTACATGTAACTGGAAAATAATAAAAATATTTATATGGAAAAAAAGCAATGCCTCCACCAAAGAGCCAGTGGGAACTCTGAAGATCCTAGCACCTGAGGGGAGCACATATGGTGTGAGAGGATCACCTCACCTGGGATTGAAGTCCCCCTACAATCCAAGTTGAAGCTTCTTCTCCAGCCTAATATCCCCCTGCTCCCTAACAAGCTGGTCCAGATCCTCACTGCCATACCAAACTTATATACCATCCTCCTTCTTGGACCGGCCTCATACCCTGGAGCTGGGGTGGAAGAGCACTAACTTTGGAGTCAGAGCACCCATCTGATTGTGGGCAAACCACATAGTCTCCCTTGGCCTCAATGTCCTTCTCTGTAAAATAGAGGAGCTGGGCCAGACAGTCTCTGAAGTCTTAGGCTTCCATCTATGCTGATCCTGGAAGAATCTCCCACTTCTCTCTTTCATTGCAGATCTTTTCCATACATCAAAAGAACAGTTCAAACGCCACTTCTTCCAGGAAGCCCATCCAGCTCTCTCCTTCTCTAACTTCCCCCAGTCTAATAATTAGAATCAGAGGCTCTGGGTATGTGAGTCTCATTTCTCTAGTCAAAAGTGAATGCATAGGGGACAACTAGGTGGTGTAGTGGATAAAGGACTGGCCCTGGATTCAGGAGAACCCGAGTTCAAATCCAGCCTCAGACACTTGACACTAGCTGTGTGACCCTGGGCAAGTCACTTAACCCTCATTGCCCCCCCCCAAAAAAAGTAAATCCATAAACCAATAGACTCAGAGCTTGAAGACTACCTAGAGATCATTGAACCCAACTCCCCTTATTTTATAAATGAGGAAACTGAGGTTCAGAGAGTTTAAGTGATTTGTACAAGATGATATGTGGCATCTAGATGGCACAGTGGGTAGAGTGCTGGGCCCAGAATCAGGAAGACCTGAGTTCAAATCTGGCCTCAGACACTTCCCAGCTATGTGACCCTGGACAAGTCACTTAACCTCTATTTGCCTCAGCTCCTCATCTGTAAAATGAGCTAGAGAAGGAAATGGCAAACCACTCCAGTATCTCTGCCAAGAAAACTCCAAATTGGGTCACAGAGAGTTGGATATGATGAAAAATGACTGAACAACACAAAGTCACATAGCTAGTTGGTAGCCATCAATCAATAAACATTTATTAAGTGTGTGCCAAGCACTGTGCGGAGCTGGAGATACAAAATGAGGCAAAAGACAGTCCCTGTCCTCAAAGAGAAGCAATATATATATATATATATATATATATATATATATATATTCCCTGTTCTCAAGCCCACCATCTATTGGGGGAGACAACACGCAAAACATGCTCTGTGTAAGATAAACAGAAAATAATTAACAGAGAGAAGGAACCTCTGAGATTACTTCTCATTTACACTGTACATATCTTGTGTGTACATAGTTGTTGGGCACTGTCACTGTGCTAAGTACTTTACAAATATTTCATTGTGATCCTCACAACAACTCTATGAGGTAGGTGCTATTATCATCTCCATTTTACAGATGAGGAGACTGAGGTAGACAAAAGTTAAATCATAGCCCAGAGTCACATAGCTAGTAAATAACTGAGGCAGGATTTGAGCTCAGGTCTTCCTGCCCCAAGGTCCAGCTCTCTACCTCTTGGGACAAGGGGCCACTATCCTGATTCAGACTCCTCATCACCTCTCACCTTCATTATCATACTAGCCTCTTTGCTTCCAGACTTAAACATCTTTCTAAGCAGCTACAATAAGTAAGTTTCCAGGGCAGCTAGGTGGCGCAGTGGATAAGCACCGGCCCTGGAGTCAGGAGTACCTGAGTTCAAATCCGGCCTCAGACACTTAACACTTACTAGCTGTGTGACCCTGGGCAAGTCACTTAACCCCAATTGCCTCACTAAAAAAAAAAAAAAAGTAAGTTTCCTAAGTCACAGGTCACACTCGTCAGTGGCTCCTCTTGTCTATGGAATAAAACACAAGGTACTTAGCTCATCATTTTAGAATCTCCACATCTTGCTCTTTGGGGGGGGGGGCAATGAGGGTTAAGTGACTTGCCCAGGGTCACACAGCTAGTAAGTGTCAAGGGTCTGAGGCCAGGCACTATCTTGCTCTTACCTTTATTTCACTTGGCTTCCCTTCGTGAACTATACATTCCAGGCCAAATGCACCGTGCCTTTTGTTCCCTAATCAGATTCTGTACTCTCCAAAGCACATGTGTTCGTGCTTGGACTACACCCAGTTCTCTGCCCTTTAAAATCCTTCCCTTCCTTTTAAGACCCAGCACAGATGCCACCTCTTCCATGAAGCCTTCCCAGATCCTTGAGCCCCCGATACAAATGACCTCTTCTCCCTCCTTCCTGCCTCTCGAGTGAGTCCTCAAATCCAGATATCCTGACTCCAAACCCAAGGCTTAAAGAGACTGTGTCACCACCACTGCATCAACCAACCAAGTGCCATACATGTAGAAAATAACCTAAGAAATATCTGCTTTATTCAAGTGGAAACCACTTCTCTCTCCAGGTCTTAGCTTCTTCATTTCTAAAGTGGAGATCATTTTTACCTTCTCGGCCTGCCTTTCAGGGGGCACTGGTGAAAAATTCAACAAATCTTTATTAAGCACCTACTGTGTGCTGAGCATTCTACTTGGCTCTAAGGATATAAGAGAGTTTTTGTCCTTAAAAACCCATCACGGGGACGGCTAGGTGGCGCAGTGGATAAAGCAGGGGCCCTGGATTCAGGAGTACCTGAGTTCAAATTCAGCCTCAGATACTTGACACTTACTAGCTGTGTGACCCTGGGCAAGTCACTTAACCCCCATTGCCCCACAAAAAAAGAAAAGAAAAGAAAAGGAAAAAAAAAAAAACATCACAGGGGCAGCTAGGTGGTGCAGTGGATAGAGCACCGGCCCTGGATTCAGGAGGACCTGAGTTCAAATCCGACCTCAGACACTTAACACTTACTAGCTGTGTGACCCTGGGCAAGTCACTTAACCCCAATTGCCTCACAAAACCAAACAAACAAACAAACAAAAAAACCATAACAGGGGCAGCTAGGTGGTGCAGTGGATAAAGTACCAGCCCTGGATTCAGGAGGACCTGAGTTCAAATCCGGCCTCAGACACTTGACACACTAGCTGTGTGACCCTGGGCGAGTCACTTAACTCTTATTGCCCCACCCCCAAAAAAACCACATCCCCTGCCCTCAAAGAGCTTACTGTCAAATAAGAAGGATATGCCTGGACACAGGCATAGTCTCTGTGCGTCACAGGATTCAAAGGGCTCCCATTTCTCTGGTGCTTTGAGGCTGACAAGTCCTTTCCTTACAATCCTGTGAGGTGATCAGTGCAAACATCATTAGCCCTTTTTTAGAGGAAGAAACTGAGAATCAGGGCAGTGCAGTGACTTGCTCAGGCTCAGTATCAGAACTGCTGGTCTCCTGACTTCAAAGGCAGAGCTCCATCTACTGAGCCACACGACCTGCAGGCATCCCCAGAGATGAGAGGGAGCCTTGGGGGGAAATGACTTGCTCAGAATGACACACAGTCGGGAGACAGAAGAGAGAAGAGGCTCTAACCTGCCTGGAGAAGCCAAGAGGGCCGGCCCATCCTCAGCCAGCACACTCGCTCCCCAGTGGCCCTTGGAGAACTTGGCAAGCAGCCCTCCCATTCTTCCAGCCCTGCTGATGGCTGTTGTCTCCTCTTCTCCTCCTGCCCAAGCAGCCAAATGGGGAAAAGGGAGTTGCTGGGGTCAGTCATAGGCCACTGGGTGTAAAGGGGCTGTGTCTCCCTCCCCTGTGGAAGACTAGGGGCCCTCAGAGGGCAGGACCTTGGAGCCCAGCTCAGTCCCAGCACTCTCTAAGAACAGAGACTGGGACCCTGGCCCCCTTTCAGACTGGGGGCTTCCTTGGGGAAGGGGCTGTCTCCACAATCAAACCCAGGTCTTCCCAAGGGGAAGGAGAGGGGCCCATGGCTTCTTCCTCCACTCCAGGCTTCCCCACCAACAGAAGCTACATCTGCTTCCTCAGGCATGGCCCTTCCTAAGTGCAAGGGGCTATCTCCCCTTTAGGTCAGGGCCTACCTAAGGCAAAGGTTGTGCTTCCTGTTAAGTTCCTAAGCCCCCCCCCAGGCCCCGCTCCTCAGAAAAAGCTTCTCCCTGTTTCTCCCCACCTCCCCACCCCTGTACCGTCTGGCGTCTCTAACGATCTGTCTCCATTGCCGCTTGTTACTTTTTTTTAATAACTAAAAATTGACGTTAACAGAGCCCATGGCTTCAGCTGCCTCTAGGCAGTCGAGTTTAGAACCACAGGATATTAGACTCTTAGGGCATCCAAGCTGGAAGGGGCTGAGCAGGCCATCAGACAAACCCCTTTCTTCAAAAAGGGAGAAATCGAGGCACAGAGTGGGGAAAGAGACTAGGCCACAGTCACATAGCAAATGAGCAACAGAGACTGAGACCAGAACCCAGACCTCCTGAGCCCAGCCCAAGGAGTTCTGCTCCACTGACTCTACTCTGATGCGCTTCTTTACACACTGGAACAGCAGTTGGTGATCAGGGGGTAGGGCAGGAGGAGAGGGATGATTGGAAACCTGGAACCAGAGTCAGACATACAGATATGGAGAAACAGACATGTAAGCAGAGAAAGAGAATGACAGACAGACAAAGACCAACAGATGTGGGAAGACAGGCATGTAACGCACAGAAAGAGGCAATGCAGACAGACAAAGACCAGCAAATATGGATGGATGGACAGAAATACAGACACAGGCAAAAATGAATAAACATGGACAGACATACAGGGAGACTGATAGGACAAGGGCAAAGAGACAGAAAGACAGAAACAGGTGGGCAGAAACTAAGAGATTGAGATAGAAACAAAGAGCCCAATGGACAGATAGACAACTAGAGATGGACAAGCCAAGAGAGGCAAGAAGGCAGAAGATGGAGAGCAAAAAGGGATGGACGAGAAAGTGATAGGCAGACGTTGAGAGACAGATGAACAGACTTAGCAGAGAGACAGATGAACAGTTCTGCGCAGAGAGGAATAGACAGACAGGTACGAGAAGAGGCAGACACTGAAACAAAGGGTGAAGTAAACAGAACAAGAAAAGCAGAATGGAGGGGAATAAATGGAGGGAGAGACAAGGAGAGAAGTAGATACAGAGATGGAGAGAAGCAACACAGAGACAGAGACAACAAAACAGAGATACAAAGAAAAAGTGACTCATGAAGACAGAAAAAGAGATAAAGAAAAAGAAAGGCAAAAACGGCCCTTTCCTTAAAGGGGGTCTGTGGGGAACTGAGGAGGGACGAAGAGAGGAGCTTAGAGCTCAGGCCAAGAGGCAGAGTTGGTGAGGTGAAGGGAATCCTGGGACATATCACAGGCATTAACACCGGTTGAAAGGAAAAGCAGTCAGGGCTGGAGGGGCCAGCATGGAGCTGTTTCCTACCGGTGAGCCCTGAGCCAGAGGGTCATTAATAATCCTTTCCACACCACAGGCGGCTGGGATCTGAGCCAGGGAGGCAGTATTATACAAAGGGGAACAGCCAGGGCTGCCAGCCCTGAGGCCTGGGTTCAAATTCTGGACCCGCCTTGGACTCACTGGTGACTCTAGGTCAATTCCTTCCTTTCTCTGGACCTCCACATTACCGCTGTGGTTCAGTTGTTTAGTCGTGCCCAACTCTTTGTGACCCCATTTGGGGTTTTCTTGGCAGAGATACTGGAGGGGTTGGCCATTTCCTTTTCCAGCTCATTTGACAGATTGGGAAACTGAAGCAGACAGGGTTCAGTGATTTGCCCACAGTCTCCCAGCTATTAAGTGTCTAAGGCCAGATTTGAACTCAGGAAGATCTACCTGACTCCAGGCCTGGCACTCTATCCACTGCACCACCTCGCTGCCCAGGATCTTCTCAATATCATGTCTCAAGTGGAGGTGACCTTCCCTGCCCCAGACACCCTATAGGACAGTCAGTGAAATTTCAACAGAGAATGGATAAGGAAGCCTTTTGGACTATAAAGCAGTGGTCCCCAAGGCAAGTCGATAAGCATTTATTAATTACTTGCTGGATGAATCAGATAGTAATTTCTCAGGGAGGTGCTCCTCAGCCACCTGTTTTGGTCCACTGGCCCCAAGTCAGAGGTGCCACTTAGCTTGTGTGCCCTCCTCTATCTTCCACTAGACCCTTCCCCAACCCGCTCCTCCTTCAGGACCCTGACTCCAGGAAGCCTTCCTAGATTGCTCTCCCTTCGCCTCAACACATGACTCTAATTACTCCTGCCTCAGCATCTCAGGATTCCATAAATCAATGTACACCAGGCCAAGAGGCCTTTCTGGGTGGGAATGTTCTGTGGCTTTAGTTCTTAGGACTCTGACCTGTCTTTCCAATCCCCAGATCAGAAGCTCAAAGGTGATAAAGCCTTTCTTCCTTTGTATCACCTCATGAGGCAGCCAAGGATAAGCCTTCAGGAATAGGGAAGGAAGAATGCAATAAGCATTTACATAGCACCTACTGTATGCCAGATACAAAGTGATCTACAAATATGAATTATTTCATTTGATTCTCACAACAACTCTGGGAGGCAGGTGCTATTATCATCCCCATTTTGTAGCTGAGACAAACAGAGGTTAAGTGACTTGCCCAGGGTCACACAACTAGTAAGTATCTGCAGCTTGATTTGAACTCAGTTCTTCCTGACTCCAGGCCCAGCAAACTATCCACTGAGCCACCAGCTACCTCTATAGATTCCAGACCTGTGATTTCATTAGTTTAGGCAAATCCCAGGTGAGGAGACTCCTTCCATTAATGTAGGTCACCATATTCTCAGTATGGTCTTAGAGAACTAACAGTGCAATGAGAGATTCTGGTACTTGCCCAGGCTCACAACAGCATGCATATATAAGGGACAGAACTTGAACTCAGGTCTTCCTGGATTCGAGACTAACTCTCTATCCACTAGACCATATTGCCTCTCTGAATCTTGCTAAATTGTCATCAACTTTACTTAATATCCTGCCTTTAATAACAAAACACTTAATTCCCTCCAACCTGCTATGAAAATGTTGAGCCAGACAGACAGCAGGCTTAGAGAGAGCTCAGGGAGATGAGAAAGTGGGGAGTGATGGAGGGGGAGGGGCAAGACAGAAATGGAAGAGTACAGGAGAGGGAGACAAAAGGGGAGGAGAGGAAGAAGACAGATGGGGAGAGCCATGGAGACAAGAAGGGAGATGGACAGAAGGAAGGTGGAAGGGCAGGAGAGAAGAAGCCACACGCAAAGGGAGAAAGAGGCAACAGAAGAGGAAAATAGACACAGAGAGGCAGAGAGATGCCTGGCACACAGTAGGGATTTAATAAACGCTTGTTGATTTGACCTGAGAGAGGACAGAAGACAGACAGGGAAACAGAAAAGAGCAGATCACAAATCAGTCTGCACTGCTTAGCCTGATGCTCTTCATTAGTCTGGGGTGATACTGGACAGGATATGGGCAGGAGACATGGGGCAACACCTTGACTCCCCCTAACTCAGATCTCCATGAGAAAATACATTTTCCCCTCCTACTCTCTTCCTTCCTCCCTTCTCTCCCCGCTCCCTCCCTCCGCAGAAGTAAAGAGATGCTCCCTGTATCACCCATGTCCTTTCCTCTCCTCTCTCATTTCTTCCTCTCCTCTTCCCCCTTGCCTTCTTCCCCCTCACCTCATCTGCTCCTTTCCCTTTCCCCTTCATCTTCTCATCTTTCCCTCTTTCCCATCACTTCCTCATCTTCTTTTTCCCCTTCCCCTTCTCCTCCTCTCCTCCTGTCACCCACCCCCATTCAATAAGTTCCAGTAGCTCCCTATCACTTCCAAAATCAAATATAAAATCCTCTGTTTGATGTTCAAAGTCCTTCATGACCCTGACCCCTCTTCTCTTCCAGTGTTATTACACCTTCCCCCACCCCCGCCATCCCTTTGAGACAGTGGCAATGGCCTCCTTTCCATTCTTCCAACAAGACATCCATCTTCTGGCTTCCTGCATTTTCATTGGCCATCCCTCATGCCTGGAATTCATTTCTTCATCAATCTCCTGGCTTTCCCAGTTCTCTTCAAATCTCAGTTTAAGAAGCCTTTTCCACTCCTCCCTAATCTAGTGCCTTCCCTCTGCAATTACCCCCAATTTATCCTGTAGATATCTTGTTTGTACACAGATAGCCATTGGCATGCCATTTTCCTCATTACAATGTGAACTCCTCAAGAGCAGGGATTGGTTTTTTGCTTTTTTTATAACACCAACACTTAGCACAGTGCCTGGCACATAGTAGGTGAACAAAAATGCTTCTTGGTCGACCCCCTCTCACCTCTTTCTTTCCCCCCTTCCCATTTCCTCCCTTCCCCTTCCCCACCCCCATTGTTATTGTTCAGTGGTTTCAGTTGTGTCCAACTCTCCATGACCCCATTTGGGATTTTCTTGGCAAAGACACTGGAGTGGGTTGTCATATCCTTCTCCAGCTCATTTGACAGATGAGGAATTGAGGCAAACAGGGTTAAGTGACTTGTGCAGGGTCATACAGCTAGTGAGTGTCTGGGGCCAGATTTGAACTCGGGTCTTCCTGACTCCAGACCTGGTGCTCTATCCACTACATGGATTCTCACCTCCTTTTCTTTATCCATCTCCTCTCCTACTATCTCTTCTGTCACTCCTTTCCTCATACTCTCCTTCTTCCTTTTCCCATTTCTTTACATATTCCTCTATGCTCTCCTCCTCCTCTTCTCCTTTTTCCTTTCCTTCTTCCCTCTCCCTTCTTCTTTTTACTCCTCCATGCCCTTCACCTTCTCTGATCTTCCTTCTTCTCCCATACAACACCCCCAACCAGGCCTTTACACCACCACCACCACCCACCTCTGTCCTTTGCCAGCATCTCAGATCTGAAAGCTCTCTCCTCAAAGCTGAAGGAAACAAGATCCTCTTTCCTCTTAGCCCTACCCCCCATCCCATTCCCTCTAGGGAGTTCCCAAAGGGGAAAAGAGAGGAGGGGTATGATGTAAGTATGGAGAGAGAGGGGAGAGATGGGGGAAGGAGGGGGGAGAAAGAGAGAGAAAGAGTGGGGGAAGCTTGGAGACAGTAAAGGCATTAAGTACTGCATAAGAAGACATAAGGAAAAGGGTGTTGTGGAAAGATCATTGGTTTGGACCAAGATTTGAATCTAGTTTCAAATCAACATTCTACCACCAACTTTCAGGGAAACTTTAGGCAAGACATTTCCCTCTCTGAACCTCAGTTTCCTTATCTGAAAAAGGGGGATAAAAACTGTATTGCCTACTTGAGGAAAGTGTTTGGTGAATAGTCTAGAAATGGGACCTCTTGACCAGAGTTGATGTGTCCTTCTCTCCTCTCAGGGCTAGGGGTAGGGGAGAGGGTTTTCTCAAGGATGGGACTCATTGAGTGGGAGAGAACATGGCCCAGGGAGTTCCCAAAGGCTTAGGAAATGGTTGTAGTCCCAAGCTCACAGGCTCTGCCTTCAGGTTGACCTTAGGTAAAGACACTGAAGCCACAGGCCAGAGAGGGATAGCAGCTCAGATAAGGTCACAGCAAGTGACCAGGCTTTCTCCCTTCAAGGGCCCAAAGGAGAACTTCTCCTTCCTCTGAGTCATTTGTCATTTCTCCTTGCCCTCATACTCCTTCACATATACTGCCCCAACATACAAACCTATGTCAGCACACAGCTCACACAAATGACATAAGCTACTGATGTATCACACTCACAGCACCCAGAGCCAGAAGCATCCACTGGACCTTAAATTCCCACCATACCCCCTTTGGAGACAAAGTATCCAACTAATAACATGAACACAAAACATGTGGCTATGTGCTCAGAACAAATCTACAATATAGACTGCTAAGAGGGATACACACAGGACCCCCCCCCCAATCCCCATCCCCAGCAACATATAAAATGAACAATCACAAAACATACACCCATACATAGTTGTATATCTAGACTTACAATCTAAACTGCAGCCACATCAAAGCCTAGCCTTAATTGCCACCACACCTCATCCTCCCTCCCCAGCACCCCATCATACACTGCCACACTTACATGATACATGCCCCTTAGACACCAACACATTTACAAACCATGCCCAGACTTTGGGCACACAGTCCCCTCCCCAAGTGGACACTGTGACCCCATACATACACACACACACACAAGCAAATAAGCATACAAGCCATGTTCCCTCTAGGGCATTCATAGACTACAGGAATACAGATTTCAAGCTGGAAAAAACCTTAAAAGATATAAAGTCCAATGCCCACATTTCACAAATGAGGAAACTGGGGTGAAGTGACTTGCCCAGGGTCACAGGATTGGAACCAAAGATTCTCCAAGTCCAGGGACCTTTCAAATCCATGCCCAACTGTCCCTCAAGTCCTACTAGTCCCTAAAGGAAACTGCACAGGGACACAAAACAGAGTACACTAGAACACACACACACATACACACACACACAGAGGGCACACATCCTAATGAGATACCCACATTCCCATGTCAGCATGACACAAAACAATGCAACTGAAGTTACTTTACATACACAATACAAAGTATATAAGCCCAGACACAGCAACCACCAACACATAACAACGGAAACCCCTGACAACAGCCCAAATTCACACCTGGAGATGCTCCCTCCAGGTGAAGAGACCTGTCTCTGAGGGTGTTATCCATCCCGGGGACTGAATGGATCTGAATCCTCCCCACCCACCCCATCCCCCTGCATGAAGCAGTCTGATTCTGCCCCATATCCCCTCAGTTGGGGCAGAGGCCAAATAGAGCCACTGCTACCAGAAGAGAGATGGGAAAAGGGTGGAGTAGAGGGGACAGGGAAATGGGTATGTGGTATGGGGTGGGGAAGGCGGAGAGAAGATGGAGAGAGGGAGTAGAGGAAAGGGGAGGGAGAGAGAGAAGGGGAAGGGAGAAATAGAGAGAGGGGAATGAGGAGGGAGAGGAGGAGAGGTGAAGGGAAGGAGGGAGGGAGGGAGGGAGGGAGGGAGGGGGAGAGAGAGAGAGAGAGAGAGAGAGAGAGAGAGAGAGAGAGAGAGAGAGAGAGAGAGAGAGAGAACACGAATGAGAACAGATGGGGAAAGAATTGAGAGGATAGGAGAGAGAGAGAAGAAAGGTGGGAGAGATGATGAGGAGTGAGACCAGTTTAAAGCAAAAGGGCTAGGAGCGTTGGGATCCAAGGATTATGGGGCTTTGAAATCAGGAATAAGAGATTTGGGGATGGGGAGGAAGTAAGGACTTCAGGACGGGAAGAGTAGGAGCTCTGGGATAAGGAGGTGATCAGCGTTGGGGAATCACAGGTTATGGTGCTTTGGGATCTGGGTCCTAGAGGCTCTAGGAAGGGGTTAGGCTCTTTGGGATGAACGGATTGGGCACTTTAGGGTCAGGGGCTGAGGCACCTAGAAATCGGGCTTTGGGCGCTGTGGGACAAGGGGCTAGGGTACTTGGGGCAATTCAGCTCTTAGGCGCTTGGGTGCCCGAGTCCTACAGAGTCCGGGAGTGCCTCCCCCACCCAACGCGGCCATGCACCCCCACCCCGGCCCGAGCCTTCCTTACCTGCAGGGTGTCAGCGCAAGGCTGCTGCTGCGGCGGTGGCGGCGGCGGCTCTTCGTCCGGTTTCAGGAAGACCTGCTGGCCCCGCCTGAGGAATTGGACAACGGCGATGAGAATGTGCTGCAGCACCAGGACCATGCTTGCAGCCACCCACCTGCCCGCGAGCGAGCCAGCCCGGCCAGCGCTCCGCTCCCTCCGCTGGCCAAGCTCTCTCCCCTGCCCTACCGGCTGTGCTCCTCCCTCAGGGCCCGCCCCAGGCTCCGCCTTCCCTGGGCTGGCCCCGCCCCTCTCCGCCTCCCGGAGCCTTCCCTCCCCCTCCTGGCCGGGCTAGGCGGCTGCCTCGCTCACGCCCACCCTGGGAAAGTGCATCCCCCTCCTGGGAGGCTTCTGCTCCCCAGGCTCCGGATGGGCTCGAGCCCTCCTGGCAAGATTCTATACCCCCTCTGCTGCCCGAGCCTGGCTTGCGCCCTCCCGGGAGAGTTCCATTTCACCCTTGCCTCCCTCACTCCACCACGTCTCCCCCAGTTTCGCGCAGCGCAACGTTCCGAACGTGGCCGAGACTGCGGGTGCGGTCTGAGGGCCCGATAGGCCCGGGACAGGCCGCGTGAAGCCTGGCAGTAGCCCCACTAGCCTAGGGATGGACATTGGAAATCCGAGACACCCCTGCTCCCCCCGATTCCCCCGCCCCCCTCCCCACACACACTACCCTTGGGACAAGCCCTGGGCAGTGGGGAAGGAAAGGCGCTGGTGAAAGAAAGCAATACCATTAAGCATGTGTGCAGCGTGCGGAGGGCTACAAAGTTTAGATAAGAAGTACCCCAGTCCCAGCCCCAGCCCCGTTCTGGTAAAGCTTACAGAGAAGATCCAATAAGGAGCTGTTTCTACCTGTCCCCCTCTGGGGACCCCAGAAAGCAGGCCCGAGGAGGCCTAGTAAGTTACCCAAGGTCATACAGCATAAGAATCCAATCCATGGAGTCCACAAACATAGGCACTCCTGGCTTCTTGCCCTCCCGGTGCCAACACTGGGAAAGAAGTAGAATCAGGGTTGTGCTCTAGCCACCTAGAACCCAGCAAGTCGACTGTTAAATTTTCAGTGTGAGCATTTACACCTTGAAAGTCAACAAAGGCCACAAACCAGGGCCTGATTTGGTGCTTTCTTGATTGTCTAGGCTTAGGAAAGTGTTGGAGATTAAACCTAGAAGTGTGTTAAGCAACTTTCCCCTGAAAGCAGGTTAAGTATTTCCCAGCACACTCTAGGGAGAACCACAGAATCAAAGTCTGGGCTATAAGGGATCTTGGCCATCTCCAGGTCCAACCCCTTTGTCGTACAAATGAGGAAACTGAGACCCAAAGTGGGGAAGGGACCTGTTCAAAGCCACAAACAGAGGCTAGAGCTGGAGAAAGCTGGCTCTGGAGTTCTTCCTGTTATACTACATCATAATTGAGGGGAGGCCACTGATTAGAGGAGAGAAGTGAGAGGCATGGGTTCTGAGGCACAGAAAAGGGAGGACAATTAGCAGTAGAGAGAGAGAGCTTACAAACTGGACCAACAATGAATGGGACCAAGATGCTGAAGGCTTGCTCTCACTGAATTTCAGCTCCCATAATTCGCCTCTGCCCCCTGCTGTCCCTATTGAATCACACAATCCAATTGCACTGGTAGCCAACCAGAAGAGAAGCCACTTGGAGGGGCCCCAAGTCATCCCAAACCCCCAGGGGTTTGGTCCACATGCCTGGGCAAGGCTCTACTCCATCTTTGAGGAAGGTCTCCCGAGTCATTTCTCTCCCAATGTCTCCCAAGACTTGATTCAGTGACAGGCTACAGCCACCAGGCCCCCAGCATAGGGAGGTGAGGCAACAGGCTTTCACCTGACATCAGCCCTTCCAGCAAGTTTGCTTAACCCAGTTTTTTATGGATTCAGGGCTCCACTCAACCCAATTCAACCCAACTCAATCTGTAGCATCGTGTTCTTCCCTCTGACTTGTTCTTCACAAAGAAAGCATTTGATAAATGTTTGTTACATCGCATTGTATCTTGTCTCCCTTACTAAGCTTTTCGAGGGCAGCGACCATTTTAAACATAAATCCCATTGTTCTAAGCATGTGCCACATACTTCAAAAGTGTTTTAGTAAATGGCTAGAATGATTGCTAAGATAAGGGGGCCAAAACTGTTAAGATTTACTAAGGATGAATGGAAAGTCTTACACTTGGATGCCAAAAAAAAAAAATAACTTCAAAAGTACAGCATAGGTGAACAGTAATTTTTTTATGAAAAAGATATGGAGGGGCAGCTAGGTGGTGCAGTGGATAGAGCACTGGCCCAGGAGTCAGGAGTACCTGAGTTCAAATCCAGCCTCAGATACTTAACACTTACTAGCTGTGTGACCCTGGGCAAGTCACTTAACCCCAATTGCCTCACTAAAAAAAAAAAAAAAAAAAAAGATATGGAGCTCTTAGTGGACCAACCATTCAACATGCTTGAGCAGTCCCTCCTCCATCACCCCCCCAAAAAAACCCTAATGCAATCTTAGACAACACAAGCTTTCAGTGTCCATAATAAAGGATACAATAGCCCCACTGTCCTTTGCCCTAATCAGACTACGTCTGGAATAAGTGACCAACTCAGGGAAGGGACTAGAAAAGAATACATCTCTATTGTGCTTATTACATGCTAAGCACTTTACAGATATTAATCTCATTTTATCCTCACAACATCACTGCAAGTTGGATGCTGTTGTTAGTCCCATTTTAACAGATGGGAAAACTGAGGCAGAGGGTTTTGTTTTGTTTTTAAGTGACATAGCTAGTAAGGGTCTGATGCTGGACTTGAACTCAGGTCTTCCTGACTTCAGATGCAGCCACTCTATCTAGCAAATCATCTAGCTGCCTCAGCTGGCAGCTGTCATGTGGATTGTTTAGGTTGCTGAAAACAGGAGTTCGGATGGGGGATAGGAAAAGGCAGTGATCGATATCCCCATGGACTTAAAGGGATGTCACATGGTGGAGGGATTATACTTCTTCTGCCTGGCCCCAGAGGGCAGAACTAAAAAGCAATGAATAGGGTGAATGATGGAGAGGCAGACTGAGGTTCGGTACAAGGGAGAAAGCTTGGTCTCAGTCAGAGCTGGCTCAGTGTGGCATGGGTGCCTCAGGGGATAGTGAGTGAGCCTCCATTGGAGGTCTTCAAGCACAGTCTGGAAGAATCCTTGTTGGGGATATTTTGTTCAAGGACAAGTTCAAGTTAAGGTCCCTTCCAGCTCTGAGATTCTGCAACGAATCCTCCCACCCTCCCACCCCCTTCTTCTGGGAGCTCATGAATGTGCCCCAGTTTCCTGGTCTGCTCCTCAGGTGTTTCAGAAATTGAGTGCTGCCTTATTCTCCCAAGTCCTTTCAGGGATGAGTCCTTCCTCTGAGCCCCAGGCCCATCCACACACTACCACCCCACCCCTGAGTGCTCACCTTTCAGGACCTCTCTGGAACTAGAAGCAACATGAATGCCATAGTGGACACAATCATGGAGTCAAGAGAGCTGAATGCGAATCCTGCCTGTGGGACCATGGGCAAGGCACTTCACTTCCTTAGAGCCTCCGTTTCTTTAGCTGCAAAACGGCAATAATGATACTTGCCCTACTCATCTCAGGGCATTCTGCACACCTTAAAAGGCTACCAAAATGGGAGTTGTTAGCATCTATTAAATGTGAATCATGGTAAGTAGTGTCTCCTACTCTCTGGGTCTCAGTTTCTTCTTTTGTAAAGTGCGGACAAAAATACTTACACCTCCCTTGAGGTAGCAAAAGGCTTTTTAAACTGTGAAGCGCTCTAGACATGGGAGGTATTATTGTGATTGACACCCACAGCCAGCCTCTTTGCCAGCTCAGACGTCCACTTCCTGTGTGCCTGTCAGAACCAAGGTACCACCACTCCTATTCATTCCTTCTTAAGAGCCACCTGATGTAGACATTTGCCTACTAAAGCCAGAGATTTTTCCATGACCCTGTGTTCCATCACCCTTCTAGGACTTCGACCATCTGCTGAAAGAATTCATCAATGGCATGCTTCCACCCACCTGTCAAGACACCCCTATGATGCCCTTGTTTGCTCTCCTATTATTTGGGTGATGCTGCCCACCAGCAGGAGCCTCAGATAACTCTGATGCTCTGTTCCATCTCCTAATAGAGCACAGCCTCCCATCCCCACAACCGAAATCCACCTGATGCCAACTGCTTACCTTCCAGAACCTCAGGCTAATTTCCATCCACTTGCTAGAATAGCCCCCACTTCTCCACCCCCACGCCAGACACCTCTAATGCTGACCTCAGAGATGATTTAGTGCAATCCCCTCACTCTAAGATTATACACTCTAGGAAAAAAGGGGGGTGGGGTCTCCAGAGTTCATCTAAGCCCTGGGTTCTTAACTTGGGAGTCCAAAGAGCCAGCAAGAGGTCCATGGGTTGATTTCAGGGGAGGGTCTATAAACTTGGATGGGAGGAATGACATCTTTCTTTTCACTAACTTCAAACTGAAATTTAGCAGTTATGAAATTTTTTAAAAATACACCAAAAAAAAAACCTTTTTTCAATAAGGTTCACCCAACTGTCAGGGAGGTCTATGACACATGCAAAATGGTTAAGAACTACTGATCGAAGCCAAATTCCTTATTTCACAAAGAAAGAAACTGAGGCTCAGAGAGTAGAAAGAACATTGTCGAGGTGACTGAGCACCAGAGCCCAGGTTTTCTGTCTCCATATCCAGAGCAGTTTCCACCACAGGAGCCTAGAGAGGTAAGGAAGTTGAGGGCAAGAGAGGAAAAGTGAGGGACACACCCCAGGCCACACCCAGAGCCAGTCAGTAGCAGAGCCAGCTCTTCTTCAGATCCATTCTAGAATTAGATGAGACAGGGGCAGCTAGATGGCACAGTGGATAAAGCACTGGCCCTGGATTCAGGAGCATCTGAGTTCAGATCTGGCCTCAGACACTTAACACTCACTAGCTGTGTGACCCTGGGCAAGTCACTTAACCCCAATTGCCTCACCAAAAAAAAAAAAAAAGAATTAGATGAGACATTAGAGGTCAGGAACTGGAAGGAAGCTTAGACATCACCTAGTCCAAGCCTCTCATTTTGTGAAGGGGGAAACTGAGTCTCAGAGAAATAAAGGGATGTTTCCAGGCAGGAAATGGCAGAGCCAGAATTCCTTCTCTGGGGCTTATAGCCTGGGTCCTAATGCCTCCACAACCTGTGCCTTCCCATAACATCAAAACTTGCCCATCTCCAACTTCCCACTCCCCTGGAGGACACCATCCATGGGTCTCTGAACATCACATGCTTTGTCCCTCCTGTGGCCTGGTCTCCTAGGCCAACTATTCTCTGAGTGTCCCCACCCACAGCAGCTGGGCCCCAGTGATGTCAGACCACCCCTTTAAGTATGTCTGACCACCCAGGGCCGGCCCTCGGGATGACTCAATACTAAACAGGCTGGTTGGACTCCTGAAGCAGGGATTTATAGAGACTGGAGTCATCAGGAGAGGGCACTGGCAGTGCACAGGGGCTGGGACTGTATGAGCAAGGACATGGACGGTAAACCCTAGACTCTCAGGGACCTTCACTTTTCCTGTCTATGACATGCGAACAAGTCACCTGTTCTCCCAGGATTCATAAAGGCCAGGTCCCAGATGGGAGAGCCTTTGGGGCAATGAAAATCAGTGGAAGAGGCCTGGCAACAAGCTCTTGAAATGACTGCAACAACGTAAGTGAAAAGAACATTAAAAGCAAGCCAAATGCTATGTATAGGAATTGTCCTGACCAATCCTGGCCCAGGCAAGGGAGGAGGAAAAGCAGCTCTCGCCTTTCTTTACAGAGGAAGGAGATGCTGGATATGGAATATTGCAAATGCCGTGTTTGACATATACCCCAAACAAAAGGTATCCATAACATTTTAATTTTTAAAATAAAATAAAGAACTCTTTTGCAGCTGCAAGGTCTTATGAGGGGAGGAAACAGAGACTAACTCCCTTGGACACACAAGAGTATATTCCTTCAGGGAAGAGGCTGAAGAGATTTAGGGAGAGGGATCACCAAGGACTAGAGGTGCTAAATTCTCTGCCTTTAACCCAGTATTCCCAAATGACCTGAAGAATAAAGGAATGCCCCCAATCAACACCAGATATTGAGCCCAATATGGACAGTATCCTCAGCACTGTAGGGGCAGACAGAATAAAGAGATACCCTCTTCTTTGGGCAGATAAGGGTCAAGTAGATAGAGTCCTAAAATTGGAGTCAGGAAACCTAAGTTCAAATCCAGTCTCAGATATTTAGTAGCTGTATGAACCTGGGCAAGTAATTTAATCTCTGCCTCAGTTTCTTCAATATAAAATGGGGATAATAATAGCACCCACCTCTCAGGGGTGTTGTAAGGATCAAATGAGATAATATTTGTGAAGTGCTTACATAATGCCTGGTACATAGTAGGTGCTTAATAAATGTTTGCTTCCTCCTTTCCCTAAGTACTCTGATGGGAAAGGACATTCTAAAGGCAACTCCCTTCCCCCTCTCTGGGTATCAGCTTTCCCAGTGTTGAGCTAAGGTTCCACATTTTGTTCTAAGGGTCTATTCTAAGTGCCCTCCTCAGCTCTGACATCTGTGTTCTAGACTCCCACCCGCACCCCAGCTCTGACATTCTATATTCTAAGGGCCCTCCAGATCTGATATTCTTTTTCTAGAGATACTGCAGTTGAAGAACCGTGCTATTGGAAGCAGCTGGGGAACAGAGGGGTGGTTACTGAGCTGAAGCAAAGTCCCTGCTATGCCCTGGGCCTGTCCAGACTTGATAGAGCCTGGGGGGAGAAGGAACTGCTCACCAGTCAGCCTTCCAAGGACTATTCCTGTCATTCAAGGAGTCTGAGTCAGTTATTCCAGGTCCCCTGGAATTGGGGGCAGGGGGAGCAGGGAGTTGACTCAGCAAAGTATAGGGCAAGTGCCAGACTAATGTTGGCTCTATCACGTGTCTCAATTTGTGACCCTGGACAAGTCTCTTCTCCTTCCTGGACCTCAGTTTCCTACCTGTGAAATAAAGGGAGCTCTTTCAGATTTTAACCTATGATTCTGATAGGAGGAAGTGCCTGTCTTGGTTTGAGGGGAAAGACATGGCCCCTGCCCTCCCAGAGTCTCATCTGGTGAAGGAGACTCGGTCTCTGCTCTGGGGGAGCCCCATTCTGAGGTGGAGAGGTATAGTCCCGTCCTGAGAGCGAACCATGGCCCCTGGGGAGAGGCACATTGAGCTATTGACCATCCCCTGCCAAAAACCAAAACAAAACAAAAACTAATTGCAGTGACCCAGGGGTCAGAACCAGGGTGGCTTAATCAGGGAAGTCCCTTGGGTAGAAAATGAAGGTTGGTCACTATTTGGGAAGAGAGGAAACAAGGGCATCAGAGGGATACCGAATCTCTCCATAGGACCCTTCATTGGGTGGCTGATAGCCAGTGATTTGCTCTAATGTTTTCTCCAATACTCTACTTTATTCTAATCTAGCTGGGCTCTTCCCCAAGCTGTTCCTCCACACTAGAAACATGACCCTTGACAGCCTGGAAAGTCTTTCCTCACAATGCCCCTGTGAGGAAGTAGTACCACCATCATATGCCCATCTTCAGATGGGAAAAGTGAGGCTCAAGAGAAGTTATGTGCTCTATCCAAGGTCCTGCAGCTAGACACCAAGAGCCAGAGGCATGGATATGTAGAGGTCTTCCAATTATAAAACCAACCACTCTTTCCATTCCTATCCTGCCCATCCTCGGGCTTCTCCTCTACCCCCCGAGCCTGTCCCTCATCATCCTTTAAGGCCCAGTTTCAGTCCTGCCTCCTCCAGCAAACCCCTTTCTGACCATTTCCCCCCACCCCAGCCCACAGGGATCTCTATCCCTCCTTGAAGCCCCCATAACTTTTACATAATACAGCACTCAATTCGATTTCTCTAATCCTGTTCTTGATCACTTCCAGTGGAATCTCTGCCTCCTGACATCTGGACCTCCTATCAGAATCAGGTCAAAGTCTGAAAGAGCTCCCTTTATTTACAGGGGAGGAAACTGAGAGTCAGGTAGGAGAAGAGACTTGTACAGGATCACCAATTGAAACACTGATAAAGCCTGCATTAGAACCTAGATGTTTTCCTTTCCTCCTCTCTTTCCACACTGTGCCAAGCTGGGCGGACTATAAAGACTTGATACACACTTGTTGATGGATGATTTAAGTGGTTCAGCGGCAGAGGCAGCCCCTGCAGGGCTGGAGATGCAGAATTCCGTCTCTAGGCGCTGTCTCCAGGCAGCCAGGTGCCGCAAGTCCAGCGTCCTAGCAAACAGGAGGGTTGGGGGATAGTTTCCAGAGCTTCTTGGGCAGGGCTAGGGTCAGGGCCAGTAGGCAGGAGAGGGGATGAAGGGGAAGGGTGTGACCAACCTACAGGGCTCTAGACACATTCCCCACAGCTGTTCATCAGCAGCTGGACAGCTGTTCTTGTTAGCCCAGAGAAAAAAATAAGAGATAGATGGGCCCCAAGGAAAATGCAAAAGGAGAGAGAGACAGAGACAAAGAGGGACAAAATGACAAAAGAAACAGCTAGTGAACAAGAGAAAGACAGAGATAAGACAGAGAACAGATACTGGGAGAAGAGGGAGATACATTGGCCAGAGACTGAGACTGAGCCTTCAAGAAAAGACTATAGAGTGAGACAGAATGAGAGAACACCAGAGGCTGAGTGTGATAGGAACAGAGATACAAAAAAGAGCCAGTGAGAGACAGACGGAGACTAAGACACAGAGACACAGGAAAGACAAAGCACAAAATAAATAAAGATGCGAACATGATAAAGACAGAAATATGGAGAGACCAGAAGGAATAGAGAAAGCCACAGAGAGATGGTCAGACACAGAAAGCCAAAGCCTGAGACTGAAAAAGACAGAAGACAGGCAGAGAGATCTAGAGAAAGACAAGCTAAGGCTGAGACCCAAAGGGATACTCAGGGAGGGCGGGCTAGTGGCAGCAGGAGATGGATAGCTTTGTGACAGCAGCAGGTAGGGCCAGAGGGACAGCAATAAGGAGGCAACTAATATAGGAACAGATGATAGGATGATAGGAGAGGTAGGGAAGGAGGAAGGCAAGCTCTCAGAGGCCGATGACGGGCAAAGAACCGACAATGAGAGAGATGGTGGTGATATCTCAGGGCAGCTTAGGGCTGCAGGTTTAAGCCATGGCCTGAAAGGAAAAAGACTGGGTCCTGGTCCAGAATGCTCTGTGTCACTTTGGGTCTCACTCCGATGCCTCAGTGTTCCCATCCATGACATGGGAAGATTCAGTACCACCCCCACCACAAACCTTGCAACAAGAGATCTTAGAGCATCAGATCTGAGTGCAATCTTAGAACAAAGAACATGGGATGTAAGAGCTGGGGGAGACCACAGAGCATCATCTAGCCCAACACCTCCATTTACAGACAAGGAAACTGAGACCCAGAGAGAAGTGACTTGTACAGAGGCTGATGTGTGCCCTGGGTATTCAGGATCTCTCGGTCTCTGCTCGCATCTTCTGTGTCTGAATGGAGAGAGGACTGGAAACAGGGAGGCTGGCAAGGAAAGCTACTCTAATCATCAGAGCTCAGAGAAGGCTATGGAGATGGGGGAGAGGGGATGGATGAAGAGACTTTGGAGCAGTAGAAAGAACAGAACTTTCAGGACTGACTGGATGTGAGGATGAGGGAAGGAGTCAGATGTACCCCTGAAACTCAGGAAGGTGCATGGGGCTAGTGACAGGGTAAGCGTCTCAGAACAGAGATAGATTAGAGGGAGAAAGCAAACTGGGTATGGGATACAGAGAGAGAAAGAGATGGTTGGGAGGATGATGGATCTACCAGGAAACTAGGGAAGATAACACCACCCCAGAAGCAGCTCAAGGAATTGCAGATGTTTAGCTTGGACAAGAGGGCAGGATTGTTCTCTTCAACTACTTAAATCATGGTAAGAGAGAATTAGAATTGTTCTGCTTGTCCCAGAGGCAGAACAGGGAGCAATTGGTGATGAATGGAGGTATTGCAGAGAGATAGATTAAGGCTAAATATAAGAGGAAACATTCTAATCATGTGAGCCCAGCCCAAAGTGGAATATACTGTCTCTGTAAGGTCCCCATCACTGGGAGCTGGATGATGCCTATCAAGGATGTTGCAAGAAGGATTTCTTCTGTGGTCAAGGTTGGACATCTAGCCCTCTGAGGTCCCTTCTAGCTGGAGGATTCTGGGATCCCACTCAGTCCCCCCATCTCTGGCTCCAGTCAGTGCTGGGTAGAGTATAAGCATGGTGGGCAGATTGATCTGCCCTTCCCCTCTCTCCCCCCACCCCCATTCTCCATGGGGATTATTTTTAGCTGTCCTCCCCCCTCTCTGCCATGCCACACTTCCCTGAGAGGTCACAATAGTCCACAAAGCTCTTGTTGTGATGGTTACGGGACAGAGTGGGGAGCTGAGAAGCGACGAACACGTCAGCTGAGCTCATTACAAAGATCATGTTAATTATTCCCTATTATTCTTAATAATGCCAAGAGCACCTGTCATCAGCTCAGCCAAGGTGCCCCCGTCCAAGGAGGTGAGCTATGTGCTCCTCAAAGGCTCAGAACTCAAGCCTTCCCATTGACCTGCTTCCTCTAGGAGCCTTACTAAGTTCCAGATTTGGAGATCTCTTAATGGTCCCACAAAGGCTGCTGGTCATGCCAGCTCAGGGCAAAGGGAAAAGATGGGGGGAGCAAAGGAAGAGTGCATCCCATCCTATACCTGAGAGAGACCTTATAAGAGACTGTTCCACCATCATAAAAAGAACCTAGGTCATCAGGTCTCCTGAGGCTCCAGGACAGTTCAATAAGAAATTGAAGAAATCCAGAGGGTCCAAGTGGCGAGGGGGGCCTCAAGGCAGGGAGGGTCTGCTTTCTATCTATAGTAATTCAGAGTTCAGAAAGCCCTTGCTTATGATACAAATAGTCAGCTAAGGAAAAGATTTTATCTCTGTCCTAGAGATGAGGCTAAGGAAATGAGACTGACCCAAGGCCACACAAGTAAAATGTCAGAAGGAAGATTCACACCCAGGTCTCATCAGCGCTAAGCGCTCTAGAGCTCTCTTCATCACCACACCTTCCTTCCCTCAGGATTTTTTCTTTGTCTTCTGGGCCCAAAAGAATCCCCAGCATTGGGAAAACTGGAAGATAGTATGGCAGAAATTAGGCATAGACCAACCATCTGACACCTTATACTAAAATAAGGTCAAAATGGATACACGATTTAGACATAAGAGGTGATACCATAGGTAGATTAGGACGAGAAAGGAATAGTCTACCTATCAGATCTTTGGAAAGGAAAACAGTTTATGACCAAACAGAGATAGAGTATATTATAAAATGCAAAATGGATGATTTTGATTATATTAAATTAAAAAAATTTTGTACAAACAGAAGCAATGCATCCAAAATTAGAAGGGAGGCAGAAAGCTGGGAAACAATTTTTGAGGCCAGTACTTCTGATAAAGGCCTCATCTCTAAATATATAGGGAACTAAATCAAATTATAAGAATCCAAGTCCATTCCCTAATTGAGAAATGGTCAAAGGATATGAATAGGCAGTTTTCTGATGAAGAAAACAAAGCTATCTATTCCCATATGAAAAAATACTCTAAATCTCTAATGATTAGAGAGATGCAAATTTTTAAACAACTCTGAGGTACCACCTGACACCTATCAGATGGCTAAAATGACAAAAAAGGAAAATAATAAATGTTGGAGAAGCGTGTGGGAAAATTGGAACACTAATCATTGTTGGTGGAGCTTGTGAACTGATCCAACATTTGAAGAGCAATTTGGAATTACGCCCAAAGGGCGATAAAGCTGTGCATACCCTTTAACCCAGCAATACCACTTTTGGGTCTTTTTCCCAAAGGAATCATGGAAGGGGGGGAAAGGGAACCCACATGTACAAAAATATTATAGCTGCTCTTTACGTGGTAGCAAGGAATTGGAAGTTGAGGGGGTGCCCATCAATTGGGGAATGGTGCTGGACAAGTTGTGGTATATGAATACAATGGAATACTATTGTGCTATAAGAAATGATGAGCAGGAGGAGTTCAGAGAAACCTGGAGGGTCTTGCGGGAGCTGATGATGAGTGAGATGAGCAGAACCAGAAGAACATTGTACACAGTATCATCAACATTGAGTGTTGATCTACTGTGATGGACTATATTCTTCTCACCAATGCAATGGCACAGAAGAGTTCCAGGGAACTCGTGATAGAAGAGGATCTCCAAATCCAAGAAAAAAAAGAAAAGAACTGTGGAGTATAGATGCTGATTGAACCATACTATTTCTTTTGTTTTTGGTGCTGTTGGTTTTTTTTCTATTTTGAGGTTTTTCATCATTGCTCTGATTTTTTCTCTTATAACAGGACTAATGCAGAAATAGGATTAATGTTATTATGTGTATATATATATATATATGTGTGTGTGTGTATCTATATCTATATGTCTATGTATATAGATATATAGATATAACCTATATCAGATTACCTGCTGTCTAGGGGAAGGGGGAGGGAGAAAATCTGAAAGTTGTAAAGCTTGTATAAACAAAAGTTGAGAACTATCTTTACATGTAACAGAAAAAATAAAATACCTTATATGTAAAATTTAAAAAAATTAAAATTAAAAAAAAAAGAATCCCCAGCATTTAATCCAAGCAAGACAAAGCAAGGGCTTCTCAGGGACCCAGGAGAGGAAAGGGGAGAGCTGGTAAGATAATGAGGGGCTTCCATACCCTTATTGTGGGGATCCTAGAATCCTGGGCAAGGGGAGGGTCAGATTTGAGAGTCCAGCTGCCCAGGAAGATATTGTGGAATGAACTTTATGGGGTCTATATATTGACTACATAGGGTCCTTGGCCCAAGGAGACCCCCCTCCTTTTCTCTCCTCTTCATCTTGGGTTGTCACTTAAGGTCTGTCTGACCACTGCAATTGGAGTCAATCTAGAAAGGCTCCTTGGAGGAGGAAGGAAGGGAGGAGAAAATGAAGGGGGAAAGGAGAGAAGGAATAAGAAAGAGGGCATAAGGAGGAAGGGTGTGGGTTAAGGATAATATATGGTGGGACGGCTAGGTGGTGCAGTGGATAAAGCACCAGCCCTGGATTCAAGAGGACCTGGGTTCAAATCCGGCCTTAGACACTTGGCACTTACTAGCTGTGTGACCTGGGCAAGTCACTTAATCCCCATTACCCCGCAAAAAAAAAAAAGGATAATATATGAATGTTGGACAAATTAAAGGTATTCCAAAATATATAAATATAGGAGGTCTTCTAAGGCATTCCAAAACTTAAGACGCATGAGGGGCTTTTGAGGCTGGAGAAAGAAGAGGGTCCTGACACTAGAGGCTCCCCACATCAACTCCTCCCCACCCCCTAAGGTTGTCCTGCTCAGCTCAGGGAAATCGACCAGCTGTTCCCTGGTCTCCCCAGAGGCTGAGTTCCTGGAAGGCAAAGGATCGATGGCTGCTCCCCCTTCAAGCCCCGCCCTACAGTTCTCTCTCTCCCTCAGCCTCTACTCTCTGCTTTAAGTAGCAGACAGAAATACTGCAAGACTCAGCCTAGACCAAGGGCCAGCCTAGCTGGGCTGGGCTGGACTGAGCCGGGCTGGGCTGCGCTAAGTCAGGATAGCCTAGGCTAAACTGGGGTGAGTTGGCTTACAAAAGCTGGAGTGGGCTACAAAGAATTGGGTTTAGCTGAGCCAGATTGAGTTGGGCAGAAGTTTCTGAGCAGGAATGGGCTGCCATAGCTATGCTAAGCAGAGCTAGGTTGAGGCATCTGAGGAGTGATGAGAGGCCTGGGCTTTCTTCCTGTCCTTACATGTCAAGGCCTTCTCCATTGAAGCCCCTTTCCTCCACCAGCACCTACCTCAGGCCGATCCCAAAGACAAGTCCGGGGCCAGCTCATGTTGGCATATACTCCCACTGCCTTCAGCTCTCTTTCATCAAGCACTAAATGACACCTGTTGTGTACCCTGTGCTGAATTCCACTGCTGGGGAAGCAAACAGAGGATCAAAACCTATGACCCTGCCCTCAGGAAGCTCACATTGTAGGAAGCTGATCAGATGGGGCCATAAGTCATGGTCCCATGGAAAGAGTACTGGGCTTAGGGTCAACTCTGTAGTGTGACCTTAGGCAAGTGACGTGACCTGTCCTGCAATGCAGTTTCCTCATCTATAAAATGGACCGGATGGTCTCTCGGGCCCCCTGTCAGCTCTAAATCTAGGACAATGGCCTCTAATGTCAAGCGGGGTTTGAGTAGGGCCACAGGGAGGACAGATGGGCCTCTCGGGAAGTGGAGGATGAGAACTCTGGGGGCTGGGGAGACTGGCTGAGATGCTCTCAGTGACTAAACCTCAGTGGGAATAAAAGTTGGGGAGGAACCTTTGACTGAAGGGTGCCCTGCGAATCATCTGTCTGTCGGAGACCCTGTCTGTGTGGCCGTGTGCCCATGATGCTCCATGCAAGGTCTGCGCTCAGTGCTGGGCTTTTGCCTTTCTCTATCCTCAGCACATAGCACAGTGACTGGCACATAGTAGGTGCTTACCAAATACTTATTGACAGACGAGAGGGAAAGAAAGCACAACTGCCTCCCTCAAACAGGTTCTACCCTCTCCTGCCTCTTGGTCTTGAATGCTGCCCTCATCCTGTTGAAATCCTATTCATTTTTTTTTTTTTTTTTAGTGAGGCAATTGGGGTTAAGTGACTTGCCCAGGGTCACACAGCTATTAAGTGTCAAGTGTCTGAGGCCGGATTTGAACTCAGGTACTCCTGACTCCAGGGCCGGTGCTCTATCCACTGCGCCACCTAGCTGCCCCTCCTATTCATTCTTTAAAGCCCAAATGTAAATGCCAGCTCTTTTGGGAAGCCTGCTCTAATCCCTCCTCAATGGTAAAGCCCCTAGGAGTTTGTTTCCACATATACCACCTACCCATAGGGGTTAAGGATAGGATCTGGACCTCTGATCTCTTTGACAAAGGGAACTCCTGAATGAGGAAAATCCCTCTATCAATGCAGGTCAGCACCTTCTCTCCAACTCAGAGTCAGTGTTGCTCAGAGCACTTGGAAATTAAGTGACATCTCCAGGGTGATACAAACAGTATGCTCAGCAAACAGCTCTCTATCCACTACTCCACATTACCTTTTTATAGACAGTATTATGCATTCAAGTTCTCTGTCTGTGCATCAGCTCCCTCAGAAGTGAGTGAGGACATAACCAACAGGGGAAAATAACATGAGCAAGATGGACCATGGGGTTGTAGGATCTCAGAGACAAGGCTTCTCTGGGCTCAATCAATGTCTATTCCCATCCCCATTGCTGACTGCTCCTAATCTAGCTCAGACTTCAGTTGCTCACTTCCTACCCTGAGACAGTATCCTGTTCTCTCCTATGACCCTGCATGGCTCTGTAGGAGAGGGGATCCCACACGCCTGGCCTGGGAATCTCAGATTCTTATCAGTAAGCAATTAGAACTGGGAATTTACTAGAATATGGCACAACAGCTCCAGAAAGGACCTCAAAGCATGCAGTGTTAGACCTTGGGAGGCTGCTCAAACATACCTTATAGCCGAGAAGGTCCTTGAAACTTAGAACGTCAGAGCTAGGAGGGATCTTAGAACACAGAACGTCAGAGCTAGGAGGGCCCTTAGAACACAGAATGTTGGTGGGGAGGGCTCTTAGAACACAGAATGTCTGAGCTGGGAGGGGCCTGAGAACACAGAATGTCGAACCCTTAGAACAGGGAATGTCAGAGCTGGGAGGGAACCTTAGAACATAGAATGTCAGAGGTGGGAGGGATCTTAGAACACAGAATGTCAGAACCCTTAGAACAGGGAATGTCAGAGCTGGGAGGGAACCTTAGAACATAGAATGTCAGAGGTGGGAGGGATCTTAGAACACAGAATGTCAGAACCCTTAGAACAGGGAATGTCAGAGCTGGGAGGGACCTTACAGCAGAAAGTGTCAAAGCTGGGAGAGACTTGAGAACATAGTATGTTAGAATCAGGAGGGACCTTAGAACACAGAACGTCAGAGCCCTTAGAACAGGGAATGTCAGAGGTAGGAAGGACCTTAGTCCAACTCCTGAAGCTCAGAGGAAGAGAGTTGTTCTATTCATCAACATCCATGAAACATCCACAACTTAATAAAAATTACCTTTATAAACATTTAAAAGCTTGCAATGTGTTTTGCTCAGAACAATTTGGTAGAGGTAGAGGTAGAATTGTAAATATCGTTATTTCCATTTTACAAATGAAGAAACTGAACGAAACTGCGAAGCTCAGTGCCCTACCCCTGGTCACAGAGCTAAGAAGTGTCTGTGACAGGATTCAAACCAAGGTCTCCTCATTCCTTGCCCAGCATATCTTCCACCATACTAGGCTGCTTTTAGAAAGAAATATCTCTCTGTCTAAGGAAGAGAAGGAGGCTTCTTCAGGGAGAGATGGATTGGCTCAGCTCTTGGGCCTCCACGGTAATTAGGAGGCTAACCAGGCTGGCATCTGGGCTTCCACGAAGAGTTGTATAGCTCCCAGAAGTCTATTCATCACTAGGACAGCTGGAAAAGCATGGGTGTGTGTCAGGAGACGAGGGAGAGGGGGGAGCTGTGCCTGGGGCAGAGCCCAGGCATGCAAGGGGGAAGAGGAGCTTTGGGCTAAGAGTGAGGAAACCTGTAGAACCACAGCCCAGGTTTCAATACCTACTCCTCACAAAATATGAGGAAATCTCATTCCTTCTGAACCTCAGTTTCCCCATCTGTCAAACCACAGTTCATCCAACGGCTCTGATAAACCATGAAGTCATACACAGATTTAGCCCTGATGCCAGACTGAGCTAGGACCTCAAAATAGTCTGAACCCCAACACCATCCTTATATAGAACTTAATTAATCCCTACCCCCAGACCAAGCCCAGACCCTAATCCCAACCTGGGGTCTAAGCTCCAGTCTATATCCTGGTCCCAACATTGAACTCAGGTTCTTATTGGCCACTGTCTCACATACTTGGACTACAGGTCACAAGAGGCACTGGGGGAAGGAATGAGGATGAGTCAAAGCAGCCCCTCTCCATTGCTAGAGACATAGCTATAGAAGTTCAAGTCTTCTTGGCTTGAGGGGAAGGAGGGACAGTTAAGGATGGCTGAAGAAAGCCGCTTGGTTCTTTGTCATCTTCTTCCCCACATTTTCCAAGATAAATGTACAGAAGGGTCATAGGGGAGTGAAGCTGAATGCACCAGGGAAGATGGACTAAGATCCCAGGATCCAAGGCAGCCTGGACACCAGCCACCAGCCTGTGCAAATCAAATGCAATCACATCCAGAGGCCCTCTCAACACCCACTGCTTCTTTCCCAAAGGAAAATGCCTCTCTCTAGGCAAAGGCCTAGCCAGGGGAGCTCTCACCCTCCCTAGCTGCCCCCTATGCCCAGGGCCAACCCCCTTAGCTATCACCATAGTGATGCCCAGACGTGTCATTACTAATTCATCACTGGAGCTCAGGGAGCTGGGTGAGGTGTGAGGAGACACTCAGCAGGAGCTGGAGAAAGAACCAGCTGCTGGAGTTGGGGGTGGGGGCAGGGAAACCAAGGAAAAGTCTAGCTGAGGGAGGGCCTCTGGTACCCATGTGGGGTATCAGGGTTGGATACTCTTGCCTACCTTAACAAGACCTAATTGCTTCCCCTTCAGCCTTCTGCCAGCTCTCACCCTCTTGGGGAGAGGAGGAAGAGAACAACACAACAAGTCTGTATACAGAATCTCCTATGAGAGAGACAGAATCTTAGACTCCCCAAATCCCAGAATTTACAATCTCAGAATCACAGAATTTGGAAGCTCAGATTTTAGATTCTCAGAATCATAGAATTCACAGAAACACAGAATGTGAAAGTTGGAAGAGACCTTGGTGTCTGTGTGTCTACACAAAAGGGATCCTCGCTATAATGTACTTGACAAGTGGTCACCCAGCTTCTGTTAAGACTTCCACAGAGCAGGGCAGCTAGGTGGTGCAGTGGATAAAGCACTGGCCCTGGATTCAGGACAACCTGAGTTCAAATCCAGCCTCAGACACTTGACACTTACTAGCTGTGTGACACTGGGCAAGTCACTTAACCCCCATTGCCCTGGAAAAAAAAACAAAACCAAAAAAAAAAAGACTTCCACAGAGAGAGAATCACCACCTCTCAAAGCTGCCCCTTCCTTTTAGGCAGCTCTAATAGTTAAGAAGTTGTTGGCTTGTTGTTCTCTTTTCCCCTAACATCAAGGCTAAATCTGCTCTCTGTCACTTCCACCCATTGCCTCTGAACCAGCCCTCTGCTTTTTACTATAGTTGGCACATCATAAATACCTATTAAGTTGATTTAGTGGAATTTGAGATCTTAGAACCATAGAATACTAGGTGCTTAGGTCCCCAAAATCCTGAAGGAGACTCAAGGACACATGGGAAAATGGAGCCATCCAGGCTGTGTTCCCCAACCAACATGGGGAACTGGCAGGAAGCACCTTTGTATGGAGGTCTGGGGCCTGCTGAATATCCCACATTAATCTGACATCATCTCCAGGGTCTATGGGGAAGGTGTCATGTATAATGCAAAGAGGACTAGATTGAGAATCAAGAAAACCTGGTCCCAGTCCTGGTTCTGTTACTAACTTGCTACATGACTTTGGGCAAGTCACATCCTCCTCTTCGGGCCTCAGATCTTTATCCATAAAATCACTACCCTACCTCCAACAGACACCTGTTGTAAGACTTTAATGGCAAAGTGGATAGAGGGCTGGGTCTGGAATCAGAAAGACCTGAGTTCAAATCCAGCCTCAGATACTTACTAACTGTATGACCCTGGGCAAGTCACTTAACCTCTGTTTCCGTTTCCTCAATTGTAAAGTGGGCTAATAATGTCACCTACCTTAAAGGATTGTCGAGAGGATCAATTGAGACAATATTTGTAAAGTGTCCAGGACCATATTTGGCACATAGTAACAGTAGATGCTATACAAATGCTAGCTATTATTAATATTAAAGGGGGTTTTAATCACAAAGGGATGTTTAGTCATGAGGAATCTCTTACAGGAGAAAATCCAGCCTCCTCAACCTGGCACTTGAGGCCAGTCTGACCCTAAAACCTCAGGTCTCTTCAGGCTCATCTCTCCCTGCTCCTCTGTCACAACAGGTTTTTATGCTTCACAGCACCACGTACACATCAGACCCATACCGACGTCAAGCCTTCGCCCAGAGCCCTGTCCTGGAAGCCCCTCCCTCCAAGCCCTCCCTTCCCACCTCCTCTAAGAATCCTGTTCTGACCACTGGACTCCTCAAAGCTGCCCAGACAGTCTGGCACTTGAGTCTTTGCTGTTTTGTCTTGCTCTCTGACAGTTCTCTGGGTGTGAGTTCCATGTTCTAGGTGTGATTTAGGCTGTGAGTTCCTAGAGGGCAGGGTCTAGATCTCTATTCCTCCTTTTGTCTCCCTCAGAAACTATAACCCAGCACTGTTCTGAGTCTACAAGCAATCACCACCAACCCTCTCTTGCAGAAAAGGGGTGCTGGAGCTCTCCGTGGTGCTGAAAGTTGCTATGGTGGCTTCCTGAAGAGGGAAAGTTTCTAAGAGAGGGTAGGGAGGCCCAGGGGAAAAGAAATACCGAAACTGTCACCCAGAAAAGACCTTTAGAGGTTACCTTATCCATTTCCCTCCCTGGGACATTCATTCGTTCAACAAAAATTCAATGTCATTATACCTCCACAATACAACTCACATCCAGCCCTTTCTCTCTGTTCACAGTTACCACCTCAGATCATATATACTCATCCCTTTTTTTCTATCATAATGGTTTCCCTGCCTCAAGTCTCTCCCAACTCAAATCTATATCTACCACAATATCTGCCAAGGTGATTTTTCTTATGTGTAGAAGTGACCATGTCATTCCCCTTCTCAATAAAGTCTAGTGGCTTCTTATTCTCTCTAGAATAAAATAGAAACTATTCTCTTTGGGTTTTAAAGTGCTTCATAACTTGGCTCCAACCCATTTTTCTAGCTTCCCTGTATATTTTTTAAAAAAAAATTTTTGCAGGGCAATGAGGGTTAAGTGACTTGCCCAAGGTCACACAGCTAGTAAGTGTAAAGTGTCTAAGGCCAGATTTGAACTCAAGTCCTCCTGAATCCAGGGCCAGTGCTTTATCCACTGCACCATCTAGCTGCCCCCTTAGTTTCCCTATATATTACTATCCTTTCTGTACTCCATGGTCCAGTCAAACTGGCCTTCTCTCTGATACACATGCACAAAATTCCTCCTATTTCTATGCTTTTGCACTGGAATATACCCCCTGCTTACACTGGCCTCATAGAATCCCTCTCTTCATTTATGATGCAGCTCAAGCACTACCTTCTTGACAAGGCCCTCTATGATCTCTCCTCTACCAAATGCTAGTCCCCTTTCACCTCCAATAGGTGAGCTTTTGCCTTATTTTATCCCATTCCAGGCCTCTTCGCTACTTCTCAGACAACTCCATGTCATGCTGCTGCCTACACATTCCCCTCCTCCCCCACCCCATTTCCAGTTCTCTTTTATATGTTGTCTTTCCCATTGTAATGTATATGCATGTTGACTGATGTGCATGGACCCATGTCTTGCTCTGCTGTGAATAAGATCTACCTTCAAGCAGTTTAAAATCATGTCCCACTGCTTCATTACCATAATGGCTAGGTAGTTATTCCTAATGTCTAACTCTTCCACTGCAGATTCAGTGCACTCCATCAGTGGGACTGTAGGACAGTCAGGTAAGAACTTTATTATTAAAAGGCAGCCCAAGCAAGGTGGCACAGTAGATAAAGCACTGGCCCTGGATTCAGGAGGACCTGAGTCAAATCCAGCCTCAGACACTTGACACTTACTAGCTGTGTGACCCTGGGCAAGTCACTTAACCCCCATTGCCCCCAACAAAAACAAACACACACACGAAAAAAGCAGCCCAATGTAATTGAAAGATTATTGGACCCATACCTCCGAGTGATCAGAAACCTTATATCATAAACTACAACCTTCTTATTGTTCAATGGAAGAAACTAAAGATCATAAATTTGGAGTCAGAGGTCCTGGATTTGAATTGGGCTCTTCAAAGTCACTTAACCCCTCTAAGCTTCAATTTCCTCATCTGTAAAATGAGGAGTCTGGACTAGATATTGTCTAAGATTACTTCCAGCTGAAAATCTATGATTCAATCGATGATTTCCCCAGGTCACAGAAGTTGTAGAACTTGGATTAAAACAGAGGCATTCTTACAACAAATTCAGTGTCCTTTCCAACTATACCACCACGCTACCTCTGGACTCAAGTCTGGGCTCTGCGACTTATTAGGTATATGACCTTAGCAAAGTCATTTCACTTCAGTGGACTTTAGCTTCCTTATCTGTGTAATAAAGCTTTTTGTATTATCATTGCATTATGGGGTTTTGCACTTTTGAATTAATATTTTGTATTATTTTGCATTAATATTTGTATTATCAGGGGCAGCTAGGTGGCACAGTGGATAAAGCACCGGCCCTGGATTCAGGAGTACCTGAGTTCAAATCCGGCCTCAGACACTTGACACTCACTAGCTGTGTGACCCTGGGCAAGTCACTTAACCCCCCATTGCCCCACAAAAAACCCCAAAAAACAAACAAAAAAATATTTGTATTATCTTGAAGGAGTGTTATGTGAGAAACACTTTGGAAATCACAAAGCACTATGGAAATGTGAGTTACAGTGGTCCTCCAGGAGCCTGTACATGAATAGTCAAGTCCCATTCCTATTTCTCCTCCCTGGGAAACCAGGGAGCCACAGGCTGAGGGGTGAGAGAGGTGTATGCTCTAAAAATACCTTAATTCTTTCCCTGCCTTGCTCTAATTAAGCCATGTGAGTCACTCCCTTAAGTAATTTAATGCTAGTTACATAATTGCTTTAATATTTGGTAATGGAACTGGGTAGACACCTACCATCCTGGGGAGAGGGGAGAGTTACCCAGGAGGCTGGGGTCTCTGGCCCACAGGTGGGTGAAGGAACAAGGAGGGGAGAAGAGTTATCTTGGTTATGCCTTCTTCCAGAAAGGCGTGGTATAATGGAAAGGCTATTGCACCAGAAACTTTGGATTTCTGTCCAGATTTGTCCTGTACAACTTTTGGTAAGACTCTTCTTTCTACAGGCCCCAGTTTCCAAGTTCTGTAAAACAAGGAGCTTGTCACTAGATGGTCTGCAAGACTCCTTCCTGAACCAACATTCTATGTCCTATATTCCAATGTCTCTTCCAGTTCTGACAGTCTATTCTACTTCTCTATCAATTATCCACTTTGTGGATTATTCATGCTGAGACTTCTACCTCTTTTCCCTGTGCACTCCAGGAAGGAAGATAAAGCATTTTTCTTAGCCTGACACCAACATAGGAAGGAAAATTGCAGCAGAAATCCTAGAGTGTCTACCCAAGCCAAAGTACAAAGTTTTCTGGATTATCTGTTGATTTTTTTTATTGTCCTGGGGATTGATTATTATCATTGTTTGTTCTTATTACCCATGCATCCATTTGTATGGAGTGTGGAAAAGTGAATGCAGGCTAATTTTGGCTGCAATACTGAAATTCAACAGGATCATACTCAACATCAAAGCGGCCTCCTTTCTGCTCTGCCAACCTGAACTTATCCTCTCTGGATTGTGTGAAGAAACATAAGGCAGCCCTGCCCTAGGGGACCCAATCTGACACAGTCACATAGATATGACCCTAGGGGCCCCTTGTCTGACATACACACACAGACCCTGCCCAGGGATCCCTAGACTGACAGAGACACACAGATTCTGCTCAGGGGAACCCCTTATGACACATAGACCCTGCCCTCAGGGATCCCCAATCTGATACAGGCACTCAGAGTCTCCAATATGACACACACAAACCCTGACTTCAGGGGACCTGGTCTGCCATAGAGACTCAGATGCCCCCCTGTCTGATGCAGACCATTACTCAACCCAGGGGGCCCCCTTCTGACACATGGAGCTGTACCCCCAGGCCCACATTCTGACAGATTCATAGTCTTCAGACTCTCTCTCTCTCTCTCTCTCTCTCTCTCTCTCTCTCTCTCTCTCTCTCACACACACACACACACACAAACATATTTTGATCTCTCCCTCTTCCGAGCCCCTGAGCAACATAGGAGCTTACATATAGATGCTCAATAAATGTTTGTTGAAATGAGTGGACTACCTTTTCCTTGAGTCTGTCCATGTATGTATTTATTTCTCTCTGTCTCTCTCTGCATTTGTGTGTCTCTGTCTTGGTCTCTTGGTATCTGTCTCTCGGTCTTGGTCTCTCTCTCTCCCACAAAAATTGGCAGAGTTATCTCAGCCCTTAGGACACAAGGCTCCATAAGAGAAGAGATCTCAAGACGCCACTCTATGAGGGGTAAGGCAGAGACCCTAGGACACTGGCCCCCATGGGTGAAACACCATGAGGCCTCTGCTAGGAAAGGAACAGTGTTGGTGAGAGGAGAAGTGGAAAAAAGGAAGTCTACCATCAGGTAGTTCCGTGTTAACTAATTTTTTGATGGTAACTAATGGCTAATCTCAATTGTTTCTACCTGCAAAAGAAATATCAGTATAGCCAGAGACCTCTAAATTTCAGTGCACTGGGGCAAAACCTTGATTGCTTTGCCCTAGTTATAGACATCAGCTTAAGAGACAAATAATATAGAATTGTTTTCCATGTAGATATGTTTTTCACATATCTAAGTCCATTCCCCTGGTGTGTCACTCTTGCATCTTTATTTTCTTTTCCTGTGCAGATAAATCCTAGAAAAGGCATTCTTGGAGTCTGGCATCTGTGAAGACAGTGGGGAAAAGGGAGAATGCTTCAGGGCCCAAGTACCAGATTCTCTATTTGGAAATGATTTAGGAAAATTGTCCTCGACCCTTGGGCTTTTCCCCCTTTCACTCATTTATAAACTTCCCCCTTCTCTTAATCTTGAGGCTCAACTCCTACCCCCCAAGGCCCAGAATTTCCTGGGCCCTAAAACTATTTGAGTCTTTGGGCTGAAGATGTGTCCTCCGGGGCCAAGATCCTCTTACACAGGACAGCCCTTCCCAAACTTGAAAACAGCTGTTATATTCCCACCAAGTCTCTTCTTCCTCTGATCAACCTTCATATGCCATAGTTTTCAGTCATCACACTGTCCTGGTCACACTACTCTGAATGCACTTAAGTTTATCAAAATCTTTCCTGAGAGGTGACCCCAGAGACAACCATAATCTTCCAGGTGAGATCTGACAAACACAGTCTATGAGGGATGGGGGAGTGGAGAAAAAGAGAAGTGGGGAAATGGGAGGGAACTATTTCCTCCTTCTGGACCCTAGGCTTCTAAGGAGCTAGATACACTAAGCTGGTCATCATTAAAAACCCCAGATGTAACAACACCACACAATGATGATTATGCATCTACTTATGTGTAAGGCCCTGTGCTAGGGATACAAAGATGGAAAAAGCCACAGTCACAGCCTTTATAAATAAAGAAAAGTTCACACATACCAATCAATGACACAAGTTAGAATATGATAAGGACAGCTGGGTGGTGCAGTGGATAGACCACCAGCCCTGGAGTCAGGAAGACCTGAGTTCAAATATGGCCTCAGACACTTACTTGCTGTGTGACCTTGGGCGAGTCACCTAACCCTATTTGCTTCAGTTCCTCATCTGTAAAATGAGCTGAAGAGGAAAATGGTAAACCACTCCAGTTATCTTTGCAAAGAAAACCCCAAAAGGGATCACAAAGAGTTGGACACCACTGAAAACAACCAGGCAACAAAAGAATATTGTAAGTGAATGGAAAGCATCAGATATAGATATGGAAAAACCAGGGAAGACTGGATTCCATTCCCTCAAGCCATCTTCTTATCTACCCTGCCAACAGGACACCCCACCCTCACCCTCACCACTTTGTATCTCTCGAGCTGGAAGCAGTAATCAAATCAATACTACCAATACCATCCATCGATACCATAATCAATACCATCCATTGTTTCAGGAAAGGGCATGTCAATCAAATCCTCTATGGGTCCACTCATCATCCCTATGTTGTTTCCCCACATTAGAATGGATGTTCCTTGAGGACAGGTACTATCTCACTTTTATATTTGAGTCCCCACCAATTAACACTTATTCCCAGAACCTAGTAATAGTATTAACAATAGCTAACTAGCATTTATATAGCACTTTCAGGTTTTCAGCATGCCTTATATGTTATCTCATTTGCTCCTTGTGGCAGCCATAAGAGGTCAATGTTATTATCATGTTCATTTTACAGATGAGGCTCAAAGAGGTTGCATGACTCACCCAGAGTTACACAATGAGTGAGTGTCTGAGGCTGGACTGGAACTCATCTTTTCCTAACTGATAGTCCATCACTCTTTCCACTTCTTCACCTAGCACCTAAGGGACACCATCCATATATGGGACACATAAGTAGAATAAGCATGAATTAAATGTTTTTCATTCACTCAATCTTCACTTTCATGTGGGGGGATGAGAGAAGGCTTCATGGAGAAGATGACACTTGAACTGGCCCTTGAAGGAAGGAAAAGGCTTTCAATGGATAGAGATGAGGAGGTGGGTAAAGGGGGCCTGTTCCTCATCTTGGGGACAATGTGAGTAAATGCAAGCAACCGAGGATAGGACAGAAGACCAAGTGATGGCAAGTCACCCATACTGCTTGGAATATAGATGCTAGACAATCTGTACTTTATCCTGCAGTTAAAAGGGAGCCATGATGTAAGAAATGATGAGCAGGAGGAGTTCAGAGAAACCTGGAGGGTCTTACATGAGCTGATGATGAGTGAGATGAGCAGAACCAGAAGAACATTGTACACAGTATCATCAACATTGAGTGTTGACCTACTGTGATGGACTATATTCTTCTCACCAATGCAATGGCACAGAAGAGTTCCAGGGAACTCGTGATAGAAGAGGATCTCCAAATCCAAGGGGAAAAAAAAAAGGACTGTGGAGTATAGATGCTGATTGAACCATACTATTTCTTTTGTTTTGGGTGCTGTTGTGTTTTTTTTCTATTTTGAGGTTTTGCATTACTACTCTGATTTTCTCTCTTATAACAAGATTAATGCAGAAATAGGATTAATGTTATTATGTATATATATATGTGTGTGTGTATATATATATATGTCTATGTATATAGATATATAGATATAACCTATATCAGATTACCTGCTGTCTAGGGGAGGGGGGAGGGAGGGGAGGGAGCGAGAAAAATCTGAAATTGTAAAGCTTGTATAAACAAAAGTTGAGAACTATCTTTACATGTAACGGAAAAAAATAAAATACCTTATATGTTAAAAAAAAGGGAGCCATGAGAGGTCTTTGTGCAGGGGAGCAATATATTTAGATCTGTACATTGGGAAGATTAAATGGATCATGTGCAAAAGATGGTGGAAGGGGAAAGACAGAAGACAGAAGTACAAGTTTAGAAGTTATTATGATGGCCCAGATGGCATGGTCATGGGAGTAAAGAGGGAAGGGTAAATCATTGTAAGGAGGAGGTAGAAATGAGGGAATTTGGCAAATGTGTTGACTGTGGGGGCTGAAGGATAGGGAACAGTCAAACATGATTCCTAAGTTTCAAGCCTTTGTGACCAAGAGGTTAACCGTGATGTCAACAGAAATAGGAAAGTGAAGAGAAAGATGGGTTTGGCATGGAAGATAATGAGTTTAGTTTGGGACATGCTGAGTTTGAGGTGATGACAGGACACCGGGGTGATGTCCAACAGGAAATTGTAGGTGTTGGGCCGGACTTCAGAGAAAAGTCTGGGGACAAATATATTGATTCTGGAGTGTCATCCAAACAGAGGTGATAATTGAAGCCATGGGACTGAAAAAGATTGACCAGGGTGAGAGTCTAGACAGAGAAGCTAAGAAAGTATAGAACTGATTCTTAGAGGACATTCACAACCAGGGGGTGAGAGAAGGAAAGTAAATCAACAAGGGATATTGAGGAGTTATCAAACAGCTGAGAGAATCATGGGATCATGGATGTAGTGCTGTAATGAGCCTTAGAGATCATCTGGATCTTGGATCTTATGATGTACTCCAACCCCCACATTTTAACAATCAAGGAAACTGAGGCTCAGATGCCCAGAGGGGTTAAGTGAGACATCATGACACAGTGGAAAGTATCCACAATGCCTAGTACGTAGCATGCAATGAATAAATGTTTACAAATTGATTGACTGATATGGATTCTGGAAGACCAAGACTCAGGTCCTGCTTCTAATATCTAATAGTGGTGTAACTATGAGTAATTCACTTAACCACTCCAAACCTCAGTTTCCTCATCTATAAAATGGAAACAATAACAGCTGTGGTACCTACCTTACAGGGCTGCTGTGAGGGTCAAATAAAATAATGTACATAAAGTGCTTTGAAAATTCAAAAGCATTAAATCATGTCAAATGTTGCTGCTGTCATCCAAGGTCACTTGAGGAGTAATTAGCAAAGCCAAGAGAAAATAGTGACACAGAGGCTGAGGGTTTCCAACAGTGTCAAATAATGAGGAGAGGGGAAGGAGAATAGGGACTGAAAAAAGGCTTTTGGATTGGTGATTAGCAGATCGTCAGTGACTTTGGAGAGAGCTGTTCTAGTGGAGTGCTGGGGACAGAAGGCAGATTACAGGGGGCTGATGATTGAGTAGGTGGCAAAGTGAGGTGGAAGCAAAGAACATATAAACTCTTTCTAGAGGTTTGGCTGAGCAGCAGAGGAGAATCGGTCATTTTCCCAACTATTGTAGGTATCGAGCCCTTTTCTAGCCATTGTTTCATTCAGTTTCCCTCTGACAGCCCTCTGAGGGAGCCAGATCAGGGACCATTATCCCCATTTTACTAAGAAAGAAACTGAAGATCAGTGAGGGGGAGTGATTTTCCTGAAGTCACATATTGATTAGTGGTATGGCTGGGATGAAGACCCCCCCCCACTCCAGTAACCCTGTCCACACAAAGCCAGAGGGGCTGAGCATAGAGCCAGCCCTTCTATGCTCCCAGTCCTGTTACCAAGCTCTGTCAAGTCCACTTCCAGGACATCTCTAAAATATTTCCCCTCCTCCTCTCTATTCCTACTGCCATTACACTGACGCCCACTCAGACTATTCACCAGCTTCCTCTGGGGTCTTTCCACCTCCACTCTCTAAACCCTGCTAGTCCAGTCTAATCTTCCTTGTGCATAAATCATGCTTACCCTACTCATCACCCTTCGGCAGGTCCTCTTTGCCTCCCTTTTAAAGTTTAGACTCCTTAGCTTAAGAGTCAAGACTTTCTATAACTCAGTGTTTCCCTGCTCTCTAGCCTTATTTCATATCAGCCCCTTCCCCATTCTCTATGCTATAGTCAGATGGACAGCTCCCCCCTTCCCATAGTCCTGCCCAGAGTATGTTCTTTACTCTCCTACATTTATGCCTTTGCTCACACTATTCCTTATTCCTGGAATCCCTTCCCTCCCTCCCTCTCTTCATTTGTTGAATACCTACTGATCCTTTAATGCCCAGCTCAAATGTCACTTTCACTAGGAAGCCTTCTCTGATCTCCCCAGTCGATAACAACTTTCTGTCTCAGACCTCATGTAGCACTTTGCTCAAACTTCTCCCTCATACTTATCATATGACATTCTTGATTATATTTATCTTTGTCTCTTCACTCTTTTTTGGACCATAAGCTCCTTGAGGGTAGAGCCTTGACTATATCTTATCTACATATTGACCACTGCCAAGTAAAAGGCTCTATACCCTGTAAGAGCTTAACAAACATTTACCGAATTATACACAATAGGTACTCAATGGATATTTGTTGATTAGTGTATTGGAAAGCCCCCACCACCAATCTCAACCAAGAGGCTGCAGTCCTGAGATGGTGACACTGTCTATGGTGCTGACCCAGCCCTTGATACCCTGAAATGCTTTTCTCTTCCCTCCAATCTGTGTCCCTATCTTAGAGTGAATGCGCATATCTGTCAATGTCTCTGTGTGTGATTATGCTCGTTTCTGTTTGTGTAACATATGTATATTTACATGTTCTTTGTGCCCATGCATGTTTTACAGAGGTATGAGCTGATCGGTCTATCTGTTTCTGTGTATGCCTGTGTGTGATCAGCAGTGTGGGCCTGTGTCTGTGTCTGTGTTGGTGTATGCCAGCTTGTGTGTGTTTATGGGAGCTTATGTGTCCATCTTCATTATGAGTTTCTACATGTCGGTTTTGTCTGTCAGCGTCTTTCTAAGAGCATGTGTTGCTGTGAAGGGGAATTGAGAGTCAAGGAATGGGGGAGGAGTCACAGCTCCTGTTTCTCTAATCCACTTTCACACAGCAACACCTAATGTTAGTCAAGAACCAGAACCTTCTCTGAGACCTGGGGGTGATAATTGAGTCCCTTAATAAGTTAGCATCTCAGAGAACAGCCCAGGACAGAAACTGAGAGTTAGAAGCAAAATGTGCATTTCTCCCAAACAGCTGCTAAAAGCCTGGGCCCCTGGCCTCCCCTGACCATCCTCAGAATTACAAAGCCTCAGACCCTTAGTTTCAAACCCAACTCACATTCAAGGTCCAAAGCCCTCTCTGTACCAGCAGCCCCATAAGAGCCAACCTCAAAGACACAGGCATAACCACTATTCCAATGAAAGAGACTAAGGTTAAATGAGTGAAGAATTTCCTGAGAGGAAGCTGTGATTATATATCATCTGGGAGGGGGATTTTATTCTCTTTCAGGAGGAAAGAAGAGACATATCTTTCAGTTTAAGGAGAGAATAATGGTCCCTACACTCATAGAGACTCCAGTCTGAGAGGAAGACAGTGGAGAAGCCCCTCAGAATATTAAACATGTCCCTACTTTCTGTTTCTGCCCTTCTTTCCCCTGCCCCCATCCTGTTGAACATTACCAAGCACTAACCTCCATGGTAATGGACTCAACTGTTCACTCTACACTCCATCAAACCTGTCCCCCTCCTCTTCACAACCCCCTTCTAGGACTAATCTCATCCCAACCTGGTTAAATCGCCAAGTCCAGTTTCTCCCTGCACCGACCTGCCCTATTAAGATTTACAATACACCAGAATGAGAATGTCAGTCAAGAGTGGCCTTAAAATACAGAATGTGTGAAGTGGAAACTAGTGCAAAGACAATAGAACATCAGAGCTAGAAGAAAGCTTAGGACATACAACACAGAGTTATGATAGCCGGATGGAACCTTGGAGATGGCCTGTTACAAATCCTTCCTTTTACAGAGAAGGAAACTGAGGCCCAAAGAGAAGGGACCAAGGTCGGTCGCACAGCAGCAGAACTGGAACTAAAGCTCAGGCTTTCTTACTCCTCATCCAGGCCCATTTCTCCCATGCTATGTTGCTTCCTTCCTTTCTCCTGACTCCTTTCGTGAACACATGCATTGTCCCTGACCACCAAGAGAAGAGAAACTCTCCTCTACACCCAGACCCCCTGCTCTCAGGAGGTACAGCTTCAATCTGACAGCCATCCCCCCTGCTCTGGCTTCATTTTCCTCCTTTCAAAATCCTGACTCTAGAGTTAACCAGTTCAGCTTTACACTGACTTCTACCCTTTAGCCCACTGCTTCATTATCTTATCCCTGATCATAAGTTCCCAAACCACAACCCTGAATTACTCCCTCCATCCACCTCCATGTTACTAGAGAAAGTCATATACCATGCTGAATGGGTCCATTACAAATTTAGTTTATCTGTTGCCTACTAGGTCCTCACTGCTGCAAACCAATCCTTACACTCTTCCTTGATTGACTCTCTATTGCATTCCTGATTGCAACTAATACAAACTTTCTCTCCTCTCCTCAAGCCGCCTACATCAGCACACCACAAACACCCCTTCTCTCCCTCTCAGCAGGTCTCATACTTCACTGAAAAATTGGGTCCACACATCTAGAGCTCTCTCTCTCCCTCCTCCCAAATTCCAAATTCCAATTTCAAATTCATTCTCATCCTCCACTCTCTCCTCCTTTGTTCCTGTCTAAGAAGATGAGCCTTCTTGCCAAAAATCAACCTCTCTACTTGTGCCCTTGATCCGATCTCCTCCTGTCTCCTCTGAGAACATGCCCTTTCAATCATCTACTTTCTCTCCCTAATTTTCAACCTCTCTTTATCCACCGGCTCATTCCCTGATGCCCACAAACATGCCCAGATTTCTGATCCCCAGCCCTTCAAAAACCTTCACTTGACGTTCCCCTCCCCTCCCCTCTAGCTTCTCTGCTTGGCATTTTAAAGTTTTTCACAATCTGTCTCCAGTCTACCTTTCCAGGATTGGTGTATGCACTCTATAGAGCAACCAGCCAATCTGCCCCACTTGTCCCTGAAAAGGCATTTCATCTCTCAACTCTACATCCTTGTGTAAGCCGTCCCCACGACTAGAATGCTCTCCCTCCTTACCTCAATCTCTTGGAATTCCTGGTCCCTTCAAGGTTCAGCTGAAGTGCCACCTCCTCCCAATGGACCTTCCTGATTCCACTGCCCATTAATGACCCACATGAAGCGAAATTACTTCATACTGATTTTGTACCCAAAAGGTTGGGTGCAGTTCGAAGTAGCAAAAGCTGCACCAAGACTTTTGAGATACACTGTATTTTGTATTTATCTATCTGTGAAGGTGTTGTATTTCTCCCTTCTTCCAAAAGAGAGTTCTTTAAGGGAAGGAATTATCTCAATTTCATATTTGTATCATCTATGCCTAATCTAATGTCTGGCACATAGTGGATGTATTATAAGTGCTTGTTGATTGATGGACCCCCTTGAAGCCCAAGCCCCCAGTGCTGCAATTGGGAGTGAGAGAACAATGTGCTCCCTTCCTTCCATGTAACAAGCACATACATAAGAAGTCCAAAGAAAGCAACTCCTCTCAGTCTCTTTGTCCCCGTGGAGCTTTCCACCATGATAGCAAGGGCTTAAGGAAAACAACAGCTCTCTTCCCCACTTTCCAGTCAGTCCCTTCCCCTACCTGCTCCCAAAATCACACCCTCCATTCCAGTCAAACTGGGTGACTAAATGCCTTCTGAACAGCCTTAAACATGCCCTGATGTTTCCTGCCTTAATTTTAGGGAATCTTCCCTTTCTTCCCTCTCCCTTCTACCCACCTCTGCCAACTCAAATTTTATTCATTAAGACAATTCTAATAACAGCTCCTGTTTCTAAAGTCTCAAAGTTTGCCAGGAACTCTTTTTCACAGCAGCCCTGTAAAGAAGATGGTACAAGAATTATTATTTCCATATTACAGATAAGGAAACTGAGGCTCAGAGATGTATCCTATAGCTAGGAGGTGACAGAGCAAAGACTCGAAGCCAGTTCTCCCCACTCCATGCCCAGTGTTTCTTTCATTATAACAGTGTTCTGCCTACTCTCCATCCATCTAAGCTCTAGTACAATGCTGACACCTCCAGGAAGCCTTCCCTGATCCTCCAGATCCTGGAGTCTTTCTGCCTCTCTTTAGAATTCCAAGAGCTATGTCTTCCTCCTGTAGCCCTGATCTCATCCTGCCTGCTGTTGCAAGTGGGTATGTCCCTGTCTGATCACCTAGCCCTAAGAACTGTAGGCTCCCTGAGACCAAGACCCACGTCTTCAATTCAATCCATTTCAATTTGACAAAAATGTATTAAGGAGTCACCGTGGTCAGAGTCTTGTACTGGGCACTGGAAAAGCCTCAAACTTTAGATAACCCATTGTCCCTTCTCTTGCAGACAAGTAGAGGGATAAGGCAGGACCACAGATAACCATAATACACATATATTAGGCATTAAGTAAATCAGAGAGCCTCAAAGTGTCAAAAGCTTAGCAACTGATAAGTGTGTGACTTGCCTTTGTAATAACTTCATTCTTTAAAAGGAGAAGGAAAGTGATGAAAGGAACTGCTATTCTAGACCTGCTTCTGGTGAAACAGGAAGCCACTGAAGCAAAGATGATGGGAACCTTGGAGGGGGCAGGGAAGTGGCCACTCACTTAGAGAGTTCATGACATAAGGTAAGGAGAGTCAGGCTCTGTTCGATACACACCTCAGATTTAGAGAAAGCAGATTTCAAAGGGTTCAGAGAAGGATGGATGGGATCCTGTGGCCTAAAATTCTACATGGCAAGTCATCCCAGGAGAGATGAGAAGCTCACAGGAATGTTAAATCCTGAAGACACAAACAGAAACCATTCTGTTGAGGAATAAAAGGGTGAGCTGTTAAAAGAGATAGACGTTGGGAACATATAGATTGGCTTAGATTTAAATACCAGATATGGGAAGTTGGAGCCAGGAGAGGTAATAAGGGAAGAATCCCAAATCATGGCATGGTCTCTTAAGAATAGCATCCACAATGTTTCAGCTCAGAAGCAGCTGAAGCTGGTGAGCACTGGTAAAAACACCAGAACGGTTGGGTGTCTCACTATAATGGGGAAAAGAAGAGGAACAAGGGACTATTGCTTGGTGTAGATAGGACAATGATAATGGATGACAGAGAAAGATATTCGATATTTATTTATTTTGCTTCTGTTTTCTGCACCAAGGAGAGTGGTCCTTGGACTAGAAAGGACAAAACAAAAATGCTAATGGGGAGCTGAGACCCAAGATAAGAGAATAATAATAGAACATCAAACACCCTTAGATGAGTTCAAGTCACCAAGCCTTTAAAAACTACATGCCAGGATATTAAAGAAATGGTAGATGTGATTGCTGACTCACTGCCTGTGATTGATGAGAGGTCATCAAAAAAGAGAAAGGTACTTCACAACTATATTAATGCACCACACAGTCTTATTTACAATAAAGAAAAAGGACAGTGTCCAAACTAAAGGCCAGTGAATTCAACTTCAATTGCTAACAAATTTCTGTACTGTATTATTAAAGATATGGAAGGCGAACATTTAGAAGAAGAAGCAGTGATCACAAAGAACAATGGATCAGATAGAATGAAATTTAATTGAGATAAACATAAATGAATTCAAGCAGTGAATTGTGTCAAACGGAATTTTTTAAAAATCATCTGCACAAGTACAAGATGGGGAAAGCGTGGCTAGATAGCAATTCATTTGAAAAAAGATCTTGTGAGAGTGATCAATTTCAAGTGCAATATAATTCAACACTGCAACATGGCAACCAAAAAGAGCTCATGCAAAATGCAATTCTTAGTGGCATGAGAGGATAATAGATCTGAGAGTCCCACCATATTCTGTCCTTGTTAGATCATGTCTGGAAGATTTTCTTCAGTTCCAGGGCTACATTTTAAGAGGGATTTTAGGCTCCTAGACAGGGAAGAAAGAGACCTTGGGAAACATCACTGACAAAGTGGAGAGCATCAAGATGGCTAGAATGGTGAGTGAATTGGAGACTGTGCCACATGAGGGTCAGGTGAAGGAAACAAGAATATTTAATAGAGAAAAGGGAAGCCATAGAAGAGACTCTAAGGCTTTCTTTAGATATTTAAAAGACTTTCATGTAGAATAGACTTGTTCTGCTTAGAACCAGAGGACAAAACTAAAAGAAATTGAGGGAAGTTGCAGATAGGGTAATGCAGTAGATGGAGTGTTGGGACTGGAATCAGGAAGACCTGAGTTCAAATCTGGCCTCAGACACTTACTGGCTGTGTGACCCTGGACAAGTCACTTAAGTCTGTTTGCCTCAGTTTCTTCATCTATAAAATGAGCTGGAGAAGGAAATTACAAACCACTCCAATATCTCTGCCAAGAAAATCCCAAATGGGATCACAGAGAGTGAGACACAACTGAAATGACTGAACAAAAAAAGAAAGAAAAGGAACACTTCCTACCAATTCAAACTAATCCGAAGTAGAGAGACAACGTGTTTTGATGTAATAGACAGTTGGCTTAAAAGTTAGGAAGATTTGGATTCGTATCCAAGTTTTTCCTTGGGACTGCCTGTAGGATCCTCAGTAGGTTACTTAACCTCTCCATGAGCTAGGTGCCCCTCTAAGACTATAAAATGCAGAGAAGGTACTGATCAGCATTAGTGGAGGGAGTTTTCTCACCTGGGAGTTCCCTATAGCAATGAAATCACAGGTTCCCATCCTATTCCACAGAGGAAATGGGCCCACTTGACTCTCACTTGAGGTCTTCCATGGGAAGGGGATTGATTCATGGTCAAAGTTGGACTGGCTTACATCTTAGGTCCCTTCTGACCCTGAGATTCTATTTCTGCAGTGGGAAATCTGAGGGGGAAGATAAAAAGTTTAGCCAAAAACATATTCCCTGTCCTTGTGAAGCTCACAGTCAAGTGGCAAAGGTGTGTCAAACTGAATTGTATCAGATTGGTAGTAGAGAGAGCCCTGGGGTCAGAAAGCAGAAGACCAAAGACCTAATTCTGTTTCTGTTGTTGATTCTGTTGTTGAGTTGATAGGGGTGTGTGTGTGTGTGTGTGTGTGTGTGTGTGTGTGTGTGTGTGTATGTGTGTGTGTGTGTGTGTGTGTGTGTGTGTGTGTCTCCTTGGGCTTATTACTTCTCAATCTCCTCTGTAAATGGAGATGATCTCAAAGGTCTCTTTCAGCTTTAACTGTCTATGTTCTACCACCTCAGGTTCCTTTAAGCCCTGCCATTCAAAGTTCCTGTGATTCTATTAGCTAAATAGCTCCTCTCAGATAATCCTGGCCCCAGCTCACCCAGGCAGCCCTGACTTCCAAGCCTCCCCACCAAGAGGAGGAAGAAAGAGCCTGGCCAGGCTGGCCCCTGCTGATTCATCAAAGGCAGAAGCAATGGCAGTTGAGAAAAAGTCTAAGGACCCTGGGGTTCTGGTCTTCTCCCCACCCCACCGAAGAGAAAGGGCAGATCCACAGCAAGCTGGGTTTCTCCCAGGTCCCTTGGAAAGGGAACCCAGAGGAGAACTCATAGGAGAGACTACCTCGATGCATACGGGGCCTGGGACTGGGAAAGGGGCATTCATTGAATTTATTGTTGGAAGGGCACAGGCACCTAAGCATCATCAGATTTAGAGATGGAAGGGCCTAAGTGGTCATCCTGTCAAGCCATTTCACAGGTGAGAAAAAAGAGTCCCAACGAGAAGCAGTCACTCGCCCAAGGTCACACTAGAAACAGAACAGCCAGGACAACTAATTTCAAATCTAGTACCTGGGAAAAGTCCTATCATCTAAAGGGGCTGCTGAAGATCCACTCCAGTGCCACCTCTTCCAGGAATCCTTCCCAGATTGACAGCAGCTCGCCCTGTTCTCTTTCTCCCTGAAGAAGGAGAAACACAAACTTGCCCGAGGCTGAGTCAGGTCTGGCTTTAGGTCATTGAATCTCAGTGTAGCGCTTCCCCTCCCTGAGTGGAGCCTGGTATTCAGGATGGGTTTAGGGTACTCCCCTATGCAAAGCCTTTGCTTTAGCAAAACTGGAAGATTCCCTGTCCTTGAACCTACCACCACCCACGCTTCCACCCCTGCATCTTTCCTTGCTCAAACTGTTCCCTTTACCTGGCACATCCTCCCACCTACTCTATCCCTGCTGAGTTCCTACCCCACCTTTAAAGCCCAGCTCAAATGCAGCATTCTCCAGGAAATCTTTCTTGATCCTCCTATTCAGTCACAATCTTCTCCCTCACTGGTCTCACAGAGCACTATGTACATGCGCGCGCGCGCGCGCGCGCGCACACACACACACACACACACACACACACACACACACACACACACACACACTCATCCAATCCACCCCCATTTACTTATCAGAAATCTTTGTATATCTTGGCTCATACCCATACTAAACTATAAACTGTAGCTAAGCTGTATATCTCCCTCCCCAACAAAGCTCTGCACTCAGCAAGCACTGAAAACTGTGAGAAATTATTATTAATAACCAATATCTTCGGGAGATTCAGAGGTTCTCTTTTTTTTTTCTAAAGTCTTCATTTTAAAAGTATCCCTTTTCTCTAAAGACATCACTGATGATGAGATTGCATTGACTCCCCTCATTTTGGTCAGACACCACCAACCTTGCAGGGAATTTAATCTGAGGTGGAGAAGCCCACTGTGTTCTACTCAAGCTTGGTGGATATACATTCTTTGAATTGATAGCCTAAAGCTGTGGGTGGTCTGGTAGAGAGATACTTTCCCTATCCAAGAGATATTCAGCCCTTCATTTAAATATAGCCCACCTCCAATCACCTTAACCAATTAGATTTGATTGCTGTTTGATGGACCACCTACTATTCTGAAGGGTATGTAAACTGTGAGTCAGCACCATGATGTCTTTGGTCTAGGAGAGAAGGCCAAATGACCATCCTTTTATTAATAACCTGCTGGTCTTATTAATAAAATGATTAAATTACCCAGAAACTATGTCTCTCGAACCTTTTTAAACATCACAATATTGGATCTATTTTTAGTTACATTGAATTCTGCAGTGAATGAGCAATCGGTGTATAATTGAGGACCCAACCAGCTTTAACCCTATTTCTCTACCCTCTAAGCCATTCTCCTTTGGCTAGAAATAGTCAGGGCCAGGGCACAAGGAGAAAGAAGAAACCCAGACGACTGGCATTGCTTATCTGTCTGGGCATGGAAAAGAATGTGGCCACACACAAATATGTCTACTTATACATGGATGATTAGTCACTCACAGAGAACTACCCTCACATAAATGTGCTTAATCATAACCACTGAATGCATGCACACACAAGCGCTGCATGCACAGGCGCACGCGCGCGCGCACACACACACAGAGTAACTCAAAGGCCCTGCCCAACTGTCCCTGTAGCCTATTTTCTATCAGGTGGAGCATGATTGCCTCCTTGTGATGATGACCTCCAGAAATCATGCTCCTACTCACTGGAGTAGTTAATACACTCAGCTTTGGAGCTCCTGCCCTGGAGGTGAGCTGGCTTGATTAAGGAGCTCAAACTCACCTAACCCATTATACATCCCATTGGGCCATCCACCCAGGCTATCTTGACCATTTGGCAGTCACCATCTTCTCCACCACCTCATCACTATCTCTCTCTCTCTCTTTCGCTCGCTCGCTCGCTCTGGGAACAATAACCAAATCAATACTACCATTGCTTCTTAAAAGGGCATGACATGGGGGGCAGCTCGGTGGTGCAGTGGATAAAGCACCAGTCCTGGATTCAGGAGGACCAGAGTTCAAATCAGGCCTCAGGGGGCAGCTAGATGGCGCAGTGGTTAAAGCACCGGCCCTGGATTCAGGAGTACCTGAGTTCAAATCCGGCCTCAGACACTTGACACTTACTAGCTGTGTGACTGTGGGCAAGTCACTTAACCCCCATTGCCTAAAAAAAAAACAAATCAGGCCTCAGACACTTGACACTTACTAGCTGTGTGACCCTGGGCAAGTCATTTAACCCTCATTGCCCCGCCCCCAAAAAACAAAAAAACAAAAAAACAAAAAAAGACACAGACTGATGACAGAAGCATAATGGTAATCTATGGTTCTTTAATGCTTTTAAGGTTTGCCAAGAGCTTTCCTCACAACCCTGGGAGCAAGGTACCCACATTGCTGTTAATGCCTTCATCTTATGGATAAGGAAATGAAGCTTTGGGGATGTTGAGCTCTCAGCTAATAACACTTCTCCAATGGGATTCCAACCCCGATCCTCTAGGTCTAAGCTCAGCACTCTCCCCACTCTACCATCTTGCCTCTGAGTCAGAGGACTCAGACTTTAAAGAATATTCCTGTCAAGAGAACAGTTGTGTGTGACTATGTAGGGGGAAACACACATGGTGAGTGCAACGAGAGACGCTTTTTAATAATATTTTGTGTACTTGCATATGTTTTAAATGCCAGAAATCTCATTCTTCATAGCCCAAAGGGATAGATTTTGTGATGTCAAGCCATATGGGCTAGAGAAAAAGCTCCAAGCCTCCAGTGGACAATAAGCCACAGGGAGTATACTTCATATTGCAGAGGGCAAATAAATGCTTTGGCCCAGCTCTGTTTAAATGCCGGCACCTACTGGTGACTCATGGAAGGGACAAGGAAGGGAAGAGGTATTTTTATAGTGCCTACTATGCACCAAGCACTGCACTAAATATTTTATAAATAAATACCTGACAACAGCCCTGCAAGTTAAGTGCTATTATTATCCCCATTTTACAGTAGAGGAAACTGAGGCAAATGGAAGTTAAGTGAGTTAGTTGCCCAGGGTCACATAGCTAGTAAGTGTCTGAGGCTAAATCTGGACTACAGGCCCAGAGCTCTACCCATTATGCCCCCAGTTCTATCAGATATGTCACTTCACGGTTTTAAGGAAGTAGTACAGAGTTAAATTCCAGGAACTGGAATTATGAAGTCAGGGGATTTGTTCCAGGAATGGAAGCCATTACTATGAGAGAAGAGATGAGAAGAAATGAGTATGAGCTGATAAGTCATCTTGTAGTCTCTGAACTGTACCACCACATAGGATCCCTAAACCCTACTTCACCATCTCCAACATTATAATGGACATGAATACTGAAATACTCTAAGAACCCCTTGAATCACCTTTCTTTTTTTTTTTTTGCGAGGCAATGAGGGTTAAGTGACTTGCCCAGGGTCACACAGCTAGTAAGTGTCTAGGGTCTGAGGCCGAATTTGAACTCAGGTCCTCCTGAATCCAGGACTAGTGCTTTATTCACTCCACTACCTAGCCGCCCCCTTGAATCACCTTTGACTGCTACTTAGAATCATAGAACCTCAAAGCAAGAAAGGACACTAGAACACAGTATGTCAGAGCCAAGAGGAAGCTTAGAATCACAGAACTGGAGAACTGGAAGGGATCTTAGTGACCATCTAGACCAACCCAAACACCAACGGAATCTCCACAATAACATTTGGGGCAGACCTCGACTGCAGGGGAACCTGTCACCTCTGCATTTTGGGGTTTTTTTGTTGTTGTTTGTTTGGTTGGGTTTTTTTGTTTTGTTTTAGAGAGGCGATTGGGGTTAAGTGACTTGCCCAAGGTCACACAGCTAGTAAGTGTTAAGTGTCTGAGGCCGGATTTGAACTCAGGTCCTCCTGACTTCAGGGCCAGTGCTCTATCCACTGCGCCACCTAGCTGCCCTTCCATTCTGTTTTTGGACAGTTCCCATTGTTAAAATATTTTTCTTGACTCCAAGCCTAAATTTCCTGATTTGTAACTTTTACCCCCGGCTCCTGATCCTGCCTTCTAAGACCAGACTGAACAAATCCAATTCCTCCTTCCCCTGACAGCCTCTTCCAGAGTTGAAGACAGCTAGCCCCCTCCCACCTCACTAGTTCCTTCAAATCACGCATAGAGCACAGAATGATAGAGCCAGAAGGCACCATTTCACTTCTAAGATTACAAAAAGAAATCAGAAGAATGACCTTGAACAAGTTACTTGACCTCCATCAGCCTTGGTTTCTTCAGCTTTGAAATAAGAGGGTTAGGACCTATAAGGTCCCTTCCTCCACAAGGTCTGATACAAACAAATGCTATGATCTCTTGCACACAGAGCTAAGGCATCCTTCCCAAAGTCAAACTCTGGGCCATGTCCCCTCCCCTGCTTAGGAATCTGTGCCGGCTTTCTGTGGTTCCCAGGGGAAAGTCTGGATGCTTCAGCCTGGCATGTTAAGACTCCCCTTCCCCAATTCCTGAATCTGCCCTTTGAGGATCATGGCTGTTCCCTCCCTCTAAAGAGCCCTGGAACACTGCCTTGTTTTCATCCCAGGGTGACAGCCTCATCCTGCTGGCTAGAGTGGGAGCTCCCTCTGAGCAGCGTGTGGGTCTGCTCTGGTCTGCTCTTCCTCCATCCACCCCAGACCATGAGAGGCCCCCGAGGACTGGGTCAGGTCTCCTCCTCTTCTGGCCTCCCCAGCATATAGCTTAGCAGGAGAGAAAGCCATCTCCACATGAGGATCAGGACAAATTCTGTGACTCCATTTACAGGACTTTGCTCCATGTGAAACTATTCAGGAACTCAGTTATTCTATGAGATGAGAGGCACCAAGATGGGTCCCTGGAACCAGTCTAGGGGAAGGCCTGGGAAGCTCAACCTGTCCATTCCATCTCTAGTCCTGACCTGAGCAATAACAGACGTTTATAGAGTGTCTTAACATTTCCAAGAGCTGTCCATCTCACCTGAGTCTCAGACACACTCTGTGAGGTCAGAGCTACCGGAACTCTATCCATTGCACAGAGGAGGAACTAGGCTTCATAGGAGGTAAATGACACAGTCAGTCACATAGCTATTAAGTGTCAGAGGCAAAACTCAAACCCAGGTCTTCCTACCTCCAAGCCCAGTCCTTTATTCACCATGTGGGGGTCTTTAGAGAGGCAGAGACCCCCATTAGTCTGGCCCCTGTGTCTCCTCGTTTGAAAAAATTCTTCCAGAAGTCTAATGTGGTAGAAAGAGCACTAAACTGGGTGGGAGTCACACATTGTATGTCCTTGGGCAAGTCTTTTCCTGTTCCTGTCCCTAGGCCTCTGTTTTCCACATCTGTAAGCTAACAGGGCTGGGCTAGATCACTAAAGTCCCCTGTGCCCTAAATACAATGGGTTAATGAGTCTAGGTCTATATGTATCAAAGGGCAGTGGGGTGGGAGGAGTCAAGGAGGGGGCCTAGGGGTGAGCCAGGGTGACCACAGAGACCTCAGGAAGTTGGTCACATCACCAGGGACATAGCCTCTCCCTGTGCCAGCCAGAGCCCTAGGCTTTGTAACAATGGAGGATGATGAATGTGTGAAAACATCCCTGTTGCTAAATATACTGTTGTCCCTGAGGAGGATGGGGAGGGGGGGGTGCCACAGCTGACTTGGGAGCAAGACTCCCCACACCCCCACACCCCAGAGGCTGTCTTTCATGATGGGCAAAGCTCTCAGGAGAACTCAGCTGCCACAGCTGTCCCTTTGGGGGGGGGCACAAAGGGTGTTTCAGAGTCCACATTCCAGATCCAAAGGCCAGAGCTCAGGGCAGAGCTAATTTGCATCTGTTTTCCATACATTTGCATGTGTTTTCTTGAAATGGGCATGGGATTCTATATACACTTACCCTCCACATCTCCTCCATACATGCAATAAGCAGATATTACCACATTCCCTCTCTCCCCCGACCCTGCCACCACGTACCCAGTTCTCCGCCAGGCTCCATTTCCTGAGCCCCAGCCCTCCCTCTGCCTCAGTTGTGTGCCCTGACAGGATTGGGGGTAAAAGAAGAAAAAGACAAGCCTGCCACAGGGAGCTCCCCATATAATGGAGGGGACCTGAGACAGGAAGACAGAGAAATAAAACCATCTGAGGTGTAGTGGGCTGCACTTTGGAGTACAAACCAAAGGAGGAGGTCCTTAGAAACTATTACATCTAACTCCAAAGAGGAACCTGAGGCCTGGAGAAGAAAAAGAACTTCTCAAGGTCCCTCAGCCAGTGAGTAAGGACCAGATTCATAGACTCTCCTAAAAGACCATTTTCTCTAACCCTGCTCATCTTGTAGGGAAAGAAACTTGGTGTTCAAGAGTGTTTCAAGGGGGCAACTAGGTGGTACAGTGGATAGAACACCAGCCCTGGAGTCAGGAGTACCTGAGTTCAAATCCGACCTCAGATGCTTAACACTAGCTGTGTGACCCTGGGCAAGTCACTTAACCCCCATTGCCTCACAAAAAAAAAAAAGGTGTTTCAAGAGGAGGAAGAACTTGTCCAAAGCCACAGAGACAGAACTGAGGCTTTAACTTGGGAGTCAGGGATCCCGGGGTCAGGGTTCTCTCCCACTTACCACAAAGTGAAGAGCCAATGGAAGCAGGCCTTGAAAGGAAGGACACCCATCCCTCAAGGGGTGTTGACCCCAGAGAGGCAGCAGCAGAGGACTGCTCTCTTGGTCTAGGTCCCTGTGTCCAGGCAGCCAGGATGGTTTCTGTGCATTTCGGGCACTTTTGTGGGCATGGGGAGAAGCCACAGCTTCCTCCTGCCTGTACAATATGCCAGAACAAGAGGGAAGTTCCCCGCTCCCCCACTCCCCTGTTCTTCCTCTCCTCCTTATACCCTTTGCAAAGCCTAATGGAGTGAGACTCCTTCCTCCACAGAACAGAGACAGAGAAACCGGAGGAAGGTGAGCAGAGTCAAACAGAGACCGAGGCAGCAGAGTACCCTCCATTCCATGGAGTCAGAAGGATGGGATTTGGATCCAAGCTCCAAAACCTGCTACCTGTGCAGCTTTGGGCAAATCATTTAACCTCCCCAGCGTCAGTTTCTTCCTCTAGAAAATGAGGGTGTTGGAGCAGGCCCCACCTCTTTCTAAATCCTATTACCTGAGGAAGAAAGAGAGAGAGGAGAAAACGACTGAGACAGAAGACATCAGACAGGGAGACAGGGAAAAAGACAAATACATTAAAATAAATAAATAAAATAAAAAACAAGGGGCAGCTAGGTGGTGCAGTGGATAGAGCACCGGCCCTGGAGTCAGGAGTACCTGAGTTCAAATCCGGCCTCAGACACTTGACACTTACTAGCTGTGTGACCCTGGGCAAGTCACTTAACCCCAATTGCCTCACTTAAAAAAAAAAACATTAAAATAAAAAACAGAAGGACAAAGAGCTGATCAGCAAAGGGAGATCCTCCAAGAGCAGGAGAAAGAGAGACAGACAGAGAGACACAGAGAGACTGACTGACGGCCATGCACGGGGAGAGGGTTGTAAAGAAATTCCATCTCTCATCGTGTATTTTCTCCTTCCTCCATGAGTCTTCCTAAGGCTTCTTACTCCTTCTATATGGGGTCCCTAGGAGGTACGGGGACCACCTAGAGAATAAGAAGGGCCCTTCCAGACCCACCAACACATTGTCTTAGGCCTGGAAAGGACTAAGAACTCCTGGTATCTGTCCTCATGTCCTCTCTTCCCTTCCTATGGGAGGACTGCTGAAAAGTTGGGCCAGTGAAGAGAAGCTGACCTCAGCTGAAAGTGATGCCCCTTGCCCACCTGGGACCTTTTCCAGACTAAATGAGGCCGCCAGTGCCTACCGAACAAAAACAGAGAGGAGGGAAACAGAGACAGGAAAAGACTGAAAGAGACAAAGAAACAAAGGAAGATAGAAAGCCAGACATAGATGGGAAGAAAGATAGAAACAGAGACAGCAACAGATGGAGAGTCAGAGGAAGGTAGAGAAAGAGAGAGATAGGCACACAGATACATATATAGCTTGACTTTCTAGCTTCCCACTCCCTCTGGAGTCCCGATTTCCCCACCGATTCTTGCCTTCGGCCCCTCCTCTACCTTCAGATTCCTTGCTGGGGGCAGCAACCATGCCCCCCTTCCTTTGGACTTTGGACCTCTTCTCCTTTCTCCCCTTCTTTTCCACTGGGGGCTCAGTTGATTGGGGGGAAACCCAAAAGAAAAAAAACAGGAAAACAGTCTCCTCCTCTGAGGACCAACAGAGAGAATATCAGTGAAGTGCTTAGCACGGCACCTGGCACATGGCAGGTGCTTGGTAAAAGTCTATTCCTTCTCCCCCTTTCTCTTCCTCCTAAATCCTGCAATGATATTTAAATTGCTCAGTGACTGAGGTACCAGCACTGCCTAGCTCAGGCCTGGCCCTGGCTGAGAGAGGGCTTCAGTGGGCAGTCTCTTTTAGGCTCCTCAATTCCAGGGGGGCAAACTCAGCATGCCCAAATCTGAATTCATCAGCTTCTCCTTCCTCCTGTGGTTGTTCTGTCATGTCTGACTCTTCATGAGCCCACTTGGAGTTTTCTTGCCAAAGATATTGGAGTGGTTTGCCATGCATGTCCTTCTCCAGCTCATTTGACAAATGAGGAAACTGAGGCAGAGTTAAGTGACTTGCCCAGGGTCACACAGCTAGGAAGTGTCTGAGGCCACATTTGAACTTAGGGTGATGACTCTTCCTGACTCCAGGCCCAGCGCTCTATCCACTTTGCAAGCTAGCAGCCTTCTCCCTCCTCCTAGCTTACTTGTCAGTAAGAAACTGACTAGGGGTGGGGGGGGGGGTGAAGTGTAGGTAGGTGGCAAAGTAGATAAAGCACCAGCCCTGGATTCTGGAGGAAGGACCTGAGTTCAAATCTGGCCTCAGACACTTGACACTAGCTGTGTGACCTTGGGCAAGTCACTTAACCCTCATTGCCCCACCCGAAAAAAAAAGAAACTGACAAGGGGCACCACCATTCTCCCAGTTTCAGGGTTACCTTGACTCCTGCCTCTCCTTGCTCCCTTCACAACCAATCAGGTTTCACCAGTTCTGCTTTAGTAATGCCTCTGGAATCTAACCCCTCCTCTCCCCTGACACAGTCCCCACCCCATCTCCAGTGCTCATCACCTCTAGCCTGGATTATTGCTGAGGCTTCCTAACTGGTCTCCTTGCCTTCAGTCTCTTCAATGTCATCCTCTCCCACCTCAAAAACTTTTGGTGGCTCCCTATTACCTCTTTCTTTCTTTCTTTCTTTCTTTTTTTGCGGGGCAATGGGGGTTTTAGTGACTTGCCCAAGGTCACACAGCTAGTAAGTGTCAAGTGTCTGAGGCCAGATTTGAACTCAGGTACTCCTGAATCCAGGGCCGATGCTTTATCCACTGCGCCACCTAGCTGCCCCCCTATTACCTCTAAGACAGGTGTCCTTAATCTGGGGTCCATAGAAGAGGACTATGGATAGGTGGGGGTGGGGAATAACAAGTATTTGTTAAGCACCTACTATGTGCCAGGCACTGGGCCAAACACTCTACACTTATCTCATTTGGTCCTCATAATATTGTGAGATGGGTGCTATTATTATTCACAGTTGAGGAAGCTGAGGCAGACAGTGGTGAAATGACTTGCCCAGGGTCATACAGCTAGCAAGTATCTGAGGCTAAATTTGAGCCTGAGTCTTCTTGACTCCATGTTCACTATATCCACGAAGACTTGGATGGGGGAAGAGAGAAATCACATCTCTCTTTCAAAAAAATTGGTTTCCTTTGTATTCTTAATGCATTTTATTTTATTCAATTTAAAAATATGATTCTAAGAAGGCTCCATGGGATCCCCCAGCCTACCAAAGGGGTACACAAAAAATTTAGAACCCATGATTTATGATCCGAAAAATAGAAATTCTTCCACCTAGCAATCGATGCCCTCCCTGATATAACCCCAACCTACCTTTCCCTCTATACTTCGGTACACTCATTCCCATGTTCAAGCCAAGCTATACTGCCTGCCTACTCGACCCAGGCTGCCCCTCACCAGGGATGCATTTCCATCTCATTTTTTGCTTGTTAAATCCTTTTCTTCCTTCCAGGCCCCCCCTAAGTAGGCCTCTTCTCTGAAGCCAGGAATAGATGATGGGTCAGAACCTTTCCGGGTCTAAATCTGTGATACGCGCGTGAGCGCACACACACACACACACACACACACACACACACACACACACAGCATGATAAATTGGATGACAGACTCATAACTGGAAGGGACATCAGAGGCCATGTAGCCCAATGCCCTCATTTTACAGGTGAGGAAACTGAGGTAAGTCCAGACATGTTAAGTGACTTGCCTAAAGCCATACAAGTTGTAAGAAGACGAGCCAGGATTTGAACCCTCCAAATCCAGTGCTCTTCTGTGCACCTGTTATATTCTCCTAGTAGATTAAAAAGGCCAGAAGGGCAGGGGCCCTTCCCCGAGAGCGGAAGAGAACAGACATAGTGGCCTGAGGGCAAATGGGAGACCCAGATGAGGAACTATAGGAAACCGTCTGATTTAAAACATCTCCTCTGATCCTGACGTCCTCCTCTTGCCCTCCAAGACAAACTTGAGGAGATTCCGCCCCACCTCGGGCCCATTGTTACAGGCAGGAAGCACTTCCTGGTGCAGGGCTACAAAAAGAATTGGGAGAGCTCACTGGGACCTCAGGAGACCACAGGGTTCCAAATTCTAGTTCTGCTGTTTACTGGTCATGTGACATTAGTTTTCTCAACTCTCTGATTCCAAAAATGTAAGAACTCAGAACAGAACAAAGACCAGGCATGACTGCAGAGGACCAAGCTGACAGAAAGGTGATGGGCTAAATATACAGGAGACACACATTTGGGGGGGGGGCAGGGCAATGGGGGTTAAGTGACTTGCCCAGGGTCACACAGCTAGTAAGTGTCAAGTGTCTGAGGCCAGATTTGAACTCAGGTACTCCTGAATCCAGGGCTAGTGCTTTATCCACTGCACCACCTAGCTGCTCCCCCCCCCCCATACACATTTTTGGACATGGCCAATGTGGGAATTTGATTTGCATGACTATGCATATTTGTTACAAAGGTTGTTGGGATTTTTTTTCTTCTTTTTTGATAGGAGGGAAGAGAAAATAAATGAGGGGGGAGAGGGAGAAAAGTAAATGCTTATTACTTAAAAAAATAAAATAAAATTTAACTTTAAAAAGTTACCTCTGTGTATCTTATCACCGTCTATTAAACTGTAAGTTGCATGAGTGCAGGGATCATGCTTTATGAGGCAGGATGCTTTACTAATGTAAAAGTACTATTAGGAGACCCCCCCTGTTTTCCAGAGCTAAAGCCCAGCAAGTAAGATGTGCCCTGAGCTTGGCGTAGCAACAATCCTTTGTGCTCACCCTCTGGATGAACACTGCTGTAACTAAACCACAACCTTTACTCACTGTTGCTATTGGGACTCACTACTGTTGCTATTCTTCACTGTTTGACTCTTTGTCAAGGTTCAGCCACACCAAAGTGAGTTCCCACCCCCCACTAGGGTCAGGACCCTGGCACATGTCTTTGACTGACCTTCTTGCTTGTAAGCTATTTCCCTCACTTTGAAATTAAACTCTCCTGTCTCCAGCCTGCTCTGTTTGGCTCTGGCCATCCACAGGTTAGAGGCTGGTTCAGTCCAGCAGATACTAACTAGAAAGCTGAACTTGAGGTCAAGACCACCCTGATGTGAATCCTGCCTTAGATACTCATGGTGTGGTCCTAGGCAAGCCTCAACCTTTCTCATCTGTAGAATGGAGGTAACAAAAACATCTACCTTAATTAATGACCATTCCCTAATCCCCATGTGTTTTCTTTTTAAATTATTTATTTAGGGGCAGCTAGATGGTGCAGTGGATAAAGCACCAGCCCTGGATTCAGGAGTACCTGAGTTCAAATCCAGCCTCAGACACTTAACACTTACTAGCTGTGTGACCCTGGGCAAGTCACTTAACCCCAGTTGCCTCACCAAAAAAATAAATAAATAAATAGTTTGTTTAGTTAAATATTTCCCTATTACATGTAAAAAATCTTTTAATGTTCATTGTTTTAAAATTTGAGTTCCAGGGGGCAGCTAGGTGGCGCAGTGGATAAAACACCAGCCCTGGATTCAGGTGGACCTGAGTTCAAATCCAGCCTCAGACACTTGACATTCACTAGCTGTGTGACCTCAGGCAAGTCACTTAACCCCCACTGCCCCACAAAAACAAAACAAAACAACCACAAAAAACAAACAAACAAGTAGATATGGTCCAGCTTCCCAGCAGGGCCAGGTTCAAATAATGCAATAAAGTTTAAAAAAAAAATTTGAGTTCCAAATTGGCTTCCTCCCTCCCACCCCTCTTCCAGCTCTTGAGAAGACAAGCAATATGATATCAATTATACATGTGAAGTCATGCAAAACATATTTCCATATGAGCCGTGCTGCACAAAAAGAAAACACAAAAAAAGCAAGAAAATAGAGAAAGCATAAAAAGTATGCTTCACCCTGCACTCAGAGTTCATCAGTTCTCTCTCTGGAGGTGGGAGGCATTTTTCATCATGGGTCCTTTGGAATTACCTTGATTCCCATGTATTTTCAAAGGCAAGAACATAGGAACACAGAGAGAGTGCTGGAAGGGATGTCCAAGGCCATCTATCTAACACAACCCATTCACTTTACAAATGAGGAAAATGAGGCCCAAGGAGGTCAAGTGACTTGTGCCAAGTCCCACAGGTAGGCAACGTCAATGAGTGCTGCCCGTGCACCAGGCTGCCTCCCCTCCCAGGGTTGCAATGGGGATCAAAGGAGATCACGTCCACTGCTTTGGAAATGTTCAGGAGAGAGAGAGCGCGTGGCACAGTGATAACTAACTGCTAGATTTAGAATCAGACCACACAGTTTTAAGCTCTGGCACTACCAATCCCCACCTATAGGACCTTAGGCAAGTCATTTCAACACTCTGAGCCTCAGTTTCCTCATTTGCAAAATGTGGTGTTGGACTAGATGACCTCTGGGGTCCCCTGCAGCTCTGAATCCATGGTCCAAGAGGAGGGGTTGTTTTATTCTTTGTATCTGTATAGACCATGCCTGGCACTAAAGGAGACACAGGAAATGCTTGCCGATTGATTGGTTTGCTATTTAAAAGTCAATTATATTTAATTTTTCTCTTTCCCCTCCCCCAACACCAAGTACAGGATTATTTACACAGTAGGTGCCTAATGTTTGTTGAATGAATATTGAATGAAATGTGATTACTTAATAATCCTTCCCAAAACTCCTTTCTTTCTCTTTTTTTGGGGGGGAGTGGGGGAGGGTGGAAAGCAAAGGAAGCAAATGAAACATCAGCCTCCCTAGTTGTGGCCAGAAGGATGCCATTAACAAAATTTGCCACATTAGGCTACATCCCCAACCTCTTTTGTTGTTGTTTAGTCGTGTCTGACCCCTTTGGGGGTTTTCTTGGCAAAGGTACTGGAAGAGCTTGCCTTCTCCAGCTCATTTAACAGATGAGGAAACTGAAGCAAACAGGGTTAAGTGACTTGACCAGGGTCACACAGCTAGTAAAGTGACTTTGCATGCAGGTCCTCCTGACTCCAGGCCTGGTGCCCCCATCTACTGCCCTACCTGGCTGCCTTCCAATCCTGAAACTTGGCTCCCTATCTCCCCTTTCTATGCTCTTTCTATCCTGCTCTGTCTTTTCCTTCAGCTTAGGATCATAGAATCTAGAGCTGGAAGGAATCTTAGAGATGTCTAGTTCAACCTCCTCCTTTGACAGTCGAGGCTCAATGAAGATGAGTGATGCCAGTCCCAGAGCCAGCCACGCCCCTCCCTTGGTCTGCAAAAGAAAAGCAAAATGCCTTGGACTGCCACTGGAGACCCTGAGACTCCTCTCTCCATCACTGAGAGACAGCAGATACTTGCTGGATAAAACAATGGACTTGGACTTAGACATAGATTCGAATCCAACTTCAGGCACTTACTAGCTGGATAACCATGAGCAAATCACTGTCTCAGTTTCCCTCTCTACAAAATGAGGGGTTTGGATTCAATGACTTCTAAGTTCCCTTTTAGCTCTCCAATCCAATGATCTCTCCCTACTGACTCCAGAAGCATGGGATAGAGGGCTGAGTTGGGAGTCAAATGGTCTGAGTTCAAATACTGACTCTCCTTCTTACTACCTAACTATATGACCCTAAATAAGTCACTGCAAATCTTTTTGGCCTCGGTTTCTTTCTCTGCAAATCCATGAGCTTTGCCCAGAGAGTTTCACACTTGAGTCCTGCCTGTCCTATTCTCTGATAGCTTCCCGTATGCTCATCTCACCTCCCTGGTCAGACAGGGCACACACAGAAGACAAAGCCTGGGTCTTCTCCTCTTCGCCGACCTCAGTCCATATTGATAACTGGACGCTTGTCCATTGTAGTATTAAAACAACCAAGGGAATGAGGCGATTATGTGCTTAGAAATTCCCAAAGTGAGTCCCACTCCAATCTTCTGCCTTTAATCTAGGTGGAGGGTCTAGGGTAAGAAGACATGATCTCTAAAAACCTAGGCTTCAAGACCTACCTGTGGACCAAGCCCTCCAGATATCAATAAGGATGAAAAAGTATATACAGCCCTGGGAGGGTTGTGAGGGAGAGAGGAGCAAACAGGAGGAGGAGGAGGCCTGGCCCTTCAGGAGTTCCCAGGCTGAGGACAGGCTTGGAGAAAAACCAAGACCCAGACCTGTGAAGGACTCACAGTGACAGATTGGGGAGCCTCAAGAAAAGAGGGAATTAAAAAAAACAAACAAGAAAAGGGGGAATTTACCAGGATTTAGGGCTGTAAGGACCTTTAAAAATCATCTAATCCCAAATCCTTTATTTTTTTCTATTTCTTTTCCATTTTTTATTCAATTTTCTTTTTTATTGTGAACTCAATTATCAACAAATAGAGTCCAAAAAAAAAACCCCAAAAACAGAAAAAGATCAAGAGGCTCGTAAAAGAAAGTATGAATTTGTTATGTACAATTGGCTTTTAAGCAGTATTGTGGAGGTGGCACAGTGGATAAAGCAATGGCCCTAGATTCAGGAGGACCTGAGTTCAAATCCGGCCTCAGACACTTGACACTTACTAGCTGTGTGACCCTGGGCAAGTCACTTAACCCTTATTGCTCCACAAAAAAAGGATGTGTATGTATTCTAGTATATCTATCTAAATATCAACAGGGTAATGATATATTTAAGCCCCCTAACTCTTTTGTTTCCTTCTGTGAAATTTGTAAATGTTTTACTGATGTTCCATACATAGGGAAACTGAGGCTCAGAGGGGCTTACCTAAGATCACACAGAAAGTCAGTGACAGAGCCTGGAATAAAAACAAGTCTCCTGGCTGTCTCCTCTAAAGGAACTCAGAGAAGCTTGACCTTGGGCTGGGAGGTCAGGGCAGGCTTCCTGGAGGAAGTAGGGCTTAAGGCAGGGCCTGAAAATACATGAGTTGGAGAGGCAAGAAGCAAAGGAGGGAGGGAAGAGCAGAGGCAAGAGCCTGGGGTCACACCTAAGTGGGGGCACACCCGGCTAAAACCCAGTGACTGACTGAAGTAAAGGTGGGGGGAGAGGTAGAGGGGGAAAATCCCCAGGCCATTAATGAAGGCAGGGCCTTAGCTGAGAGCTCCTTGTCCCCTCTTTCCTCCTATCCCTGCCTACCCCCTCCACCCACCCCCTAGCCTGGCTACAGCCCAGCCAAGCCATCAGTAAGCCCACGGGGACTCAGACAGGGAGTGGGAAGGAAGGAAGAGGGGCAGAGAGGGGCTAGCAGAGGGGTGGGGAGGGGAAGGATGTAGGAGGGGGTGTGTAACCTTTGTGGTGCCGGTACAGGAGAGGGAAGCCGATATTACTGCGCCACTCCCTGCAGCCTCACCCCTCCCCAGCCTACCCCCATCTGGGGAGATGCCTCAATGCCTGTCAGCAGGGGGCCCAGGCCTGGGCTGGGCTGAGGGGAGGGAAGGGCATGAAATAAAGGAGCCCTTACCCTTTTACCAAAGGAACTGAGGGCTCCAAGGAGGGAGCGATACCTACTCTCAGGAAGCATGTGTTCTGAATGGGGAAACAGGACTTTTGCCTACAGGAAGTGCCTCTGTCTGAATGGGGAAGCAGGTCAGCCCTTTGCTGGATGCCTTGCCCTTGAACATCCCTCGAGCTCTGAACACCAACCATGGACATCTCTAAAGTCATTTGCTCCTCCAACTGACTCCCCGGTCAGTGGGAAACCTTCCTGCTGTCCCTATCCCCTTGGCATATGGACCTGGGCTCTTTCCCTGACTCTTCCCTCCCCCGTTCCAAATCCTGTTCCTTCTCCCTAACCAGTGTCTCTGTATTCACTGTCTTCCTCTCTCCATTTCCAAGGTCCAGGATGAAAACCTTTATTCTCTTGGCCAGATCATTGCAAAAACCTTCCCCTCCAGTCTCTCTCCTCCCATCTCTCCTACACAAAGGGACACAGTCACTTTGCTTCAGTCCACATTTGAACATGCCCCTTCAGGAATTTTCCATGGCTCCCCATGCCCACTAGAATTCCACACTTCTCAACCTAACATTCAAGGCTCTACAGGGTCTGCTTCAAGCTTACCTCTCCAATCAAATCCCACTGCTCCACCAGCCAACCCCCTTCCTTTCAAACCCCATGTACAGTCATCTCATCCCTACTTTGCTCCCACTGCCCCCTCTGCCTGCAATGCTCTTCCTAATCCCCCGTGCTACTTCAAATCCTACTCATCCTATCTTCCCAAAGTCTTCCCCATCCCCCCTCCACCAATGGGGAGACTCCATTCTCTTGAAAGTATAGCTGCTCTTAAATAATTTTATACATACATATGTATCCTGTTTCAATATGCCTTCAGGAATAATTATCTTGGGGGTGGAGAACACACATACAAACATTAATAATTAAACCCACAGGCCTAGAAGGGACCTTAGAACACAGAATGTCACATCAGACAATGAATCATAGGTAGACAGGTGGTACATTGTTTAAAGCACTAAACCTAGAGTCAGGAAGACCTGCATCTAAACCCAACCTCAGACACTAACTAGCTTTATAACCCTGGGCAAGTCACTTAACCTATTGGCCTCAGTGTCCTCATCTGTAAAATGGGGATTATAATAGCACCCACCTAACAGGGTGATTGTGAGGACCAAGTGTGGTATTTGCAAAGCTTTGCAAACCTTAAAGCCCTCTATGATGCCAACTATTATTATCATTAGTTAAACAATAGAATATTGAAGTTGAGGGAACTACAAAGACTATGGGGTCCAACTCCTTCATTTTAGAGAAGAAAAAAAAAAAAACCTGAAGCCAAGAGAGGAAAAATGACTTGGCTAAAGTCATATGGTAAGTGAGAGGCAGAACCAAAACTAGAAACCAGGCTTCCGGGGTCTAAGTCCAGAGACTTTTCCTCTTCACCATAATCAAGGAGAACTTCTCAGAAGATGTGGCATACCCTGAGAGGTGGTAAAGGAGAGGATCAGCAGGCCTCACGGCCAGACTAAACCTTCTATCTCCCCGTGAAGGCCCGTCCCGAGTCTCCATTAGAGTCTCTCCCTCTTTGGTCAAGCACTTCCCTCTGACCACCACATTCTTTTTTTTTTTTTAATTTTATTTTTTTTTAGTTAGGCAATTGGGGTTAAGTGACTTGCCCAGGGTCACACAGCCAGTAAGTGTTAAGTGTCTGAGGCCGAATTTGAACTCAGGTCCTTCTGACTCCAGGACCAGTGCTCTATCCACTGCGCCATCTAGCTGCCCCTGCCCACCACATTCTGAAAGGTCCATAAGATTTAGAGTTGGAATGGACTTTACAGGTCATCTAATCCACCCACCTCATTTTACAGATAAGGAAACTGAGGCCCACAAAATTAAAGCAGCTCAAGAAGGCACAAAATGCAAGACTAGGATTCAAAACCCATGAGTCCTAACTCCTTTTCCAATACACTACCCGGTATGCCCACATGAGAGTGTCCATTGTTGGGAGAGAGGCACATGGCTACCAAAGGATGGAAGCCATCCAGAAAGGCAATATATAGACAGAGAAAGGATCAGGGAGCTCTGGGGGACTTCAAAGTTTTGTTCCCAATCAACTAGAGGCCCATCACACCTCTGCTCAAAAAGACACTTCAGATATAAAGATCTGCATTCATATACACAGAGAGACACACTCACACAAGCATATATACACATTTATGCAGACACATTCACTTGTCTATAATCAAATGAGTTAGTATGTGAAGTGCTTTGCAAACCCTAAGACATTATAGAAATGCTAGCTATGTCTGCATAAAAACCTAAAATTCACACACAGATACTTACATGGTCATACAAAGGAGTTATCCAGTCTGTTAAGACCAAGAAAGGGCATTGAAGCAGAGCTCCTAATTTATGGAGAGAAGGCTCTTCTACACAGATAAACTCCCCTCCCCCACGCCCATTATCTATAGAGATATTCATCTCAGTTGGGTTGGGAATATATGTGTATATAAAATATGCACATTCATATGTGTGTGTTATCTGTACCAATGAGTAATATAAAAATATATGATCTACCTCTGGCTCTGACTTGCTATATGATCTTGGGCAAGTCCCTTCCTCTCTCTGGTCCTCGGTTTCCCCATCTGTAAAACTGATGGGGGAAAGAATTAGGTGATCTCCAAGGTCTATCCAAGTATACATTGGAGGATGTGTCTCTCAGATCATGGGTGTGGGGAGTGGGATTTGGGGGTGTACTTGTAGAAAGGAAGGTTCCCCCATCAATTAGGAGCTCTGCGGCAAACTAACAAAGCCAAGGAACAATCATCCTCTCCCTGTGCAGGTCTATATCTGTCTATGAATTATGGGTGTGCACAGACATGTGAATTTCTTGATCTATTGCGTATATATGTCTCTGTAGTGCATGTCTGTATCGACATAGACACACACATTCACACACAGAAAGAGGCACAGGTAAAATTGTGGGGACATAACTTCCCCTCCAAAACAGGTACACAGACCCAAAGCCCATAGACACATAGGCGCATACACATAATAAAGCACATGGACGTTCCTTTCACACAGGGGTCAGTGCACACACACAGACACCCACAATCTACAAACATACAGTCACACGCAGACAAAGTGTCACACATTCAGACATCCAAAATCATAGTCACACATACACGGGCTTACTTTCGAGGGCGCGCGCGCGCACACACACACACACACACACACACACACAAAGAAGCTCTGGGCACACACACCTACACACAGGAACAGTCTCCTAGCTCACACGTGGCCGCCCCCACCACCACAAGCTTCAATCTCAGCCACCCACTAACCCCCTCGCAGGCACAGGCAGACTCTGCTGCGATCCCACCTGCGGGGCGCCGCCTTCCTCCCTTTCTCTCCTTGTCTTCCCTCCTTGGCTCCTAGCCCCTCGCACGTGCCCGGCCCCCTCACACACGTGCGTGAACACACACGTGCACACACCGGGCTCTTCTCGCTCCCCCCACCCCACCCCCCGCCCCAGCCCCCTACTTTCCTCGATCTCGAAACCACTGGGAAAGGCCGGGCTATCCAGACCACCAGAGGGCCAGTCCTGAGCCCCTGGGGGTTTTCTCTCACCCCTACCCCTTCCCTTCCCTTCCCTTCCCCGCCCCCTACCCCCCCGCCCCCAGCCGGCCGCTAACCCCAGCCCCACCTGGCCTGGCTACTCCCAATCCCTCTCATTGTGCACCCGCAAAGCGTATGAGAGCAAGAAGGATTCAGTTATCCGTGGTTGGGGATTATCCGGCCCCAGAAGGAGGGGGTAGAATCTCCGCCTGGCTTCCTCCCTCCCTCCTCCCGGACCAGCCAGTAAAGTTGGCCAAAGTGGCTTCGGGCGCCCGCACATGCCCCTCCTGAGCTCTCGCCCCGGGCCACGCTGTGCCCCAGCCCCAGCCCGCAAGGCTGCCTGCATCTCCATCCTTCCTCGGCTTCTCTTCCGACCCATTCCCTTACCGCCCGCCTTGCACCCTACTCCCGGGACTCAGAGGCCCCCTCGCAACCTCCGCTGACACTCCCGGATCAGACCCCACCCCGCCCCCGTCTTTCGGGGCTTCGCCCTGGGGTTCTCCTACACTCCTGATCCGGCACCCCCCTCAGAGGGCCCCCTTACACCCACTCTAGACTCAACCCGGACCCCGAACTCTCCCAGCTCTGATATCCCCCCCCGCCCCTTACACACATACACACACACACATACATACATACACACACACACACACACACACACACACACATACCAGCTCCCACACCCAGATCCCTGGACCCTCCCCTCCCCCCTGGGCCGGCCCGACACTCGTGGCTCCCCCCGCCGCTGCCCACCCTGGCCACCCCTGTGCAGCCCCGGGCCGCGGACACTCACGGCTCGGGCTCCCCGGGCCGCGCCGGGCACTGCTGGCTCCGGCACAGGATGGAGTGGCCGCACGCCTGCCCCATCGCTCCTCATCCTCCGGCGCCCGGCCCGGCCCGGGCGGGGCCACTCAGCCCCAGGGGGGAGGGGCGGGGCCCGGAGGGGAAGGCAGGGGCGGGGCTGGAGGAGGGAAGGGAGGGAAGGGGAGGGGAGAGGAGAGGAGTGGAAGGCTGCAGGAGAGAAGAGAAGGGAAGGGAGAGGAAGGGGCTCGCCTCCCCTCCAGGAGCCCGGACCGGCGCGGCCCGAGTCCGCTCTGGTCGCCTTCTCCCGGCCTCTGCCGGACAGCGCTCGCTCGTTGGCTGGCTGCTCTCTGCTCCCTCGGCCTCCTTCCTCCGCGGCTTGCTCCGCTCAGCTCCCTGAGGGGACTCGGCTTAGCGAGGAGACGGATGCCGGAGCAGCTCTGATAATGCAGAGGGAGGGAAAAAGGGAGGGAGAAAAGGCCGGGAGAGAGGGAGAAAGAACCAGGAGAGAGAGAGGGAGAGGGAGAGAGGGGGAGAGAGGGAGAGAGGGGGAGAAAGGTGGGGGGGGGGAGAGAGAGAGAGAGAGAGAGAGAGAGAGAGAGAGAGAGAGAGAGAGAGAGAGAGAGAGATTTGGAATAGAGGGACAGAAAGACCTAGAGACAGAGGAGAGTGAGGGCAGGAAGAAAAAGAAATAAAGATGTCAGAGACAGAGACAAGGAGAGACAGAAAGACAGGATAGACAGAGAGAGAGCAGAGACACAGAATAGATTGTGTGTGTGTGTGTGTGTGTGTGTGTGAGAGAGAGAGAGAGAGAGAGAGAGAGAGAGAGAGAGCACCCTGATATAGAGACTTAGAGAACTCCCCCATGGCAGGGTTCTAGGGCTGTTGGGGAAAAAGGAAAGATTGGGAGTTGGGGGAGAGATGATGGTGAGAAATAAGTCAGGGACTTTTCCTGAATCCCAAGGGAGAGCCAGCCAAGAGGACAATCCACACACACACACACACACACACACACACACACACACACACACACACCTCTCCATGTGGAGTCTACATCAGCCCAGGCCTAGGAGGGGGGCTGGGCTCCTCTCAGGGAGCCTCACGAGGCACAGGCACACAGAACAATAAATGTGGCACAAAAACACAGGCAGGGTAAGTCAGAGGTTGGCAGCCTTTCAGAAGTGGCCAAGCAAATTGGCTGACCTATGTTCTTCTGGTTGGGGTGGGGGGGCGGGGAATGACGCCAAGGGTAGAGAAGGATGCTGGGGAAGTGGTACATAAAGGGAAGCTTCTCTCTGCTCCAAATGTGCTCCAAGACTTTCCTTTGGTTTCAGAAGCTCCTCTCCTAAAATGCAGATACCCTAAGGGCACTTTCCCATAGTCAGCTGAGGGCAAATCAAGGGATGGGTGTTTAGGACTCTTGGAAGGTGGAGCAAGTGTAAGGATTGGTGACTTGGATCAATGCCACTGAAGTGGCAGGGAGACAAATTGGGGCTCAATATAAGGGAAAACTTCTAACAAAGTTGTGCAACGCAGAAGGAGCTAAGTCAAGAGTTAGGTGAGTTTTAAAGCACTGAAAATCTTTGATGTGAAGGCCGGATAACCACTTGTTGGGCATTATGTTTCAAAGGGGATTTCTGCTCAAGGTACAGGATGGGGTGGGACAGTTAGGTGGCTCGGAGGATAGCACTGAGCCTAGAGTCAAGAAGACCTGAGTTCAAATTCAGCCTCGGATACAAGGCACTTAACCTCTGCTTGCCTTAATCTGGTGGAGAAGGAAATGGCAAACCTCTCCAGTATTTTTGCCAAGAAAACCTCATGGTATGGTTCACAGGGTCACAAAGGGTCAGACATGACTGAACAACAACAGGATGGAATAACTGCTCTCTGGGATCCTATCCAGCTCTGAAATTCTACAATTCTAATATTTTCTACCTTGCATCTACTTGATCCCAAATCTCCCCTCTCCACTCGTCTCATCAGACTTCTTGGGGTTTTGTTGTTGTTGTTGTTGGGTTGTTGGGGGTTTTTTTTGGGGGGGGCAATGAGGGTTAAGTGACTTACCCAGGGTCACACAGCTAGTAAGTGTCAAGTGTCTGAAACTGGATTTGAACTCAGGTCCTCCTGAATCCAAGGCCAGTGCTTTATCCACTGTGCCACCTAGCTGCCCAGACTTCTTATTCTACAACCATCATTTCAAAGTCAGAGGGGACCTTCAAAATTACCCAGTCCAACCCACTGATCTCCATGTGTATCTCTTTGTCCTTTTTCAGTCATAGTGTTGATCTTTCTGTCTATCTCAGTCTTACAGAACTGAACCAGCCTGACCCCAGCCTGAGCCCCAGACCTGGCATCATACTGGTCCCAGATCCATAGTGAACTCTGACCTCCAACCCCAGGCTGAGCCCCAACCCTGTCTCCAGCCTAATTCTAGGTTGAACCTTTGACTCCAGTCCCAGTTACACCTGAACTCATGGACAGACACACACACACACACACACACACACACACACACACACCCTATCCTTGAAGGCCTCTCCTATTTTCTTGGTTTTACATGCTGTATATGTACTGTGGTGAGTCTCCCATCATTAGTGATCTTCATGCAGAAAATGGATGACCATCCAGCGGCATGTAAGCTCATTGAAGCCAGGGGTTATTTCATTTTCTTCTCTAAATCGTTGGCACCTAGCACAATTCCTTGTTGAGCTGACTCGCTGAAGATTTCGTAGAGCGGGGGTTTATTCAGGTACAGGTTGGGTTAGATGCCTCTGAGGTCTCTTCCAGGTTAGACATTCTATGAAGTCTCTGCATGTCTCTGGGCCTCAGTTTTCATCTCTATGAAATGGGGTAATTATCATTGCACTCCCACCCACACAGAGTTGTTGTAAAGGAAATGCTTTATTGTATTTCTCTGTTCACAAAATGTACCAAATCTCTGCTCCCCAATTTTGTAGCCCTAATGGTGAACACTCTACCCCAAAGAATGCTTTCCTTCTGACTCAGGCATTCTGGGTCTGACAGTGGGGAAGCCTGGGTTTATCCAGGAAGGAGGTTCTAGAGATAGACCTGGCTGATTTCATAAAATCACAGATCCTCAAACTGAAAATAGTATTTAGGGTACAGCAGAAAGACTGCTGGACATAAAGTCAAGGAAAGACATGAGTTCAAATCGTACCTTTGACATTTACTAACTGTGTGACCTGGGCCAGTCCCTCTGAATTTTAGGTTTTGCATCTACAAAATGAGGTAATAATTAAACTTCTATGTTGTGAAATTCAAATGAATAAAGTCCTACTTAAAGTCATTTACAAACCTTACAATCCTATAAAAAATAACATTATTGTTATTATCTAGTTCAACCCATCCCTGATCAAGAATGCTTTAAGCATGCAGCTTCTGCTTAAATGTCTTTAGTAATGGAGAAGAACTCACTGCCTTCCAAGACAGCCCATTAAGACTTGGCAGCTAGGTGGTAAAGTAGAGTACTGGCCCTAGAGTCAGGAGAATCTGAGTTCAAATCTGACCTCAGACATTTAACACACTTACTATCTGTGTGACCCTGGGTGAGTCATTTAACCCTGACTGCCTCCAAAAAAAAAAAAAAGACTTGGGAAAGCTCTAATTGTTATAAAAATTGTCCTTATATTGAGCCTAAATCAACCTCGGCCTCTCTCACCCCTAGTTCTGACCTCTACATGGATGGAGTCAATCAGCCCTTCAAACTCTTGAAGACAGCCATCATGTCCTTCTTTTCTGCAAATTAAAGAGTGCCAGGACTTACAGTGAATCTTCCTAGGACTTGATTTCAGGTCTGCTTACTATACTAGTTATTTTCCACTAAATGAGCACCAGCTTATTAATGTCCTTCCTAAAATGTGGTGCCCAGAACAGAACCCAATACTCTAGATGCCATCTGAGCAGAGCAGAAGACAGTGGTACAGTCAGAAAATATGTCGAATGTTATGTTTCTGTAAATACAGAATGAGGTTCAGAGGGAAGGGTTATATTCATTCCAGTTCCTCCTTGGAACACAAACCCAATTCTGAGACATAAGGAAGAAGATCTGAGAATTGGAGGAAATAAAAAGAGAAAAAGCACTTGGCAGTGCCGATGAGAGGGAGTGAGGTCATCGCTAAGCCAGAATTTCCCCTTTGTTGTTGTTGTTTAGTCATGTCCCGACTCTCCATGACCCCATTTGGGGTTTTCTTGGCAAAAATACTGGAGGGGTCTGCCATTTCCTTCTCCACCTCATTTTACAGTTGAGGACATTGAGGCAAACAGGGTTAAATCACTTGCCCAGAGTCACACAGCTAGTAAGTGTCTAAGGCAGGATTTGAACTCATGAAGACAAGCCTTCCTGATTCTAAGCCCAATTCTCTATCCACTTTGCCATCTGGCTGCTTAGAACTTCCCAGGCTATAATAATAAAGTGAATCACCCCCAGGTCCTTTCTTCAAACCTAGGACTGCCCAATTTCTGGGTTACAAGTTTTGTGGACTAGAGTTCAAGTAGTTCGGGGGGATAGCTGGGGCCAGTCCCAACCTTAATTAGCCTTATAACCTTGGAAAAGTCTCCTCCCATATGCCTTTTTTCTGGCTTATGTAATAATGCAAATATCACACTTTTCATCCCCACTGAGTTACAGGCATACACACACACACACACATACACCACCTTCAGAGGAGGATGAGAACTGGGGCAGAGAGCCCTCTGAATTGGAGACACCAGGAGATTGAATGAGGCAGCCCTAGATAATAGAACAAGCACTGAACTGAGAGGCAGAGACCTGGGTTCTGGCCAAGCTTTGTCCCTTCCTACCTCTCTGGCCTTGTTTCCTCTGTCTAAAACGAGGGGTAGAGCACTGGCCCTGGAGTCAGGAGGACCTGAGTTCAAATCCAGCCTCAGACACTTGACAACTTATTAGCTGTGTGACCCTGGGCAAGTCACTTAACCCCAATTGCCTCACCAAAAACAAAAAACAAATAAAATGAGGGATTTGGAAAAGATGGGAACTATTGGTTCTTGGCTTATTGAGGCTAAGATCAAGAGTAAGAACATTCCCAGGTCCTATTACCAGCTAAGTTAAATGGAACCAGCCACAGCCAGATGGAACCTTGGTGTAGACTGCTTTCCCAGTAAACCAGCCTGTTTGCTCCAGGAAGCCAGGGCAATAAGCTGCTCCTAGCATCTGACTACCCCCCTCCAAAGTGAAAGATTGCCCTAGGCTTACTGGACCTCTCTCCCCAAAGGGTCCCCCCAGAGAACTTCCTAAGCAGGTGAGCTAGAGGGGAAGGTAGAGCAATGAGGAGAGGAAGATGAAAGAAGAGCAGGAACAAAGACCTACCCGGGCCTTGCCCACCGGGGCTCCAGTCTGACTCTCTCACTAGAAGACCAGGAAGAAAAGGACAAAAAGAAGAAACTAAGGACATTCTCTACCTAGTGGGACATTTAACAAATCAATTCCCCTCCTTAAAACTCCATTTCTTTATAAAATGGGCAAGGTGAACTGGATGAATTCTAAGGTCCCTCCCAACGCTAAATTCTATGAACCAGAGGAGTGGAGAATGAGAAGCTACAAAGAGAGAGGACAGGAAGTCAGACAGAATGGGATCTTCTCTCCTCTAGATAGTTCCATATCCTTGTGTGGTCCCTCATCCTTCTTCATCACCCTACCACTCTCTCCAAGGGCAGCTAGGTGGTGCAGTGGATAGAGTGCTGGTCCTGGAGTCAGTGCTGAATTCAAATTTGACCTCAGACACTTGACTTAACCCAATTGCTTCAAAGTCTGGGTCCATCTCCAATCATCCTGATGTATATCTCACCACTGGACCCGGATGGCTTTGGAGGAGAAAGTGAGATGAGTGTCTTTGCACAGTGCTCTCTCATTTAAATCCAATTCACTGCAAGTCATGCCATCACCTCCCAATGTCATGCTCCTCTTCTAGAACAAAGGACAAACAACAACAATCACTCTCTCCATTCTCTGAGAGTTGGAGGGGGAGGTTATACCCTGAGCTAAAGACCTGTCTGAAGACAAAACCATCACCCACCATGCCCTAGAAATGAACTTGGAAGGAACCCTTTAAGGAACTTGTCTTCTCCAGATCTCTGCCTCAGAGCTGGGTGATCTGTGGCCCTAGATTAGCTTTTCACTCTTACTCATTCCCTTCCAGGGTCTGACAACCTTCCTTGGTATTAAACCCCCCTTCCACCCAATTTCAGTCCTCCATGCTGCATTGAAGTCAATCTCTTACTCTTTCTTCCAATGAGAGGAATTAGTTTGAAAATATCTGAAGCTCCTCAAATATGCTTACTGAGTTACTCTGAAGTCTCCCCTCTCTGGACTGAATTGGATCTGGTCAGGGTCCCAAAATCTTTCAGAAAGAGACACTAGAGTCCATCTAGTACAACCCTTTCATTTTACAAATGAGGAAACCAGGGTAGCTAGGTGGCACAATGGATAAAGCACCAGCCCTGGATTCAGGAAGACCTGAGTTCAAATTCGGTCTCAGACACTTGACTCTCACTAGCTGTGTGACCCTGGGCAAGTCACTTAACCCTCATTGCCCTACAAAAACAAAACAAAACAAAAATGAGGAAAACAATCTCATTTACTACTTGTCTGACACTAGGCAAGTCCCTTAACCTCTGCTTAAGTTTCCTCATCTGTAAAATGGAGATAATTATAGCACCAGGATTATTGTGAAGATAAATGAGATATTTGTAAAGCCTATAGCATGGGGCAGCTAGGTGGCACAGTGGATAAAGCACCGGCCCTGGATTCAGGAAGACCTGAGTTCAAATTCAGTCTCAGACACTTGACACTTACTAGCTGTGCGACCCTGGGCAAGTCACTTAACCCCTGTTGTCCCACAAAAAAAAAAGAAAAAGTAAAGCATATATAATAGTGCCTGGAACATAGTAGACACTTAATAAATGCTTGTTTTCTTCCTTCTTTTCCAAAGAAGTTAAACAATCTGCCTAAGATTCTACAGATTATTAAGTGTGGTTGGTAGGATTTGAACCTGGATCTTCTGATTTCAGAGGGAGGGCTCTTCCCACTATACTACACTGCCCCCCCTTTACCTGAGCAGGAATTCCCTCTATGTCACATGGAGCCTTTGCCTAAAGACCTCCAGTGAGCAGGAACCTAGTATAGCCATTGTATTTTTGGATAGCTCTCATTATTAGGACATTTTCCTCAGCATTAAGCTTAAATTCGCTTCTTTGCAATTTCCATCCATTGCTGCCCTCTGGGGCCAGGCAGAACAAGCCTAATCCCTCTTCACCATGACAGTACTTCAAATACTTGAAGACAGTTGTGGTGTTCCCCCTGTCTTGAATTCTGCAGATGAAACGTCGCCTGTTCCTTCAACTGAAGAAACTTTGCCTACTGAGACTGCAGTATAACTTTGGGTCTCCCTCTCATCCCTAGGTCTTTTCTGAGGGTAGGAGTTATGCATCCCCCTCCCTCAAAGCAGGAGTTCCCTAATACCTGGAGTTAGGTCCTATGCTCCCTCCCCCTTCCCATCTCCCCTTAAATACAATGTCCAGCCAAGGATCCTCACTGCTCTCCCCCTCCCCTTACCCTCACCAGTCTCTCAGGAGGGTCAAGATCGCAGCTGGGGCCTTGGGCAGCATGGGAATGTCACAGCTGTTCCAGATCATTAGCTCTGCCTCATTCATCCTCTTGCCCGCTCTGGGACTGTTCCCGCCTTGGCCTCGGAATCGATGTTCTGCCAATTACCTGCCCCAGGCCCCTGGGGAGCTCTGGTTCCTGCTCAGCCCTCACAGCCACAGTCCGGCAACTGACACTGGGAATAAAACAGAGTTCCCAATGTGAACCATTATACCAACTGTCATCACCCTCCTCATTAAGGTGCCACCCTCGAGGTCTTCCAACTTCTCTAGAGTTTTCCTAGGGAAGATGAAACATACTTCTCCTAGATCCAAAAGGGCAAAAATAGGACTTGAAGGCAAGGAAAAGAGTCTCAGACAGATGGTTCTGGGCTTAATATAAGGAAGAGCTGACTTCAGGATATGACAGAATTTCAGAGTTAGAAAGGGTCTAAGTGGCCATCTGACTGGTGGTGGTGGTGGTGGTGGTGGTATGTCGTTTCAGTCATGTCTGACTCTCCATGACTCCATTTGTGGTTTTCTAGCCAAAGATACTGGAATGGTTTACCATTTCCTTTTCCAGCTCATTTTACAAATGAGAAAACTGAGCCAGGGTTAAGTGACTTTCCCAGGGTCACACAGCTAGTAAATTTCTAGTTAGATCCATATCCAAAAAAAAGAATTCCAGCTACAATACAACTAAAAAGTGATTATCCAGCCTTTGCTCAAAGTCCTTCAGGGAGGGAGAGCTCACCACCTCCTCAGGCAGCCCATTTCACTTGGTATGGCCTTAATTGTAAGGTTTTCCTTATACCAAGCCTAAATTCGCCTTTTTTTCACATGCATGTTTGCACTAAACAAATTGTTCATCCAGTTGTATTGGGGGGGGGCAATGAGGGTAAAGTGACTTGCCCAGGGTCACACAGCTAGTAAGTGTCAAGTGTCAGAGGCTGGATTTGAACTCAGGTCCTCCTGAATCCAGGGCCAATGCTTTATTCACTGTGCCACCTAGCATTTGCTTTTATTTTTTAAACCTTTCACCCATTATTCCTACTTATTCCCTCTTTGGGGCAAACAGTCTAATTTCTTTTCCACAGAACAACCTTTCACACTTGATGCCAGTCATCATACCCTACCCCTAACCTTCTCTTCTTCAGGTTATACCTTTCCCAGTTCCTCCTGCTGATTCTCATATAGCATGGACTTGACAACCTTCACCAGCCTGGTTGCCTCCTCTGACTGATTTTCAGCTTATCAATATCCTTCCTTAAATGTGGTGTCCTGACCTAACACATGTAACTGGCATCTAATTATATCACTTATCCCTCTCCACTTCAGTCCCTGCCCTCCCTGCCAAGTACTCCCAAGGCTTGGTGCGGTGGTTGTTTGGGGAACAGAAGAAGGAATAATAAGAATATTGATGATTATCACCATGCTTTTCCCATTCACTGAATAAACTCAGAGGATAGAGCAGTGATGAAACCCATACATGGGCATGATTCTGGGTGAGATGCTTGGTGGTTTTTTTCCTGGTAATTGTCCTTGAGAATGGAACTTAATGGGAAACAGTTGATTTGAGGAAGGAATTCCAGAATGGACTAAAGAATAATACTCAGCAAAGGCCAGATGACCACTTTGGGTGACGTTGTAAGGCATGTTCCTATTCAGGTAGGGATTAGGCTAGATGCCCTGATGGCCCCTTCATCTTAGGTATTCTATGGCATTCCTCGGTAGAGAGACATTGCAGCCTAATGGGAAGCATGCTTAACTTTGAGTCAAGAGAACAGAGTCCAAGTGCTTTGGGCAAAATATGTCCCTATTGCCTTTAATTGTTTTTAAATTTTTTGTGGGGGCAATGAAGGTTAAGTGACATGCCCAGGGTCACACAGCTGGTAAGTGTCAAGTATCTGAGGCCTGACTTGAACTCAGGTTCTCCTGAATCCAGTGCCAGTGCTTTATCCACCTAGCTGCCCCAACCCCATTTCCTTTAAATAAAGTTCAAAGTCCTTAGCCCGGCATTCAAAGTCCTTCATGATTCAGTCTCACCCTACCTTTCCTCCTCTATCTGCTACTTACTGGTTGGGTGATCTTGGGCAGACATTTCATTTCACTGAAGTCTTAATTTTCCCATCTGTAAAATGGTCATCTGTAATCTGTAAATCTGTAAAAGAAAGACCCCTCAGACCCTCTTATCTAGGCCTTGAGTCAAGAAAGAGAAACTATGTTTGTGCCTGCTTAAAAATTAGATGATGAAGGCTTTCTCATGAGACATATTATTGCACGGTCTAGTTCCCCTCTTTCGTAAGCAGCCAATGTTGAAATGTATAACCAAAGTGTCTTAAGAAAATGTGTTTTCGGGCAGCTAGGTGGCGCAGTGAATAAAGCACTGACCTTGGATTCAGGAGGACCTGAGTTCAAATCCAGCCTCAGACACTTGACACTTACTAGCTGTGTGACCTTGGGCAAGTCACTTAACCCTCATTGCCCCACCAAAAAAAAAATTTTTTTTTAAAGAAAATGTGTTTTGTTGTTTGGTTTTTTATCTTGCCTTATGTGGAATATTGATTGTATCATCCTTTCTTGTCCAATCATTCCAAGTTGATTTATTTCTCCATTTTATGTATTATATTACATTAATTATATTATATTAGCTGTTAGGTGAGATAGTCTAATAGAGCCACTGGCCTGGAGTCTAGAACAAAGTTTCTTAAACTGTAGGTAGTGACCCCATATGGAGTTAAGTAACTAAATGTGGGAGGTTGCAAAAAAATTGGCAATGGTAAAAGATTATGTATACCTATTTTATATACCTATATACCCAGGGTGATATAAAAAATTTCTCAGGTGAAAAAGTAGAAAAAGTTTAAAAAGCCCTAGTCTAGAAGACCTGAGTTCAAATCTTTCCTTAGACACTTTCTAGCTGTATGACCCTAGGCAAGTTGACCTCAGTTTACTCAATTATAAGATGAGGATAATAATAGCACTTATCTTTCAGAGTTGTGAGGATTAAATGAGATAACATTTATAAAAGGTTTGGCACAGTTCCTGGCACATAGTTGGCACTGAATAAATGTTTTTTTTCCTTCCTTATGTTATATAACATGTCCCAAAAGTCTTAGTGCATGTAAGGTTTAATAATTTCAAGAGTGTAACATCTACACACTTATAGAAAACATTTGAAAGGTTAATTATTAAAATTTTGAACTTAAATTTGTGAATTTTTCATGTTTTTAAATTTTTTTACTGACTTTTTTCTTTCTTTTTTCTGTGGGGCAATGAGGGTTAAGTGACTTGCCCAGGGTCACACAGCTAGTAAGTGTCAAGTGTCTGAGTCCGGATTTGAACTCAGGTCCTCCTGAATCCAGAGCTGGTGCTTTATCCATTGTACCACCTAGTTGCCCTGTTTTTAAAAAAATTTTAATTACCCTCTACTATATGAAATATGCTAGAAGAAAATGGTGACATTGAATTATCAGAAAGCTCAATATTTTAAAATTTCAAATAATCAGCCTTTCAAATGTTGTCTTTCATAAGTCTTTAGCATTTATATTTCTAAAGTTATTAAAGCTTAAAAGTCTATGCATACTTTTAGGACACACTGTGTCACTGTAGTGCAGACTCTTCTGTACTTTCCAAAGTCTTTGGAAGAGAGGAGGACTTAATATCATTGGCCAAACCAGTTCCCCTGGCAGTGACTGGTATCTAATCAATATAATGATTTTGTCAAATCCTAATCACTTTCAGAGTGAGACTATGTTTCTTCCACATTAGCAATGATGATACTCAACACTAGCCACCATACAGGTTGCGGTGAGGAAATTGTTTTGTGAACTTTTTTTTTTCCAGGGCAATGAGGGTTAAGTGACTTGCCCAGGGTCACACAGCTAGTAAGTGTCAAGTGTCTGAGGCTGGTTTTGAACTCAGGTCCTCCTGAATCCAGGACCAGTGCTTTATCCTCTGCAACACCTAGCTGCCCCTATTTTGTGAACTTTAAAGAAATATGTGTGTATGTGTATATACACATACATGCATATATGAGAGTTACTATTGTCCTCCTCATTATCATTATTATTTTCACCATCGTGTGCAACTTCAGCATCTTCATCTGCCCAAGAAAGTTCAAATTCCTGCTCCCAATTCCATGGAGATTACCCTCCTCATGTATACATCTGCTCATGTTTCTCTTATGCTCAGAAGCCTTCAGTGGCTCCCTATCATCCACACAAGTACAATGGTGGCTCCTTTGATGTCTTTACAAAGCCCTCCACAAACTGGGGTTATCCCACCTTTTTTAGCCTTATGTCCTATTACCCCCTTCTTTGTAATATCTGCTCCAGCCAAATTACACATCTCTCTGCTCCCTGGACAGTCCCTAAGCTCTACCATTCCTGTACCTTTGCCCCTGCAATATCCTCTAATCTTTCTGCCCTTGTGCCTCTCTGCCATCACAGAGAACTTTACTCTGTTACTGTAATGATTTGTACCTGTCTTACTGTGTTCTACTATGTGAAATAGACTGTGATAAATGTTGGGGTTACAAAGACAAAGAAGAAATAATTGCTTCCTTTAAGGAGCTTGCATTCCACTCTTTTTCTTTCTCCTTCAATGGTTCAGTGTTTTCTGTCTATTCCTTAGTGTGTGTCCCTCAAAGCTCTGCCCTATGACTTTTTCTTCTCTCTCTACACTTTCTCCCTTCCTGATCACATCAAGGCTTCCATAGCTCTAACCTCTTTACAAATGGATCCTAAATACATCTCCAAATCTTTGCCCTGAGTTTTAGACCTATAACTCCAATTATCTGCTAGGTGGATATCTCTGCCTGGAAGTCTTGCTAGTACCTCAGATTCAACGTGTCCAAAACTGAGTTCATCTTCCTCCCTCCTAAGCTTCTCTCTCCTCCCAATTTCCCAATTTCTGTTTATGGCATTACCCTCTTCCCCATAATCCAAGCAAGGTACCTCAGCATTCTTTTTTTCTCTTCATTCTTCCTCACACTATTGATTCAAACTCCACAATATGTTTTCATCCATCCTTCCCCTTTCTACCACACTAGTTCACTTGTCTGGACTATGGTAACCTCTTAACTGGTCTCCCTGACTCTAGTCTGTAACCATTCCAATCTATCCTTCACATTACTGCCCAAATCATCTTCTATGTCATTCCTTAAACAAAAAACTTGCCTAGATGATAATGTATAAACTTGTGACTTGAGCATTCAAGGCTCTCCATAAACTCATTCCAACCCTTCAAGCCTTATCTCACACTACTCCCTATGTATTCACTTTGCATTCCAGGTAAACTGGACTATTATTTCTTTGTTCTCATCCATGCCCTTTCCTGCTTCTGTTTAATCACACAGGTCTTCAACCCTGGCTAGAGTTTACCCCCTTTACGTCACCACTGGTTGAAATCCTTCTCTCCCTTTAAGGCTAAATTCACATGGTACTTTTCCTGGAAACCTTCCTGATCTCCATACCTCTCTCTCCAGCAGAAAATGTTTTCTTTCCCTCTGCAAATTTCCTTAGAGCATTTTGTCTGAATTTCCCCCCTGAACCCCACCTTGTTTCAATCATTTGTGGACCTACCGTATCCATAAGATAATAAACTTCATGAGGTCAGGAACTGTACTCTGTCCTTGTGTCTGTGTTGCACAGATAGTCTCATAATGAATGTTTGTTGAACTTAATTGGATGCATAAAGCCTGGAGCCTGCCTTAAAGCAAACTGACAGTGTAGTTCGATAAGCAAGACCCGCCCTTACCCAGATGACCACACACATCTGGAGCCTAATGTACCATTTACTGAACGTTAATTCCAAAGGAGGGTTCAGAACCCTGGAGAGCACCCCCAGCCCTAGGCCTAGGAAAGGGCTGTGTGGGGAGATTTCTTAGGAAAACATCCCGAATTCTCCCTGAGGATAGAAGTTGGGGCTGTTCCCCTATCCCAGATAAGGGAGACAGTGAGCCTTTTGTTCCTGTGATTCATGGGCAAAATAAATTTAAAACTTTTTTAGGAAATCATATGACAAAATGTCTAGGAATCAAAAGAGATCTGGGCTATTGGTCACCTCTCACAGACCCAGATAGCTTAAGACTCCGAGACTATCTAGCCCAACCCCCTTGTTTCAAGAAAAGGAAACCGAAGCCCAAAGTTGTCCAGAGCCACAGTGTAAATGGTGCTTAGGATTCGAACTCGGATCCTTAGACTCTATATCCATATCTAGGCTTCTTTCCATCATACCCAGCTCTTCCATTAGTCCTTTGGGAACCTGACCAGCCCAGTGAAGTCCAACCATGCCCCCACCTAAATTATCCACACCAGAAAGGGAAACACATAATAGCCATTTCTCAGTCCTCTTTTCTGACCCGAGACAATGGGTGAGCAATTCAATTCAAATTACATTTGGAGTTCTCAATCTAGGAGGGATAAGGCACATACAGAGATAACTAAACCATGCAGTGTTAACAAGCATCATGATTATAGATAAAGAATAGGCCTTGAAACCAAAAAGACTTGGGTTCAGTCCGCTGGCATATAGTGGCTGTGTGACTCTGGACAAGTCACTTAATTTCTTAGTATTTACACTATAAGTTACAGAGAAGGTGCCAATCTGCATTGGGAATTTCCTATATTAATGAAATCACAGGTCCAGTCCTATGCTTGTCCCTATATCAGAAAGGGGCAAACAAAGTAGTTTTTAAATCCAAGCAGGAAAATCATCACCCACAAGGGCATCAGGGAAGTCTCACTGGCAGAGATGAAAGTTGAGTTGGATTTAACATGGTAGGTAGGAATTCCAGAGGTGAAAAAGGGAAGATAGGGGGAACCAAGCCACTAGTCCTTGGAATGGGAAAAATGAACCAATGATTTAGAGATCCCAGTTAGGCAAATCCTAGATTTGATGCTCAGGGAAGATACCACCTTTCCCTGGGATCATTGCCAATGCAGGGGGATTCAGAATGGTCCTTTCAGGCCAGGCCAGAAGGAACTTGAGTCTAGGCGTAATTAGAAGTTTACAGAAGGCCTGACCAATCTGCAACTGGGTTATTATGGTCTACTGGATGGAATGCTAGACTTGGAATGAGGAGATCTAGGTTCAAATCCCTCTTAAGACCCTAATGGTGTGACCATGAGCAAACTGTACCTCAATTTCTTCATTTATAAAATGAGGATAATTATATAGGGACTGGATTTCCTCACAGAGTTGTTGTAAGGAAAGTGCTTTGCAAACAAATGTTAGTTATTATCACCATAATGACCTTCCCTTGGTGTGTTATTTCTAACTCTGTATATTAACAATCATTTCCATTATGTTTCAAGTCTTGGAGCTTAGGGACTGGGAAAGTCCAAGCACCCTGCGGGCTTTGGGAATAGGGAGGGTGAGTGAATAATGAAAGTTTTGAACTCTGGATCCAAGGGCAAAGGTCCCTTGGATTAACTCCAAGGAGAAGCTGGTGCCCCTGGAAGCTGATATGGGTCAATGAGGCATGAGGCTCATCAGGGCAAGATCTTAGCATGTTTTCTGTCGATAGCTATACAAAACTAGCCAGATAGGTACGCAGTAGAAGGCTACACCAAATGAGCTGGATAGTTCCTTACAGACACCTCCCTGGGAGAGCCCCCACCAAAGAGGTGATGCCCATGTTCCCTACCCCCTCCTCATTTATCTGTTCCCTGCACCACCAGCCCTTTCACATTCACACAGTCTTAGAACCTTAGACCATCTGTATCATAGGCACAGATGCTCAGAGCTGGAAAGGTCCTCCGAGGGCATCCTGCCCTCTGATCTCCTTCCCGGTGCAAGAATACCACCTGTCGTCTTCCTGACAACGATGGGATGGAGCCAGTTGGTCTTTGTTTGGATACTTTTCCCAGGATGGGGTCGGGGAGGGGGGGTGACTCACTATATACCAAAGTAATCCACTCTACTGTGGAACAGCCATCCTGTCAAAAGATTCTTTCTTGTGTGGAGCCCAGTCCCTCATAGAACCAGATTCACAGAATTCCACATCTGAGTGGCACCTTGGAAGGCCTCTATCCCTGGCATCCAGGGCAAGGAAGGACCCTCCCTGACAGAGGGGCATCCAGCCTCTGCTTGGATGCTTCAGTGGCAGGAGTACCTTCTCAAGGCAGCCTGTTCCACTGTGGGATGGAGGCTCTGATTGTCAGCAAAGTCTTCCTTCTTTTCAGCCTGGTCCCCCAGAGGATCCTATACAAGTAAAACCTCCAAGATAGCAGGGCCCTCAGAGGGCATCTGGTCTGGCCTCACTCCGAGATCAAGGATCTCCTCCAATGCACCCCTGACTAATGAGGGAGGGGGAGCTCACACTGCTTCTATTTGCTTCCTTCTAGGGCTGGCTGACACAGAGGTTCCTGGCCCTGCCCTTTCTCTCTCACTGCCTCTGGCACCTGTCACTCTGTCACCTGCACTATCATTCCCAGATTTCTCAGCTGTGGCAGCTGCCAGCTCATCATAGATGCCTGTCATATTTCCTTAAGAACGGCAGTGGGGGAAAGGGAGGGAAGAGAAGAGGAGAGGGTCCCTGAGGCTGCCCAGAGCTGACAAAGAAACCTTAGGTCCCCTTAAGACTGGAAGAGCCTAAGGGTTGGGAAATCATAGGAATAAACACCCCCTCTCTGTTCTGTACAGTGACAGAGCAATTTCACACCCAAGCTTGGTAAAGTGAGAAAAATCCTGGCCTAGGAACCAAGAGAACTGGGTTCTGGTCCTGGCTGCCACAATAATTCTGTTTGAACTTGAGAAAAGTTCTCTCTCTTTCTGCCTCTGTCTCCCCTCACTTTCCCCCCCTCTTCCTCCCTCCTTCTCTTTCTCCCTCTCCCTCCCTCCCTCCTCAGCTTTTTCATCTGTAAAATGAAGAATTCTCTGACTCCAAATCAAGTGTTCATTCCAATTACCCCACTTCCCCTTCTCCTCTTCCTTCTCTTTCTCCTCCTCCTCTTCCCAATGGAGCAGGAAGACTCTGTCCCTAGAACTCTGGGCTCCAATAGGTGAGCTTTCACCTTATTTTTCCAGAACCAAACCAATGCCGCTTCACTCTCTGGCCATTCTCAAACCATTTTGTTGTTGTTCTGTCATTTTCAGTCATTTCTGACTCTTTGTTACCCCATTTGGGGTTTTCTTGGCAAAGATACTGGACTGCTTTTGGTATTTCCTTCTCCAGCTCATTTTACAGATGACAAAACTGAGGCAAACAGGGTGAAGTGACTTGCCCAGGGTCACACAGCTAGTAAATGTCTGAGGCTGGATTTGAACTCACAAAGATGAGTCTTCCTGACTCCAGGCCTGGACCTCTCTGCACTATGGCACCCCCTAGCTGCCACAAAGCTGCCACCTCATATATACCCACACCCACTCCTTTCTCATCCTAGCTCCCTTTTACATGTAATCTTTTGGAATGTAAGCTCCTTGAGGGAAGGTCCTTATTTATTTATATTTGTAACCTCAGCAGGCAACACAGTGCCTAGAACATAGTAAACACTTGATAAATGCATTCTATTCACTCATTCATTTATACAGCACAATGCTGACTTATCATAGTTACCCACTTATGCCTCATGTCCCTCTACTAGGCTGTAAGCTCCATGAAATCAGGGACTTTCCTAAACTTTGTATCTCTCTAAAAACCTAACATGTGATTCTGCATTAGCCAATCAACTAATTAACGTTTATTAAGCCCCTACTATGTGCCAGGGTGCTATGCTAAGTGCCTGTAATACAAAGACAAAAAAAAACAAACCCAACAATCCCAAACCCAGTGTCTTCACTCAAGGAGCTCATGTATATCAGGGGAGAGACACTTAGTAAACTTTGGATGAATTTGGATTTGTGCCTTATCTGTAGGAGCAATAAGACTACAGGAAATCCCCCTCTCTACCTTCCCTTCCCCCTCTCTCCCCAGAAGTCACATAACATCTCTCCCCAAAACAGTCACATTGCCTGAAAGATCACCATTAGTTCTTCGATCTGTTACTCACTCCTTTGGGTTATGGAGGGGATCTCACCAGTCTCCTCTTTCAAAACAAAAATTAGCTTAGTTTGGGAAAAACTGAATCATAGAATCTGAGACTAGGGAGCCAGTTCTAGAGTCAGAGGACCTGGGTTCAAATCTCACTTCTGACAATTACTTTCTTTCTTTCTTTTTTTTTTTAAGGATAAACACGGTTTTTCACTTTTATTTGCATATTAATGCCACATTTGCTCCCATGCCATAAGCTTTTATTTGTTCAGTTTCTTTGGGGATATCTTTTTCTTTTGAGAAACCTCCTCTTCTGGTTTAGGAACAATTTGTTCCTTTTCAATCAGTATCATCTCAATATGGCATGGGGAACTCATGTATGGGTTGATTTGGCCATGAGCCCTGTAAGTACACCGTTGCATTTTGAGGGCCTTGTTAACCTGGATATGCTCAATGACAAGAGAATCCACATTCAAACCCTTTAGTTCAGCATTACTTTCTGCATTTTTAAGCATATGCAACAAGAACTCAGCAGTCTTTTTGGGCCAACGACCCAGTGTCCAACCCCACTGCTTAGCCTGGGCACACCTACCAACTCCACCATTTTATCGACAAAAGGGAACACATTGTTTCTTCAATGTGACATCTCTCAAATACTTGGTAGCTTTTCAGATGTGCATACCCTTGATAGCTTGGGTTGTTTCACGGGTATTCTTGAAGTGAACCCGGAGATGTGAACCCCTTGACTTGCATGATTTTGGGGGGTTCTCTGGATCAAGAGAGTACCTCACCATTTTAAATGATTACCTAGGATGGCTCAAGGGAAGAGGAGTGACAATTACTTTCTATGGACAATCACTTAACCTCCCCTAAACTCAGTTTCTACATCTATAAAATTAAAAGGGACTGCAAGATATAACAGAGATCTAAGGAACTGAGTTCAACACCTGGCTATGGACAAGTCACTTAACCTCTTAGAGTCCCCTCTTCCCCTGTAAGAAACTCTCTCAGACTACAAAGTTGCAAAACAAGGGCTTATCTGCTTGGTAGAATGGGCTTTCTCACCAGAAATTTTCTATACCAGCTTATGGGGGGCTCTTTTCTTACAAATCAGAAATCTGAGAGGGCACAGGGCCACTGAACTCCAAGTTGAGGGGAGGAAGCCCTGATATGGAGGGAAATGAGGTTGTACTATGTAAAGTTTCACCAAGCCAAAGACATTTCCCTATATCATATTAAACATTACATCATTCTACATTTATATTCCCAGGGCCACTCCAACTCTGACATTCTGTGTTCTATGTTGGGGAGAGGGGTTCATTGGGGTTAAGTGATTTGCCCAGGGTCACATGGCTAGTGAGGGTCTGAGACCAGATTTGAACTCAGGTCCTCCTGAGTCCAGGGCTGGTGCTCTATCTACTGTGCCACCTAGCTTCCCCTGTGTTCTATATTCTAAAAGCAGCTCTATTTCTGACATTATTCCATATTCTAGTCTAACAGGCCATTCCAGTTCTGAATTCTGTTTCACATTCTAAGGGCTCAGTTCCATGGACTGGAGAGGTGGCCTTTGGCTTGCATAGAACTCCCGGCTCGAGGGATGGGGGGGGGGTTGCGGGGGGGGGGGGGGGGGGGGGGGGGGGGGGGGGGGGTACCATGAAGAGGAAATAGACTTCTCAGGGAGCTCAAGGAGGAAGAGCTTGGATAGAAGCATCTTCAAATTGGGTATATTGTGTGGGATCTCTGAGTGAGATGTGACTCCTGACCAGGACAAAAATAAGAGTACTTACTTCCTGACTCTGTGTTGGTAGCTTCAATAGAAAAAGCAGTGTGATGTGGGGGCAAGGGGTGGGGGGAGGGTGAGAAAGAGTCAAGACCTGGAAGTCAAGACCTGGGTTCGAATTCCCAATCTGCGATTGATGTTATGTAACCTCAGGCAAATTCATTTTCTTCTCCCGACTTCAATTTCCTCCTTAAGTAAAATGAGAATGCTATTCCTAGTATTATCTATAACGCATAGGTCTGGTCTTACGGATGTTAATATTATTAGAAAAGGAGTAGGATTAGGTCACTGGACACCTGTGGAAGGGTGGAAGAATCAGAGATAGATTACCATTACCTGTCTGCTTATCCCAGGGAAAGGCAGGGTGTGAAGAGCTGGGAGGATGCTTGGGGTTTGGTTGATGCTCCTAATGGGGATGGTGAGGATGAAGAAGATGAGGGGGAGGATGTGCTCCCCTCCCAGCTGTGTTGCCATGACGCTGGTCGTCATAGTGCTAAGACACATGTAGCATTTGTGCCTCCATTCTTGGGGGAGGGGGTAGACACAGTGGAAAGGCTGAGAGGAACTGAATGTATGACTTGAACTGTCTCCTTGCAGGGTAGAGAGGCTATGCCCATTAGAAGCTAGTCTGTCCATCTGTCCCCCTCTCTCCAGCAGAAGTCCCCCAGGAGCCCCTGGTCTGAGGGGAGGATGTAGCCCCTCCTGGTGTATCTCAGAAAGAAGGACAGAGACCCCCATGTGCCTGAAGTACAGGGTCAGGAAAATAGAAATACACACACACACACACAAACACATATACATACATAGCCAGAAATTGAGACCGAAACAGAGACACATGCAAAAGAATGAATACATGAGAGACAAAATTAGAGAGACAAAGGCAGAGACAGGGACAGAAATAGAGACAGACACAGACAAAAATAGAGAGACAGACATAGGGACAGGGACAGAAATAGAGACACCAAGATAGACACAGAGACAAAAATAGAGACAGAGATACAGAGATAAAGACAGAGACCAAAACAGCCACAGACAGAAACAGAAACAGAGACAGGCAGAAATAGAGACAGACAGACATAAAATGAGATGGGATTGAAGTAAAGGGAACACACAGTAGAGAGAGGTAGAGAAATATATAAGGAGAAGCAAAAGGCTGGGGAAACCAAGACCCCAACACAGAGGCAACAACAAAGACAAAGATGTTATGAAAGAAGCAGACAAAAGCCCCTGGCAGTGAGTGGTAGAATTACAAGACGCCCTATCATCTGTCTTCTTGTCTCTAGGAGAGAGAGGGAGAAGGAGGAGGAGAAGGAGGAAAAGAAGGAGAAGTAGGGGGAGGAGAAGGGGAAGAAGAAAAGGGGGGAGGAGGAAGAAGAGGAGGAGGAGGAGATGACTGTAGGGGAGAAGGAATAAGATTCCTGGATCTCTTAGTACAGTTCTGTGTGTGTGTGTGTGTGTGTGTGTGAGAGAGACAGAGACAGAGACAGAGACAGAGACAGAGAGACAGAGAGAGACAGAGAGGCAGAGACAAAGAAAGGAGGCAGAGACAAAGAGGAGAGAGAGAGAGAGAGAGAGAGAGAGAGAGAGAGAGAGAGAGAGAGAGAGAGAGAGAGATTTTCAGTCCATCTGTGTCTCCAGGATGATAAGTACAATGGCAGAAACTCTAGCTAGAGCCGAGAAAGTACAGAAATTTCCATGGCCTAGGACATACCAGAGGAAGGAAGGGGTGGGAGTGGGGTTTGGGAAATAGTGTCCAGTACTTGGGGATTATAATAGTATTCATAACTTAGAAGAGACCCAGGAGATAAAGCTCTTTGTGCACTCTTGATCTGAGAAAGAGGGGGGACACTACCTTGTCTAGGGGGAGACAGAGACCTTTAAGACCTTTGTCTTGGACTCCTTGGCAGTCTAGTGAAGCCTGCGGACCCCTTCTCAGAACATTGTTTTTAAATGAATAAAACAAACTACAGAGAAGACCAATTGTGTTGAAATACAGTTATCAAAAAATATTTTTAAAAACCAAGTTCATAGACCCCCAAGTTAAGAATCCCTTTGGTCATCAACAAAAAGGTGAGTAGGATATTGCTGTGGTATGGAGGGGCCTGGGGGGAAGGAACAGAAGTTTCCTATTTTCACTAGTTATTCTGGCTAAGTAGGTGCCAAGTTCTGTTGTTTCTAGTTACTAAAGAACTTTGAGTTGTTGGCACCCTCTAAATTCAGAGCCTCAGAGGAAAGCCCCAGTTGCCCTGTCTTAGTTATGTCCTCTCCTCCAGCAATGGTCTCCTGAAAGCAAAAAAATGACAAAAAGAGAACCCAAGCATTAGGACTGGAGTTGTGACTTCTCCTCAACTGAGGCTAGACTTCATGCTGCTTACATTGAGTATGGTTTGGGGTTCTAGACCCAGGTACAAAAATTTCCTAGTTATAGGCCAGAGGGTCGTGTGTGTGTGTGTGTGTGTGTGTGTGTGTGTGTGTGTGTGTGTGTGTGAGGATGTGGGTGTGGGTGTATGCTCATGAGCCTATGTGTGCAGTTGAGTATCTTGGTGGGAGACTCCAGGGAAAAAGATCCAGAGAATAGTCTGTGCATGACTAAAACCCTTAGTCCCAGAGGGCCCCTCAGGCAGGATCTCTGTCAGTGAGTCTGCATTAGACAGGGATCTGTCCATGAGGTCAGGGGCTTATCCAAGAGCAGCCAAAAACTTTCTTTAGATTCAATAGGAGACACACACACACACACACACACACAAAAACCCACCCAGAGATTCAGTAGGAGAGGCATCTGGTATAGTGGAAAGCATATTTGACCTGCCATTAGGAGAGCCCTGGGCTAGAATCCTGCCTCAGACAGTAATTTAACTATGTGACTATGGGTAAGCTCCTTAACTGCCTCACTTTCCTTAACTGGAATCAACACTACTAATTACTGACTTCTAGGGGATGTTGACAAGAACATGACGCTTTAAATGTTAGCAATTATTAAAGCGTCATTTATTACTAATCTCATGGCAGAGGGGGCCCATGAGCCCCCATTGGTGGGGTCCCCAATCTACATTACTAAATGCATTATAAATAGTAGCCTTTTGTTGGGGGTGGGGACTTTGTTTATGGTCCCATCCTAGGTTTGGTCTCATCCTAGAGGCCACAAGTTGTATAAGATTACTCCAGACACTAGATTCACACCAGAAGAGTCATACAGGGACGGGCTCAGGGCTGGCAGCCAGTGCTGTGGGTGTCTTCTCCAGGGAGGAGGAAGTCAACTGAGGAAGCTGACAGCTGGAAGGAGTGGGGAGGTGGTGGGGGGAGAGGCGTGATTGATCAATGGGAGATTTGCTGAGCAACCACGGGAAATGTGTTCATCTCCCAACCAGAGTTACGGTGGTGCTCCAGAATGAGGGTGGATATTCCCTCCATTAGTCATAGTGGTCATCCTGGAAGAGGGAACTTGGTTCAGCAGCGTACCCTAACCTCGATCAGGTCCTGGGCCCTAAGTCTTGTCTCCCCTATGCCCCTGTGCAATGCTCTGCATCTGGTCCCTCTTCATTCTCATAGCCCCTAATTCAGTCCAGGCCTCAGCCTCTCTGGCCTGGACAACTGCAGCTGCTAGCCTCCCTGCCTCCGAGGTCACCATTCTTCCCTAATATGGAGAACCAGTCATCAGAGCTAGATTTGCCCCTCAGCAACTTCCCCCAATTGTTCCTACTTCTGCCCTCTGAGGCCAAACAGAAAAAGTCTAATTCCTCTTCCTTATGGAAGTCTTTTAAGTACTCAAAGGCAGCAAACCTGTTCCCCCTTAATCTTCTCTTCCTCAAGCTAAATGTCCCCAGTTCCAGCAAATGACCTTCACAGGACATGAACTCACAGCCTTTCACAATCCTAGCTACCCTCCTCTGGATTCTGTTGTTGCTCAGTCATTTCAGTCAAGTCAGATTCTGTGATCCCATGTGGATTTTCCTTGCAAATACTGGAGTGCTTTGCCATGTCCTTCTCCAGCTCGTTTTATAGATAAGGAAACTAAGGCAAACAGGGTGAAGTGACTTGCCCAGGGTCATACAGCTAGTGTCTAAGGCCATATTTGAACTCAGGTCTTCCTGACTCCAGGGCCGGTGCTCTTTCCACTGTGCTACCTAATTGTGCTCAATAACAACATCATCTGACCATGCCACTCTAATTTTGTAAGTTATAAGGCTTATTTTTCAAAACCCAAGAGTAAAGCTTTATATTTACTCCTATTCAAGTTCACCTTATTTGATTTAGCTCAATAGTTTAGGCAGGCAAGATCTGTCTGAATTGTGACTCTTTCCTCCAGAGGGTTAAATATCCCTCCCAGCTTGAAGTCATCTACAAATTTGCTAGGCACACCATCCATATATGCCTTTGTTTGTTGTTGATAACAGTGTCCAGCAGCTCAGCTCCCTGGGACACTCCTCTTAGGAACATAGGTAGAGAGCTGAAAGGGAACTTGGACGTCATCTTGACCAGTACCCTCATTTTAAAGATGAGAAAAGGAAGCCCCAGGAAAGTTAAGAGACTTGCCTAAGGTCACACGAGTAGCAAGTCAAAGAGCCGAGATTCTAATTCAGGCCCACAGATGACAAGATCAGTGTTCTTCTCCAGTGCCTGATACCATCTCCTCTGGAGACTCCCTCCAAATTTAAATCAAACCACTACGCTTTGTGTCCATTCGACTAGTTCCTACTTCGACCATTATCCAGTTGCCAGAATGATAAAAAGAATTCATAACCCAGCCTCTACCTCTCTTTCCCTTCTTTTAACGCATTACTGTCCTGCTTGTTCAGTTGTTTCAGTCTTGTCTGACTCTTCATGACCCCATCTGGGGTTTTCTTGGCAAAGAGTGTTTTGCCATGTCCTTCTCCAGCTCATTCGACAGATGAGGAAACTGAGGCAAACAGGGTTCAGTGACTTGCCCGGGGTCACAGAGCTAGTGTCTGAGGTCAAATTTGAACCCAGGTTTTCCTGACTCTGGTACAAGTGCTCTCTCCACTGCGCCACCTAGCTGTCTAAGTACTCTCATTTCCAACCATACTACTCAGTGTTCCTCACACTCCATGCCTTTGCTCTGGCTGCCCCCAATGTCTGGAATACTCCCCCTCCTCCCCTGCACATCCTGGAATATCTGGCTTTCTTTAGCACTTGACTTAAATGCCATCTCGAGCAGGGTCCTTTCCTGGTCCTTCCCAGAAGCCAATGCCATCCTCTCTAGGACTACGTCCCGCCTATTCTGTATTTATCTTGTATGTATAGATCTATACATGGTTGTCCCCCCCCTCCCCAGGATGTAAGCTCCTTGAAGATAGGGACTGTTTGCTTGTCTTCCTTCATTTAGCACAGTGCCTGGCACATAATCAGTTGATGATTATTCAAATTGGTAAAATCTCAGCAACCCAGCTATACCATCTCCTGGCCCTTTAAAAAAAAAAAATCAAGGTTATGACTTGCTCTGAAGCCTGGAGTGTTCCTTGGGATCCCTGTTTTCCTTTTCCAGGGTTTCATCAGCCATCTTGCTAATGATCTGCTTTAGAATCTTCCCAGGAATCGAAGTCAAGCTTACTGGTTGAAACACTGCAAATTCTCTTCTCTTCCCTTTTTTGAAAATTGGGATATTTCCTTTTCGGGCTCTGTGGTACCTCTCCTGTTTTCAATGATCTTTCAAGTATCACCGATAGGGCTCAGCAGTCACACCTCCAAGGTCTTTCTACACCTGGGGATGTAGCTTATGCAGGCCAGGTGAGTTTGAATGCCTTCCTCCCACCCCAACCTCCAGTCTCCATTTTCCACCTCTGTAAATACATCCATCCTTCCTATCCCAGAGTAGGTACCCCCTTTCCCAGGAAGCCCTCCTTGAACCTTAGTTGTCAATGCTTTCTTCTTCCTCTGAGCCCCCACAGCCCTGTATCCAGACTCCTCCTTGACCCTGGTGCCAAATTATATGGTATTTCATCTATTAGGCTTAAGGCCTCAGTTTACTCTGCTAGGTCTCTTTGAGGGTAGGACATACCCATCTCTCTAATGCTAGCCTAGTCACTGCATTTAACAGGAATATTATCAAATATTTGTTGAATGAATGTTTAGGCTGAGAAGGACTCTGAGGATTATGGGACCTCCCCCCAGTCAATCTTGGAAGTTTCCCTGGATGAGGAAGAATTTGAAGAGCTGTTTGAATATAAGCAGGGATAGAGCTGAGAAATGGAGAAGGAAATGGCAAACCAGTCCAGTATCTCTGCCGGGAAAACCCCGAATGGAGTCACAAAGAGTCGGGCATGACTGAAATGACTGGACAAGAACAAGAGTTGAGAAGAGCTGATGCCTGGCCCTCTCCCTTCCTCCCCAACAGTGATAATTCACCCAGTCTCTATGGAGTCGGAGAGGGGCTGGAGGTTAAAGACCATTCATTCACTTTGTCTCTTCCTCTGACCCCTTTATCCACTTCCTGACACACCCAGAGCAGGCCCATCCGGAGCAATCAATACTTTGTCAAGACGGGGGAGGAGGAGGAAGAGACACAGAGAGAGAGACAGGCTGACACAGAGAGATAGAAACAGAAACTGACACGGAGTGAGACAGAGACACATAGAACAAGAAATATAGTCACAGAAAAAAGACAAAGAGACTGATAAAGAGGCACAGAGAAATGGAGACAATGCAGACACAGATGGACAGAGACAGAAGAGAAACTGAGACAAGAGAAAGACAGGGCAGAGACAGAGGCACACAAGAGGCAGACATAAAGAGGTATGTGTTCCTTACTTTCCATCCCCATAGACCCCACCCAGCCTAGGACCCCTCTTCTTCCTACCTAAAAACTGGAGGCACCTTAGACCTCTTCCCTCCATCCTTCCTGCACTTGGGGGCTGAATCACCTCCCCACAGTCCCAACTCTTACTTCATCCTTCCCTTGCTCAGGGGGTCCCCATGACCAAGTCTAAATTGCCTCAGCCTGGCATTCAAGTCTCTCCGTTATCTGGCTCCATCCTCCCTCTCCAGACTCCCTATTCCCAAACACCATCTTCCCTGATCCAGCTACATTGAAGATTTTGCATCCACCCACCAGTTTGTGCCCCGCCCCCCACCTCCAAGATGCTTTGCTCACATTTTGCCTCATCTCCAATTGCTCAAGTTTTCCCATCCTTTAAGGCCTTCCTCACATGCTACCTCTGATCCTCCTCCACCTCCACCCTTAGAAATGCCCTCCACATAGGGGCAGCTAGGTGGCACAGTGGATAAAGCACCAGCCCTGGATTCAGGAGGACCTGAGTTCAAATCCAGCCTCAGACACTTGACACTTACTAGCTGTGTGACCCTGGGCAAGTCACTTAACCCCCATTGCCCCGCAAAAACCAAAAAATAAACCAAAACAAAACAAAAAAAAGAAATGCCCCCCACAATCCTGTCTCCCAGTAGCCCTTTTAACTATCAAATGTGTGATCAAATCCCTTTCTGGTTCCCCAATTAAACTGAGTGCTATTTGAGAACAGGGTGCAGGTCAGCTCCTATCACCCCCTCGAAGGACTGGATCTGAGTTGAACCTGCCCCCCACCTCCCACCCCCAAAAGACTCAGGGGAAAAAAAAAAACTGGAGGTGAACAAATGGGTACTTAGTGTACTGTCCCACACTGCCACCCGGTGGACAGCTGTGCTCAATTCAACTAGCTTAGCTTCCCTAAGGCTAAAGTGGGTGTCCCCCAGGAGACTCTAAGGAAGGGGCTGAATTGGGGTCCCTCAGATCGAGTGTGTCCACTACTGTTCTCTGATTTCTTCAAGGGAGTGGGGAAGGCAGAGCAAAATGCTTCTTGGTTCAGCAGAAGGAAATTCTGCAAAGAGGAAATATTGCAAAGGACTTCGGGAAGGGGGCTACTAAACACTAGAAAGGAAGTTGCCCACCCTCCAATCAAATCATGGTATTTCATAGTTGGGAACCTCGGGGTTCCATCTAGTTCAACCCTGGGAGACAATAAAAATCTCCTTTAGGACATAACCAATGAAAAGTCAACCCAGCCTTTGTTTGGTGACCTCCAGGGAGGAGAACCCACTAGCTCCAGAAGTAGCCACTTTTGGAGAGTTCTAATCCATCAGTTTTTCTTTAATCTTCCTCTTTGCAACCTCCACCCATTGTTCTCGGTTCTTCCCTCTGGGGCCAGGCAGAATAAATATAATCCCTCTTCCCCAAGACAGCCCTCAAAGATGCTTAACAGCTAGAATGCTGCCCTTCTCTCCTCCTCCAGGCTAAGCGCCCCCAGTTGGTCCTAGCATTAAGGATGGGAAAAGCGCTCTGTGCGACCGGAAGAGGTCAATCATAGCCCCCAGGGAGCCTCTAGTCTTAGGGCTAAAGTCGACTGGCATAAATCAAGGAAAATGGCAAGTTGGACTCTGCTAATGGGCTCCTGACCTCAGCATCCATTGTTTCTGGTGAGCCAGGAACAGAACTTAGACACCCCAGGCCCCAGGATATGCTAGGCAACACCCACCCAAGCTCATCACACACCACTGGACTGAGGTTACGAATCCTTAAGAGGTCAAGTAATGGGGCAGCTAGGTGGTACAGTGGATAAAGCACTGGCTCTGGATTCAGGAGGACCTGAGTTCAAATCTGGCCTCAGACACTTGACACTAGCTGTGTGACCCTGGGCAAGTCACTTAACCCTCATTGCCCCGCTAAATAAATAAATGAATGAATGAATAAAATAAAATGAAGACTAGATGGGCTCTGCCATCACTTCCTGCTCTGGATCTTAGACCTTAATACTCCACTGTTTCAACCTAGGTTCCAGGTTTTAATGACCCTAAGGGCCTGTGATTCTTATGACGCTAAATACTCTGTGCTTCAAGGATTACATGGGACTCATGTTATCACAGTGGATACAGGCCTGGTCTTGGACCTAGGTTCAAGGCCTGCCTCTGACACAAACTGGATGTGTGACCCTGGATAAAGTCACTTGACGTCTCAATGCCCCAAGCAATCAATTCTCTTAGAGCTATTAAGTTATTGATGAGGAACTTATGTGAATTGTTGGTGGGAGTTTTCACACTGGAAGTTCTCCAGAGAGATGAAATTGCAAGTCCAAACCATAAATGAATGAATGAATCAATTCATTAATAAGATGTTCTCTAAGAGGTTCTGGGATAATGAGGTTCTTTGCCTCTCTATTTCTAACATTTCATGGTTTTAGAAGTTCTAAGATTCTCAGGTTTACTGTGGTCCTCTTGGAGTTGTGGGGTAAGTGGTATGGGGGAGGAATGATGAAGCTCTGGGCCCAGGCAGGCAGGCAGTGTGCGTCTAACACCTTTCCAGGGAATTTCAGGGGCTTCTCAGAAAGGCTTATTATTGCTGCCTGTCTCCTGGGAAACACCGAGCTGTATTGACTCAAGGAGTATAAAAGGTCCCTTCTACTCCCTGGAGGTTCACACTGTGCAGGGTCAGTGCTGAGCTGGAGCCTGCTGAAGGGCTGGGGCTCTAATCCTAGGCTATGAGACCTTGGGTATATCCCTACCTTATCCTGAGCCTCAGTTTCCCCCATCCAGAAAAATAAGGGGTTGGACCAGACCATGTTTAAGGGCCAGATGTCCATTCTGTGGAAGCTGTGGGTGTTCAGTTGTGGGGATGAACAGGAATAAGTCTGTTGGCTTCAGTATGGTTGGTGTCACTGATGTCCAGGAGTCCAATCCATGATTTGTCTCACTGTTCTCTGACCACTGAATCCCCTGGAACCCTATAGACTGTGGGTGAATCCCTTCCCCTTCTGAGTACTCCATGGTCCCCAAAACACAGATCATAGCATACCTTGCCAAACACAAATGTAGTCACAGGGTAAAATATACAGATATAATTATATTATTATTTTTTAAAAAAAAGGTCCTGGATGAAGGGAGAAAGTAGGTAGAGAGGAAAAACAGGAGAGTTCCCTCTCCCATATTCCAATGCTTTGTAGCTAACCCTGCCTCTGAGACCCCTGGGAGCAGAGACTCTTCTTCTCCAACACACACAAAGTCCAGGACAGGAAGTCTTGATGGGATGAGCAGCTCTAACTGGGCTTTCATGAGCTCTACGCCGCTCTCTTGTGCAGACTGAGAATATCTGGACTCCTCTCATTTTGGAGGCGCTGGGGGGTAGCACCTGGTCACGGTGGACTTTGACCCTATCGGAGAGAAGAGGAAGCAGGTTATGAGTGGGGGAAGGAGCACTTACCAGGAAGTGGTCCCACTCTTTTCCAAAATGGGCAGTGAGATGTTTCGGCAGAGAGGCTCTGTACACTTGAGAAAGGTCAAACTACATGGCCTCAGAGGTCTTGTCCAGCTTTGAGAGTCTGGAACAATAGGAAACTGGAAGACCTAGAGGGGTTAAGAAACTAGAAAGTGAGGATAGGACAGGGGTGACTGGGTGTGACTCCCTCCCCTTACCCCCTCTGCAAAGTGAATTTTGCAAAGAGAGTAGAAGGGGTTTTGTAGAAGATGTACCAGTCAGGTGGCCTGGGTTCTAGACTAAATATTCACTCTGTAATCTTAGCCAAGTCCTCAGGGCTTCAGCAAAAGGAGGAATTTGGGTGGGGGGAGTGAAGGAGGGAAATAGACTAGAAGAGTTTTAAGACCGCTTCTGGGGCAGCTAGATGACACAGTAAATAGGCCTGGAGTCAAGAAGACTCCTCTTTGTGAGTTCAAATCCGGCCTCAGACACTTGCTAGTTGTGTAACCCTGGGCAAGTCACTTCACCCTGTTTGCCTCCATTCCCTCATCTGGAAAAGGAAATGGCAAACCACTCTAATATTTTCTCCAAGAAAACCCCAAATGGGGTCACAAAGAGTCAGACAAGACTGAAAACTCAACAACAAACAAGATTCCTTCTAGCTCTGACCGTCCTCTGTGTTCTGAAGCCCCTTCTAAAACTTTGAAAAGTCTCTATTCTAAGGTCCTTTCCAGCTCTACTTATCTATGTTCTAAGGCTTCTCTGAGTTCTGTGTCCTAAGGTTCCTTCCTGCTTTAACAGTCAATTTTTTTTGTTTGTTTGTTTTTTTGGGTTTTTTTTTTTTGAGGGGCAATTGGGGTTAAGCAACTTGCCCAGGGTCACACAGCTAGTAAGTGTTAAGTGTCTGAGGCCAGATTTGAACTCAGGTACTCCTGAATCCAGGGCCGGTGCTCTATCCACTGCGCCATCTAGCTGCCCCAACAGTCAATTTTTAATGTTCTAAGGTTCCGTCCAGCATTGTTAGTCTATGTGCTAAGGTCCCTCCCAACTCTGAGGGCCTGTTCTAGACTAGAGGTTCTTAATCTCTCTGGAATCATGCACCTCTCTTTAGGTAGTCTGGGGAAGCCTAGGGACCCCTTCTCAGAATGTTTTTAAATGAATAAAATAAAATGCATAGGATTCCCAAGGGAACCAATTATATTGAAATATAGTTATCCAGATCCAACCATTCTGGAGAGCAATTTGGAATCATGCCAAAAAAGCTATAAAACTGTGCATACCCTTTGACCCAGCAATACCACTACCAGCTTTGTATCCCAAAGAGATCATAAAATAAAAAAGGGGAAAGGACCCACATGTACAAAAATATTTATAGCTGCACCTTTTCTGGTTGCAAAGAATTGGAAATTGAGGGGATGCCCATCAATTGGGAAATGGCCAAACAAGTTGTGATATATGAATGTGATGGAATACTATTGTGCTATGAGAAATGATGAGCAGGTGGATTTCAGAAAAACCTGGAAAGACTTACATGAACTGATGCTGAGTGAAGTTAGCAGAACCAAGAGAACATTGTACACAGTTTCAACAACATTGTATGTGATCAACTGATAGACTTAGCTCTTCTGAGCAATACAATGATCCAAGACAATGCCAAAAGATTCATGATGGAAAATGCTCTCCACATCCAGACAAAGAACTGATGGAGCCTAAATACAGACTGAAGCATATTATTTTCACTTTTGTTGTTGTTTTTTTCTTGTTGTTCATTCTTTCTTGCATTTTTCCCCCCTTTGTTCCGATTCTTCTCTTACAACATGACTAATGTGGAAATATGTTTAACATGACTGTAATGTATAACCTACATCAGATTGCTTATTGGCTTCGGAAGTGGGGAGGAGAGGGAGAGTGGGAGAAAAATTTGGAACTAAAAAACTATCTTTACATGTAATTGGGGAAAAAATGGAAAAAAAAAAGAAGTGACCTCAGAGATCATCTATTTAAATTTGCTCATTCTACAGAGAGGGAAACTGAGGCTCAGAAGAAGGAAGAATCAAACAGCTAGTAAATGGCAAAGCCAATTTCTTGACAGGTACCAGATAAAGAATCATAAGACTGAGAGATAAGGCAATCCAAACTTCTCATTCTGCAGAGCAGGAAGGTCCATAGAGTTTAAGTGATTTACCCAAGGTCACAGAACTAATAACTAGCATTGGCAGGACTGGGAGTAGGGGAAGGTCACCGAAGATGACATAACTTTGGAGAAGGCCCAGTTTAAAAGGATAAAGGTCAAGAAAGGAAGCAGCTTAAGTAGTTAAGAAGGGAGAAAGTTTAAGAGGATGAGGGAGACAAAGCATGACCTAATATGTATGCTAATCCTTCCCCTTCTCATCCCTTAACTCTTTACAAGGCAGAACTGGGTTTGGAAGAGATACATTTCTTATGGACCCAACCCCTACTCCCCACCCAATTTCTTTTAGGCCTCTTGCCTGGCAGAATTCTACTAGGCCTGATGCCTGATTTTATTTAAGCTCGCTGCCTGATTCTTTTCAGGCCTTTAGCACGAAGAGGAACTTCACTGGTTTCAGATATCAGTGGGGGAAGAGAACTGAGACCGGGTGAGGATGCCATCCTCTCTATTCTTCTGCCTCCAAGGCAGCTTCCCTGGGAATAGTAGGAAGAGGGTGATGGGAAGGGAGTTTTACTTACAGACAGGAGGTCAGAAGTGAAGGCAGCCACGCTCCTCCTCATCTCGTTCTCACTGCCCCTCAGGGGGATGAGCGACACACTGCCCAGCCTCGACTCAGGTACAGACCGAACCACCCTTGAGGGCTCAGAAGGCCAGACAGTCCCGCCATGCTGGGGGCAGGCAAGCAGGCGTTAGGTCAGGGCCATCAAACCCCTAGGACTCACCGGCCTTGCTCCTTGGGCTTCCTTCCTTCCCTCCCCAGACCCTTCTGCCAGCCCCATCCACTCCCAGGACATTTCCCTTCCCCAACCTCTCCGAGTTTCTCCCCTCCTGGCTGCCCACCAGCCTCTACCCTCCTGGCCCAATACCTGCACAAGGAAGAAGGTGGCGAACCACTCTCTGAGTTCCATCTGGGTGTCACAGCAAAGGTACCTAAAGCAAGAGGGGTCTGAGTAGGATGTGAACATATCTCACTGAAGCCTGGGAAATGGACAAGCTGGGCTCCCCATTCAGGGCGTTAGAAATCCTCAAGTCGGATGCTCTTCCTTTATAGATAAGGAAACTGAGACCCATAAAGGGGAAAGCAACTGCCCCTAGTCACACAGGCGGTCAAGCGGAAGGGCCAGGTTCACTCATCCCAAATCTGAGGTTTAGAGCTGGAAGGGACCTTGGATCTAATCAGATCTCTTCATTTTACAGATGAGGAAACTGACGCAAGCAGCATTTCAGTGATTTGTCCAGATACATAGCTAGCAAGCATCTGAGTTCTGGTGAGATTTGAACCCAGGTTCTTGGGCTCTAGAGTTGGTGTTCCTTCCATCTTGCCAGACTGTTCTTCCCCCTGTAACACACCTTCCTCCTTCAGCAGACTCTATCCTTTACCCACCTCCTTGGTGAGGGCTCTGATCAGTATCTATTATGTGTGTTCTATTCCCATTCCTCAACCCCAGGGCCACATGGACTCCCTCAGATGGGACTCTGGCACATAGGCCCTTACTCACCACTGCTGCCTCTCGTGTTTCTCTGTCTCGTGCACCACAGTGAGACCCCAGCTACAGTGGGGAGAAAACAGGCGAGGGATCCAGGTCAGGGGCAAGTCTCCCCCAGCCAGGCTCTCAGCACTTAGCAACAGGCAGCATCGTTTCGTTGCCATGGAGATCTCTGGGGAACCCACAGGCAAGCAGATGGGGAACCGCATGCCTTCTCTTCCCTCCATCTGCCACATGTCGGGGGCTGGGAGCCAGGGGACCCACGAGCAACAAGCCCAGAGCTCAGCCCTCCTTGCCAAGGGACACCTCGCCCACCCCGACCCTTACTCACCATATTTCAGACTAAGCTCCTCCTCTCATTCCTGCTTTGGTGATTTTTGCCCAGGCATTCCCCTGCCTAGAATGGGCCCCCTTGCCCTTTTCTGCGTCTCTCCAAATGACATCTTTTGGGAGCTAGCCCCAGTCTGACCATCTTCCAGAAGCCTCCCTCCACTGCCAGCAGCCAAAAGAGACCTCCCCTCTCCACCCCCCCACCCCCCCCCCCCACCTCTGATGTCCTAAAGTGCTTAAGAGCCTGAACTCTCCAACAAGGGGCTCCCTGAGGCCCGGGTCTTGTCTCCTTCATGTACCAGGTGCTTCTAAATTACATCTCCCTGGTGAGATCTGCCCTGGGGAAGGCCAAGTCTTGTCACCTCTCCCTGTCTCCACTCACACTGGCCACCCTCCCTAGTTCAGTCCCTCTTCACCTAATTCCTGCACATGCTTAGCATAGCACCTTGCACATAGTAGGCTCTCGTTCATGTTTATTGACTGACTGACCTGGACTCGTGCTGCCTCGAGTCTCTCCCCACTCCAATCCACCTTCTATTTAGCTGCCAAAGCCACTGTCCTAAAGAATAGGTCTGTCCATGTCACCTCCTTGCCCCCAGACACACAATAAATTTCATCAGCTCCCTATGCCCTCCAGGATCAGATGCAAAATCCACTGACTGGTCCTGAAAGATCTCCAGAAGCTGGTGCCCTCCTCCCTCCTTCCAGGTCTCTCATACTTTATCCACCCCCCCCCCAATACATACACATACACACACACACACACACTCTTTACCAACTAGACCAATGAGCCAACTTGCTGTTCTTCGAATGTGAGCCTCCATCTCCCATTCGCAGACTGCATTGGCTTTTCTACCATGCCTCCTTCCTCCTTCCTCCTCACCCACACCTCGTCAATCCACAGGCTCCTTTGCAGACTCAGCTCAAACTCTACCTTCCCCCCAAAGCAGGAGGCCCTTCCCACTTCCTCGGGCTCTGAGATTACTCCCCATCTCTTCAGAATATAACTTGAATGTACCTAATGATTTCTCGGTTGTCTCCCCAACTCAAATGTAAGTTCCTTGAAGGCAGGGACTCTTTTTGCTTTCCTTTGTAACTCTAGTGCTCGACACAGTAGCCTGACACAAATGTAGTGTTTAATCAATGCTGGCTGGCTGGTTAATGGACTGACCTTTTCCTGGACTTACCAGGTAGGTGGTCGTAACTTCTTCTTCACTCCCAGATAGACTTTGAGGCTCTTCATGGGCCATTCCTTTTCTGGTTTGTGACTCTGGAAGCAGGGAAGCCAGAGGGATAGAAGAGGAAAGGGAAGGGAAGGGAGAGGAGACAGAGTAAGAGGCTGCCTCAGCTGGGCCAGGGAATGTGGACAACACAGCGTGCTGCCACCAGCCGCTGGGTAAAGCTCGGTCTCCTATCAACCCCAACCAGGCTCCCAACCTCCTCTTTTCCCTTCTCTTCAAATCTCACCTATACCTAACCCCAAACAGGGGACCCAAACTGAAAAGGACTTCAGAATAGTCAGAGTTGGAGATTTGGGGACATACACAGTCAGGGCTGGGAGGAACCTTAGAACATGGAATGTCAGAGGTGGGAGGGACCTTAGAACATGGAATGTCAGAGGTGGGAGGAACCTTAGAGCACAGAATGTCAGAGGTGGGAGGGACCTTAGAGCACAGAATGTCAGAGGTGGGAGGGACCTTAGAGCACAGAATGTCAGAGGTGGGAGGGACCTTATGTCAGAGCTGGAAGGGGACTTAGAACAGGGAATATCAGACCTGGAAAGGGCTTTAGTACAGGGAATGTCAGAGCTGGGAAAGGGCTTTAGTACAAGGAATGTCAGAGCTGGAAGATAACTCAGAAGCCATTAAGGCTAGCTCCCTTATTTGCCACACCAAAGAGAAAACTAAGGCCCCAAGGAGAATTTAAAGTCAAACAGGAAGTTGAGAGAAGCCCAGGTCACCCCACAAAGTCCCTGCTACCCCTCTTATTACCTCACTGTCTTCCCCAGCTCCTCCTTCACCATGACTCCCAACCCCAGTCCTACCCCCTCTGCCCCTCAAGACTCTAGGCCACCTCCTCCATGAAGCCTTCCCAGATGAAACTCTGCTCTCCCTCCAGCTGAACCCAACCTCTTCAATAATGTGCTTTAGCCATCTGTATCCCCACAAATCCCTGCAGTCTGTCCTTCCCCCCTCCCTAAGGTTGGGGGTCCCCCCACACTTGGCACCATCAGACAGTCAGCTCTCAATGATCTGCAGCTTGACATTCATGACCCAACTGGCCATGGCCATACTATGGACTGAAACAGTATGGACGGCGCTCATCCTCGAGATGGAGCTACCTGCCCAGAGTGGGAACTTTGGCAACCAATCATCACAGTAGCAGACCCTGTGACATAGGCAGGGCATGTATAACTTCCCCCATTTTATAGATGGGAACAATGAGGCCTGGAGGCACTGAGCAACTTTAAAAGCCATTAGGAAGGGGGCAGCTAGGTGGCACAGTGGATAGAACACCGGCCCTGGATTCAGGAGGTCCTGAGTTCAAATCTGGCCTCAGACACTTGACACCAGCTGTGTGACCCTAGGCAAGTCACTTAACCCCAACTGCCTCACAAAAAAAAAGGGGGGGAAAGCCATTAGGGAGAGGAGCCTGGAAGTGGGATTTAGGTCCTCAAACTCTAAATCTGGGAACACTTCCCACTAACTCATGTTTGGTTCCTTCCTTGCCCCACGATTATGATGCACTTGTAAAATACTTGAAGGGCGGCAAAGTGTTTTACAAAGGTTATCTCATTTGATTCTCACAACAACCATGTGAGGTAGTTACTATTATTTTATTATTATCCCCATTTAACAGATGAGGAACTGAGGCAAACAGAAGTGAACTGACTTGCCCAGGCAAGTGGTTGTTAAGTATCTGAGGCAGGTGTGAACTCTATTCATCCTGACTCCTATCCACCAAACACCCTGGCAGCCTAGAACTGAGGGCTGACTGTGTGATGGGAAAGGCCCAGCTCTGGGCCTCTGAGCAGGGTCCCCAGCTCTTCCTCAGCTCTGCTGGGAACCTGTCACAAAAGGGGGGAGACACATCAAAGCTGCGGCAGGGCAGGCCAGACATGGGTCAGGACTTCCTGATGGACAGGGCTGGAGGTTATAGGCTGACTGATGGAGGCAAGGAGGGCACCGGGGTTGGGGGCGCCAGGCCCCCTGCTCTTGTGATGCAGATCCAAAGGGGCTGTCCCTCAGTCTCCCCATCTCAGTCAGCACTCCTCCAAAGGCTGGCTGGCCCCTCCCTTCAGGCACCCCGTGGAATAGCAGAGACATTGACAAGGTGTGGGGCAAGGGGAGATCAAACCACTTACAACCGGAGACTGGGGTCAGAGGCCGAGTCTGTTCCTCCCCCCACCCCAGCATGAGCCCTTGGGAATGGCTCCTCTGAAGAAAGGGAGGGAGGAAACAGGAAGAGAAGGAAAGGAAAGAAGCATTTCTACAGAGCCTACTATGTGCCAGGCACTGTGTAAGCACTTTACAAACATCATTTCATTTAACCCTCATGACAACCCTGTAAGGTGAATGCTACTATCATCCCCATTATACAGCTGAAGAAACTGAGACAAAGAGCTTAAGTGACTTGCCCAGGATCACTTAGCTAGTAAGTGTCTAAGGCTGGATTGGAATGAAGGTCTTCCTAACTCATGCTCTAACCACCAAGCCACCTGGCTAAACAGGAAATAATCATTCCCATTTCTCTGGGCAGTTTACAGAGCACTTCCAATACACCAAATACATCAGCCTTATGAGAAGAGGAGGGTATCGTTTATGATTTATTTTGCAAAGGAGGAACTCAAGGCCCAGAAAGTGACATGATTTACCCTGGGTAAACATAGACAGTCAAAAACTACAGGGTTACTGGCTCCCATGTCTCTAAGCACATTCAGGCTGGCAAAGTCCTTCCTTGGCACATACACAGTAAGTACACTTAATAAATGCTCATTGCTTGATAATTCTGTGAGGTAGGTTGGGCAAGGACCACAGAGCCAGGGACTCTTGTTGGAGGGGGACCTAGGAAGACCAAGCTATATCTGAACAAGAGTCCCCTCTACACAATACCTGGCAAGTGGCCTCTGGCAGTGGGAGGGGAACAGCCCGGGACTATTGTGGGCGGCCCTAAACGTTAGGCAGTCTTTCTTGATGTCCAGTCTAGCCTGGAATTTCCACCTTGCGTCCCTGGGTCCCCCATCAGACCAAACAGAACATGACTAAACTCTTGTCCATGGGACAGTTTCCCAAGTACCAGAAGGCAGCGATTGTGTCCCATCTGAGCTTCCTCTTCCCCGTTCCTTCCACTGACCCCAAAGTACCCAGACCTAAGGTTCCCCTGCATCTGCCATTCTCTGGATGCTGCCTGGCGCAGTCATGTCCTTCTTCCATTGTGATGCCCAGAACTGAACACCATACTCCAAATATAAGGGCAGATTCCTATCCCCGGTTTTACATCTGAGGAAGCTGAGCCTCTGGGAGGGTTATCCAACTAAAATCTCTCTACCTTGTGGCTGGGGGGAGGAGGGAGGTTGACAAGACAAGGGTTTCCGGGGATTGCTAAGACTCCTTTGTGACATCACCATGGTGTGCAAGGAGAGCTCTATGTAGTGGGGGGAGCTGGACTCAGGGACCTTCTTCCACACTTTCTACCACAAAAAGAGGCACATTCCACCTTGTCATCCAGAGCTTTCTCCCCAGCCTTTAAAAGGGGGTTGCTCTAACAAAGCCTATGTGAGCTCAAGCAGCAAGCACAGAAGAAATTGGGCTGCAGGCCTGAAAAAAAGGCAGACCGTGCATCCGGGCCCAGCTGGGCTGAGGGCACGGGCCAAAGCCAGACCTTGACGCTGGAAGAAGCCAGTCCACAACACTGGAAACAAACTAAGCTGAAGGCATGGAGGACACTGGGGAGAAGGTATGGAAGAAACTAAGTGCTGACTTCAGAACATATTGGACCACCAGCATGAAGGGAGCCCGGCGGCAGGGTGAGAAGAAGCCAGATGCTGGGCACGGAAGAAACTTTCTCTCAGTCCTGGAAGAAACCGCAACTGAGGAGGAGCCGAAAACCAATAGTGGGCACGGAAGACTACGGGTTTTGGAAATGAAGAAACCAGGCAGCATTCAGGCAGATGTCCAACGCATCATGAATCTATGAGGCCCTTCCTCCTTCATCCCCAAGCCCAGCCCTGGCCTGACCTGTCTTAGGGCACTCGACACTCCTGGCCACACAGTAGAAGGAGGTGATCCTTACTGCTAAGGGGAAGCTAGACCCATAAAAGAACAGCCCTATGCAAGGAGCTTGATGCTGTACAGAAATCTGCATGTCCAAATGTCATCACTGTAAATGAGGAGTTAGGATGTTTGAGCTGGAAGAGGAGAGAGAGAGGGAGAGGGGGACATGGAAGACCAGTGAGTCAGGGACAGAGCCGGAAATCAAACCCTGGGCTCCTGATTCCCAGCTCAGAACTCTTGCTGAGCCCCAGAGGGCAGACTTCAGAACCAGTGGGGCAAGGAGGCTGCTGCAGAAAGAACTCTAGGTATAGAAAAGCTTTCTAGGTAATCAAGAGCTCCCCCAGACTGGGAAAGATTGGGGAACATTTGTGCTACAGAATAAGGCTCCCCTAGTCTAGAGATGATCTTCTCCCACATGAAAAACAAACCAACAAAATACTGGGAAAGCCACATGATGGAACAGTGGGAGGGAAGAAAGAGAAGTGGGGGACCAAGGAGGCAACTCAGTCTTAATGGTAGAAGAAGGATGGGAAGATCACTGGGGATCCAATGTGACAGATTCCTGAGCATGGGGATCAGAAAGCTTCCAGGAGCTTGGCTGGGGCCCTTGATTTGGGGCAAGTTTGGAAAACAGCAAAGTGTGAAAGGTGGGATGGAATCCAACCCCTCATTCCATCATTTTAAAGAGAGGGAAACAGAGGCCTGGAATGGGGTCAGGCAGGGGCAGAGCCTGTGAACTGGACCTGCTTTCTGATTCTTATTTAGCTCTTATTTAAGGCTATTATGTAGCCCCAGTGTTAAACAGAACACGGAGCACTTGGGTAGATACTACAGAGACAGATGCCGGCTCCATGATTAGGGGGAAAAAAAAAAGCTTTCTAAGAGTGACACCTGAGAGAGGCTGGGGAACATCAGTCAACTAACTCTGGCTTTTGGCCCCGGGCATAATACCAAGGTCCAGTCTGGTGATGCAGGGAGCTAACTTCTGAGGTCTGGGGGTGGTGGGGGGGACCTTCCTCAGCAGCTCCTTGGGAGCCCAGGAAAGGAGGAGGAGATAAGCAGGGAATCATGGGGGGCCAGGCAAAGAGGGGACTTATATAGACCCTTTGAGATGCAGGGAAGCCTTTTTTTTTCTTTCTGTCTTTGGACTTTTCATAGACTTGGGTTTATAGATCTGGAATCTCACAGGGAAGCTGGGAGGTCAGGTAGTCCAACCCCTTCATGTTAGAGACAGATAAGGAAACTGAGGCTCAGAGGGGTTAAGGGATTACCTCAAGGTCACACAGGCAGTAAGTAGCAGAGGCAGGATTTTAACTTAGGTCTTCCTCACTTCCCCCCCCCCCCACTCTTAACTAAGGGATGTGCTCCAGCTAGCTCAAGAGCCAATTGTTAAATTTTAAATTTTTTATATTTCAGCATGTTATTTACACCTTAGAAATGTACAAGTGATTTTACTGTGATTTCTAGACTTGAGAAAGTCATGGAGAAAATATTAATAATGCGGATTAAACTTTAAAAGTGTGTCACGCATACAGAGAGCCGGTTGTTAAATATTTATCAGCACCCCTTGGTTCTAATTCTGTTGCTCTTTCCATTATGCCTGAGCAAAACTGGGATCTATAACCCCCACCTCCTCAGCCCTGAGCTGACCTGTCTCCAAGCACCATGAATACTGCTGGCCAGACATCAAGGGAAGATGCTCCTTACTGCTCAGGGGTAGCTAGGCCCCATAAATGAATCAGCGCATTGTGCTCATGAGCTGCCTCCCTCCCCCAGGCCTTATCTTCCAACTCCTCCAGAATTTCACAGAATCTTAGGGTCCAGGACTCAGAATCATGGATTTGGAGTAGGAAGGTGACCTCAGAGAGCATATTTTCCAACCTCTTTCTTTTACAGATGAGGAAAGAGAAGTTCGGAGAGAAGTGACTCACCCAAGATCACACAGGGAGTAAAAGTAAAAAGTCAGGATTTTTCTAAGCTAGGTCATCTGACTCTTAAAAACCCAGCACTCCTGAAATGATCGTAATAATAGCAACCCACATCTCTATAAGCTTGCAAAAACACTCTGCTGGCTTATTGGAGTCTCACAATAGCACTATGAAGTAGGCAGGACAGGGATTATGATCCACTCTTACAGATGAGGAGAAAATGGAGGCCCAGAGAGGTGCTCATGAGTGCACAGATAAAGTGTCATCAAGGGTCTGAGCTCTGGTCTCTCCTGACTCCCAAATTTAGCCCTTACTCCACTTAGCCCAAGCTGCTAAATCAGAGACCCACAGAATCCTAGCTTCAAAAGAGAAGGTGGGAAAATGCAGGCCCCTGTCTTGTTTGGGCAGCTAGGCAGCACAGTGGATAGAGTTCTCGGCAAGTCACTAAACCCTGTTTGCTTCAGTTTCCTCATCTGTAAAATGAGCTGGAGCAGCACATGGCAGACAAGTCCAGTATCTTTGTCAAGAAAATCCCCAAATGGGGTCACAAAGAATCGGACATGATTGAAAAATGACTGAACTGTCTTCTCTGAAGGAGCGGAGAACTCTGGGTGTGGAACTGGGGAGACACTATGAGACATTATGGGTGTGTTGGCTAGCTTTCTGGTACTGGCCAAAACTGAAGTGTTTTTTTCTTTGTTCCAAGGGATGATGAGGGAAGAGGAGGGATATATTCAGAAGGGAGAATATAATATGATATTAAAAAAAGATAGAAATAAAAATCAATAACTTGAAAAACAATAATAATCCTAGGCTTTTAGAACCTGAGAACCGCAGAATCTTAAGCTGACAGAATTGGATTCTTGGCTCTCAGACCCAGAATGGAGCTCAGAGGTCATCTCCAGTCCAGCTTCCCACACACTGTGGGACTAGCCAAGACATGAGCATCCACAGATGTCGTCATCAGTAATAAACACTCTACAGAAACTAAAAAGGGCCGTGTGCTTTCTTAAGGGACTGCTTATACAAAAGGGGAAAGAGAGTAGCCTTGGTCCAGATGTGCTATTTGAAGCAGTCTACCTGGAAATGCTCAATTCAGCCTGGGCTGGCCTGACCCTTGGGAAGAAGAGAGGCTGTGGGGGAGGATGGGGCAGGGGGCAGGGGGCAGGGAGAGACATTCACATTTTGAGTTTTTCTTGAAGATGGGGCCAAGTCTGCCTCTGGGCCTCTGGGAAGCTGGACACACATTAGCAGCTGTGTACTTTTGTATGGGGATCGTGCTTGAGAGAAGGAAGCAAAGGGGAGTTGAAATGGGGACCATCCTTAGGGAAAAGGAGGGCAGGATAAGACTCAGGAACAGCAGCCCCCAAGAAGAGCACTGCCCAACTCTATTAGTGTAAGGGGCCTGGGACACCCCTGGAGGCCGGAAAGGGTTGCTTCAGGGCCACAGTAACTGACCTAGCTGGCTGCCTCTACATCAGATGGAAGCTGATTAAAAGGGAATAAAAAGGTAAGGCCGATGAGTAGTTCCGAGAGCCAGGCTGAAGTCAGATGTCTTGGGAAGGTGAACTGATGTTGCTACCTGGCCCCAGGAGCTCATAAGAGGCAGAAGCCAGGGTCACAAAGGCCAGGGAGCTCAGATGCGTTGGCCAAGGGAAGAGCGGCCGCTCCCCTCTTTAGGTCTCCAGAGAGAAAGATCTCAGAACAATGGAATGAGAGACTGAACGCCGATCACACAGAGCGGTCAGGCAGAGGCAAAGAATAACTTCCGAGAGGCCAGGAGACAGAAAACCAGGAAAGGCGAGGGAGCCTCCATCTCTGGAGGCCAGCAAGAATGAGAAGAGGCAGCCTGATGAATGAGAGAGCACCAGGAAGGGAGCCAGGAGAGCTGGGCCTTGGGGACAATGAGATGCCGAGAAGGGAAAGCTGGACACAGCCTCAGGAAGACCCGGGTTGGAATCCCAGATCTGACACTCTCTTAGGGACCCCCGGGCACTTACAAGCTGTGCTACCCTGGAGGAGCCATTTAAGTTGAGCCTCAATGACCTCGGCAATAAAATGGGAGTAATAATATCTCAGCATGGGGCAGCTAGGTGGCGCAGTGGATAAAGCACCGGCCCTGGATTCAGGAGGACCTGAGTTCAAATCCAACCTCAGACACTTAACACTTACTAGCTGTGGGACTCTAGATAAGTCACTTAAACCCAATTGCCTCACCAAAAATAATAATAATAATAATAATATCTTGGCATGTCTATAGTTTACACATATTTTATGTTCAGGACACATGGATCAGCTCTGTCTGTTTTCATGTAGGGACTGGGGAATTAGTGCTGAGGCATGACAGGTACAGAAGGAAGACCAGAGAGGCTCCCACTCCCTGGGACTGGGCCTTAGCATGCAAAAGGTTAGTTGGGACCCAGGCGTCTGAGCTTCCCCACAGGGAAGGAAGAACTAAGAGAAGCACCAGGCTAGGGGGAGGATGGGGGAAGGGAAAATGAAGGTAAGGTCATCAAATCCAAGAGTTATAAGGGCCCCAACCCTTCCTTTTACAGATGGAGAAAATGAAGCCTTGAGAAAGGGAGAGACTTGCCCAAGGTCACACAGCGGGTCTGTGGCAAAGCTGGGATTGGGGCCCAGCTGTCCTGACTCCCAAACTGGGGCTCCGTCCTCTCAACCTCAGCTGTCTGAAGGTAGGGAAGATGGAATCCAGGGGCCAAGGACAGCCACCTAATAGTCCCAGAGGTCCCAGAGGCTGAGAGACACGGCCTAGACAGATGCTGGGAGGATGATACAGGAAGGAAACAGAGGCAGCTGTGTCTGGAGCAGAACTTGGCACATATCCCTGACAGAAGCCCAGCTTCCCACTGAGCTGAGCTTCGTGTCCCTGAGAGGCAGCAGAGCCAGGAAGGAGGTGTGGGGAGAAGGAAGGAGGGAAAGGAGCCATGCCCATCATGCCATACCCGCACCCATCCCTGGCCCGACTCTTCCCCTCGGTGTGTAAGGCAGCAATGCTGCAGCAGCCGCCAGCCACTGGAGCTGGCCTGAGGCTTAGTCACTACTCACGTTCTCAAGGGCCCCACTGCGCTGCTTCAGGTTCTGTTTGACAGAGGATTGGGGGGTTATGGAAGCTGGGGGGGGGGTGCATCCCCACGATGGATATAGGTGCTAGTTTGAGTCAGGGGTATGTGGCAGGTTGCAGGTCAGAGGTAACTGTGCCTGTATTGATCACCATGAAGAATGTGCCCACCAACCCAGAGCACACATGAGCTGTGACAAAAGGCCCACCGGGATGACACAGGTATATGCCATGACCAAGCACAAGCAGCACATATGTGTACTGTGACGTGCACGCCATGAACTATGGATCTGAGGCCTGAGAAAGCAAAGACCCACGGCCCAGGGAGGGGGCCTGGCCCACGCCCTCAGGAGCTTTCAGAGGTCCATACTTTCTCTCAATAATACAGGGGAGTCAAAGGCACCAGGGAGACTCTATGAAACAGTAGCCTGGCCCTGACTAAGAAGGAACCAGGGCAGTGCATGGGTGTCTGAGTCCACAGGCTGGGGGCGAGGGGGAAGAGGAGTTGGCTCATCACTCACTCTGACTTCCTTGAAGAGCCTCAGGCAGCTGCTGTTGAGCATGAAGTAACGGTCGTGGAAGCTGCCTGTAGAGAGGCCCAGACCCAGGAGGCTTCGATCCTCACGGAACTTCATCATGCCATGCTTGGTGTCCCCCACCTTGCTGGCTGGGGAGGGAGGGCAGAAGGGATTGAAGGGAGAGGCTGTGTATCCCTCCCCTCCCCCCAAAACCAGTGCTCCCTGAGGGGAGAGCTATGACCCTGTCCCCACAAGAGCTGGGCCTTAGGGCAGGAACATGTCTCCCTCAGACTAGAAACTCCCAGGGGGCAAGGCTACATCTCTCCTCAGACGTGGTGGTTACTGAGGATGGGAACTATGTCTCTCCCTAAGATAGGAATTGGAACCCAGGTGCAGAACCTGGCCAACCCCTGGAGAGAAGGGAGATGGGAAGTAAGTAAAAGGCCTCTTACCTAGGTACATGAGCATGGCCTCCATGGCCAGGTACTTCTTCACTACCAGATGACTGTCAGTTCCCAGGCTGTGCAAGATGGGGAGCACCTTCTCAGTGTAGTGCAGGGGCCTCTCTGTGGAGAACAATGCCATCAATGCCAACATCACCAACATGGGACCAGTCATCTCCACCGCCACCACTGGCACTGTCACTATCATCTCCGTCTCCATCATGGTGGTCATCATTATTATCGCCATATCTTTGATCATCACTATTGCCTTCATCACCTCTACACCAATCATTGGCACCATCATTATCTTTTCCTCACCATCTCCAGCACCACCACCATCACAGGATTTATCATTATTGTAACCATATCTTTGATCCCTATTACTTTCATCATTTCCAATCAATCACCAGCAACAGTACCTTCATCACCAGTATCACTATCACCATCTCTATCAAGACAATCACCACCATGATCTCATGATCATCAGGCAACGGAATCACCATCACCTTCCTCATGTGAGGAAACCAAGGAACAACAGGAAGAAAGCCATGGTAGAGAGCATTTGGATGAGGGTCAAAGGGAACAGAAGTACTATCATCATGGGAGTATACTGCAGACCATCTAGACAGAAAGAGAGAAGAAATGAGGAGAGGGAAATAGATAATAGATCTGACATGGGGGTATGTATGATGTAGTGATGGGGAACTTTGACTACCCAGACATCTGTTGGAGTTCACTCTTTGCCAAAAAGTAGAGAAACTAATGAATTCTTGGCTTGCCTTAATGATAGTTTTATCCTTTGGAAGGTAGAGAAAGTAGGGGAAGGGGAACTGTTATTTTGGATCTAATTATAACCAAATAGATGGTGCTAGTTGCTGAAGAAGAAACCACAGAAATCTTGGAGGAAGTAACTACTTTGTGGGAGAGGTCATGAGAGAGACAAACTTGGCTTAATTTGTATATCCAGCCTAGATTTGGGGGGAGCAGATTTCAAAATCAGAAAAAGGAGAGGTAGGATGCCATGGTCTAATATCATCTAAAGAAAGGTGGCCGATGGAGGAAAAAACTTACAAATTCAATTCTAACTTGGACAAAAAGAGAAAAAATAGGAAGTTATGTAAACAACAACAGGAATGGTTCCCACTTGCTGATGTAGGCACTTTCCTTGTAACAGTGCTGTGAGGTAGAGAGACTGATTTGGGGTGACAGTATCAAACCCCAGAACACAGAAGAAATTCCTAAATGAGATTTACAATCACTCAAAAGATTTCACCCTAATGATCTCAAGATCAAGTGAATGAAGGAGGTGGATGAATAACCCAAAGAGCCAATCTATCAATACATATATCTTATATAGACACTGCAGTTGGGTGATTAATTGGGTCCAGGATTGATGAGAAGGAAGAGAATAGGATGGATGGCATATTGGAAACTCTATAACTTTTCCCACAGTCCCAAGCTACCCCCTAAAACAAAACAAAACAAAACAAAAAAATCCTCTTTTTAACACCAATTTTAACCCTCTTCTAGTGATGCAATATGGCTTCAAGTCATGGTGCACCACAATCTACAAACACTTCAAATTGCAGGACATTCAAAGCACAGTGGGAAGATGCATGGTGGGCATAAGTAGGCTGGCAGCACATTTCCAATAATAATTTGTGCATGCAAGAGACTGTGTAAGAGATATCCAGGAAACTGATGCATAGTGAAGTCAGTGGAGCCAGGAAGACAATATCCACAATGAGTGCAACTATGTAAATGGAAAGAAGCACCACCACAAAAACAATCGAAGTCCAGTGTTGTGAAACTGATGAACAGTGAAGAAATATGAGAAGACACCTTCCCCCACCCCTCTGCAGCGACCCATGAGGGTGCAATGATGCATGTGCCCAGTGTTTGTGGTGTGTCAATCTGTCTTGCTGAGTTTCTTTTTTTTCCTTCTTCCTCTTTTTCCTTTTTTTTTTTTTAAATTTTAAAGAATTTTTCAAAAAATTCTTTGTTACAGAGGAAGGCTCTATGAGAGGGAGGGGGAGGGATCCAGGGGGAAATCTAGGTGATGTACAAACAAGAGATACCCAGGAGATACATGATAAGAAAGGGAAGTGAGCCAGTCACCTAGCAAACTTAAGAGAGATGTCCCGAGCCCTACTCAGGTAACCTTGCAATGTTAGAAAGATCTGGAGAAGGAGTTCTAAATGTCTTTTTTTGGGGGGTCATAGATCCCCTTGATAGCCTGGTGACTCTTTCTCGTAATAATGTTTTTAATTACACAAAAGAAAACATGTAGGATTACAAAGAAAACTAATTATATTGAAATAAAGATGTAATTCTTTTCCCATCTAAACTTATGGCCCCCTTGAAATCAATCCAGGACCCCTTGAAGGGTCTCCGGCCTAGAGAGGAAGGCCTCTAGCATGCCATGTGAGTCCTGCGTGCAAAATTTATGGGAAATACAGAAAAGAACAGCACAGGATAAGAAGGTGCCGACAGCTTGTGATTTGCAGCATCTAAAAGGGAAGGCGGTGGATCTCCCCAGGGAGGTGCTCACATAGAGAATGAATGGCACCTCTAGGAGAAGTTGTGGGAAGGACTTCTGTTCAATTATAGCTTAGATGGTGTCACCTTAGAAGTCCCTTGCAACTCTGAGATCTGGGATAACCATCACCACATATCATCACCACTTTCTTCCCCGCCAGGCTCCATGGTCACTGTCACGTACATCACCATGATTACCACAGCTCCCACCCTAGGACACGGTGGTAGGCTCCCGGGTGTCGACAGCCCTCATCCCATCACCATCACGATGCTGTAGAACCCCTTAAGTTATGACTGCCATAATGCATTTTATAGTGTGCACTTTGTAATTTCTACAACCTTTCTTAAGATTTACATAAGGTTGTATGAGTTATATAAGATTACTTTTTGGAATTTTATAACTTACAGGTGTCATCCTTCTTCTGGGAAAGATAAGGAAATATATACATACATACACATATGTATATGCAGCTATATTAAGAATTGAGGCCTCCCCCACCCCTTGAGAATCCTTATGTATCCTTCCCCTCCTCTATACAATCTGAGTTAACATTCATACATAGAGTCCCCAGGGGAAAAGCTATAAGTACTTCCATCAAAGGGCCTTTGATCCTCACTTGAAAGAATGACCTGAGGCCATCTTCCTGGCAATAGCCAGGCAATTTTGAGACAGATTTCCCAGGGAAGCCTCATGCCCATATTAACTGGTTAATCTCCTGTATAGCTAGATAATTTGGGGGAGGGCAGGGCAATTGGGGTTAAGTGACTTGCCCAGGGTTACACAGCTAGCAAGTGTCAAATGTCTGAGGCTGGGTTTGAACTCAGGTCCTCCTGACTCCAGGGCCGGTGCTTTATCCACTGCGCCACCTAGCTGCCCCATAGCTAGGTAATTTTAATTCCTTTTGACTTTCTTTTGCTGTCACTCCTAAAATCAGATGAGAAGCTCTTCCCTTCTCCCCAAGTATAACTCTGAATAAGGACTAAATTCATCCCAGTTGGTCTCAGTGTACCTGGGGTCATAGATAAAGTACTCCACCTCTGTCCCCTTTGTTAGCCAACTCTGAGTATACTGAGGAACATTCCAATTTCATATTCTCATCCCTCTCAAACAATTACTGTGCTCAACGATCTCAAAGTTCAGATATGGAAACAGATAACAAGTAATATCTTGCATATCATTCTCAACAGAATCTAGCATGAATCTCTGCACATGCTAGTCTACTCCATCCAAATTCCAAAGGCCACTTACCTGCCTCTTCCCTCTCATTGACTTCAAAACAGGTCCAATAGTCCTTATCCTTTACCCTCACATTCCTACGATCGAGGATCTCTATGGTGAGCTCCTGGGCTGTCATGGAAGCTGGGATCTGAGGGGAAGAGGCATAAAGTCAAGATATGACCCTTCTTTCCTAATCCCAGAAGACCACTGTCCCCAAAAGCCTGAGCCATGAGAGAAAGCCTAAATTCACCAGGACCCCAGACTTCAGTCCAGGTGCACCCCCCAGCAATGTACAGTGGAAAGAAGATTGGATTTGTATTTCAAAGTCTTGGATTCAAATCCTGCCTCAGAAATTTACCAGCTGTGTGACTTCTCTTGGTCTTAGTTTCTTTATCTATAAAATGAGGGAGTTGGCCAACTAGATGACCCATAAAGCTCTTTCCTGCTTTAAATCTATGAACCTATCACTGTAGGAGCTCTGGATTTGACTGGGTCAGCCAGGGCCACCTTACTCCACCTTTATAAGGCCAGCCTCTCTAAGCTCCCTTCAGACATCAATTATGTGTGAGGCCTGGGAGTTGGAAGGGCAGGATTTGAGGTCCTTTTCTCACATCAACTTCCTGCTGATAAGCCATTTTTCTTTTCTGAGCCTTAGTTTCTCCATCACCAAAATGATAATATTTTTGCCACCTAGTGCATAGGGTGGCTGTGCATTTTGAACCTTAAAGTGCTAGAGAAAAGGGAGTCACTCTTATTGCTAGCTGTATGACATGGGACAAGTTCACACCAAAAAATGGAAATGTTCAACCTTGCACCATCTACCACCTCACAGATCTATTTTGAGGAAAACACTGTGTAAACAAGGCTATCGTTGCTATGATCATCTCTTTTTTTTGGGAGGGGGCAATGGGGGTTAAGTGACTTGCCCAGGGTCACATAGCTAGTAAGTGTCAAGTGTCTGGGGCCAGGTTTGAACTCAGGTACTCCTGAATCCAGGGCCAGTGCTTTATCCACTGCGCCACCTAGCTGCCACCTATGATCATCTCTTTAACTCCATCCAGAGCCTGGTTCTATGAATGGCCTGCATCAGCTGTGAAAGTCACTCAGATCAGCCTTAGAAAACCCCAGTGCTGGGCTCCCTGGAAGACAGACCTAACAGGGAGGCACCAAGTGTCCTGTTTGTTAGGCTCTGTGTTAACAGCACCAAGGACAGCTCCATGAGCAGAAGCCAAGACTGAGCACTGGGGTTCCTGAATCCGAGGCCTCACCTTAACATGCTGTTCTGTCTCCGTTGCCTTCTTTTCCAGGTATACAGTGCAGATGAAATCTCCAGCATGCTGCAGAGGGGAGAAGAGAGGGAGTCAGAGAGGGTGAAAGGGGAAGAACAGTGACAGAAGCCTCACCTAAACACTGGCAGCTTCCTTCTTCTACCCTCTGAAACATATGGAGCAATCTTAGAAGGCTGAGCATATCGTAGTTAGTGTTTAGGATAGAGATTCAGGAAGACCTAGCTTCAAATCCTGCCTAAATTCCTTAATCTCCCTGTGCCTCGGTTTCCTCATTTACAGAATAAAGGAGGCTGAACTCGGTGACCTCTAAGGTTCCTTCTTGCTCTAAAATCTATGATCTTCAACTGTGATAGACTTAGCTCTTCTCAGCAATACAATGATCCAAGACAATTCCAAAGAACTCATGTTGGAAAATGTTCTCCACATCCAGAAAAAAGAACTGTGGATTCTGAATGCAGATTGAACCATATCTACTTTTGTTTTTCTTTTTTGAGGTTTTTCCCTTTTGCTCTGATTCTTCTTTCACAGCATGACTAATGCAGAAACATGTTTAATGTGATTGCACATGTATAACCTATATTGGATTGCTTTCTTTCTTGGGGAGGGGGGAGTGAACGGAGGGAGAGAAATATGAAACTAAAAATCTGATGAAAACAAATGTAACTAGAAAATAATAAGATACTTTTATGATTTAAAAAAAATCTATGATCTTGTGACCTCTAGGATCTCCCCCACATCACTCATCCCCTAAACTACCCCTCCTAGGAACTGCTTTCTCTAAGGAGAGAGTTCTGTCTGGAGTTGGGGACAGGGAGGCAAGTCAATATGAGGAGAAATAAAAGACGTGGCCATGGAAGACAAAGACTACAGCTGAGGTGAGATGAAAAAAGGGGATCTGGTGGAGGTGGGCTGGGGGCCAAGGGCAAAGGATTAGGGATGATGGAATAAAAAGGACCCAACTAGGGGCAGCTAGGTGGTGCTGTGGATAAAGCACCGGCCCTGGATTCAGGAGGACCTGAGCTCAAATCCAACCTCAGACACTTGACACTTACTAGCTGTGTGACCCTGGGCAAGTCACTTAACCCCAATTGCCTCACCAAAAAAAAAGGACCTACTCATTGCCAAGTAGACAGAATATGACAAGAGATTCTTCTCTCCCTGCTGTGGTGTGTGCTGGCATGAGTTAGCCAGGGTACAGCTGGGATTAGATCACTTCTGAGGGCCCACTCTAGCTCTGACTGTTGGGGAATCTCTAGCCCCTAGGTCCAGACAAGAGGAATTAACTTGTCGAGGTTCTTAGAATCACTGAATGGGAAGTTGCTGTAAATCTGGCCACCCCCCTAGGGAGGATGAAATGAATCCAATTCAGTGAGGGAACAAACAGGGGACCCCAAAGGAGCTGCATGTTGCAGGAAAGGAGCGCTAAACATGGGGGCAGGTAGCCTAGGCTTGAGTCTATGCTCTGCCACTAATTAGCCTTAGGAAGGTCACCAATTCTCTAAGTTTCAGTTTCCTCTTCTGTGAAATAGGAATGGCTATTCTTGTCCTAGGCAGTTATGTGGCACAGTGGGTAGTGTCAGGCCTGACTTCTTCCTGAGTGTCTTCCTGACTCATCTTCCTGTTCAAATCTAGCCTCAGACACTTCCTAGCTGTGGGACTCTGAGCAAGTCACTTATAACCTCTAACTGCCACAGTTTTCTCAACTGTAAAATGGGACTAGGAGGCAGCTAGGTGGCAGAGTGGATAAAGCACTAGCCCTGGATTCAGGAGGACCTGAGTTCCAAATGGTTTGATCTTTTCAAAGCCCAAAGCCTGGCCCGTAGCAGCTGCTATAGAAATGCTATCATGGGGGGCGGCTAGGTGGCGCAGTGGATAAGGCACCAGCCCTGGCTGGATTCAGGAGTTTCTGAGTTCAAATCCGGCCTCAGACACTTGACACTTACTAGCTGTGTGACCTTGGGCAAGTCACTTAACCCCCATTGCCCCACAAAAAAAAAGAAAGAAAGAAATGCTATCATCACTACTGTTATTATTTATTCTGGCCTCCTTTATCTTCTGCCTTTGATGCCTGAATGCAGTCACTACCTCATCTCTACCTGCTGACATCCTCTCCTCCCAGCACGGCCTCAAGATGCCTTCTAGAAAGCTCCCGGCTGAAAGTCATTTCTCCAGCCTCAGAACTTCCAAAAGCCCTCCCTTTCTTTTGGTTTTCCACTGACCTTTCTAAGGATCCCAGCACTTAGCACAAAGCCCGGCCCATAGAAACTGCTTACAAAAGCTTGCAGGCTGATTCACAGGCCCTTATGACACTCTCCTGTGCGTCACAGTTATATCACATGTGCACGTGGCTTATCTGCTCCCTCCTAAGTTCCCTCTGAGAAGGACGGGTCATTTTTCATCTTTCTATCTCTACGATCTCTGACCTTCTGACCCCGAGGACCTCTCCCAAGCCACTCATTCCTGGACTATGTGTTTTGGGAAATGCTTCTTCTGGGGGTGGTCTGTCTGGGATTGAGCAGGTTGCGGGGTGGGCGGGGGGGAAGGAATTGGGAAAAGTTGAGCAGAGACACTAGTCAATGTGAAAGGAAAATGGGGATGTGGCCATGGAGGGCAAAGGAAGAGTCTAGCTGAGGAGGGGAGAGAAGGGGGTCTGAACTTAAGCAGGAGGGTCTGGGGGCGGTGGGCAAAGGAATGGCAGCATGTGTCCCCAGCGTAGCGAGCAAAGGGGCACTTTCCCAGGGGCAGGAGCAGGTTGCCTAATGTCCCCTGCCTCCCACAGCTGTTGCTAAACCTCCCCCTCTCCCCCACCCTGTCCCCTAGCAGCACCCAGCTTGGATTCAAAGGCCTGCCATATGGGAGGGTAATCAGACTGGTCCTACATTTCTGCAGAGAGCACAGCTGAGGAGCAGTCAGGGAAAAGTGCAGAGAGGCAGGTGTAAGGCACAGAGCATCCAAGTTGTAAACAATCTCCTAATCATCAAAGCTATCCCATGCTGGAAGGGTCTTGGGGCAAGTAGTGAGTTCCCCATCCCTACCAGTCTTCATGACTGCTTGATGGTGGAAAGCACACAGATGGGCTTGAGTTCAAATCCTGTGACAATGACCAGCTATGTGACCAAGGGTCAATAACAACCTCTGCTCAGCCTGTTTCCTCGTTGGTAAAGGGGGAATAATACCTGTGTGGTAAAATAATGGAATTTGGCAGACACCCAGGGGTCCTACCTGAATTTGGGATACTATTTGGGAAACCGGCTAGGGATGATTGGAGATGGGCCACACCTGGCCTGCCCTGAGTGACGTATGCTGCTGATGTCAGCAGGGGAACCACTCTCTACATCCAGCTTGAAGGACCTTCCTTTTGGGGGAGGGAGAGTAAAAGTAGAAAAGAGACTGCTCGCTGAGGGGAGCTCATCTTTCCTGTTGGTGAGCTTCCAGGAGCAGATTGCTGAGAGGGAACACAGCTGTTTCCTATTGAAACTACGGCCCCCAGGTGGTGAGTTAATAAAAACAAGTCCGGCTCTTTGAATTAGCTGAGCTGGAAGCAAGTTAGGGGATTGTGTCGGTCTTTGCTAGAGCCAGGGAGCTTATCCATTTTTCTTTTTCCTTATTCCCTTGTCATTGGCTTAATTAATTTCACCTTTGCTGTGTATTTTATTCCCATTAATAAAACCTGATTTGTTTGTGGAAAAAAGGCTGTTAAGCTCTTTTCTTATTGGCCTGGGAGAAATAACTAAAAAAGGGAGTTTGGAGGGGAGGGAGCTTTGGACCTAGAGGTCCCTCATTATTTTCTGAACCCCAATATTACAGTGAGCCACCCAATTAACTCTCCCCATATTAAATTTGGCCCCTATACCTGTGTTGCCCGTCTCACAGTGTGGTTGTGAGGAGAGACATGAATTGTTATCACTATGATGCTGCTGGAGGAGGGGTCCCTCTTTGGGCAGGCAGGCTGGAGGGGCCACCCTCTGGGGTTGCAATCCTGTGACACCCCCCCCTTCCAGGTTCCTGACAGAGCTAAGGTTCTGGGCTCTAGGGATCCTATGACACCTGGGAGGCTCTGTGGCCTCTCTATGGGAACCAGAGGATGGATCCCAGGCTCCGCTGAGCCCCTCTGCCTCTCAGCTCCTGAAAATGTGGCTCTACCTGTTCCCAGAGGCATCAGGGGTGCTGGCCTCCCAGGCAGGAGACCTGAGAGCACCGCTGCTTTTACACCGCTCACTCCCATTCCAGCCTTTCTAGGTTGGCCCCTGATGCCCGCCCCACCTTCCCTCTGACACCTTCCCCCACCATTTACACTGCTTTTGAGTATTTTGTCTGTACATAGTTGTTTGCACACAACCAGCTTGAGAGCAGGGATCTTGCTTCTGCCTTTCTTTGTAATTCCACCTGGGGAAAATAAGGGACACAGTGCATAAGAGTGTCAGGCCTGGAGTCTAGAAGACTTATCTTCCTGAGTTCAAATCTGAGCTCAGACACTTACTAGCTCTGTGACCCTCGGTGAGTCACTAAGCCCTGTTTGCCTCAATTTCCTCATCTGTAAACTGAGCTGGAGAAGGAAATGACAAACAACCGCAGTATCTTTACCAAGAAAACCCCAAATGGGGTCACAGAGAGTCAAATACAATGGAAAAACAGCTAAACAACAACACAAAAGTATCCCCAGCACTTGGTCCAGTGCCTGGCCCACAGTAAGCATTTAATAAATGCCTGTTGACTGTCAATTGACTGGTAGACTTGAAGGCAGGGTCTGTTTTTCTTTTGGTCCTTATATAGCCCCTATCCCTAGCTAAGCATAGTGCCTGGCACACAGTAAACACTTCATAAATGCCTGTTAACCAAGTGAAGAAGTGAAAGAACTTGAGCAACTGAAGGGGCAGGGGAAGGGAGAAAGCACAGCTATGGACTGGTGGCAGATGTCTAGAGACAGAAGGGGATCTCCTTCCCAGTCGTTTAGAGGCAATGAAGAAAGGCCCTGTCAGGGAGAAAGACAAAGCGGCAAAAGCCAAGGAAGACTGGAGCTTGGCTGGAGTGACTGGGCTGCCTGGAGCTCTGCGTGCCTTACCTGTGTTCCACTGGCTGAGCCTGCCACTCTCATCTTGACGATGGCTGTGACCTCCTCTCGCTGCTTCCTTAGCTCCTCCTCATCCACCTGTGGGGAGAGGAGAGGGAACAAAGAACGTGGGGGAAAGAAGGAGATGTTGCCTATGATGGGAGCAGGTGGTTGGTCTAGCTACCTTCTCCCCAATTCCCCACCAGAGTCTCTTTTGTTTTTTTCAAAACCCTTTATGTGTATATAATATGACTGGAGCCCAATGTCCCTGCCAGGGACATCATCCCACATTCTGGCTTTCATGTAGATCATAGAGAAAGGAGAGGCCTCAGAGGTCATCTAGTCCAAACCTCTCATTTTACAGGTGAGGAAACAGGTCACAGGGAGGAGGATGCCTTGACTTGCCCAAGGTCAGAGCTACTAAGAGACAGAGCCAGTATTAGAACCCAGGATCTCTGACTCCCAAACACACATTTTCTCCACTGACTCATGCATGTTGCCTCCTTTTCTGTTCTTCCAGCTCTGATATTTTATGTTCTAAGGGACTTGAGACAACATCTAGTCTTATTCCCTCTTTTTATAAAGGGGAAAACCAAGGACAAGAGAAGGGGAGTGACTAATTCAACGTCACACAGCAAGTTAGAGATAGAATCAGCACTAGAAAAGTAGGTGCCAGGGCAGCTAGATGGCGCAGTGGATAGAGCACTGGCCCTAGATTCAGGAGTACCTGAGTTCAAATCCGGCCTCAGACACTTGACACTTACTAGCTGTGTGACCCTGGCAAGTCACTTAACCCCAAGTGCCTCACTAAAAAAAAAAAAAGAAAAGTAGGTGCCTAAATAAATAAATAAATGAATGAATGAATAAATTAATTAATTTAAAAAAAATTTTGAAAGGGACAGGTAGGTGGCGCAGTGGATAAAGCACTAGCCCAGGAGCCCACTAACTCAGGAGGACCTGAGTTCAAATCCGGCCTCAGACACTTGACACTTACTAGCTGTGTGACCCTGGGCAAGTCACTTAACTCCCACTGTCCCGCAAAAAGAAAGAAAGAAAGAAAGAAAGAAAGAAAGAAAGAAAGAAAGAAAGAAAGAAAGAAAGAAAGAAAGAAAGAAAGAAAGAAAGAAAGAAAGAAAGAAAGAAAGAAAGAAAGAAAGAAAGAAAGAAGGAAAGAAAGAAGTGAATGAATGAATGAATGAATAAATAAATGAAAATAAAAATAATAAAAATAGAAAAGTAGGTGTCCTGACTCCTACTTCAGGGCAATCTCCATTATAACAGGTCTGGTCCCCTCCTGGTCCTGGGCTTGGGACCCACCAGGATATGAGTCTCAAGACTGCCAGGCTTTTCTGTTGCCATCCCCAGTCCCTAAGACGTACACTGAACACCCGGACATAGTGATCGATGAGGTCCTCTACCACTCGGCCAGCCTTGTTGTCCTGCCCATCTGTCTGGAAAAGCGTGGGCCCAAATACAATGGCCAAGTTGTGGGTATTCATCTGATTGGTCTCCGAGAAGTACTGTACACTGTGAAGGGAGAGAAGACCTGGACTGGGGGTCCCCCTTCCTCTGGAGTGCCCAGGGATATCAGAAAAAGAGCCCAGGAGAGAGAGAACCACCTAATGGTTGGAGGGACAAAGCCCAGATGGTTCTGGGGCCAGGAGTTAGAAAGAGTGGGAAATCTTTCCCAGGGGAAGGGAGTAGGGCCCCGGGTTCTCTGGCCACAGGTCAGGGGACGGGGGAGGTGGGGAGAGAAGGGACGGAGAAAGGACATCTTCCCTGGGCCTCACCAGTACAGGTGGCTGATGAGAGCCTTCACAGTAGCCCGGTTGACAGGAGGCAAAAGCCCCAAGAGTTCCTGGAGCCTAGAAATCTTCTCTTCCTCATCCTCGATTGCTGGGGACAGGAGACAGGAAGGTGTGAGGTCTGGACCCTCTGGGGCCGGCGGCCCCCTGGCTTTGCTTCCCAGCCCCAGCCAGCACTCCCCAGGCCAGATTCCCCTGGCATCCCCCACAGCCTTCACACACACACACCAAACCCCATGGATCGGTGGGTGAGGAGGACAGTTGTTCTATCTGACATCACACGGGACTAGGAATCTAGCAGGCGAGGGAGACAGGGGCAAGGGCTGGGGAATGGCAGGGCGGGGCGGGGAATCAGAGAAGACGGTCATCCAGCCCATCGGCCAATCGGCCCACGGGTGCACGTGGTGGAGGCACCTGCTGTGTCGAGCCAAGCACAGTGCTGAGTCCGGGTGAAGAGCCCATCAGGCAGATCTCGAAGGAAGCGCTTCAGGGCGGAAGAAACATCATCTACGTGCTGCTCGCCCTCCTTGAGGCGCACAGAGCGGGCGTCCCGACGCAGGCTCTCCAGCACCCGCTGCGTCTTTGACGTCTGCCCACACTTACGGTAGATGCCCTCGGAGGTCAGTCCTGGGCAGCGATGGAGGGAAAGAACGGGCATCACCAGTTGGTCCTTGGAGAAGGGGAGAGGTGGCCCGCCCAAGGCCATAGCCATAGCCGTGGTGGCCCCAGACCCTCCACTCACCGCACTGGGTGATGTAGTCTATGCAGCGGTAGATGATGACGGGGATGTCAGAGTCCCCCAACTGCTGCTCAGACAGGGTGTCCCCGGAGCTAGCTGCTGCCTTCTGGATGGCCCCCAGCCACCCGGTGAAGTCCAGTTTCCTTTCTCCCTGAATGTACAAGGTCCTGGGCCCAGTGCCCAGTCAATGTCACCTCCGGGAAATCCAATGGCATTCACCCTCCCTACCCCATCCACAGGGCCCCCTGAAGGATTCAGAAAGAAGGACCCTTGGGGGTCACCCAAGCCCATCCTTTTAGAGACGTTAAAACCTGGGTCTAGGGAGGAGAAGGGACTTCTCCAAGGTCACATTGGGAATAGAACCCAGTGCTGCCGATTCCAAGTTCAGGGGCCAGAATCACAGGGTCTCAAAGGAAGGAAGGATCTCGGAAGATCTCAGGATTCTCAGGGAGGATCTAGCTCCCCCCTGTATCTGAATAGGAATCAACAAGTGGTTCTCTAGCCTCTGCACAGGAGAGGAGCCACCACCTCCTGAAGCAGCCTACCTAACCCTGGAGCACTCCTAACTGGGAGGGGGTTTCCCCTGACATTGAAGCCTCCCTGTGACCTCCTCTCCCTCCCTTCTGCCATCTCCCTGCTGCTCCTAATTCTGCCCTCTGTAGCTGAGCTCTTCTGTGAATGATCTGAAATGCTGCTTCCCCCCTGCCCCACCATGGACCTCAAGACTAAAGAAATGTCCCACGCCGAGGTGTGCTTTGCAGACAGCACAGGGATGTCTTCCCTCCCCCACCCCTGACCCCATTCTCACCTCCCCCTCTCCACCAAGACGAGGACTTCCTTATCCCCCTCGATCGCTGGGGAAGGAGAGGATAGGTTCAGATACACACACATCTGTGCTCTCTCCCCTCCCCCCTCCTTGGCAGCCAGTCCCCAGTACAGCAGGTGTGGGATACATGCACAATGGATCAATCACCCCATGGGTGGGCCTTCAGCTATTCATGGGCAAGAGAAGACATGGAAGGTCCTGGGGACCCAGCGGTTTGTCCCAAGCAGGACTGGAGAGAAGGAGCTGGGAAATGCAGAGAGCTGACTTCCAAGGAGAAGATCCAACAGGATCCAGGGTCAAGGAATGCCAAAGCTAGAAGGGACCTCAGAGGTCATCCAGGCCTCGTTTTCTAAGAGAGGGGAAAGAGCCCTGAGCAGGGCATGCAGTGAGTCTGTGGGAAAGCTGGGAGCAGCACCATAGGCCTCTCAACAGAGAACCCAGAAGATCAGGGTCCCTGCGGCAACTTGGACATCATCCAGCACAACCTCCCCCGTGCCTTATTTTACAAATGAGGAAACGGGGGCAGCTAGGTGGCACAGTGGATAGAGCACCAGCCCTGGATTCAGGAGGACCTGAGTTCAAATCTGGCCTCAGACACTTGACACTAGCTGTGTGACCCTGGGCAAGTCACTTAACCCCCATTGCCCCACCAAAAAAAAATTTTTTTTTAAATGAGGAAATGGGCCGGGGAGGGGAAGTGACTTATCTAAAGTCCCCCAGTTATTGAGCAAGCTTCAGGGAAAGGGGCTGAGTCAGGGAGCAGAAAGGTCCTGCCTACATAGCTCTTGCAGCTTTCGGAGATGTAGGGCCTCTTCGCTGGGGCTTTCCTCCAATACCGCTCGGAGCTCGGAGCCGGCCAATGCAAACCAACCCTCCCGGGTCCTCTGCAGGCTAAGGCCAGCCTTATATAAGAGACGGCCCAGGCGCTCAAAGTCCCTGCTGAGAAGTTCCTCGGCATGGGCGGGCACAAAGGCCTGTGGAAAGGAAGGGGCATGGGGATAGTGGGGTCAACTCTGGCAGCCCCCTGCCTCCAGACCATACAAATCTGACTTATTCTAGGCCTTCCTCCAGCATCCCTCACTAGCCAGAGGTCCAAGGCATAGTAGCCTCAGTGTTGGGGAAAGCACTTCCAAGAGTTTGATTTCAACCCCTTCCACTGTAATCTTCCGTATTCCTGTGCCTCAGTCTCTCCACGTGCCCCACCCCTTCAGATTTTCTCTTAGATGTTCAGTCCTAACTCAGTCTCCCACATTCAGAGATGGTGTGGAAAAGCAGAGGGGAGAGGAGAGGACTAATGAAACAGAGGCCTAACAAAAGTCAAGACTGTAGGCAATCTGGAATGGGAATGAAAGCCAACAGCTGGATCCTAGCCCTTGTCCCCACTCCCCCCACCCCCAAGCCAGACAGGGCCAAGTCCTGCCTTCTCTAGGAAGCCTTCCCTGGCTGCATCAACAATAAGGATGTGGCCTCAGAGCTTCTCTGGTCATCCCTGCAGACTTGTGAATGGAAGGGTCCACCCCGGCCCTGCCACACCTCCCCATATCCACTAGGCACACCCACCTTAGCGATACACTTGACCCATTCACGGGCCAGGTCTGGGCTTTCTGATCCAAACAGATACAACCTCTCAGTCTCTGTGTATACTTCGAAGGTACTGTCAAAGCTGGATAGAGAAAGGAACAAAGGGATGGGAGAGGAGAAAGAAGTTTAGGGCCTGCCCCCTTGTCCTCACCCACCTCATAGCTCACCCCCTCTCTGCATCCCTCTCCCTCTCCCATCAACCTCAAGGCCTTCTCCTCACCTTCTCTTCTGTCAATCCCTATCACCCCAACCTCTGTCTTCTCTCCAAATCTCTCAACTTTTCTTCCTTGGTTCAACCCACCCAGGCTCTCCTCAGCCCTGAGGATTCAGTCTGTACAAGGCTCCCTTGTTCTCATGCCTTGGCAGAGAGTGTAGAGTTATGGAGATTTTTTTTTGCGGGGGGAGCGTGGGGGAAGTGGGGAACAGTAACACCTTGAAGAATGTTCATCAGATCCTAAAGCGAAGTTTCTAGATTACAGAACGCATAATCTTAGAACACAGAATTTTAGAATCCTAGAAACATAAAATACAGGCTTCTAGAAACTGAGAATACAGAAAAACATGGAATTCTAAAATCTCAGAAAAGAGAATTTTAGATTCACAAAACATAGTACCCCAGCACAGTGGATTTCAGAATCACAGAATCGGGGCAGCTAGGTGGCACAGTGGGCACAGCACTGGCCCTGGAGTCAGGAGGACCTGAGTTCAAATCCGGCCTCACATACTTAACACTTACTAGCTGTGTGACCCTGGGCAAGTCACTTAACCCCAATTGCCTCACAAACAAAACAAAACAACAACAACAGAAAAAAACCAGAATCACAGAATCACTGGAGAACAGAATTAAAAAGTGGGGAAAACCTTGCCCAAGGTTACATGGAGACAGAGTTGGGACTAGAACCCAGGTCTCCTAACTGCTCTGCCTAGCTAGGGTTCTTTCCAACACACTGCATTGGACAGGAGGAATGGGGAGAGAACCCCACAGTGGTTTAACCCAGAGATCAAGAGGTGTGGGACTGGTAGAAAGATTTTTCAAGAGAAAGGAGAGAACAAGGCAGAAGCCCTGTGCAGCAGATGGGCTGGGCTGCCAGAGAACTCAGGGGCTGGGTGGGGCAGGGTGGGGCTGGGAGAGGGGTAAAGGGGGGCTCACCCATGGGCATCAGATGGGGGTATAGCCAGGCACACAATCTCACTGGCTCGGATCTCCCCATTGGGCACGACAGCCCGTTCATTCTCATAGTAACTCAGGACACCATCACTTAGAACACACCAGCGTCGGCTGAACTCTGCCCAAGGCAAGGGGGAGAAGGAGGGAGAGAGGTTGAGATCCCTCAGGGCCTGCTTCTTCCACATGGAGACCACATTCTAGGCCTACCACCTCCCTCTCCTCCCCATACCCCACACCAGGGAGGCTTCAGTGCCCCTGTGACGTCCCTCTTGAGGGAGTGTGGGGATACCTGGATTCTTCCGGGATATTTTCCATTACTGACCTGGTCTGATTATATCTGAGGTTTCTTAAGCTTCACCAGGGACACAATACCCTACCAGGGTGGTCACAGACGGCTTCCCTAGCTAAGACCTCATGGAGCCCCCTGAGGGGAGGGATCTGGTTCTCCCTTTCCTCTATGTCCACCCCCCTACCCCCAGTGCTCCCAGGAAACGGCAGGTAGCTAGCAGAGGCTGGTTGTTTTACCCAGCACCCAAGGGCGTGCCTGATCAGCAGGAACAATCCTTGTTCCCTTCTCTAAGGACTCATGAGGGTTTTATAACAGAGAGGAAAGAATAACCCCTGGTCCTCTTAATGCACTGTGTCTTATGGTTAGCTCTGGGCAAATTCCGTACTGAGTCGAGTGAGTCCAGAATGCTCTGGCTAGAATTCAGAGCCCTGCATTCACTAAGTGGTGCCCCTGCTACCTTTCCGGCTGCACCCTCCATTTGCCTTTCTAGTTAAACTGGATGACCCTGGCCCCTAATCATTCATCCATTCACCGAAGGAACATCCATTAAGCATCCACTGTGGGCCGGGCACTGAAGATGCAAGGACAAATGAGAAAATGGCCCCTAGGGGCAGCTAGGTGGCGCAGTGGATAGAGCACTGGCCCTGGAGTCAAGAGGACCTGAGTTCAAATTCGGCCTCAGACACTTGACACTTACTAGCTGTGTGACCCTAGGCAAGTCACTTAACCCCAGTTGCCTCACCAAAAAAAAGAAAAAAAAAAAAGAAAAGAAAACGGCCCCTGCCCTTAGGGAGCTCACAATCCTAGTGGGGGAACAACCTGCACATAATTACGTATATATAAAACAAAGAGTCAGGCCAATGTACTGGGGGGACAGAACTAGCAACCAAGAGAACTGGGTCCTGTATAGGAGCTGCAGCTTGCTCTTAGCTCCCCCACTCCATGCCTTTGCCCAGAGCATCTCCTGTGCCTGGAACGGCCTTTCTCTCCTACTGAATTCCCACCTGTCCTTCAAAACTCAACTCAAACTCTACGTCCTCCAGAAAGCCCCTGCTGATCTCTCCTGCCCACCACATCATGCCCTTTCTGGGTCCTCTCAGCTGTCCTCCTCTCAGGTGTCCCCCCGTACATGTGGTTTTCCTCTCTCTGCCAGACTGGAAACTCCTCCCACCCCCAGTGCCTACCATTTGGGGAATGAGCCGTGAGGGACCCACGTTAGAGCAAAGAGGCAGGTGGCTGGGGTGAGAGAGGAGAGGCACCCACCTTCTCTGGCACGGCGTTCCTGCAGGGGCTTGGCCACAGAGGCTGTCTTGAAGAGGAAGCCACTGTGGCTCACGGTGGGCTGAATGACTGAGTAATGCTTCTCCACGACGCTGACGGGGTCCAGCCGGGGCATCTCTGAGGAAGGGTGGGCAAAGGCAAGGAATGGAGAGCAAGGGGTCAAGGGCGGTAATCCTCAAGAAGGGGGAGGGTCTCCCCAACTCCCCACCCACCCACCTACCCCGAACACCAGCAAAGCAATCGCTCGGTCCCAACCCCTCAAATACCAAGCACACTGACGTTGTAGTCAGGGAACCTGGGTGGAAATCCAGGCTCTGTACTCAGGGGCCTATGGGAACTGGGGCAGATTTCTGTGGGCCTTACTTTCCTCTTATACCTACATGAGGACGGTTGGATTAGATGATCCCCCAAAGTCCTCAGAGCTCTGCTGTTCTGAGTCTGAGTCTAGAGAGGGGCTCAGAGCTGGCAAAACGAGTGGCCACATCCTCCGTACCTCCCCTTGGGACCTCCCACAGCATTCTGGTCGCAGCACCTCTCTGATGCGCTAAGTGTGTGATATTGTATGCGTGTACACATAGATAGCTGTGTGTGTTTGTGTACGTGTGTGTTGTGTACCGCACATGTGCACATGTGTAATTGTGTGTCTGTGTGTGTATCCATAAGATGTTTGTGGTACATGTATATTGTAGGGGTGTGTCTGTGTATGAGCATGGGTGTGCAGTGTATGTGTGCGTTGTGTGTATGTGCGCTGTCCAGGGCAGGGCGAGGATGAAAGGAGGAGGAGAGGTCTTTGCCTTCACCCAGAATGCATGTTCAAAGCCAGAAGCTACATCTGAGCTAAACACTTAATCTCCTTTCATTTGAGTGCAGTGTGCAGCCTCAGCAGACACTTCATCAGCTCTGACTGACCGAAGCTCCCTGACCCCGAGGGACCCTGTGCCTCCGCCCGGGTGGGCTACTCAGTCTCTAGGCTGGCCTGCCCCAACCTCCTCTGTGGTCCCACCAGTCGGTCATGCGCCTCCCCTCCTAGGCAAAGGCACACACCATGTAGGCTGCTCCTGCCATGGATGCTTGGATGGGTGGTCTTTCCCCTGCCCTAGACAAGGGCTCCAGGAAGTTGTTAGTCCAGATATCTACTGACCAAGGGTGCGAGGGAAGCCAGGGTCCCTGACTCTGAGGGCCCCATAGTCCTTAATCCCCTTTTGGATGGTCTTGTCAGTTCGAGCCCCCACCAACAGTAGCCCAGATACAGTCAGTTAGGTGACACAGTGTATAGAACACTGGGCCTGAAGTCAGGAAGACCTGAGTTCAAATCTGGCCTCAATACTTACTAGCTGTAAGTATGACCCTCGGTAAGTCACTTTAACTTCTGTTCACCTTAAATTCCTGAGATGTAAAATGGGGATCATAATAGCACCCACCTCACAGGGTTATTGTGAGGGTCAAATGAGGTCATATTTGTAAAGTGCTTAGCATAATGCCTGGTACACAGTAGGTGCTTGATAAATGCTTATTCCATCCTTCCCGGTAGACAGGGGGGTTCCCTGAGGGCAGGGGTGCCCTCCCAGACTTGGAGCTCCCTGAGGCTCAGGAAAGTTATGCCCCACTGCACCCCTGCACCCCTGGGGTCCCTGAGCCTGAGGAATGACCAGGACTCAGGCCCTAAAGTTCCCCCAACCCTCCAGGAGGGGGTGGGGGGAGGCCAGGACTGTCACTGGAGTAAATTGCTGATTTTGCTACTCTTGACCAAGGACCCCAGAGACCCTGTGACTCACCCTGGGTGGGCCGGCTCATATTTACAAGGCTACTCTAACTGTTCTGTTTCTGACTCCGTCTCTATCTCCATATCTCACTCTCTCACACACACACATAACAACACACAAATGCAATCACACACAAACACCCAGAACCAGAGACAGCCAGACTGGCACGTGTACACATACCACCCCCAACACACACACATGGACGTGTGCGGCCAGTCCCTTCCCCCTTACCGGAGGTCTGGTTGTTCCTGAGAAATTCCATCTGCAGCCTCTGGCCAGCCTGACTGGCCACGGCCAAGGGCGTGGGGGCTGCAGGGTCCCCTGAGAAGCAGTTGATGGCTGCCCCGCAGCCCAGCAGGGCCTGAGTCTCTTCGAGGTCGGTGGTGGTAACAGCCACACAGAGGGCCTGGGGGGTGCAGAGTGAGCTGGGTCAGGCCCAGGAGAGAGGAGAGAGGGCGCCCTCCTGTTCATCCTCAAACCCCTCCTCTCCCGTAGCAATGGCAGCCAGACCCAGGCACAAGGAGGACCTGAGAGCAAAGAGGTGGGGGGGGAGGGTGCAGGGGGTCATGGCGGGGCAGGGAGAATAGGAAAGGAGAAAGAAAATGGAAAGAGACAGCAGGAGGGAACTCGTGGGGGGAGGGAGAGATGCAGGGAGAAAGAGAGACTCAGGGACAGAGAAAACAGGGAGCAGTCAGTCAGCAAACATTTGTTAAAAGCTGCGCCAGGCACCGTGCTAAGTGCCAGGGGTACAAAAAATGACAAAGCAGGGAAAACAAGAGAACAGGGAAAGAAGGAAAGAAAAAGCTGGCTAGAGTTGGGGGGGGGCAGGAAAAGAGAGCGCCCAAGGAGACAGGAGAGGACCAGGGAAACACAGGGTGAGGAAGGAGATAAGCACAGAGGAGGAGACACAAGGGGAGAGTGGGGCTGATGGTGGGAGGTGGAAGGGGCAAAGGGAGAAAAAGAAATGGGGAGAGGAGGGGAGGGGGAGACAGAGATGGGGAGGGGGGCGCAGCAAACCCAGGGAGACCAAGGGGCAGAGGTCGGTAAGGAGGGATGGCCAAGCCAGAGGATGGGGGCGAGAGCAAGAGGAGAGAGACAGGCCCAAGGGGCACGGGGGGGGGGGGGAGAGGGGTGTTGGGGAGGGTGTAGAAGAAGGGATAAGACAGAAAGGAAGGAAGGCAGAGAGGGAAGGAGGGAAGGCAGAGAGTGGCCACAGAAGGGAGGGGAAGGAGAGACAAGAGCAGCGGGAGAGGGGAGGGGACAGAATGTGGGGCTGGGTCAGGGTCACAGGGCAGAGCCCGGCTTCACCCTCAGGCTGGGTCCCCCCAGGGCAGCTGTTTCCTGGGTCTGGGTCCCGGGGAAGTGGCCAGATCCAGTTTTAGCTCAGCCTAGCTCAATGTCTGAGGGGAGGGAAGAGAAAAGCTGGAGAAGGCGGGATGATTCGACAGTAAAGTCCTCCCACATGTGAATTCCTCACCGCCCGCCTGCAGGCCCCTCCAATGGGAACTGCCTGGCCCAGCCCAGGCTGCCTGAACCCAGCCAATTCCTTCACCCTGAGCAGGCCTGGCCAGGGAGCCAGACTCCTGGGTCCCTCCAGCTCAGAGGGGCTCGGCATTGCTCTAGGACTGGTCTGGGGTGGGGCTGTTCAGGAGGTTGGAAGGGATGTTTCACCAGAGCTCATCTTGTGCACAAGCCCTGCCTCAGGACACAAGTACACACACACATGCACATGCATGCACATGTGTGCACACACACACGCACACACACACACACACACACACACACACACACTGAGCACAGCCTAGGAAGTGAGTATGTGTGCTGAGGTGGGGAGAGGAGGTAGAAGCCAGGTGTCCACCCTCCTATTCTGCAGCAGAGACTATGCTGGAGAGTTCAGCCTAGGTCCCAAGTGGCCCAAAAACGTGTCCAAAACCACTCTGGACCCATCATCCTGTGAGGTGGGAGCCCCTGAGGTCTCCATGGAGCCTCGCTGCCCCTCAGAGAGGAGGGGGCTGTGGGACCTCGGAGAGCTGCTTTGGAGCAGCCCAGCTGGTTTCCATGAGCCCAGCAGGAAATAGCACCGGGCGTCAGGCCTGCTCCCTTTGGCAGGACATAGCGGCAAGAAGGGAGGGTGCAAGACAGAGGAGGGAAAGGAGGGGAGTAGCTGGTGGAGTGGAATAGGGGACAGGAGACTTGGGTTAGAACAGAATCCTCAGATCAGAAAACACAATCACAAAACATCAGGGCTGGGAGGGCCCTTAGAACACAGAGCTGGAAGGAAGTTTAGAACATGGAATGTCAGAGCTGGAAGGAAGCTTAGAACACAGAATGTCAGAGCTGGGAGGAAGCTTAGAACACAGAATGTCAGAGCTGAAAGAGACTTAAGGATCAGCAAGTCCAATTCTTTCATTTAACAGATAGGGAAACTGAGGCCCAGAACTCCTGACACAGGAGCCCAGGTTTCTTTCCACAGTATCACTATACTAACCCTAAACCTTCTAGTATTGGTTCTTCTGTTCATTCTCCATGTGACCTTCTCTTTGCTTCAATCTCCCCACTTGTAAAATGAAGGGAATAGATTAAATCAGTCTCCAAGAGCCTCTTAGATTCAGACATTCATCATGCTAAGGACCCTGGTTCTAATCCTGGCTCTGCCACTGCCTAAGCAGTGTGACCTTGGGCAAGAGACTCCTCCCTTTTCCCATTTCTTCCTCTGTAACTAATTCTCATTGATCCAAAGTTCTAGGAAGTCCCTAAGTAGCTTGGAATGGTGGGAACAGCAATAGCCTTGAAGAATTCAGGACACCTGGGTCTGAATCCTATCTCTAGGGGGTTTCAATATGAACTGTGACCCTTCACTTCTTTCCACATCATCTGCAAAATAAGGGAGGGAGTTGGAGGTGTGGCACCTGAGGTCCCTTCTAGCTCCAATCCTAGCATCCAAAATTGGGCCAAATGGTGGCTCTGCAGAAACTGATTTCCCAGGCTGGTTAACAAATGCAAAGCACTCTTTAGACCTTGAACTGCAACAAAGGGTATCCCAAAAGTCTTGTGTTAGTAAAGCTTGAAACCAGTCGAAGACTTTTGGGACACCCTGTGTCAGAGTCTATTATTATTACTAGGGTTACTATATTCTAGGAGAAAGAGAAAGGAAGAGACTAGGGAGGAGAGTGTCAGGATAGGCATGGTGAGAGAGAGAAAGGGGTTTGGGTGGGGAATGGGGTGCCCACCCAGACATACAAAAGGGCTCAAGGAATGTTCAGGGAAGGGGGGTGGGGTCACCAGATGATCACGAGGACATCAGTCCTAATTGCCTGGGACATGGCCACTTTCTGAAGGTCCTTTGCCCCCTGGGACCTCAAATCCCAAGCCCTAGGCCACAAGTGGGGTCCCAGAATTCTCAAGCACCTTCAACAGTCCAGGGATAGCAGAGTTGGTGGTCTCAGGGATGGCCCAATGGTAACAAGGCAGCCCACTCAACTGTCTTATGGGTGCCACCTCCCCCCACGCACACACAGGGGCTGACCTTATCGAGCTCTTCTTGCTTGCCAAAGAAGCGGTGGTAACGGCGGTACTTGCCCTCACGGTACTTGGCTTCCAGGTGGTGCCGCCGGTCCCCAGGGCTGCTATTAGGGTGCAATGATTCACTGGGGGGCACGTTGGCTGCCCAGAACCGCTTCCCAGCCTCATTCCCCAGATGATGAAAGAGCTGAAAACACAGAATGTGGGGTAGGGAAGGTCAGCAGCTAGCATGGACAGCATCAGTGCCCCTTCCTGACATTCCATACTCCTCTCTCCAAAAGGGAAACTGAGGCCAAATGCTTAAGTCAGTGCTTAAACTTCCCCATGTCATGCCTAGGCCCTGGGCTCAGCCCTTTGGGAAAAGACAGATCAATATTCAAGAAATGAACAGTTTAAAGAATAAACAGATGGATATTTAAAGAGGAGATACATAGATGGATTCCTGTTTAGGACTGACAGACAAAAAGTACACAAAGGAAATAAATGGAGAAATGAGTATTTAGGGAGTGGACAGACATCAAGGGAACAGAAAGACAGACATTTATTGGGGAGGGGGAGGAGGACCTCCAGCTGCCAGCTCTACCCCACCCAACATCTGGAACATTACATTCCTGAGGTTCTCTAGCTTGGGGTGGGGGTGGGGAGCATCTGTCTGTCTCCTGATGAGGAGGGCGGGATTTTGGAAACTAGCCCTCTACCCCAGCTCCCCAACCCAAGATACACACACCCCTGTGATTTCCGGCCAAACATTCCTGTCTGGGCCCAGGAGGGTCACTCTCGGGGGCTGGCCCAGGGAGGGGGCTTCCTCTGTTGTTAGAGTCTCCAGGCTCAGCTGCCTCTTGGGTTGGACTTTCTTTGATCCTGGGTGGGGGGGCGGTTGTATTAGGGAGGGGGGGTGCAGAACTGAGGATAGTCAAGAGTCCATTCCCCCTGCTGCAAAAATGGAAAGTTCTGGGAAAAGGAAAGGGAAAGAATGACATCCTCACCTCAATAAGATCTTCTGTCCACACCTTCCTGTCCATCTTCAAGCTCCGAACCTTGGAGACAGATGGCCCCAGCCATCGGTGCTCCCCTGGAGACAGGGATACAGGGGTACCACCTGATTGGGTATGGAACCTTCCCCTTGCCCCTTCCTCCCTACCCCCCAGCATCCACCTTTCTCATATCCTGCCACTGATCCCAGAGACACACACTCTGTAGTGGGGGGGGGGGGAGAATCGGACCGAGAAACAGGGAAAGATGGGCAAGGAAGAAAAGCAGTGCGGTCCAATGGAGAGAGCTCTGAACTGGGGGTCAAGAGAACTGGCTTCTAGTCAGGAAAGGCCATTTTCCGCTGGATGTAAGGAAAGACTTCCCAATGATCTTGTTTGTCACCCTGCGGCATCCCCTCCCTCCCAGCCTCCCTATTTCTGTCAAGGGCACCACCATGCTTCCAATCACCACGACATTCACAAATGTGACTTTCCATTCTCACTCGAGCCAAGCCCTTCGCCAAATCTCGTAGATTCCAAGTTAAGCTGTGTCACATCCACCCTCTTCTATCCACTCACAAGGCCATGACCCGAGCCAGGTCAGAGCCCCATCACCTCTCGCCTACCCTATTACAAAACCTCCTGATTGGTCTCCCTGACTCAAGTCTCTCCCCACATTCCAAGCGATCCTCCATACAGCTACTGTGGGGATTCTCCTTAAATACAGATTTGATCATCACTCCCCAGTTTAAAAAGCCTCAGTGGCTCCTTGTGGCCTTTAAGATCAAATACAAACACAATTTCGTATTTAAAGCTCTGCATCTGACTTTAAACCATCTCACCCGACTAACTGCCCGTTATTCCCCACTCCTCTGCCCATGCACTCTACATACAAACTGACTCTTTCCTATACAAGACACTCTTTCTCCCACCTTGATGCTTTTACACAGGATGTCTCATGCCTGCATCATCTCCCAGCTCAAGTGCAGATGCCTACGAGGTTTCCTGACTGTCCCTGTTGTTAGTGCCCTGCCCTCCGTGACTTTTTATCTTGTATATATTTTTCATTTATTATTTTTTGGGGGGTGAGGCAATGAGGGTTAAGTGACTTGCCCAGGGTCACACAGCTAGTAAGTGTCAAGTGTCTGAGACCGGATTTGAACTCAGGTCCTCCTGAATCCAGTGCTTTATCCACTGTGCTACCTAGCTGCCCCATTTTTCATTTATTAATATGGGAACATGTTGCATCCCCCCGAGGACAGGGAGATAGCCTGGCGCCTAGGTGCTAGCATCGTGGCTGCCATATAGATCAGAGTTTTTGAGCTAGAAGGGACCTTAGAGGTCAATGAGTCCAACCCCCTCATATGAAGAAACTGAGACACAGAGAGGTTAAGTGATTTGTCTACGAAGCATCTGAAGTGGGATCTGAACCCAGGTCTTCCTCACTCTTAACTCCAGCAACCCCATTCACTCAACCAGGTTTGCTCTCTTGGGATCCCCAGATCCTTCAGGGATCTCAGCTCCCACGCATCTCTCACAAGAGGCCGTTTTGGCTCTCCTAGTTGCAAGCATCTGGTTGCCAATAGTCTCACCTCGCCCCCTGGGCTGAAATGACTTTGCACTTAATCAGCTTCTATGGCCTCCTAGTAGAATGTAAGCACTTGGTGGGCAGCACCATTCTTAACTTTGCATGCCTGGTACAGAGTTAATGGTTAAGAAATGCTTGATGAAGCCAATCGAATGTTGTAGCAGGAAAGTTCTGTTCAGGTAGGGATTGGACCAAGCAATCACTGAGAACCTATTATGCATTTACTATGTGTTAGTCACTGGGCTAGCCCCTGGGGCTACAAAGACAAAAATCAGACTCACTGGACACTGAGCTTCTTTCCAGCTCTAAGACTAGGGATCTGGGGGCTTTTGGTCTATTAAGATCTCCTGGTCTTTTTCAGAAGCACTGCCATCTAGCCACATCTCCTTGGCCAAGCTCAACCTGGCATTTGAGGTTCTATACCATTTGGCACTTTTATCTCACAGAACTCTCCTTCATAAAGTTTATATTCCAACCAAACTGAAGGGTATGTCATCTCCCATTCCCAGTCTTGTGCCAACTCTTGGCATTTCTTCTTCTTTCTGACTCTGAATTCCCACTGTCATTCCCAGAGTGCTTTAGCATTTACAAAACCCTGCCTCACAACAACCTTCAGTGACAGGTATTATTATATCATCATTCCCATTTCATGATATAGAAACTGAGGCCCAGGTCTCTTGACTCCAAAGTCCAGAGCTCTTCATCCTGTATTCTGCCACCTTCTCAAGGATGCCCTTCTCCAGGAATCTGCCCCAAGAGCATGCCAGCCTCCCATGTTTGGAGCAGGATGGCTAAGTGTCGTATACCTGCACATCTCTTGCAAATCACAAGACAGAGATTGATAGAGGCCCAGTCTGGATAGGAGGCCCCACAGTCAGCGCAGAGTCGGTTAGGGGCATCGGCCCAGATCTGCTCAACCACATCCATGGTGGACAGGGCCTCCGCGATAGCACCCTGCATGGCCTCCAACCACTCTTCCTTCTCCAACTCTGACTCAGCCGAGAAACTAGGGGGACATGGGTGGTGAGCAAGGCTTGAGGGAGATAATGGGGGATGGGGCCTAGGCAAAGGGGGATGGCACCAGTATGAAGGCCCATGGTGAGCAAAGGTGAGAGGCCCAATGGTGGTGGAAGGGAGAGGCAAAAGGGAGCTCAGAGCTGGAAGAGGTGACGAGCAAAGGATGGAGAAAGTAAGACACCTGGGCTTGTTCAACATCAGAATGGGCAGGGGAGTGACAACTGAATGGCCTAATGACAATGGCACTGAAAAAGGCGGGGGAGGAGCTAGGTGAGCAGCCAGAAGATGGAGGAGGTGAGGAAGTTGGGTTGGGTTGGCCAAGATAAAGGGATAAAATGAAAGGAGACAAATGGCTTGAGAAAGGAGGATGTGGAGGGTGGGGCTGTCTAAAGGATGAGGAGCTGGATGGGGAGGATTGAGGTGGTGAGAAGGACTGGGATGGAAGAGATGGGAGGAGCCCAGGACCAGGTAAGAAGAGCAGCCTAAAATGGGGGGTGGGAGGGGAGGAGGAGCTGAAATATGGGGGCCGGGACGAGACAAGCAAGTGGCTTGGGTCCAAGGAGCTCACCTGAAGATCCGATAAGGAGTAGTGAGATCAAAGCTTCTCCGATCTGAGTCCTTCACGTTGCCCACACTCATATCGATGGAAGTGATGCCTATACCCAGCTGGTATTCCTGGGAAGAAGATGGGATTGGAGTTGGGCTTCTAGGACAGCATATGGGAATGGTAAGGGCGGGTTGGGATGGGAGAAGGAGGGGGGTGAGGATGCCCAGGGCATGAGGGGCCAGGGGAGAAGGGGATAGAGGGGATGGTGGGAAGAAGGAAGAGGGGAATGAGGGGACAGGGGGAAGGACATGGGGCATGAGGGTGCAGAGGGGGTGCCAAGCTCATGCTCACCTCCAAGTTCTTGTACAGCAGCACCTTGTCACCCGCCACCACCACATAGAGCTTGCTCTTCACCCCTCGAAGCTCCAGGCTGCCGGCTCGGGCAGGGATCCCGGAACAGGGAGGCTCCATGGGGGCCGGCCTTGGAGAGCTGGGCCCGGACAGCCTGCTGAATGGCCTGCATCCAGTCCTTCCGCTCGGCTACATGGGGCAAGGGGAAGGAAGTTCCAGCTCAGAGATCCCGGGCTCGCTTCCCCTCCCTTGCCCTCCATCAGGTAATGACCCTCCACTCTTTCCTCACTGGTTCAATCATCCCTTCTTGCCAGGAAGCCCTATGGGGCTAAGCCCCAGCTCTAACCAGGTCTTTATCCTCCACGCCTTACACTTCACATGCTCCTCCAGCTCAGCTTTGATGCCCGTGTTGTGGGTGCAGGGTCTGCCTCCCCTTCAGCCTGGGGTAGGGTGGCAGGGAGGCCATGCTAGCAAAAGGAAGGGCTGGGCCTTCTTCTAAGATGGGGGGGAGGGAGGGGGACTTCTCATGATGCTCAATGTCTCCCCCAGCCCTCCTCTGCCCCCCAGCCTTCCTCTGCCCCCCAATCTTCCTCTGTCCCCAATATTCCTCTGCCCCCAGCCCTCCTCTGTGCCCCCGCACCATCACTCTCCGCCCGAAAGACAAAGGTCCGGTTGTGTGTGATGACCTCAAACTTCTGGTCGCTGATGCCAGACACTCGAGAGATGGAGGAGACAGGTATGAAGCGCTTGGAATAAGCATCCTAGAACATCAGAGGGGAGGGAGTGGAAAAAGGAAGCAAGCTGCTCAGGTCTGGCTCCCCAAGGCCTAGCCCTCCAGTGCTCCCCTAAGAGGACTTCTCTTTCCTTATCCCTTCCTTCTCTGGAGAGCTGATGAAGGACCTGGCCTTCAGCATGGACAAAAGCTCAAGCTGGAGTTAAGGTTAGACCTTATTCCAGAGTCAAGACAAGCTTTAGTGCATGACCAGAACAGGATGGGATAGTTGGGAATAAGCATTTATATAGTGCCTACCATGTGCCAGGCACTGGGCTAAGTGCTTTTTTACAGATATTATCTCATTTAATCCTTACAACAGGCTTAGGAGGTAGGTTACTATTATCCCCATCTTACAGTTCAGGAAATTAAGGCAGACAGAGGTGAAGTGACTTGCCCAGGGTCACACAGCTAGGAAATGTTCGAGGCTGGATTTGGTCTCAGAACTTCCTGCCTCCAGTCCCAGCACACTATCCACTGCACCTTAGGATCAAGATTCTCCTGGGGGCCAGGATTAGGGCTCAGTCTGGAGAGAGAACTGGATCTCAGTCCAGTGCCTGGCTTAAGACTCAGTGTAGGGTCAGGATTGTGTCAGAGGCCAGTCAGGGCTCAGTGCAGGATCTCATGGAGTCTCACCTTGTCACTGTCAAAGTACCGCAGGTAATCAGAGTCCAGCCTGACCCATCGCCTCTGATAGATGTAGGATCTGGCACTATAGGAGATGTGGAGCCTTAAGAGAAGACAGCCGGAGGCAGAGTCAGGCTTCCAGGGCCACTGCTTCACGGTCAGGGACCAACTGACAGCTTTTGGGGCATAGAGACTTGGCCTGGGAATACCTGGGAAGCCTGCTTTGCCATCTACCTAGAGGACCGGGTGGCCTCCAACTGAAGATGAGATCCCAAGGCTGGGGGGTAGGGGGAGGACAAGATGCAGGACTAGACAGACAAGGAACTAGACAGAGGCAAGACTAGACAGACAAGGAACTAGACAGAGGCAGGACTAGACAGACTAAGAACTAGACAGAGGCAGGACTAGACAGACAAAGAACTAGACAGAGGCAGGACTAGACAGACAAAGAACTAGACAGAGGCAGGACTGGACAGACAAAGAACTAGACAGAGGCAGGACTGGACAGACAAAGAACTAGACAGAGGCAGGACTGGACAGACAAAGAACTAGACAGAGGCAGGACTGGACAGACAAAGAACTAGACAGAGGCAGGACTGGACAGACAAAGAACTAGACAGAGGCAGGACTGGACAGACAAAGAACTAGACAGAGGCAGGACTGGACAGACAAAGAACTAGACAGAGGCAGGACTGGACAGACAAAGAACTAGACAGAGGCAGGACTGGACAGACAAAGAACTAGACAGAGGCAGGACTGGACAGACAAAGAACTAGACAGAGGCAGGACTGGACAGACAAAGAACTAGACAGAGGCAGGACTGGACAGACAAAGAACTAGACAGAGGCAGGACTGGACAGACAAAGAACTAGACAGAGGCAGGACTGGACAGACAAAGAACTAGACAGAGGCAGGACTGGACAGACAAAGAACTAGCAGAGGCAGGACTAGACAGTGCCTCTAGACTCTGAGGCCCATGGAAGGCCAGGGTGGTGGAGACCACAGGAAGCTGAGGAAATTGCTCATTGTGGGGATGGGTTGGGGGAATCTTCCTGGAGGCAGCGGACTAGGTCAGATGACCTCAAAGTCCTTCCCTGCTATAGATGCTAAAGCTTATGAAGGAGAGATCTCTAAGCACCATCCACAGGAAATTTCTAAGCCATATTGATGGGAGACCTTGAGGTCAGAATTATTGACAAAGCACATTCTCCAAACACTATGAACAAGGGGGTCATGGGTGAGAGATGGGGGGCCAGGAGAGGCAGTGGGGTCATCACTCACCCCTGAGGTGGGTTCTTGTCCAGCCAGCCGACTTTGATGATGGGTGTGGAGGGAGTTGAGGTCCAGGGCGGCCCCTCCATAAGATTCGGAGGGAGCTCTAGGGCTGGCGTGTTGCTGAGGCTTGGGGATCTCAAACCAACATCATCCCATATGCCACTGGGGAAAGCACAGGGACCGGGTAGATAAGGGGCAAGAAACGCCTCCCCCACTGAACAAGGAGACCCCAGGGAAGGGGGATGGAGGGAAAGGGAACTAGGCATTTGGAGGAGCCCCTGGGAGACACTGGAGGGATGGAGAAGGCAGCTGGGAACAGGCCACTCCCCTGGGGGGACAGGAAGAACTCAGGGAAGGAGGATTTCAGCTCCTACTTGGGGATGTCTTCATAGTCATGGGGGTCCTCCACAGGCTCGTCACCTTCACTCAGCAGACTGGTCACGCTCACAGCCCTCGTGACATCTTGCAGCGACGGTTCCTCCTGCCTCCCACCACAGACCCCTGATCAGGCTCCCCTGCCCCTCCACCTGTCCCCCCAACCCCCAAAAGAGCCAAGACCAGTTCCACACTGTCTCTATATCACCTTGCCCATCCCCCTGCCCACCCACCCATCCACATGCCACACAGACACAGAGACAAACTGGCACACGTAAACCCCCAGAGTCCAGCTGGTCTCCTCCCCACCCCCACTACGGGCTGAGATTAGGCAGGAATTAGGAAACCCTGGTTCATTCTCCTTGCGGGTTAACAGTATGCCCCGCCCTCCGCCACCCAGCCCCAAGGGATCCAAGCAGAGCAAGACCCCTTTCTGTTCAGACTGCCAAGCGGGTTTGGGCTCCCCTTCAGGTTCCCCAGCCCCTCTCGAGAAGGATGAGGTGGTGGGAGAAGAGGCACAAGGGACAGTCGAGTTTAGGCTCTGATCAGCCCTCCCATATCTACTGCCCTCCAGTTTCCCCTTCCCCCAACCAGACTGTGAGCTCCAAGATAGCAGGGATTGTGTCTGACACCTCAATTTCCCAGACCCCGGCAGAAGGCCCTACATCCAGCAAGTGAGTCTCGAGTGTCTGCTGCCTACTGGCCTGTGGTTAACCTGCCCTGTAGGGACCCAGTGGCCCCTCTTCTACACCACCTCCCACCCTCTGCCACCTAGCTACATGCTAAGGGCTAGAGACACTCAACCTTTTCCAGGGTTCCCGCCCCGTGGGTTGGACAAACATATGAGAGACATGGCTTTCTCTGTGGAGCTGGACAGACGGGCAAACAGGTGGCCCCACACAGACAAAAAAGACCAACAGATGTCTTCATGAGAACACAGACATCCAGCCCTCACGGGGACAGATGCCCGTTGCCCACCCAAGCCTATCCCATAGTCCCCACCTTGTGGACCATCACTGGGGTGGGGCCTGGAGCTGGTGGCCCTTCTTCAGGGAACTCATCGTAGTCAGAATCATCTGTGGGAGAGGCACAAGAGTGAGGCCCAGGGGAAGGGGGACCCGCCACACAGTTCAAGCCTCTTACCCTCCAAGTCTGGCTACATTTGCTCCCTCCCCCAGGGAATGGACCCCACAGGAACAGTTCAAGGAACTTCTAAGGCAGCTAGAAACTCAGGACTGATCTAAATGTTTCTTGCGGAGGAGCAGGGGAGAGGGCAGAATTACTCATGTCAGAAATAGCAGCTGCACTAGTAAAAAGAGCACTGCATCAAGAGTCAAAGGACATGGGTTCGAATTCAGACTCTGCTACTTTAAGGGAAGTCACTTCCTCTATAAAATGAGGGGGGCTGGATGAGTTGATATCTAAAGTCCTTTCCCTGCTCTAAATCCCACATCCTAGGAAATGTCTCCATTACCCTAAGCTGTCTTCATCCTGCCCTTCTAGAAGGAAGGTGGAGTGGGACAGGAAATGCTATTTATAATAGGCTGTGTGAGAGGGGAAAAGGGTGTTTGGCCCTGTTGGTGTCGTCACAGCTAGCAGCTTCCTGTTGGGAAGGAGGGAGAGAAGGATGGCCCAGGACAACGGAACCACTGGAAGGGGTACATCATAGGTGGGGCTAGAAGGGCATCCCATGCCTGGCCAGCAGCATGTGGCTGTGGGGGCTAACAGTCATGTAGCGACCACTGGTGGAAGAACTGATGAGAACATTGACAAGGTGAAGCTTGTCCAGACCTGAATCAGGTTAGAGAGGGAGGCCACATGAGCTCAAGCCGGATGAGGTTTGGATAAAAGAAATGAGGGGTTTTTAGCCTGGAGAAGAGACGGAGTATGACAGCCATTTGAAGGATTTTTCATGTAGAGACACAGGCAAGTGCTATGTCCCCAGAGAACAGAAGTCAGAACAATGTGGGGAAATCACAGGGAGGGAAATCTGGCTAAAGAGAAAGGAAAAACTCCTTAACATCAGTTTGTCCCACAGTGGAATGGGTTGCCTGAGGAGGGTATACGATCCCTGTCATTGCAAAGGCTTTGAGGGCGGAAGTCAAGGAGCTTAGAGGGAGATGAGTTTCTGTTCCCAGGATGGCCCCAGACAAAGGAACACCTTTTAACTGGACAAGATGCAGTGGGGGAAACCATCCCTCAACTAGGCCTCTGGAAAGAATGGTCCAGCCCTCCTACCCAGGCCATAGCAGAAGGCGGGTCATGGGTCCAATGGAAACAGGTAGCGGGACTGACAGAAAATGAGCCTCTGGCTAGTAGAACCAAAGAGGAAGCCAAATGGAAACCGGGCAGTGAGCCGAAAAGAAATCCAACCACGGGTCTAGAGCTGTAGCAATCATGCAAATGTTGAAGCTAGGGCAGAGTCGACGCTGAACTCAGTGCCAACTTCCTACTGTTAGTGTCTTCTCAGAGAAAGTTTAAGAAGAAATACTAGCCCCAGGCTAAGTTTGTCCCCCACAAACTGTAAGGCATCTCCAGAGATAGAAAGACACTGAGGAAAACCTGCTAGAAAACTGCCAAGGAGCTGTTTGGGGGGGGAATTCTTCAAAGCTGAGGGAGACCCCAAACACCACATTCCCCCTAAAGTTCATCTAGTTCATTCCTAAGACCCCACATGTTACCAGTAGAAAGCTGTCAAGGACAAGCACTGCTCCCTAAAAAACAAAGACTAGCAGGAATAAAGAGAAACAGAAGACTTACCAAACTCAGGAAGCAGGCGGGAGGGCTTCGGGGGAATTTCTGGGGTGCTGAAGGGAAGTGGAGGGGGCTGGGAGGGAATCCAGGGGACAGGGGACGGAGGCACATCCAACTTGGGCTCTGGTGTCTTCTCCTCGTCTTGGGGGAGGCTATAGGAGAGGAAGATGCCGTGGGCCAAATGGACTCATGGGGACGTCACTTTGCATCCTGCCTCTTGAGGCTCCAGCGGATGTCCCAGTACAACAGGAAAGGTACTAGGAGAAGGGGTGCCCCACCCAGCTGCCCGTCCCTAGGGGAATCTCCTTGCTGCCCCACCCACCTTAGTTGTCTAATCTCCCTTTTAGTCTCTGCCTCCATTCCCCCAGCCCTGATCCAGGCCTCGGTTTCCTCTCCTACTTTCTGGACAACTGTAGCAACTCTCTCACCTGTCTCCTCTAACAGAGACACATAAAGACATTGAGGAAGACAGAGACACACAGTAACTAGAGGATAAAGCCATAGATTTAGGGCTGTAAGGAAACTTTATTGTTGTTGCTGTTCAGTCTTTTTTTAGTCACGTCTAATTCCTCGTTGGCCATCTCCTTCTCCAGCTCACTTTACAGGGGAGGAAACTGAGGCAAATAAAGTCAAGTGACTTGCCCAGGGTCACACAATAAACACTTGTTCCCTTCCCCCACCTAGTCCAGGCATGGGGGACATCCTACAAAGGCAGGGGATGGAATGTCATGGGCAGAGGTGTGCTGGTAAATGTTTAACAACCTGCTCTCCAAAGACACAACACGCTCAAAGCTGAATCTGTATTATTTACATTGTTTCCAACACTTTCAGACTAGACAATCAACAAAACGATAAATCAAACCATGATCTCCAGCAATTTCTGAGGTGTAAATACTCACACTGAAAATTTAACAATCAGTTCTCCCAAGCTGACTCTAGCATATCCCTAGGTACAAGGAACAGCAAGGAGGCCTATCTGACTAGAACATAACCCATGGGCAGTCTGCTGGAGCTAGATCATGATGCCAGATTATCTTTATTTTGTGTATTGTGTTTTGTTTTGTTTTGTTTTGGGGGGGGGGGGGCGGGGAGACAATTGGGATTAAGTAACTTGCCCAGGGTGACACAGCTAATAAGCATCAAGTGTCTGAGGCCAAATTTGAACTCAGGTGCTACCAACTTCAGGGCTGGGGCTCTATCCCCTGTGCCAACCAGCTGCCCCCCAGATTAACAGTGAAATAAAGAAGCCACTGGAACCTTCTCAAGCATAGGAATGACATAGCTAGATGTGCACTTTAGGAAAACCACATCAGCAGCTGAGGAGAAGAAGAAGTAATGAAAAAGGGAAAAGTGGACACAGGGAGACCAAGGCCCAGGGCTATGACGATAATCCTGGCAAGGGGTGCTGAGGGCCTGACCAAAGAGAGGAGCTGGGTGGGTGGAGAAAAAAAGGGATTCCAGTGATATTTCAGAGGGAGAATTAATAAGGCACGCCAACCAATTGGGAGAGAGGAGGAGAGAAAAGGAAGAGGCAAGGATGACTGAGGTTTGATCCCTCTTGAAGCAACTAGGTGGTACAGTGGATACAGAAATGGGCCTGCAGTCAGGGAGACTTATGTTCCTGAGTTCAAATCAGGCTTTGGGGACTTACTAGCTGGACAAATCACTTCACCTCTGTTTGCCTCAGTTTCCTCATCTATAAATGGAGATGATAATAGCACCTACTTCACAGGGTTACCGAGGAGATCAGAAGAGATAATATTTGTAAAGTGCTTGGCACAGAGCCAGACACATAGTAGACACTTGATAAATGTTTATTTCCTTCCTTCTTCATTCTCCTTGGATGGACCATCATCTTATCTCCTATACCTTATATATCTGTTTGGCCCTGAGTCCTGTCCTGACACTTCTTCTCATCTCTCTCTTATTTCTCTTCCTCGGTGATCTCAGCAGCTTCCATGGGTGCAATTATAATTTCCATCCCCTCAACTCCAAACCTACCTAATTTGGGGGTGGGGGGGCAATCAGGATTAAGTGACTGGTCCAGGGTCACACAGCTAGTAAGTCTCTGAGGCTGGATTTGAACTCAGGTCCTCATGACTCTAGTGCTAGTGTTCTATCCACTGCATCAACTAACTGCCCCTGAACTCACCTACTTTTGATGAGGGTACTGCCATTTTCTTCCCGTTAACACAAATTTGTAACTTCAGAGTCATCTTTGACTCTTCCATACCCACTCTATCTAATCAGCAGGTAAATCTTACTGATTCTACCTCAACACCATCTCTTGTATCCATCCCCTCATCTCCTCTCACCCAGCTGTCATCCTAGTTCAAGCTTTCTCCTCTCTTCTGGACTAAGGCAATAAGCTCCTAATTGGTGTCCCTGTTTCCAATCTCTCTCTCACCCATCCTCCACAACAACTGCCAAAATAATATAAGAAAGATACAAGCCTGACCTCATTACTCCCCTCCTCAAAAAACCTTCAGCAGCTCCCTATTACCCTGCAGGACAAAACACAAAACCTTCAGATTCCTCTTCCTCCTGTCTTTCTTAAAGTGACCCTGAGCTTCGAGCTAGAAATCCAAGGGACATCAAGAAAGACATGTGAATGTGTCGGCAGGCCTCTGAGACCTGACCCTGGCCCCAGGGCAGTACTGCAGCAGGAGCAAGAATGAATCAAGCCTTCCTGTCACCACCATGAAGTCGTCCCTGGGCTTCCGGGGAGCACATTGTGAAAGCCGCTCTGGTCTCCCCCAGCTGCCAGCAGCATCTCAGCCAGGGTTCCCCGGCAGCTAGTGTGGAGAGGGTCCAGAGGATGGGTTCTAACCTTGGCCCTGGCACCAGTGGCTCCGTGACCCTGGGCTACTCATCAAGAGTATTCCCTGCCTCTCTTCAAACCTCCCTGTCCTTCAAGGCTCGGCTCCAACCTCACCAGAAAACATCTCTGAACACCCCAGGTCCAGTCCCACCCTCCTCTGGGAAGCCTTGGCCAACAGCCTTCCCGTCTGCAAAGACTTGCTGACTTCTCAGTCGGTGGAGAAAGGGGAAACAGACTCACCACTCAGCCTGATTCACTTAAGGGAAAGAAAATTACAGATAGGAAACCTATCAACAATCTCAGCCCATCCTGGCTTCTTCCTGCCTGCTATCTCCCCTCCATCTCCTTGGGGCCCAGAAATGAAGTGGCCATTGATGCCCACCCTGGCTGTTCTCCTGGGGGTTTTCCTGGGCTCAGGGTGGAAGGTGTGTGGGAGGTGGAGGACAAAGTCCTGTCTCCATTCAGTGGAGACAAACCTGGAGTTTTCAAAAGCAACTTTTCTCAGGAAGTTAGAGGAAGGAATGCCACAGCTAGGAGGGACCTGGAGATCTCATAGTCTAATCTTTCTGAGAAAGGAACTGAGGCTCAGAGTGTGGGAGGGCACTGCCCAAGACCATAGGAGGACTTGGCAGCCAAGGAAGAGCGAGTCCAACCCATACCTGAGCAACACTGCCACCCCAGACATGTCACCATCCAGCCACTGCCTGGAGACCTCCACTGACAGAAAATGACTTTCCCCAAAGGTCTTAGTCTGCTTTTAAACAGTTATCATTTTTCAGAGGTTCTACTGATATTGAACAGAAGTCTGTTTCCCTACAACGTCCCCCAATTCGTTACTTGTCGTTTGCCTTCTGGGGGCCAAACAGAACAACATCCCTCCACGTGACAGACTTACAGATACTTCAAGATCCCTATCATGTCCCCCCCACCAAGGCTTCTCTCCAACAGGCCAAACACCCCTAGTTCCTTCAGTTGATTTTGGTCACAGCGTCTCATTTCCTCCTCCTTGTGGTTGGCCTGCTCTGGAGATGATCCAACACCCAAATATAGAGGCTGCCACTGTACCCAGGCCAGCCCTGCCTGGGAAGGATATTAGCTGATCTTTCTGGCTCAGCCTGAGGGAGGCTGGGGCTCTTGGCATAATGTGAATAACAAATATCAGAGACAGGTAGCGTGTCATGGTGAAAAGAAAGACAGTATCTTGGTAGAGGGAGTTTCCACACTGGGAATTTCCTATAACAATGAAATACAGGTCTAGTTCTTTCCCTTAACACAGAGTCCCTATGCCAAGGGTACTTTTTGGTAGAGCAAGAATGACTGGTTGCATTTTACAAAAGGGGAAACTGACACCTACAGGTCACAGGTCACAGGATCATGAATCCAGAGCTGTAAGGGGCCTCATATGTCATCTGGTCCAACCCCCTCATCTGTACATAAGGACACATGTGCTCAGAGAGATTAAGGGGCTTCCCCAAGGTCACTCAGGTATCAGATATGGGATTTGAACTCGGGTCCTGTGACTTCAGAAATAGGGCTCTTTTATGTGTACTGAGGTCATACATACAATACAGTTGGGAAGTGTCAAAACTAGAACTCAGGTCTCTTCTCTTGACATCCCACTAATCCTACAAGCACCCATAGTTTTCTAACAGGTCTTCTTCCCTCCTATAATCTCTCTCCACTTCAAGCCATCTTTCATACACTATTAAAATTCTTTTCCTAAAGTACAGGCAGGAAAACAAACAAACAAAAAAAACCAAATAAAGTACAAGCAGGACCACATCACATTTCTCCAAAAACCTTGGGTTGCTCCCTAGTGCCCATTAAGTCAAGTTCAAACACCTCCACCTTGCATTCAAATCCCTCTACAATGTGGCACCGTCTGACCATTGCAACAACCTTTATGCTCCAATCAAACTAGACTCTTTGCCCCCTGAATCCACATGCCATCCAGCCCTTGTGCATTTGCTCAGGCCACTCCCTATGCCAGGAGTGCCTTTCCTCCCCTTCTTTACCAGGTGAATTCCTCCCCATCATTTAAACCTTCACTTAATAGCCATCTCCTCCCTGCAGTTTATGCCCTCAGGCCTGACATTGAACCTCTCTAATTCAATTATTCAGTGGTGCATATCAAAGCTATCTGTGTCTGTGTCTTCTCCTCATCCAAGGCAGAGCAGGGACCTATGGGCAGGGACCATGCCTTCTCTAGACTCAGTGTCTCTTCCAAGGGCCAGCACCGAGCTCCAGACACAGTGGAAGTGTATTAAGTGATTGCTTGTCTTCCCTCCCCACCACTCAACAGAAATTATTCTTTACAAAGCCACTGATGACTTCTTCATCAACAAATCTAATGGCTTTTTCTCATTTTTTTCTTGACTTTTCTATGACATCTGACCCTTCCACTCTTATAAGATATACTTTCATTCCTCTCCAGCCTTGTTCATTACTTTTTTTTTTTAATAGTTGGACCAAATGCTCCCATCCAACTATTTTTTTGGGGGGGGGTCGGGGCAATGAGGGTTAAGTGACTTGCCCAAGGTCACACAGCTAGTAAGTGTCAAGTGTCTGAGGCTGAATTTGAACTCAGGACCTCCTGAATCCAGGGCCGGTGCTTTATCCACTGCGCCACCTAGCTGCCCTCTGTTCATTACTTTTTGTTTGGATTTTTTTTTTGTTGTTGTTGTTTTTTTAGTGAGGCAATTGGGGTTAAGTGACTTGCCCAGGGTCACACAGCTAGTAAGTGTTAAGTGTCTGAGGCCAGATTTGAACCCAGGTACTCCTGACTCCAGGGCCAGTGCTCCATCCACTGCGCCACCTAGCTGCCCCCTGTTCATTACTTTTTGTTTGGATTTTTGTTGTTGTTGTTGTTGTTTTTTTAGTGAGGCAATTGGGGTTAAGTGACTTGCCCAGGGTCACACAGCTAGTAAGTGTTAAGTGTCTGAGGCCAGATTTGAACCCAGGTACTCCTGACTCCAGGGCCGGTGCTCCATCCACTGCGCCACCTAGCTGCCCCCTGTTCATTACTTTTTGCCACACTGCAGGATAATCCAAACTACCTTCTTGCTATCATATTCCAGATATGATACTCCATCTCCCACCTCCATGCTTTTTCATTGACTGATCCACATGCCTGGGGTGCTCTCCCTCTTCACCTCTTGAGAATCCTTTGTTTCCTTCAAAACTCAAAAACCACCTTCTACATGAAGTTTTTCCCTTTTCTTAACTGGTCTCCCTTCAGTCATCCTATTAGTCTCCAATTCATCTTTCCCATGGACACCAAATAATCCTCCCAAGGCATAGGTCTGCCCATGTCACCACCCTTCTTCAGAATCCTTCAATGGCTCCTTATTGCCTACATGATAAAATACAAACTCATTAGCCTGGCATTCAAGGCCCTCTGTGATCTGACTCCAATTACCCTTTCCAGTTTATTTCACACATCCCATGTCCAGGTGGTCCCACCCACAATCAGTGATGCCTGGAATGCACTCTTTCCTCATCTCCACTGTTGACATCTCCCTGCAGGGCTCAGCTCAGGACCCACCTTCCCTCAGGAAGCCTTCTCAGTCTGTCCCACCCCCCACCTTTCCTCCAGGCACAGATGAAAATGGTCTCCTCCTCCTCCAATGTTCCTAGACTGTTTTGTCTGGATTTCTCCCTTAGGCTCCAAACATATGACACAATGGACATGCCTGTTAGACTGTGAGCTGCTTCCTGAGGGCAGTGTTTGTGCCCTAGCGATCCTACTAATCTCTTTGCCAAGCAGGGACCTTCTATGTAACAGGTGCCTGGCAGGCATCTTTACCCTAAAATATCTCCCTATGGGTTTGTAAGATCAGGCCTCAGGGGGCGGCTAGGTGGCGCAGTGGATAAAGCACCGGTCCTGGATTCAGGAGTACCTGAGTTCAAATCCGGCCTCGGACACTTGACACTTACCAGCTGTGTGACCCTGGGCAAGTCACTTAACCCCCATTGCCCCGCAAAAAAAAAAAAAAAAAAAAAGATCAGGCCTCTCAGTTCCCCCACAAACCCTGCAGGAGGACACCATGAGGTGTGTCAACTCTGAAGTGGCAGAGATCAGGGAGGGGGAGTTGTCCCCACCCTCAAGGACAGCACCCATGGTGAGCCATCAGCCTTAGCAAGGGGAAAGGCTGCTAGGGCCAGTCTCACTCCTGAAGCCAGACACCTTCAGTCCAGGACCTAAGGCAGAAAAGTCTGATGATTCATAGGTGGCTGGTCAAAGATACAGCCATTCGTTCATTCATTCATTCACTCACTCACTCATTCATCTAGAGCTCATAACAACTATGTTCAAACTCTTAGGCAAGCCCTGACCTGTATGGCCCTGGTGGCTACAGTCAGGAGCTGAGATGATAATAGGAGAAAGCATTTTGAGAATGCTTCAAGGTTTACAAAGCATTTTATAAATGTTATCTCAGGGGCAGCTAGGTGGCGCAGTGGTTAAAGCGCTGGCCCTGGATTCAGGAGGACCTGAGTTCAAGTCTGACCTCGGACACTTGACACTTACTAGCTGTGTGACCCTGGGCAAGTCACTTAACCCCCATTGCCCCGCCAAAAAATAAACAAACAAACAAATAAATAAATAAATAAAATAGATGTTATCTCATTTGATCCTCACAACAACCCAGTGAAGCAGAGATTATTATTTCCATTTCACAGATGAGAAAACTGAGGCTGAGAGAGGTTCTATAACAAGGTCACATAGCTAGTAAGTATCCAAGGGACTATTTGAATCCAACTATTCCTCTCTCCAGGTCCAGTTCTCTATCTACTGTAATAAATAGCTGCTGACAAGGAGAGGAGCCCCAAGCATCTGAAAGGTTTTTCTTGGGGCTTGTCCCATGGGTCTCATTAATCCCCTGGCCCAGGGTACCCCACTTCCTCAATCTTCTTCTTCCTCCACTGTCTCCAGTCTTCTCTTTGGGTACTAGTCTGCTTCCTCTGAGCTTGGTCTGAACCAGCCCCAGCCCTTCTCCAACATCACAAGACCCAAGAGGTTATTAGGTTCATTCCCTAGCCTAGGCCTCTTGGAAACCTCCCACAGGAATCAGGCTCGCTCTTGGTGCCCAGACCTCAACTCCATCCCCAGCTGGTCATGTCCCTGTTTTGCTGCCTTAAAGCCAAATTTCAGAGAGGCCCAGTAGATGGAATGAAAGCAAGGGTTCAAATCCCCGCTCCCCACCCTAGACACCTCCAAGTTGGAGGATCATGGGAAAGTCACTTCATCTTGTTCAGCAAGTGGGAGATGGGGATAATAATAACCGCACCACCTTCTGCAGAGGGCTGCTGTGAGCCTCAAAGGAAGGTCAATCCATTTAGATAAGCGTTTATTAAGCCCCTAGCCATGTAAGACAGACAATATAAAAAATTGTGCCAACTTGCCCATGCCACAGAAATATCAGTTGCTTTCACCTTAGGTTGTCTAACCTCCCTCCCTCTGGCTGCAATCCACTACCACCTGCCCCTCTAAGTAAAAGTCTGGGCAGGGGAAGGTTCTCTCTCTATTATCTCCAGCCCTAATATCTCCAACTGAGCTCAGGCCTCAGCCCCTGCCCCACTCCTGCCCAGACAATTTTATCAACCTCCTCCTATCTTTCCTCTGCCATATAGAGAGAAAAAGAGGCAGAGAGGCACAAAGAGATGGAGATAAAGACACTCGAAGACACAAAGAGAAAGGGGAAAAAACAGAAGCAGACAGACAGACAGACAGACCTTGGTCTCCGCCTCTACCTTCCCCCTGCTGGAGCCCCACTCCATGCCCATGTCAGCTCAGACCTCAGTCTCTCCTCTCTGGAAGAGAGCAGTAGCTTCCTCCCTGACCTTTCTGGATGTGGAGTCAAGGTTACCTTCTACAACCCATTTCTGACAATGTCACTTCCCCAGCTCAGGAACCTGCCATGGTTCCCCTATGATCCACAGGGAGTCCAAATGCCTCAGTGTCATCATCAGAGTCTGCCCTCAGTCTCCCTTCTCCATCCTCATCTCTCCCAGCTACACACATCCTCATCATTTCAGCCAGGTCAGGCCCCTCACCAAACTCTCCCTACATAAGCCAGGCTCATTCCAGTGACTATATGCCCTTTGCTCACTCGCCCCTCATATGTAGAAAGCTCTCTGGGTTCCCAGCCACAACCTCCTCATCCTTCACAGCAGAGCTCAACTGCTCTGTCCCCAAAAGCCTTCCCTGCCCAGCCAGTCTCGAGGGACTGATCTCCTGTGGAGACTCCCCTTAGGAGTATGAACCCCTTTCACCAGGCACTTTTTTTTTGCGGGGCAATGACAGTTAAGTGACTTGCCCAGGGTCACATAGCCAGTAAGTGTCAAGTGTCTGAGGCTGGATTTGAACTCAGGTCCTCCTGAGTCTAGGTCCTGTGCTTTATCCACTGCACCTCCTAACTGGCCCCTCCAGGCACTTTCATCAACCAATCTGCACTGAGCCATCCCCTCATTCACAACAACTCAAGCTGGCCCAGTGGGGGTGGGCAGCTACAGGGGGGAGCAGGTTGAGGTCTCCAAGCAGAGGCTGGATGAGCTCTTGTCAGGGCTATTTGAGAAGGGATTCCTGCTCTGAGGTCCCTTCCAGGTCTAAGTCTATGTAGGACAAATGGACAAGCTTTAGCCTTGGGCCCCCAACAAGACAAGAATCTGACTCAGGTGTGCCTAGTACCCCTGGACACTGAATTAATTGCGTCCAAAGTTCCAGCCTGAGAGAGCAAAAACCCAGCCATACTTTCCCAAGGTCATCCTAGCCACCAGCCCCTGGGAAAGGTTGTGGGGGAAGGAGGCAGTTGCTTAGAACCATATCCTCAAACCAGGCCTGCCCTGATAAAGCCACATGCCACCCCTGGGGTTCAGGGGGTGAGGCTCCCAAATGACCTTGGGGAAAGTACCTCAGGAGCTTAGGAATTCTAGCCTGGGAGTCAAGGACTCCTGGGACCATTTTCCTGGCTGAGGATGGATGGGGAATGAGGAGAAGGGAAAGAGAAACTTTATTCTTCTCTTCCTATACTGGCTGCCTCATGTTAAGCCAACATTTCCCAGATGACAGGGAGAAACGAAGAAACACCACCAGAGATAGTCTTACAGAGACAAAGATGTAAAGAGATGGAGGGTGGGGTGGAGACTGAGGGAGTAAAGAGAGAGGGACAGAGAGAGGAAGAGACAAGAGAAGGAAAAAGGGGGGGCAGGGAAGGAGGGATGGGGGAAGAGGAAAGGGAGGAAAGAGGGACAGGGAGGGAGAGAGAGGAGGAAAAGAAAAGAGATAGCCAGATGGAGAAATACAAGGAAAGAATAAGGAAGAAGAAATTAACTCAATGAGAGGGACAGAGACTTGAAGCAAGTCAGCAAAAGAGACCTAAAGGAAAGAGAAAGTCATGGTGAGGAAGACGACAGAATGACAAGTGAGAGACAGTAAAAGGGATGGAGAGAATAAGAGAGGAAAAGAGGGAGGAAAAGTCTGTGATCAAGAAAGAATTGACTAGAGGAGAGGAAGAGAATGCAGAAGGCGAAATAAGAGTCACTGAGAGAGAGGGAGACTCAGGAACAAGACCCCGCTGAGCCCCTGAGCAGACGCTTTTCCAGACTCCCCAGCTCACTCACTCTGCCGGGGGCTTTGCCCAAACTGACCAAATGACACCACAGCCGCTCACCCTCAAGATGTATCCTCTTCGTCCTCCTCTTTCCTTCTCTGGCCAGCTGGGTCTAACCGAATCTGTGATGTTTGCATGTGTGTGTGTGTGTGGGGGGGGGGGGGGGGTTGTTCCGTGTATCTATATGTTTATATCAGTGGGCACTCAAGGCTGAGGTTCCAGGCACTTAACTGTGAATGTCCATCTGTTCTCTGTGTGTGTAGAGGTAACCCTGTGTTTGTGTGTCTCTAAGCCCAGTCCAATGCCCCGCCTGCTTCCTGCTCCCCGCCTCTCCCCCTCCACCACTTGATACTTCCTGAAAACATGATCCCACAAAGAGAAAATGAAAAAAGCCACCCAGAATCCCCTGGGGCAGATACTTCCTCCCCAGCCCCCCCAGACTGCATGCCCCCCAAAATCCTTCCCTCCCCAACCACGTGCCTTCCTTTATTGCCACAGCTGGCCAGGATAGGAGGCAAGAGGCAGGGGATGTCCCCCTCCCTTCCCCTCGCTCAATTCTGAGGCATTGAGAGGGACTCCCCCTTCAAGAGACCCAAAACCTTCCCCAGAGCTTCCCTAGTAACAAGTGACCATCTACTTGGAGACCTGGGATTGGCCAGCAAAAGAAGAGGCTTTCTAGAGGGCCTGGGAGGGTATTTAGAACCTGTGAGCATCTAGTCTAATCTCCTCTCCCCAGAGCAAGCCACTGGCCAAGCAAAGGCAGACGCCAGTTCTTCGAGCTCCCCATCCCAAGGAGCTCTCACCCATGTCACACCATTCTGTGTCTCCGTGTCACCTCTGCCATCCTCCCAGAAGGGTCCTGTAGACCAGGATGGAGGCCGGGGATTGGTTGGGCCAGGAGCAGTCCCAAGAAAAGAGGAGAGCTCCAGGATCTGCACCAGGGGCCTCCATTCGGTGGAAAGAGCACCCCGGGGAGGGGGCGGAAGTCCTGGGTTCTAGTCCTGACTCTCCCCAGACATGCTATAAGATCTCAGGCTAGACCTTTCCATGGCTGGGCCTCAGTTTCCTCCTTTGTAAAAATAAGGGACTTGGATCAGATGGGCTCTAAGGTCCTGACTAGCTCAGACATTCTGTATGAATATATACCTAGATACATGCATACGTACATGCGCACACATGCATACACACATGTACACACACATACACACACCAGACAGAAATGTCCAAAGTTAGATGGGTCCCTGACTCCAGGTTACCCCCAGGCTGAGCTCAGAGCCTGGGGATACCTAAGGCTACTGCCCCAAGTTTACTTCAGCACCTACTGGCAGAGCAAACACACACACAGATGGACATGTATACAAGCACAGATGGGCAAACAGTGAGACACAGACGGAGAGCGACCCTCCCCTCCTCCGCACCTCCCCCCACACAGAGAACAGGCACACACACGGACACACACACAATCACAGACTTTCATGAGCTGCCTTGGGAGTGACCTCACAGCCAATGAAGTCAGAGTTGGCAGGAACTTCAGAGGGCATCTCCACCAGCCCCTCCTGAAATCATCATCCCAGCTACAACCCCACCGCCATCACCGCTACTTTGCATGAAGACATCTAGGGGCAGGGGGCTCCCTTCCTACCAATGTAGCCTGCTTTAGGACTGGGTGGCCCTCGGTGTTGGGAAGAGGGAGGGAGGGAGGGAGGAGGGAAGGGAAGAGGGAAGGGAGGGAGAAGGGAGGGAGGGAAGAAGAGAAGAAAAGAGGAAAGGAGGAAGGAAGGAAGGAAGGGAGGGGGAGAGAAGAAAGGAATAGAGGAGGAAGGGAGGGAGGAAGGAAAGGAGGGAAGAAGAGAAGAAAGGAAGAAGGGAGAAAGGAAGGAAGGGAGGAAGGAAGAAGAGAAGAAAGAAGGAAGGGAGAAAGGAAGGAAGGGAGGAAGGGGGAGAGAAGAAGGTAAAAAAGGAGGAAGAGAGGAAGGGAGGGGGGAGAGAAGGGAAAAAGGAGGAAAGAAGGAAGGGAGGAGGGAGGGAGGGAAGGAAGAAGAGGAGAAAGGAAGCAGGGAAGGAAGAAAGGAAGGAAGGGAGGAAGGAAGGAAAGAAAGAAGGACATAGGAAGGAAGGAAGGAAAGAAGGAAGGATGTATTTATTTAAATAAAAACTGGCCAATAAACTGGTTATATTGTGCTGGACAATATGCTAAGCATTTTAGAAAAATTATCTCCTTTAATCTTCACAACAACCCAGGAAGGCAAATGCTATTATTATCTCCATTTTACAATTGAGGATACTGAAGCAGACGGAGGTGAAGTGACTTGCCCAGGGTCAGACAGCTAGTAAATGTCACTTGAGGCTCAATTTGAACTCAAGTCTTCCTGAATCCAGGCTCGGAGATCTATCCCCTTTGCTGCCTCAAGTCCAAGGTATCACTAGGGCATCAGGACTGTAGCTTTTGTCCTGCCCTCTTTTCTGAGCTCCACACCCCCATTTCTAACTCCACCTGGACGTCCCAATGGCAGCTCAAATTCAATACATCCAAAGCTGAGCACATTAGCTTCCCACATAAGCCTGCATCCCCTTCTGACTATCCATCTAGGCTTCCTTGTTTGTAGCCTCATCGTTAAATCATGATGGGTAAAGTAAGGAAAGCCTGAATTCAAATCCTGTCTCAAATGATTATTACCTGTGTAACCCTGGGCAGGGTAGCAAGATGATGCAGTGTATAGAGCACTGGGTCTGGAGTCAGGAAGACTCATCTTCCTGAGTTCAAACCTGGCCCCAGACACTTAGCAGCTGTGTGACCCTGGGCAAGTCACTTCACCCTGTCTGCCCCAGTTTCCTCATCTGTAAAATAAGCTGGAGAAGGACATGGCAAAGCACTCCAGTATATCTGCCAAGAAAACCCCAAATGGGGTCAGAGAGTCATGACTGAAAATGACTGAATAAACAACAAACTCTGGGCAAGTCACTGGACCTCTCTAAGACTCAGTTTGTTTTTCTGTCTAATAATAATAGCACTTCCCTCACAGGGTCTTTGTGAGGATGAAATGAGACAAAGTATATTAAGGGCTCTGCAGACCTGGAGGGGAGCTATCAGCGTTATTCTCGTCTCCTTCTGGACAAGACAGAGAGAGATGGCTGGGTGATAGCCCAGGTAGATAGATGTATTTCCAAGTAAACAGCCAGACAGATGCCAGGATCATAGCGTCAGAGCTGGAATGGACCACAGAAGCCACTGAGTCCAACTCCCTCACTTTACGGATGAGGACACCTGGAAGGAGGCATCCAGTGGGGTGCCCCAGGGATCTGCGTTTTGCCCTGCTTGGTTTAATATTTACATCTGTGATTTGGAGGAAGTTACTGGATGGCATGCTCGTCACATCTGTACATGACACAAAAGTACAAAGGACAGCTAACATACCACACGACAGAATCAATAGCCAAAAAGATCTTGACAGGTTAAAAGATTGGGCTGAATCAGATAAGCCACCACTAGGTGAAGCTGGAGAGAGAGCTCTGGGCCTGGTGTCAAGAAGACCTGAGTTCAAATTTAGCTGTAGAGACTTATTAGCAGTGTAACCCTGGGCAAGTCGCTTCATCCCTATCTGCTTCAGTTTCTTTTGGCTGTAAAATGGGGATAATAGCATCTATAGGGGCAGCTAGGTGGTGCAGTGGATAAAGCACCAGTCCTGGAGTCAGGAAGACCTGAGTTCCAATCCAGCCTCAGACATTTTGACACTTACTAGCTGTGTGACCCTAGGCAAGTCATTTAACCCTCACTGCCCCGCAAAACCAAAAAAATAGCATCTACTTCCAAAGGCTGTTGACAAATCAAATCAAATGACATTTTTGTAAAGTGCTTAGTGAGTCTTTATTATGAGATAAAATGTAATCGATAAATTATAAAGTACTACACTTTGCCTCAAAAATCAACTCTAGGACATTTCATGGGATCATAGACATGTGTGTATGGAAGGGACCTTTGAGGCCGCCCAGCCCAACCCCTACATTTTACAGGAAACCGAGACCCAGAAAGGTGAAGGTCACCCAATCACAAAGGCAATAAGCACCAGTGGTGTGAAAAGATCCAGGGAGTCACCAGCAGAGCTTGGCAGCCAAAAAAGTCAATTTAATCTGGTTGAATTAGGAGAGGCAGCACATTCAGGAAGGAGTGATATGGACAGTGTTCCCTCCCCTAACAAATACCATCTCAATAAAGGGCCACTGCTGGACACCTCTAATTGCTGGTAGGGTTTTTTCTTTCTTTCTTTCTTTCTTTTTTTTTTGCAGGGCAATGAGGGTTAACTGACTTTCCCAGGGTCACACAGTTAGTAAGTGTCAAGTGTCTGAGGCTGGGATTTGAACTCAGGTCCTCCTGAATCCAGGGCCGGTGCTTTATCCACTGCACCACCTAGCTGCCCTCTGGGGTTTTCTTTACATTCCTACCTTTTTGCTCCCAGTTCTGCCCTCTGAGACAACACTGAGCCAGTCTAATCCCTCTTCCAACGTGGAGGTTTCTCAAGAATTTTCAAGACACTCTCTTGTCTCCAGTGGTCTTTTATTCAGGCTAGACATTCCCAGGGCTTTCAAATGCCATGGCTCCCAATCCCCTTGCCATTGTGGTCAGCCTCCTTTGGGCCCACAACAGCTTCTCAATGTCTGTGCCAAAACAGGGCAACCCCAACTGAACATCATTGTCCCAATGGGGTCTGAGAACAGAAGGACAATCACTTCACCATTGTGTTTGTTTAACTGAACTGACCATGAATGCCCATCGCTGTGCCACGAGCTAGCCCACAGTCCTCTGTCTAATCCACAGAATTAGGGTATAGTCAGAGCATTTAAAGCTGGAATCTGGGAATCATTCAATTCAATGCCCTCATTTTACAGATGAGGAAGTGGAGGCCCCCAAAAAGGGAAGTGACATGCCCAAGATCACAGAGCTGATAAGTGGCAGCACCAGGATTCACGGTCAGACCATGGAGGCGTCATTGTGTTCCGTTCTGGGTGGAACAACTTAAGAGGGACATTGACAGGTTGGAACGTGTCCAGAGAAGGGTGACCGGGACAGGGAGGGGACTGGAGATTACATAAGGGAAGACCGGGATGGTGGGAATGTTTAGCGGAGAGAAGTGAGGGCTTGGGGATGGGGAAGATAAAAAGCTGCACTCAAGACCTGCCATGTCCCAGACGGATCTGGCTCGTTGTACTTGGCCTCGGAAGGCAGAAATAAAAGCAACAGATGGAAACTGAAAAGGAGAGAAGGCTCAAAACAAAGAAAAACTTCCTACAAAGCAGAGCTGTCCAGGAGAGCAAAGAACATCCTTGGGAGACAACCCTTCCTCGCCTCCCCCATTCACAGTCAATCAGTTCCCAGGTCTCACCAATTCCAGTGGGTCTCCTCCCTCTCTTGGGATCCTGGAGCTAGATTTGGAGGGGACCTCAGAAGCCATCTAGTCAAGTCAAATCAAGGGGGCAGCTAGGTGGTGCAGTGGATAAAGCACCATCCCTGGATTCAAGAGGACCTGAGTTCAAATCCCATCCTCAGACACTTGACACTTACTAGCTGTGTGACCCTGGGCAAGTCACTTAACCCTCATTGCCCCGCCCCCCCCAAAAGGCATCTATAAAGCGCCTACTATATGCCAGGTATTGTGCTACATTATCTCATTTGATCTTTACAACCACCTTGGGAGGTAAGGGTTATTATTCTGTCCCCATTTTACAACTCAGGAAACTGAGGCAGACAGCGGTGAAGTAACTTACTTTGGGTCACATGGTTACTAAGTATCGAGGCTGAATTTGAACTCAGGTCTTCCTGACTCCAGGCCCAGCACTCTTACCGTTGCACCACCAGCTTAAAGAATTCATTTCACCTGCGCCCTTTTGGTGGCTACCTAATGAGCCTGGGCCTCCCTTCAAGTTCTTCTCATCTGCTGAATTTCTCCATTTCCTTTAAAGCTCAACCATGGATGGTACCTTCTCCATGAAGCCTTCTAATGCCCACCCCACCCCTACCCCATTGTAAACCTCAGTAGCAATTAGTTTGCACATCTGTGCTGCGCTGGCCTAATAGAACACTGGGTATTGTGGTTATCTCCATTTCTGTCTAATTCCCCTACCAGTCCTCAAACTCTATAAGGGCAGGGACTGAGCCTCATCTAACTTTTCATCTCCCCCAGCACAGGGCTCTGCAAACAATAGGTGTTTCATTAATGTCTATAAATTTTTATCTACTCATGTCTTTATCCTTATTACTAAGTTATACACTCTACAAGCCAGAGACTGGGCCTCATCTAAGAATTCTGTCTTCCCTAGTATCACACACAAAGCTCTGCACACAGAAGGTGATGAATAATGTAGACATTCTTCTTTATGTTGATCCAAACTTTGCCTCTTTGTAGTTTCTTCCCATTGCTGACAGCTAGGTGATACAGGGAATAGAATTCTGGGCCTGGAGTCAGGAAGACCTGAGTTCAAAGTTTTGCCTCAGACACTAACCAGCTGTGTGACCTTGGGCAAGTCACTCAATGAAAAAATGGGGATAATAATAACACCTGCCTCCCATGGTTGTTGTGAGAGTCAAATGAGATAATATTGGTAAAGCACTTAGCACAGTGCTGGCACAAAGTAGGCACTATATAAATGTGAATTAGTAGTAGTAGTAGTAGTAGTTCTGCACTTAGGGATCAAGGAGAACAAGTCTACTCCCTCTAAGGACTGTTTCCTTTGAAAAATTGCATTTGCGGGGCAGTTAGGTGGCACAGTGGATAGAGCACCGGCCCTGGATTCAGGAGGACCCGAGTTCAAATCCAGCCTCAGACACTTAACAATTACTAGCTGTGTGACCCTAGGCAAGTCACTTAACCCCAACTGCCTCACCAAAAAAAAGAAAAAAGAAAAAGAAAAATTGCATTTGTGCCTCCCACGCTATTCGATATCTGATCTGTTGCTTCTGTCTTCTTGACATGCCTCATATATCCCCCCTTCTCCTCATCACCTCTCATCACCATACACGCTCTCATCACCTCACACCAGGACTACTGGAGCAGCCTTCCTGGTGCGGTCAGTGGTCTCCAGGTCCCGTCTCTCCCCACTCCAGTCCATCCTCAGCTCATCTGGCAAAGTGATCTTCCTAAAGAACACGTCTAACTATGTCAGCCCCTACTCAGTAAACTCTAGTGGCTCCCCTTCCAGTCTGAGAGCAAGAATTCCTTCCCTGAGCCCTTCTTCCCTTCCCAGGATTTGCATATCTTAGGCCCCTCAGAGAACTCCATGACTCAGCTCCACTGGCTTTCCTGCTGTTACCCTCACAGGACATTCCCTCTGAGGACTCATCCTGGCCCCCAGCCAGCAATGCTCCCCCTCCCTACCCCCCATTCAGAGCTGACCTGACTTGTGCAAGACTCAGCTCATGTTCTTCCAGAGACTGTTCCCAATGTCCGCCTCCTCCCATCTAGTGCCTACCTCTAAGACTATCTACCTCCCACTTACTCTGTCTATATCGAGGCTGGGCCTGGTTATTTACAGATTGTCTTGCTCATTAGATCATGAGCTCTTTGAGGGCAGGGGTTGGGCTTTTTTTCCCCCCTTTCTTTTTATTCCCAGTGCTCAGCACAGTGCTTGATAATGCTTGTTGACTATGGGTATGAGAGAGATAAAGAGAAACAGAAAGAGAAGAAAGGACAGATTCAGAAAAAGACCGAGGCCCAATGAAAGACATAAAAACAGAGATAAAGAAGTGAAGAGAAAGACAAAGGGACAAAAAGAGAGAAAGATGCCAGAAAACAGAAGAGAAAAGGCAGAGAAAAAGAAAGAATGAGTGACATGAAGAGACAGAAAGAAATGGAGGTGGGGGGAGAGGAAACAGAGAGAGAGAGAGAGAGAGAGAGAGAGAGAAAAGAAGAGGAGACCCAGAGAGAGTGGACAGAGAGCAAGAGGGAAAAAGGAAAAGGAGAAAGAAAAGAGAAAGGGAAGAGACAGAGGGAGAGGGAGAGGGAGAGGGAGAGGGAGAGAGAGAGAGAATGGACTCTATGCTCACTATGCAGCCAGCTACACCTCTGACCCATTATCCATCCTGGCATTCCCCATCCCCCCCATCAGGAAGCCAGCCTTGGATCCAGTCTCCATCTTTCCTGGTGCCTGTCATTCCTACCCATCTACCTCACTCCCATTGTAGATCTGGGAGGGGAAGGCTTGGAGGGCAATGAAGTGGCCCTGGAGAGACCCTGTCTCCCTGTGTTTGAACCCTCCCTCTGACCCAAATCAGAAAAATCCCAAACACCCAGAGACCATCTCCCAGTAGGAAAGTATTGTCCCTTTTCCCTCCTCCTCCTCTCCACACATCGCTAAGTCCTCCGAGGCCAGCTCGAGTCCTGCCTCCTCCAGATAGCCTCCACAGAACCAGACCACAGAAGTCACCCCTTCATCAGGGCTCCTACATTGTCTGGCTTTTGATCTTCTCGGGTCTTCCCTGTTTGTTTGTTCCCTGGGTGTGAGCCCTGTCTCTTCAGCCAGGTTAGAAAGCACCCCCAAGTGCAGGCTGAATCTCCTCCCCTGCCTATGGTGGGCAATTTAGGAGGGGAGGGTGAATGGAATCTTGCAGTTGGGTGGAGAACTGTTAGGCCAGAGATTTGCCACTAGGGGGAGGCACAGAACCAAAGACAGGACTAGATCCCTCCTCCAGAAGCCTGGGTCCCTGCTCTCCCAGTCCTGCAAGTCAGTCAGTCAACAAGCATTTATTAGGCGCTGACTGTGTGCCAGGCATTTAGCTAAGCACTGGGCGTCACAAAGAATGGCAAAAACACCATTTCTGTCCCCAGAGAGCTGACATCCTAAGGGGAGGGGCAGCATGCAAATAATTATGTATAGACACATGAAGAGAAATCACTGGAGGTGGCCTTAGTGAGAAGTGGGATTCACGCTGAATCTTGGAGAAAGCCAGGGATGCCCCACCCCATGGCCTGTGCTGGCACCATCCCCTCTGCCTGGTCTTAGCTGTGATCTCGGCCCAGGCACCCCCCAGTGTTCAACCAGCCTGCTCCTTCTCCTGTCTCTGTGGCCTCCCCTCCTCTCCATCCTTGCCGGCCCCATCCCCCAAGGCAGATACCTCCTCACTGGCCTCTCTACTTCTATTCTCTGCCCTCCAGACGCACAGAAAGGCAGTCAGAGAAAAAAAGAGAGACACAGAAGAACGGAGAGAAGGACAGACAGATACAGAGAGAGGTAGAGAGAGATGGAAAGGAATGGAGAGAGAGACACGGAGAGCAATGAATGAAGAGAGGGACAGATAGAGAGAAAGGAAGAGACCCAGGGAGGCATGCAGAGAGGGACAAACACAAAAAGGGGGGAAAGAGAGGCCGAAGAATGATGAGATGGGGGAATAGAGAGAAATGGCCAAAAGGGAGAGATTAAGAGACAGAGAAAAAGATGAGAAAAATACAGGACACAAAGAAAGAAAAACAGAGGAGGCCACTAAGACAGACACAAAAAGGGATCAAGACAACCATTTGTCCCCTTCCCTCCGTCCCCCCGCTGGCTGATCCCACAGCCCCTGAAAGATGCACAGCCCCCTCCCTTCCTCCTGACTTCTGTACCCAGGGGCCATGAGCACCTTCCGCAGCCCACTTCTGGCCACATCCATCCTCTGCCTGGAACCTGTTTTGGCTCACCGCTACCCACAAAGAGACTGCAAGAGGAACTCTTAACATAAGGGAAACACTGGGTCTTCCCCGTCTGCCCAAGAAAGCCATTCTGCCAAGTTTCCATGAGCTGTGCAAGCCTGGCCTTTTAAAAAATCAGTCATCCTGCCATTAGGCCAATGGGTACATCAGACATCAGTGTACAGGCCATGTGTCAGAAGAGGGGTCCTGAGTATACCTGCATAAGAAGCCCCTCCACCTCCTACCAACAAGTGGCCGTGCAGGCCTTTCCTCCCACTGAAGCCTGTTCCTCTTTGAATATCTGTTGAGAAGTCTGTTCCCTCAAGCCTCTGCCTCTCTGCGTCTCCCAGCACCCATCGTTCCTGGTTCTCCCTTCCACCCCTGAGACCAGGCTAACCAGGCCTAAACCCTCTTCCACAAGACAGATCTTCAGCTGGGAGAAGCCTGCCATGATGTGTCCCCCAAATCTTCTCTTCTCTGGTTTCCACTCCCCATATCGCTCAAGAAATCCTCATGAGGGGGCACCTAGGTGGCACAGTGGATAAAGCATTGGCCCTGGATTCAGAAGGACCTGAGTTCAAAGCCAGCCTCAGACGCTTGACTTACTAGCTGTGTGACCCTAGGCAAGTCACTTAACCCCCATTGCCCCACCAAAAAAAACCCCCAAAAGACAAAAGAAATCCTCACGAGGCAGGGTCTGCAGACCCTTCACCGTCCTGGCTACCAGCCTCTGGAAGTTTTCCAGCTTCCCACTATCCTTCCAGAACCGAAGACAGCAGTGCAAAGGTGGTCAGACTAGAGCTGAGAACAGCAGGGCCGGCCCCCCCTAATCCTGCACCGGCTGCTCCTCTTAATAAAACCTGCCATCGCTCTGTCTTGGCTGCTGTATCATATTGTTGACTTTAAAACCCCAGACTGTTGTCTGGCTAGGCAGGCTTTCCCCGCCTCTGTTGGTGAGGTGTGTCTTTATAAGACTTTATATTATTACTCCTCAATTTTCTTTTCTCAGGCTCACCCAAACATCCTTGCCAGTCCAGATTTGGGGGGATCTTGAACCTTTCATCAAAGTATAACCTATATCAAATTGCTTCCTGGCCTCGGGGGCGGGGGGAGGGAAGGGAGGAGGGGAGAAAAATTTGGAACTCAAAAAATATCTTTACATGTCATTGAGAAAAATTTAAAATAAAAAAATTTGTTTAAAACAACAACTAAGTATTAACTATGCCTTCCTGCCTTTGGGTCATCTGCAAAACTGTTTAAGCCTATGCCTTGTCCAAGTTGATGATAAAAAAGTTCAACAGTCCAGAGCCAAGCACAGATCCCTGACACACTTAACTGGAGACCTCCTCCCAAGCTAGCTTCAGATCATTAATGACTACTCTTGGGGTCCAGCCATGCATCCAGTCAACAATCCACCTACATTTCTAGTCTCCATTTCAATGTCATTCCACAAGGAGAGCAGAAGGGTTTGTCAATTGTTTGCTAAAGTCTAGGTAAATTGTATCAACCTGACCTGTCAATTCAGTGACCCTGTCCAAAAGGTAATAAGACTCATCTAAAGAGACCTGTTTTTAAAACAAACCAGATTACGGGAGTCAAGGTTGCCCTAAATTTTCTCTCTAGCCACCTCGGATCCCCCTCTCCAGTTGGATGGGCTCTAGGCCTGCCCACAATTTCCCCATCTCGAGTTTTTGATCCCCACTTCCTCTCTGCCAGGAACATTCTCCCACCTCCATTTTTTCCTACTGAAATCCTCTGTAGTTCAAATTTCATAGTCCAAATTCAAGTATTGCCTCCTTCAGGAAACTATCCCTCCCTAGACTTGACCTGAGTCCTCAAAGCCTTAAACCATGTCTTCCTCTCAGTCCAGAAGCCTACCAAGGGTGGGGGCAATGTCTCCCCTTTCAACAGCCCTGAGACCAGAGCTAGGTCCCAAGTCCCACCCTCCCACCTCCTCTCCCCCTTACCTCACCAGAGGCTTGGGTGGGCCAGTCCGAGGTGGAATGCAGGGTGCTCTGGCCTCCACCTGGTGTCGTTTGGCAGGTAGTGGAGGCAGCATGGGGTCCCTGGGTGGACCAGGCTCCAGAGGAGCAAAGGGGGCAGGAGGTCGGCAACTTCTTCGAGGAGGAATAGGTGGGGCAAACGCTAAAGAAGGAACTAAGGAGGGGGTCTGCATTGGGGCTGGGAATGAGACTGAGACTGAAGCTGGTGCTAAGGCTAGCGCTGGGGCTGGAACAGGGGCGGGGGCCAAGGCTGGAACTGGTGCTGGGGCTGGGGCCGAGGCTGGAACAGGGGCAGGGGTTGGGGCTGAGGCTGGAACAGGGGCTAGGGCTGGGGCTGGAATAGGGGCTGGGGCTGGGGCCGAGGCTGGAACAGGGGCTGGAGCAGAGGCTGGAGCTGGGGCTGAGGGTGGAACAGGGGCTGGAGCTGGGGCAGAACGAAAGACATGGCGCTTGGCAGGTACAGGCCGGGGAGGTCCCCGAGGGGCAGGGGCAGGGGCAGGCCCTCGAGGCTCCTCAGAGGCAGTGGCATAGGCCCGTTGGAGGCCAGATAGGATCCGTCTGCGATGCCCGGGCATCGTCACACCCATGTGGAGAAGCTGTCCATCACTCAGGCCCCGGCAGTCAGCTGCCCACACTAGCCCATGCTGTTCAAAGTGTCCAGCATAGTGCTCCAGATGCAATGCCCGCAGCCAGTCAGCCACAGGCAGCGCAGCCCCCACCTCCTCTGCCATGGCCTGGAGGGTAGCAGGGGCGCTGGCAGATCAAGCAGAACCTCAGCTCATCCCCACCTAGACACACATACAAAGAGAAGAAGCCAGCACCAGGTCAGAGGGCAGAAAGGACCTCAGAAACGAGGGGAGGGACAGAGGCAGAATTATAGGCCCTGTACCCCTACTTCCTGATAGGAGGAGCCCCAAAGGTGGTAAGGGGTAGGGGGAATGGCACCAAATGATCAGGCAGAGGCAGAAACCGTAAAGGAGAAACAGACTGTGTGACCCTAGGCAAGTCACTTAACCCCCATTGCCTCTCAAAAAAAAAAAGAAAAGAAAAGAAAAGAAGAAAGGAGACACAGACATCAAAAAGAAGAAATTACAATGATTCCTCTTGCTTCTTCACAGAATTCAGGACCATGGGCTTTTTTTCTTTTAAGATATATTGGTGGGGCAGCTAGGTGGCGCAGTGGATAAGCACCGGCCCTGGATTCAGGAGGACCTGAGTTCAAATCTGGCCTCAGACACTTGACACTTACTAGCTGTGTGACCCTGGGCAAGTCACTTAACCCCTATTGCCCCGCAAAAAAAAAAAAAAAAAAAAGATATATTGGTTAGCATTCTGGAGAGCAATTTGGAACTATGCCCAAGGGCTATAAAGATGTACATACCCTTTGACCAGCAATACCACTATTAGGTCTTTTTCCCAAAGAGATCATAAAAAAGGGAAAAGGACCCACATATGCAAAAATATTTATAGCTGCTCTTTTTGTGGTGGCAAGGAATTGGAAATTGAGGGGATGCCCATCAATTGGGGAATGGCTGAACAAGTTGTGGTATATGAATGTGATGGAATATTATTGTGCTATAAGAAATGATGAGCAGGAGAAGTTCAGAGAAACCTGGAAGGACCTGCATGAACTGATGATGAGTGAGATGAGCAGAACCAGGAAAACAATGTACACAGTATCAACAACATTATGTGTTGATCAACTGTGATAGACTTGATTCTTCTCAGCAATACAACGGTACAAGATAGTTCCAAAGGACTCATGATGGAAAAGGCTCTCCAAATCCAGAAAAAAAGAACTATGGAATCTAGATGCAGATTGAGCCATACTATTTCTATTTTTTGTTGTTTTTCTTTTTTGAGGTTTTTCCTTTTTGCTCTGATTCTTCTTTCACAGCATGACTAATGCAGAAATTTGTTTAATGTGATTGTACATATATAACCTATATCAGATTGCTTGCTGTCTTATGGAGGGGGGAGGGAGAAAAATTTGAAACTAGAAATCTTATAAAAACAAATGTTGAAAACTATCTCTACATATAACTGGAAAATAATAAAATATTTTTATGAAAAAAATATCTATTAGTTAGGTTTGCTAATCTTTTTTTGCCTTCTTTAAAAAATTCTTTATTATAAGGGACAGCTCTCTGGCAAGGGGAGAGAGGGATACAGTAGGAAATGTAGATATATGAAAACGAAAGATAAATAAAAATGTATTTTTAAAATTGGAATACTAATGCATTGTTGGTGGAGTTGTGAACTGATCCAACCATTCTGTGTTTGTTTTTTATGGGGCAAGGAGGGTTAAGTGACTTGCCCAGGGTCACACAGCTAGCAAGTGTCAAGTGTCTGGGGCCGGATTTGAAGGCCCCAGGTTCTCCTGAATCCAGGGCCAGTTGGTACTTTATCCACTGAGCCAACTAGCTGCCCCTGATCCAACCATTCTGGAGAGAAATTTGGAGCTATGCCCAAAGGGCTATGGGACTGTGCATACCCTTTGACCCAGCAATACCACTACTGGGTCTGTATCCCAAAGAGATCATAAAAAAGGGAAAAGGACCCACATGTACAAAAACACTTATAGCAACTCTCTTTGTGGTGGCAAAGAATTGGAAATCAAATGGATTCCCATCAACTGGGGAATGGCTGTACAAGTTGTGGTATATGAATGTAATGGAATACTATTGTGCTGTGATGAGGAAAAATCTGGAAAGACTTAAGTGAGCTGAATGAAGTGAGCAGAACCAGAATAACATTGTATATAGTAACAGCAATATTATGTGATGATCAGTCGTGATAGACTTAGCTCTTCTCAGCAATACAATGATCCCAGGAAATTACAAAGAATTCATGATGGAAAATGTTCTCCACATCCAGAAAAAAGAACTGTGGATTCTGAATGTAGATGGAACCATACTGTTTCTATTTTTGTTTTTTGTTTCTGTTTTTTCTTTTTTGAGGTTTTTCCCTTTTGTTCTGATTCTTCTTTCACAACATGACTAATGCATAAATATGTTTAATGCGATTGTACATATATAACCTATGTCAGATTTCTTTCTGTCTTAGGAAGGGGGAAGGGAAGGGAGGGAGGGAGAAAAATTTGGAACTAAAAATCTTATGAAAACAAATGTTGAAAACTATCTTTACATGTAACTCAAAAATAATAAAATGCTTTTATGATTTAATTTTTTTAAATGTATTTTTTTTAAAAGAAAGGCAAGCAGAGGCAGAGACAGAGGTAGAGGGAAGACTCAAGGAGAGAAAAATAAGTATAAAGAGAAGTATGCCAAGAGTAAGACAGGGAGGGTTAAGGCAGGATCAGACAATCAAAAGACACAGAGATCAAAGCCCCCTTCCCAGAAGACCTCCTCGCAGGATCTCCCATCCACCCTTTGCTCTGCCAACCTTTCTCCCCCCATACGGTGCAAAAAGAGACTTCTCCCTCCTACTTCCCACAACACTGCCCCCCCCTTTCCCAAAGGTCATTCCTTGCATCACTTACCTGGCCACTGAGAACAGCTGGATGCCTCTGGAGGTAGAGATTACACAATGGGGCTCCCCATGGCCCCAGAGGTGGGAACTGCAGGGTCAGAGGTCCAGGGAGAAAGGCTTCTCGAGTCCCAGGTTAGTAGGACAGTGAGACGTCCCCGGAAGAGGGTGGGTGAAGGGTCCGGTATGGTACTGGAGCTGGAGAAGTTATGAAGGGAAATTAGAGGGTCAAGAAGTAGGTCAGAGCAGGGACTGAGCTCACACAAAAAGAGGTAGGCAGAGGCAGAAGAAGAAGCTTTGTCAGACACCCTGAGAAACCAAGAAAGCCAAACAGACCCAGGAAATAGTCATGCTCTTTGTCAAACTAGTGGTCACCTGGCCAGGCTTTGCAGTCTTTCAGCATAAGGAGAAGTCCTCACCTCCCAAGGCTGTACACTCAACCTCAGGACAATTCTCCCCAGTAGGAAGCTTCTCATTATCTCAAGGCTAAACATCCCTTTTTGCCATTTCTTCCCCTGTCCCTAGGCTCTACCCACTGAGGCCAAGGAGAACAAGTAGAACCCCTTTCCCATATGGCAGCCCTCCAAATACCTGAAGAACAAGATCGTGCTACCCACTAAATCTTCTTGTTTTACATGGCAGGAACTTCTTGGATGCCCTCTGGCTTAAACTGGAATGCCCCAAACTGAGCATGGGCTTCCAAAGGTGGTCAGACAAGGACAGAAGAGATGGGTAACATCACCTTCTGCCTGGGCTTGGACTCTATGCCCAAGATCCCACAGCTTCTCTGGCTGAAGACTGAGCCCTGGGCCACCCTGCCCTTGCCCTGAGGCTTACACTTGAGGGAGGCCAGTCAGAGCTGACCCAATGCCATTCAGCCTAGATGGACGGAGTCAGAGCAGCAAGAAAGGAACAAGGGCTCAGCCTGGGCTAAGGGCCCAGGGCATCACAGAATGACAGTGGTTCAGCCTTGAACACAACACATGCAAGACAATATAAAAATGAACATCAACCAGAGCCACAACTAGGGTGAGGCACCCAGGGCTTTGTCCCAGGAAGCCAACATTCAAGAACTTCCCTCCCTTCCCTCCTGTGGTTTCTCCAAGACTGTTGGGTCTTCCTTGGGTCTATGATGAACAGCGTATACTTCGCCTTCTTGTCCGGCCCTTGGGCCTGCATTATTATTATTTTTTTTTTTTTGTGGTTGGGGCAATGAGGGTTAAGTGACTTGCCCAGGGTCACACAGCTAGTAAGTGTCAAGTTGTCTGAGGCCAGATTTAAACTCAGGTCCTCCTGAATCCAGGGCCCGTGCTTTATTCACTGAGACACCTAGCTGCCCCTGGGCTTCCATTCTTAATGTCCCATCATTATGTCATTCTTTTCCCAGGATCTCTCTTCCCCCAACCATAACAAGAGACTATTCTCTCTGGGATACAACTTAGCAGGCAGGCTTTCCAGGCCCAACTGCACCCCTGGTTGAACTGTGCTCTGCCTACCTCACAACTGGGGGTTTTTTTGCCCCAGGAAAAAGAATTCCTAGTTACTGCTCAGTCATCAACTATCTTAAAGAGGCACTGTGTGAGGCAGTGGTAAGAGCAGCGAATTTATAGAGTCAGAAGATAAAAGTGCAAGTCTGCTAGTATCACTTATTGGTTTTATGAGCTTAAACAAGTCTCTCTCCCCTTCTCTGGGCCTCAGTTTTCCCCATCAGTAAAATGAGTACAATGATACCCCCACTGCCCACTTCACAGGGTTGCTCTTTGTAAGCCTTAAAATGTGGTAAGAAAAGTATTCTTCATTTTATTATTAATAATAATACTAACTACATATTATAGAGGCATCTAGGTAGTGCAGTGACTAGAGTACTAGACCCAGGTTCAAATCCTTCCCCAATACTTACTAGCTGTGTGACCTTGGGAAAGTCACTTAGCCTGTGTGCCTCAATGGGACTATAGCCTTCCTCCTGTGGTTGTTGGGAGGATCAAATGAGAAAAAAGATAGATCTAAAGTGCCTTGCAAATCTTAAAGCTCTATAAATGCTAGTATCAGCTCAAGCATTTTAAGTCATCCTGGTATTCTCATCATCCCAAAGGTAAGTTGAGCCACGTCAGCAAGCTGTTAGTAAACACCTGCTCTATGCCCCGCACTGTGCTAAATGAAAGGGATACAAAGGAAGGTCAAAGGCCAGCCCTACCCCAACAGGCAAACAGCTCAGAGGGAGAAGGAGAGGGAGGGAGACAGAGAGGAAGGGGGGGGGGGAGAAGCTGGTGATAACCAAAAAGGGCAGCAAGGGAATCATCACGAACATTAGAACAGCTGACATTTAAACAAAAACATAACATTCTGGAGCACTTTAGAAGTCTTCCATCTCCCACCTCCACACATTTGTACCAGCTGTATCCCATGCTTGGAAGGTTCCCCCTCCTTGCCTCTTACTCTTAGCTCCCAGTTCTTCTGGCTTCCTTAGTCAATTCAGTTCAGCTCAACCATCTGCATGCCTTCTGTATGCCTTCTCCATCTCTCCTGAAGCTAGTCCTTTCCATCTGAGACTCCTTTCCATTTATCTTATAGGTATATTTACACACTGTCTCCCCATTAGATTGTAAGTTCCCTGAGGGCAAGGACTCTCTTTTGTCTCTTTGTGTATCCCCAGTGCTTAGCACACAGTGCCTGGCACATGTGCACTTAATAAATGTTTACTGATTGATTCACTGATGTATCAATAGTGCAAAACCCATGGATTCTTCTTAAATGCTTGTTGATGCACCCACCTCCCCCAATAGAATATGAAGTCCTTGAGAGCAGGGATTGTGTTTTTGCCTCTTCTTGTATCCCTAGCACTTAGCACAGTGCCTGTAACATAGTAGGTGCTTAATAAATGTTATTGATTGATGCGTCTTTTAGGTATATCGTTATTTACACACTGCCTCCTCCATTAGATTTTAAGCTCCTTGAAGGCAGGATTTTCTTTACTGAGCCCTATCCATTTGTTAAGGCCTTATTTATCCCACCCCCTAAGCACACTGCCCTTCTCTCCCTGACACTGACAAGAGGTCCTCCTTGGCCCATACACAAAAGTCCCCAACATCCTGTTGTTGCTCAGTTGTGTTTCACTCTTCGTGACACCATTTGGGGTTTTCTTGACAAAGATACTCGTGTGGTTTTCCATTTCTTTCCTTCTCCAGCTCATGATACAGATGAAGAAACTGTGGCCAAAAGGGTTCAACGATTTGCCTAGGATCACACAGCTCCTAAGTGTCTGAGGCTGGATTTGAACTCAAGTCTTCCTGACTCCAGGTCCTGCACTCTAACCATTGCCCCACCTAGCTGCCATGTCCCTGCAGGGACCCATTTCCATACTGTCCCTCTGCCTGTGACAGCCCACACCAGAAGCCCTCTCTGGAAGAGTTTGTCTGACCTGACACCTTCCACTTCCCCCTCCTTTCAAGCCCAGGAAATGTTGAGGAAACACATTTGCATAGAGCTTTGTATGTGTGACTCAGGTCTGTCACAACCTCTGAGGGCCTTGAACTTCTTCAAATGGCTAGCGAGTGAACCTCCAGTCCAGAGTGTCCCCGCCCCACCCCAGCCTGGCCCTAGAGGAAGGAGCCAGGCCAGCAGGAGCTGGAAGGGTAGGGAAGGATATGTGAAGACTCATTAGGAAAGAGGAGCAAAGGACGGAGACATGAAAGGGACACCCGACCCCTTCACATAACAGATGAGGACAATGAGATACTAGGAAGCTAAGACGGAGGTGCCAGTTACAAAGCAGCTAAGGTAAGATTTGAACCCAGGTCTTCTCATTGCAGAGGCAGTGAACGTTCTACTGAACCATGCTGACCGACCTCAGACGCCTCAGAGGCAGAGGATCCCCAGGCCCTGACCCCATGGGCCTGAACCCCTGGCCAAATCCCAAATCATGGCTCCAGGGCTTGGGAGCCAGGTCTCCCTGAGCTCAGGGCTTGGCAAAGACCAAGATAAGAATACAAGAGCTGGACATCCGCGCAACACGATTCACACAACCAACGCCCTTCCCCTACCAGGCATCACACCACAAATACACACCACAGACCCACAACATGAGAAGCTCGTAGCTGACACCACACAAATACTCTACCGCATACAACCTGCCACATACCCAAACCCCAGACCTGCCCCACAAGCACCTACATACATCCTACATGCTCCAAGACAATGGCAGCCAGAATAGTGCCAAACACCACAGGCCCCCAAGACCAGCAAAAGCACAACATCCAACACAGCACACAAGTATACCCCAAAACAGCACACTTACACATAGGAATACACAACCATACCATAAATGCTCCCCCCACTCCCCCACACAACCACGAACGCTCACAATGCCACAGACACACAACACTGCATTCACCCCACAAATCCACCTACCACACAACCACAACACAAACTGTCAACCCCACACAAGAAGCCAAGGCTCCCCTGCCCCCCACAACTACACACAATAATGCCCCTCTAGCCCCCCACTCCCCAGGAATTCCTCTGAGCCCTAGAGGCCATTCCTTTACCCCAGTCCCTTGTCCCCAGCCTGCTACCTGTGGGCAGTGGGGCATAGCCCCAGCTTGTGCCTCTCCACCTGCTCCAGCCTCAGATGAGGAACCAGTCTGTGGGGGAGGGAGGGAAGGAGGAAGCGAAAGGCTCATTCAGCCCAGCCCAGAAAGCTTTCCTCCACCCTCAGGCCCAGCTTCTCCCTGCCAGAGTCACTGGAGAAACAGCCACTTGCTAGTCTCTGGCCACTCTGCTGAACTCCCAAATACTCTCCCATCATTTCATCAGGAAATATCTAACTGCCCCTTCCTCTCTGTCACATTACCTAAGATTTCTGCCCACCCCATCACATCACCCAGAGATTTCTGCCTTCTCCCTCCTGTCTATCACATCATCCAGAGGTATCTGTCTGCCCCTGCCTGCCGTATCATCTGGAAATTTCTGCCTTCCCCTTCTTCTTGGTCACATTACCTGGAGATTTCTGTCTACCCCCATCACCTAACCCTGGGATTTCTGTCTTTCCTTAACAGACACATAACACCCAGAGATTTGTCTCCGCCCACACACAGGAAAAAGCCCCAGACTCTCTGGCAGGTGGAGAGGATTTGAATTGTGACCCTGGGATCACCTAAGTCACAAGCATTTATTAAGCATTTAGTATACGCCAAGTATTATACCCAATTGTGCCTCACTGGGTATACAAAGAAAGGCGAAAACATGGTCCCAGAAAGAAAAAACAAAAACAAAAACAAAAAACCATGGTCCCTGGCCTTAAGGAGCTTCCATTCTAATAGGAGAGACAATAGGCAACACAAACAAACAAACAAACAGATGTGCATACAAGATCTACACAGTCCAAGAAGAAAGCAATCTCAAAGAGAAGACAGGCAAGTATGACATGCATGCTACTGAAAGGCAGGGTAGCTTTAGGTTGCAAAGGACACCGAATGCCAGGTAAGGAATTTAAACTCTAGCAGCTAGGTCCTTAACGGGAATCTGTTATTAAGTAGAGGAGTGACACTGGCCAGATCTATGACTAAGGAAGATTATTCGTATCGAGCTGGAAGTGAGTTTGGGGATTGTTGTTAGAGCCAGGGCGATTATCCATTTTCTTCTTTCCCTATTCCCTTGTCCTTGACTTTATTAATTTCACCTTTGCTGTGTATTTTATTCCCATTAATAAAACCTGATTCGTTTGTGGAAAAGAGGCTGTTAAGCTCCTTTCTTATTGGCCTGGGAGAAAATAACTAAAAAAGGCAGTTCGGAAGAGAGGAAACTTTAGACCTAGAGGTGCCTCATTATTTTCTGAACCCCAATGTTTGGCGAGCCACCCAATTAACTCTCCCCATATTAAATTTGGCCCCTATAGTATGAAGGATGAATTGGGGAAAGGGAAGGGGGGAGGGGGGAAAATAAAGGTGAGAAGACCTGTAAGAAGGATGATGGCAGTGGATATAGGGGTCAAGGGATACAAGAGGGCTCAGATGAAGAGGCTGCTACAGATAAACCATCGTCAATAAGGTTAAGTAAAAAAAAAAGTTCTAATTTTTGTTTTTATCGTAGTTTCTTATATGACAACTGGACATTACATAATTGTAAAATCTCTAAAAGATTCTGAATTTCCTTAGACATAAGTTTTTGAGAACTCTCATTATTTGATTTGGTTATTGGCAAAGTTATTTAAAGTTGTGTTAAGATCAATTTTCTATTTTCATTTCACTTTTAGCTCAATGCAGTTCTGTTTGTATGACCTTAAAATATCCAAAGTGGAAGAGCTACACATTATATGAACCATTAAATAAAACTGAAATTAAAAGACAATCAGTGCAAATGCTCCAGAGGCATACAAAAGTACAAAACTGGCTTCCTATTTTTATTATTTTACATTTCCTTGGATCACCATTAGAAGATTAGTTCTCTTATTATTTGATACAAAATCATTTAGTAAAGAGTGATTTCATTCAACCAGTGTGAGTGACATTATGCCCTAGTTTGACTAAGCTGGTAAAAGATTTAACCTTTTATTTTTGTTTGTTGATTTAAGTAAAAAAGGCACAATCACATTAATGATTATTTACATTGTTAATTGTTTTAAAATTCACAAATATGTATTTTGAAGTGCATTTATTTACATTGCATTTGTAACTTGAGTTAACTTCAAGTTTTTGGTAGTTTGAAATGAGTTCTTCCAGTTGCATTTTGATTGGTATTTGTAATACTTGTGTACAGATTAAAGAGTAATGTATATTTTAAAAGATTTTTCTGTATCCTGCCAATCATAATTTTATATAATAAATTCAGTCAGATTCCTTAAAGAAAAAAAAAATCAATTTTGTAGGAGACTTTCCAGCTGAGAAGATTTTCCAGCTAAGGAAGAACATCTAAAGAACCTGAGAAAGATTTCTCTGCAACCACACCTGAGACCACGTCCGGAATACAGAGCTGCATCAAGATGAAATACCAAGAATCATCTATAGATGAGACTTCCAGAGATTTAAATGGACATTTTCCTTTTTGTCTCCCTTTTTCCCGTTACATACACTATTTGTAACATCTACCCGCTAAAGGGGACTGCCCCCTTCAGTTTCATCAATGTGTTGCTCAAATTTTTTCTTTCCAGATATACCATCATCACCCAGGCTCAGATCTACATGGCTGATACACAACACGGCAGGATCCAGTGGGAGCTCAAAACATACCTGAGAGACAGAAGAGATGTGGACTGGGACACATCTCAGGCTAATACACATTATCACATGGATTCAGACACATTATTTCATGCTATTATCACAGGATTTCAGACATGCAAGAACACTGCAGGCTGAGATCACTGATAGCTATTATACTACCCAATAAACCACAGATACTCAGCATGCTACCAAGAGACTACTGACTCCCAACAGGCGATCAGGAGATAACTAATACCAACCAAGAGCACAGCCTGGTAGATTCAGGAACCAGCTGAATAGTTAAACGGTTGAACCCAAAGAGGAAACAGTCTGGTTGGAAGGTCTCCAGTGGAGCAGCACCCCAGGGATCTGTGCTGAGCCCTGGGCAATTTCACATTTTTATCAACAACTAAGATATGTGGAAATTTATTTTGATTTGGGGACCCTACCTTTAGGCTGAGATTAGAAAGCCTTAGGCCCTCAGGGTCTCTCCCCCTCCTCCTCAGCTTCAGCTGAGGAGAAAAAGCCCCGTGGACTATACAAGACGCCAGGTCAGACAGCTGGGGGGAAAAAAAAGCCCCCAGCTCCCTCCGACCTGAGCAGAGCTATCTAAAGATCCTGGATAGCCTGTGCTGAAGCACGTGAAAGCTGGGGAGTACACCCCCCCCAAAACCAGCCGCAGCCCTGGCTGGCAGATTAGCTTGGTCTGTGGGGGCAAAGGAAGCCCCAAGATTTGAGTGGAGAGAAGAAAAGGTATATATAGACCTGGGAGTGAGACAGGAGGGGGAGACGGACTAGAGAGAAAAGGAGCGAGGATGGACTAGATAGAGAGACAAAATTAAGGAGAGGGGCTGACTAGAGGAGGACGGACTAGAAAGACTAGAGGGAAGCATAGACAAGGACGGAACCCGGCTGACAAGGTTACAGGCCTTAATACAAACCAGGGAAAGCGTAAAGTGCCCTGAGGCCAGAGGCACCTAAGACCCTTATTGTATTCAAGAAGTTCAGCAGGTGGGAAAGAGACTCAGTGGAAAGAGACCGCAGGAAAGCAGTCAGGTTGTACTTTATTTCCCTGTATTCCTAATTTGAAATAGTATCTCATAAATAAACTCTGCTTGGATTATTTAGTTAAGAGGCTTCTTAATCCTGTGCTTATCAATTTGGGAGTGGAGCAGTGTGGTGGAACTTTATAAACGGCCCACATTAAATTAACGAAGTCAGATAGCCAAATAGTCAACAGTCCCCAGTTTAGTCCTCCAGTCAGTTTAGTCCCCCCAAATTAGGCTGGTCATCAAAAATATTTCTATATTTGAATGGCGACCACGAAGGGACTTATGGCCCAATTATAATTTTTCTAAATTTATCATTTTTCATATAATAATTTTCATGAGTCCAGTTATTATAATTTTTCCAGGTTAGTTATAGTTATGAATAATTAATTTTTGTACAGATAAAAGGCATAGGCAATGTGCTCATCAAATGCAGAGATGACTCAGAGCTAGGAAGGAGCTCGGACATGTTGGATGAGAGAGTCAGCATCCCCAAAGACCTGGCTGCCCTGTACCCTAGTCACAACTCTTGTCGACATCCATTTCCAAATCAGTTAATGCTGAGCAATGAGAGGTAGGAACAATAAGCCAAAGAGTGTACAGAAGACAGCAATTAGGATGATGCCTCCTTAAAAGGACTAGTTGAAGAAAATGGGCATGTTCAGCCTGGAGAAGGAAAGACTGAACAGGGTGATGTGATAGCTTTCTTCAAGTATCTGAAGCACTCTGAGGAACAAAAAGGATTAGGCATACCTGGAAAACCTGGTGGGTATTCCCTTTATTCTTTATTTAGCATTTATACAACATTTTAAGGTGTGCGAAGCCCTTTACATATTTTACCTAATTTTATGCTCGCTACTATTTAGGCTATTATTTAGGTGCTTAATAAATATTTATTGACTGCCTGCATGATTGATAAATACTCAAAGGACATGAACAACTTTCTTTCTTTCTTTCTTTTTGGTGAGGCAATTGGGGCTAAGTGACTTGCCCAGGGTCACACAGCTAGTAAGTGTCAAGTGTCTGAGGCCGGATTTGAACTCAGGTCCTCCTGAATCCAGGGCTGGTGCTTTATCCACTGCTCCACCTAGCTGCCCCTCTTTCTTTCTTTTTTTCATCGTAAAAAAGTATTTTTTCCATCGTAAAAAAGTATTTTTTCCAGTTACATGTAAAGATAGTTTTCAACATTTGTTTTCATAAGATTTTTAGTTCCAAATTTTTCTCCCTCCTTCCCTCCCTTCCCTCTCCCCCTCCCCAAGACAGAAAACAATCTGATATAGATTATATATGTACAATCACATTAAGCCTATTTCTGCATTAGTCAAGACATGAACAACTTTCAAAAGAGTAAACACAAATTGATTTTGGTCACTTGAAAAATGCTCCACTTCACAGATAATCGATCAAATAGATGAAAATTAAAATAACTTTAAGGTTCCACTTCACATCCATCAACTCCACAAAAATAATTAAAAGCAAATTAAACTTGATGCTGGAGGGGTTGTGGAGAAACAGACACACCCTGTCAATCATTGCAGGTGGACTTTCTAACTTTCTGTGTCATCTTCTAAAAAAGTGATCACCAGTGGAGATCCTGGGACCCAATAATACCATTGTTTGAAAAACGCCCTGAAAAACCTTAATGAAAACAGAACAAAGATTTACACACACACACACACACACACACACACACACACACACACACACACACCCCAATAGGGCAATAATTAAATTATGGCACATGAATGTAGTGGAATGCTATCACGTCATCAGGGCCAACAAGTATGATAAATACAAAGTCTAGAGAGAGCTTTCTGAAAGAAAGCAAAGAATGAAGAAACTGGAGAAGAGAGTACATATGGAGTCTTACAACACGTGGGGAAAAATGAATGAGCACTAAAGTAACAAAGGACGGGGGACAGGGAAGTTGTTATATGATATTTTCTACATTGAAATCCGTTCATTTAAATGTAAACAGTTACCACACAAGCTTAGTTGGTTGTTCTGACATTGAATGAGTAGGGTTTTTTTAACAAAATATTTAATTATTTTTAGGAAAGAAAAAGGAGACTAGACATGTTCTGCTTGGTCCTAGAAGACAGGACTAGGAGAAACAGATAAAGGCTTAATGGTCAGGAACAATCCTAGAGCTATCCCAAAGTGAAATGGGATATCTCAGTGGGTAACGAGTTCTCCTTCAATAGAGGTCTTCAAGCTGGCCATGGATGACCCCTTGTCCGTGGCTCATGCCCCCACCACCAAGGCTGCCAGCAGCAGGGTGCTTCTGCAATGAGTGTCGCTGGTACCCGTCACACCAATAGCTATCATGGCCACCAGAAGACCAAAGGCAGTCTTGCCACCTAGAAGTCCTTATTCCTGTTACACCACCAGGAGGTGAATGGTACCTGGCATGCAATCAAGAGACTTGCAAACTCTGTCTTCCCCAAGGAGTTGGACATCTGAAAGGAGCCAGGATGGCATAAATATGCCAAGGCCATCCTGGGCACGGCAGGTTTTTCAGGCAGAAAGAGGAGTTTCAAGGCATAAGGGGGTGGGAGGGAAGGTGCGGTTCCTTCTCCTAACCCATTTCACAGTCAACAACAGAGTATTGGGCCAAGAGAAGGGATAGAGATTACTACAGAGAAATAGTTCCTGACCTGGGAGAGGAGGGACAAGGCAAGGTTTCTTATCTGTCTCTGTCCAAAAGAGGAACCGGACTGGGGCCAACACTAGGACCGGAAGACAGATGTCAGGTTCTTATCTGGTCCTGCTCTAAACTCAGTCTGTGACCTCCAAAACGCTCCCCACCTATTAAAAGGAAAAGAGGGTGGAAGGGAAGGAAACTCATAGGGAACAAAAGAGGTAAGAGGACATCCAAAAAAACCACCACAGGAAAAACAAAACAAAACACAAACAACCCCAGGATTGCTGTTTCTAAAGCCACAACCTCCCTCTCTAGGAACAGGCTCAGTCCTTCCAGCCTGGACAATTACTGAGCCTGCTCACCAGTTTTACTGGACTCCAGTCAGCCTCATTCCACCCTTCCTATGCATGGGACTAGTAACCTTCCTACAGCTCATGTCTGACTACTGCCTCCTCCCAACTCAGGAACCTGCCATGGCTCCCCATTGTCCACAGGAAAAAGGAAAAACTCCTCAGCCCAGTATAGGGAGCACCGGCATCCCTGCCACCAGACAAGTTGGACCCCAACCTCTCTTCTCCCTAGCCATCAATGTTCACTCAGGTTCATTTCTCCCCATCCCACAACCAATATGAAAGCACCTCCCACCAACCTCCTCCCATGTGTCAAGACTCAGCTCAAGCCTGGTCTCTTCCAGGGAGCCCTCCAGGATCCCTCCCTCCTCTGAGACCCTGCTGCCCTCAGAGACTGCCTTAGAATCACTCTCCACTTCTTATGGGTTTGTTTTCTCTGCTAAACCAAAGCTAAGGGAAGTTTTGTGTTTTTCTCCAGTAACTCCCAGAGCAGCAGCCATGGAGGTTGCTGCATAAAAGGGATGCCACATGACCCTGCTAGAACCACAGGCTCTCTGAGTGGAAAGGAACTGCCATCTCCATCCCTTTGCAGGAATCTTTCTCCTGGAAAAACTGCTGAAACACCTCCAATGGCAGGAAGCTCACTCCCTCCTCCAGACAGTGCCTTCCACCTGGGGACAGCTCTAAGCTCTAAGTGAGGTTCTGTGCTCTAACTGATGTTAAAGGATGGTTCTCTGGGAGTGATCATGAGGAGATTTTTATACATATATGAAAACAAAAAACATCAGTAAAACATTTTTGAAAGTTCTAATTGATGTGAAAGTTGCCTTCCTATAAAGCCCCCTTCTCCCTAAACCTCCAACTGGACCTAGTTCCTCCCAGTCTCACCAGCTCTGCCCCTTTATTGCTTCTTCCATCATCTGAGAGATGAAACCTCCAGCAAAGCTGATCAGGAATCCCTAGGTGTTTTTAAGCAAAGAAATCAGATGGGTGAAGAACTGAAGTCTCTCTGTGCTACTAGGCTGTGTTCAAATATCTGAAGGGGACTGCTGACACAGGAGAGAGGAATCAGATGTGCTTTGTCTGGCCTCAGAAGAAAGAACTGGGGGCAAAAGAGGGAATCTCAGAGAAGCAGGTTTCTACCGGATGTAAGGAAAAACTTCTAACAATAAAAACTGTCTCAAAATGAGCAGGACTGCCTTGGAAGCTAATGGCCCCTGTCCCTAGAGGCTGGATAACTGTGTATCCCAGATCTCCTATGAAGTCCCTTCTTAGCTTTTTTTTTTATTTTTTATTTTTTATTTTTTTAGTGAGGCAATTGGGGTTAAGTGACTTGCCCAGGGTCACACAGCTAGTAAGTGTTAAGTGTCTGAGGCCAGATTTGAACTCAGGTACTCCTGACTCCAGGGCGGGTGCTCTATCCACTGCGCCACCTAGCTGCCCCCTTCTTAGCTTTTAAATTCCGTGGCATCCTCACTCTATGCTGACTGTGACTGGCCTCATGATGGGGAACCGATCGGCTATTTCCTCCATCTGGCTGGGTGGTGTGTAGCATACTACCCACACTATTGCTGTGCTTTCACCTTTCCTTCACCCTCCCTCCCTTCCTTCAGCAATCATTTCTTGAACCTCACCCAAATCCTCTTTCACATCTTCCCACTGTCTGGGTCACAGATTTTATCCGATGAACGCATGTCCCAACGTCATAGCTCACTCATGAATCCCATCCTATTGAGGTTTGGTGATTCCTCCAAGGTCAAATCTGCTTCCTCCAACTAGAAGCTCTCCAGTTCTTCCTGTTTATAGCTTAGAGAGGGAAGGGGTAGGGGCAGCTAGGTGGCACAGTGGATAGAGCACCGGCCCTGGATTCAGGAGGACCTGAGTTCAAATGTGGCCTCAGACACTTAACAATTACTAACTATGTGACCCTGGGCAAGTCACTTAACCCCAGTTGCCTCAAAAAAAAAAAAAGAGAGAGAGAGAGATGGAAGGGGCTTTGGAAATAAAATGGCTTGCAAAATACAACCCCTCCACTTTACGGAGGACAGAAATGAGACCCAGAGATGGGCACAGGGGCTTTCCCCAAAGTCAATAAAGAGCAGACCTGGACTTGAACCAAGGTGGTTAGAGCACAGATCTAGGGCTATGTGGAAATTTATTTTGATTTGGGGACCCTACCTTTGGGCTGAGATTGGAAAGCCTAGGGCCCTCAGGGTCTCTTCTGTGTGGGAGGTGCTGGTGCCCCTCCCCCTCCGCTTCAGCTGAGCCAAAAAGCCCCGTGGACTATACAAGATGCCAGGTCAGACAGCTGGGGGGAGGGAGCCCCAGCTCCCTCCACACTGAGCGAATCTATCCGAGAGATCCCAGGCTCATCCAGGCCAGGCTCTGGCGTAGCCCGTGCCGAGGTCCCTAGGCGCGCAGCACGGGGCACAGGCCCCTGGAGTCCTGGGTATGGTATGCATGAGACACTCGAGTGTTCCCCCTCCCCACAGCTGCAGCCCTGGCTGGCAAATTAGCTTGGTCTGTGGGGGCACAAAAAGCTCCAAGATTTGAGTGGAGAAAAGGAAAATATATAGAGAGACCTGGGAATTAGACTCAGGGGGGACTGACAAGGCCGGCGGACAAGAACAAAAAGGGAGAAGCTGAAAAGATTAGAGGAGTGGCAAAGGGGGGAGAAGACAGACAGGGAGGCTAGCAGCCAGATTTGACCTTGGAGGAATCACCAAACCTCAATAGGATGGGATTCATGAGTGAGCTATGACGTTGGGACATGCGTTCATCGGATAAAATCTGTGACCCAGACAGTGGGAAGATGTGAAAGAGGATTTGGGTGAGGTTCAAGAAATGATTGCTGAAGGAAGGGAGGGAGGGTGAAGGAAAGGTGAAAGCACAGCAATAGTGTGGGTAGTATGCTACACACCACCCAGCCAGATGGAGGAAATAGCCGATCGGTTCCCCATCATGAGCCAAGGACGCTAGAGAAAGTGAAAAGGGGCTTTCCAGTTAGAAGAAGGTCTGTTGGTACACAGGAGGAGGCCAGTGGACAAGATTAAGGGGGAACTGACAAAATTAGAAGAACAGAGAGGGTGCTGACAAGATTAGAGGGGCGGCAAAGGCGGCAGAGGGCAGACTGATGGAGCAGACAGACAGACAGAACAGGAGGCAGTGGAGAGCACAGAAGTGGTCAGCACAGGGTACAGGTTGGAGAAAGCAAAGATTAAGAGAACAGAAGGACACTGGAGCACTAGGAGAACAGAAGGAGAGGTCGGTGAGAGAGAAACACAGGGGTTCAAGCCGTGTCAGTACGGAGAGGAAAGTTAGAGGCAGGGGGATTTGCAAAGTGAAAGGGGCATGGAGTTAGAAAGTAGCTGAGGGGGCAGCTAGGTGGCACAGTGGATAGAGCACCAGCCCTGGATTCAGGAGGACCTGAGTTCAAATCTGGCCTCAGACACTTTACACACTTACTAGCTGTGTAACCCTGGGCAAGTCACTTAACCCCAATAGCCTCACCAAAAACAAACAAAAAACAGAAAGTAGCTGAGCAGGGAAAGTGGAACATACCCTAAGGCAAGAGGAGGCTACAGCCCTTATTGTATTAAAAAAGTTCCAGGGGCAGCAGGTGGAAGCACCAGAACACGGTCAGGTTGTACATTTTATTTCCCTGTATTTTTATGTTTAAATAGTATCTTATAAATAAACTCTGCTTTGATTATTTAGTTAAGAGGCTTCTTAATCTTTTGCTTATAAATTTGGGAGCAGCTTGGAGAGATTTTTAAATGGCCCATACTAAAATAATAGCAGTCAAAAGTCCCCAGATTAGTCCTCCAGTCAGAGTAGGCACCCCAAATTAGGCCAACAAGTTAACAAAAATATTTCAACAGCTGGAAGGATCAAAGGATGATATTCCCAGATCTAAGAGGCCGTCTGTTCTAACCCCCTCATTTTACAGATGAAGAAAGTGAGGCACAGTTAGGCAATGTATCCAGTCACATAACTAGTAGGAGTCAGAGGCCAGTTCTCCACTGTACTTTTCCTTCTATGCACATTTTTATAAAGGCAACTGAATACCTTTTCTACCTGTCATGGCCTCCTGTAAACTACTGGTCCTCCCTAATGAAAATCTTTTTTTTCCCCTATCTCATCTTTCCAGAACACCTGAGTTTAGTTATATATGGGCAAAAAAAAAAAAAGTTATATATGGGCATCTCCTCTTATTTTCAGATTTTTTTTCAGGGATGGGGGGAATGAAGGAGGTTGTACAGCCTTGTGATTTCCTGGGTGGGGGTGTGTGTGAAAATTCCCTCCACTGGTACAGATCAGCAACTCTTATAGAACTTATACTCTTCAAGCTGCCTGAGGACACCAAGAGGTTAACTGATTTGCTCACAGTCACACAGCTAGTATACATGTCAGCAGCAACACTTGAACCCAAGCCTTCCTGGATTCCTCTTCATAATTCTCCCAATACTTAACTACATCAGTGATCTATGATTTCTTTAGTGTTGCTGCTCAATTTTATAAATAAATTATTAAGTGCCTAATGTGCAAAGAAAAAATAGAAACAGTCCCTCTCTAAAGGTGCTCACAGTATACTGGGAAGAAAGATTATGTATACAAGGAAGTGACTCCACAATATAGACAAAGTGATTGGAGTGGGAGAGGAATCACTAACAGCTGGGAACATCAGGAAAGGTGTCATGCAGAAGAGCATTCTAGGCTTACACAAAGGCAAAGAGGTGCCAATGGAATGACAAGCACAGGCTATGTGCAATATTCCACACCCATAGACCCCCACCTCTGTAAAGAAGGGAGTGAGGTACTTTTTTTCTCAACTCTTCTCCAAGGGAAAAAAAAAGGCCAAGCTTCTTGGTCATTATAATTATACATGCTTTGGATTCCTTTTTTGTTCTTTCCTTAACAGATGGTTCTTAATGAAGAGCAGTAGCTACCCCCCCCCCCAAAAAAAAAAAGCTAGGGGTGGGGCAAACTTCTAGAGATGAGCATCTCAGCACTCAGCATGGCTGGCTCCTGGATGACAGGTGTGCTGTCCAATCCTGGCCCTATACTTTTCTTTTTTTTTGGTGAGGCAATTGGGGTTAAGTGACTTGCCCAGGGTCACACAGCTAGTAAGTGTTAAGTGTCTGAGGCCGGATTTGAACTCAGGTCCTCCTGACTCCAGGGCCGGTGCTCTATCCCCTGCGCCACCTAGCTGCCCCCCTGTACTTTTCTGGAAATTTAGACCCTTTGGAACTTAGACTCACAGTCAGAGAATGTCTGAGCTGGGAGCTCCTAGAACATTTGGGTTACAGAAGCACAGATTTTAGAAGCTCTTTAAGCGTCCATCTAGGTGGGGTCTGTCACAACTTGACTGTACAACAGCACAGCCTTTGAGGATGCAGGGTCTTCTATCTCTGTCATGAAGGCCTTGCATGAAAAGTGGGTCAAAATGGGCCCTAACAGATTAGAACTGATTCTGAAAGCCATGCTACTTGAGCCTCTGTCAAGGTAGGATGGTGTAGAAAAGGGTGTTGGACTTGGAATCTGGACACTGGCTCTGCCACTGACTGTTAGGTAGCCTTGGGCAAGTCTCTTTTCTCTCTAGACCTCAATTTCCTCCTCTGCAAAAAAAAAGCGGGGCGGGGGGGGGGGTTGGGGTTTGCCTTAAGAACTAGGATCAATGCAATGGCCCACCAGGAGTGCAGAGGACTGATGATGAAGAGGTGACAGAATCAGGGGGCAGAAAGGGAGAGAGATTTGGGGGCATGGACAAGATGGACAAAACAGGAATTTGTTTGGCTGGACTATGCAGATTAGTTACAAGGATTTAGGTCTTATTAATTTTCATTAAGGGAGAGGAGTTAAGAAGGAAAGAAAAAAAACACATGTTCATTTAAAAAAATTTTTTTTAAAAATAGGACGGATCTATATATAAACATGCCAAAACAACCATGCTTTGCATACCCTCTTAGGAAGTGAATGCCCTTTCCTGCAAGATCATAATAAAATGGCCTTCCTTCTTTGCACCAAGAAAAACAAAATTAAAGTTGAAAAACTAAGAAAGGCGGGTAGGGTGTTGGTGATCTTGGCCCCAAAGAAGAAATGATGAAACACATTTCTTCTCCTCAGTATCAAGGTGGGGAACTACTGAGGCAGAATGTCACATGCCACGTCTAAAGCGGCCGCTCTCTTGGTTGGTTTTGCACAACTTTTTTCTAACTTACATATTCAAGGGGGAAGTGACATTTCAAGAACTGTAACATTTTTTTAAAGTATCAATAAAGCTTCGAAAAGAAAGAATGAGGAAAGTGGACTCAATAGCCTATAATAATAATAAATAGAATACCGAATATATGATGATGGTGATGGTGATGGAGGTCTATCACTTTACCAAAAACTTTAATCCTAGCAATAATTGGGCTGGGAGTCAGGACTCCAATGAAACTCTCTGACTAAAGAGGTAGGGGCAGTGTAGTGCCATGGAAAGAATTAAGAGGACCAGGGTTCAATTCCTGCCCTTGACATTCACTACATATCTGACCTTGAATAAGTGACTCCATTTCCTTGGATGTCAGTTTACTTTTCCGAAAAATGTGGAGGTTGGACCAGATGGCCCCTGAGGCCCATTCCAGCTCTGGGTCTATGATCCTGGGTTCTCAGACCCGTTCAAAGGAGATTTGCATTTACACAAGTCTTTATCCTAATGATTCTGTCCTCAACAGGAGGAAATCGGTTTCCTGCCCCAGGAGGTCTTCAAGCCAAGGTTGAATGGGATCTTGTAAATCGGATCAAGGCCCTGATAGAGCTTCCAGTTCGTTCTCTGGTTATAAGTCTAAGTTCCAAAAGTTCTAAATTCTTGTTGTTGCTGCTATTTAGTTGTTTCAGTCAGGTCTGACTCTTTAAGATCACATTTGGGGGGCAGCTAGGTGGTGCAGTGGATAAAGCACCAGCCCTAGATTCAGGAGGACCTGAGTTCAAATCCGGCTTCAGACACTTGACACTTACTAGCTGTGTGACCCTGGGCAAGTCACTTAACTCTCACTGCCCCACAAAACCAAAAAAAAAAAAACCAAACAAGATCTCATTTGGGGTTTTCTTGGCCAAGATACTGGAGTGGTCTGCCACTTCCTTCTCCAGCTCATTTTACAGATGAGGAAACTGGGGCAAACAGGGTCAAGTGACTTGCCCAGGGTCATACAGCTACTAAGTGTCTCAGGCCAGATTTGAACTCAAGTCTTCCTGGACTCTAGGCTTGGTACTCTATGAATTGTGTCACCTAGCTGATAAATTCTATGACTCTGTAATCTCAAGGCCCTATAAGTTCCCAACTCCAAGGTTCTCTGGCTATGAGTCTAAATTCCAAAGGTTCTAAATTCTATAGTTATATAATCTCAAGCTTCTATGAGCTCCCAGCCTTAAGGTTCCATGACCATGAATTTATGATCCTATAATCCCAAGATTCTACGAGCTCCCAGTTCTGAGTTTCTCTGAGTCTAAATTCCAAAATGCTGTGCTTCTATAATTCCAAGGTTCTATAAGTTCTCATTCTCATTCTCATCTCTCCTACCATCCAACCCATGAAAATGCAGTCTCTGGAGAGAAGGATTGCAGCCTCCCAAGCTCACTGGGGCACAGAAGCCCATAACTTTGTGTGAAGCTGAGTGTCCCTGAGAAAGGCCTGGGAAATCCCTCTGATGAGGTGGCTGGAAAGCACCCCATGGGGGAAGGGGCAAAGTTGGCTCCTTTCCTGTCTGTCCTCCTAAAAGCCCCATAAGCCGGCCCAGGCAGGTCATATTGTCCTGTCTTTGTAGATCTGGAAACTGAGCAACAAGACCAAGGCCACATTGCAAGTCAGTAGCAAGGCAGGGACTAGAAGGTTGACCTGCTTCCTAACTGGATGCACTGAACAGTAATCAAACCCTATCCTCTCACGCCAAGCCCCTGCTTCAGCTGCACCACATCTCATGTCCAGCTCACCTACCTCCTTCCTGGCATGTCCCTGCACTCATCCCCCCATCCCCTTCCCTCCTCAGGTCTCTTCAATTCACTAAGACCTTGGTCCTTGGCAAATCATAAGGCATTCCCATTTCCTGAGGTTTCCAAAATGCCTTCCACATAATAAACAACCAAAAAGAAAGGTTCTCTGTGCCAGTTTTATTACAGTTATTCCTTCCAATTTACAAAGGAGGAAAGTTAGGGAAACACCATCTTGTAATCACTCAGGTTCATAAACTTGATTCTTCTTTCTCCCTCACTTCCACACCCAACCACTTGCCAAGCTTTGTCATACCATCCCAGTAGTCGTCCCTTCTCTTCCCTCCCAGAGCCACCACCCTCACTCAAGTCTCTCTCTCTCTTTTTTTTTTTTTTTTTTGGTGAGGCAATTGGGGTTAAGTGACTTGCCCAGGGTCACACAGCTAGTAATTGTTAAGTGTCTGAGGCCAGATTTGAACTCAGGTCCTCCTGAATCCAGGGCCGGTGCTCTATCCACTGCACCACCTAGCTGCCCCACTCAAGTCTCCTTTAACTGGATTTTTGCATGCGTGCCAACTGGTCTCCCACTTCCATTATCTCCCACCTCAACGCTAAATCTACAAAGTCCCTCCCTCTCCTGCTCTTCTGTTCTCTAGAGCCAAAAAGAACAAGTGTAATTCCTCTTGCCCAGGTTAACCCTCAGAACACTTGGAGACAACATCCAAAGGTCTAGATGGGCCCTCAAGAGTCTAATCTGATGGCCTCATCTGACAGAAGAGGAAAGTGAGGTAAAGAGACATCAAGCAATTTGTCCAAGACCTCACAGGTCTTGAAACAAAAGCAAAATTAGAATCCAGGCCTTCTGAGTTCAGAGCCTCTAAAGACACCTCTTCTCCAGTTCCTTTGACTAATTCTCCAGTGGTATATTCCCCATTAGTCTCCCCCTACTGCATATCCTCCAATAGAGGGCTTGAGATTCTTTTCTAAAAGACATTTATGAAAAAACGGTCATTTATGAAGCTCCCTTGCACTGAAGTAACAGCTAGAAAAGAGGGACAGTTCTTGCACTCAAGGGGTTTACATTCTACTGGAAGGGTAAAAGATAATCACAGATACGTATGCACACACAGGATGAGGTGGGGATTTTTGTTTTGATTGGCAGAACACTGGTTTCATTGGCATAAGAACCTGCTGGTGAAGAAGCTCTGATTTGCATTGACTCTGCAGCTTCAGAGCCTGAGAACACTGCCCCAGGACCCTGAGGAATGAAGAGGTTTGCCTAGGGTCACAAGAAAAGATGCCTATGAAATAAACACCAATTTGGGTGTAGGAAGGTCCTACTCAAGGAATCAGGGAAGGCCTCTTGAGGGAGGTGGCCCTTGGGCTGAGCCATGAAAGGAGCTAAGGGTTCCAAGAAGCTGAAGTGACAAGGAAGAACATTCCCAAACATGGGAACAGACTGAACAAAGGTACCAAAGTGGGAAATGGAATCCCCAATAAATGGAATAGTAAGTAATCTGGTCTGGCTGTAATGTAGCCAATATGTATATCCCAGAGTTGATACGTAGTCAACTAGGAGAGACAGGTTAGAGCTGGACTATGAAAGACTAAATAAATGCCAAATAAAAAAGGTTGTATTTTATCCCAAAGGCAGGGAGCCAATGATGTTTCTTGAGCAGGGAAGTAAAATGATCAGATCTGTGCTTTAGGAATAACAATTTGGCAGCTCTGTGGAAAATGGAATGGAGAAAAGAAAGATTAGATGCATGGAAACCTATTGCAATAACCCATGTGACAGGTAAGAATGGCCTGTGCTGGAGCAAATGAGTAGAGAGAAGGGAACAGATACAAGAGATGTTGAGGAGTTAAGATTGAAAAAATCTGGCAATGGATTGGATATGGAGGATGAGGAAAAGGGCAAAGTCAAGGATATCTGCTAGGTGGCGACCCTGGGCACCTGGAAAAATGATAATGCCAAGACAAGCTCCCAAAGGTGCATGACTTAGATGTAAGAGAGAGCTTCACAAACAAATCAGAGGAGCATAAAAGAAATTAACTGTCAGATCTATGGAGAGCGGAAGAGTTTATGACCAAACAAGCAATGGGACATCAAATGGACAATTCTGACTACACAAAATTGAACAGTTTTTGCACATACAAAACCAAAACACCTAAAATTAGCAGAAAAGCAGGTAAATGGGGGTGGTGGAAATCTTTGTAACAAGTTTCTTTGATAAAAGTCTCATTTCCAAAATATATAGGAAACTGGTTCAAATTTATGAGAATAGGGGAAGCTAGGTGGCTCAGCAGATAAAGCACCGGCCCTGGATTCAGGAGGACCTGAGTTCAAATCCAGCCTCAGACACTTGACATATACTAGCTATGTGACTCTGGGCAAGTCACTTAACCCTCATTGCCCTGCAAAAAACAAAAACAAACAAACAAAAAAAGGAAAATGACAAATGCTGGAGGGGCTATGGAGGAATGGGTACATTAATTCACTGCTGACAGATCTATGAACTGATCTAGTCATTCTGGAAAGTAATTTGTAACTATGTACAAAAAGTTATTAAACTGTGCATATCTTTTGCCCTAGTGACACCATGACTAGGCCTATACCTTCAATGAGATCAAAGAAAGAGGAAAAAGAGTCCTATGTACAAAAATGTTTATAGTTGCTTTTTTTGGTGATAGCAAAGAAGTGGAAACTGAGGGGTACTCTTCAAGTGGAGAATGGTTGAACAAGTTAGAGCATATGAATGTGATGGAATACCATTGTGCTGCAAGAAATGATGAACAGGGTGGTTTTCAGAGGAAATCTGAGAAGACTTGTATGAACTGATAGAGAATGAAGTGAGCAGAACCTGGAGAACAACTTACATAATAGCCACAACAATGTAAAAACAATTTTTAAATACTTAAGATCTCTAATCAATCTCATGACCAACCGAGATTTCAGAGGCTTGAGGAAGAAGCCTACTTCCCACCCAGAGTGACAGACTCCGGAAGCAGAATAAGCCTTTTGTTTTTTAGACATAGTCAATGTAGAATTTTGTTTTGTCTAAACATGCATATGCATTACAAGGGTGTTATGTTGTTGTGGTTGGGTTTTTTTTTGTTTGTTTGTTTGGTTTAGAGAGGCAATTGGGGTTAAGTGACTTGCCCAGGGTCACACAGCTAGTTAAGTGTTAAGTGTCTGAGGCCGGATTTGAACTAAGGTACTCCTGATTCCAGGGCCAGTGCTCTATCCACTGCGCCACCTAGCTGCCCCCGTGGTTGTTTTTTAAATGAGGGAAGGGATGAGGGGGAACAGATAAATGTTTAGCCAGTAAAAAAATTAATTTTTTTTTAAAAGTTGCCTATGAAACATCAAGTTGGGGATGTCTGGCAGGCAGGTAAAGCTATAGGTCTTGTGCTTAGGAGGGAAAGATAAGAGCTAGATATGTAGAGCTGAGAATAATCTGGGGGTAGCTAGGTGGCACAGTGGATAAAGCATGGCCTTGGATTCAGGAGGACCTGAGTTAAAATCCAGTCTCAGACACTTGACACTTACTAGCTCTGTGACCCTGGACAAGTCACTTAACCCTCATTGTCCAAACACCCCCAAAAAAAAAAGAGAGAGAGAGAATGATCTGTATAGATATGATCTCTGAACTCCTGGGAGCCAATGAGATCCCAGAGGGAGGGGAGATCAGGAGTTCTTAACCTTTTTTTGTACCTTTGAGTGTTAAGGTGAAGCCTAGGGACCATTTCTCAGAACAATGTTGTAAAATGCATAAAATAAAATATACAAGATGACAAAGGAAACCAATTATATTGAAATACAGTTAAAAACATTTTTTTTAACTTTCTTTACCCCAGGTGAAGAACCCTGGTGTAGAGAGAGGAGAAGGCCCAGAAAAAAGCTCTGAAGGCAACACATGCATGGTGACCTTGCAAAGGAGAAGGAGAAGAATTAGTCCAAGAGATAGGAGAACCAGGAGACTGCAGTGGCAGGAAAACCCAGGGAGGAAAGAGCATCCAGGAGGAGAGGATGGCCAAGTGTCAAGAAGGATGAGATTTGAGGGAAAAGGCCATTCATGAGAGAGAGACAGGGAGAGAAGAGGGACAGACAGAGGGACAGAGGGAGGGGAGGGGGGGAGAAAGGGAGAGGGAGAAGAGAGACAGAGAACAGAGAGAGGGAAGGAAAGAGAGGAGAGAGAGAAAGGGGGGGGGGCAGAGAGGGGAAGGGAGAGAGATTAGTAGTGCCAGTGGAAAGAGCAGTTTTAGTCAAATGGTAGGGACAAACACCAGATTGCAAAGGGTTGAGAAGTGAGTGGGAGATGAGAAAGTGGAGTCAACAAGCATATACAGCTTTTTTCCAGGAGTCTGGCTGTGAAAGAGAGGAGAGATACTAGATGAGAGCCTGATGGGATGGTAGGGCCCAGTGAAGTGTTTGCTGGTTTGTCAGTTTGTTTTTTAAGGATGGGGGAGTTCAGAGAATGTCCATAGGCATCAGATGAGGAGCTGATAAACCCAGATAAGAAGAACCTGAAAATTACAGAGAAAGAGGGAATGACGGGAGGGGAAGGGATCAAGGGCTGGCATTAGCAAGAAGAACCACCCTCTGAGACTGGAGCCAAAGAGGAAGGAGTGGGGAATGATTCTGCTTCAAAGTGTGCCATTCGTGAGGATGGAGAGCTCTCAATGGGCCGCCTGCATTCAGGGAAGTGTCAGATGAGGTCCTCTGCTGGCTGGAAGACTTGAGAAAAGGAGATCTGGGACAGACACTGGGAGGAGGGCAATGCTATGTCACTCAAAGCGGAACAAAAGATCCCTGCTCCTCAGTACTGGGGAGGATCAGAGACCTGCTTGGATAATGGCAGTAAGACAGAGACTAGACTAGACTGGATCCTCCTGATAGACCCTGCCCCTCTGGCTGAGGATCAGAAGTCAAGTCAACAAGTGCTTACCCACTATATGCAAAGTACTGTGTGCTAAGTGCTAGAAATACTAAGAAAGGCAAAAGTAAAGTGCCTAGGGACAGCTAGGTGGCTCAGTAGATAATGCACTGGCCCTGGATTCAGGAGGACCTGAGTTCAAATCTGGCCTCAGACACTTAACACTTACTAGCTGTGTGACCCTGGGCTAGTCACTTAACCCTCATTGCCCCACCCAAACAAACAAACAAATAACCTTAACTTAATAAAAAAAAAAAAAAAGTAAAGTGCCTGCCCTCAATGAGTTCACAGTCTATTAGACTGTGGAGAGATGACATGCAAACTAGGTACAAACAAGAGATAGACCAGAAAAGATGACTCTAGCAATGGGAAGAAAGCTTCTGGCAGGGGGAGAATCTTAGCTGAGACTTGAAGGAAGCCAGAGAAGCAAGGAGGCACAAATAAGGAGGGAGAGAATCCCAGGCATGGGGAACAACCTTGTTCATCTTCTCAATGCCCAGAGCTGAGAGATGGAGCATCTTTTGCCAGGAACAGCAAGGAGGCCAGTGTCATTGGATTTCAGAGTATGTGGAAGAGAATAAAGTATAACAAGACTAGAAAGGCAGAAGGGGATCAAGTTATAAAGGGCTTTAAAAGCAAGAGAATTTTATAGTTGAACCTTGAGGTAATAAGAAGTCACTGGGGGGGCAGCTAGGTGGCGCAGTGGATAAAGCACTGGCCCTGGATTCCTGAGTACCTGAGTTCAAATCCAGTCTCAGACACTTGACACTTACTAGCTGTGTGACCCTGGGCAAGTCACTTAACCCCCATTGCCCTGCAAAAAAAAAAGAAGTCACTGGAGTTTAGTGGATGTTGTTGTTCAGTCGTTTCAGTGGTATCTGACTCTTTATGACCCCATTTGGGATTTCTTGGCAAAGACACTGGAGCAGCTTGCCATTCCCTTCTCCAGCTCCTTTTATAGTTGAGGAAACTGAGGCAAACAGGGTTCAGTGACTTGCCCAGGGTCACTCAGCTAGTAAGTGTCTGAGGCCACATTTGAACTCAGGAAGATGAGCACTCTATCTACTGTGCCACCTAACTGGCCAGTAATTTTAGTGAAGGGGGTTGGGGTGGATATGGTTAAGCCTGCATTTTAGGAAAATCTCTTTGATAGCTGAGTCGGGGATGGAACAAAATGGAGACAGACTCAAGGCAGGCAGAACCCACCAGGAGGCTATTACAATAGCCCAGGCATGAGGTTATGAGGGCCTGCACCCAGCTGATAGCACTATCAGAGGAGAGATGGGGGCTTATTCAAGAGATGTTTCAAAGGTAGAATCAGTAAGACTTAGCAACAGATTTGGATATGGGAGGAGGGAAGTGAGAGTAAAGAGTTAAGGATGACCCCTTAGGCTTCGAGTCCAGATAACTGGGAGGAGGGCAGTGCCCTCAAAAATAACAGGAAGATTATATATCAGATTGCTTGCTGTTTGGGGCATGGGGGGGGGAGGGGGAAGCAAGGGAGGGAGGGAGGGAGAAAAACTTAGAACTCAAAATCTTATAAAAATGAATGTTGAAAACTATCTTTATATGTAACTGGAAAAAATTAAATACTATTAAGATTTTAAAATAAGTAAAAATAAAATTTAAAAAATAACAGGGAAGTTAGAAAAGGGGAAAGGTTTGGAGGGAGGGGAGTTGACAAGTTCAATTTCATACATGTTAAGTTTGAGATGACTGTAGGACGAGCAGTCAGAGATGTCCAACAGGCAGTTGAAGATGCAAGACCAGAAGTCAGGAGAGAAATCTGAGCTAGATAAATAAATAAGAATCATCTTCATGGGATCTGATGAGATCACCCAGTGAAACAGTATAGAGGGAAAAGAGAAAAGAGACCAGGGCAGAACCTTGGAGGACCTTGTGATTAGCAGATGGGGCTTGGATGCAGATCCAGCAAAAGGGACTGAGAAGGAATGGTCAGATAGGTGGGAAGAGAATGAGGAGGGAGTGGTGCCCTAAAAACCTAAAGAGAAGAGAGACTCAAGGAGGAGAGAGTGATCAACAGTGTCAAAGGCTGCAGAGAGGCTGAAGAGAATGAAGACTGGACAAAAGCATTAGACTTGGCAACAAAGAGATCATGGGTAACTTTGGAGAGAGTAGTCTCAATGTAATGGTGAGATCAGAAGCCAGATTGCAGTTAGGAAGAGAGTGAGAGGAAAGGAAGTGGAGGGATCAAGTGTAAGAGGCCTTCTCGAGGAGTTTATCCACGAAAGGGAAAAGAGATATGGGACCATAGCTCCTGGGGATGGAGAGATCAAGTGCGGAGTTCTGAGGGCGGAGAAAACGTGGGCATATTTGTAGGCAATTGGGAAATAGTCAGCAGAGAGGGAGAGACTGAAAATTAGTGAGAGTGAGGATGATCTGCTGGAAAAGGCTGGAAGGAATGGGACGGCTTGTGCACACAGAAGGGTTTCCCTTGGCAAAGAGTAAGGCCACCTCTTCATTCATGTAAGACAGGGGTGAAGGGGGGAAACAGTGTCAGAAAGGATCTGAGTGATGTGAGATGAGGAGGAAGGGAAAAGACGAAGCTCTCATCATAACGGCCTCAATTTTTTTCAGACAAGGTGCTCAGCCGAGATCCCAAATGTCCCAGGAGACTTCGAAGATTCCCTAGGGTCACTATGGAAAGACAAGGCGAGACCTCCCCCAAGGTCACACCGTTAGCCAGGGGTAGAGCAAAGACTAGAACTCAGGAAGCTGATCCCAAGCCCAGGATCCCTCATGCCACCTGACTCTCGGCCCTTGTCCAGAGTGGGGATGATGAGGGGACCTGGTCTGGATTGTTCCCCACCCCCAGAAACCCAAACTAAAAATATCAGCCACAACTGCTCCAGTTTCCCCCACTTCCTCAATCCTACCCCGCCACCACCAGGCACTCTGGGGATGACAAAAGTGGGTTTTGAGGCCAAGGACTAGAGCAGGTCCCATTCCTGGGGCCCTTGTCCCTAATGAGAAGCAACCACAGACTAAAAACAGTCCTGGTTTTCTGAATCAGAGAACTGAGGGTCCACACCCAGCCTGGCTGCATGTATGATCTTGGTCCAGTCATTTCCTTTCTCCAAGCCTCAGTTTTCTTCTCTGTAAAATGTTTCCCCCATCTATTTTAGGGAATTAATCAAAGATAAAATAAAGGCCTTGAAGCACTTTGTAAACCTCCAAGTGGTACATAAATGTTGGCTCTTGTTCTTATTAACAGGATTCAGATTATTAGTTGAGAAATGGGAGCTATTATTATTGTTGTTGTTATTGCCCTCCTTTCTATTATACACATGCTCTGTCGAGAGCAATACGCCCATGCACAAATCTCTCTCCAACCTCACCTTCCTCTACCTCCTACTTGGGAGGCCCTGGGAGCTACTGGGAGCTGCTTCTGATAGAATGGAAGCCCCCGCCAGCAACCATAATCTCATTTATGTTTTTGGATATCCAGTGCAAGGCATACAGTATGCACTTAATAAATGCTTGTTGGCTGATTGGTCCTCCAAGACAAACATGGCCCCCAGCTCCAGGTTCACTCCCCAGGGAGCTATCAACCAGCTACCATCTCTGGTCCTAGACAGGCAGAACCTGGTTTTATCCCCAGCCTAAGCCCAGCCCAGAGGCCAGAGCCTTTACTCTTCTCCTCCCTGGCTTCCAGACCATCATCCCCAAAGATGGAAAAACAAGGGGCCAGAGGGAGGAGGTGAAATTCACAAAAAGAGAGATTGTCAGAGCTGAAAGAGAACACGGGTCATGGGCATCAGAACTGGAAAGGGCTCTAGAACATAAAATGGGAGAGCTACACAGCACCTGAAATCAACCATCCAACAAGCAATTATTGAGCACCTACTGTATGCCAGGTACCATGCCAAGTGCTGGGGAAGCAAAGACCAGTTCTTCCTCTCATTGAACTTATATTCTATCAAATAATGAATGCTGAAACTGGGGAAAAAAAAACAAACTTCAGAAATCATTCAATCCCCCATCTTCATGGCAAAGATGAGTAACAAGGAAGGGGCCTAGTTAAGGTCACGCAACATCTGAGGTGCCAAGAACTGTGCCAAACCCTGTGCTCATTCAGTTCCAGCCTTCTGCCTCCCTTCCACTCACAAAGATCTACTACTTTTGTTGTCACTTTCATCTTAATAATAATAGCTAGCCTTAAAGTAGCACTTTCCAACTGTTAATTCATTTGGATCCTTGAAATAACCCTGGGAAGCAGGTGTTACTGTTATCCCTATTTCATAGGTGAGTAAACTGAGGCTGAGAGAGGTCACATGACTCATCATGGGTCACAGAGCTATTAAGTGTCTGAGTCAGGGTGTGAACTCAGGCTTTCCTAACTCAAACTCTAAAAAACTATCAACTGTACCACCTAGCTGGCCTAATACCATAATCCACCGGTCAGCAAGCATTTAAGCACCAACTATATGCTAGGCACTGGAGATAGCAAGACACACACAAAAAAAATGACACAATGCCTGTCCCTCAGAGGCTTATACTTCATGTACAACATGTACATTAGGAGTTGGGGGGACCGGGAAAGGCCTCCTACAGAAGGTGGCAGGTAGAAGAACTAAATCTTGAAGCAAGCCAAGGTGAGGAGGGAGAGAATTCCAGGCATGGGGACAGTCAATGCAAAGGGCATCTCAATTCTGTGTTTGTAGCACAGAGTCTGAGCCAGGAGGATAATAGCCATTTATGGGTCAGAGTGAGGGGGGGGAGGAGGAGGAGGAGGAGGAGGAAGAGAAGAAGGACGGGGAGGATGAGGATGATAGTAAAAACATTTATAGATCACTTCAAGGTTTGCAATGCACTTTAGAGATATTATCTTATTTGAGTCTAACAACACTGTGAAGTAGATGCTATAATATTCCCATTTTGCAGAAGAGGAAACTGAAATTTGCCCAGGATCACACAGCTAGAAAGTGTCTGAGGCAGGCTTTGTTCTCAGGTCTGCCTGACTCTAATTCCAGCACTAGATCGCATGCCATCCCTTGAATTACCTAACTAAAACCCCCAATGTTCAGAGCATCTCCCAATGAAGGGCCAAGTCAGAACACTGTCTCCACAATACCATCTATAAAAGCTAAACCATGGAGTCAGGCATACCATGGAAATCATTCTGGGATACGGATTCCAGGCTTCTGCCAGTGAAAGGCAAAGGTCAGAAGCATGGGGTAACTGTTCAGTGCTCTGAAATACCTGACACTGGTCAGCAAGAACATTTAGACTGTGGAAGGAAGGAAGGAAGGGAGGGAGGGAGGGAGGGAGGGAGGGAGGGAGGGAGGAAGGAAGGAAGGAAGGAAGGAAGGAAGGAAGGAAGGAAGGAAGGAAGGAAGGAAGGAAGGAAGGAAGGAAGGAAGGAAGGAAGGGAAGAAGAGAGGAAGGGAGGGAGAGAGGAAGAAGGAAGGAAGGAAGGAAGGAAGGAAGGAAGGAAGGAAGGAAGGAAGGAAGGAAGGAAGGAAGGAAGGAAGGAAGGAAGGAAGGAAGGAAGGAAAGGAGGGAGGGAAGATGAATTAATAGAAATGCATTTATGAAACACTTACTATTTGCCAAACATTGTGCTAAGTTCAGATGACACAAGTACAAAGAAGCAAGGCAGTCCCTGCCCTCAAGGGGCTTATATTCTTTTTTCTTTTTTTTTTTTGGCAGGGCAATTGTGGTTAAGTGACTTGCCCAGAGTCACACAGCTAGTAAGTGTTAAGTGTCTGAGGCCGGATTTGAACTCAGGTCCTCCTGAATCCAGGGGCCAGTGCTCTATCCACTGCGCCACCTAGCTGTCCCTAAGGGGCTTATATTCTAATAATGTTCTGTGTTGTCGATATAAAAATAAGAGATGGCATCATGGTACAGTATAAAGAACTCTGTCTTTAGAGTTAGAGGACCTGGGTTCAAATCCTGTCTCCATCACTTGGTGCCTATATGACCCTTGGGCAAATGAACCTCTCTAGGCCTTCATTTTCTTAACTAGAAAATAAGGAAGTTGGACTACATTGCCTCTAAGGTTTCTTCTGATACCACGATCCAAGGGTGTCTCTGGCTCTGGTCCAGCGTTTTTTTGAAAAGACAAAACAGATTCTGATGGGCAAATTTAGCTGCTCGTAGCTTAGTTGTATTTTTAGGAGTTTGGCTGGGTCTGGCTTGTTGGGGTTGGGGGGTGGGGGGGAAGCTATACTTGGATTCAGAACACCTGGGCTCAACTTGAGCAAATGACTTAACCTCTCTGGGCCTCAGTTTCCTCTTTGTAAAATAGGAGGAAGATTCCTGTGGACAGAATTAGACTCAATCACTGAGGTCCTTTCCAGTCCTAAATCCCAGATACCTACACTGACCAACCAGACAGAGAGAAGGGCAATGATAGCCTTCCCTGGAAGTCTGGATAAAAAAGGATTTCCAGGGGATGAGAGAATTAGGGCGGGGACAGCTCCCCAAAATGGAACATGTAGGTTAGAAGATAGAGAGGGGGGCAGCTAGGTGGCGCAGTGGATAGAGCACCGGCCCTGGAGTCAGAAGTACCTGAGTTCAAATCCAGCCTCAGACACTTAACACTTACTAGCTGTGTGACCCTGGGCAAGTCATTAACCCCAACTGCCTCACTGAAGAAGAAGAAGAAGAAGAAGAAGAAGAAGAAGAAGAAGAAGAAGAAGAAGAAGAAGAAGAAGAAGAAGAAGAAGAAGAAGAAGAAGAAGAAGAAGAAGAAGTAGAAGAAGTAGAAGAAGTAGAAGAAGTAGAAGATAGAGAGGGTGAGAAGCAATTTGGAAAAAGAAGCCTTCATTAATTACAACAACCCCATAGGCCCAACCCCCACCCCTGGAGCCCACTGCGGGCTTCCCTAGGCTCAGACCAGTCTTTGTCCTACTTGCTATTCCCCAAACTTGGCACTCCATCACCCACCTCCACGCCTTTGCATAGGCCGTGTTCCATGCCCACAATGTACTCCTTCCTCAATGCTGACCTAGAATTCTTAGCTTCCTTCGAGGTTCCCAGGCTAGAGGAGGTCTTCCTTGATTCCCACCCGCACCCCAGTTGTTCATGCTCTCTTCCACTGTTCTTGCCATTTTCTTTATTTTGCATTTCTTTATCTCTGTACATGTTGCACGCCCAAGTAGAACTTATGGTCCTTGAGGGCAGGACCATTGGGTTGGGGCCATCGTATCCCCAGGTGGGAGCCCGGAGTCTTGCTCTTAGCAGGTACCGTATAAAAGTGTGCCAAATTTATCCTAGCATTCTATGTTTTAAGATTCCTTCCTGCTTTAACAGTCTATAGCCTATCCAAGGGTGGCGCTCACAGCAGGGACAGATGGCAGAAGGGGAAGGGGGTGGGCCTTTCCTTCTTTCCCAGAGGTCTTCCTGTCCTGGAGACCTACTCCTTCCTACAGGACTCATAGACAATGTCCTCCTCCCCCAGAGAGATGATTTCAGCCTCTCTCCCCGCCCACAACCTCGATAATCTTGTCCAACTAGTTTTCACCCACGTACAACCCCCCCCCCCCACACACACACCCAGGGCTGGGGAGCAGGGCAGAGGCTGGGAGAGGTATTTGAGCCAGGACCTTGGATCACAGCCTAGACTAAAAGAGGCTGAAAAAGACCAGTTCAAACAACACCTTTATTTTATGGATGGAGAAACTAACGCCCAGAGAAGGAAAGGAACAGCCTGCTTGCCTCCTTTCAAAGCTCAGGGACCTAGAACCGCAAACTGCTCAAAGGGAGGGAGGGAGGGAAGGAGGGAAGGAGCAGAGCTCAGCAGCTCCAATCTTCTACCAGTGTTGGCTGTCCTCAGGCACTTTTCTAGGCAGAGCTTTGTGGAATCTGTGGCAGTGCAAGAACTGTAATTCCCTTAGAGACTAGGAAGATTTATACAAACTGATGCAAAGTAAAGGAAACAGAACCAGGAATATACACAATGACTGTGACAATGCAAAAGGAAGGAACAATTAAAAAAAAAGAAACTGAATGTTGGTCTGTTACAATAACCAAGCTTCATCTCAAAGAAGAGCTAAGAAAATGTGCCTTCTTCTTTTCTTTGCAGCAGAGGTGAGTGTGGAACACTGCATAGACTATCACACTCAATGGATGTGTTGGTTGGTTAATTTTATCAAACAGCTTTTTTTCCCCCTTCCTTTTTTGTTCTTTGCTACAAAGGATATCTGGCTAAGTGGGGGAGGATGGGGGGGGCAGGGGGATATTAAAAAATGGGATCCCTGCCCCCAAGGAGCTCACATTCTAAAGGGGGAGACAATGTGTAAGCCACTATTTACATACAAGATATTTATCAATCAATCAATAAACATTTATAGTGTAAAAGGGAGGTAATCTCAGAAGACACTAGCAGTGGGGGGAAGGGAGGAAGAGCAGGAAAGACCTCTTGCAAAAGGCGGGATTTGAACTCAGGTCCCCTTGACTCCAGGGCCAGTGCTCTATCCACTGTGCCACCTAGCTCTTCCCGTTCTGTGAGTAAAAAGGCAGCAATATGATGGAGAGATTGAAGATGGGAGAGAGTGGAGGTGAGAAAGTTAGGGATCTATTGCAATAGTCCTGGAAGGTCACCAGACCATCATTCTAATGCTAGAACGAACTTTAGAAGCCACCAGTCCAACTCCCCCATTTTACACGAGAAAACTGAGGTTTTGGGTTTTGGGTTTTTTTTGAAAGCTGTGACCTGCCCAAGACCATCCAAATGTCAGAGGCAGGATTCAAATCCATGTCCTTTGACAGAAAGCTTCACATTGTACTATGCTGACATCCCTCTCAGGGGGCCAATGAGAGCCTGGGCTAGTGGTATAGCAGTGGGAACAGATGGAGGGGGGCAGTATCTGAGACATGGCACAGAGGCAGAACTGCCAAGACAAAATTCACTGATTCAATAGGACATAATGAAGGAAAGGAAAGAATCACAAATGGTCCCAAAGTGATAATCAGGGGAAGAAGTCTGGGGGGAGGAGATAAGTTCAGTTCGGGATCTGTTGAGGCTGAAGAGTCAGTGGGTCATTCCAGTGTAGACACATTGCAACTGGCGAGGAGTTAGGAACCAACGTCACAGCCCCACAGAGAGGTGGGGCCAGCAACCCAGTGCAGCAGCTTCTCTAAACTTTCACCTCCTCTTAGAATCAGGAAGACCTGAGTTTGAACCCCACCTCTGACAATTACCAGCCATGTGACCAGGAGCATGCAGCTTGACCATATCCTTGCCTCAGATTCCTCATCTGTAAAATCTAGGGGCTGTGTACAAAGTGGCCTTTATGGACTCTATGATCTTATGACCTTTTCCCCTCAAGAGCCCACTCCTGCATCCTTGCTTCTCTCTCTCTCTTTTTGTGGGGCAATGAGGGTTAAGTGACTTCCCCAGGGTCACACAGCTAGTAAGTGTCAAGTGTCTGAGGCTGGATTTGAATTCAGGTCCTCCTGAATCCAGGGCCAGTGCTTTATCCACTGAACCACCTAGCTGCTCCCTTAAACAATGTATTCTTTTCTTATTCTTTTTTTCTTTCTTTCTTTCTTTTTTTTTTGTGGTGCAATGAGGGTTAAGTGACTTGCCCAGGGTCACACAGCTAGTAAGTGTCAAGTGTCTGAGGCTGGATTTGAACTCAGGTCCTCCTGAATACAGGGCCAGTGCTCTATCCACTGCGCCACCTAGCTGCCACCCTGCCCCCTTGCTTCTTTCTCAACAAAAGATTTCACCTCCTCCTGTATAGCAAAGGCTCAGGACTCCTGATGTTGATCCTGGTATCTCCCTTCCTCAACACCTCTCCAGGTCTTCGCCCAGCCATCCTGTCTTCTCCATTCTCAGACGATGAGGAAAGGGAAGACTGCCAAGACTAATTCTGCCTCCTGGGACCTCAATACCTCTTCCAGGACCCTGCTCCATCAATTATCTGCTATCTCTCCTGAGTCATCAATCTTTCTCTACTGGAGGGCAAGACAGTGCCGTGGTTATATACCACTGGTCTGGGACGCAGGAAGACCTGAGTTCAAATGCTACCTTAGACATTTACTGTGTAGCCCTCAGCAACTTACTGAACCTCTCTGAGCCTGTTTCCTCAGCTGTAAGATGAGGATCATAATAGCACCTGCCTCATGGTGTTGGTGTGAAGATCCAGTGAGATAATGTATGCAAAGTGCTTCACCAATCTTAAAGCACCTTATAAATGTGAGATGTTATTAGTAGAGGGGCAGCTAAGTGGTGCAGTGGATAGAGGCCCGGGCCTGGAGTCAGGAAGGCCTGAGTCCAAATCTGGCTTCAGACACTTACGAGCTGTGTGACCCTGGGCAAGTCACTTTACCCTGTTTGTTTCCATTTCCTCATCTGTAAAGGAGCTGAAGAAGAAAGTGGCACCTTTCTAGTAGCTTTGCCTAGAAAACCTCAAACAGGGTCATGAAGAGTGGGATGTGACTGAAATGACTGAACAATCATTAGTATTGGTATCTTTTCTTCTGCCTACAAATGAGCTCCGAGCTCCTCAGGCTTAACCAGTGAGGAGTGGTCAGACAGGATGGAGGACCAGAAGGTAGTCACCCCATGCCCTCAACCTCCGACGTCTCCCCTGGCCAGCTTTCACCCACTTCTTTAAACCCTTCTGTCCCATCTCTCTCTGGTCCTAGGTAGCCCAAGCCTCTGGAAGAAAGAGTCTACATTTGCTGCTTCTACTACCACCACTGTCTTCTTTCTACTTTTACCACTCTCATTCCTAAACATCTTGCAGTTGGATTTTTATCCCTAACTCTATTAAAACCATTCTCTCAAAAGTCACCAAAGACGATCCAGTTGCTAAACCTCATTAATGGTTCTTGTTCTGTCATCCAGCCTTGCTTTCTCTGTGGTATCTGGTGCTCCTGACCAGCTCCTCCTCCTTGTACCCTGGCCTCATCTGGCTCCTGAGACACCAGACTCTCTCCTGGTCCTCACTGATTCATCTTCTTCCCCCACCTGCCTCTGGGTAGGTGTCCCCAGCTCTGCCTCTGTTGTCCTCATCTGTTCTCTCTCCTGGTGATCTCATCCACTCCCACGGATTCAGTGATCACGACCATGCAGATGACCCATAAATTCAATCTCTGCCTGAGCTCTAGCTCTTCATTTTCCTTTTCTTTTCTTTTCTTTTTGTTTTGTTTTGTTTTTTTGCAGGGCAATGGGGGTTAAGTGACTTCCCCAGGGTCACACAGCTAGTAAGTGTCAAGTGTCTGAGGCCGGATTTGAACTCAGGTACTCCTGAATCCAGGACTGGTGCTTTATCCACTGCGCCACCTAGCCAGCCCCAGCTCTTCATTTTCCAAAGCCCAAAAGACACCCCCCCACTTCAAAGGCAACAGAGATCTAAAACTTAACCCATCCTCTTCCCCCACCTCCCAATTTTAATTCTTCTTTCTCCTTCCCCCCCCCTCCACATCTAATTGATTGCACAATCTGCTGACTCTCCCTTATCAGTGCTCCTCACATCTATTCCCTCCTCTCCATTCCCCTAACCATCAGAGCACCGCCAACCTCTTCCCTTCTCCCAATCCATCATCCATGAGGCCAGAGTAATCTTCCTAATACCCAGATCTGACCACATCACCCCTCTTCAAAAGCTTGCCAGTGGTTCTCCACTGAACAAAGTGTATACTCCTTAGTCTGGCACCAAAAGCCCTCTATGGCTTCGACCTACCTGACTAAGCCTTGTCATATTACTCCCATTCACACAGTCCGAGTTCCAGCCAAACTGGCTTCCTTTTGTGTTCCCAGTCTTCTCTCATTTCCAGCCTGCTGTTCATCCCAATTCTGGAGCATGTCTCATCCCAATTGGGGCTCACCTCCTAATTCTGCCAAGGTCTCATCACTCCCTTCCTTCAAGGTCTAACTTAGGTGACACCTCCCTCCAAGAACCTTCCCTGTTTCCCTCTAGCTCCAGAGAGACTCGATCTCTTCCTACACAATGAATGACTACAATAATGTAAGTGGAAAGAACACCAAAAAACTTGAAACTGGACCCTGTGTAATTATATGACCAAGCCTGGCCCAGGAGGGGAAAAAAATGACAAGCTCAACCCCGCCCCCTTTGCAGAAGCAGTGGGTTATGGGTTCAAAACATTGTATATAACATCAGACTAGCGTGGTGTGTTTATTAATTTTAGCAGACTGTGTTTCCCCCCTACTACAACAGGGTGCTGAAACTCTAAAAAATGGAGGAATTTCTGAGCTGCAGGATCAGAGAGTAGTCCTCTCCACAAACATATACATTCCTGGGGCGGCTAGGTGGCGCAGTGGATAAAGCACCGGCCCTAGATTCAGGAATACCTGAGTTGAAATCCGGCCTCAGACACTTACTAGCTGTGTGACCCTGGGCAAGTCACTTAACCCCCATTGCCCCGCAAAAAACCAAAACAAAACAAAACAAAAAAACCATATATATTCCTTCATTGGTCTCTGTATGGTGCTCCAAATCCATGAGAGGCTTAACAAATGTTTCTTGTTTTGTATTGAATTTACATGATGGTTGGGTTGGGGGAGGGGGGGGAGAGGTGCAAATTACAAAAATTCCTATTATTTCTGAACATGAAAGAAAATGTAGTAATATCCTGATTCAAAAAGAAAAAATAGAAAGAGATCTCTCCCACCTCGCATTTCTCATAGACCTTTCGTTGAATCTCTCTCCTTTGCATTGCTCTCATTCTCTCTTGTAATATTTGTAATACAGGCATTTTTTGAGGGGGGTATATGATAGTATAAGCCACTTGAGACAAGAGACTATCATTTTATCTCTGGAGATGAAAAATTAGGCACACAGTAGGTACCTAAAACATGCCTGAAGAACTGAATCAGGCCTCTGTTCCTGGAACATTATTCTGACCCTGAGCAGAGGAAGGAAGCTGCTTTTCACACTCCACCCCCCAGCTCCCTACCTTGATGTCTTAATGACATGAGCTTGCCCCAGAGAAGCCACAGCACCTAGCACTCCTCCTCATCCCGACCCCCCCTACCCACCCACCCTGCCCCAGGCCAGCTGGCATCTCTGGACTGAAGCATAGAAGGCCAAGGCCCCTCTGACCCTGCAAGTCCTGGTCAACCAGTATCCCCACCCCTACTCCACTCCCCGGCCTTTAGGGCTCAGTTATGGGCCCCCAATGGAACAACCAGAATGGGGGTAAACCCAAGGGCCCCTGGACTGTCTCTGATGCTCTAGGGTCTCCAGCGAAGTCAAAGGTTCAAGTCAAGATGCTTCAGCTGGAAAAATTCCAGGGGGATCCCAGGCTGGTGAGCTCAAGAAAGTACAGGTGGGCATCAGGATCCGTTAGGACGCATAACTGTTAGAAATGCTGCCCAGGGGCAGCTAGGTGGCGCAGTGGATAAAGCACCAGCCTTGGATTCAGGAGGACCTGAGTTCAAATCTGGCCTCAGACACTTGACACTTACTAGCTGTGTGACCTTGGGCAAGTCACTTAACCCTCATTGTCCCACTAAAAAAAAAAAAAGAAAGAAATGCTGCCCAACGTGAATTCTGTGCCTTGGATCACTTTGGAAGGTGTATCTCAGAAGCCCACAGCATCCTTGCCCATCACTACCTTAGGAAGGATTTTATAGATATATATAAATATATATTTATGATTATGACTGTACTTTAGCAGATCAGTCTAGGTTTGGACAGAGTCGTCTGTATTTCTTCATAGTCATATTGCTATATAATTTGTAAATAGGATATAAACGTTTAGAGGTATGACCTTTAGGGTTTGGTTTGGTTTGGTTTTTTTAAGCAGGGAGGGCATTCAATTTAAAAATGCTTAGCAACTATGTAAACAAACGCACAAAAGTTTTGTACTTGCAGCTTTCTACCCTAAAGCATCTGATTTCTTTTCAAAAACAGAATTTGTGTATATATGTGGAATAAACATTCATAATTACCTGTAAGAAAGAAAGAAAGAAATGCTGCCCGAGGGGGCAGCTAGGTGGCTCAGTGGATAAAGCACTGGCCCTGGATTCAGGAGGACCTGAGTTCAAATCCAGCCTCAGACACTCGACACTTAACTAGCTATGTGACTCTGGGCAAGTCACTTAACCTTCATTGCCCCGCAAAAAAGAAAGAAAAAAAGAAAAAAAAAAAGAAATGCTGCCCAAAGTGAACAGTCCCTTAAGAGAAAGCTTAGGACTATATAGTTTCCATGCCCACCTGTCTGAGAAACAGCAACAGATCTTTGGCCAAAGTGAGGAAATCAGCAGCCAGACTCTTGGACTCCACCCTATCTGTGCCCACAAAGGAGGGCCCCTGAGCTCCCAAAGGTACAGGGGCAGATGCCCACAGGGCAGGCAAACTCTGACCACCAGCCTTCCTCCCCACCCACAAAAAAACAACAGTAAAGAAGAACCAGGCTCACCAAATATTCTAGGTCCCTCAAAGAGATTAGAGTTATTCTGTCTGTCGGCAGAACTAAAAGCCCTTACGAAGAGAGAAGTTACAAAGACGCAATGTGAAGCTCGATATAAGGAAAAACATTGTAACAACAACTGCTAGCACAAAGTGGAATGGGCAGCCTTCATAGGTAATGAGCTCCCCATCCAAAGGGGCATTCAACCAAGACTAGTTAACCACTTACTGTTGATACAGTAGGGAGGATTCCTGCTCAGATATAGGTCAGACAAGATGACCTGGATCTCCTTGGGGCCTGGACATTCTGGGAGATCTTCTAGTCTAATCCAACCCCCTCATCATTTTACAGAGGGGAAATGAGGCCTAAGGAGGGGGAAGTGACTTGTGCAAGGCAGCCTGCAGAAAGGCTGGGACACAGCAAGGCTGAGGTAGGACCTTGGTTTGCTAGCTTGAACTTGGATTAACTTCCTCAATTTCCTCATCTGAAAAATAGCAATAATTGCACTCTACTGTACCACCAACCCTCACCAATGAAGGATGTCGATCCTGTCCCTTTCCCTATTCTGCAAGAGTGAAATCATTGGCCAGTCAACATGCATTTATGAAACACTTACTGTGTGTCAGGCACTGTGCTAAGCGATGGGGAGTCAAAGAAAGGCAAAAAACATCCTGCTTTCAAGGAGCTTACCATCCAATGGGGGAAACACTACATAGTATGTCCAAATGACAGATACATGGGCTATCTGGAAGGTAATCTCAAAGGGAAGACCTGAGCATGTTAGGGGACCAGGAAAGGCTTCTTCCGGAGGCCTAGAACTGCTCCAGGGCCACCTCTTTGCACCCCAAACATAAGACTCTCCAGACCTCTTGGCCCTGGGATAAGTCAGCCTACAACAAGCTCTCTCTCCTCTCCAAGGCCTCAGAGTCTGGAGGGAGGTGGGGTAGGGCCAGCCCCCTCAGACCAGGGTATCATTGAGGCCAGAGACCAGAGCTTCCCTTTAGACCACGGCCAGATGGTAGGCTCTTCCAGGGCCCCAAGGGTTAAGAGGCCTGGATGAGAAAGGAAGGAGAGTCAGCCCCCTGTGGTGACGGGCGGCTGTGTCCTGAGGTCAGCGGCTGGACGGGCCAGGAGCCCAGCTCCCCCTGACCCCTCCCCCTCTCTCAGGAACAGAAGCCACTTGTTCCCTAGGCCTGAACTGCTTGGAGCTCTGGGTCCCCCCAGGGTTGGGGGGGAGGGGGCCTTGAACTGTGCCCAGAAACTCCCCCTCCCCTCTGGCTGGCTCTCTGAGGGCCTTCTTTTCCCTAGGGCCCTAAGCCTCCCCAGGGGAACCAGAGCTTGGGATCCCTGGGGTGGGTCACTGCTAAGAAGGGACCAATCATGAGTCCCAGCCATACAGTCCCACTATAATCTAGTCTCCTAGAGATAGGGCAGCCAACTGGAGGGGGCTAGGGGCAGTGCCAGGACTAGAGTCAAGGAGGAAGGGGAGGGGGTGGCTAGGGTGCAAGGCAGAGAATGGAGAAAGGTTCAGATCTAGATCCCAGCTGACAGGGGAGGGGGGTGTCACAACCTCCTGAGTCTCTCATCTTTATCCACTCTCCCCAAGGATCAGGCATTGTGAGGAGGTGGAAGAAGGCTAAGGAGGTCCAGACCCTGCCCTCAATGAGGAAGGCAGAATTCACATACAAGGTGACAGTCAGAACAGGACAGGAAAAAAACCAGGATCTAGCTGGTGTGGGCTTGGGTTTTAAGGGCCAGTGGGACTCAAAGAAGGGAAAGATCAAAGGTGACACAAGGTCAGGGAAGCCTTCCTGAAGGAGGTGGTACTTATGAGGGGCATGCCCACAGAGTAGGAAAAATAGCTCAGGCAAAGACAAAGGGGGGATGGGACTTGACCCTTGCCAAGGAGGGGAGCCACAATGGACGCAAAACACGGAGGAAGAGAAGGCTGGAGAGGAAGGATGGGGCAGACCTTCCGAAGCCTGGAACAGCCAGGCCAAGAAGTCCGGTCTAGATTCTCTCCTGGCCTTCGGGGCCCCTATGCAAGCTTACAGTGCCTCCCAGTTCCCCCACACAACAAGCCAGAAGACAACGGCACCTCACTGAGCCCCAAGTCCTGAGTTTGGGGCCCCATCCAGGTTTAACCATAACTGTTCCCATTTTTACAGAACCTTGAGGTTGACATCCGACATCTACAACCTTTTCTCAATAACAGCTCTACGGGGGTACACAGTACAGGAGTTATAGCCCCCATTTTACAGATGATGAAACTGAGACCCAGTGACAGGTAAGCAATTTGGCCGGAAGTCACATGGCCAGTAATGATCAAAGCCGGGGACTTTAACCCAGGTCTCCTGACTCAGGTCAGAGATCTTTCTACACAATCTAGTCTGGCTTTCTGCATCGCCTGCTTTGGGGCATTTTCTAACCACTCCAAGGCCCTACCCGGGTCGGGGTCCCCCAGCGCCCAGGCTCCAGATCTCCTCCGACCCCATTCGGAACTAAAGCTGCCTTAGCCTCTTCGCCACCCTGAAGACTGTGCCTTCGGAGAAAAGGGGAAGATTCTGCTGACCCAGAGGAGCCAGGGACAGGACCAACAGGCACGCCAATCCTGGCGGCTGATCCGAACCCCCAGTGATGCACCAAGCTCCTCCCAGATACCTCTAGAGAGAACTTCCTGGCCTAAGCCCCCTCAAATCTGAGCCGCTCACTTCAGAAACTCTTCACAGCTGACTGGCTCCCCCAGCCTCCCCCGAAGGCGCTTCCAGCATCCACTCGTGGCTCCCACTGTCTCCAACACAGCCCACAAGGACTTCGGTGCGTCTCTCCCTCACCAAGGTGAGTGAGGGACTGTAGATCTCTGGGCATAGAGGGAGCCAAAGACCATCACAGCTGGAAGGCCACTTGGAAATCAGAGTCCAACAATCTCGCTTTCCAAATGAAGAAAGTGATACCCAGAGGGGAGAACTGACTGACCCCAAGCTCATACCTGGAGTTAGAATCCAAGCCTGGGGTACAAAACCAGTGGCCTGACTCTCCATTCAGGGCTCCCTGAGCCTCCCTCCCCGCAGCCCCGGTACACTACCTCCAGGAAGTCCTTCTGGCCAGAGCTGGCTAGAGCCTGCCTCTTTGCCCTTCCAGCCTTGGGCTCTAGAGCCTCTGCTCCCCCCCACCCCCAACCCCGACCTCGCCGCCTCAGAGGCTGGGGGGCGGGATAAAATGACCAGTGGGAGGGGGGCGTGGATAAAAGGTAACCTCCCAGAACCCTCGGCCACCTTGAGATGGAGATGGGACCCTCAGTTTACCAATCGGGGAAATGGGGGAGCCAAGGGTCGGGGAGAGGTACTGACCTGGCTCCCGCGCAGCGCGGACCCAGGCACCCGAACTCTCCCGGCGCCTCCGCGGACTCGCGGCAGCCCCGGCCCCCCGAGCTTCCGCCCGCCCCACGTGACGCCCCCGGGGAGGGGCCGGGCCAGAGCCAGGGCTGAGCAGGGGGTGGGGGGAGGCCGGGCCCGCCTCCTCTGGGTCAGGCCGTCCCCTGCGGAGCCGGTCTGGGCTGAGTCTTTCTGTTTCGCTGTCTCGTCTCTTCCTCTCCTGACTCGCTCTCATCGAGGTGAGATAGAGACGCTGCACTGGAAAGGATAGGGCTTGAGTTCGAAAGTAGCCTCGGGTTGTTGTATGACCTTGGAAGAGTCCCAACAAGCGTTGTTCCCTAGGCTCCCTTTCTTGCTCCAAACCTGTTTCCGCTTTGCTCTGGGATGTCCGCTGCTCAGTCCCTAAACCCCGAGATCGGAGTAGACGGCAAAGACCGACGAAGGTCTTCATCGCGTGGTACTTTCCCACCTTGCTAGTCTTTTCCGCTTTACCCCATCATTTTACTCCGCAATCCGGCGACGCTGTCCATCTCCCGACTCCGTGACATGGCCGTCCCATGCCTAGCATCCCCTCTCTGCTCACCTCTGCCTCCTGGATTCCCCTGGCTTCCAAGGGCTGGCTAGAATCCCAGCTTCTTGCAAGATGCCTCTCCCAGTCTCAATTAGCGCAGATATTCTTAGTAGAGTTGTCTCGCCCTCCCTCGAGGTCAGAGGCTCTTTTTACCTTTCTTTGTGTCCTTAGCACTTAGCACAGTGCCTAGCACTTAGAAGAGCGACAGCCCCAAATAGGTGCCTAATAAATGTGAAGTGATTTGACCCAGGTCTTGCAGGAATGAGCCGGGTAGTGGACATTCCCTAGATCCGAGATTCCTAAGCATGGAATCTAAGGGGAAAGAGGGGAGACATTAAGTGAGGACCTCTGACCCAGGGAACAGGACTGGGAGGCCAGGGCTCCCGCTCACTTTGCCATTGACTAGCTAGTTTCATGACCCTGAGAAAGTGAGCAAGTCACTTTCCCCTGCGTCTCTCTCACCAGGAAATTGGGTTTTCCTCCCCCCGCCTAGAAAGGGAGGCTTCCTGAGGGCAACAGCACTGTTTCTCACCCTGAACTGCGACTCCCCAGGCATTTGGGAGTGACTTTTTCCTGAATGGGGCCGGTGTTAGAAGGATGTCCCCTAGAGGGCGCCCGAGGAGCCATAATTGAGAGGGGCGGGGTGGAGTTAGTCCTTGAACTGTTTGCCGAGACTCCAACAGGCTTGAGAAGTCATGGAGTCCTAGATCTAAAATCTGAAGGGACCTCAGAGGAAACTAAGGGGGAAATCACACCAGAACCAGGACTTGAACCCCAAATCCTGTGCTTGCCATATTGGCTCCCATTTCTGAGACGCTTAAAGGTATACAAAGTACTTTCTTCACCAACAACCCAGTGAGATAGAAATGAAATATTATTCTAATCTTACAGGTGGGGAAATTGAATCCCAATGAATGGAAGTGACTTGCCTAAGGTCACCTAGCTAGTGGGTGTCTCAGACAGGCATACCGGTTTTCTTTCCATCATGCCATATTGCCCTTCCCCCTCCTAATTTTCCTTCTGCCACCAATTCCAGATGGTTTTCCTTGACCCTCCCAACCCACACTGATAGCCATCTCTATCCTTCCCTGGGTGCTAAGCACAACCAGACTCCTAAGATTTCCCTAAAGAATGGAGATTGCCGTATAAACTCCTGGGGTGATGTGGGATCCTGTGGGGATGATCTGAAATGAAAAGAGCCCTGTATCTGTCTGATTTTACCTTGGTGGAGGAGTCGGTAATTTGGCAGCAAAATACAAACACTGCCCTAGACTTGGGAGTCAGAAGAGATTTGATTTCCTGCTCTACCTCCAACACTCTGTAGCTGTGTGATCAAGGACAAGCAGCTTCATCTCTCTGAGCCTGTTTCCTCATTTGTAAAAGAAGGATAACATCTGTGGTAGCTACTACCTAAGGTTGTTGCAACACTTGAGATCATGGGCATAAGGTGAGCACTGTGCAGGCTCCATGTAAACTGAAGGTGTCTATTATTATTAGAGCCCCCGCTCTATCACTCATCAAGATGTGTGACCCTAATCAAGACACACACATCCCTCACTGGACCAGTTTCCTCCTCTGTAAGATGGAAATCATAATCCTTGTACTATCATATCATCCTTAGAAGGTTGTAATCAAGGCACTATAGAAACATGTAATTTATTATTAAATAAATAAAATTTATTGGGGCAGCTAGGTGGTGCAGTAGATAAAGCACCGGCCCTGGATTCAGGAGAACCTGAGTTTAAATCCGGCCTCAGACGCTTGACACTTACTAGTTGTGTTACCCTGGGCAAATCACTTGCCCCTCGTTGCCCTGCAAAAAACCCCCAACAAAACCAATAATAACAATAATAATAATAAAATTTCTCCATTGATGCTCTTCTCTGCCACTTCACAATAAAAGCTAGCCTTTCTATAGTTGCCTAGACTGTGCCAGGCAGGGAGAGCCCCTGGCATTCTCATGGTCCATCCAGGAAATGAAAAGCTCTGGCAGGCTCCACTCCAAACCAAAAAAAAAGGTTTCAAGTATAAGAGAGCAGGGGGGCAGCTAGGTGGCGCAGTGGACAAAGCACTGGTCCTGGATTCAGGAGGACCTGAGTTCAAATCCAGCCTCAGACACTTGACGCTTACTAGCTGTGTGACCCTGGGCAAGTCACTTAACCCTCATTGCCCTGCAAAAAAATATATATATATGTATATGTATGTATATATGTATGTGTGTGTGTGTGTATTATATATATAAAGAGAACAACAGGGGATGGGGGATGTTTAGATCTCACTTTTTTTTGTTTGTGTGTGTGAAGCAATTGGGGTTAAGTGACTTGCCCAGGGTCACACAGCTAGTAAATGTCAGGTGTCTGAGGTCAAATTTGAATTCAGGTTCTCCTGACTCCAGGGCCAGTGCTCTATCCACTGTACCACCTAGCTGCCCCTAGATCTCACTTCTAATGCTTTCAACCTATGTGACCCCAGGTAGGTGACAAGCCTGAGACTGTTTCCTAGTTTGTGAAATGAGGGGTTTGGACTCCATAACCCCTGAGGTCCTTTCCAGGTCTGGATCTAAGAGCCTTTGAGCCAGTTTATTTCCCCAAGGACATCCCCAGAGGGCTGGGATTGGGGCACCTTTCATCCACAAAGACCATTTACTAAAGCTGGGTGGGAGTGTGTGCTGAATGATGTCCATGATGAGAAAGTACCCACACTGAAACTGTGATCCTTGAAGGTGAAATATAATAATGGTTACAATTATAATTTCTTTTTTATGGTAATGGTAGACTCCCCAAACCCATGCTGGCCTCAGCAGGCTTCTCCACTGGTTGTTTGAGAGGGAGCTTACAATGCAAAAATGGATCAAGGAGCTCAGTCTAGTGCACTCAGGTGGGCAAGTCCTAAATGGATGCCCAGGTGCATGATGAGATGGAAGACTACACTCTCCCTTGGGGCCATAGGGCAGGCTGGGCCTAGGAGGTACAGGCCCCTGTGGCAGGTAATTTCCACATCTGGTTACACAGACTCAGAGGGTATGGAATGTCTCAAGGCCAGAAAGAAGTGAAAGTGAGTGCTAAACCTGGAGGCCCCCAGAAGAGAGTGGGAACAGCAAGGAAAGGGGAAGAGGCGACTGGGGACTGGAGAAGCATCTCTTCTAAGGCAAGGAGCAAAGGAAGCTCGGGACCACAGAGGTCTGGGAGGCTTGGGGTGGGAGCTGAAGGGGCAGAGACTTGGGAAATAGTGAAAACCCCAAGGCCTTAAAGCACTGGCCCCTCACCCCAGAGCTGATGGTCCAATGGGCCCTGAGGCTCAGCACAGGATCCACCCTGACCTCTGGTAAGGCCTTCTTGCTCCATGTACATGAAGCTCATCTGGCCCAGCTGCACTGAGAGCTCCCCAGGACTCTCAAGGCAAGGGGGCCTGGGATCAAACGAACAAGCTGGGGCTCCTCCCATTATACAGCAACTTATGAATGACTAGAGTACATGGCTGGGTAGGGAAACAGAAAGGAGGACCTGTAGCCCTAGAAGAGACTCAGAATAAATGAGTGGACAAATGACTAGAAGAATGAATGACTCAACGAACAAATGAATGAGTCAAAGATGAAAAGAAGAATGATTATAAAACAGAAGGGTTAGGGGGCAGCTAGGTGGCACAGTGGATAAAGCACCTGCCCTAGATTCAGGAAGATCTGAGTTCAAATCTGGCCTCAAACACTTGACACTTACTAGCTATGTGACCCTGGGCAAGTCACTTAACCCTCATTGCCCTGAAAAAAAAAAACCTGAAGGGCTGAATGAAGGGGTAGAAGGATAGATGAAAGACAGGACAATTAGAAAAATGAATGAATTAGATGAATAAATGATTAAAGAAACAAACAGGAGTTGGGTGAGGGAACAAATGAAAAGGCTGAAAAGGCAGGGTACCTAGTGAAAGAATCAGGGCCCTGACCCAATGCTGTGGCTGTTGTATCAGTTTAATGGGGGTTATTTCTATACAAAATCTGCCTCCCCCATATCCCACCCCTGCCCTGGGAGAAGGAGACCAGCCTGGGTTGGGGGAGGGAGATACCCCCCCAGGGGTAATCACCCCCAAGGCAAGGGGACAACTCAGCAGCTTCCCATCCCCTTCCTTGGGGGAAGGAGGACATAAAGCAGGTTGACCCAGGTCCCAGCCCTTTCCTCCTCTGCCCTCCAACAGCAGGGCAGGGAGACAGACTGGCCTGGGGCTCCCCAGGGTTCTGAAGAGGTCCCTCAGTTAAGGGAGGAGTCGTCATCACTGCCTTCACCTCCCGCCCCCCGCTCGTCCCGGCTCTCGGCCACAGTGCTTTCGTCGATATTCTCCAGGGAGTCGGCATGCTGGACAGACAGCTCCGACAGCGCCACACTGGGCAGGGGGCTCTGCTCTGGGTGCAGCCACGGCTTGAAGTGAGGTCGATGCTTCTGTTTCCATTCTGGATACTTCATGCACGCCTTGTACATCTTCTTCATGGCCTGGGCCACCGGGACCAGAGGAGGCAGGGAAGAGAAGAGAGGGCACCAACATCAGGGGGTCTACTACACAGTCACGCTACCTATGTCCCCGGCTACCCCTACCACCCCCATCCATGGCCTGGTCGCCACCACCACTGCCAGGCCCACCCTCCTCATCTGCCAAGCCTACTCACCTTGGGAGCCAAGAACTGAGATGATTTATTCACCACCCACTTGGGTAAGGATCCTGTGAAGGGAAAAGAGTCACTGAAAACGATGTACTGAGCTCTGGGAGTCGGAGGGCATCTATCCTACCTGAATAGGAATTACCCCCAACATTCCTGTCAAGTGGCTCATCCAGCTCCTGCCTGAGGTCCTCCAAGCACCAAGAAACTCACTATCACATACAGCTCGTTATTCTTTTGTGTGGCTCTGATTGTTGGGAAGCTTTTCCTAAACTCAGTAATGTTCTCCTACTTGGGGCTAGATGACCAACAGTCAGAGGAAAAGAAAAGCTTCCTGCTCAGGGTGGGGTGAGATGAGATGCTCTAAAGTCTTAACAGCATTGAGGAAGGAGATGTCTAGGAATGGGTCTGGGGACAAAGCTGGGGCCAAGAGACAAAAATGTGACCAGACCATCTAAGGGTCTCTGACAACGAGAGGTTGTCTATTTTTTTTTAAGCTGGCCCCGGGACAGGAAATGGACTCTGTAGTCTTGGAGGTGTCTTGGAAAAGTGCCTGCAGGGCCTTCTCCAGCAGCACCTCCAAAGCCTCCTTGGTTCTTCACCCATGTGCTCCTGACAACATGAAGCACGCTCTTTGTGGGGATAGCACCATTCACCCACCCACCATGTTCAGAACATCCGACTGAATCAAGTTCAAATCCCTGTGCATGGCATTCAAGGCTCTCTACCACATGATGTTTCTTATCTAATGCTCCTCTCCAGTTGAGATACACTGTCCTCCAACCAAACTATATAACTGACTCTCCGCTTCTTTTGCCCCTGCACTCTCCGCCTTCATGCCTTTGCTCACTGTTCCCTGCTCCTAGGATGATCACCCTTTGCTTACTTATCCTGTTGAATTTCTACCCAGTACTTAAAGCCGCCTCCTCCTCCTCCAGGAAGCCTTCCTGGCTATATCCCTTGCCAGTAACACCCTCTGCCCTCAGAGTTCACAGGGCATTCTGTTCCTCGGTGCCATGAGACGGGACCGTGACCTTCAACATCTAAAGTAGCTTGTCCATTACCAACATACACAGCTGGTGTTAAATAAGTGCTGAATCATCTCTGAAGTCATAAATAGCAAGCAATAAAAAAGGACTGTTCCTTTGGCCAAGGACAGCCACAGGCACTGTGCTCTTCAAACCTTTTCTCACATAGTGAGAGATGCTCCTTTCCTTGCTGCTGGATGTGCAGCTCCAGGGGAGCCACCGTGACAAACTCACACAAGCATTTCCCTTCTATCCCTGTATTGCCCAGCATCTAGCACAGTGCCTGCCACCAAGCAGGCACTTGTGGGTTGACTGACTGACTGACTGACTGACTGGACTTAACCTCTCCATGGGTGGGGAGAGACTATCCCTAGGGCAGCAGGACTTAGGCCTTTACTGATTCTAACCCTTGGCTTGAGGCTCCAGGGATCTCCTGGCCTGGGCTCAGAGACTAGCAAGCACCTTTCCCTCTCTCTTTAGAGAGGCAGTGCAATATAGCGGAAGGAGTTCTAGGCTTAGAACCAGAGCTAGAACAGGGTCCTGGCTGACTCTTCCTAGCCATGTGACAGTGGGCAAGTCATAACCTATTTGAGCCGTATTTCATCATGTATAGAGCCTTGATCATGTGGAAAAGGGATTGGATCTCTTCTGCATGGCCTCAAAGGGCAGGACATATGAGCAACATGGGGAAGTTAGAGAGAGGTAGGCCAGCTCACAACAAAAGAAAATGTCCTGAGGCAGCTAGGTGGTGCAGTGGATAAAGCACTGGCCCTGGATTCAGGAGGACCCGAGTTCAAATCTGGCCTCAGACACTTACTAGCTATGTGACTCTGTGCAAGTCACTTAACCCTCATTGCCCTGGGAAAGAAAAAAAAAAAAAAAAGAAAGAAAAGAAAATGTCCTAACCACGATTTACCTCCAAATGAGGGGGAGGTTCGCCCTTCCCAGAGATTGCCTGCAGGAATTCTCTTCTGGCTCTCCCCTTTTATTGCCTTCTATAGATCTACAGAGATCTTGTATGCCCAACATTAGTTCACATTGTCTCCCGGTTAGACTGGGAGCTCCTTGAGGGCGGGGCCTGCTATGGGCCTTTCTCTGTATCCCTGGTGCTTGGCACAGGATCCTGCACAGTGTCTAATTAAAGCTTGTTGACTAAGGTGGAGGCTGAGATAGCAGCTTGTTGGGGAACAACAGGAAGGAGATTCCTGTTGAGATATAAGTTAATCTTGAGGTGGACACTATAATTCTGGAGTAAGGAAGATTCAGAAATGAAAACCATGCTGGAACTGGGTTGAGGGAAGTTAATAAGAGACCAGTGATAGGTCCTCTTCAGAGGCAGTGAGGTGCCCACTCAGAAGGACCAGAGCCAGACATCAGATGGATGGAAGCAGGGCCAATCAGCCTGCAAAGAGCCATTGTGGCCACGTCAGGGCCCCTCGACAATCACATCCTCATGATCAGTTCTGGACTCTCCGAGCCTGCTGGATGTCATCTCTTGCCCTCCATCCCTACCGGTGTGCTTCCAAAAAGCCCAACCTGTGTCTCTGGTGACTAAAGGGAAAAGTGTATGTCCTGGCTGAAGCCAGGAACTGCACTAGACACAAAAGGGAGCTGTGCCCCTAAGCCTTTTTTTTTTTTTAAATGGAGTGGTATGCCTAGCAGAGAGCACAAAGAAGGATGAAAATGCCAGGTGGACCTGGGACTCAGGCTCCGAGCCATATTCCCTTCCTCTCTCACATGGAGAAACTGGAATACCCATTGATGGTTCCCATTTCTAGAGGGTGTTATGGTTCACAAAAACCCAAATGCCACCTCCTCCATGGAAGATACCCTGATCCCCAGGAGCAGTAACTAGCTTCCCCTGGAGAAAGGCACTTCAAAGGTAGCCCTCTGCTCTCACCCCTGGGGCGCCCTGCTCTTGTCACTGAGGGTTCTAGCTGTGTTTGTGGCTGATGAGCTAAACAGGGATCTGCAGCACCTGCTCCACATACAGCAGGCACTTATTTTTAAAATGTCTGATGACTGAATAGATATGATCATAACAGATTACACTTATACAGTGATTAAAGGTTTGCAAAGTATATTAACATATATGTATGAATTGTATAATACATAATATATTAAATGGAAATTGTATGCTTATCATATTTATATATGTATATAAATACATATTATGTATATACACACATACACACACACACTATAGATAGTGTGTGTGTGTGTATGTGTGTGTGTGTGTTTGTGTGTGTATAAAATATCTAAAATGCTCTCCACATCCAGAAAAAAGAACTGTGGACTCTAGATGCAGACTGAACCATGCTGTTTCTAATTTTTTTTGCCTTTCTTTTTTCTCTTTTGAGGTTTTTTTTTCCTGTTCTTCGGATTCTTCTTTCACGACATGACCAATGCAGAAATATGTTTAATGTGACTGTAAATATATAACCTATATCAGATTGCTTTCTGTCTTGGGGAAAGGGGAGGGAAGGGAGGGAGAGAGAAAAATTTGGAACCTGAAATCTTATAAAAACAACTGTTGAAAACTATCTCTACATGTAACTAGTAAATAATAAAATACTTTTATGATTTAAAAAATCTATCTAAAATGGAAAGAGAAACTTACAAAGGGTCATCTTTCCTGCTCAAGGTCACAAATTTGATCATGGGGGAGTGCCCAGAACAGGAACTATAGAATAAGGGTGACTGGGTCAGGATCACAGACTTGGTGCCCAGACCTACAAGCTAGGCCTGAAACATAGGGCAGAGGATGCCCAAACCTGATCACTGACTCGACCCTGTCCCCAAGCCCAAGACAAGGTGGGGGCAGAGAGGCTGAGTGCCCAAAGGGATACCGAACTCTTTTCTTATTTTTTTCAAACTGACTCTTCAACACAATGATCCACAGCAACTCCAAAGGACTCATGATGAAAAATGCTATCTACCGGGGCAGCTAGGTGGCGCAGTAGATAGAGCACCGGCCCTGAAGTCAGGAGGACCTGAGTTCAAATGTGACCTCAGACACTTAACACTTACTAGCTGTGTGACCCTGGGCAAGTCACTTAACCCCAATTGCCTCACCAAAAAAAAAAGAAAGAAAAGAAAAATGCTATCTACCTCCAGAGAGAGAACTGGCGGACTCACAGCAGAGAATTGAAGCATTTTTTTCCTCTTTATTTTTCTTGCCTTGAATGACATGCATGAATGACATCATCTGTATAATGGGTATTGCTCTTCTTGCCTACTCAATGGGTGGGGGAGGGAGAGAGTTTAGAACTAAAAGTAAACGTTAAAAATTAAATTAAAAAACAAAAACCCAAAGGGATGCTCAGAGCTTCAAGCTAGTCTAAAAGATCTAATTTGACTCAACTTCTGGCCTAGGCCAGTACCCAGAGCAGAGACTATGAACTCAGTTTCCTGACAGAACAGTAGCTTGGTAGGGAGTGGAAGGAAGGAGGATTAAGTGGAAAGATTCTACCAGTGGGGCAGGATCTCAGACTCTGCCCTCAGCACTTCCCATTAGGCCAGCAACACTATGTTGCTTTCCAAGACAGATCACTGGAAGAATGTATAAACCAAAAAAAGAGAAAGAAGAAAAAGAGCTATTTTGAGGCCTGAGATGTCCAATAAACAAACCAAGGGGGCAGCTAGGTGGCGCAGTGGATAGAGCACCGGCCCTGGAGTCAGGAGGACCTGAGTTCAAATCCGGCCTCAGACACTTAACACTTACTAGCTGTGTGACCCTGGGCAAGTCACTTAACCCCAATTGCCTCACTAAAAAAAACAAAAACAAAAACAAACCAAAAAGAGGAGAATAGCACCAATGCCTGAAAGGAAAGCTTCAAAACAACAACACAAACACATGGTTTGCCTATAAGACCAATTAGAATTAAATAACAGTGATAGAGGAAAGAATTGGAAAAGAAATGAGAGCTGTGGAGGAAAGATTTAGAAAGAGAATTAATAGCTTGACACAATACAAAACCTCACCCAAGTAAGACTCTGAAAATAAGAATGGACCAAACAAACTAATGACTCCATGAAATAAGAAATATTAAAACAAAGTCAAATGACTGGAAAAAATAGAAGAAAATGTAAGGACTCTCATATCAAAAATATGACCTAGAAAACAGATCAAGGAAAGATCATTTAAGGCTCATTGAACTACCTGAATACCATAACAGAAAAAAAAAAAAAGGCCTAAAAATGACATTTCAAGAAATCATGAAAATACACTGTCTAGATTTCTCTGGACCAAAAGGCAAAAGGAAAATTGAAAGACTCCACCAGTTGCCTCCTGAAAGAAACTCCAAAATGAAAATTCCTGAGAACACAGAGCTACCATTGTCAAAGAAAAAAATATTCTAAGCAACCAGGAAGAAAGAATTTCAAGTTCCAAGGAACCACACTCAGGGTCACACAAAGATTCAGTAGCTGTCATTATAAAGGAGCAGAGAGCATAGGATATAAAATTCTGAAAGGCAAAAGTCTGAGGCTCACAGTGAAAAATACCATACTCAGTAAAATAGAATATAATCCTACAGCAGAAAAAAAATGGGTGTTTAATGTGATAGAAGACTTTCAAGAATTCCTGATGAAAAGAGCTGTAACGATTGGAATGACGCCACCTGCTGGAGACTTACTGTAGGAAAGCTCTGCCATGAGGAGAAGGCATCTGAAGGCAAGCCATGTGGCTTTTCTTTGGCATCAGGAAGTGACATTTGCTTGTGGGAGGAAGAAGGGGCGAGGCTGGCTCTCTCACTCTCTTTCATCAGGACTCTGGTGGAGAGTGGAGCTAAAAAAATGCACTCTCCCTTTGATAGATAGATGACTCTAGGCCTTTCTCTCTCTCTTTACCAAATTCTTATTCTCCTTAATAAATGCTTAAAAGTCTAAACTCTTGCTAAAGTTTATAATTTATTGGCGAATACTCATTAGATATTTTAGACAGTATAGCTAGAATTTTAGCCCCTTACAGAGCTGAGCTGAGTAAAAGCTTAAATTGGGTGGGGGAAGACAGATTTGGGCAGACGAGGGGGAGAGATGAAACAAATATCTCCAATGTGATTTTTGTTATGCTCTGATGATCTTAAAAGAAGGGGGGAGGGGGCAGCTAGGTGGCGAAGTGGATAAAGCACCAGCCTTGGATTCAGGAGGACCTGAGTTCAAATTTGGCCTCAAGACAATTGACACTTACTAGCTGTGTGGCCCTGGGCAAATCACTTAACCCTCATTGCCCTGAAAAACAAAAAAACAAAAAAGAAGGGGGGAAGGACACACCAGGTAAGAAAAAAGGAGGAATGGAGGGAAGGAACTTATGCAATCATATCATTAGGGGATAAAAGTAGAAATCTTTATAAATGAGGATATGGAAAAGCAGGCATCACTTCAACCTCATTTTGAACTGATGAACAGAAAAGAGAGCAGAGCCAGAATAATTTATACTATAAAAAGGACGTTGTAAAAAAAAAAAAGCATTTTGAAAGACTTCAGATCTCTCTGATCAATGCAATGAGCAACCACGAATCTGGAAGAATGATAAAGAAGCATGACAGCCACATCTCTAGACTGAGAGGAAAATGGAATACAGAGCATTTTTTAACAGGGCCAATGTGAGAGTTTGTTTTGCTTGACTCCACATCTCTGTTGCAAAGGTTTTGTTTTTCCTTTTTTCCTTTTCAGAGGAGGGTTTGAAGGAAGAAGGAAATGTGTTGGCTAACATAGGGGGAAAAAAGAAAATTTAATTCTGAAAAAGAGGAATATAAAATCTCACAACCACCTTAAGGTCAGTTTCATAGGTTGAGAGCTGAAAGACTGTTGGAGGATGAAAGATGAAATGACTGAGGAAACATGTTTGATCTTCTGAGCCTATCAACTGATTAAGCAATGTATGCCAACTGCCCAGCAAATGAAGACCAAGACTCAGCTTCAGCCTGGACCCCAAAGACAGGGAAACAGATTTTTACACATTGAAAACAACTAGTCAAATAAGGCCAATTGATTAAAAGGAAACAATACAACCTTAAGTAATCTGATTTCTTTTCTTTTCTTTTTCTTTTTTTTTTTGGTGAGGCAATTGGGGTTAAGTGACTTGCCCAAGGTCACACAGCTAGTAAGTGTTAAGTGTCTGAGGCCGGATTTGAACTCAGGTCCTCTTGACGCCAGGGCTCTATCCACTATGCCACCTAGCTGCCCCGGTAATCTGATTTCTAATTGGAGGAAAGATCAGAGACTTTCCAACTTGGGAGGGAGAGAGGGAACAGGTACAATTCCCCAAAATCAGAAAAAGAGGTGTCCCACTCCCCCTAAGAGTCTGTAAACAATTAAAGGAACATGGAGATAGTAGCCAGTTTTCAGATAAGACACATGCTTGATATGTACAACTGGGAGAAAGGTCCTTACATCAACCTTTGGATCTGATCAGACTTCTGGTCATCATAATATAGGTCCTAGGTTAAGGCTCTCTAAGCAGTATTGTCTCCTATTAATTGATTGGCTTTATCTGATTGAGGTCCAGACCCAAGCTGAGGAAGGGGCCTGGTCCTGATGTGTTATACAATTGGCAATTCATTGCTTAACAATCAATCTTCCTCAGAATATCGAACCTTTGTTTCCTCGGTCACTTCATCCTCCACCTGCCACAGGACCAGGGAGGCTCTCTCATCTGGCCCACTCATGTTACAGGTAAGGAAGCTGAGGCTCAGAAACCTTAAGGCAGGTAGTTAAGTGCCAAGGCTGGGATTTGTGCCAGGGTTTTCAACCTTTGAATTCAGTGCTCTCTGATGCCCCATGTTTCCTGAGGACACAGGGTGGGACAGAGAATGAACCCGCCATTTCACTGGGACAGGGAAATCCTTCTATTAATTCAGGTTAGGACAAGTTACCTTGGAGTTTCCTAGGGCACTGAGAGGGAGGGTAAGAAACTTGCCTAAAGTCACCCAGCCAGAGATAAGACTTAAGTCCAGGTCTTCTCGCTGGGGAGAGCTGACTTTGTCCACAACACCACACTGTCTTACACTAAGGGGATGTGGGGAAGGAAGGTATTATGTTCATTATGTTTGTTTAATGTACAGTGAAAACGAGGCCAAGAAGTCAAATGACCTGCCCAACACCAAATTGTTGTTTGTCCTTTGTACTTGAAGAGGACTATGACTTCAGGGTGATGTCATGACTTGCACTGAATTGGATTCAGGTGAAGCAGGGCTGTGCAAGGTCACCAACCTCACTCTCTCCTCCAGAGCCATCTGGGTCCAGTGGCAAGATATATTGTCAGGACAGCTGGAGATGGCCCTGGATGTTTAAGGCCATTGGGGTTAAGTGACTTGCCCAGAGTCACATAGCTAGTAAGTGTCTGAGGTGAGATTTGAACTCAGATCTTCCTGACTCCAGAGCCAGCACTCTATCCACTGCGCCATCTAGCCAACATCAAATAGCTAAGAACTGAATGAAGGGGGCAGCTAGATGGTGCAGTGGATAGAGCACCGGCCCTGGATTCAGGAGTACCTGAGTTCAAATCCGGCCTCAGACACTTAACACTTACTAGCTGTGTGACCCTGGGCAAGTCACTTAACCCCAAATGCCCCGCAAAAAAAAAAAAAGAACTGAATGAAGTAGGACTTGAACCCAGGTCTTCACTCCAAGTACAATCAGTGCTCTGTCTGCTAAGCCACACTTCCTCCAACTCAAAGGGGCTCTCCTCCTGAGGTCCCTCCCTCTATCCCAGGCTCTACAAGGTCAATCAATCAAGGCAGCATTTATGAAGCACCTAGCATGTGCCCAGCACTGTGGTAGCCACCAAGAATACAAATCCAAATACAAATGTGCAAAAGCCTTCCCCCTTCAGAGCTTATGTTCTATGAGGAGAGAAATATTTTCACACATGACTGTATAGAAGCCATTTACTGAATAAATACACTGGCTTGGGGGGAAGGGGAGACCCAAAAAGTGGGGAAACAGGAAGAGATTCTTGAATCTTGAAGGGAGTCAATGGTTCCAAGAAGTAGAGGTGAACAGGGAAAGTATTTTGAGCAGGAGAACAATCTGACTCCTCCCTCTCCCTTGCCCCCCACACCTCCCCTTGCCCCAAATCCACCAGTCCCCCTGCCATCTATTTTGTGAGGAAAGCCATTCAGGTGTGATTATCCCCATTTTACAAGTAAGGAAACTGATGTTCAGAGATAAAGTGATTTCCCCAAGGTCACACAATGGGATTCAAAACCTCCACTTTGCCACGGCTCCCCAAGTCCCTCTCCTAGTCCCCAATTCCTTCCCCCTGTCCCTGACCCCAAAGACAATAAGTTACATTTTTTTCAGGAAGTGTCAACAAATTATTCAGTGGCTTACAGTCTAATGACATTATGTCTGGTGCTGGAAAGATAGAGGGACAGGGGTGAAGAGAATTTACAGGATTTTAAAGCAGGAAAGTCCTTAGAAGTATCAAATCAAACTATTCCCATTTAACAGGATTTAAAAAAATAAAACCTGAGGCTAGACAAAAGGAAATGGATGGGGGCAGCTAGGTGGCACGGTGGATAAAGCACTGGCTCTGGATGCAGGAGGACCTGAGTTAAAATTCGACCTCAAACACTTGACACTAGCTGTGTGACCCTGGGCAAGTCACTTAACTCTCATTGCCCTGCCCAAAAAAAAAAAAAAAAAAGGAAATGGACTTGTCCAAGGTTACAGAGCTGGTAAATGGCAAGGCCTGGAACCCAGAGCACCTGAGTCCTGTGGCCCAGGCATCTGTCCACCACAACAGGCTACAGTATGTCTCACAGCTTAATAAATACAGATGAAGCCTGAATCCTAGGACAAACAGGAGACCACAAAGGAGGCAGCCCTACACCCCAACCCCTTCCCAGTTCTTCCTGTGGACAGGAAGTCATTTTTTCTCCTTCAGCCCTCCCCCATCCTCCTGTCATCCTCACTAAGGATACCTTGAGCTAATCTTCAAACCCTAAGGTTTGTCCCCAGGCCTCATCCTCCTGGCTCTCTCTCTAACCCCTGGGAATGCTCTAAAGCACTTGGCATGCATTGTTCTGAATTATAGTTACCTGGTTCTGCCTGGGCTCCCTACCAGATGGCAAGCTCCCTGAGGGCACCCCCTCAGATAAAGAACTCCATTTGTAACTTGTATCTCCTGTGTGTCCCCTGCCACTTCATGGGGCAAGAAGCAGAACACATGGCAGGGCAGGGAGGGTGTGCAAGGAGGCTGGCGCTAGATATGTTTCTCTGTCTTGGGGGGGTGGAAGACTCAGAAGGGAAAGGAACAGGAGAGGAGGGGGCCAGGCCAGGTGCAGTCTCACCTTTGGGGTCTACCTGGGCCAGGTAGGTGATGACAGAGCTCTTGGGGCCTGTGCTCTGGATGAGGTAGCCCGTCTGGATGGACACAGCTCGGACCAGGTCTTTTCGGGGTGGGTATTTCTAGGAAGGGAAGGACAGGCATGAGGTACGTGGAGAGCTGATACCTGAGGCAGGAAGGAGAGGTAGCAGAGGCCTCCCTGCCACTTAGGATGCTGGGGGTAGGGATGATTCCCTAAACTGTCCTCCTACCCAGACATGCCTTTTCATACTGCCCCCCTCTGGGCTGTCCTGGGGGCACTGCCCCACCTTGCCCTTGTTACACCTTTAGGGACATCTGAGGCCCACCCTGCATCTTTACCACTCTCCTATGCTCTTGGCTCAGGCCCTTCCCCAGCCCTCTCCCACCTCAAGTTTTCAAATAATTAATGCCATTGTTGTAAAATTATCTCTTTCATCCCCCTACAGAACTTAGAGCTTCTTCTCCATGACCCTCAGTTTTCTTTTCTTTTTTTTTAAAACATATCCGTGTTTTTATTTGAACAATTTTTTTTTTCTGTGGTCATGAGCCTCAAGTTTCAAACAATCACCTCAGAGGGCATCTAGTCCAAAGCATCTTAAACTGTGGGTCGTGACCCTTTATGGGGTCTCGGAACTGAATGTGGGAAGGGGGTCACAAAAATTTGGCAAGAGTAAAAGGTTTTGTATACCTGTTTTGTGTACCTATAGACCCAGGGTGGCAGTAAGAATTTCTCAGGCAAAAAGGGATCATGGGTGGAGAAAGTTTAAGAAGTCCTGATCTAATCCAACCATCTCACTTTAAAAAATGAGAATACTGAAGCCCAGAGTAGGGCAGGGCCCTGTCCCATGCCAGACGACTAGTAAATGGTCCATCCTGGACTTGAGCTCAGGCTTCCTGACTCTCACTGCTGAATTTTAATGACGGAGAGAATAACTCTGGCCATTTTTCTAGAGCTCTGAGGACTCTCCCTCACATAAGCTGCTTAAGTTGTGGGTTATGATTCCTATTTAATAAATGAGGACCCTGAGGCCAGGAAGAGTGAAGTGAACTCTCCCAGTAATGCGTGTGTGTGTCAGAGCCAGAAAGCCACTGGCCAACTTCAAGATGTGACCTTAGAGTCTGAAGGAGCTGAGGGCAGAGACACTAGGCCACGACACAGGAACATGGCAGCTGGTCACTGTAAAATGTCAGGGCTGGAGTAAATGATCTTTAGAGTCCCTTGTGGCTCTCAAAATTGTGATTCTGGAGGACTAAGTCTTATGAAATCATATTTTCAGACTTCCTGTCTCAGACGTGTACTGTTACACCCCATTTTACAGGTGAGGAAGCTACAGCTATCACAGGTGACTTGCCCATGGTCACATCACTTGTTAATTAGAGGGCTGAAACTCAAACTCAAACTCAAACTTAGGTTCTGCCCACTGCATCACACTGCCTCTCCATACTGCATCACACTGCCTCTCCATCTCCCCCAGGATGCCCAGACCCCAGCCTTGCACACAGCTGGTGTCTATAAGCATCTGGCACACTGAACTGGGATTCAGACTTCCCTAAGGACTTCCCCATCAATTGCTGTCACTGGACCTTTGGTCCTAGAGGAAGACAGGGAAAGGAGTATCATCCCCATTTCAAGAATGGAAAAACTGAGCCTCAGAGAGGGAAGGAATTTGCCCAGAATAAGACATCAGGTCAGGGTCCCAAACCAAGTCTAGAGCCACGGACTCTAAGGCTCTTCTCCCAACAGCGGGTGCCTGCCAGCACACTCACTGGGTGCTTGACTGAGTAGTTCATGATGATGTAATCGGCTCCCATGGGTAGCCAGGACCGGAGGGTGATGACATCACGGTTCTTCAGGGGTTTCGGACACCTCCCTAAGTGGGAAAAAAGGGCCATTAGACCTGAGGCCTCACACCATTCGCATCCCACATGCCCCTCCTCCCACAGCTTCAGGCTCCCTCCCAGAGACCCAAGGAAAGAAGCAAACAAGGACTCCACCATGAGTTACTGGGCCTAGCTCAGGAAGTGGTAGTGGTGGTCCAGGTGTCCAGCCATCCCAGCTGCAGCCCAGCCTCCCAGCAACCCTTTCCTCCTCAATCCCAAGCACAGCAGAGCACCACACAGGAACATTGGCTTCTGTTCTGTTCTGCTCTCTAATTGTTTCCTGGTGAGGAGAATTACTTCCCCTATGCTAGCTGAGAGCTCCCCTAGGACAGAGGCAGGATTCTCCTTCTCCTGTCCAGAACACAGTGCCTGACACTATCCTGAGCAGATGAGCCTCCCACGGAGCCTTTGGTTAACACAGGCTGGGTGAGTAAAGGGGAAATACTAGGAAAAGAGGGAAAAGCAACTTGTGGAAAGGGGTGTGGGGGGGGTGACAGGATCATGATCTATCCATCTGGGAAGGGCTAACCTGGAACAGAGAGGATAGATTTGTTATGCTTGGCCCCAGAGGGCAAAACTAGGACCAATGGGAGAGAAGTTGTAGAGAGAAAGATTTCTGATCAACATAAGGAAAGATTCTTTTTTTTGGGGGGGGGGGGTGGTAATGAGGGTTAAGTGACTTGCCCAGGGTCACACAGCTAGTAAATGTCAAGTATCTGAGGCCAGATTTTAACTCAGGTCCTCCTGAATCCAGGGCCGGTGCTTTATCCACTGCACCACCTAGCTGCCTCTATCTCTCTCTTTTTTTTTTTTAAGGAAAGATTCTTAACAACTGGGACTATCTGACCCACCATACCATTACTAGGCTGATACACCAATGAGATCCAAGGAGGAGGAAATCATCCTATATATATAAAAGTATTTATAAAAACTGTTGGTGGTGGCAAGGAACTGGAAACTAAGGGGATACTCATCAACTGGGGGGGTGACTGTACTAATTAGGGTTCAGGAGTGGAATAGAATATTATTGTGCTACAAGAAAAGATGAAAGGAATGTTCTCAGAGAATCCTGGAAAGACTTGTATGAACTGCTACAGAGTGAAATAATAAGCAGAACCAGGAAAACAACTGATGATTATAAAGATTTTGTAAAAACAATTTTGGATGACTTAAGGACTCTGAACAAAGTAACGGTCCACCATTATTCCAAAGGACTGTTGGTGGTGCATGCTACCCATCTCCAGAAAGAGAGGTGAATAAATATACAGAATGAGACCCATTGTTGGTCATGGCCAACATGGGAAGAATTTGTTTTGTTTGACTGTGCATATACATTATAAGTGTTTGTTTTCTTGGTGGGGGGCTGGGGTGGGGGAAAGGAGGAAGAAGGTTGGGAGGAGAAAAACAAATAAATGCTTAATAATTTTAAGATAATTAAAATTTTACAAATCAGTTGTGACTATCCCACAGTGAGGAAGCAAGCTGTCGTGGGATGGTGGAAGGCAGAAGCCATCACAGAGGCTCTTCAAGCAAGAGCTGGATGACCCTGGTGCCAGGCAGGGATGCTTGAATAGAGACATTAGACCACCAAACCACCTCTCAAATCCCTTCCAATCTCTGAACAGCTGAGACTAATCTTTAGGAGGCATCCTGGAAGAGAAGAGAGGGTGTTGGACTTGGGAGGAAGACCTGACTTCCAACCCCGTCTCCGATGCTTTCTAGCTATGTGACCCTGGGCTTGAGTTCTGAGTCTCAGTTTCTTCATCTGTAAATGGGAATTCTGTCTCTAGCCTTAGCCTCAGTCTTTCTGAGAGGTTCAACATATAGAGAAGTGCTTTGCAAACACTAAAGCACTTTATTCACATGCTAAAATGCCATGACTCCAAGATGTCATGAGTTAAAAGTCTTAGAGCCTGTAGTTCTAAGATATTTATGGTTATGAGATTCCATGGTCTCAAATTCTATGGGTCTGTTATTCTGAAGGGGCATGGGAAAGGAAAGAGGGGCAGGCAACAAGGGAGGAGGCCGGGGATGGAGAACAGGTCCCCAGGTCCTCACAGGAGTAGTAGCCCACATCAGCATTCACAGTCAGGCGGGCAATGTCAAAGGTCTCAATCACGTTGCTGTCCCACTTCTTCCGATACTCAATATCATGTAGCACATCATAGAGAGTCTCGGCCGGCACATCTCGGCACTCCATCCGACACTGCAGGTGAACACAGAGATGGACAGAGGTCAGTGCCCTGGTCTGAGGAGCCCCAGGGGGCCAGATAGAGATGAGAGGAGAGGCTGAGCCAGCCCAGAGGAGGATGGGCCCCAGAAACCACAGTCAACAGGAGACCCTGGAGAGGAAGCCAGGCAAGTACAGCACCAAGCACCATGGGGAGCTACATTCTTAACCAAAGATTCAGCATCAAAATAATTCTAGAAATGTCCAACAATTTGTCATAAGGATAACAAAGTGAGCATCAACCTCTATGCCCCACATAGTTCAGAAGAGCCAAGATCTCCTCTGCCTCACATAAAACCTGTCCCTAGCAATGCAGATCATGATCCTTCTAAGACAGTTGGGCAGGGCAGTGGTTAGAGAGCTGAACCTGGCATTAAGATCTCAGTTCACCATACTATTTCTTTTGTTTTTGGTGCTGTTGTTTTTTCTACTTTGAGGTTTTTCATCATTGCTCTGATTTTTCTCTTATAACATGACTAATGCAGAAATAGGATTAATGTTATTATGTGTATATATATAACCTACATCAGATTACCTGCTGTCTAGGGGAGGGAAGGGAGGGAGAAAAATCTGAAATTGGAAAGCTTGTATAAACAAAAGCTGAGAACTATCTTTACAAGTAACGGAAAAATAAATTAATTAATTAAAATGTTAAAAAGAAAAAAAAAACATGATCTCAGTTCAGGGGCAGCTAGGTGGCGAAGTGGATAGAGTACTGGCCCTGGAGTCAGGAGTAACTGGGTTCAAATCCGACCTCAGACACTTAACACTTACTAGCTGTGTGACCCTGGGCAAGTCACTTAACCTCTATTTACTTCAGTATAATAGCACCAACCTCCCAGGGTTGTTGCAAGGATAAAATGAGAGCATTACTTATAAAGTATTTTGAAAGGTTTAAAGTGCTATAAAAATGCTGGCTACTATTACATTATCATAATCTTCAGCATCATCATCGTAGAAATTTGTCCCCTACTAGCCAGTCCTTGAGTGAAGAGCCACAAAAGTGATGGATTCAATCATTTCAGATTCTTCATAACCCCATTTGGGTTTTTTTTTTTTGGCAAAGATAATGGAGTGGTTTGCCATTTCCCTCTCCGGTTCATTTTACAGATGAGGAAGCTGAGAAAAACAGGGGTAAGTGACTTACCTAGGGTCAAACAGTCAATAAGCATCTGAAGCCAGATTTGAACTCAGGAAGATGAGTCAAAACCCAACATGCTATCCACTGCACCACCTACCTACCCCTCCTGACATTACCATACACTGCTTCAGTTTCATCACCTCATGCTTGGACTATTGCAATAACCTCCAGGTTGGTCTTCCAATCTCTCCCCACTTTAGTTATCTCTACCCAATAAATGCTTGTTTCTTTCCTTCCTTCATCTCAGCTGCCAAAGTGATATATTCCTAAAGCATAGGTATAACCATGTGGCACATTTATTCAGTGGCTCCCTAATACCTCTAGGATAAAAAGTAAAATACATTGTTTGGCTTTTAAAGGCAGCTAGGTGGCACTGTGGATAGAGCACTGACCCTGGAGTCAGGAGGGCCTGGGTTCAAATCTGACCTCAGATACTTTTACTGGCTGTGTGACCCTGAGCAAGTCACTTTTTATGCTCTTAAGATGCTATGATTCTGTGAGCCTACAATTCAACAGCAGATTATGAAAGAAAGAACAATGCTGAGCTTGCATCTTCTCAACTGTAAGATGGGGATAACAACACTAATTAGCACCTCCCTCTCATTAGATTGTGAAGAAAGTACTCCATAAAGCTGAGATCATAACAGAAATGTGATCTGATGAGGCTGATCTTTGGACAGCAGATCCCACTGGGCCCATTCTGGAAGCCTTGGCACCTTGGCTGGACCCACGAGACAGACCTTGGGCTGCAGTGGTGGAGACTTCAAAAGCCTGCCCCCCCCCCCCCCCCCGCCCTTTCCATACCACAAGGAAATATCAGAGAATGACTCAAACCATAGTCTAGCTCTTCTAAAATGGGGCTGAGGTGGATGGCAGAACCAACTGTAGTATGTGATTGTAATGGAATCTGACTATAAGAAACAACGAACATGAGGAATTCAGAAAAGCCCAGGAAGAGGCATATGAACAGATGTAGAATCAAGTGGTTCCAGAAAGATCATCTATATAATGTAAACAAAAAGAGCCCTAGAACAGAGTCAAACACTGTGTACCTGGAATAACCCACCTTGGCCTAGGGAAAAAATGATAAAATACACCTTCCTCTTTTCTGCAGCAAGGGATTATGGGTGTGGGATGCCACCCACAGTCCAATGAGGTCACTGGGATTTCTGGTGACAAGGAAAGGCTCCCTGGGGCATGGGAGGGAAGTTGGTATGGTGGGTGCTCTCACACCAAAAGCCCCATTTCCAACCAATTCTACAGCTTGTAGAGTTCTTTGCAAGTCTCCATCATGCCTTCCCCAGGATATTCATCATCAGGAAATCTCATTATGTATGCTGCAAGATTGAATCTGCCTGGTCAGTCCTCACATCTCATCAATGCTCTCTGCCCCTCTGATTGGCTCCTTGACTGAAGGACAGGGCCAGGGGCTCCAGAGCTTCTCTTTGAAGAAAGGGAATCACCGAATCTTTGCCCCGTTTTCCATCAGCTACCTGCTTTTGGAGATGCTTGGACTTCTCCATCACGCCCCCATGCTGGATGCCTCCCCCACCCTTTTTGGCTTCCTTTTGTGTGCTGTCTTCCCCCATTACACTGTTAGCTACTTGAGGACAGGGACCATTTCTTTTTTTTAAATAAAAACTCGTATTTCTATCTCCAGCACTTAGCACAGTGTTGGCCCATAATAGGTGTTTGATAAATGTTTATAAACTGGCTGACTGATAAGGCGGCAATAAAACTATTATCTTAAAAAAAATAAAAGTTCAAGATTGCATATATTGTCAGATCCAACTGATGGATCTAGTTGGTATTGCTGCACTGCCATTTTTTTCCTCTCTTCTTTTTTTATCTTTATGAGATAGTTCACTAGCTAGGAGAGGGAGATTAGGTGTGTGGGTATGGGGAATGTGGGGCTGTGTGTATACACATACATACACACAGATATTAAGTCATAGAATTTCTTCAAATAAAAACACTCTATGCATGGCAAATCTAATAAAGAAATACAATGAAAAAATAAAACAGACTTGAATGAGCTGCATGCAGAGATGCCAAAAGGGACCCCAATGTATCCAAGAAAACACACACACACACACACACACACACACACACACACACACCCCATGCCACATCACACAAGCACAACTTGCTGCTATGCTGCTAGCATACACTGGACATCTAAAATGAATGTGCTGCTAGGATAAACATTAACCAGACATTTAATTGAGCATCATTTCCCTGCCGCCTCGGAGTTTTTAGGAGGGCCTTCTGGGATAACTTAAATGGCTTACTTCTTTAAAAAAAGAAAAACAACAAAACTAGCAAACCCAAAGACCCAGGCTATTCAGAAAGGTCGGAGTCTCTGGATAAATTTCCCTGCAGCAAAGCAGCAGTGGGATTGAGCTGCTGAATCATTAAACTGCACTCAACGCTGGGTTAGGGTTTTGGTTGGGGTTTTGTTTTCCCCAAAGATAGCTACTGCAGAACGGAAGAAGCATTAACAGTGAGGCTAAGAACAGCGCTCCCATTCTTCCATCACTCCAGAGTTTACCAAATGACTCTGCCTTCATCTCCAATTCCCCACAACAGGCCCACAGGAGAGTGCCAGCAGAGATGAGGTTCAGAGACATAAGTGACATGCCCAGGGTCACCTGGCTAGTTAAATGGAAACGTCAGGCAGAGAACAAAGGATTTCAAAGGAGGAAGGGGACCTTAGGAGTGCTGGATGCTCCAAGCCCTCCAGTTGTTATAGGACTATAGCCTATGGGGCTGGGAAAGATCTGTCGACATCATCTAATCCTGGAGCTTAATTTTAACCTGGGCTCTAAGAACTTTTAAAAAAATATTTTGAAAACCACATTTCACTCTAACTGGCTTACTTTGCACTCCTTCCTATGTATTTCATTTTATGGATTTAAAGAAAAAAGATTATCTTTTTGCCCCTCCTCAGGCGTTCTTCACGCCCACCCACCCCCATATACTTCACAAATCTTGGTTCTGACATCCCCATGGGCCCACTCCAATGCAGTTCTGGGCTCCCAGGCTCATGGGACCCACCGGGCTTAGCCTCCCCTGCAGAAGGGATCACAAGCATACCCCCTCCCAGCTCAAAAACATCATTCTGAGAAATGGCCCATAGGCTTCACCAGACTGACTGCCAGAGGAGCCCAGGGCCAGAAAAGGGCAACAAAGGGCATAATAGAAAGTACTGGATTCAAAGTCTGAGAACTTGGGTTCAAATCCTGGCTAGCCGTGTGACCCTGGATAAGTCATTTCACCCCCAATGCCCTGCCAAAAAGGAAAGAAAAGAAATAATTAAGGGGATAGTTTCAGAGAAACCTGAGAAGACATATTGATTCAGAAGAAATGATCAGAACCAGGAGAACAATTTATTCAGTGACAACGATATGGCTGTTGACATAAGACAAATAACTATGAAAGAATTAGAAATTCTGATTAGCACAATGATCATCCATGCCTATGAAGGACTACTGAAACACGACACCCACCTCTTCATAGAGAGGTGAAAGACTCAGAGTGCAGAATGAGGCGTGTGTGTGTGTGTGTGTGTGTGTGTGTATTTAAACATAATGTGTATTTTTGAACATGGTAAATTTGGAATTTTTTTTTTGCTTTGCTATACATGTTTGTAATAAGAGTTTTATTTTTCTTTAGGTCTCTATGGGGGTAGGATGGAAGGAGAAAGAGAAGGGGATTTTTACTGAATGAAAAAATAAAATTTAATTTATAAGAAACTGCAAAGTGAGGGTGTTGGTGCTATGGACCAATCATTTGAAATTATTTGGGAAAAGTCACATACTCCCACACATACCAAAATATTCTTAACAGTACTTTTTGTAGTAGTAAAAAACTAAAAACAAAGTGGATACCCACTGATCAGGAGATAGCTAAACAAATCATGATAGATGATTGTAGGGGCAGCTAGGTGGCGCAGTGGATAGAGCACCGGCCCTGGAGTCAGGAGTACCTGAGTTCAAATCCGACCTCAGACACTTAACACTTACTAGCTGTGTGACCCTGGGCAAGTCACTTAACCCCAATTGCCTCACTTAAAAAAAAAAAAAAAGATAGATGATTGTAATAGATTAATACTACTCTACAGGGCAGCTAGGTGGCGCAGTGGATAAACCACAGGCCCTGGATTCAAGAGAATCTGAGTTCAAATCCGGTCTCAGACACTTGACACTTACTTACTAGCTGTGTGATCCTGGGCAAGTCACTTAACCCTCATTGCCCCCCCACCCTCCCAAAAAAGATAAAAAATAATACTACTGTTCCATAAGAAACAATAAATATGAAGAATTCCTAGAAATACAGGACAATTTGTATGAACTGATTCAGAATGCAGTGAGCAGAACCAGAACAATTTACACAATTATTATAATCCCTCAGATAAGACATTAAAGCACTTTGCAAACCTCGAAGTACTAAGATGAATGATTTTCTCTCTATTACTATATTTTGCTTACAATAATGTAAATAAAAAATAAGACTAAAACAAAGCTAAAGTCTACCGGATGATAGTGTCTAATCTTAGCTGTGGGGGACTGATGCTGAACCACACCACCCTCCTTTTAGGTAAAAGAGGTGGGGACTGGAGCTTCAGAATGTTTCACACTATGTCAAACACAGTCATTCTTGTTAGTTGGTTTTGCTTAAGAGTTTCTCTTTGAGGTGGACTGCTCTTTGGGGGTGTGGGTATGTCTAGAAATGACTGATATTCAAAAATTAAAAACCTCATGATCTCCCAAACTGTGGCCTAAAGGGGTCAAGCAACTTGTCTAGAGTCACACAAGTACATAGGAGAGCCAGGACTCAGGCCCTGTGATGTCAAATCTAGCATTCTTTCTTTTTTCTTTTCTTTTCTTTTTTTTTTTTTTTTGCAGGGCAATGGGGGTTAAGTGACTTGCCCAGGGTCACACAGCTAGTAAGTGTCAAGTGTCTGAGGTCAGATTTGAACTCAGGTACTCCTGAATTCAGGCCCGGAGCTTTATCCACTATGCCCCCATTCTTTCCATCATACAATGATTTTATTAAGAAAATCAACACAAAGAGAGGTAAACGATAAATAGCTGCTCTCCCATTTCTATACAATCACCCAGTGAAGGAGTTAGCATGTTTATAGGCCCTGGAGGAAACTGAGGCTCAGAGTGCAATGACTTCCCCAAAGTCACAGAAGCAATAAATGTCTGAGCTGGGACTCAAACCCAGCTCTTCTGCCTCCAAGACTGTGGCTCCTTCTTTTCTTTTCCTTTTTTTTTTGGTGAGGCAATTGGGGTTAAGTGACTTGCCCAGGGTCACACAGCTAGTAAGTGTTAAGTGTCTGAGGCCAGATTTGAACTCAGGTCCTCCTGACTCCAGGGCCGGTGCTCTATCCACTGCACCACCTAGCTGCCCCTGTGGCTCCTTCTACCATACCAAGCTATGGACAATGATACAAAAAGAGGTGAGAAGGTCTCTTTTTGATCTGTGAATGCCTTAAGTACATATTGTACAGCTGGGTAGAAAGGGAGAGCAATGGAAAGATGCTTGGGGTGTGGGGATTCCACAGCCTGGCTGTGTCCTGGAGAAGCAACTTACTATGGTGGGAGGAACCTGTGAACCCCTGCTGGATCAGGACTTGAGGGAGCTATGATGGTGTCTCCTCCTCCCTGGCCCCTCTCTGCCAATGACTCACCCCCACTGCTCTCTGGCCCTGTTTCCCTGGACACCCTCTCCCTGGGGCATTCGAGGACCAGCTCTGCAGTCACCAGACCATCAGAAACAGCCATCCCTGATTTCAAGGCTTTTTCTCCAAACCCAGAGTCCACGATGAATCTCCTCCCCTGACTTCTTTCTGTGCCCCGCCCCCCAGAGGGGCAGAATAGTCAAAGTAAGAAGGGAAAGGGAAGGAGACAAAGAAACAGGGAGATGAAAGAGGGAAGAGGAGTGAAATGAAAGGAGACAGAAAATCTGGAGAGGGTAAACAGAGACAGTAAGGCCAGAAAGGAGATGGTGAGAAACACTAAAAGGAGAAAGAGACAGGAAAAAAGACTGGAAAAGCAGAGAGGCCAGGAGGGAGCCTGGGAGGGAAAGAGTAGGAGGGAGAAAGACTGAGTGAGACACAGAGACTGACCAGGAGGGGAAAAGAGATCAAACAAGAGATGACTGACTGGGAAGGGAGAACAAGAGGACCTAGAGAAATAATTGGATCAGATACAATGTTGTTGCTGCAGTGACGGAGCATGAATCACAGAGTCTCCCAAATACACAAGCTCTCCCTTAGAGACACATACACCTGCCTGCCCTTCGCTCAGCCCTAAAATCCCATGCTTTTCTGCATTGCCTTCTCCCAGAAGCTCTGGCCTCCCAGACTGGCTTAAAGCCGACTGTTGCCTGGTCAGGGCTCTGAGCACAGTGAGCCTTGGAGATACAGAGGCCCAGGCTGGGAAAGCTGATAAGGGACCTGTGTTCCCTCTCCCCAAACCCTGACTCTCAGAGAGATGGGAAAACTGCAAGTCAGCTGGGTTACAGACTAGTAGCATCCCAAGAGATGAGCAGGTCATTGGTTTGGATGTGGAAGACGCCTCGGGGACTGGAGAGTCCAACCCCTTTGTTTTAGAGAAGAGAAACCTGAGAAATGAAGTCTCTTCTCCAATGCTGCACAGGTAAAACACTGTCTGAGGCAGAATTGGAACACAGGTCTTCCTGACTCTGGTTCACAGTGATGTTGCTTCCTGAGGGGTGGAATACAAAAATGGAACGAACACGTTCTGGGAGCACCACAGCTCTCACTCTTGGGGACCCCTAAGAGGCGAGACAGTGCTCTTGACCTCAGAAAAGACGTAGGCTGGGCAAAGACAGCATCTGCCCTCATCTAGGAGGGAGACATTGTCTCTGTCTTTATAAATAAACAAAAACCAAATAAAAAAACTATATTTAGCTTTATTACTCTAAAGAACAGAGGAACTGAAATTGGCAATCCATGTGCCACCTCCTAGAGGTCCTGCTTTAATGATTAAATAACAGTCTAGAATAATTAGAACATAAAATAGCCAAACACAGCAGCTTCTATTTATTGCCTCCCCACTCCCCAAAGCCAGCTCCTCCTTCACTTTGGCCAGACAACGGCCCCACCACTCCCCAGGCCTCCTATGTCCCTAACCTTGGCGTTATCTTTTTCCCCAACCTCTTCTGTCCAATCCGTTAGCAGGGCCTGTCGTCCCACCTCCTCATCTAGTGTCCTGCTCTTTGCTCTCATGGCCACTGCCACGTTGCACACGTTCAATAGATGATCCTCCTGGACTCCTGACACTGTCTCCAAATAAGTCTTCCTAGCTTCCATGTCCTCTCCCCAGCTCCCATCCAGCCTTCCTTGGGTTGACATACATGGATCAGGGCAGGTTTGTACTCTAAACCCTTTGCAGTTGCTCTCTTGCCTGCTAAATAAAGTTCAAGCCTTAAGTGGCCGGCACTCCCGGCCCTTCTCTAGCTCCCCACCCCCCTACATACCCTCAATCTTATATCAACACTGCCCTCCCCACCCCCCCTGCCCCCAACTTCTCCATGACTGCTACACTCAGGCCCAACTGGACCACAAAGGCAGAGCACTTTCCCTTGTCTCCTCCCCTGCTCCCACTTCTTGATCTGCCCAGCACTCCTTTCCCCAGACTCCTGGCTTGTGGAATCTCTACCCTTCAAAACAAACAAAACAAACAGTTGCTTTTTCTATCCAAACAAAACTCTTCTGAGAAACCCAGAGGATATTTCAGTGACTTGCCCAAGGCCAAGCAAGGAGCTGAGCCAGAATTCTGACCTAGGGCCTCTGACTCCCAGGGCAGCTTTTTCCTACCACTTGCTGTCTCAAGATATCATTCTTTTTTATTGTTATTAAAAACAAAAATCCACAGAGCAGCCATTTGTATAGGGCTCTACAGTTTACAAAGCAGTTTACATACATTTTCTCATTCAATCCTTACAACTTGTCCAAGATAACATAGCTGGCAGGTTTAGAAACTCAGTCTCCTGACTTCAAGTACAGGGCTCTCTATATCACATTATCACTGGAGGCTATGAAAGAATTATCATCTCTCTGACAGATGTGGAAACTGAGGCTCAGAAAAGAGACTTCCCAAAGGTCACACTATTTAGTTAACTGTCAGACCTAGAATTTGAACTTGTGTCCTTTGCCTGCTGAATCCAGTTGCCACTACTGGGTGCTCCTTCCCAGGAAGATTAAATGTCTGACTCTGAAGGAATTTCAGAGATCACCCAGTCCTGGGGGGTACGTTTTACAGATGGGGAAACTGAGGCCCTCCTGGAAGGTAGCCCAGATGATCTCAAAGGTCCTTTCCTGCTGAGATATCTGATCTGCCTAAGCTTTTATCCCCTTTTAACCGCTGCAGCAATCAGGCCCTCCCAGGTTTCAAGCTTCTTCCCCAATACCACCCCTTATTCCCCCATCCCCATTTTAGCCAGCCTGGCTAGAAAGGCCAAAGGGCCCACCCCAGAAGCCATAGCTTATCTACCTCCTTGGCTCAGCCCTGGCTCAGAGGTCTAGCCAAGCATGGAAATAAGCAAGAGAAAGGAAACCCATCTGTCTCTTTGCTTCCCTTCCTCCTTGCTCTTGAAACTTTAAAGAGTCTCGGCTGGAAACTGAGCCCAACTTCATTAAATTTTAAAGGGCCCAGCCCCTGGGGGTTGGGGGGGGGGGGGTGGGCACAAAGCCAGCTCTGAGGTGGGTACTCTAGCTTTTACCTCCACTGGCCCTTCTCCATGAGTCTGAATAGACACACCCTGGGCCAGTGAATCACAACTGGAAGGGGCCAGGTGGTCATTAAGTCCAACCACCTCCCAATATTCCCTGCAAATCACATATGTCTAGAGGCAGGTGTTAGCCACAATTAGGAGATTAGTTTCTAGCCGTTTCTGCCAACAACCTGTCTGCTGTGTGACCTTGGGTAAGTCACTTCTCCCTTTAGTGATGCCCCTTCCATCTCTCTCCTTCTATGCTCTGAAGTCTCCTTGTAGCTCTGCCGTTCTGTAAAATCTCCAACCATTTCCTTGGCCGGTTTCTATCCCCAGCCCCAACCCCTCTCTCAGGGAAGTGGTTTCCCATCGGATTCCCCACTAGGTCCATCTGTACCCAATTCCATCAATCAGGCACCTAGTCTGAATAAGGTAGAACACTGGACACTTGGGGGGAGACGGAAGGGAGAGGGACAAAAACAAGACTATGCCCACCCTAAGAGAGGACAGTTCTGTCCAGGGAATCCCAGCCCAGTTGTGCAGGCTAGCTGGAAGCTTATTCCCATTGTGCTTAGCCTGGCCTTGAAAGTAAACTTTTCAAACAATCCCCTAGATCCAGCTCAAGCTCCCTGTCTTTCAGGAGGCCTCTCCAGCCCAGCCCAGCCCAGCCCAGCCCAGCCCAGCCCAGATTTCTGGGATCCTCTGCTCCTTAACCTGCAGCCATTCTTCAAGCCGGGCCACACCACTCAGCACAGTACTTGATTAGGTTACCTTGTATTGTTTGTTAACTAATAACAGCTCCTGTTTCTACCACATTTAGAAAACTGGAGGGGGGGTGGGGCGGGGCGGGGCGGGGCTTATCGTATTGCTCTTCTTTGGACTCAGGAACATAGCCGGACTGGACCAGATTCAAATAGCTACAACTGGAACCCAGCTCCCCTGACTTTTCAAGACTTTCTGCTACAGTCTGCTGCCTGTGTTAGGGGTGCAGGAATCTGGCCTCCCCACCCAGGCTATGTGCTCCTCCCCGCCCCAAGACTGAGGCTGTGCCCTCCTCTTCCTGTCTCCCCTTCCTGTCTCCCTGCCCCCACAAGATGTTGGGGCAGTTTTTATATTGTAGTGACACCTTCCCCCATCTTCCAAGGGGGAGCTCTTTGGTCTAGGTCTTGGAAAGTATATATTCAGGGCCTCCATCTCCATCCCCCTTCCTAGGCTACACAGACTCCATCCAGTTCCGTATCTTGGGAATCCAGAGTATCAGCCCCCATCTGGCCCAACCTCTTTATTTGTTATTGTATGGAGGGGAACGATCAAGCTTAGCCAGCTGTCCTAAACCTGACAGAGACCTCCACTTTGTTATAGGAATGCTGCATACTGCAGACAAAAAGCATGTCATTTGTCCACATGGATGGTCCCTGCAGCTTCCACTGGCCTCCAGGAGAAAGTGGCGCCCAGAGAAGGGGAACTACTTGTCCAAAAGCACAAAGAAAGTCAGTGTGGCAGAGCTAGCCCTCCTAGGCATGCCTGGGAATTCTTACCGCTTAGCCACCACTGAGAGACCCAGCTTGGATCTGGAGGGGAGGGAGAGGAGCAGAAGCCAGGTTAGGGTATGAATGCTATGGGGCCTGGAGACAGCTGGAGAGGAGACAAGTGAAGGTCTTCAAGCAGATGATGGCTGACCTCATCAGGGATGTCCTAGAATGGATTCCTACACAGATCCGTGTCTTGGACCAGATGACATCTGATGTCCCTTCTATCTCTGAACCTAGGAGTACTTTCCCTGGGAAGCTGCTGGAGCAGAGGACTCAGAGAAAGTGGATCAACAGAGGAAACTTTAGTGCAGAGCTACAATCAACCCAGAGGTCAGCCCCCGGGGACCTCTGAGACTGACTACCAACAACCTGGTTCATTCAGGTCTGGGCTCTCCCTTTTCCCACCATGGGACATGTATGCTCCTCTGGGCCAGGGACTGTTTGCCATTTTGTTTCCATATTCCTGGGGCTGAGCACAGAGGCCTGCAGGAGAGGTGCTTATAAAGTCTACTGGGGGCAGCTAGGTGGCACAGTGAATAGAGCACCGACCCTGAATTCAGGAGGACCTGAGTTCAAATCTGATCTCAGACACTTGACACTTACTAGCTGTGTGACCTTGGGCAAGTCACTTAACCCTCATTGCCCCCCCACACACAAAAATCTACCGAATTGAAATTCACAGAAGAGGCCACTGAGGCCCAGAGAAATGAAATAGAATGGAAACCAAGATTAGGCTGTGACTCCAGGGCATCAAAGGATGTGGGTCTGCCTGAAGGTAGGAGAAGAGGAATAGGAGAGCTGCCAGGGAGGAGAGGAAGATATGGGAGAGTCCTTCACCTCCACTTACCCTTGGAGGCTGGCTCAGGAGTTTCCTGGGTGAGGGTAAAGGAAGACCATGTGCCTTCATAGGGGAGAGTACCAATGTTGTATTTCATTCTATAAGAGGAAGCACAGGAATTTGACCTCATTCTTTCAAACTTTACCAGCGCTAAAGTGCTCACATGTGTGTGCAGTACGTGTATGTGTATACACACATGCGCACACACACACTCACACCCCTCCACCCCAGCCAGGCCAATCTAACCTTTATGTTAGCTCTGCCCTCCTCAGACCAGGGGCGCCTTTCCCAATCCTCCCAACCTACTCAAACCTTCCTGTTCCTCCAGACCACCTCAATTCACCATGAGCTCTAGAAGCCCTAAGAGTCCAGATGCAGATGGTTGGTTACATGAATTAGGTCTCCCATTGAGATCGGGGGCTCCGCAAGGTGTCTGGATCTATTCCCATCTTCCTTCCTTGAGGGAAGGCAGGGTTTGATCTGTTCCTGTCTCCCCATGAGGCAGCCTGATGGGAAACTTCAAACACAGAACCCAACATAATATAATGGGGAAGGGTTGGGGGGAAGTATCTGGATCTGTAATTTCATCAGAATAGCAAACTCTCTCTCCTCTGCTAATTTAGATAGGCAACTATAATAAGAAGAGAGTAGCCTGGGTGGTCCTAAGAAGCTAAGCGACCATCTCTCAGCCAGAGAGTGTCAGAGACAGTTGGACCTGAACAATGGCTGTCCCGATTTCAGAGATGGGCTCTCTGTCCCTAAAGCCTCCCTGCCTTTATGAATGAACATACAGTACCCCATTATTCTGAGGAGTAAGGACGCTCTCTGAACTCTCTATTAACAGCACCACCAACACCACCCCCAAACTCAAACATCTGCTCCCTGCTTACTGAGCTGCTAAAAGAGAGAGAGAGAGAGAGTGTGTGTGTGTGTGTGTGTGTGTGTGTGTGTGTGTGTTAGGAGAGTGAATGAATGAACCTGACTGCTTGAATGAGTGGAGGATAAAAAAGATGGCAAATTCTACTCCACCAGTGTTCTCTGCTCTCCTGTTCCCAAGTGACCGGCCTCCAGAGCTCTCGGCAAAGGAACAGGGCCCAAAGGAGAAGCATATTTGCAGGTAGAGGATGGAGGGAAGGGGTACTCAAAGCTGAATGTGTGTTTGGCAGGACTAAAGGAAGAGAAGAATATAGTGAGGAGATCCCTGGGCTATGGAGTTAGGACTTTGGTTCTGTTCTTGGTTCCATAGACCCATCACATCTCTGGGCCTCCATTTTCTTCCCTGGTGCAATGACCCGATTGGTATAAGCAGCTCACATTTATGATACTTTTATTCTAAGGTCCCTTCCCAGCTATCAAAGTTCTGAAATTCTAAGACTGGGTGAATCCAGAGGATCAGAGGCCATAAATATGAAAGAAAAAGGCTGACCAGGGGAGAAGAGGAAGGGCAGGGGAAGGAACCACTCTTGGAATCCAGGAGCCTTCCACCTCTTAAAAAAGGGAGAGGTTGGTTCAGCTAGTAGGGGCCCATCCCAGATGCATTTTTCTCCTGAAAACCTCAGGCTGGGATAAAAGAGTTGCGAGAGGAGTCAGTCAGTGGAGGAACAGTTCGGTCAGCATGCTTATACATTAACTCTGTGGCCCACAGAGGGAACAAAGGGGCAGGCCTTTTATCTTTCCTCTGTTTACACTGGAGTTGGGAGTGGGGGCTGCCCTACCCAGACCCAGATCCCAGGCAGCTGGTTTGGAGTAACTGGGGAGAGGTGGAGAAGGCAGAAGATAGGAATAATCCCAGACTCTGCTACATTAAGGAATCTAATCCTAGGAGGGAAGCTCTTATCTTGCTCTGAATGAACTGTTTGTTAATATAAAATAGACCCAAGGACAGAGATCCTCTAACCCCAACCTTGGGAAACTAGGTGACATAGTGGACAGATCACTAGAGTCAGAAAGATGAGCTAAAATCTTGCTTCGGATCATACTCATTCTGTGACCCTGGACAAGTCACTTAACCTCCTCTCAGTTTCCTCATCTGTAAAATGGGACTAATAATAAATAGCATCTTCCTCACAAAATGGTTGTGAAAATCAAGTGAGAGGATGTTTGTAAATTGCTTTGTAAACCTGAAAGTGGAGTATGAAGTGCCGGCTGTTTTTATTACTGTTCCTCTTAAACACCTCTCAGCAGGCTGGCCTTTCCCCCATCCATTCATACAGAAGGCCCATCAGTAATAATAATGACAACAGACCACACTTTACAATTTACAAATTGCCTCATTTAATCTGGACAACACCCCAGTAAGATAGGTGCCATTGGTACTCTCATTTTACACAAGAAAAAACCAAGGCTGGGAGGTTTACTGACAGCTAGTCAGCACTCACACTTCTTTTTCTGACTCCAAGTCAAAGCTCTCTCCCTACCAGGTGAAGTGGCCTATCACATCCTGGGGAGTTAAGCAGTCTGCCCCGCTCCCTCCACAAAGGCCTTGGCTGGGTCTGGCCTGAAGAAGGGGAAAGTCAGGAAATCTGGGGCTCAGCCCTGTCTGCCATTTAACATGTGATCTTGGGCAGGTCATTTCTCTTCCTCAGAGCACCAAAATCTTCATCTTTAAAATGAGGATGGTCATGCCTGCCCTGTCTCCCTTCCTAGTTAATGGGAAGGTGCAGAGATGTACATCTTCGTTCAAACTTCCTAACTGGAGCTGTCTAGAAATGCAGTGGGTTGTTGCTTGTTGAGGTAGGTAGTGAGCCTCGCACTAGATGACCACTTTCCAGGGATATTGTAATAAGAATTCCCTGTCACGAATGGGTTTACTTGGATGTCATCTAAAAGGGCTTCCGACCCTGAGACTGTATCATTCTATGACATCAACCGAGACAATGATCAGAAGAAATGAGACATGGGAAGCCCTGGAGGGCCAAAAGCTATGTTCAGTAGGCATCCCCTGCCCTCACCACCCCCCCCAACCTATTCAGACTATTTCTTCCTTCCCCATCCTTCAGGGTCTCATCTTGGTCTGATCCCCTGGTAAAAGGCCAAAAGGTCTGGGAGATAAGAAGGGCATCAGGATTCAGCTCTCCCCAGTTCCAAGATACATCCCGGTTAGGCCCTGCCACAGCTCACATCAAACAATAGTGGCTGTCCTGTGCCCACAGAGCTTGCATCTCTTTCCAAGCAACATGCCTGCCCTCTGACCCCCCAGGAAGCCAAAAGGAGAGAAAAGAGCCAATGAGAGCAAGCAAAACTGGGGTGGACCAAGAGATACTGACTGCAGGGCTCTGAGCCCAGTGGCAGGCCAGACCTGGAGGCCCAATCTTGGTCATGGAAACAATAGGGACACTTGCACAAGGCTCCCTGGGGGCTTCAAGGAAAGACCTGGTACCCATTGCCAAAGAGCTACAGGTGTTCCTGATAGGAACAAATCTTCCTGCACAGAGACTGTTCACAATGTTTCCTCTAAGTACTGTAAAGTCACGCAAGAGAGAGCAGCCCTGCAGGCTGCCGAGCCCCAATCCAAATGATAGACAGAGCTGAAGGAAGAAAATGAGTAAGCGGCTCTGAACATTTTTATTTGTGTTAAATAAAGCCTCAAAATCCCAATGAAGAAGAGGGAAGGTTCAAATTCCAAAAGAGCTCTCATATCCTATCATTCCTGTTTCTATCTCTGTCCTAGGACAGAATCTCTGTGGATTTAGGATTATCTTCACATACTCTGCATATGCATAGCCTCCTGCCTCCTTTTCTCCCCACTCTGATCTAGCCTTCAAACCACTGCTATTGATCGGGCCACATTATCCCTCCATTCAAATAATCTTCAGTGGCTCCCTAGCTCAAACTCTTTTGCCCAGCATTCAGCACCTTTGGAACAAGCCTCTCTCTTCCCTGTCTTCTCTCAAACTCCTGCTCTGCACCAAATAGCACATGCTAGCCAAAGGAGAAATTTGGGCAGCTAGGTGGCACAGCGGATGGAACACTGGGCATGGAGTTAGGAGGACTCATCTTCATGAGTTTGAATCCAGCCCTCAGGCACTGCCTAGCTGTGTGACCCTGGGCAAGTCACTTCACCCCGTTCCCCTAAGTTTCCTCAACTGTAAAATGAGCTGAAGAAGGAAATGGCCAACCACTCCAGTAGCTTTGCCAAGAAAACCCCAAGTACGGTCACAAAGAGTCAGACAAGATTGAAAGGATTTAAGGACCAAAGCCAGAGGAGAATGAGCTCCTACCCTGAATGTGCCCTCTCAACTCTGCTTGAACTCAGTCTTTCCCCAACCGGAAACAGCCTTCCTCAGTCTCCTCCTCCTCCTCCTCCTCCTCCTCCTCCTCTTCACATTTTCAATTCCTCTTCCATATCATTAAGGCCCAGCTCAAATCACATCTCCTCCAGGAAGACTCTTCCAATCTCCCATTCCCCCTCCTATATTTTTTTGTATCTTTCCAGCACATTCAACATATAGAATCCTGCTGTGCAGACCTGCTGGCGACGCATCGCCCTTCAGAGGACTGTGAACTCTGTGAAAGCCGGCCGAGTCGTACCTACATTTTGTATATCCATTAGTGTCCAGCACAAGGTTCTTCCCACAGTGTGGGAACAGAACACTCCTCCTGGTATTACTGGTAACACAAGTAAGGAACTCTTACACCTCTGACTGCCCGGCTTTGAGTCTCTGCTCAAATCCCGCCTTGGGCAGGAGGTCCCTGGTGCCCTCTTGGTGCTAATACCTCCCCCTTTCAGAATGCCTTCATATACTCTGATATATTGTATCTGTACCTAGAGAGTTACATGCTGCCTCTCCTATTAGAATGTGAGCTCCTTGAGGGCAGGAACTGATTCACCTTCCTATGGGTATGGCACAGAGGAAGTGCTTTTAAAATGGCTTCTTGGGAAAAAAAAAAAAAGAAAAAGAAAAAAAAATGGCTTCTTGGGGCAACTAGGCGGCACAGTAAATAAAGCACCGGCACTGTATTCAGGAGGACCTGAGTTCAAATCCAGCCTCAGACACTTGACACTTACTAGCTGTGTGACCCTGGGCAAGTCACTTAACTCTCATTGCCTCACCAAAAAAAAAATTAAAAATGAAAATTTTAAAAATGGCTTCTTGCTGGATTGCATTCCCAAAAGCTGCCCTCATGCCTCCATGAACTGCCCTCCCTCCTTACGTCTGTCCCCCAGAATCCTTAGCTTCCTTTAGGACCTGGCTCAGGTATCACCTCCTCCTGGAAGCCTTCCCTGTTTCTCCCAGTCTACCTTCTCTTTATTTATCTGTTTAAATACTTTATCCCCAAGTTGCTTCCAAGCAGGGACCATGTCATTCTTGCCTTTGTATTCCTCTTACCCAGCACAGTGCTGGGCCCATGATAAATGTCTAACTGCATCATCTGTCAGAAAGCCTTAAGTCCCTACTAAACTGAGCTCCTTCTGCGAGGGCTTAAACCTGTCCTTTCCTTTCCTCCAGCTTGGAGAACAGAATTCTGCACAGTAAAGGGATGGCATCAGTCTTGTGGAATTGAATTAAAATACCAGCCTCAGACAACAACACAAGAGCCTTCGGAGGCCCTGAGGGAGTAAGGGCCAAAAGAAGGCCAGAGGAGTGGTGCTGAGCCCCTCCCGGGCCTGCATCTGCTCCTCCCCGAGGATACACAGCCCAAGCTGCCAGGGTGACAGTGTCATCTGCCCTGGGAGGATCTGGGAAAGAGCGACAATGTATCTCCTTCCTGAGAAAATACTGGGTGAGATGAATTGCTCCTTCTGTGGCCACCCGTCCAAGGGAGGAGGGTCTCTGACTCAAGCAAGGCAAGCCAATAAACATTTATTAAGCCATGATTATGTGCAAGGCTGCGATACAAACACAAAAACCAAAGCATCTCTGTCCTCGATGACCTGACATGCTGGAGCCAGGGCATGCGTGGGAGGGTGGCACAGGGTGTTGGGATTCTGGTGAGCTGGGCTCAGTGAGTCTGAGAAGGAGAAACTCCCAGAGTGAGACAAATGTATAGAGAAAGATGCTGGAAAATAAGTGAGGCCTGGGCCCTGAAGGGAGGGGAAGAGGAGAAGTTGTTGGTCAGCTCTGAAATTTCACAGTAGGATGTGCAGAAGGCACATGGGCACATCTCCAGGGAAGGAAAGGGGAACAACTCTTGTCCCATGGATCCCTCTCCTGGGGGAAGGCAGAGGCTCTGGTCCCTGAATACTGAGTATCACAGTCTAGTGCACGAATGTTGGGCTCATGGAAGGGGCCCTGGCCTTGGGATTCAGGAGAAAGAGGTTCCTCACCAATGTGCTGGATGATCCTGGCCACCATCTGTAAACTGCTGGGAATGATCTCCAAGGGGCAGCCTAGGTGTGCCAATCTCGATGTTCCCGGGCTCTTTCTAGCTCTGACATCCTGCCTGTGGTGCCTCCCCAAGGCCCAGGCTACCCTTGTTTCCCCCGCCTCCCCCATGGCCGCTGCAGGCCGGGCAATGGGCTAGCCACTCCACAATTCCCCACTCACTTCTCTGCAGGAGGCTGCAGGGGACAGAGCTGGCATTAGGGGAGAATTTGGGGGAATCCTAATCTAGTTTGTGGCACAGGCCCCTTTGGCAGTCTGGGGGAGTCCATACATTCCTTCTCAGAATCATGGTTTTAAATAAAATACATAGATTACAAAAGAAACTCATTATCTTAAAATATAGTTTTCAAAAACCAAGTTCCCAAACTTGGGCTGGAGCAGCTAGGTGGCGCAGTGGATAGAGCACCGGCCCTGGATTCAGGAGGACCTGAGTTCAAATCTGACCTCAGACACTTACACTTACTAGCTGTGTGATCCTGGGCAAGTCACTTAACCCTCACTGCCCCGCAAAAAAAAAAAAAAAAACACAACAACAACAACAACAACCAAGATTCCTTGGGCTAGGGGGTCAGCTAGGTGGCACAGTGGATAAAGCACTGGCCCTGGATTCAGGAAGACCTGAGTTCAAATCCAGCCTCAGACACTTGACACTTAACTAGCTGTGTGACCCTAAGCAAGTCACTTAACCTTCATTGCACTGGAACAAAAAAAATCCTTGGGCTGGTGCTGCACGGGACACAAGGCCCAGGCAGTGGTTTCTGCAGGGGTATAAACTTCTCCAGGACTATAATGAGATCAAAGGATCGGAAATGCAAAGGGACTTAATCCAACTTTATTTTACAAATGAGGAAAGCAAGGCTGCTTCCCAGGGAGGAACCCCAGGAAGAAGGAGCTCAGAAACAATGGCTATTACTCAGCAGGAAAATAGAGATACCTCCCTTTGATGAGGTGCATGTCCCTACATCAGTGAAAGACAAGGTTTGGGGAGGTTCAACAATAATAGCCAAGAAATGATCGGAAAGCAGAAAGTTCCTCGCTGGGCAGAATGAAGGGTCCCTGACATGCACACTCAGAAAGAAAAAGCTGCCAACAGCTTCCATTCCATAGGATGGATCTCATCATTCTATAGCAAGGTAGGGATGGGTGTATATGAGTGTGAGTGAGTATATGAGTGTGTATGAGTATGAGTACATGAGTGTGAGTGAGTGTGTGTATGTGTGTGTGTGTGTGTGTTTGAGAGAGAGAGAGAGAGAGAGAGAGAGAATTGAGGGGTGAAATCTGAGAACAAAGGTAGGATGAAAGACCTGAACTCAAACCCCTAGATCCTGATGTAATTGATCACTGTGGGCAGAGAAAGACAAAGAAAGAGCCCCTGACCTCAGGGAGCCCCTGGCCTGAAAGAGTCCAAAATCCAAGCAGTTCAAAGAGACAAAGGGAGGGCCAATGGGGAAAATGGAACCCAAAAAACTTCCCCCTGAAGGTGAGCCAAGAACAGAGGATTCAAAAGAGAGGACTAGGACTCACATGAGGGGACTGCCTCTCTTCCTTCCTGACCCCTAGGACGGTTCTGCAGTTAATGGAAGCAAAGCATCCATTATAAACTGGGCACAGATATGCCAGGCACTGTGTGAAGACACTTTTACAGGTTTGCACCTGAGCTACCACACCCTATGAGGTCGGTTACTGCGAGCACTGTAATCCCCATTTTGGAGATGAGGAGAATGTGGTTCAAGGAAGACTAAGTGATGCCCTGGGTCACAGGGCTAGCGTGTGACAGAGACAGGATTTGAACCCAGGTCTTCCTGCATCGACTCCACAAGACCTGGGGGGTTTTGTCCTGTGTTGAGAGCTCTGCACACATCTCACCAGCCTTGTCCTTGGACTGCCAGCTCTGGAGGGAGCCAGCCCTTGAGGGAAAGCCAATGGCTGCGGAGGAATAATCAGGAGGGCCCAGCAATCCTCCCCATCGTGGAAATCTTTCCTGGTGCAACCATAGACAAGCCCTGCTCTGTCCAGGCTGAATGCTGGACCCAGGAGGACTGGGAGACCCAGCTGAACCACTAGTGGATCAAGACACAGAGCAGAAAAACAGGGGAAACCTCAAATGAGTCTGCTGCTACCTGCGCCACACACTTCACAGGGCTGTCGTGAGAAAATGATTTGTAAACTCTATGGAGTTATTGTTATGAAGAGAACTTCTCAGTGAGCCAAGCAGAGCACTATAGGGGGGATGGGCTGAGACACTGGGCACCAAGTCCTGGCTTTGCCATTGATTCACTTTGTGACTGGCCCTCAGTCCCCTCCCCTGTAAGCTACGGATAATGCATGACGTCCCTACCAAAGGTGCTGGGGAAAAAAAGCTTGGTGAAACCATGAAGTGTTAGAGAATGGAGAGTGATTATCTTTAGGGAGAAGAGAGGAGTTCTCAAAGAAGTGGGCAGCTGGGGTAGGGTAGGGAAAGGCTCAAGGCTAGCACTGGGCTGGAGTTCTGGCTCCATCATGGCTTACTGGTGTGACCTTGGGCAAGCCCCCAACCCCCTCTGGGCCTCAGTTTCCCCACATATATTTATAAATATTTATTGATGTATAAATAGCATCCAAGATCCTTTTGGCACCAGACCCCAGAGCCAAGCGCCATTTCCCCAAGCCACCTCCTATTGCCGTCCTCCCAGTACCCTGGGGTGGTGACAGTGCCACTGGCTCTGCCAGGGCCCTTACCTTGATCTTGTGAAGGGGCCGGTCTAGCTCCACTGCCTGCACCCACACCCCCAGGCCTCCCTTGCTGTAGGTCAGGTGCCAGCCTGCTTCAGCCTCACATTCAGCTCGGAAGTTCTGGAAGTCATGGTCGTCAGGCACTTGAACACTGTCTCTGCCCAGTGCTGGTCGGGGGGCCTGGGGTCCATCAGGGTCTGAGGACTCCATGGAGAAGGAGAGATCCAAGAGGGGGGACCTCCAGGGCCGGGGTCCTCACCAGGGCAGAAGCCTCTGCCAAGGCTGACTCAGCCTTCCCCGGACCTGAAAGACCGGTTTGGGGATTGGAGTGAGCAAGGGAACTTAGATGAGAACAGGAGGCATAGGAAGTCTGGGGTGGGGGCTGGGGGGGAATACTGTGTCCCTTTAGCAGAGGGACTCGTTCTATCCTCTTAGTAAGATGGGGTGGGGGGCAGGGCAGTAAGAGAAGGCTGGGAAAGGGACAGGAGTCCAGGATTAGGGCAAGAGTAGACACAATCCCCACCCCACAATAGGGAATAGTTTCTGAGGCTCCAGAGCGTCAGAATGGACCCTAGCAGTCCATCCATTCTCATCCAGGACGAGAAAGTGAGTCCCCACAAGCCCAAAGACTGGCACCCATCACCGTGGAACCCTCCCGGGGCAATACCAAATCCCACCTCCAGGGGAGAACAGAGCAGAAAGAGCATGCTGAGTCTGGGAGGTGGGGCAAAGAGAGACCCTAGTAGGGGAGGGAGGGGGGGAGGGGGGGAGGGGGGGGGGAGGGAGGGAGGGAGAGAGAGAGAGAGAGAGAGAGAGAGAGAGAGAGAGAGAGAGAATGAGAACATATCAGGTCCTAGGAAAGAGCTGTAGACAGTACTATCTCAAACCATTTGCAAGAGGAGGATGAGGATATAAAAGAAGAGAACTAAGGAGTAGCCTTGGGGCACAGACGAAAAACAGGAGAGGCTCAAGGGCCTGAGGGATGACAACTGGGACACCAAAAGAGAAAAGAGAAACTAGGGGACATTGAGGAGAAAGTGACAGGGAAGAAAGAGGGGGGACAAGGGGCCCCATATAGAGGACCGTGGGAGCTGAGTGAAATAAAGGCAAGTCTAGGCTCCTGGAGAACAAATAGAAGGGGGCACAGAGGCGACCCCAGGGACAAGGGAGAGGGAGCTCCAAGGAGATCTTAGGGACAGAGGTCCCCTGAGCTAGGATGACCAGGAGAATTCCGGGGCCTCGGGAGCAGGGAGAGCTGGCAACTTGGCGAGGTCAGCAAGGGGGAGAATCAGAGGGAGCATTCAAGCTCGAGGACTCGAGGATGGTGAAGACAGATTGAAGGCTCCCAGAGTGAGGGTGTCCTGGGGCCAAATGAGGACAGATGCTGGAAGGCTGGCAGGATCTCTAGGGACAGAGGGCGCACCACGTTGGCAGAGCAGACCAGGGGTGCTCGGGGGTTGGGGGGACCCCAAGTTGGGGAGGACGGAAAAAGGGCTGGCATGGTCCTCTCTCGGAACCCAAAGGGGCCCGGAACCGCGACTAACTCTACCTGCAGGGGCTGCGTGCGCGGAGGTGGAGGGCTGGGGGGGACAGGGACGGGACAGGGACGGGACAGGGACGGGCCCGGCGTAGCTCCCTCCAGACCCGGCCCGGCCAGGAATCTCACCTGCTCCGGCGGCCGCCCCCGCCCGGGCCCGGGGTGCAAGAGTCTCCGCCTCTGCTGCCGCTGCTGGAGCAACCCGGGGCCGCTGCTTCTCTGAGGGGGCGAGGGGACTGGGCTTGGAAGCCGCCACGCGCCCGACTCCCGGCCCCTCGGCCGCCCTCTTCCCTCGGACCCCTCCCGGCCCCCGAGCCGGCGCCCGCTCCAGCTGGGGTTTTTCCAAGCTGCGGAGGTGAAGCTGATGAGCCGCCCGCCCGCAGCCCAGCCCCGCCCCGCCCTCCCCCCGGGTCCTAACGCCCGCCCCCATCCGCACCTCTCCGCCACCTCCCTCCGCGGCACAACCTCCTCCCCCGCTCCGCCCCACCCTACCCCGCCCCGCCCGGCCAGTCCGGCCCCTCCCGAGGGGAGAGGGCTGCAGGGCTGGGGGCCAGGTGCGATGGGTAAGAATGGAGGCTGGGGAAGAGGAGGGGGGAAGAGGGGAGGGGGCTGAGAAAGAGGAGGGGCCTGGAGGGCAAGGAGTCGGGGGTGGGATGGCCGGGAGTGGGGGGAGGCAGAGGGAGGGAATGGAGTTAGAGGGGCCAGAGAAAGGCAGAGGAGGGTATTTAGAGAAGAGAGCCGGAGTTGGTCCCATTTGAGGAGTGGGACGGGAGATCTCGACATCTGGAGCTCGAAAGCACTTGAGAAACCGCCTAAGCTAACTCCCTCATTTTACAGAGGAGGAAAGGGAGGGAGGGAGAGGAGAGGAAAGGGAGTAGAGGGAAATAGCGGGGCGGGGGAGAAAATGCAAAGGACTGGAGAACTGGGGGAGGAGGGGAAGGGAGGAAGGGTAGGACGGGGTATGAGAGCGGAGGGGAGAGGAGGGAGAAAAAGAGGAGGGGAGAAAAGGAGAAAGGGAGGGGGAAAGGGAGCAAAGAGAGGAAGAGAAGGGGGAGGAGAGAGGAGGAAAAGTAGGGGGAGGAGAGAAGAGAAAGGTGTTGAGAGGGGGAGGAGGTTAGAGAGGAGGGGGCTGGGGAGGGGGTTGAAGATCAGGAAATCCTTGGCCCGGTTGGATGGGGTGGGAGGGCACCGAGGGCTGCCAGTGTTCCTACTCGTTGCACCACTCCAAAAACAAAGGCCTACACGAAATGTTGACGTATATACACACTTAGACCATCATAAAGAACACGGAACAAAACAACTGCTCCTTTAAAGTTACTTTTCTCTGAAGCATATAGGACAAATATCATCAGCCCCCTTTTACAGAGCTTGACAAAACTGAGGCCCAGAGAGAAGAAAGGACTTGGCCAAGGGCCCACACACACAAAAGTAGCAGAGCTGGAAGAAGCCCTGTGACTCACACACCTGGTGCCCCTGGCCAGTCCCAGAGTGACAGCCACTATATAGGTCCAGAAAGAGAGAAAGAGCTCAATCCAGATCACACATCCAAATGGCACTGGAGGCAGAGTTAGAATCTAGACCACCTGACTCCCAGCCTGGGTCTTTTCCCCACTCACTGTTCATCAAGTGCATAGTAATCACAGGATTTAGAGCTAGACTTTAAAACAACAAACATTTAACGCTTACTATACAGTGGGCAGCTAAGTGGCCCAGTGGATGGACAGAGGACTGGGCCTGAAGTTGGGAGGACCAGAGTTCAAATCTCACCTCAGACACTTACTAGCTGTGTAACTCTGGGTAGGTCACTTAACCCCATTGCCTCAGGAGAGCCATCTAATTCACTGAAAGTCCTCTTTGAGAACAAAGGATGGGGCAGCTAGGTGGGGAAGTGGATAAAGCACTGGCCCTGAAGTCAGGAGGACCTGAGTTCAAATCCGGCCTCAGACACTTAATACTTACTAGCTGTGTGACCCTGGGCAAGTCACTTAACCCCAATCACCTCACCAAAAAAAAAAAAGAGAGAGAACAAAGGACAAACAACAATTATATTTAAGAGCCTTCCACTTCCTGAAACTTAGTTTCCTCATCTGTAAGATCACTAAGTTGGGTTCCAGTTCTGAGCTTAGTTTCTAAAAGAAACCCAAGATTGTCCCTGCTAATGCTTCTACCAAATTCTGTAAAATAAAGATAATAGCACCTACCTGAAAGGGTTGTTATGAGGATCAAATGAGGTGACATGGGAAGCATTTTGCACACCTTAAAGTACTATAGAAATGCACACTCTAATAGTAATAATAGTCAAAACTCATGTGTCTGTAGCATTTTAAAGCATACAGTTCTTCTCCAAAAGTGGGGGGGGCACCTTACCCTCTGTGCCAACAGACCTGACAAAAACCATTTACCACCATTTTGCAAAAGGGGGAATTGAGGCTCAGAGAAGGTAAGTCCCTAGCCTGGGGTCATACAAGTTAGTCAGTGTTGGAGCTGACAACTTTAATCCAGGTCTCAGTGGCCTCCAACTCTAGCATTCTCTTCATCCTCCCAGGCTGCTGAACAGAGCTAAAAGAAATCCCTGAGTGCAGCCAAGCCTTTCATCGTACCGAGGAGGAAACTGAGGCCAACAGAGGAAGAGGGACTTTGTCCAAACTTCTGATGTCTGGAATCCTGGGCCAGCCTGTTCCAGCTGGAGCCCCGGTGGACTGCTCTGGGTGGCATGGGGAAGGTGATAGAGTCTAACCTAGAGTGGGCCTCTCCCATTCCCCCTGGATGGCCTGGGAGGTACAAAGCTAACATGGAACAGAATTCTTTCCCGAAAGCACTCATAGAAAGACCAGGGGTGGCTGTGGCAGGTGCTCAGAAATAGCTGTGTTCCTAAAGAGCTGTAGGCACCCAGGAGCCTTCGTGCAGCTAAGTCTATTTTAAGCACATCCAAGGCGCTGGGACTCAGACAGGCCCTACAGGGGACCCCTTCTGCAAGTTGAAGAATTCTTCTGTAAAGCAAATCATGGCTCCTTGCTTGACCTTTTTGGCAGAATAGCAACTATTTATAGATTGGTTCTCTAGAACTAGGTGTACTTCTATCCCTCTTTTAGTTGTAAATAAATTGTTCTTAAGGTAACTAATGATTTATATATATTTTTTATTCAGGTTTTATTCAGGTTTGTCCTTCATTCTCAAAGAGACATCAGGGGGATGTCATGACTTGTGAATTGGATTTGAGTGAGGACTGTGCAAAGTCACCAGCCTCACCTCTCCTCCAGAACCATCTGGGTCCAGTGGCAAGATATGTATCAAGGCGACTGGCGATGGCCCTGGATATTTGAGGCAGTTGGGGTTAAGTGACTTGCTTGGGGTCTGTCGCACAGCTAGTAAGTATCTGAAATGAGATCTGAACTCAGGTTCTTCTGACTCCAGGGCCAGTGCTCTATCCACTGGACCACCTAGCTGCCCCCAGGGTATTACAATACTTTAAGGAAGAATTGGACTCTAGTATGGTATGATCAATACTTTACAATGGGTAAGGGTATGATGAAAAAAAATAATTAAAAAAAAAATCTGATGGGATGCTAGGAAACTTAGCCAGTGGTTCTGCCACTAACTTGCTATTTGACCTTGGTTAAGTCACCTGATATCTTGGGGCCTTGGCTTTCCTTTCTTCTTTTTCTTTCTTTCTTTCTTTTTTTGCGGGACAATGAGGGTTAAGTGACTTGCCTAGGGTCACACAGCTCGTGTCAAGTGTCAGAGACTGGATTTGAACTAAGGTCCTCCTGAATCCAGGGACAGTGCTTTATCCACTGTGCCACCTAGCTGCCCTCTTGGTTTTCCTTTCAACAAAATGAAGGAACTGGACTGGATGTTCACTAAGGTCATTTTTGAAGTCAAGATGTCAGTGAGTCAGTCCACAAGCACTTATTTTATGTTTACTGTGTGCCAACCAGTTTGGACGTTGGGGGTGCAAGGAAAAGCAGAAACCCTGGGTGAACAGATGCTCTTGATCTGTATTCTAACACTCCCAGTGACCAACCGCACAACTCTGGGCAAGTCATTTCCCTCATTCTGGCCTCGGATCTGGAGATTATGCCTTCATTCACTGACCCTTCCCAGAACAGGGAACCTGTAGTTTCGGACTCCTACAGCATGAGAGACTGACTGGCTGGGAGCACTGGGAAAGGCAATGGTAATACAAAGACTTCCCGACCTTGAGTGAGGGTTAGGGGGAAGGAGCTGACAGGGAAACATGGAAGGAGGGGCCTCCCTTCTCCAGTCTTTCTACATCAGACTAGGGGTCTTCCTGAGGGAAGATGTTGCCCCCAGACTCAAAGAGTGGGGAGGGGGAAAGGAACGAAGGCCTATCCCTTAGTGAGCTCTGCCAAGACAAGAACAGAAGGCAAATCCCCCTGCCCTCAGGAAACGCCTAGTTTGGTAGGAGACAAAAAGCAAACACAGGTGGAGAACAGAGAGAAATAGATGTTATTGCCCAAAGCCAAACAGAGATTAACCATTAACAGCTTGCTCAGGTCCTGGGGAAGGGTTGTCCTGGGAAACAGAGGAGGCATTCTGTTCACTAAGTTCGGCCTCTGTGTCTCCTCTGGAGCCTGGGGGTGGAGTTGGGGGCCAGCAGAGCCAGGCGGAGCAAGGAGAGCCGAGGGAGCGCCCTCAGCTGACTATGAAGTACCTGGCCTTCTTTTCCCAGTCATGCCTCTTCACACTAAACACTGGGTCAGGAGTCACCCTGTGCTACCTGAGTGACCTTTGACCCTTTTGCTCTCAGGGCCTCCCAGGCTCCCCTTCAGTAAAATGACAGGGTCAGACCACTTCTAAGTCCTGTGATCCTTTTCCAATGCACTTAACTAGGTATTTTCCTTCTGGGCTCTTTTGTTCCCATTTGATCTGGGGAGGAGTTGAGGGTCCAAGAAGGAAAGCCCCTGGTAGCAACCCTTTAGAATGGCCCTAACGAGAATGTCTTCGGCTTTCAGGTCCCAGCCCAGGGCTCTTGACCCTGTACCTACCTCACTATTCCACAGTCCTCTGAAGACCTGCTTTGAATGCAGTCATTCATTCCTTTGTTCATTCATTAATTAAAGACACATTTATTGACAAGGAACCTGCCCCCTCTCCTCTTCTCATCTAGCTTTAATTTGGCCACAGGATCACAGAACCTTACTTAGCTAGTCCAGTTCCCATCATTTTGCACATGGGAAAATAGCTGCCAAGAACCCATGGTGAATCAGTGGCAACAGATTCAGCAGCCCTGGGTTAGAATCCCCTGTTCTAGCTCCGTTTCCAACCAGTTATGTAAGCTCGGTCAAGACTCCCATCTATGTCTGGGCCTCACTTCCTCAGAGTTGGGTTGACTAGCTTTAACATCACCCACATTCAGAAGGAAAGGAAAGGGCTTGGTTAGTCAACCTTGGCTGAATAGGTTAGAGGAAATGTTAGAAGAAAGAGTCTACTCTTACTCACCATCCAGACAAACAGAGGGTGGGAAAGGGCTACCTCAGTGTCCTCCCCAATCTGAGAGATAGGAAGAAGGCCCCCCTTCCCCTCCTCCCCCCACCCCCTCCTTTGGGATGGATAACTCAGGCCTGTTTCTACCCAAGCCAATTGTCAGGTTACCTGGGTGATGAGGTAGAGTTGTGAGCCTCTATGGGACAGAGGCTGGACTCCCCAGGGGATTGGGTGATTCCCTCTGTGATGTCACCAGAGAGTGAGTATAGCCAGGGTGTGGAGAAGGCCAGAAATAAAGGGGTACCTTGCCCCCTTTACTTTCCTTTTGACCCACAGAACCCCAGAGCAGGGTGGCTCCTGAATTCAACATCCCAGGTCTACCTATAACTCTTCAACATTCCAGACCACAGTGACCCTTGACCTCAATACTCTGGGGTAGAGGATTCTCTCAGGCAAAATGGTAACTATTCACATTCTTCACAGGGCACAGAAGACACAGATACCTACCCATCCTTCACAGGTGAGAAGACTGAGGCCCAGAGAAAGCTGTTGCCTGGCAGAGGGTTAGATAACTGCTCAGGTCAGGCAATATCCCCAGGTACCTCCTGCAGGAGCCCTGATCTGGGAACTACCTGTGACTAAGACTATAGAGATCTCTAGGGGGAGGGTTGCTAACTTATGGGAACAGATACTTTCTAAAGGCTTTGAAAGGAGCCCTATCTTTCACTTAACATAGAAATAAAACTGTAGATATTTTGAGCTTTGTGAATCCATGTGCTTTTAATTTAAATGTTTTTAATTTTTTTTCTTTTTTTGGTGAGGCAATTGGGGTTAAGTGACTTGCCCAGGGTCACACAGCTAGTAAGTGTTAAGTATCTGAGGCTGAATTTGAACTCAGGTACTCCTGAATCCAGGGCCAGTGCTCTATCCAATCCATGTGCTTTTAAGGGAGGAGACTGACTATACTTCAGGGGACATGGGTTGTCACATATTGAAGTTTCCATATCACTTGGGTGGGGTGAATAAAATCCAGATGGAAGAAGTCCCCAAAGCATATCTGGGCCCTTTGAAATAAAGGGTTATACTGACATGGACAGGGAGTGGTTGGACCCGGATCTGGGGCCCAGAGGAGGGGAGGTAGTTGTTTGCCCAGGGTGGAGATTCTAGGTTCTAAGGAAGCAAATACAGGTACCGGGGAGAGTTGCTTTCCATCGAATTCCCAACTCCCCTAGCCCCAACTTTTAGTTCCTGTCATACTTCACTCCCACTGACACTTTGAGACAGATAGTCCCATGTTTCTCCTTTCTCCTTCACCTCCCCCAGCCCCAACAAACATATTTCAAATTGCTCACACAGAGACAACACAGACCTAGAAACGATAGTCGAAACTATCTTGTGGGCCCTTTGCACTGATGCGATTTTGAAGAAGACTGGAAGGCAGGCAATGAAGGGAGTTTATAGCAGGGAGCTGCAGGACTTTACTGGATTAAGAGTAGGAGAATGTCAGGGTCAGATCTACACTTTAGCAAAGTCCTTTGGCAGTCCTGAGGAAGGTGGATGGGAGGCAGGGAGAGCCAGCTAGGAGGCCACTGCAGTAGTTCAGCCAAGATGCCAAGTAGATCTAAACTGGGATGGGAGCCATGGAGTGGGTAGTGAGAAAGAGACAGATATGAGAACGATCACAGGGGTAAAAATGGCAAGAGTAAGTAGATAGAGCGCTGGCCCTGGAGTTGGGAGGACCCAGTTCAAATGTGACTTCAGACACTTGACACTTATTAGTTGTGTGACCCTAGGCAAGTCACTTAACCCCAATTACCTCTCAAAAGAAAAAAAAAAAGGAAAAAAATGGTAAGGGTTGGCCAGGCAAGAAAAGGTGAGGAAGGGTCAGAAAGATGGCCAAGAACCTTGGTAAGCTTTGAAGGGGGGATGGGTTTGGGGCCAAGCAGTGCCTGACCACAGATGCCCAATGAACACTTGCTCCCTTCCCCTACAGAACACCTGGTGATATGGGACTAGAACTCCAGAGAGAGCTCCAGGCTGGATGTGTAGACCGGGGAGTAGCTATCTGCAGAGGGACGATGAGGCCCATGGCAGCTGAGGAGGTCATGGAGTGAGAGTGTTTCTGGAGAGAATTGACTAGACAGGAGGCGAGAGGCCTGAGCCTGAGTCTTAGCTCTGACCCTAACCTCTGTTTGTCCCTGGTTAGCTGATTTCTCCCCTCCTGGGCCTTGGTTCTCCCTTCTGTGAAGTGGGTGTAAATTCCCACCCTGCCTCACTTTCAAGTTTGGGCTGAGAAGCCAGTGAAATGAGACCACACAGTACAATGGAGAGAGCACTGGACCTGTCAGCAGAGGACCTGATCACGGTCAGATGTTCCACCTTGGTCATGCCCATTCCCCTCGAGAGGCCTCAGTTTCCTCCTCTGTAAACTGAGAGCAGACAATCCTTCTCTTTCCCCTCAAGCCAAAGCTTTGAGGAATCAAACAAGTAAATAAGGTCTAGAGACTAAGAAAGGAGAGAGGAGGGGAAGATTTCTCCATTTATTGTAGAAATGCTGGGCCTTCTTACCAAGGGGACAGGATGCCCTTCAGGTTTCTCTCTTCACAGGCTTCTTCATCAGCCCATCCAGTACAAGGACATAGAGTTCCTGACAGGGACAAAACAAGAGCCCAGACAGTCACACCCGCTCTGGCCTGGTCCTCAGCATACTGGGCACAGAGCCCAGAGATGAAAAACCAAGGGAACCAAGACCCAGCCTAGCCCTCGGAGGGCTCCTGGTCTGAAGGGGGTGTCCAGGGGCTCATCGCCTCCACTCTTAAGAAATCCCTTATCTCAAAGGGAGATAGAGCCTTGGATACTGGGGGGCTGGAGGAGAAACGGATGTGCTGGTCTGAGAGACAGACAGGAAGCTCCTTAAGAATCTGTAGGACATATTGACCTCAGAATTGAGTCTGGGCCTTCCAGGCAGTGTACACTAAATAAAGATCTGTCAATGAATGCTGCTGCTTGCTGAGATGTAATCAGAGATGATGAAAGCACATCTGGTCCTGAGCTGCTATTACCCCCAAGCCTCCAAGTACTGAATTCTAATCCTACTTACTTCCCTGCCCTGCTTTGGGCTTTTCTCAGCCTAAGAGGCTGGTCCAGATCACTTACACTTGTCTTCTAGGCCCAGGCAAAGGTGTGCTCAGGGGAGGACCACACCCAACTCTTCTCCTCCCAAACCCCTGAAATTCCTCCCAATTAAAAAGGAAGGTGGGTCAGAAATCAGGAGATCTGAGTTCTGGTCACCTGCTGTGGGACCCTGAGCATGTCCATTCACCTCTCTGGGCCTCAGTTTCCTCCTCTGTCAAATAGATAAAATGTCACTTGCCCTGTTTGCCTTCCAATGTTGGTGTCCGATAGAAGTATACGAAAGGAACTTTGAAAAGTACAGAGGCCAGTACAGACAGAAGCGACAGCAAGCACAGTATACTGGAGACAGCACTGGACTTGCTGCGAGTTAAGACCTGGGTTCAAATTCTACTTCCCATCCTTGCTAGCTGTGTGACCTCGAGGAACTCACTGAACAGCTCTGAACCTCAGTTTATTCAGTTGTGTATAAAACGAGGCTAATAAGAACTACTTCAGAGAGTTGTTGTGAGGGTTAAGTGAGCCCAACGAACACTGATTTAGCACCTACTATATGCCAGGCACAGGAGATACAAGGAAAGGAAAAAGACAGTCCCTGTTCTGGAGGAGTCCCCAGTCTAATGAGGAAGACAAATGCAAACAAGTACATTCAAATAAGCTAGAGGCAGGATGAGCTGGAGAGAAGCAAGAGAGGAAAAGCTTCCTGGAGAAGGTAAGATTTTGGCTGGGCTCTGGAGGAAGCTGGGGAGTGAGGAGGAGCCGGAGCTTCCCAACCACAGAGAAAATGGCAGCCATTAACAACAACTATTTGGAATCAGAAGTCCCAGCTCTCCCAGAAACTTGCTGTGTGACCTGAGGGAAATTCCTTCACCTCTCTGACCTTCAGCTTCTCTATCTGGTGAGGAGAGCCACCCACCCCGTGAGTCACAAGTCCTGAGCTCAAATCTTATCTCTGAAGCTTGGGCCTCACTTTTAGCATTTTAATCCATTAAATGACCCCTCTAGGTCAGTCTGATTGGACTGAAGAGTGTGTGAAGGGATGGGATATACAATAAGCCTGGAAACGTGGATAGGGGCCATTTTGTGAAGAACTGAGGAGTCTGGATTTGATTCTAGAGGTAGGTAACAGGAGCTTGCTAAGCAGGGGCTGCCTGGTCACACCTGGGCTGTAGAAACATCCCGCTGACGGCTGTGTGAAGAATGGGATGGGGACCAGGGAGGCAGCTGGTCTGGTGCAGTAGGGAGTGAGAAGAGCCTGTGTGAGTGGAGAGAAGGGGATGAATGCAAGAGCCAGGTAGAAGTGGAATGACAACACTTGGCCCCTGATGGGAGACTGGGGGTAAAAGAGCTCAAGGAGAGGCAAGAATAAGGAGCTGAACTGGATCCCTGGAGCCTCTTCTAGCTCTGTGATGCTGTAACAACTCTCAGTGATTCTGGGTGCAGTGACAGAAGGGTTGGGGAATCTCTCTGTAAACTGTAAAGTGCTGTGTTATATTCGGAAGTGATTCATCATTCATAGAAACCTAGACTTCCAGGCTCCCAGGACTTAAAGCAACCTCTGGGGACATCTAGTCCAAGCTGTCCCTGAAGGAGTTATCCTTGTTACATCTACCGAGAACCATCCAGCCTCCAACCTTCCCGGAAACCCTGTTTCCCTAAGCAAGCCATTCTACTCTGGCTTGGCTCTGTTGGGAAGGCCAAATCTGCCTTCATGGGTGTGTTCTCCTTACCCTCCCCTCATACAAACTTTGTATGTAGTTAACTTGTGTACAAGTCCTATCCCCAACTGTGCATACCACTACTAGGTCTGTATCCCAAAGAGATCATAAAAAAGGGAAAAGGACCCACGTATACAAAAATATTTATAGCAGCTGTCTTTGTGGTGGTAAAGAATTGGAAATTGAGGGAATGCCCATCAATTGGGGAGTGGCTGAACAAGTTGTGGTCTATGAATGTAATGGAATACTATCGTGCTGTAAGAAATGATGAGCAGGCAGATTTCAGAAAAAATGTGGAAAGACTTAAGTGATGCTGAGTGAAGTGAGCAGAACCAGGAGAACATTGTATACAGTAACATCAATATTGTGTGATCAGCTGTGATAGACTTAGCTCTTCTCAGCAATATAATGACCCCAAGATAGTTCCAAAAGACTCATGATGGAAAATGCTTTCTACATGCAGAAAAAAGAACTGTGGATTCTGAATGCAGATTGAACCATACTGTTTCTACTTTCATTTTTGGTTTTGGTTTTTCTTTTATGAGGTATTTCCCTTTTGTTCTGATTCTTATGGAATAGGAATATGGAAATAGGTTTAATGTGATTGTACATATATAACCTATATTGGATTGCTTTCTGTCTCAGGGAGTGGGGAGGGAAGGGAGGGAGAAAAATTTGGAAAAATCTTATTAAAAAATGTTGAAAACTATCTTTACATGTGACTGGAAAGTAAAAAAATACTTTTTATCCCCAGAATAGGAAGTAAGCTCCCCCAAGGCAGACACAGGTCTGTTTTAGCTTTTTTTTTTTTTTTTTGTGGGGCAATGAGGGTTAAGTGACTTGCCCAGGGTCACACAGCTAGTAAGTGTCAAGTGTCTGAGGCTGGATTTGAACTCAGGTCCCCCTGAATCCAGGGCCAGTGCTTTATCCACTGTGCCACCTAGCTGCCCCCTGTTTTAGCTTTAATCAATAGCCAATAAACATTTATTAGCCACCTATTATGTGCTAGGCCCTGTGCTGAGTATTTCAGATTGTTGTTGTTTGTCCTTTGGACGGTGAAATCTGGGTGATGTCATGACTTACACTGAATTGGATTTAAGTGAGGGAGGGCTGTGCAAGGTTACCAACCTCACTCTCTCCTCCACAAATATCTGGGTCCAGTGACAAGAAATATCTATCAGGACAAATGGAGATGGTCTTGGATGTTGAAGGCAATTGGGGTTAAGTGACTTGCCCAGGGTCACACAGCTAATGTCTGATTGAGATTTGAACTCAGGTCCTCATGACTCCAGAGCCAGTGCTCTATCCACTGTACTACCCAGCTGGCCCTGCTCCAGAGAGAGAGAGAGAGAGAGAGAGAGAGAGAGAGAGAGACCGAGACCCCGAGAGACCGAGAGACTGAGAGACCGAGAGAGAGAGACCGACTGAGAGACCATTGCTGTCCTCAAGGAGCTTTGTTTCCAGCATATGATCACAATAGCCATTTAGGGGGCAGGTAGGTGGTGCAGTGAATAGAGCACCCACCCTGGATTCAGGAGGACCTGAGTTCAAATTCAGCCTCAGACACTTGACACTTACTAGCTGTGTGACCCTGGGCAAGTCACTTAACCCTCATTGCCCTGCAAAAAAAAACCAAAAACCAAAACAAAACACAATAGCCATTTAATAAGTGTTGAATTGAATTAAGCTGCAGAGTAGAATGATAGCAAGTCCACCAAAGTCTTCTCCAGTAGCTCATGTTGGCCTGGAGGTATCATTGGCTTCTTGAAGGCTGTGCCATTGGAGTGGAAGGCCTAGCAGGTCCTACCAAACTAGGAAGGCTGCAGAGATAGACTGGACAGCCATCCTCTAAACACCAGCTCAACACAGAGATGCTCACCACTAAGTACATCAGAGTCTGATGAACTATTTGGTTGGGACAACTCAGGATTGTGCTAATGGGTACAGAGGAGGGAGTCCCTACTGTGAGAAAGCTGGACATCCTGGAGTGCTAACACATAGAAAGTTTATAAAGCACTGTGCCCACCACAGTCCCGGAAGGCAAGTAAAGCAAGCATTATCGTCCCCACTTTTTGGATAAGGAAACTTGAGGCTCAAGAGAGTGAAATCATTTGTCCAAGCTTACACAGCTAGTTAGTGTGGAGTAGCTATAAGATTGGCTTGCCTGACCCCAAGTCCAATATTCTTTCCCCTGGTAAAATCTAAAGCCCTCTATGGGATGCAGTGTAGTACAGTGGGAAGAACCCTGGCTTTGGAGTCAGTCAGAGGATCTGGAATTCACCACTTATTCCCTGTGACCTTGAACAAGTCCCTTAACCTCTATGGGGTCTCAGTTTCTTCATCTGCTAAAATAGAGTCTGGACTAGATCAAAGTTTCTTAAACGATGGGTCGCAACTCCATATGGGTTCATGTAACTGAATGTGGAGGTCTAGAAAAATCTGGCAACAGTAAAAGGTTATGTATACCTATTTGATATACCTATATACCCGTGGTCACGTAAAAAGTTCTCAGGTGAAAAGGGGTCAGGAGTGAAAAAAGTTTAAGCAGCCCTGGACTAAAAAAAAAATTGGGGGCAGCTAGGTGGCACAGTGGATAAAGCACCGGCCCTGGATTCAGGAGGACCTGAGTCCAAATCCAACCTCAGACACTTGACACTTGCTAGCTGTGTGACCCTGGACAAGTCACTTAACCCTCATTGCCCAGCAAAAAAAAAAAAAAAAAAAGAACAAAAAAAAAGAACTATGAATTATGAATGCAGATTGAACCGCACCATTTCTACTTTTAGACTGTTTTTTTCCTTGGGGGGGGGAGGGGAGAATGAGGATTAAGTGATTTGCCCAGGGTCACACAGCTACTAAGTGTCAAGTGCCTGAGGCCAAATTTGAACTCGGGTACTCCTGACTCCAGGGCTGGTATTTTATCTACTGTGCCACCTAGCTGCCCCCTTTTTCCTTCTTTTTTGAGGCTTTCCCCTTGTGCTCTGATTCTTCTTTCACAAGATGACTAATGCAGAAATATGTTTAATGTGATTGTACATATACAACCTATATCAGACTGCTTTCTGTCTGGAAGAGGGAGGGAAAGGAAGGTGGGAGAAAAAAAAATCTGGAACTAAAAATCCTTTGAAAACAAATGTTGAAAACTATCCTTACATGTGACTGGAAAATAATAAAATATTTTTTTTAAAAAAGAAGAATCTGTAGCAAATCTGGAAAAAAAAAAAGAAAGAAAGAAAGAACCGGCCCTGGACTTAACCCTCATTGCCCTGACCAAAAAAAAAAAAAAAGAAGAAGAAACCCTGGGCTAGATGACCTCTAATGTCCATTGGAGCTCCTCTAGGGCCCTGAGCCTGTAACAGTAATATTAGTCCTTGTTACACAGTTGGGACAGAGTCACAGTCCCTGTGTTACCAATTCTAGCATTATTGCCTGGATCACAACCTATTTAGGCCTACAAAATGTTTGGGGCTGGGGCAGCTAGGTGGCGCAGTGGATAAAGCACCGGCCCTGGAGTCAGGAGTACCTGAGTTCAAATCTGACCTCAGACACTTAACACTTACTAGCTGTGTGACCCTGGGCAAGTCACTTAACCCCAATTGCCTCATCCAAAAAACAAAAACAAAAACAAAATGTTTGGGGCCTCCCCTATAAAAATGACACTGGGAGCGAGGGGCAGGGAAAGAAAGGTTCCCAGAAAGTTTTTTGCTTTCATAAATGTAAAGGAGTTGGATTAGGGAAAGGCTCTGATCAGATTGAGGCATTTACCTTAAAAAACAAAACAACAACAAAAAAACCCCAAGGGAATAAAGGAATTCTCTAAACCCAGTAACAAGGTATGCAGGAGTTTCCTAGACAACCTGATAATCTGAGAAGGCATTAGCCATTGGATGAAAGCACAGAGAACTTCCACCGATTGGCTGAGAAGATCTGGCACGGCCCTTGTGGCCTATATAAAAAAGCTGTCCCCATAAGGAGAGAGTTAAGGGGGTTGTTCAGAGCCTCCGATAGAATACTGAAAAGTAAACAAGGAATTCCCCTCTCTTTTACTGGCATCTTGCAATTGAACCTCAAGGCCATAGGAAAATGCCAAGAAGAGAATTCATAAAGTTGCTTCCTAAACCCCAACCTACTGCACGGGGTTAGAACAGAAAGCTTGGTGGTGGGAATGGGCTGAAGAGCTGAGGAGGCTTCCCACCAGTTAGGGTAAGGCTTCTGGCACTCTGTGAACGAGCCTACTTTGGCCCAGTACTTCAGCAGACCCAGGTGTTGGCAGCAGCTGAGCCTCTAGGCAGCTGTTGGATCGATGTGCCCTAGAAAGAGCAGGCCCACGGAGCAGTGGTTACAAGAGGGGCACACTTAGTTCTGGTGTGGTTTCTTATTAGGGACAGAAACGGCCAAAGATTTCAGCTGAGCTCTAGCTCTAGCCTCTAGGCTGGAGGCAATGAAGAAGACAGCCCCCAGAATCAAACTGGTAGGGCAGAATATGAAGGAGACTTGGACACCAAGGTCAGAGGAAGGAAAGCAAGGTAAGAACTCCTCCTCACACAAAGGCCACACGGGTTCCCGATGGATGTGTCTCTACTCATGACTTCTTTGTGCTTGGTCTCCCTACTGAAACTTGGGTGTGTTTGTAAAAGAGCAGGCCTGAACTTCTTGGGAGAGACGATGCTCTAATGCAGGGCTTCCTAAACTTTTTCCACTTGTGACACCTTTTTGCCCATGACCCCTGGTATATAAGTATATAAAATAGGTATGCAAAGTGACATGGGGCTTAGGATAAATCCCAAGAAGTTTCTCCTGTGAGAAGCAAAACCAAAGATGACCAGCTAAGAGGACAGACTTATCAAGGAATTGAGGGACTATTAAAATTTAAATTGACCAACTAGATATCAGGACCGACACACCTGAGAAGGGGAGATAAAATCCTTTAGCAGGAAAGTCAATTAGGCATAGTTACTACCTGATGGGAGCTAGGAGAAAGAGATAATCCCAAAGGTCAGGACCATCATTTCATAGATTACTTTTTTTCTTTTTTTTCCCCCAGGGCAATGAGGGTTAAGTGACTTGCCCAGGGTCACACAGCTAGTAAGTGTCAAGTGTCTGAGGCAGGATTTGAACTCAGGTCCTCCTGAATCCAAGGCCAGTATTTTATCCACTGTGCCACCTAGCTGCCCCAGGACCATCATTTAAAAAAAAAATCCCCTTCGACTCTTAGGAATATGGCAAGCATCCAAGCTTTCCCCACCCCACCCCAAAAGGGAACTTTCCAGTTTTCAAGTGGACACCCCATCTATCCTCTACAAAAAGCTTGTGCCTTTCTTCTCTAGAAGAATGTTTCTAAGCCCTCATCCCCAGGGGTGAAGTCTTTGATTTCCCACTAGGTCACTTTCCTTAGCACGAAATAAAAGACTATTTTAATTCTAATTGGCCTATGTGTAAGAGTGTAATTCTTTACTAAGGACCCCTACTTCCCCCATGACACAAAGCAAACATTTACTGCAAAAAGTGACCCCCGAGTTGAGTTTAAGAAGCTTTGCTCTGATACAAATTCTCTTACTCTGCTAGACGCCCCAATTTACCTTTGCTGTAAGCTAATTGTTCCTTCTTGCCTATCACTGAAAGGTGAGCTCTGACTTTAGAGGTGCATCTGGACCCACAGAAGACCCTGATCCTGTCAAGAATATAATTAAACAATGACAGGTCCTGGCTTTCAAAGAGCTCACAGCTTGTTTAGACTGTCAGAATCCTCTGGGGTTTGGAGTGGGAAAAGCTATCTTACAAGTGAAAGTGGAGGAGGGGAGTGGGCACAAATCAGTAAGAAACAGAGAGGAGGAATCTCTGAAGGGCAGGAGGTGCCCGTTGCCACTAGCCAGTCACGGCCATGGGAAATGAATGGAAGGGACAAGAGAGGCAGGCAGAGGGCAGAGTCAGCCCCAGTCCTGGCATAGGCCTGGAGAAGTCAGGTCAGCTGGCCTGGGGGTACTGGTCACAGTGGTGAGGAGCTGGAACAGAAAGGAATGAATGAAAAGAAAAGAGGAGGAAAAGGAATGATTCCGGCTCTAAATCCTAGGATTCTTTCTGGGATCTGGACTCACACATTTATTAAGTACCTGCTAATTATAAGACCATGGGTCAGGGATAGAAAGAGGGGGAAAAATGACAGTTCTTGGCTTTCCCAGAGTTTAAAGTCTACTCAGAACAATATGACATGTACGCAAATAAATATGATGTATGGGAGTTATACAAGAAGGAAAGGCGGGGTGAAGTGAAGAGAGGACCGTGGGAGGCCTGGCCTGGGAGTCAGGAAGGTCTGGCTTTGGGCCCTTCCTCCAGTGCACATTGGCTGTAATTTGGACAAACAGATATCAAACGGTAAGTCAGTGAGAAGTTATTGATGCGTTAGACGGAGGGATCTCCTCACTGGATGATCCCGTGGCTACCCGGTGAAAACACAGGCCCAGACCAAAACCCCAAATAAGGGAGAATTCAGGGTTGCGCTCAAACCTGATGGTAAAGTGTTCAGTGTGGGTGTTTACACCTGGGGCATGGGCAAATGCCAGAAAGCAGGACTTGATTTGTTTTGTTGTCTCTCTAGACTTAAGAAAGAGGCGGAGAAAATATTAACAATGCAGATTAAATCCCCAGGTTGGGCCATTTGCCAGCATACCTCCAAGGGATATTGTTATAAGGGCATAGAAGCAAATTTAAAAATCCAGAAAGATTTAAGGGCGTTTGAGGAATCATATTCAACTGGGAGGATCATGGGGGAGGTGGACTGAACATTGAGTTCTGATGGAAGAAAGGGGGTGAGGGTTCCCAGTTCTAAATCCTCTGACTCATCTAAAGTTCTAGGGTTCTGTCTTTGAGTCCTGTAGGAACTGAGGAACTTGATGGGGTGCTCTTGGTATGGGTCCTCCTGGGCCCTAAACACAGGATTCAATCACCCAGGAGACTGGGGAAGACTCGACCTCTGGACCCATTTCCTTTACAGCAAAATGATGAGAAGATCTGAAAATCCCTTACAACTTGACATCCTATTTCCCTCTAAGAGGCTGGGAATTCCTATTGGGAGCAGAGATCGCGTTGTCCCTGCACTTGGGGGGATCTTAGGGTAGGACACACAAACCCTTCTTTCTCTCCTGAAGCTTATCATCCTGGGGTTATGTTAACCTGTAGAGGACCAGGTCTGAGGGCCCAGGCAGGGGCTTATGAATAAGGCATGACCTCCTGTCTGGCTGTTTCCATGACCTAAGCTCCCTCCAGCTTTTCTCCTGCTGAGCCTGGGGCATGGAAGAGGGCATAGCCCCTCTAGGTCGCTGGGCTGAAGGATCTCTCAGGCCCTGGCATCGGTGAATGCCTGGGGCATCTGGGGCATCCACAGGGAGCTACTTGACTCCATCTGCAGCAGCTTCCATTCAATGCCCAGTCTCCATGTCCTTAGCGCTCCAATCTTTCTGGAACAGTTCAGGCTGCTTACTGCCCCCTCCCCTGCCAAGGTCACTGAGGCAGCAGGACCCAATGTGGTGTGTCAATTAGAAAGACATGGAGTCAGGAGAGAGCTGCTTCTGACCCTAGCTCTGTAACCCTTAGCAAGCCACTTAGGCTGTCAACCTTGTTTGTATGCATGGCCTCCCTTGGCTGTCAGTCCTATGAATCCTAGGGACCCCTCCTCAGGATAATGTATTGAAATGTATAAAGTACGCAGAATTACAAGGAAAACCAATAATCTTGAAATACAGTTGCCAGAATATCTTTTTAAAGTCACAGACCTCAAGTTAAGAACTTCTGCACTGGCTAACTCTCTCCTAGCCTATGAATCTAGTGCCTGGGATGATGTTCCAGTTGTTCAGTTCGGATGTGCTGCACCGAGTCATTCATCCTCTCGCCCTCCCTCTGAGTCCCCTGGTAACCAGAGGCATGTCTGGGTCTGAGCACAGGACTCACGCTGAGAGCACAGTCTGGGCTTGGGGCTCAGGGATCAGTTGGTTAGTTCTATCTTTGCCCTGCCTCCCTTTGCCCCTGGCCTCTCTTCCTCAGATGCAGGGGTGACTCAGATGACCATTGAAGACCCCTTCAGCTTGCCCCTAAACACCTGAGTCAGGATCCCTTGTGTCTCCATAGCTCTTAAGGGGAGGAAGGTCCCTCCCTCAGCATCATCTAAATTTAGTTCTGGGGTGGGTGACTCATGCCTGAATCTGGCTGTGGGCCCCACCTCCAGGGAGCCTCTCTCTGGGCTTCTCTCTTGGTATTTTTATCCTCTGCCGCCTCTTACTGTCGCCTCAAGCTGATTAATTCAGCCCAGGAGTCCCATACAGTGTCCTGTACTAGCTCAGCTTGCTGGAAAGGCATCCTTATGTACCTTATGAGCACTGAGTCACTAACAGAGACCCCCGAGTCTGCCCCCACCCTTCCCCAATTCTTCACTCCGGAAGCACAGCCCATTCTTCAGCTCTGCCAGGGGGGAGGTAGGCTGAGGAGACAGGCCCTTCTGCAGATGTGCCTATCATCACTGCTACGTGGGGCTGGGGAGAGGCAGAAGATCAAGAAAGGGGGGGGAACAGGTGCAGGAGGGAAAAGAGGTTTCACCTTTCAGAAACTCCAAGCAAGTCTGAGGCTGAACTCCTGCTTCTCGACACTGTTTGGGGGGGTGGGGCGATAATAATAGCAGTGGCGTCTACATAGCATGAAAGGTTGGCAAAGCATCTTCTATATCTGTCAGGTTCGAGTCAGTCAGCCTTTTTAAAAGTGTCTACTGTACCATGGCATGTGTTAAGCACTAGAGATCAAAAAAGGGGTAAAAGGCTGCCTGGCCCCAGGGAGCTTACAGTCTAATGGGGGAGGCACACAAACAAATATGTATGACTGAGACAGGACATGATTAGCAGAGGGAAAACACTAGAATTAAGAGGGGTTGGGAAAGGTTTCCTGCAGATGATGTGATTTTATTTGGGATTAAGGAAACCAAGAGAAGAGCATGAGGAGGGAGGGGGAGAGCATTCCAAGCATGGAGAACAACCAGAGAAAATGCCTGGAGCCAAGAGATGGAGGCCAGAAGGACTGGATTGAAGAGTGTGTGGAGGGAAATAAGGTATAAGAGGACTGGAGAGGAGTGGGAGGGAGGGAGGCAGATTAAGAAGGGCTTTGGGGACAGCTAGGTAGCACAGTGGATAGAGCACCAGCCCTGGAGTCGGGAAGACCTGAGTTCAAATTCAGCATCAGGCACTTGACAAGCTGGTGTGACCCTGGCCAAGTCACTTAACTCCGGATTGCCTACCTCCCCCCCCCCAAAAAGGGCTTTGAACACTAAACAGAGTTTTGCATTTGATTTTGGAAGTGATAGAGAGCCTCAGGAGTTTATTGAGTAGGGGACTGGGGTGACAGATGATATGGTCAGACCTGCACTTTAGGATAATTACTTTGGTGGCTGAATGGATTGGGTAGGGAAGAGACTGGAGGGAAGCAGACCCACCAGCAGGCCTGAGGTGATTAGGGCCTGTGCTACAGTGGTGATGGTGGTGGTGGTATCTGAGGAGAGAAGGGGCTTACTTGCAAACTTGTGATTATGACAGGCCTAGGCAACAGACTGGATGTGGGGAGATGGTGATTAAATCAGAGGGAGCTGCTGAAGATCACCCACGTGTTGTTTGGCCATCTTCTCCAAGAGGACCATGACATCAGTAGGTGATGTCATGACTTGCAGTGAATAGGATTTAATAGAGGCAGGGCTGAAGTCATCAAGCTTACTCTCTCCTCCACAGCCATCTGGGTCCAGCGGCAAGATATACATCAGGACAACTGGAGATGGCTCCAGATGTTTTGAGGCAATTAGTGACTTGCCCAGGGTCATGCAGCTAGTAAGTGTCTGAGGCCAAATTTGAACTCAGGTCCTCCTGACTCCAGGGCCAATGCTCTATTCAATGCACCAACTAGCTGCCCCCATCACCAAGTAAAAGAGCTTAAAGAAATAAGATGAGGGGCAGCTAGGTGGCGCAGTGGATAGAGTACCGGCCCTGGAGTCAGGAGGACCTAAGTTCAAATCCGGCCTCAGACACTTTACACTTACTAGCTGTGTGACCCTGGGCAAGTCACTTAACCCCAATTGCCTCACCAAAAAATAAAAAGCCTACTGAAGAAATAAGATGAGAGAGGCCTGGGGAGGCGGGGGCAGCTAGGTGGTACAGTGGACAAAGCACTGGCCCTGGATTCAGGAGGACCTGAGTTTAAATCTAGCCTCAGACACTTGACACTTACTAACCATGTGAACCTGGGCAAGTCACTTAACTCTCACTGCCCTGCTTCCCCCTCCAAAAAAGAAATAGTCACCATAGAGAGGCCAGGGCAGAATCCTGAGGGATACTTGTGGTTAAAAGATTATCTAGAGGAGGATCCAGTAAAGGAGACAGAGAATGGGTGATCAGATAGTTAGGAGGAGAACCAGGAGAGTGGGGTCCCTAAAGCACCAGCCCTGGATTCAGGAGGACCTGAGTTCAAATGTGACCTCAGACTCTCGATGCTTACTAGCTGTGTGATCTTGGGCAAGTCACTTAACCATCATTGCCCCACCAAAAAGAAAAAGAAACAAGACCAAAAACCAGAGCACGAGGATAAAAGTGGAACGACTGACAGCCACCTCAGATTCGCCCAGCTTCGAGCCTTGCCTGACACACAGCAGCCTCTCGATTCTCCTTGCTGAGTCTGTTTCCTCATCTAGAAAATGAAGTTAAGACTTCATCTGCCTCTCAGGGTTGTTGTGGAGTAAGATGCTTTATCTACTCGCTAAGAGTAAATTGTAGAACCGTTGCAGATCTGCAGAGATAGAGGGAGTTGCTTCATCCAGAGTTCCCTAGCCAAAGAAATTAGGGGTCTAGCCAACCACAACACAAACAAGCCTTGAAATAGTTACCCTCAGGGGGTTTACATTCTATGGAAGGGAAATTTGGGTAGAATAAGTAACCACAGTGTTTTCTGAGGGGGTGGGAGAGGTCACTAGTCCCTCGAGGGAATCTATGAAGCCTTCTGGGGCCTGGGCCCTAGAAAGGAAGTCAAGGATTCTTAGGCCGGGGAGGAGGAGAGTGAAGGCATAGTTTGTTGCTAGCCAGAACTGGAGATGGAATGAAGGTAGGCTGATTTGGCTGCACTCAGTTTGGAGATCAGCAACAAGTAATAAGCACTGAAAGACAAGCTTGGCGGGGGAGGGGGGGGGGACGGACAGCTAGGGGGCAGAGTGGATAAAGCACCGGCCCTGGATTCAGGAGGACCTGAGTTCAAATCTGATCTCAGACACTTAACACTTACTAGCTGTGTGACCCTGGGCAAGTCACTTAACCCTCATTGCCCTGCCCCCCCCCCAAAAAAAAAGACAGGCTTGAGCCAGATTGTAGAAGGTTCAAATGCCAGTTTCAGTCAGATACAAATCAAAAAAACCAGAATAATCCACAAATGCCAAAACAGCATTTTCCACTTTCTCCTAGTGGCCGGAGGGAGTCATCGAAGCTTGTCAAGCAAGGGAGCAACATGGTCCAGACACCAGCTTTGGGAAAATGACTTGATGTTGCATTTGGAAGACAGAGTGCTTCCCCACATCCTTGTGCAGTTCCCCCTCTCTGGAATGCCAGGCCCTTTGTCCTTTTGTGACTGCTTTTAGAGCCCAGCTCCAGAATTGGATTTCCAGATTCCCAGGCCTTCACCATTCTCGAAATAACAAAATAACATTCCTCCTCGGGATCTCTCCAAGCACTTTGTAACTCTCAGGCACTTAGGTAGGTGAGAAATCACACTGGGTAAGTTGTAAAAAGGATGCCTTCAGCTATGTTTGATGAGATAAATCAAGGGGCCAGACACAAATCTACAACAAGGAGCCCAGCATAAGTGCTTAGAACAGAGGGACTATTATACCAGCCTGACCGACTATACACCAAGGAACAACAGACCATCCATGGGCTCCACTGGTATACAAGGACTATGAAAAGAACAGGAGAAGGGAGGGGAGGCAGATTCATAGGGAGGACAGGACAAGAGTCTTACATGATGCACCGTGCAACACCTGGAGGGAATACCCCGAATCTGTGATTCTTTCTTTTTTTAGTGAGGCAATTGGGGTTAAGTGACTTGCCCAGGGTCACACAGCTAGTAAGTGTTAAGTGTCTGAGGTCAAATTTGAACTCAGGTACTCCTGACTCCAGGGCCGGTGCTCTATCCACTGTGCCACCTAGCTGCCCCCGCATCTGTGATTCTTAGTGCCCTACCATATTGAGAGCTCCTTAAGGGAGGGGATCCTGTCTTTTCTTTTTTTCTTTTTAGTGAGGTAATTGGGGTTAAGTGACTTGCCCAGGGTCACACAGCTAGTGTTAAGTGTCTGAGGCTGGATTTGAACTCAGGTACTCCTGACTCCAGGGCCGGTGCTCTATCCACTGCACCATCTAGTTGGCCCCCCGCCCCAATCCTGTCTTTTCTAAACCGTGTACTTTGGAATGGTCTGTGTATTTGCTTCTGACCCCAGTCCCAGAGAGGATGCTGTGACATCCTGCCCAGAAGGGTCTCCCCTAGGATTAGCCCCTCTCTGAGGACACGGGTTGTCTTTCTCCTTCCCTTCCAACACCAGGCACTGGTTTTCTGATTGCCTGAGGTGTCCCTTGGACACATTTCCTGACATTTGAGTCCTTGACAGGAGGGAAACTTGCCAAGGTCTCCTGAGGTTCTAACAGTTATATGGTCTCTGAAAAGCCCCCTAGTAAGTAGCCTTCAACACTCTTTCCCACGGAAAAACACTAAAGGCCCCTTGGATCACGCCCCGCGAGAGAGTTCAGGCCCCAGCGACCAGGATTCCTAAATTCCAGGCTAGGCTGTGCTGTGTGACTTCGGGTATCTGAGTCCCCGTCTCTGTGCCAGTTACCTTCTCCTTAAAACATGGATAACAAACTCGTGAGTCTTTCCTGGGAATGTCCAGATAAGGGATGTGGTAGGCTCGCTAGGAAAGTGTCAAGTGTAAGGAATTACAGTGCCATTAAGAAGATAATCGTCATTAATAAAGGGCGCTTACTCCTGCGCATGTGTTGTTGTCAGGGTTTCCAGACCAAAACTCGGTGAAGCAGTTCTAGGTCACTGCGGCTGCCCAGCCAACCCGAGTCACTGAGCCTGCTGACGCCCCTGACAGCCACTCTCCCCCGCCTCCGCAACAGTCACACTACGCCTGCGCCTCCTGCCGGCCACCCCAGGTCACACTGCGCCTGCGCCTCCTGCCGGTCACTTCGAATCAATGCGGGTGTGAATAGGAAGGCAGTTGGGAGTTAACTGACGGGTGCACGGTGCTTAAGCAGTGCTTCTCTCGCCAGGGCTACCCGGAGGTGGTTCTATGCCCCTCCATAGGCCCTGGAGCCACGGCATCACCATATTGTTTATACCTGGGCTTCTTAAACTTTTTCCACTCGCGGTCCCCTTATGCTCGAAAAATTGTTACGCGACCCCGGGTATATAAAATAGGTATACGTAACCTTTCACTGTTGCCAAATTTTTCCCGACTCCAACATTGTTACCACATATGGGGCAGTTTTAGTTTATACTGGCAACCGCTGCCAACTATCAGGGGTGCCATAAACAAAATCTGAACCGCCTCCACAGGCCTAGAGGGTAGCAGCAACTACAATTCCCGAAAGGCTAAGCTCCAAGATGGCTGTTTGCCCGAGCTCCCCTTGGCCTTCTGGGAATTTGAGTCCGTGGGCTCTAGTTCTGCCAGGAGAGAAAGAGTAGGACTGGCCACCTGCAGCAGCATTTCTGTTGGGCGGGACCAGAGATTTTGCTGGTCTAGGGAACACCTGACTAGAAGCTGCCTGTGCTAACGCACGTTGTCACCTGCTTTGCACCTTATAGCTTCTAAAACTGTGAGTAGAGACTTACATCAGGTAGACCAGTTGAAGGGGACATATCTATCAGATGTTCTGAGGATAGAATCTAGTATGTATTGGATCTGAGGGAAGAGAGAAAGGAGGGGAATATGACCCAAAGGTTGACAGTAATAGGGAAGTTCAGAAAAAGAAAGGGATTGTGGGGAAAGACAATGAGGTCAGTTTTAGACATGTTGAGTTTGAAATACCCATGGAACAGACAGTTCTAGATGTTCAAAAGGCAGTTGGCAACTGAGACTGGAGCTCAGGAGAGACTAAGGCTAGGTATATACATCTAGGAATCATTTGCATAAATGACAATTAGACCCATGAGAGCTGATTAGATGACTAAGTAATATAGTATACAGCAAAAAGATAAGAGGGCCTAGGGTAGAGCATAGTAGGATACCTACAATTAGTGGGTATGACATGGATGAAGATCCAGCAAAGAAAACCAAGACACAGTGGTTAGACAGGAGAAGCATGAAAGAGCAGCATCACAAAAACTTGGAGGAAGATGGTCAAACTTGTCAATGTTATCATTACAAATAGGAATAGAATAGAAAGGAGTATATATATATATATAATATATATATATATATATATATATATATATATATATATATATATATTTTGTTTTTGTTTTTTGTTTTTTGCGGGGGCAATTGGGGTTAAGTGACTTGCCCAGGGTCACACAGCTAGTGTTAAGTGTCTGAGGTTAGATGAACTCAGGTCCTTCTGAATCCAGGGCCCGTGCTCTATCCACTGCGCCATCTAGCTGCCCCAGGAGTATATATATTTTTAAGCTGTGCATGGCACCTTTACTAAACTTGACCATGTAGTAGGGTTTAAGTGAGGATCGAGTGAGATAACATATGCAATGTACTTGACAAACATTAAAGTGCTACAATAATTATTATTGTCACAAACAAATGCTGAACATGAAGGCAAAAACACAATCCATGGAGACAATACACACATTATTAGGCATAAACAAGACATATACAAGATAAATAGGTGATAATCTCAGAGGGAAGGTATGGGTAAGGATTGGAGGGCAGAAAAGATTTCTTGCAGAAGGTGGGATTTTAGCTAAGTCTTGAAGGAAATCAGGAAGCCAGGAGGCAGAGGTAAGGAGGAAGAGCCTCCTAAGCATGAGAGTCAGCCAGTGAAAAGACTGAATCTAGAGTTGGAATGTTACATTCAAGAAACAACAAGAAGACCAGTGTCACTGGACCATAAAATATGGGGAGGATAAAAAGACTGGAAAAGTAGGAATGGGCTAGGCTGGAAAGGGCTATAAATGCAAAACAGAAGATTTGTATTTAGTCCTGGAAGTAATAGGGAGCTACTGGAATTTATTGAGTAGGGGCAGTGGTGTACTGGTATATACAACCAGCTTTCTGAAAAAAAAATGTATGCAGGACACACTTTTAAATTTAATCTTTAAAAAAAGGGAAAAAAGATAAATCTCCATTATTATCATTTATTCCATCACTCTAGGTCTAGACAGTCAACAGAACAATAGATCTAGCCCATATTTCCAAGGTATAAATTTTCACACTGAAAATCTAACAAGCAGCTCTTTTTTCATGGTGACATTTCTTTTTTTTTTTTAGTAAGGCAATTGGGATTAAGTGACTTGCCCAGGGTCACACAGCTAGTAAGTGTCAACTGTCTGAGGCCGGATTTGAACTCAGGTCCTCCTGAATCCAGGGCCAGTGCTTTATCCACTGCGACACCTAGCTGCCCCACCCCAATTGTTTTAAAAAAAAAAAACATCTAAGGGGCTGTGTGATGCTGGGCAAGTCACTTAACCCCAATCGCCTCACTAAAAAACAAACAAACAAAAACATCCAGGGCCATCTTTAGTCATCCTGATATATATCTTTTTTTTTTTTTTTTTGCAGGGCAATGAGGGTTAAGTGACTTGCCCAGGGTCACACAGCTAGTAAGTGTCAAGTGTCTGAGGTCAAATTTGAACTCAGGTCCTCCTGAATCCAGGGCTGGTGCTTTATCCACTGCGCCACCTAGCTTCCCCCTGATATATATCTTGCCATTTGACCCAGATGCCTCTGGAGGAGAAAGTGAGGTTGGTGACCTTGCACAGACCTCCCTCACTTAAATCCAAGTCAGTGCAAGTTATGACATCACCCTGATGTCATGGTCCTCTTCAAGAATGAAGGGTAAACAACAACAAGGAGAAAGGTTAGGCATGGATAAATAGATTTGAGAATCATCAGGGAAGAGATGATGACTGAACCCATGGAAGCTGATGAGATCACCAAACAAGATAGTATACATGTAGGCATTTAGAGATATAAAATTTCCCCTAAGAACTGCTTTGGCTGCATCCCATAAGTTTTGGTATGTTGTCTCATTATTGTCATTCTTTTGGATAAAATTATTGTTTCTATGATTTGTTGTTTGACCCACTCATTCTTTGGGATGAGATTATTTAGTTTCCAATTATTTTTTTACCTATTCTTTCCATGGCCCTTTATTATACATAATATTTATTGCATCATGATCTGAAAAGGATGAATTTACTATTTCTGTCTTTCTGCATTTGACTGTGAGGCTTTTATGCTCTAATACAGGGTCAATTTTTGTGTACATGCCATATATTGTTGACAAAAAGGTATATTCTTTTCTATCCCCATTCAGTTTTCTCTATGGGTCTATAATATTTAATTTTTCTAAAATTCTATTAACCGACTTATCTTCTTATTTTGTGGTTAGATTTATCTAGTTCTGAGAGGAGGAGGTTGAGTTGCCCTGCTAACATAGTTTTGCTATCTATTTCTTCCTGTGACTCATTAAACTTCTCTAAGAATTTGGATACTGTACCACTTGGTGCATATATGTTTAGTATTGATATTATTTCATTGTCTATGGTACCTTTTAGCAGAATGGTTTCCTTATCTCTTTTAATTAGGTCAGTTTTTGCTTTTACTTTATCTGAGATAAAGATTGCTACCCCTGGTTTTTTTTACTTCAACTGAAGCATAATATATTCTGTTCTAGTCTTTTACCTTTACTCTGTGTGTATCTCTCACTTCAAATGTGTTTCTTGTGAACAACATATTGTAGGATTCTGGTTTTTAAACCACTCTGCTATTTGCCTCCTTTTTATACAAGAGTTCATCCTGTTCACATTCACATTTATGATTACTAACTATGTATTCCCCATTTTTCCCCTTGTTTGTACTTTTCCCTTGTCCCTTCTCACTAATATTTTGTTTCTAGCCACCTCAGTCTACCCTCCCTTTTATCAGCACCCCACCCTTTTCTTTCCCCTTTCCCCTTTTACTTCCCAATAGGGTAAGATAAAATTCTATACCCAACTGAGTGTGTATGTTATTCTCTCTTTGAGCCAAATCATATGAGAGTTAAGGTCAAAACAATGCTCACCCTTCCCTTCTTTCCCTCTATTGTAATGTCTTTTGTGCCTCTTCAAGTGATGTGATTTACCCCATTCTGCCTTCCCTTTCCTCTTCTCCCAGTATAATCCTTTTTGTTACCCTTTAAGGTTTTTTTTTAATATCATCACATCAGAATCAACTTAAACCCACACCCGTCTTTTCTCTTCTTATCTGTCTTAAAAAAGATACAGTTCTCAAGAGTTACAAGATACTTCTTCCCGTGGAGGGATGCAAACATTTTAACCTTATTGGGTAATGTGTTTTTTCCTGTTTTTACCTTTTCATGCGTCACTTGAGTCTTGTATTTGTTGATTGAATTTTCTGTTCAGTTCTGGGCTTTTCATTAGGAAAGTTTTAAAGTCCCTTGTTTTATCAAGTGCCCATCTTTTCTCCGGAAAGATTATAATTAGTTTTGCTGGGTAGTACATTCTTGGTTGTAATCCCAGTTCCTTTGCTCTCCAGAATATCATATTCCAAGCCCTCATATCCTTTAATGTTGAAGCTGCCAGGTTCTATGTAATTCTGATTGTTGTTCCTTGATATTTAAATTGTTTCTTTCTGGCTGCTTGCATTGTTTTTTCCTTTACTTGATAATGTTGGAATTTAGCTACAATATTCTTTGGAGTTTTCCTTTTGGGGTCTTTTTCAGGAGGTGATCAGTGGATTCTTTCAATGACTACTTTTTCCTCTGGTTGTAAGACATTGGGGCAGTTCTCCTTGATAATGTCGTGAAATATGATGTCTAGGCTCTTTTTTTGATTATGGTCCTCAGGTAGTCCAATTATTTATAGGTTGTTCCTCCTGGATTTATTTTCCAGGATTGTTGTTTTTCTGAAGAGGCATTTTACATTTTCTTCTACTTTTATATACTTTTGATTTTGCTTTACTTCTTCCTATTGTCTCATTGAGTCATTAGCTTCCATCTGCCCAATTCTGATTCTTAAGGAATTGTTTTCCCCAGTCAGCTTTTGCACCTCCTTTTCCATTTGGCCAATTGAATTTTTTAATGAGTTGTTTTTCTCAGTCAATTTTTGTCCTTTTCCCAAGCTATTGACCCTCTCTTGCATAACTCTCATTTCTCTTCCCAATTTTTCTTCTACCTCTCTTATTTGGTTTATAAAATCCTTTTTGAGCTCTTCCAAGAGGGCTTTTTGATCTAGAGACCAATTTTTCTTCCCCTTTAAGGCTTCACATGTAGGTGTTTTATCATAATCGTCTTCCTCTGAGTTTATGTTTTGATCTCCCTGTCAGCATAGTAATTGTTATTGGTGAGGGTTCTTTTTTGTTTCTTGTTCATATTTTAGCCTCTTTTGTGCCTTTTAAGGGGTACGGCGTACATTGTCCCAAGCTTCTTTTGCTAGGGGCCAGGAGCCAGGTCACCAGCTTTCTGCTCTAAGGCATTAGCAGCATGCAGCTTGGTCACTGCACTGGAGCTTAGTTGGGCCTGTTGGGTAGCAGATACCCCAGCTGGCAGATTGCCTTCTGCATTGGGACTGGAGGCCTCACAACTGGCCTGCTGTTCCAGTAGCTAACTGAGCTAGGACTGACAGTCCTCAGCTGGTGATCTGTGCTATAACTAAGAGTCTTATGCTGGCTTGCCCAGACACCTTCTGCACTGAGTTGTATTCCCCTTTTTCCCAAATGAAACAGACCTTTTCTGAAGATCTTAGTTATGTTAAGTCAGAAGATTGAAGGTTTTGCAGCTCCAGATTCTGTTGAGAAGCTCAATTTAACATTGTTTCTGAGGAAAATTTGGGAGAGCTCAGGCAGCTTCCTGGTTTCACTCTGCCATTTTAGCTCTGCCAAAAAAAGAGAGAGAAGAGAGGAAGGCTCAGTAGGACTCCCTTGAGATTCTCTCCAATTAGTCCTGCCTCTATCTTGATCTGGCAGGGTTCTTTAGGTATTTTCTCCCCCATTAGATTATGAGCTTCTTAAAGAGTAGGAACTTTTTTTTTATTCTGTATCCCCATCAATTAGTACAGTGCCTGTCACATAGTGGGTGTTTAATGTTTTTTATTCTGTATCCCCATCAATTAGTACAGTGCCTGTCACATGGTGGGTGTTTAATAAATTCTTGTTGACTTGACTTCCTTACTACATTCATATACCCCTATTTGTTCCACCATCCCTCAACTTTGTTTCTGGTGTGGTTTTTTAAAAAAAGGTAACACAAAAAGTTTGGCTGCGAATATTGTTGTGTATTTTCATCCTTTTTGTTTGTCATTGAATCTTTCTGGGGTATATGACCAATACTTGGATTGTTGACCCAAAGGGTTGGAATAATTTAGTTGCTGTCCTGCAAAATTTCAGTTGTTTTCCAGAAAAGTTGGATCAGTCCATAGCTCCATCCACAGCAGGGCTGTTTTCCTACAATGCCCTCCCTTCCCCACTGATATTCCAATTCTTTGTCATCTTTGCCAATATGATAATATGTAAGGTAGAACCTCAGAGTCATTTTAATTTGAATGTCTCTTATTATCAGTGATTTATGGCATTTTTCATGTAGTTGTTGATAGCTAATGTTTCTTTCTTTTTTTTTTTTTTTTGGTGGGGCAATGGGGGGTTAAGTGACTTGCCCAGGGTCACACAGCTAGAAAGTGTCAAGTGTCTGAGGCCGGATTTGAACTCAGGTACTTCTGAATCCAGGGCCGGTGCTTTATCCACTGCGCCACCTAGCTGCCCCCTAATGTTTCTTATTTTGAAAGTGGTTTGTATTGCATGATCACTTATCATTTGAGGGAATGGGCTGCATACTGTATCCTATAAAGCTTCAATAACAGACTTTTTTTAAATCAGAGATAATGATGGAAACATTTTCTCACTGTCTTTCCCACTTTACTATCATCGTGGCCCCACAAGACAGAGTGAATTTATATTTTTCTTTGTCTTGTGTCTCAGGCCATGGGTTGCTAGCCATGTTCAAAAAAACCCCATCTTTTGGTTGTGGCCTCTGCACTTAGCTAGACTGGGCCTCAGAAAGCGCACAGGGCATGTTGTTATGACCATATCCCCAAACTTTCCTTCATGGTAGGATCTACCAGAACAAACAATACTACCACTATTGCCATTGTACAGATGATGAAACTGAGGCTCATAGAAATTGAATAACTTACCCATGGTCACGTTGCTAGTTAGTGTCAGAGGCAGAATTCATATGTTTGTCTCCCTGACTCTAAGTTCAGCTCTCCATCACTCCATCCACTGTGCTGGGCTGCCTTTCTTGAAGTCATGCCAGTGAGAGCCTTGTGGCTTCATTTATTCAGAAAAATAAGAATAGTGCAACAATGGCCGTCCCATGGAGCATGTTTGGTCTAGGCCTGGATCTCTGGCTGCTTCTAGTAATGTGTTTTGACCAGGGCTGATATCCTGGTCACATTCAGGGACAAGTACTCTGAATTGAAGGACTTTGTACTTTGGGATGATAAAAGCCAATCTTGGGTGGTTCCTTAGTCACTAAGAGGGCAGCAAAGGGGAGGCCTGCTGCTCCAAGCTGCATCAGAGACAATTGGCCACTGAACCAGGAAGAGCTACCCACTCAATAGACTTTAAAGGTCTCCCTCCTTCAACTTTTCAGAACTTATGGCAAACAACTTTCTTTCTCCCAGGAATTTCCCATGAAAGGTGCAGGAAGAGTCCTCCAGCAGAAATGGCAGACTGCTCACCCATGGCAATGAACAGAGTGCTGGCTTAAGCAAGCCCAAGATTGAATTTCAAGCCCTGACAACTCTTCTATATTTCTCCCCCTGAGCCCTGGTGACTGAGCAGAGATTTTGCCATGGATGTTTCCAGACTCGGAGGCAACATCATGATTTAAAGCTCTTGGAAGCTCTTGGGTTCCTTAGGCAGCACCATCTCAAGTATGAGAGGTGACCCTATGGCTACTCCACTGTTTCTTAGGGGAGATGACCAAAGACAGGAGGAGGCTCCTTGACTTGGCTTTCTAGGAGATGTGAACTCTGAGGGAGATAATGTAGAGTGGAGTTTCTTTGCTGAAAATGGTTCAAGTTTTGGTGTTTAAGGTTAGGCCTCCTCAAGCTGATAAGAGTAGTCACAAGTTACTACTGCTGGATTAAATCATATTAATGCATGTTTGTGAGTCCTTTGCATTAAGTATTTCTTTTGGGTGGAGGAAATAAATAGCTGTCGAAGACCTGATCTATATTGTATACTGAGTGCCTTTCTATTATTCCTCCTTTCATGGGTCAAACCTAAGCTTTGAGTGCTTCTTTCTGAAGGTCTGGGGTGGAGTCAGAAAGAGCCACAATTTTAGGAAAAGATCCTGACCCAGGTTTCCCAGGACTCAGGACAGAACTCCCATACTTGTGGCAAATCACTTTCTTTCTCTGAAAAGTAGAGGAGGGGCACTCCAACAGAAATGGAAGACTGTTTCCAGGCAGGGCTCCAGAAATATAGGGTTCCTTTAGTGGGAAGGAGAGGCGGGGAACTACCCTGTCAAACAGCTACCCCAAACACATGAAGACTTCCCCCAGGGGAATGGCCAGATGAGAACAATTTTTCCCAGCAGCCATGATTGTTGTTCGACTTATGTTTTGGAAGAGGACCATGACATTGAAGTGATGCTATGACTTGCAGTGAATCGGATTTGAGAGAAGACTGTGAAAAGTCACCAGTCTCAATCTTTCCTCCAGAGCCATCTGGGTCCTGTGGCAAGGCCCTTGATGTTTAAGGCAACTGGGGTTAAATGACTTGCCCAGGGTCAAGATGTGATCTCAGGTCCTCCCAACTTCAGGGCCTGCTCTATCCACTGGGCCACCTTGCTGCCCCTATGGAGCTTGGTCAGACATCAAAGACACCAAAGTCATCTCTACATCCTAGGCTATCACCAGTCACCTTGACTTCTTTCCTGCCACTGGACTTTGGTGACTCTGGAGAAAGAGTGATGCTGAGGACTCTATCTCACTTAAATCCAATTCACAAGCAAGAAGTCATTTGTCCTTTGTGAAATGAAGGATGAACAACAACAAATAGCAATAAAAACTATATGGCAATAGGATGGTGTAGTGTATTGTGCCCTGGGCTTGGAGTCAAGAAGATTGAAATTAAAATCTAACCTCAGACATTATTAGCTGTGTGACCCTGGGCAAGTCACTTAACCTCTTTAGCCTCAGTTTTTTCACAACTGGAAAATGGAGATAATAACACCTATTTTCCAGGGTTGTTGTGAAGACTAAATATAATATTGTGTAAAGAGCTTTGTAAAACTTAAAGCATTACATGTTACCTTTTATTATTATTATTATAATTATGATCATCACTATTATTATTAATGATATTATTTAGTCAGATCACAGGGGGTTTGAATCTGCTCTACCAAGGGCAAATATGTGATTTTGGGCAAGTCATTTAACTTATCTTTTCACATGCAAAATGGGGGAGGGCGACTTGGGGACTTCTAAGGTCCCTCATGGCCCTAAATCTATTAGCTTATAGACTTGCTACATTCTGCTCCGGAGCTATGAGGTTAAACATAAACCGGAGCCGCCCCCAGGAAGGTGAGGACTGTACTATCTCAAGAGAAGGGGGAACTTATTCCGAGCCACACTTTACCCTGAGCAAGCGGGAACGGCCTTGCCCCGCCGGCTTATCCTTTTTAAAGGGAGATGTGTGGCTAATGATGAACGTCGGTGGCTGGACTCTCTCTTCTCCCTAGCAGTTGCTGGCTCTTGCCATCTGTCCTTCACCCCTTCCCCCACCCCCGTCATCAGAAGGATGGCACATTCCGAGGCTTTCCCCATTCCGAGGCCCCGCCTCTATCGTGATGCCCTGAGGAGTTCCCCGCGCAGGTCCCGCCCCCGTTCCTTAGGCCTTGGTCCCACCAAGCTTTTGTGCCCGCGCGGGCGGGCGGAGGGAGCGAATCTGTGTCTTGGCATCCACAAGTCGCCATGCCAGGACCTGGGGCTCTCGCCCCATGCTCTCCGCCTGCCTCCTCCTGCCGCTGGAAGCTGCACATCATTCGCCAACTGCAGCAGCGGGACCGGAGGCAGAAGGCTCTATTCTTGGACCTGGTGGAGGCTTGTGAGTGGTAGTCCTGGGGAGGGTGTGGAGAGGGGCCGAGAAGGGGCATCAGAGTTGGGACAGGGCGGTGCAGAGACCAGGAGGCCCCTGGACATTGGAGGGGGCCAACCGGGGTGGGACAGGAAGAGCGGGAAGAAAGGCCTGGGGTGACATAGGCATGACCCTCGAGATGGGTGGGGGCACCCGAGGAGTGACAGAGATGCCGCTGAAGAGCAAGGTTGTGGGGTGGGCAGATTCCCACTTTGGAACTCCCACCTTGAAGAAAACAGGAAGGAGTACCTCCCACCCCTAATGACACCCACTGGGACAGTCATGTATGTATTCCTGGGGAATTCCGGTGGGACAGAAAGGTGTTTTTTAAGATGGGTGTGGAAGGGAAGAACCTTTTATACAAAGACTAGGTAACCCCAGGAACAATGACCCTGGGGATGAAAAGGGAGAGATTTGAGAACTGAAAAGAGGAAAGGAGATCTGGTATAGGAAAAGGGGACGGCATTATATATAGAACAGATTTCTGGATTTGGAGAGTGGCTGGCTATAGACAGAGTTGGCCTTAGGGACAGAGAGGGCCTGAGGGAAACTAGTAGAAATGGGGTTTAGAGAACCTGCCTGCTTGGGAGAGAAAGGGATGCGTATATATAATCCTGTAGAGTCCCTTGGGTGGGGTGGTGGTGCTGTGGTTTGGGTTAGATTGAGGAGAAAAGGAGGAAAACGTTATTGAGGAAGAGGTGACCTCTGGAAAGAATGTATGACCTGCGGGGGTGTTGCTTGTCCTGGGCGATTAGGGTTAGCAGATGTGGAGGTGGGTGTGTTAAGAATGCTGAAGATCTTGAAATTAAAATGTGTGAAAAAGCAGACTTCATCCTCATCCCATCCCATGGAGGTGAGAGTTGCCCAGCCAGCCACTTTATTCTATCAAGCCTAATCCCTCTGAAGGTAGAGGGATTGGGAAAAGAAGGCTAGATCAGTTGTGGGGACCAAAAGGGATCAGAGTCTAGTGGTTGGGGAGGGGTCCTAGTGCACCTTTTTCCCTTTAGGGCTAAAACCCTGGATTTGAGGACTAAGCCAAGTTGGGGAGAGGGGAGTCTGATCCTTCAAAGCATAGTTCAAGCCCCACCTCCTTCAGGAAGGTCAGTCTTGATTTTTCCCTTCCCTGGTATCCCCTAGACTTGTCTAAGTCCCAGAATCTCACTCCTGATTATAGGAATATCTTTTTTTGTTTGTTTGTTTTTGCAGGGCTATGGGGGTTAAGTGACTTGCCCAGGGTCACACAGCTAGTAAGTGTCAAGTGTCTGAGGCTAGATTTGAACTCAGGTCCTCCTGTATCCAGGGCCCGTGCTTTATCCACTGCGCCACCTAGCTGCCCCCTATAGGAGTATCTTGTTGGATCTTTCCCCTTTCTCCTGTCATATCCAGAGGTCCCTAAGGGCAAGGGCTGTTTTTCTTTCAGACTAGATGCTCCCTGAGAATGGGAGTTATGTATCAGTTATCTGACATGTCAGAAGCTGAGGCCAGAGAGGCTGTCACAGATTCAAAATCTGACCAAGTCAGTGGTTTTTAGAACCCCTCGATCTCAGCCCCCAGCTGTCTTGACTGATCCCCAACCGAGCCCTGACCTACCTAGCTTCCCGGTTTCGCCTTCCCCACCTTAAAAGACAAGCTAGGAAAACGTGGATTTCTTACTATGGCCCTATCACTGTGGACACAATTCTTAGTCAATGACCTTTTTTCCTATGGCTGACATATATTAGTGATGTGGGGGGTGGGTTTAATTGATCAAATTGATTGTGAGGTGTCCCAAAGAATTACATGACTCATTGACTCAGTTTCCCAAGTTTTAATGAAATATTGTAAGTGACCACAGGGAGACCACCAGGGAGGTGTCTCGAATAGGGGGATGAAAATGGTTATATTTATAATGTGAAAAAGTAGGTTATCTCCTCATCTTAATCTCCACCTTGTAGGAGGTTCATGGGAGGGTTTATTGTAATTTGGACTTCCTGGGGTCCTAAGACAAGCTTCCAGGCTAGTACTGGTTTCCTTGGAGGTGTTTTTAGGGTTTGCACATCATAAGGTGAACCTTAAGAACACATTTGGCCTTCTCTGCGCATGTTCCTAAAGACATGCTTCAACATGTCAGACCCAGAGGGTCTCTGTGGGTTTTTTTTTTTTTTTTTTAAGTGAGGCAATTGGGGTTAAGTGACTTGCCCAGGGTCACACAGCTAGTAAGTGTTAAGTGTGTGAGGCCGGATTTGAACTCACGTACTCCTGAGTCCAGGGCCAGTGCTCTATTCACTGCGCCACCTAGTTGCCCCCGGGTCTCTGTGTTTTTGATATCTCTTTGCTTAAGATCTAGTTTCTAGGTGTCCTGTCATCTAGGAATATCAATGGCTATTAATGGTTAATGGTCCCTAGTTATTGTCTCTGTTGATGGTGAGGGTCGATAGGGACTTGAACCCTTTTGGTTACAGTACTGTTGATAAGAACACAAACCTTAGTTTCTCTGTTAACCCTTTTAGGTACTATTAATACGGACTGAAGCCTCAGTTTATCTGTTAACCCCTTTTTGCCTCTATCATTAGGTGCTTAGTGATATAGTCAGAACCATAACTAGGAATAGCACCTGGAACAAAATCTTGTGTTGGTATGTGTGTGTGTGTGTGTGTGTGTGTGTGTGAAAGAGAGAGAGAGAGAGAGAGAGAGAGAGAGAGAAAATCTTCATTTGGGGGGTTACGTTTTAACATCCTAGAAAGTTAGTGGTCTTCTCCCTGGCTGCACATTATATGGAAAAGCATATCTTCTGTAATGATTGGAATAACGCCACCTGCTGGAGACTTACTGTAGAAGAGTTCCGCCCATGAAGCGAAGGTCTTTGAGGGCAAGACCAGGAGTCTTTTCTTTGGTGTCAGGAAGTGACGCGGGCTAGTGGGAGGAAGAAGGAAGAGACTGGCGGCTCGGTCTCACTCTTTTCCTGAGGACGCTGGTGGAGAGGGGAGCTGGAAATGTGCTCTCCCTTTAATAGATAGGAATCTAGGCCTTTTCTTCTGTCTTTACCAAACTCTTATTCTCCTTAATAAATGCTTAAAAGTCTAACTCTTGCTAAAGCTTATAATTTATTGGCGACCACTCATTAGATATTTTAGACAGTTTAGCTAGAATTTTAGCCCTTAACACTTCTATTTCCCATCCCCGACATCTTGGCCCCCTCCCCTGCGGGGTCTAGGTGCTTGAAGTGTCTCTTCTCTGTGTATAGATCATGATTAGAGGACCACTTTCTAGCCTTCTTCTTAGCCCCTGACTTCCAAGAAACTAGACTGCCCCTCTGCCCAAGAATGATGCACTGACAGGCCTCTTGAGCTCCCAAGCCCAGGGCAGCACTGTTGTCCCTGTCCTCATATTTATAGGACCCATAGCATCCTGCCTTTCCATTTCAGCACCCAGAGGCCCGATTTGCCTGCCCTAGTTACAGCTCTGGTGGTGGTGGTTATGACTCTAATCTCTGGACAGGGTGAATGCTGTTTATTTATTTTGCTTTGTAATATAGCTGTCATCTCCAAAGATTTCAGTTAGTCTACTGAATATATGTCCAGTAATCCAGTTTCAGCTCTTCCACACCCTTGTATCCATGGAGACAAAGGTCTAAAGTCTGTCTCCTGGCCTTCTGGCTGCTGCTTTTTGCCATCGCTGGGACCTGCTGCCACACACTCTGCCTTCCTCCTCCCCCAAGGTCTCTTCCTGAGACCTAGGCTTTGCTTCTTGCACAATGACAAACATATCCTTCCTATTCGAGCCTGGGTAAAATTCTTCTGCTCTTTGGTGACCTCTCCCCTGACCTTATCTTGCCCAGCTCCTTGCCTGCTGATGGGCTCTTCCCATAACAAGAGAAGAGTTCAGAGGTGGTGGGCTCGATGGCGAGCCCAGGTCATCTGAGCAGGAGAGGACAAAGCTGTCCTGTGGGGACCAAGGTGGCGGCTCCAGTACCACCAGTGGCTCCCATTTTTATAGTGCTAGGGCTTACAAAGCTCCTTCCCTATAACCACTGTCTGAAGTTGTGGATGCAAATATTATTATCCTTATTTTGCAGAAGAGGAAACTGAGGCTCAGAGTTAATTACTTGCCCATGGATTGAAGCTGAGACTCAAAATGCAAGTCTTTTGACTTCAACTCTAGTCCATTTTCTATTATACTATGTTGTCTCATAACCCCATCTCCCTAGCTGAAAGTTCTTATGATGTATTTCATGTGGACTCCCACCTCCAGGTATGTTCTTGTACTCTTCCCCCTAACAGATGCCTACTAAGGTTTCAAAGGTGCTTAGGTCATGTTCTCCACACTTTCTAAGGAATTAGTTTGTCAATCAAAGAGGAGGGCTCTGGATTTAGAGCAGGAGGTCCTGGATTCCAACCCTAATTCTACTTGAATGACCTTGGGCAAATCATATTACCTCTTTGGGCCTCAGTTTCCTAATCTGTAAAATGAGGGCATTATTGGGCTAGAAGTCCTCTGAGGACCTTCCTATGATTTGGGCTGATGTGCCAATAGGTGCTGAAGAGCAGCAGTAGACTGGTGGGAAGAGCTGGTGTTTTCAGTCAGAAGACACCTGGATTGAAGGCCCAACTTTGACACTTTTGAGATGTCTGACCTTCAGTTTCTCCATCTATCAAGTAGAGATAATGAACAATACCATCTACCTCACACAATTGTTGTGAGTCAAGTATTTTCTACATCTTAAAATGCTTTCTATTAAAATGGGAGCTCTTATTATGCCTAATATAAGCAACATTGTTATTATGTGGAAGGCTTGAGGAAACCTATCCTACTTTCCTGGGAACATGAATGAATGAATGAATGAAAAACCCTTTGTTAAGAACTTATTACAGGGGGCAGCTAGATGGAGCAGTGGTTAAAGCACCGGCCCTGGATTCAGGAGTACCTGAGTTCAAATCTGGCTTCAGACACTTGACACTTATTGTGTGACCCTGGGCAAGTCACTTAACCTCCATTGCCTGCAAATAAATAAATAATAGTCTAAAAAAAAAAAGAATAAGAACTTATGGGGCAGCTAGGTGGCGCAGTGGATAGAGCACCGGCCCTGGAGTCAGGAGTACCTGAGTTCAAATCTGGCCTCAGACACGTAACACTTACTAGCTGTGTGACCCTGGGCAAGTCACTTAACCCCAATTGCCTCACTAAAAAAAAAAAAAAAAAAAAAAAAGAACTTATTACAGCTGTTTGGCAGAGAAGGAGGCACTTCTGGAAGAAATGTGACAATGGCCGTCCAAGGAGAGCCCCTGGTGCAGATCAAACGTGTATTAGTTGGTGATGGAGGCCCTAAAAAAAATTTGTGAAACATTCCTTAACTGGAGAATTAGAGAAGTATGTAGCCACCTTGGGTGTTGAGGTCCATCTTCTTGTGTTCCATACTAAAAGAGGTTCTGTTAAATTCAGTGGGTGGTATACAGCTGGCCAAGAGAAATTGGGTGGTCTGAGAGGTAGTTATTACCTCCAAGCCCAGTATACCATTATCATGTTTGATATAACATCAAGAATTGCTTACATGAATGTACTTGACTGGCACAGAGATGGGAAAATAGCCCTGTAGTGTGGTGTGGCAACAAAGTGGATGTTAAGGACAGAGAAGTCAAGGCAAAATCAGTTGCTTTCCACAGGAAGAAGACTGTGGTACCATGATGTTTCTTTCTTTTTTTTTTTTTTTTTTTGGTGAGGCAATTGGGGTTAAGTGACTTGCCAAGGGTCACACAGCTACTAAGTGTTAAGTGTCTGAAGCCGGATTTGAACTCAGGTACTCCTGAATCCAGGACCGGTGCTCTATCCACTGCGCCACCTAGCTGTCCCACCATGATGTTTCAGCCAAAAGTAACTACAACTTTGAGAAGCCCTTTCTTTGGCTTGCTTTTGTTTGTTTTGTCTGACTCTGCCTGACCCCATTTGGGGTTTTCTCAGCAAAGATACTGGAGTGGTTTGCCATTTGCTTCTCCAGTTCATTTTACAGATGAGGCAAACGGGGTGAAGTGACTTACCCAGGGTCACACAGCTAGTAAGTGTCTGAAGGCAGATCTGAACTCAGGAAGATGAGTCTTCCTGACTCTAGGCTAGGCAGTCTATCTACTGCACCACCTAGCCACCCTTGGCTTACTAGAAAACTTATTGGAGACCCTCATTTATAGTTTGTAGCCATGCCAGCTCTTGTACCTCCAGAGGTTGTCATGGACCCAGCACTGTATGAGCAGGACTTCCTGATTTTTCAGTCAGCTGAATTCCCCGATGAAGATGATGATGATCTGTAAGAGAATGAAGCTGGAGCCCAGTGTCAGAGGTTGTTTTATAGGCAACTGTTCTGTGATGTCAGTGTAGCGTATGGCATTTGCCACTTTATTATATCGCTGAGCAGAACATATGCTTGATCTTTGGGATGCTGAAGGAGATGACTGAGTTTTGGAGTCAATGGGGCAGTTTAAAAATATAATTCATATTCTGGACCTGCACTTAGCTGTTTTGGACGGGCTATGTCCCTTTGATTTTTTTTTTTTTCAGGGCAATGAGGGTAAAGTGACTTGCCCAGGATCACACAGCTAGTAAGTGTCAAGTGTCTGGGGCCGGATTTGAATTCAGGGCCTCCTGAATTCAGGGCCTCCTGAATTCAGGGCTGGTGCTTTATCCACTGCGCCACCTAGCCGCCCCCATCCCTTTGATTTTCAAATATAAAACTGCTTCTGTGCCATCCCAATATTCCCATTTCTTTTTCGTTTAGATCACAATAAAGTTGAATTTCAAATATCTTAAGCAAGTGACCTCTCATCCCTTGTTTACCATAAGCATTTTAAAACCTGTCTTGTTTGGTAGATATGTACCATGTCAGTATTTACATGACCTTCACATTTTATGACTAGTTGTTTTAAAAACATATCTCAAACATCATATGATCAGTTAAGACCCTTTCGGGTCATACATTTTACAAAGTCAAAATGGGGGCCGGACCGGTTAAAACCTTTGTGCTGCTTGTTAGATGACTGGCCACAACTTGGTAATAAAGTTAAAATGTGAGTAGATATAATTTAGGCAGTTAAGCTCCAAGTTTTCACACTAGCCAAGCAGAGCACCTGAAGTGGCTTGTGGAAGAAGGGTAAGGATGAAGAATAAAATAATCATATGAAGGTTGTACATTTTTCCTGTGCGTGAGCTGTCAATGGAATAGGATTTAATTTATATGAATTGAGTTCAGTTGAATGCATGCTTTTTAAAGACTGTTAGGCTTAACCTGCATGGAATGGTAACCATATATTTTTTTTTTTTTAGTGAGGCAATTGGGGTTAAGTGACTTGCCCAGGGTCACACAGCTAGTAAGTGTTAAGTGTCTGAGGCCGGATTTGAACTCAGGTACTCCTGAATCCAGGGCCGGTGCTCTATCCACCGTGCCACCTAGCTGCCCCAGTAACCATGTTTTGAAAGGGTGGCTTGAGGTGATCATGGAAATGAACTAGACTCTTAACTTCAGCTTTTTTTTTTTTTTCAGGGCAATGAGGGTTAAGTGATTTGCCCAGGGTCACACAGCTAGTTAAGTGTCAAGTGTTTGAGGCTGGATTTTAAGTCGGGTCCTCTTGAATCCAAGGCCAATGCTTTATCTACTGCACCATCTAGCTGCCCCCTTAACTTCAGCTTTGATGAGCCTGAAAGGCAAAAGTTGGGAAGGAAGTATATCAAGACAAGTCAATAGTGAGAAAATGGACCTTTTTTCAGTGGTCAGTCTAAATTGAAGCCTTGGAATGGATTCTGTGTTTTGGGTTGAATTATAAAAGTGAAGCGTTTGTGGGGTAGCTAGGTGGCACAGTGGATAAAGCACCAGCCCTGGATTCAGGAGGACCTGAGTTCAAATCCGGCCTCAGACACTTGATACTTACTAGCTGTGTGACCCTGGGCAAGTCGCTTAACCCTCATTGCCCTGCAAAAAATTAATTAATTAATTATTTTTTTTAAAAAAAGAAGCATTTGAGTAAAAAAAGGACTTAGTACAGACTTTCAGAAGAGCCTTCTTGAGACCATGCCATTGCTTTCAGTTTCCATAGAAAGTGACCATAATGAGGAAGAAGGGATGTCAGACTAGGGAGCCAGGGAAATGGAGAGACAGTCTTGCCCTCCAGGAGCCCTCAGTCTTCAAGGAGAGATGCCTGAAGTCCTTGGCATGAGTGGGAGAAGCTTGATACTCTTCCAGAACTGAGATCTGGAAAAGAAGGGACAATGTGACTAGCAACCAATCAGGCAAAATGGCCGACCTGGTGACTGGTGGCTTGGATATTTATGGTGAGGGTGGGGAGGAGGCAGCCAGAAGACAGAGAGAGCTTGTAGATGAGCAGTGGTAGTTACAGCCGATCAGGAAAAGCTGCTTGGAGAAGGTGGGTGATGTGTGTGTGGTTCTGAAGGAAGAGAAGGGGTGCTGGATGGATAGACCTCACCTTGGCTTGGCCTCTTGGCTTTCTACACTCTAGAGGAAACTTAGTGTTGAAAGAGGAAGTGTGGGGAGTCGAGGCCTCTCCCCCGCCCCCTCCAGAGCCCAATCCAGCAGCCAGGCTAGCTCAGTACCTGTAATACTTAGGGGTTCCCAGTTCCTTATAGGCAAAGGAAATAACAGTGACCTATTTGTCCTCTTCTGAATCTTTTTAGGTCTTGGGGTGGAAGGACCAGGTTCATATCCTCCCTTTGGAGCCCACAGAAGCAAAGCAGGGGTTTATAGCCACCCACTTTTTAGGGGGGAGAAAAGTTGCAGATTACAGCCTGATAAATATGGAAGGATGAAAGAGACCCAGGGCTGTGGCTCTCCAGAAGGGTGGATACCATTGTGGCTCATTACGGGGCACAGGTATCTAGTGCTGGAAATAGAGCTCAGTGGAAGTGTCAGACATGATGGGGGTTGTGTGGGTAGGGACCCTTCCTGGCCAAACCTCTCCTCACATATCCCTGCTTTCTCCATCCTCCCTGCAGATCACAGACTCTTGGAGAAATCAGATCTGTTGGCCCATTTCACAGAAAAGCTGCCACCTGAGCCTCCCAATGAACTTGTTCACCTCCCTTCAGGGTAAGAGAGAGGGTCAATGGGAGGACAGAAAGAGTTGGGGGATGGCATGAGGGAAATACTGAGGGGAAGGGTATATACAGTAGGGTTGGCTATAAGGAATGAACCCTTTATGGGGAAGGAGAATCCTTGGTAGTGGAGATGATAGTGACCATGGGCAGGGGGTCCAGAGAGTGAGGAGGGAGGCCTGAGGCAAGAGGTTCTAAGGGGAAGGGAGGAGGTGGGCATGGTGCCCAACCACAGGCCCATACAATGGCTGCCCTGTGCATTTGCCCTGGTTAATTCTCTTCCTGGCACCTCATTGCCCCAGAGGCCATACCAGCTTCCCTCCTACCAGGGACAATTAGGCCTTTCTCCCTTCAGCCCCTCCTCACCAAATTCCCCAAGCCAGAGATGACTCTGTGGCCTGATGCCTGAGACCCTTCCAGTAGGTTGGTTGTTCTAGTGCCTTCCCCTCCTATTCAGTTAGCAAACATTAACTGACTATCTGCCTTGTGCAAGCTATGACCAATCCCCCCCTCCAGCTGTCTGTTGATCTGTCTCCCTGCCTCTGTCTCTCTTCCTCTCTCTCTCCCTCCCAGCTTCTTCACTCTTTCTTCCTTACTGTCTTCCTATCTTCTTCCTTCTGTCTCCCTCCCTCCCTCCTTACAATCCTTTCTCTGTCCTCCTCTCTCACTCTTGTCAGCCCATCTCCCTCACTCTTGACTGTCTTCCTTTCTTCTTTCCTCTTCTCGTAGGTTAGATGGGACCCCATTTAAGAGATTAGGAGCCTGAGGTTCAGAACCTGCAGTTAGTAAGAGGTGGAGTTCTGCCATCTGAACAAGGGCTTCTGACTCCTTCAAATTTACCACTTCTCTTTACCATGTTGTCTTTCTGTGTCCCTTCTTTCCTCTCTTGTCTGCCCCTGCCTAGCCTCCCAACCCTTTCTTTGTTGATTTGAAGGTGGGAGGACACTGGGTTGGGAGGAGCAGTTCTTGCCCCTGTGTTTTGGGAGAGATGAGATGTCAGCTCCACTCATAACTTCTAGGTCTTTCATGACAAGTGAAGGGAGGGTGGGCTGTCACATGGCCCTCCTAGGCGGGGCAGAGGGGAGAGGAGAGAGAGGGAAAGGGGGCCTGGGTCATGCAGGGAGTCAGGCTCACCCATTCCCTGGGTTAAGTGACCCAAGTCACAGATCATTTAACCTTCATTTTTCATTTGACTGTGGAGTGCGAACATGGGAATGGATTTGACATCCTAGGAATTCACCATGTTTCAGAGAAGAGACTCAGGTCAGACAGTGAAGCCCCAGCTGAGGAGATGGAGGAGATGCAGACCTCTCCTTTTTCCCTCCAGCCTTTAACTGCACCCTGTTTTTGGTCTGTGTTGGCCTTGGAAAGCGTCACCTTCCAGTCTTAGAGTGCAGAGTGCCTGACTCAGTCAATAGCAGAGCTACCTCCCTGTCTCTAACCTTGCTGACTGACTCACACCTTCCCTAGAGTATGTGCGGAGGGAAGGTTGATTTGGGGCATCCTCCCTTCCAGCCTAGGAGGCTACAGGACACAGAGTCCAACGTGTGTGTGTGTTTAATCCAAAGCTTCTCTCTGGATGACAGGGAGGAGGAGGAAGAGGAGGCAGGGCAGGTGCCAGATCCTGCCCAGTCACCCGAGGACCTCAGGAGGAAATGGGAGGAAGAACTGGCTAAGGTCAAGTTGGTCTGTGGGGAGGTAGGTTACATGTTTAGAGCTTAGAGACTGGCCACCTTATTTTACAGGTCTAAAAGATGGGAAACAAAGAGGGTGCCTGTCAGTTGGGGAATGATCTAACCAATTACCATTATCAGAGGTAGCTGGTGATACTGTGACTAGAAGTGTACTAGGCCTGGAATCAGGAAAGACCTGAGTTCAAATGCAGCCTCAGACACATTTAATTATATGTGTGATTCTGGGCAAGACATTTCTGTCTTTTTTGTTTTGTTTTGTTGGGTTTTTTTGGTGAGGCAATGAGGGTTAAGTGACTTGCCCAGGGTCACATAGCTAGTAAGTGTCAAGTGTCTGAGGCTGGATTGGAATTCAGGTCCTCCTGAATCCAGGGCTAGTGTTTTATCCACTGCGCCACCTAGTTGCCCCAGCTTCTCTCTTCCTTACAACAACCCTGGCTGGTAGGTGCTATTATTATCCCTATTTTATAGATGAGGAAATTGAGGCAAGACAGAAATGTCTTGGGGGCAGCTAGGTGGGCAATAATATTCTATTTCCATCATATACCACAGCTTGTTTAGCCATTCCCCAATTGATGGGCATTCCTTTGATTTCTGAGGCTAAATTTGAACTCAGGTCTTCTTGACACCAGGCCCATCACTCTGTATACCACGGGGCCACCTAGTTGCTCTAGGCCTAACCAAGTTCAGAGCCGGGCTCTGCTGTTTACTCCCTCTGTGACCATCTCTCTAGGCCTGGGTCTTCTATTTTTCTCCCACTTTATTTCATTTTTCAGTTAATAAGCATTCTTTTTCTCTCACTCCTATCCCAACCCTGAAAAAAGAAAAACAAACCCCTTATAGAAAATGGGAACAGTCAGGCAAAACAAATTCCTACAAAAGCAATGTCCAAAAAAACGCTGCTCCTTCTGCTCTAAGTCCATCACCTCCCTATGAGGAGGTGATCACCGTGTTGATCAGCTTGCTCAAGACCTTTGAAGTTCTTTGTCTTTACAGTGTTGCTGTTATATAAATTGTTGTCCTGATTCTACTTGTTTCACTCTGCTTTGCTTCAAACAAGTCTTTGTAGGTTTCTTTGAAGTCGTCCCTTTTGTTGTTTCTTACAGCACATTCATATATAGTAAGTAATTGGGAAGGAGATGAATAAGCATCTATATAGCACCTACTATGTGCCAGGCCTTGAGTGGAATATGATTGTGCTATAAGGAATGACAAGTAGGATGATTTCAGAAAGGCCTGGAAAGACTTGTATGAACTGATGTATAGTGAAGTGAGCAGAACCAAGAGAACATTGTGCACAGAGACAGCAATACTGTTTGATGAAGAACTGTGAAAGACTTAGCTATTCTCAACAGTACAATGACTCAGGACAATCCCAAAGGACTATTGATGAAACATACTGTCCACCTCCAAAGAAAGAACTGATTTTGAAGGAACACAGACTGAACCATGCTATATTTCACTTTCTTTCATTTTTTTCTTTTATTCAAGTTCTCTTGTACAAAATGACTAATATTATGGTAATGTTTTATCTAATTGTTCATGTATAACTCATATCTGATTGCTTACTGCCTCAGGAAGAGGGGAGGGAAGGGAAGGGAAAGGAGGAGGGATAAAAAATGGAACCCAAAACTATAAATAAAACTGTTTATTACTTAAAAATTTTTTTTAGCTTCAGACAGTTATTAGCTGTGTGACTCGGGGCAGATCACTTTACCTCTACCTGCCTAAGTTTCCTCAGTTGTAAAATGGGGATAATGATAAAAGCACCTACTTTTTTCCCTCAATAGTATTTTATTTTCCCCCCAATTGTATGTAGAAATAGTTTTCAACATTCATTTTTCTAAGATTTTGAGTTCCAATTTTTTCTCTCCCTCCCTTCCCTCCCTTTTCCATGAGACATTAAGTAATCTCATATAGCTTATACGTGTACAGTCACGTTAAACAGATTTCCTCATTAGTCATGGTATAGCACATATTTTCTAGGTTGTTATGAGGATCAAATGAGATTTTTGTAAAATTGTTGTTGACTAGATACGTTAAGGTGGGGTGGGGAAGGGAGAGTTGAAAGGATCTGGGTTCAAGAGAAGGAAAGAAACAAACATTTATTAAGTGTCTACTATATGCCAGGAATTCTGCTAAGCTCTGGGTAAAAGAAAGGCAAAAACACATGCCATCAAGGAGGAGCTAGGTGGACCAGTTAGGTGGCACAGTGGATAGAATGCTAGACCTGGAGTCAGGAAGACCTGGGTTCAAATTCAACTTCAGACACTTGCTAGCTCTATGACCTAGGGCAAGTCACTTAACCCTGTTTGTCTCAGTTTTCTCCTCTGTAAAATGAGGATAGTAATAGAGCCTTTCTTCCAGAGTTGTGTGGATTAACTGAGAGAATATTTGTAAAGCATTTAGGATAGTGCTCGGCGCATAGTAGGTGCTATAAAAATAAATGTTAGTGGTGATGATGATTATTGAGCTTATATCCTAATGGAGGTGATAACATGCAAATAATTATTTCCACAAAAGACATATATACAGTGTAAATAGAAGATAATCTGGGGGATGTGGAGGGTTGGGATGGACCTCACAGTGCTGGAGGGGCTTGAGTCTGGAAGGGGGAAGGCCCTCGGTCTTCAGAGAGTGAACAGTTATGTGGAGCCCAGCCCCAGGGCAAGAAAAAATGGGCTCAGACCTCAGAGACTCGGGCCCTCCTAGAAATCATTTGTATTCTCTTTCTTTCTTTGCCCTGGCCCCATTTGCAGATGGCATACCAAGTTGTAGAGAAGAATATGACCCTGAGCTCCCAGGATGCTATGCTGGAGGATCAGCAGGGCAGGTGAGACACTCAGAGGTCCCCTACGCATAGCCCCCCGCCTGAGCCTGCGTGAAAGATGAGGCTCTCAGGAATGCCCTGTTGTCATGCAGGATGGCTAGATTCAAGATCACAGGGACGGCAGACCTGCCGCTACCCCTGATGATCTGTAGTTTGGCCCAGGAGAGCTCCTTCCTAAAGACTGCCTCTGTAAAAGAGGCTGTGGGATCTTCAGTGCAGGCTCCCCTATCTCGAGAGTGGGAAGGGGGGACCTGGACCCCAGGTCGATCTTGCCCCTCACCCCCTGCAGGTTGTCAGCTCTGGATGCCAGGGTACGTGAATTGGAAGAGATGCGGCAGTGGCTGGCGGAGCAGGTGGCTGGGCAGCAGAACAGGATCATGGAGGGGAAGGAGGCCTATGACACACTGTGGGCCCACACTGGCCACCAGGAAGGGGCCTTGAGACAGCTGGAGGAGGAAGGCCGTGAGTTAGTGGAAAGGCTGATCCAAGTCAAGATGCAAGCAGCTGAGGACCAGAATTATCGCAACGAACGGATTGAGAGGTGAAGCCCTAGGTTTGAGGAGGGGCCCTCTGTCCCTGGTCTGGGGGAAGAGGCAAGTCTCTATCCCTGCTGAACCCCAAACCCCGAGGGAGCCTCCGGTCTGAAGGGAAACACACATCCTAGGCCTTGGGGGAGGGTGGTGGTGACAGAGACTCCAGAATTCAGACTCCTTGAGTCCCTTTATTCTCAGGGTCAAGCAAGCCAGGCTTTCCAAGGAGCTGAAGAAGGCGATGAGGAGGACAGTCAACATCTCTGAGTAAGTAGGAGACAGGGGACATTGTCCTCTGGAATCTGCAGGGGATCTGGAATCTTAGGAGAGAGGATGTCAGGGCTGCATCTGGCTTAGCACTCTCTTATTTTACAGAGGAAGAAACAAACCTAGAATGGGAAGGAGCTTGTCCACAGACAAAGCCAGTCGCTAACCTTGGGGGACAGACATAGATCAGGCCAATAACCAGGGGAGGCCGGGCATCCAAACCCTTGGAGACCTCCACCCCTGTCATCCCGATGAGGAGTCTTCTGGGGCATTTGGAGCTCCTTCTTCTCTTTCCTTAGGACCCTGGACCCCCCAAGCATTGCTGAGCCCCCTGCCAATAAGCAGGACCTCTTGGATATAGAAGCCCATGAGAAAAGGTGGAAACGACCCTTCAGGTAAGTGGGGCCAGAGAGGGGCTATGGGAGTGGATAAGCTGATACAGCCTGAGGCCCCAGCAGTGACCAGCAGGGGCCAAGGCCAGGGGCCTTCTGGTCCCTGGGCCTTCATAAAATGTGCTCCCAGACCTCTGACCTCAGGGAAAGCCCCTCTTCTCCCCCCAGCCCTACCCCAGAACTTTGGCCAGCGACTCAGGGACGATGGCTTCACCAATTAACTGGAATTGGAAAAAACCTAAAGTTCATCTACAGGGACTTTCCCAGGAGTCCCGAGTCGTTCTTTTGGACACACTGCTCTCTGACACGTATGCTGTGGGTGGAGAGAAGGAAGTGCAGTGAGACTGAGCCTCAGCTTCCCAGGCAAGGTTGGGTCTTCCCATTCTATGAGATTATTGGATTTAGATTTAAGGTTGGAAAGGACCTTTGAGCCCAGAGAGGGGATGAGGATTTACCCAGGGTCACACAGGCAGAACCAAAAGCTGAACTTGGGTTTTCTGACACCAGCTCCGATTGTGCTCATCCCTCTCCCCTTCCTGATTCCATCTGGAGGCTCACTCACCCTCAGGTGAGGGCTCCTTGTTCTATGGACCATAGTGGGGCTGGGGCTTGGGGGGTGTTCAGATCTGCCTGATCATGGGACCAGGGCTGGAAGGGCCCTCAGAGGTCACCTCGTCAAAATGCTCATTTTCCAGATGAGGAAACTGAGGCTGTGAGAGAGTCTTCTTGGCACGTCCAGAGCTTCTCCTTCCACTGGAAGCAGCTTTATCATCAAGGCCACCTTGATTGAATTCCAGACAATCAGAGCTGGTAAGGGGCCTCAGAGGCCCCTCTCTGGTCCTACTTGGACCAGACTGGGAAGGGCCCTCTCCATACAACAATCAACCAGTGACTGTCTGGCCCCTTCTCGAAGATGCCCAGTGAGGGAGATCCACCCCCGCTTCCACTGGGGCCGCTCATATGGATAGAAAGTTTCGGCAACAGGCCTGCCTCTTTGTGATTTGTACTCTCGCTTTGAGTTCTGTCCTCTGGGACCAAGCAGAACAAGTGTCACCGTTTTTCACATACTTGAAGCCAGCCATCATGCCCCAACTCAGGGCTTTTTTCTCTAGGTTAAACAGCCCCATTTCCTTCATGAATCGGAGGCCTTCAGCCTTCCTCTGGCCACTGTCAGGCCTCCTCACTGAGTTGTCTTCCTTCAACTATCTATTTGAGCCAGTCCTGGTGGCCCAAGCCTGTGGTCTCCACACCTGGGGAGTCTGAGGCCTGTGGATTGCTGGAGTGCTGGAGTTCTGAGCTGCACTAGGGTTGAGGGGGTGCCTGTGCTGTCTGCCTCCAGCACCATGAACCTCTATCCAGGGCTGGGGGGCCACCCTCCAGGCTGCCAGTCAGTGTAGGCCCACGAGGGGCTGTTATACTTGCATTCTGGGCAAGATGGGAAGACCCAGTCTCAAAAATAATACAAACCAACAGAAAGCAAAGAGGTTTAATTTATACCTTAAGTGAAGAACATTTCTTAACACTGTACTATCGGGGTGTCACATACTACAGAGCTAAGCTGTAATTTACTACAAAGGAGTCATTTGCAGGTAGCAGTTGGATTATTGGTGTCAGTCAGCAAACATTTGTTAAGTACCTACTACATGCTACTCATTGTGCTAAACCCTGGAGATACAAATAGAGGTTCCCTCCAAGTCTATGAGACAGGACCAGAGAATAACTAACTGGAGCAATTTACTGCTAGACTGTCCCTTTTTGCAGAGATACTGAATAACTTATATTGTATTGGGAACACTTAGCATTAGGTAGTAATTTATAGGGGAGCTTTTGGCTAGAAAGTTTCTAGTTTCCTCCTCTATCTCTGATACCAAGATAAAGTTGAGTTTTAGAGCATGGTTGGATGACACTGCATCCCACTGAAGTGAAGGGAGGAGCAGGTAAGCATTTATTAGGCACCTACAATATGTCAGGCATTGTGCTTTACAAATATTTCATTTGATCCTCACAACCCTGGGAGGTAGGGCCTGGTATCCCCATTTTACATTTGGGGAAACCAAAGCAGACAGGGGAGAGGTGACTTGCCCAGGGCCACACAGCCGGCTAAGTGTGTCTGAGGCTGGATTTGAATTCAGCCCTTCCTGACCTGATTCAGCTATGTGCTATCCACTGGGCCACCTAACTTACTGTCAAGAAATAACTTCCTATATGTAGTGCCAACAGGTCCCTCGGGCCCTGAAAACATCTTTGGATGGGTGGCTTGTTCCCAACTCCCTTCCTGCTTTCTTTCCTTAGCAATTTTTTTTTTGGTGTGTGTGTGTGTGTGTTTTTTTTGGTGAGGCAATTGGGGTTAAGTGACTTGCCCAGGGTCACACAGCTAGTAAGTGTTAAGTGTCTGAGGCCGGATTTGAACTCAGGTCCTCCTGAATCCAGGGCCAGTGCTCTATCCACCGTGCCACCTAGCTGCCCTCCCTTAGCAATTTGAAGTACAGTTCTAGGTGATGAGAGCTGGGAGGACCTCGGAGGGCATGGGCCCCACCTTGTGAACAAACCTCCTCACTGGCCTTTGCTTGATCACCTCCAGCAATGGCAAGGTCACTCCCTTTGGAAGAGGTGGCGTCTTCCACTGTGGGATTGCTCAGACTCTTGGGAATCTCTTCCCTTGTTTGAGAGAAAACCCACCTCTCTGGGACTCCTCCCAGCGGCCCTGGTTTTGCCTGTGGTCAAACGGAGCAGGTTTTTGGCTGGTGCCTCCTGATGGCCTTTCAGATACGGGAAGGCACCCGCCTCCCCCCAAGGCTTCTTGGGAATGGAAACCTCTCCCGCTGCTCCCTCTGCCCCCATTTTCCTGTTCACTCCTTGACCTTCCTCGGCTCCTTATTCTGGTCCTTGCGGACGGGGCAGAGCCAGGGCTGAGGCTAGGGGAAGAGATGTGGTCCAAAGGACTTCTCCCTTCTCTCACCTGTTCCCTGCCCCGATCGATCGGCCTGATAGTTTGTCTGGTTCTGCCCCCAGGTCGGCCTCCGCCACATCCGTGACCCTGGCACGCTGCATGGATGTTATGAAAGGGCTACTGGAGTAAGTGGGAATGAGGAGAGCAAAGGGGGTGCCTGGCCCCTCAGCTTTTTCTGGGGAAGACCAGAGGCTCCTCAGCCACTCATCTTGACTCATCACCCCCCAGCTCTCCCCTTTCTCTGTCCTGTAGCAACTCTCCTCCCCCCTTCCCATGCCCCTCCCCTCTTCGCCATTCTCTCCATTGCGTTCTCTTCCCTCCTCAGCGTTCCCCCATTTCTTCTCCCGTCCCCTCCAGTGTTTCCCGTTCTCACCCCTCTTTTCCAGCGTCCCATGCATTGCTTTCTCCTCCAGTGATTTGCTGCATTCCCGTTCCTTTCCTCTTCTCCATTCCTGTTCCCCTCCTCTCCCGTGCCTCCCTTTGTTCCCATTCTTCTGGTGTCCCCTTCTCATTATCTTCCTTCTCCTGGGGGAGCCCCTGGTCTGCCCCTGCTGAGTTTCTTTGGCTGGCAGGGGTGGGGCAGGAAAGGCAGCAGCATAGGGGCCGTGGCGGCTATGCGTCCTTCCAAGCCAGACCAAGATGGGAGCCCCCTGGATCTCTAACGATCCCAGCCCTCTTGTCATTTCTCTGAGGGCACTTTCTCCCTTTGGCTTAGGCTCCTGTCTTTGGCCTGGGTTTCTCAGGAAGAGCCCCCTCCTCTCACTGGCCGGTCCTCCTGGAGGATGGGGACCGAGTTGAGAGTGGGGAGATGCTGAAGCTCTGCTGGGTTCTCTCGGTGTGTGCTCTCTGTGTCTCTCATCTGGAATGAAGGCCCTGAGGGAGGGGTCCTGTCCCTCCTCTGAGGGTGCTCCTTTTCTCCTCTTTGGGTGGCAGCCCTGTTTGGGTTCTAACTCCAGGTTTCAGAGCTGGAGGGTCAGGCAGGGCTCAAGCTTCTGGAGAGCTCTCAGGGCTAGGTGAGGAGGGGGTGAAGTAGGAATCTACCTAGTGTGGAAATTTATTTTGATTTGGGGACCCTACCTTTAGGCTGAGATTAGAAAGCCTTAGGCCCTCAGGGTCTCTCCCCCTTCTCCTCAGCTTCTGCTGAGCGAAAAAGCCCCGTGTGCTATGCCAGGTCAGACAGCTGGGGGGAAAAAAAAAGCCCCCAGCTCCCTCCGACCTGAGCGGAGCTATCTGAAAGATCCTGGATAGCCTGTGCTGAGGTGAGGCTGGAGAGCACCCCCCCCCCCACAGCAGCTGCAGCTCTGGCTGGCGGATTAGCTTGGTCTGTGGGGGCGAAGGAAGCCTCGAGATTTGAGTGGAGAGAAGAAAAGGTATATATAGACCTGGGAGTTAGACAGGGAAAAAAAAAAAAAGGAGGGGGACGGACTAGGAGAGAGGCTGACTAGAGGGGAGCTCAGACAAGGACCGGGGAGAGTTCGGTTCGGAAAAGGAGAGACGCGTCTGACAAGGTTACAGGCTTTAATACAAATCAGGGAAAGTGTAACGTGCCCTGAGGCCGGAGGCAGCTAAGGCCCTTATTGTATTCAAGAAGTTTGAAGCGCAGCAGGTGGGAAAGAGACCGCAGGAAAGAAGTCAGGTTGTACTTTATTTCCCTGTATTCCTAATTTGAAATAGTATCTCATAAATAAACTCTGCTTTGATTATTTGGTTAAGAGGCTTCTTAATCTTTAGTCTATCAGTTTGGGAGCAGTGTGGTGGAACTTTATAAACGGCCCACATTAAATTAGTCAGATAGCCAGTTAGTCAAAAGTCCCCAGATTAGTCCTCTAGTCATCCATAGATCAGTTCCCCCCAAATTAGGCTAGTCAATTAAAAAAAATTCTAACATTTTAATGGCGACCACGAAGGGACTTACAGCCCAATTATAATTTTTCTAAATTTATCATTTTTCATATAATCATAATTTTTCATAAATCCAATTATATATAATTTTTCCAGATTAGTTATAATAATTAATTTTTTGTACACTAGTTTACAGGTAGATGAGAACTATCAGGGCCAAATCTCATGCCCAACGGCTCTTTTAACATTGTCCTTCCAAAATTTTCCTTTTGATTATTGTGAACCTGCCAAACATCAATAAATAGGAACATTTCCCTTTTTAAAGAAGAACTGAAAAAAGGCTTGTATATGAAACCATGAATCTCAATTCCATCTAGACTTTCTTTTTACAGTCTCCATGAGGTGCTCCCCCACTTGTCTGTGTCTCCTGAACCGCTTCTGTGGCCAGAGCTTCTCCCTGCCAAGAATCCTTGATGTCTGCCCAGGGCCTTACTCTTCTCCCATGCTCCCTTCTCCTCGACTGAGCCTCACACCAGCTGTCTGGGGGTCATAGGGCAGAGATTCTCCCCCTTATGTAGATGAGGAAACTCAAGGCTAAATAAGGGAAGAGAGTTTCTCAAGGTCATATTGAGTCTGGCTGGGCCAGGACTGGAATTCTAGCATCCAGGTTCCCCAGGCTAAGTCAGGATACCAAAGGGAACTCTGTAAGACTCCATTTTTCCTTCTGTAGAATAGGCAGATCTTGCTCACAGGAGGCCCCCAGACCTGTCCAGTGAATCCTAGGTACCATGTTCTTCTCTTCCAGAGCCTATTCTACTTTCCTCCCCTGACCCTGTTCTGGTAGGATTGTGACTGGGCATGTTCCTGCTGTTCTGTTTCTTCTGCTTGCCTTTTACCTGCCACCCCTCACCAGCTGTCCCCTCCTTCAGCCTCTGGGCTTCAGCCTCTGGTCCAGGCCAAGGTGATTGGGGTGGGGGGGCACCTTGGAGGAATTGTCACTGACTCTCACCCCCTCCACTCAGTTTTAGGAAGAGAAGGGGTTACTCTGTGAGTGGGGCCTCTGAGGCCCGATATCCAAGCATCCCTGTCTGTGGGGTCTCCTGTCTCCCAGCAAGAGCCCAGGATATCCAGGTGAGACAGAGCAGCCCAGCTATAAAGGGCCTAAGGGGGAAGAACACAGGGTATAGGTGTGTGTAGGTGAATGTGTACATGTACTCACACGTATACATAAGTGTTTGAGAGAGACATGGGGAGATACTGGGACAGCTGTATAGCAACATAAGACATTATTGTGCTAGGCTAGGTGGGCACCTGAGAGCTAGGGAGGTCCCTAGACAATAAAGGAAGCATAGTAATACTGGAAAAAACCCACACTTCGAGATAGGTGTGTGTATGGGACACCAGTTGAAATCTTTACGGGATGGGGCAAATGGAGAGGAGGCTGATGGGCCCCAGCTGTATTGCAGAATAGCCTGGTCAGTCATGGGGGCCTGGGGAGACAAGGAGAGCCTGGGTCCTTGCTTCAACCCTTTCCGCCTCCCTCAGGAAGCCCACTGTTCTGAGGTCAATGCCGTCTGCTTTAGCTCCAACAGCAGCCTCCTGGCAACTGGCGGGGCTGACCGGCTCATCCGCCTCTGGAATGTGGTTGGGGGTGAGTAGAAGTAATACCAAGGACCATTTTCTCCTCTTGAGGGCCGTGGGTGGGGGGTGAGTGTCCTGAGCCCTGAACTGTAATGCTCTCTTGGCCCTCCCCAGTTTCACAAATGACAGACAGGTTTCACTTGTGGGAGAGTAACACTGACCCTGGGGCTGAGATGGGAGGGTGAGGCTGGGGAATTCCTGGAACCTTCGAGTTAGGTGGAACCTGAGCCACTTTGGGTTCAGCCTGTTTTAGAGATGAGGGACTTGGAACTCAGAATGTGGAAGAACTCCGGGCTGCGGTTCTGTGCCGAATCCCACTCTGAGCCCCAGTGGGATCCACCCTCATGCTACACTTGGAGAGCCCAAGCCAACTGGCCATCCATGCTACCTGTAGAAGAAGCCCCAGGTTGTCTTGAATCCCTGTTAGCTGTCCAGTCCTGGCCAAGTCACTTTCTGAGCCTCCATTTCCTCCATTAGAATGGGGTTAGTGCTGTGTGCACTGTTGGCTTTATAGGGAGCAGATATCACCTCCTTTTTCTCCCTGCAGACCGCCTGGAAGCTGATCAATTGTTGGAAGGGGCTGGTGGGAGTGTGACTTGCCTTGAGTTTGAACCATCCGTAAGTTTAGATGAGGGAAGGGGGGAGGGGGGCCCTGGGCTGTTCCTGGCTATGGGGGTGGGTAGCTTTGTTAGCCACCATCTCTCTCCTAAAAGCTCTGTGCCTACCAGTGCTTATGGGTTGAATTGAATTGTGTGTCCTTGAGCACGTGACTTCCTCTGCCTAAGAGGTTTCCTCATCTATAAAATAAGATAATCCCTGCCCCAACCTTTGCACCCACCTTCATGCTGGGAGGAGGGGCCCAGACAGAGCCTGTTATATACAAAACAAGCATCTTATTAAGCATCTGCTGGGGGACACAGCCCTGCCTGTGCTCCATGCCGGGAGTGAGTTAGAGAAGCTACAACCCCTCCCCATGAGGAGCTCCCAGGCAGGATAGGAGGTGCACCTACATGATGATGAGACCGGGAACTCTGATGGCCACAGGAGAGGGAGCCTGGCCCCTCACTGGTGATCCAGGGAAGGCTTGGAAGGCCCTTCCATAAGTCCTGAAGAAGGAGAAGGCATCTGGAATAGGCTTCAGCCAGTGCCCCCAAGGGACCCGAGAAGGCAGGAGGAGGAGAAAGAGGATGATGATAACAGCATTTAGATGGGGCTTTAAGGCTCGCCATGGGCTTTCCTGACCATTAATTCACTGGAGCCTCAGACCAACCCTGCAAAATAGAGACTATTATTATCCCCATTTTACAGATGAGGAGATGGAGACCGCGAGATTAATAATAGTATTAACATTGTGCTTGAGGTTGGCAGAGTGCTTTATTTACCCATATTATATCATTTCAAAAATTTTACTTATTTATTTAAACTTTTTTCTTTTCTTTTTTTTTTGGTGGGGCAATAAGGGTTTAAGTGACTTGCTCAAGGTCACGCAGCTAGTAAGTGTCAAGTGTCTGAGGTCGGATTTGAACTCAGGTCCTCCTGAATCCTGGGCTGGTGCTTTATCCACTGTGCCACCTAGCTGCCCCCGCAATATTACAACATTTGATTTGATCTTCACAGTAACCTTATGAAGGAGGTGTTCTTATACCTCATCTGTAAAATGGGGAAACTGAGACAGAGAGATCACTGTCTGAGGCAGGATTGAAACTTAGATCTTCCCAACAGAGAGTCTTTCCTCCCTGTGTCACCTATCTCCTATGCTGGGCTGCTTCTAAAGAGTGAATATGCAAATGGATCTGAGATCTCACTGATTCAGGTCAGCACCCATCCATGTTTGCCCTTCCTGTAGTACTCTTGTTTGACACAAGGGATCCACTTGACATACGAGGTCTTCCTTGCTTTGGTGCCATTGCAGGGAGGGGTGCTCTGACATCCACCTGTCTTCCCTTGCTCTTGCCATGGGAACGGTCCTTCTTTTCCTACTGTGCCATTCTTTGATGACATCTTTTGGCCTCTGTTCCTTCTTGGTTCCATGTTCCAGCCTGTTCTCACCCCTTCCCCAGTGCACCTTTATCTATTGCCCTCTAATATTCATTTGTGATAAGTTATTTTATTTTTGGGGGTGAGGCATTTGGGATTAAGTGACTTGCCCAGGGTCACACAACTAGTAAGTGTTAAGTGTCTGAGGCCAGATTTGAGCTCAGGTACTCCTGAATCCAGGGCCGGTGCTCTATCCACTGCGCCACCTAGCTGCCCCATTCTAATATTCATTTGTAGTTCATCAGAGACAGTGTTGTCTACCTCTTAACTGCGATATAGTAACACTGATAACATTGTGTTTTGTTGTTTTTAAAAACGGACCTTTGCTTTTATGGGAGCTTTGGATCAGTAAAAGTACTTTGCAGTTTTCCAAAAGCAAGTCAGCTCACTCTCCTCCTCCTTTTCCCAGATAGACATACTTTTGGATAAACTCTATAAAGTATCCATTTAGATGCATGTTGAAATCTGGGCTTTCTTCATCCATTTGGTCTTCCCGTGTGAATGATCAGGCCAAACTTATTTGAGTGATTACAGATCTCTTCAAGAATCTCTGAAATGTTTTGGTGTTTGATAAAATCAGCACAATGTCATCCACAAATAGGAACATCTAGAAGACTTTACTATCCACAGGGAATCCCTCTTCTTTTTTTGTTTTGGTGAGGCAGTGAGGATTAAGTGACTTGCCCAGGGTCACACAGCTAGTAAGTGTCAAGTGTCTGAGGCTGGATTTGAACTCGGGTCCTCCTGAATCCAGGGCCAGTGCTCTGTCCACTGTGCCACCTAGCTGCCCCTGGGAATCCCACAGATTTTCTGCTGCTTCTCTTCCATCACAGTAAAGAAAACCTTTGGCAAGCATACCTCTCCCTGTTTTATACCTTGCCTGATGTTTATTATTAGTGGGTTATTAGTCAGGATTATTTCTGTCATTACATCTTCCAAGACATCCTGACTAATCTTCAAATATGATGGGACACTTCTTGTCAGTCAGTCAGTAAACATTTATTAAGTGTCAGTCGTCTGTCAGGCACTTCGCTAAGCACTGAGGATACAAAGAAAAGCAAAAGACGGTGCCTGCCTTTGAGGAGCTCACAATCTAATGGGGGAGACAACGTGCAAACAACAATGTGCAAAGACGCTGCTTACCCTGCTGTAAAAGACCCTGCAGGCTGCATTTGTCCTACCCACCTCGATGTGGTGGTTGGTTTTTTGGGGTTTTTTTGGGGGGGGGTCAACAAACAATAAGCACAGTGGGATCTTCTCTCTTATATTCTCTACATCTTTCAGTGAGTTGAGAGGCTGAAGTTGATAGCCTGCTTATTTCCTATGCACTATCTCAACAAGGTGCCCTCGTCCTTTATCTATCTATCTATCTATCTATCTATCTATCTATCTATCTATCTATCTATCTATCTATTTTTGTGGGGCAATGAAGATTAAGTGACTTGCCCAGGGTCACGCAGCTAGTAAGTGTCAAGTGTCTGAGACTGGATTTGAACTCAGGTCCTCCTGAATCCAGGGCTGGTGCTTTATCCACTGCACCACCTAGCTGCCCCTGCCCTTGTCCTTTAAAGACGAATAGAGAGGAGCCAATAGGCACATAGGCCAGGAATGACTGATGTTCTTTCAGTCACCTTTTTGGGACATTAATAAGGTTTGGTATTCCCTCCCCTTCCTTCAGATAGCCTCGTGAGGCTCTATCACCTCAGATCTCCCACATAAATATTTGACCTGATCTTCCTGCATTCCCCATCTGCCTTCTTTCTTTCTTTGCCATTGCTACTTCCTTTGTAAGCGCCTCAGGGACTTTGATGTTAATGTTCAAGTGCATTTTCACTCTCCTTGTGAGAACCCAAAGTTTGCCCAAATGTTTCTGTTTTTCTTCTGGGTTCAGTCCACCTTTCCATGGCTTGCTTGAGGGTCCTTGGGATGACTTTGCTCCACTGGACAGCTTTCCAGGCTCTCCTGAACCTGGTTTTATCCTTCCCCTCTCCTCCTCTGCCTTAATTATCCATCATCCTTCTTCTTAAGAGTTTGCAGATGAGTTGAGATTCCAGCTCAGTGTTGTCTTTGGCACCACGATCTCTCTGTTTGCCAGTTAAGCCAGATATTTACCGTCTGTGGGGCTTCCTGGGCTCTTGAAGCAATTCATTTGCATTGTTTGACTTCTGGATAAATTGGTATCATTGGTGTCAATGTCCCTTGTGGTGTTTGTTTCCCATTTTTAATTTTTCCAAAGCTTATATGGCCTTTACTCATTAGTACTCTTTCTTCCTGCTTATTATCAATTCTGATCTTAGCTCACACTGAATAGTCTGGGTGGCACTGAGCAGACAGTACCTGGTAGGGAGAAGTAGTAAAAGAGGCTGGCACATTAGGTATGAGCCAGACAGTTGAAGGCCCCGACGGCAGGTGTTTCTGCTTTGTTCAGTAGGCAATGGGGAGCTCTTAAAGGCTTTTGAGCAGAGGAGTGACACGACTTTAGGAAGATTACTCTGGCAGCATGTGGAGCGTGTTAACATTGGAAGAGGAAGAGACCAGAGGCAATGAGAACAGTGAGGAGACTATTAATGGTAGCCCAGGCTCATGGTGATCTGGGGCCTCACCTGAGCCATCTCCATCCTTTCCCTCAGGGCTGCTATTTGCTAGCAGCGACTTACAACAAAGCTGCTCAGCTCTGGAAGGTGGGCGAGAGCCAGTCCAAGGTGAGATGGCAGCAGGGGCAGGGTTGGGGTGGAGGGGAGGGGTCGGGGGTGGGGAGGTAGATGGGGGCCTGGGTGGGGAAAGGAGTGTGTATTGGGTGCTTCCCATTAACATGCGGGATACCTGGGGGTCACTGGTGCAGGAAACACTGTCTGGACACACAGACAAAGTGACTGCAGCCAAATTCAAGCTGACCAGGCAGCAGGCGGTGACTGGGAGCCGGGATCGGACTGTGAAAGAGTGGGACCTGAACAAGGCATCCTGTAAGCCCACCCCCGCTTCTGTCTTCTCCATCTCCCTAATTCGCCTCTCCCCCTCCATACTCCGTGGTCCAAATCTCCTCTTTCAGGGCTCCCTAAACCCTAGGGGGGTTTCTCCCTCAATGTCCATGCTGCTGGAGACCCCCAGATAACCTCAATCCTGTTTCCCAATTGCTTCTATCCCTCCACGATGGCCCCAACAATCCCCTAGGCATCTCCTCAGTTTCTCCCCTGTCTGCTTCCTCCCACCCATCCCCTGATGCTTCCTGTCCCTTTTGATCTTCCTCTAATATCACCTGTTCCCACCCACAAACCTGGCTGGGAGCCCCCCATGGTTAGGTCCCAGGGGCCTTAGAGCATGCCCCCCCACCTGTCCCAGGTCCCTACTCTCCTTGGATAGAGCTTTGGGGTTGGGGAGGGGACCAGGTAGTTGGCAAAGGGAACCTGGCAAGGTCTCCAGGGACTTTGTGGGGCGCTTTGCTCTGAGGATCTGGGCTTGAATCCAAGTCTCACTTGCTAGCTGTATGACCTTGGGCAAATCACTTAGTGCTTCATTACCCTCATCTGTCAAAAGAGAAGGTTAGACTAGACAATCTCCCATGTCCCCTCTGACCCAGTCCTTTGTTCCTATAAGGGACTCATGGTCCTCTGAGGCCTTCATACCCCTCCCCTTCCCCACACCCCTCCCTACATCCACGTGGCATGTTGGACGTCAACAGGCTGAGGGGCCAGTGTCACTGGCCCACTGGGGGCCCCTCTGGAGGTTCTGGGCCCTGTGGTGCTCACTCTGTGGCCTCTCAACCCCCAGGCTCGAGAACTATCGATGGGGTCTCCTACTGCAACGACGTGGTATGTGGCGACTACCTCATCATCAGTGGGCACAATGACCAGAAGATTCGCTTCTGGGACAGCAGGTGATAGAAAACTAGCAGCCCCAAAGACATTGGGCATCGGGCTGGGGAGGCATGTTCTGGGTTGCCTTTCTTATTTGTTGTTAGCCAGTCAAGAAGTATCTGTGAAATACACAGAGGGGAGGGGGGATGGCACAGTCTCAGTCCCTTGGATGTGATTCATTTGGCTGCATTAGATTAGTTCACTCAATTGACCTTTTTTTTTTTTTTTTTAGTGAGGCAATTGGGGTTAAGTGACTTGCTCAGGGTCACACACCTAGTAAGTGTTAAGTGTCTGAGGTCGGATTTGAACTCAGGTACTCCTGACTCCAGGGCCGGTGCACTATCCACTGTGCCATTTAGCTGCCCCTTCAATTGACCTTTTAAAGAGTATATGTCACAAGTAGGAATCTTTATTAAAACCAACCTATAGAACTTTTATTGTTCAATACCATTTCAACACAAAGACAGTTCTAGACTAAGATTTAAAGGAAACAAGTTAGTACCTTTCTCATTTCTATTCAATTACTATTAGTCTTCACATTTCCCTTTTTAAATCCCTTTATGACCACAAGGAGAGAAACATGTCATTCCTTTCTTTACTCTGATGTTGAAAACTCCCAATGCTTCCTGTACTCCCCAGCCTGCTCACCCCACCAGTTTCTGGAATGAAAAGTCCTTGGAGGGGCAGCTAGGTGGTGCAGTGGATAAAGCACGGGCCCTGGATTCAGGAGGACCTGAGTTCAAATCTGACCTCAGACTCTTGACACTTAATAGCTGTGTGACCCTGGGCAAGTCACTTAACCCCCATTGCCCCACAAAAAAAACAAAACCAAAAAAAAAGTCCTTGAAACTTTCTGTACAGTGACGGCTGCTCAGCTAATGTGACTCAGAAAGGTTCAGGGAAGGCAAGGGACAGGGTCCCAGCACCCAACCTTAGAGATGCATCCCTGCAGAAACTGTTCCTGTAGCTGCCTCACCCCGTAGCCTGGGATGGCTTCCATTTGGTCTCTTCTTCTGAAGCCCAATTTTTGGGCTTCCTAGAGTCAGGTGCCATGGACCTGGAGTCAGAAAGACTTGGGTTCAAATCCACCCTCAGACACTTGTAATGTAAATTGGGTGACCCTGGGCAAGTCATTTAAGCTTTCTTTGCCTCAGTTTCCTCTACTATAAAACAGGAATAGTAATAGCACCTACTTGTCAAGATAGGATCAAATGAGATATTATTTCTAAAATGTTTAGCATAGTGTTTACCACACACTAGGTGTTTAATATATTTAATGCTTGTTTTGTTCTTTCTTTCTGTGGGGCAGAAGCACAGAGAGAAAGGTCAGAGTCACCTGGGGCATGTTTGCCGTCATGAATCCTAGTACATTAACCCCTTCCACTAACCTTAGTTCTGTTCTTTAAACCCATTATTTTGTGTTTGCAGTGAACGGACATTTAGCAACCAACAATCATTAACAAACAACCTTGGTTTAAGTGGGAAACTAAGACAACTTAGAGATGTTTTTAAAAAATTAATGAGCAGTTATTTTGTCTCCCTCTTATTTCATCCCAGGAAAAAGAAGAAGAAATGCAAAACCCTTGAAACAAATATGCAGTCAGGCAAAACAAATCCCCACATTGGTCATGTCTAAAAAAAGTCTTCTTCTGTATGGGGAGTCTCTTCCCTCTCTGTTAAGAGCTGGTACCAGAGTTCATGATCAGCCCCCTGGAGCCATGGTTGCTCATTGAGTTGGTTCTTGCTTGTTTCAGAGTTGTTTGTTTTTACAATGTTATGGTTTAAATTGTGCTTCTGGTTCTTCTCACTTTACAAGTCTTCCCAGGTGTCCCAGAAAGCCTTTTATCATTTCTGAGGTCTCAGTAGTACTTTATTACATTCCTAAACCATAATTGGCTCAGCCATTACCCAAATGACGGGGGGCCCCTTTGATTTCAGCTTAGAGTTAGAAAATTAGGTCATTAGAAGAAGACATTCACAACAGAGCACGATGTCTGTATTTCAGGAAGGACATGGATAAGTTAAGAGTGTGTCCACAGAAAGGTGACTAGGATGGCAAGCAGACTGGGCACCATTCTACATCAGGATTGGCTGAAGGGACTGGGCGTGTTTAGCATGGAGAAATGCAGGATTGGGGCAGCTAGGGGGCGCAGTGATAAATCACAGGCCCTGGAGTCAGGAGGACCTGAGTTCAAATCCAGTTTCAGACACTTAACACTTACTAGCTGTGTGACCCTGGACAAGTCACTTAACCCCAATTGCCCCACTTAAAAAAATAATAATTTACTCTGAGAAATGCAGGAGTGTGTGTGTGTGTGTTTGCACACGTGTGCATGTGCACACACCTTCCCCTGGTCTTGTGTCCTTTAGTATGGGGAGAGTTAATTGGGTGACTCGCTGTAATATTGGGTTTCAGAAAATAATGAGAGACCTCTGGGTCCAAAGTTTCCTCTCTTCCAAACTGCCTTTTTTAGTTATTTCTCCCACACTAATAAGATTAAGAGCCTCTTTTTCACAAACCAACCAGGTTTTATTAATGGGAACATAAATAATTTACAACCCAGGTGAAGCCAGGGACAACGAGAAAGGGAATAGGGGAAGATAAAAATATGACCTGCTTTCCAGATGATTAGAATCTAAATCTCTGGGGTAAAACCTGGTACTTCGAATAATCTCCCTCTCTAGCAAAGACTGACTCAAACCCCAAACTTGCATCCAGCTCAGCTAGCCCAAAGAGCTGGCCTCGCTTCCACAACACAAACTCACCACCACCTGGAATCCTAGTTACAATGGGAGTCAGCTGTGCATTCTCTCCCGGTTGGGTCAGAAGGTCAACCACCACCTAGCTCCTCTCTCCTTTTTCTTCTCCTTCCTCCCAGAGTTCTCTCTCCCCTCATCTGCCTCTCCCACAGGAAGGGGAGGTTCTTAGCCATGCTGAGTCTCCAATTGGTTCAACATACCCCCTGGGCTGTTGAATTTGTATAATTTGGCCAGGCCCCTGTGGGCATAGGGAAACTACTAGGGGAGGCTTAGATACTTAGTTTGATACTTTGACTCAATAAATGTTCTTTTCTATAATCCCTTCAAGTACACACCCATCTTCTTTTAGGCTTTTCCAGATTACATCTTTTCAGTCTGACCATAATGAAGCAAAGATGTGGTCATGGAAACCCCAAATTATAATTAATTCCTTACACCTTCCAGGGTCCCACGCTGCATAGAGGTGATTCCTGTGGAGGGGAAGGTCACCTCTCTCAGCATCAGCAATGACCAGATGCACCTCCTCAGCTGCTCCCGGGATGATGCCCTTAAGGTCATTGACCTTCGGGTCAACAACATCCGCCAGGTCTTCAGGTGAGGGCAGGAAGGCCTAGTAATGGGTGCTCCCACCTCCACCTCCGTTGCCCCCTCCCCCTTATTCCAGGCCTCTGTGGCAGAACCCAGATTCTCCTGGAGATTGCTGCTGGATGGGGGATGGAGGAGGGAGTAGGCTTGGGTGTTTCCATCTTTCCCCACTTCTTCCACCTCTCCTGTGTCCTCAGGGCGGACGGCTTCAAGTGTGGCTCAGACTGGACCAAGGCTGTGTTCAGGTGAGTATGGATGGAATCTGTCCCAGAGTTCCTGCTGTTCCGTTTAGAAGCTTCTCCTTCATCCAAGTTCTCTCCCCCTCGAATTCTCCCCCATCCTTTTCTAAAATCTCTTGAGCCCCTGTGGCCACTCAGTTGTCAGCTAGCCGGCAGCCTGCCTGCCCCTGCCTAGGGGCAGCTCTCTGCTCTCCCATCTTCAGTATGGCAGCTGGAGGAGGAAGAGGGCTGGGCAGGGAGGCAGTGGGGGTGGGGGTGGGGGAAGGAGCCAGAAAGTGACCAGAAGGGGGCGGGCCATGGGGAGGAGGCAGGTCCCTGATCAGCCAGCAGGACTGCGTGTGCTGTGTGTCCATTCCCTCCTGTCCTCTGACAGACCTCTGATGAGCTCAGTCTCCTCCATTTATTTCCCCTTTTCCAGCCCAGATAAAAGCTATGCCATTGCTGGTTCTGCCGATGGTGGTCTCTTCATCTGGAATTTGGAGAGTGGCAAGCTGGAGACCAGCCTCTATGGGCCCCACAGGTGAGCCTCCAGCCTCCCGTTTTAATAACCTCCCTCCGACCTTGGGGTCCAGCTTTCTCAGGGAGGGGACAAGGGTGATGGGACACACCCTGGGCAGGGCAGGGCAGGACAGGCTCTGGATTCTCTGAGTGTCTCTAGCTATAGACAAACTGTGAGGCCCTTAGAGGAGAGGAGACTCTGGGAATGGCTCTGAATGCCTGAGTAAGAGCCAGAGGGGATTTCTGAAGCTTCTTAAGCCATATGGGTTTGTGGGGCAGCAAGGTCAAGTCAGAAAGCCCTGAGTTCAGATCTGGTCCCGGACACATACTAGCTGGGCAGGTCACTTCAGTGGTGTCTGCCTCAGTTTCCTCATCTGTAAAAGGGAGATAATAGCACTTCCCCTCTAAGGCAGTTGAGGATCATATGAGACCAGATTTGTAAAGTGCTTCGCAAACCTTGGAGTGTTGCAGAAATGTTTGTTTTTGTTTTTGTTTTATTTTTTTTTTTGGTGAGGCAACTGGGGTTAAGTGACTTGCCCAGGGTCACACAGCTATTAAGTGTCAGGGGTCTGAGGCCGGATTTGAACCCAGGTCCTCCTGAATCCGGGGCTGGTGCTCTATTCACTGCGTCACCTAGCTGCCCCTGCAGAAATGTTCGCCATGATGGTGGTGATGATGATGTTCCTGGTCCTGTGTTTCCCTTTCCCAGCCTCAGCTTTCCCATCTGTAAAATGAGGAGGGGACAAGGCTGTCATGAGGATGCAGTCAGAGAATGGATGATCACCCCTATCCAGTGTATGGGGAAGCTGAGGTCTAGAGATCGTAAACCCCAGGCTGAGTCGCGTAGCATGCTAATGGCTGAGTGAGGCCTGCTGACTGTCTGCTATCTGGCCTCCCCATCCCCCAGCATTCATATCCCTTCCCTTCCTCTCTTGTAGTGTCGCCATCAATGCAGTGGCCTGGTGCTATGCTGGAACACATGTTGTAAGCGTGGATCAGGGAAAGAAGGCCGTGCTTTGGAGTTAGCCCAGCCCTGACAGTGCCTGGAGCTGGGACCCTCGTCCCTCTGCCGCTGCCCCTCCTCCCCCATGGTACTGGACAAGGCTCTGGCTGGCTCCAGAGCCTGAGATACCAGGGAGCTGTGCCAAGGACAGAGCTGCAGGGAGCTTTGGGGACTGTGTCCTCTCTTTAAATTTATTTTTTTTTTTTGCGCAGGGCAGTGGGGGTTAAGTGACTTGCCCAGGGTCACACAGCTAGTAAGTGTCAAGTGTCTAAGGCTGGATTTGAACTCAGGAACTCCTGAATCCCGGGCCGGTGCTTTATCCACTGTGCCACCTAGCTGCCCCTGACTGTGTCCTCTCTTAAGCAATACGTCTTTGTGAGCATTCAAAGGGAAAGGGGTGGGCTTTTTCTGTATTAAAACTTTTGAATGATAGGCTGGCCTTTGGCTTGGTGGTGATGGTGGGGGTGTGGGGGGGGGCACAGGGTAAAGAGGAAGGTATATCCCAGGATTAATGATCAGAGCTTGACCCCCACCAGGGCGAGGGGCTCTCCCCTGTGGCCTAGTTACTGCATGCTAAGCCCCCTTTTCTGTTCCCTGCTGGCCACCTGAGTCACCACTTGGAGCCAGGACCCCAGAGACTTGTGGTTGTGGCCATGGCCAAGGAAGCTCTACATCTAGGTAGGGTCAGAGGCTGCTTGCAGGGGGTGTCCCTAGGGCATTGTGGTGACAAGTTTCATGGGCAGGACTGCTCAGAAGTGGGGTTTGTTCCCATGGGAGAGGAGGAAGGCGCTCCCATGTCTGTGTCACCTTTAGATCCTTAAGTGATGGCCAAGAGAGCCAGGGCAATGGAGCCTGGGGCATTTGGTGGAGAAGGCCATGGGTGAAAAAATGGAGGTGTTAGCTGAATGGGCAGGGGAACAGGGGATACACAACTCCGGCCTTTGATGGACAATCTACTCTTCAGAGACATAGGGGTATAGTGGGAACAGCCCAGTCTCTAGAGCAGTGTCCTGAGTTCAAGTCGGGGCTCCATTATTGTATGACTTGGAGCAACTTACCCCTCAGCACTTAGTTTTCTTGTCTGTGAAATGAAGGGGCCAGATGAGGTGATCGCTAAGGGTCTCACCAGCTCCAGATCTGCACCTCCATTTGAAGAAAAATGTGCACTTTACAGAAGGCAAAGTGAGTATGGTCCCCATAGGAGTGGGGCCTTCACTGTCACCACAAGGGAGGGAGGATGCTGTCAGTCCTGACACCAGCGTTACAGGATGAGGCATCAGAGACATGTTGGGGAGGAGCCACACAAGGTGAGGCAGAGGAGGAATTCCAGGCCTAGGCAATGGCCAGCAAAGCCCTCCAGACACACCTCTGTCCAGTGCAGGACAGAATCCCCCATGATGAGCTCCCAGCTTCAGAAGGAACACTGCACTGGGGACAGAAGACCTGGGTTTGAATTCTCCCTCTATCACCTACCATGCGGCTGATGCTGACAAAGCCGTTTGGTTTCTCCAGGCCTTAGCTTCCTCCTGTGTAACATGAAAGGTCCCTTTCTATACTCCCATGAAGGGCTCAGATACAGAAATATAGGCAGGGCTTTGAGGCATCTCTGTCCTGGAGACTAGTGGCCACCAGAGGGCGTCCATTGCCCACCAAAGTTCTAGGTCAGGTTGGTCTCTGCAGAAGCCCCGTGGTGACTGAAGGCTGGGACCTTGGAATGATGACCGCCGGTAATCACAAAACATGCCAGGCTTTGCAAAGGGCTTTCCATATCTTATCTAATGTAGGATCCAGGCACTTTATAAAAATGGCTAACTTTCAATAGAATTGGTTTCCTTTGTAATTCTAAGTATCTTATACATTTAAAAACGTTATTCTGAGAAGCCTCGATAGGCTTCACCAGACGGCAGGACAGCTGGCCAACTACCACCACATACAGAGTGAGGGAGAGACGGGAGACAGCACAGGTGGCCAGTTCAGACCTCCCCCTGCCCTTTCTTTGATCTGGGATGGGGACAGCGCCAAACCCTGAAACCTAGAGCCTTGGGAACGAGGATGCTTCCGGCCCAGCATCCTCAGCTGTTATCCTGAGAAGCAAAACCTGTGGACACTCTGTGGTGACTGCTCCTCAGGCTTCTTCAACCCTGGTGACTGGAGTCCCAGAAAAGAAGACATTTGGTCACTGAAGTGACATTAAAGGAGAGGCATTACTGCTGACCCTAAGGGTCATGCAACCTAGATAGCTAGTTGGTACAGGGGAGCACTGGGCCTGTTGTCGGGAAGACCTGGGTTCAAACCACATTTAACTAGTTGTGTGACCCTGGGCAAGTCATTTAACCACTGGTTTTTGCCTCAGTTTCCTCAACTGTAAAATGGGGGTAATCATAGCATCTCCCTTGGAGGATTTTTATTGAGAGGATCAAATGAGATAATAATTGTAAAGCCTACCATGGAGTAGGCATTATATAAGTGCTTATTTCCTCCTCTTCCCCTCCCTTGCCATGAGACTTGCAGCTGAAAACCTCCCATGCGTGCTGTCTTCCCCCATTAGAATGAGATTTTGGGGGGCAGGTGGTGGTGCAGTGGATAAAGCACCGGCCTTGGAGTCAGGAGGACTTGAGTTCAAATTTGGCCTCGGACACTTGATACTTGCTACCTGTGTGACCCTGGGCAAGTCACTTAACCCTCATTGCACTGAAAAGAAAAAAAATGAGATTTTTGAGAGCAGGGGGCTTAACATAAATAGTAAGCACCCTGTACATGCTTCCCTTTCCTCCCCTTCCCCCCACCCCCGACATAGAAATAAATGGCTAAGAACCTCTGAACTAAGAAATTACTATCGCTATTTTAAAGATGAAAAAAAAAAACTGTGGCTCAGAGAAATGGTTATACATGTAACCAGGGTGCTCTTGCCAGACTCCCCTGCCTGTCCTCCAATTATCATTTATTCTAGGGCTTGGTGAGGGGAGTTGTGGAGGGACGGCAAGGTCAGTCCTCCCTCTCACCTGACAGCACAGAGCTGTGACAAGGCTGGCTCATGAGCATGAAGCTCGGGATGCTTTTCTCCTTCCTCTCATTTGCCCTTGAAATCCAAACCTCTTTTCCTCTCCCCATGAGGGTAGACGCCATTTATTGCTGTTACAGCCACCTGCAGGATCCTGAGTCAGCTCGAGGCAGCAGGTACGTGCAGCTTTGGCTATGTCTGCATGAAGAAGGCAAAAACCCCATTGCCTCAGTCCGGGTTAGTCAGTCGGTGATCTTCAGGGCAGGCCGGGACTCCTTGGGGGACGGGAGGGAATGAAGGAAGGACACCAGCCTCCAGCTAACTGGTACAAGAGGCAGAGCTCATCTGCCACTTAGAAAGTTTGAATAGGAAGGAGTCCCAAGTTTCCAGCTCGCGTGAGCACCTCCTTCAGATGAGCTACCTGTGCCTGGCACACAGCAGGGTACGCAAATGCCTGTTCTCTCCGCGGCCCTCCAGGTGCAGGTCTGCCCTGCGCCTCTGTCCCAGGTCCCCCACTTAGCAGTAGCTTGCTCCAGCTTGGTGTGTGCTCCTTGCTTCAGGTAGAAAAATTCTCTGCTGGTCCCTGGCCTTGGGAGAGGACAAGCATAGCCCTGGGGGAAGACAGGTGACATGAAGAGAGGAATGGGGCCCAGGGTCATATATGCAGCCAGGGACACACAGCCTGGAGAAGCAGAAGATGGGGCAGGGAGGAGCTCTTTCGAGAACCTAGACAGGAAACTATTATCCCTGGTGTTCCAAGCCCCTCTGTGTCCACCCTGCTCTACCTTCACCCCCGCGTGGGCCTCCAAATAGAGGATGTGCAGAATGGGAGGAGGTGGGGGGGCACTCCAAGTTTCCCTGGTCACAGCCACTGGGCATTTTAGAGGATATGAAACGCAATCGATGGGATTGTTTTTGCCAAAGCCAAGAAATTCAAAGCCTTAATTCCACTTTTTTTTATTATTCAACATTTTATACATAATAAATACAAACTTTTTACAGCCAGTACAGAGGAAGCCGTTGCAGAGGTGTTCTCAGTGTACTGACACTGTACACTGGGATACATGGATTACGTGCCCTGTATGAACCAGTCATAGTTAAAAAGGAGGCATTTTTACATCTTTTTCTTTTAAATAAAATTAGCAGCTCTTACAGAAAATATTTAAAATAGAACTAAAGAGATTTCCAATAATACTCTTAATTTGGAGAACCTTGATTTGCGGGCACAGACAGACAGACAGACTGGCTGGAAGGATAGAGGAAGAAAACAGCAGAGTGATACTTACTTGACTTCGGCATTGTGATGCTTTTAACATTTCTGCAGACTTTTAAATCTTAAAAAACACTTTTTTTTAAACTTAAGAATAAGTTTGATAAACACATAAAAAGACCTCAAACAGATCAACAGGTTAAGAGGTGCGAAAGAACAAAAAATACAGAAGAGATTCATTCGCCCACAGTCCTTGTTACTGATGAAATGAAGCCATCCGGGAAACGTTTCCTTGGATGAGATGTGACTTTTGGTCAAGGGGCTTGGGAAGCACTCTTTGCTTCAGAGATCATTTTCTGAGGTCAGATTCTTTGAAGCAATGTGTGCAAAGTTCAGATAATGTCACCTAAATGTAATATTGATTTCTTTAAAAATAAAACAGTAAAAGCAAAGCAACCTCCCAAAACAGCCCTTTTAAACTAAGTCGTCAGTTCTCTTATCTTCTGGTTTAGGTGGAAAAACTTCCTACCCAATCGTGCAGACAAAAAGGGTTTTCCTTAAATACCTGGGAGCTACTTCTCCCCAGAAACTTGGGATCTCATCAATATTGCCAGTAAAACCACAGGTTCTCCCTATAATGGGGAGTTGGGGTGGGATTCTTCACTGCATCCTCAGTTTGGATTTGTGCCAAGCCCTGAAGTGAGGCCAAATGGCAATGTCTTTCTCAACTTGGACTTCAAGGCCCTAGTAAAACTCTTCTGGACACTGATGAGACCTGAGGAGGCAGATGGCCTCAAGGCCATGGTGGGGCCAATTTCCCTGGACTCACTGCTGTGGACCAGTAGCTGGGCTTCCATCAGCTGGGCTGATAAGCCAACTAGAAAATAACACTTAGTTCCCTGAACTTTGACCTCTCCCAGGTTACCCAATGACAAGGCTGAGTTGTGGCCAGGATGCAGCTTCTGGGAGATCCACAGTGATGACTGGGTCAGGGCAGGTGCTCGGATACACACGAGGCAAAATACTCAGCAGTGGGGAAGTCAGCCAGTTGGGGCTTTCTGATGGAGATGAGGCCTCTCTTCTCGATGTGAGGAGCGCTTAGGAATGTCCTGCCCCTTTCCCCAGCTCGAGCTGGGGTGGGGTGGGGTAGGGCGGGAGGGCAGGCTGTGACTACTAGACAAGTAGCAGGAGGAGGAACACCAAGGGCACCAAGGCCTTCTGGGCCGGCAGCATGGCCCGTCCGGTGAGGGTGGCAGGGACTGTGATGCAGAGCCGGCCCTCCTGCCCCGAGCCCTGTGCTTCTGCCCCTCTTCTGAGGCTGGAGAACCTGATTCATCTTCACCACTCATCACATGGGTGATGGTGCTCAGGGGGTTGGGCAAGTTTGTAACACATTCCTATGGCCACAGTAATATACTGTACTAACACATGTGACAGGAAGGGGCTGGGATCGGGCCACACAAGTGGCCAAGAGCTTGCCCCAAGTTGCAGGTGTGCCTGCCTGACCAGGGCCCTTTGCCACTGTGGGCTTGTGCTCTGGAAGGAGAGATGACTCAGAGAAAACAAGCAAAGGCACGGAATCTTCATGACTGAGGGAAGAAGGAGAGCAGGTCATTGCTGCCCGGAACTCCCTCCCTTCTTCCTGCTCCTTAAAAGAGTCATCTTCATGCAAAGGTGCCTTGAAAAATGAGTCTGGCCGAACTGGAGTGGGTGGGCCGAGATCATGGGGCAGATGTACGCAGTGAGGCCGGCCATCACACTAGCGTGATCTCAACATCCTCCATCTTCTCTGTGGGCCGGCGGTGGCTCTGCGTGGGAGGAGGGGGCGCAGCCCGTACCTGGGGAGAGAACCACACAGAGCTCCATGGGTGGGCTGTTCTACTTTCTCTGCCTCTGAACACAATAACACTGGATGCTTGAAAGGGAATAAGGGAGACTGGCTGTTCAAGAGCTGCCATGAACATGGGATTCCATTTACTCAACCATTCATTCTCTACTTATACACACTCAGCCCATGTGATGATATAGAGGCAATGGGGTGTGATGCAAAGGGTGAGTTCCTTCCCCAATTGAGAAATGGTCAAAGGATATGAGCAGGTAGTTTTCAGATGAAGAAAAGAAAGCTAACTACAGCCATATGAAAAAAATGTTCTCAATCACTACTAATTAGAGAAATGCAAATTAAAACTACTCTGAATGTAATGGAATACTATTGTGTTGTGAGAAATGATGAGCAGGTGGATTTCAGAAAAACCTGGAAAGACTTGAACTGATGCTGAGTGAAGTGAGCAAAACCAGGAGAACACTGTACACAGTATCAACAACATTGTATGATGATCAACTGTGATAGACTTAAGTCTTCTCAACAATACAATGATCCAAGACAACTACAAGGACTCATGATGGAAAAAATGCTTTCCATATCCAGGAAAAAAGAGCTATGGAGTCTGAATGCAGATTGAAGCATTAAGAAGCAAAACCAAACAAACCAAAAGAAAAAAACAAAGGATGAGTTCATCAAGGTCACAGGATGCTGGTTCTAGAGCAGAAAGAGCCCCCGAGAAAACAAAGTCCAGACCTCACATTTCACAGATGAGGAAATGAAGGTGCAGGCAGTGTATTAGGAGTGGAATTGAGTTAAGGACCCCAGAGCTTCCTTCTTTCCACTGGGGTTACTGACAATTTACTACTTGTAGGACACTGGGGAAGTCACTGAATCTTTCTGGGCCTCAGTTTCCTTGCCTGCAAATGAGACTTTTACAAAGCCTTTATAGAGGGGCAGCTAGGTGGCGCAGTGGATAAAGCACTGGCCTTGGATTCAGAAGGACCTGAGTTCAAATCCAGCCTCAGACACTTGACACTTAACTAGCTGTGTGACCCTGGGCAAGTCACTTAACCCCCATTGCCCTGAAAAAACAAACAAAAAACCCAAAGCCTTTATAGAGGAGGAATGCTCTGTCTTTACAGAACCAAAACATTCTCCACAGAAAAACCTTGGGAGGCAGAAGATATGGTTATTTCCATTTTATAGGTAAGAAAAGTGAAGCCTAGAGGACTTAGACCAAGAGCCAAAGAAGCTGCCTGTGAATGCTGGCTGACATGCTGTGCAGCCTCTCTAGATCTCAGTTTCCCTGTATGTAAAAAGAACGGGTAAGACTAGATATACTGCCTGAAGACCCTTTCCTCTTTAAAGCTGATGATCCCATTTAGTTGATGTCAGAGCCAGGACTCTGCTCATTTCACAGATGAGGAAACTGAGGAAGGATCAAGCAGGCGCAGTGTCCACAGCTACAGAATGAGTAGTGCTAGAGCCATTTCTTGGCTTTAAATCCAGGGCTAACACCATCTTATGTGGAAGAGCCAAGCACCCCCATGGTCCTGGGCCAGGATACTTACAGGTCGAAGCTTGCCGTAGGAGGCCTCCGGTGTGTGTCTTGGGGGCTGAGAGAACCCCGGAGAATCAGAGCTGAAGCTGTTTTCTGTGGGAGAGAATGAGAGTCATGGGGGTGGGACTCACTCCAGGGGCATAACAGGGTAGAGATGGGTCAGGGAAGGAGGAGAGTGTTCCTTGAGCCTCACCATTCATGGAAGGAGACCTGGGGAAGTACCGTGAGTTCCTCTTGTCAGGGCTGGGCGAAGGGCTGCTGGGCGGCTGGTCATAGAGCGGCAGTGGAGGCAGAGAATTGTGTGGCTTGGGGGAGGGAGAGATCTGTGAAGAAGGTGAGAGGTGGTTAACAGTCTGTGACGATGGACAGGAAGGCGCTTTGTTAACCCACTCTAATACAGCTTCTGCAGAGTGAGCTGTTAGACAGCGTGGAAGACCTGGGTTCAAATCTCTTTGGTACTTACACCTGTCAAGAGGTAATCACAACGTCACAAGACCTATGTGAAAACCAGTTTATTACAAGAACAATGAACAAGCATGTGCAACCCAGAGGGCTCCGGGTCCTTATAGAAGTTTGCATATTTATGACAATACAACAAAAGGAGGAGGAAACAGGAAAGGGCCTGGCCTGACAGGGGAAAGGGGCAGTAACCCAAGCAGCCTAGGTCAGAGGACATGAAGAGGTCTTCTTGGCCCTCTCTGGATGGACTACACCAGCTGCCGGGGATGCTGGCGTGATTGTGCAAGCACTGGGGATAAGCAGAGATGAGAAGGAGCTGGCCCCTGCCCTCAAGGAGTTTAATTATGTGGCCCCTTCTAATCATTTGGGAAAGAGCTTCTTATCCAGTTCCCCTGGTAAGGAGCAGGCTGGGGCTGGGCGGCCAAGGCTCTGTGATCCTTTCCTTCTGCTGGCCATCATTGCAGCAGCCCTCTGATTCCAACTCAAGCAGATGGTAACTTGGAAATATTTCCCAAGGCCGGGATGAGCACTGGGCATGGAGTCTGAATCCAGGCCCTGGAATTTACTGCCATGACCCTGGGACAAGTCACTTCCCTTTCCTGGGCATCCGTTTGCTCATCTGAGGGAGGTGGATAATGACACCTGCCCATCTTACCTGGAAGGGCATCAGCATCATCACCATCATCAAAGTGTCATGTAAAAAGTACTGTGGCCACCTGGCAACTCGGCCCCCTCAGTGAAAGGCGCTGAGCAGCCAGGTACCTGGGCCGGCATAGACACAACTAGCAGCTGGCAGACTTGAGTTTTTAAAAGCCTTCCAATGAGCTGGGTAATGACCGTCTGAATGGAGTAAACATATGCACAAACATGTTGCAAACCCCCAAATACTGTGTGCTAACAGGGTCCAAAGCGGCAATAATGGAAATGATCGTAAACCTGGGCCCATGCGTGTTCAGAGCGGCCTGTGGTCACACACACAGAACCCCAGCCACTTTCAGTAGTGTGAGAGAGACTAAGGCTGAGGACCCTGAGCCCCGTTTAGCAGATGCCAAGAGGTCAAGTGCCTGGTCCAGTGGCACCCAGTCCCTTGATGGTGGTGCCAGGACTCCAGCTTCGGTCTCCTGACTCCAAGGCCAGCAGTTTCTCCAACATCCTGTCATCTCTTTGGTTTTCTTTAAGCATTTTATTTTAGTTTACTTTTTTTGCAGGGCAATGAGGGTTAAGTGACTTGCTCAGGGTCACACAGCTAGTAAGTGTCAAGTGTCTGAGGCCGGATTTGAACTCAGGTCCTTCTGAATCCAGGGCTGGTGCTTTATCCACTGCACCACCTAGCTGCTCCCCATTTCTTTAGTTTTCAAGCAAACTCGAGTTGATGTACAGAATGGAAAAATACATTAGCAACTTTAACATTTCCAGTTATTCATAGAGCAGTTTATTCTCACTGTTCATTTAATTAGCCTCAGGAATAATAAGTGCTCACATTTTTACCACATTTGATGGTTTATAAAGTACTTTCTCCTTGCAACAACCCTGTGAGGGGCATGGTGCCAAGACTGTTATTACCATTTCACAGATGAGGAAACAGTCCTGGGAGGGACACCAGGGAGGGGCGGGTGGCTATTTGCATCGCTGGAGGAGGTGCTCACTCACACCAAGAGATCACAGATCCAGTGGAAAACTTAGTGATGAGGAAAGGCAGGTGGGGCTTACTTGCCTGCCGCTCCAGGGTGAGTTAAGAACTAGTATTTACACCTTGGTTCCTGTCTTCCGGGTCAATGTTCTTTCTGCTACATGTTGCACAGACAGGCCATGGGGAGGGATGGCTGGCTGCCTGCATTCCCCAGAGATGACACGTGCAGCCAACATCTGCCTGTTTCCTTTGTGGCCAATGGTACTCACTGCAAGCCAGCAGGAGTTCAGGGCCACAAGGAGCTCAGCAGTGCTAATCTGAGCACTCACCCGCTGGTTGTGGCCTATTAGCACCATGCCTGAAGCTACTTTGTGGTAAATATATAGCCCCACATGCATTGGCTGCAACGTATTTTCTTTGTTCAGAAGACCTTGATCCTGGAGCCAGGGAAGGAGAGAGGTGTTTTTCAGTCTCTTCTCCCCTCATGAATGGTAATGGCTACCTCAGGGTAAAAGAGCTCCTAGGAGTTGTATGAACTTGCCCTGAAAGGGGAGATCCTGAGAGTGGACTTCCCCTGCTCAAGAGGTGACCATCTCCCTGCTGCTGAGGGAGGCCCTCAGGGATTTCCTGCAGAAGCACATGAGATCCTGGCTGAGGCCACCTGGCTTCTAAGAGGAGCTCGCGAACAGTATTCCTGAATGACAGTCTGCTGTGTGGAGGTGGGTGGCCTGGCCCTGTCGGCCTTGGAGGCTGCCTGGGGGATGACCACAAGCTGGAGAAATTGTCAGTCCCCTCTCAAGGAAGAAGGGGATTGCTCTGAGAGCTCCTGAAAAAGGTTTAGCCTCGGAGCACTAAGAGGCTCACGGTTCTAAAGAACAAGGGAGGCGCTCTCTGGGGGGCCTCTCCAGTCCCTGGGCACCCTCAACAGCACAGAGTGGTCTGATGGGAAAGAGGAAATGCATCCCGCCAAGGGTCCCTGTGGCTTTAGAGAGGGACCCAGTGCAATGCTAGAACTCCGGAGGCCCCCGTGGCTGTTTTCTCTATCTGTTTGGGGACTTTTATGAGCCCTCTGAACCTCCTGGGTGAATCTCTTACAGTGGATGTTTACAGAGAAGCTGGGGATCACGCTAACCTGCATTGGGAGAAACCGAGATACGAGCTCTGCCCATGCCTGCTTTTTGAGATTTCTGTGGAGTCAACTCTGGGGTGAGGACAAACCAAGCCAAGTTGAAGAGAGACACTGAGCCTCTGCCTGTGCTTGGCTCAGGAGAACTAATCAGTCTGCAAACAGCAGCAATGCCTTGTGTTTTCCCAGGGCTTTGTAGGCACAAGTGAGGTCACAGTCCGTATCACACCGGATCTCCCCAGGAACCCTGGGGGAAGGGCATAGCAGAGAAGGGGTAGGACCCGCCCAATCCACAGATGGAATGAGCCCTGAAGATGACTATGGCCAGAACTGTGCCTTAGGACAATTCTTTTGACAGTTGTGTGAAGGACGGATGGGTGAGGGGACTAGAAGTGGGGTGGCCAATTAGGAAGAGAGGGAGGGATGATGAGGACCTCTACTAGAAGAGAATGGTTTAAGAAATATTAGAGAGGTAGAATTGACAAGATTTGACAATTAAATGGATACGGGACAAGGGTGAATAAAAGGGAAGGGTCAAAGAAAGACTATGGGGTTATTGACTCGGGTTACTGGGAGGAGCATGGTGGTGCTCTTCAGAGAAACAGGAAAGTCAAGAGGAAGGGGACATTTGGGGAGGAGATAAATTTCATTTGCATATATTGAGAGGTACTAAGGAGGCAGTTAATGATGTGGGACTGGAGGTCAGAAGAGTTATTAGGGTGGGAGGGAGAGATCGATTGATCCATCTGTGTACAGATGAAAATGAAACCCCTGGAAGCAGATGAGATACCGAGAGAGTGTAGAAATGGAAGAAAAGTGGGTCTAGGCTCGTACCCTGTGGGACACCTGGGCAGATGAAATGGCTGTGTTTGAAGAGCACAGCTCTTGACCAGGACTATTCAAACAGCCTCCTGACTGGTCTCTACAGCAATCTATCTTTCATGTGGTGGCCTAGAAGCTTCCTAACACACAGGTCTCAGTGTCCTGCTCTTGCTCAAAAACTCTAAGATACAACACAAACTCCTCAGCCTGGCACTGAAGGCCTCACATAATCTGCTGCCAACCTTATGGCACATCATTCTTCCTTTGACGTTCTCTACTGTCTGACAAAACCGCACAACTGGCTCCGTACAGACCGTGACCTGCTCTTCCACTTTGGTGCCTTTAAGGAGGCTGTTTCCCATGTTCAGAACACTCTCATCCTCATCACTGCCAGTCCAAACTGAGCTGTGACCTGTTTCTTCACCCATAAAATGATGATGAAACAAACTCTAAAGCCCAAACAAACTGGACCCCTCCCTTTTTTTGTTTGTTTGTTTGCTTTTTGAAGTGAGGCATTTGGGGTTAAGTGACTTGCCCAGGGTCACAAAGCTAGTTAATGTCAAGTGTCTGAAGCCAGATTTGAACTCAGGTCCTCCTGACTCGGGCTGGTGCTCTATCTGCTTCGCCATCTAGCTGCCCCCTTTTTTTGGACCCCTTTGTTTTTCTCTGTAGGCCCACTGAGATGCTGCAGCCCTCCCCCTCTGATGTCTTCCCTGATCACTCCACCCCCAAGTGTCTTGTGTTCATAGAACCCTTTGCTGGGACCTGTCACAGAATTCCAGAGTCTCGTTTAACCCATCCTTAAAAAGGATTCTGTTGACAACACATCTGATGAGCTCCAGCCTTTGCTTGAAGACCTCCCACTACCTCGTGAGGAACAGGTCATTCCAAACAGGGACAGTGCTAATGGTCAGGAAGCTTCTCTTGACATGAAGCCTCCATGTTCATCCCTTCCTTTCTACCTCTGAGGCATGCTTTGGCTCTGTCCCAGCCTACTCTGGGCTCTAGTGATTTGTGTACATTTGTATCTCTTCTTAGTAGACTGTAAACTCCAAGAAGGCATGGGGTGATGGAGCACAGGGCACAGGCCTTAAGGTAGGCCCTTATAAACAGTTTTTAATCCAATGGAAACACTGATACACAATATGGACAGGCCACAGGGTTCTGAGCCAGAAGGGAACTACAAGGTCATTTAATGCCATCCAATGCAGGTGTTTTATAGATGAGATTTTCATGTGGTGGCCGAGGATCGCCTCTCATGCTATCTTTGTGAATAGCCTGGAAAGTGTAGACAGTATTGTTGGGTAGGAGTAGAACTGGGTAAAGAAGTAGGCCTAAAATAGTCATGACAGGATATAGACAATGAGGAATAAGGTCTCTTGTGAGGTGCCCAAAGGATCTGTCCTTATGTGTTGTTCAATGCTTTCATCAATGACTTAGAGGAAGGCATTAATGGAAGCAAACCTGTGAGGGATAATTTACACACTAGATGCAAGTCAGTATTAAATTAGATCTCAACAGGCTAGAACAGCAGGACAAATCAATTAAGATAAAATATACTAGGCGAATGTCAAGTCCCAGATAGGACATCAAAGAATTAGCTTCACGGGTACAAGATGGGGGAAGTATAGCTAGGCAGCAGTTCATTTAAAAAAGATCTGGGGGTCCTGGTGGGCCAATATATGTCTACAGTACAATATGACAGTCCTAAAAGATAATGTGGTCTTGGGTTACTTTGAGAAAAGTGCCCGGAAGGAGGTAGGTGGGAATCCTCCTGTCCTCTTTTGAGTCAGAGCCTACCTACAGTACCATACCCATTTCTCAGCTCCACATTTTGGAAAGGACATTGACAATCTAGAGAGAATCCAGAGGGGACAGTGACTAGGATGGCAGAGGGCCTTGACATCACGATGAGGACTGACTGAAGAAAATAGGAACATTTAGCCTGCAGAAGAGAACACTTGGGGGGAGGGCTGAATGTGACAGCTGTCTGGAAGGATTTGAAAGCGTGTGACTTGCTCTGCCCAGAGAGTACAATTAGGAGTAATGGGAAGATGCTGAAGAGAGGAAGATTTGAGTAGGATGTTAAGGAAAACCTCCCGAGAATCAGTACTATACAAAAGCGGAGTACAAGTGTGGAGGCTGGCCTAAGGAGCTGGAGGCTTCTCCAGAGACTAGGAGTTCTCAGCACAGGCTGGAGGACCACTTAGAGAGCATCTGGGTAGTGCTAGGCTAGACTAGATTAGAGGCGTCAAAGCAAGGGAATCAGATTAAAATGTGATTGGGAGATATTTAACTCTCCAACACAGATCATGTTCATTTGTGGTTTTCTACAGTCAGAATGTGGCTGGCAGGGATCCATTTTTATTTGAGCTGGCTTCTCCTACACTAGATGACCCGCTCAGGGTCTCCCTGAGATGCTGAGAACAGCTGATGGAGCCGGCTTTGTGCCAGATCCTCTGTCTGAAATCCACTGCTCTTTCCACTTGGCCACTACTTGAGGTGAGTCAAAGTCTGGAGACTCAAATCTTTCACTAAGCCCTTCCTGCTTTATCCCATAATTAAGGTGACAGAGCATTCCTTCTGCACTGAACCCCTGGGGGAGGGGCAGGCACTGAAGTAGAAACAGGTGATGCACAAAACCTCTCCAGAGCCATAAAAGGGTTTCCAGCATCTTTACTTTTGTCCTTCCCTTAGGCATCATCACTGAGACTGAGGTGGGCAAAATCTTTCCCCAGAAGTCTGCCCTGATGGGGCCTGGAGGGCTGAGGCACGGCCCCAGGAGAGTGCTATGGAACAGAAAGTCAATGGGTATTCCACAGATGCTTCTGGAACATCTCCAATGCGGGCTTCTTAGGATCGGGTGGGCACTGCCTTTATCCCTAGTGCATGACTATGCACATAGAATCAGTCAATACTCATTGAGTACTCACTTTGTGCCGAGCACTGTGCTAAGAGCAGGGGCTACAAAAAGGCAGAAGACAGTCCCTGTCCTGAAGGAGGGGGAGAGAATGTGTGACCAAACATGCACAAAGCAAGCTAGAAACAGGATAAACAGGAGATAACGAAAAGGAAAACACTGAGGAGAAGAAGGGCTGAGTGGAGGAGGGAGAGTGTTCCAGGCATGGGAGACAGTCAGAGAGAATGCCTAGAGGTGAGAAGGTGTTTGATAAATGCCGGCTGAGTTAGATCGAATTGAAGAATAATTTTTCAGTGAGCAATTAGTAAGAATCAGATAAAGTAGCACCTCAGACTGTTTACGTATCTTTGTTTTAAACAGGTGGTTGACCTATATAATGACAAGGGCATAGACTACATCAGAAGACTTGGGTTCAGGTCCTAGTGCAGGACTTCCTATGTGGTAAGAAGACCTTTAACAAGTCATGGTGAAATGGTCTTAATGATCTTCTCAGGGTTACTGTGAGGACCACACCATGACAATGTGTAGGAAATGTCATTGGGTCATTGTCCATAACCTTCCTCCCCATCCCTTTCCCTTCCACTTACCTGAATCTCTCTCACCCACTGACTATCACCATTTTCTGAGGCTGAAAGTTCTTCCACTAGCACCGAAGGGAAAACGCCAACACGTCCATTGAATTCCCCTTCCCAGAAGCCATCATCATCTTGGTTCTCCTTGTTCAAGATGCGGATGATCGCTCCCTCCGGAAAGGATAGTTCATCATCTGTCTGGCCTTCATAGTCATAAAGTGCTTTCACAAAACAGACTGTGGAGCAAAAGACATAGAATAGTGGCTGAGGCCATTTGCAGCTGAGCTGTTGGGCCCCTTTCACATCTGCCTACAGGACCACTAACTGATCACTGACCTGGCTTCTACTAAAGGACAGAATTCACCAAACAGCTCAGGTCAAGCAGGGCCTCATGCAAAGACTCTTCCCTCTGCCCTAACATAATGATGGCTCCACCTGAAGCGATGTGTCTAGAACTCTGGGATGCATGTGTTATGTAATGCTGGGCATTCTATTTGCCAGCATGTGCTCCTAACAGACTGTTTCATGAAGGCAGAGACCATGTCTTATCCCAATGATGCTTCCTACTCTCTAAATTCCACCCCTCCACCCTGCAGCGTTCCCACATCATTCTGCCTACAATACGTGCATAATATTGTTGAATAAGTGAACAAACCAAATAGATCCCTGTCCTGCCCTCTGTGGCCAGGCAGAACAAATCTTCCCTCGGATATTTGAAGAAATCAAGCATGCTTCCTCTAAGTCTTCCCATTTTTTTCAACCAGGATATTAAGCAATTTCTACACTAAAGCACTGCAGAGCACATGCTGTGCGAGCATGCGCGTGTACACACACACACACACACACACACACACACGCGCACACAGTAAGTGTAATGAACATCTGCTAAGTGACTGACCCTCCCCCCAAATGCCTCCTAACATTCTGTCTTGTCCTCTTCCTATGCAGTAAACAACACATCCTGAAGCCTAAAGGGAGACTCTGGGTGACACTGCTGGGCCGATGACATGTTATAATAATGCCACTAACTCATTTCAGCCAAACACCGCTCTGACCTTTTGGGGTGGATCACCTGAAGTACAAAGTGACTAGTCAGTTTTGTGGCATTAGCTCCCTTGGGCGCCAGTCAGCAGTATCAGATAATGTCTGATGATGCCACAACTACGGACCTACTACCTCATGTAGTGCTAATGTACCCAATGTATGTTTTAGGAACCAACGAGTGATGTCATGGAGGGAAGGTTCCTTGCCTGCACTCCCTGTCGTGTTTTTCACCTTTGTACCCCACCCCGCCGAGCCCAGAGTCAGACATTTAATAAACGGTCACTGGCTGTCTGCTTTCTATAGAGACACTGGACTCCTCTGCACCTGTATCTCCACATGTGCTCCCTCTTCTTCCTTTAGATGGTCTCTGGAATGAAATGCTGCCTCATCCATAGAACATTCTTGATCCTTTGGTCCAGGACCATCTTCTCCCCCAGGCCTCATGTGGCACATTCTATGGTGTCTAGAAGACTATAAGCCTCTTGGGAGCAGGGACCATAACTTACCTCAACTCTACATCTCTCCCAACTCCTAGTGTTGTGTTCTGCATACTGCAGGTGCTTACTAAATGCTTATTATAATGTTTTTGCTGCTATTGGGTGAAATGGCCTACTGAATCCTATCAGTTATTACCACTGGAATCTCCATTGAGGCTCCCAGAAACAAGTTCCGCCTCAGTTGAATTGCTCGACGTGTGAGAGCGGCTATCCAGTGCGGCGAGGGACTGCAGCATGCTCAGGAGGCTGTTAGATGTAGGGAACTGCAGGTACTTCTCGGGCACGTAACCCACCTGCCCAACTTTGTTTCGGGCCTGTGGGAGAGAGGGACAAGAGGGCGGCGCATTCACAGACATGAAGGGCCCGGGGCCTTGTGAGAACCCAAACAAACTCCTCCAAATGCCATGAGAAAGGGTTATATGAGCAAAGGAATCTACCTTTACCCAGTCTTCCATATCTCCATCTTCAATCACTTCTAACACCTCATGCTCCTCAATCGTCAGCTCGTCTGGCTGAGATGCCTGCAATGGAGGATGGTCATGGACAAAATTATAAAGGTTAGATAAAGAGCAGATGTAGGCTGGTCATCAAAAAGAAAAAAAGCCAGAGAGCAAAATGATTTTGAAAAAAGAATTCAAGTACAAAAAATTTCAATGCTCTAAGGATTTTATGAGGTGAAACTGTAATGGAAACAAGTGGTAGCATAGGTCATTCCTGAGGCACTATGGCTTAGAGAGGTGGGAGCTTTGCTTTGGACCACAAGCAAGCTCCTCAAGGTCTCTGTGTCTCAGTTTCTTCATCTGCACAACAGGGCTGACATTGCTGCCCTCTCCCAGGGGGATTGTGGGATGAATTCATATTTGTAAACAAGATGAAGTGAGTGAATGAATGAACGAATGAATGGACCAATGCAAGGCTTCTGTTAAAGACCACGGAAGGTAACTAAATAAATAACAGCAACATGACAATGCTGAGCACTATGGGACCAGGCATGCAAATGAGGCAAGGAATGATGTGCTCAAGTGTGAAGATGGTTCAGACAGCGCCTTGATTTGAGGGTCATCCATTTTAGAGCCCTGTCCGTGAGACAGCAAAGCTGTGGGAAGGGCCACGATGCACGGTTAGCCAGGGCTTGGTATTTATGGGCACCTCCCTCGCCCTGGTCGAAGACCTCTGCTGTCCTGGTATTTACTATCTATTGTGCATCTAATCAGGCAGAGCTATTCCCCTTAAGATCTCCTCCTCTGAACTTGGTCATATGTCCACTTACAGGAAAAAAATAGCATTATGATATGATTGCCCAATTACGGAAATATAAACACACCCTGGTCAGGCTTTAAAAAGTCACTTACCTCAAAACACAAGAGGCAAGAACTCATCAACTCATGATGGCTTTTCAAGTAGGGGAAAACTTTGTCCCTCTTCAATAGCTAAAGCCCTTCCTCTCCCTGCTGCTTTGAATGTGGGAACGTCAAAGAGGGGGGAGTCACTGTCTCCAGGTTCATGGGACAGTCTGAAGAGTCATGTGACCACGACTGGTCTAGTACACGTGAAACCAAATCACCCATCACTGCCTGCAGGTCCAGAGACTGTTGGAGCTGGCAAGAACCTCAAGAGGCTCTCCAGCCAAGCCTTTCCATTTATAGATGCTGAACTCGGGTCCAAGCTCATGTAGTTAATGACCTTGGCAGAGCCTGGGCTCTTTCCATTTTACCATGCTGCCCTCCAGGACACTAATGGGCTATTGTAATAAGGGAAGAAGAAAAATGTAGTTGGCCTCAAGTGTAAGGCTATTCTAGTTCAAAGAGCTATGGGAGTCTTTTAACACTGTTAGCTACAAAGATCCCATCCATGAAGTTTCTCCTGCCCTGTGTCGGCTAGAGCTGCAGACACGGCAAGAGCTCTTTACTGCCCCCACTGTATCCATCCCTTAAAGGCCACTTTCTCCAGGAAGCCTGCCTTGATTTCCTGTCAGATTTCCCCCTTTTTGTCCCTTGGACCACACGTAGCACTTTGCACTTCCCTGATGAACTTACGATAGTAACTTATATTCTTTTTGTTTTGTTTTTGCAGGGCAATGAAGGTTAAGTGACTTGCCCAAGGTCACATAGCTATAAGTGTCAAGTGTCTGAGGCCAGATTTGAACTCAGGTCCTTCTGAATCCAGGGCCAGTGCTTTATCCACTGTGCCACCTAGCTGCCCCTAGTAACTCACATTCTTATGGTGCTTTTAACAACAAAGTACTTTCTTCACAACAACCCTGGGAAGTAGGGAGTTACATGTATACATATATGTATTGTATCTCCTCCAGTAGCAAACTGTGAACTACCTGGGGACAAGGAATATGTCTCATTCATTTATCTCTGAACTGAATTCATTTATAACTGAACTGAATCATGTTACTGGGTTATCTTGGGGACAGTTGCCTGTGGATAATTAATGGGATAAATTGCACACAAAGGGTTAGGTTATAATTGTTCAGGTACCACTATTTCTGTCATTAAAGACCTTAAAAACTGGAGCCAGCTTAGGAATTTTTCAATGGGAAGGAGATCAAAGACAACAGAGATAAGCAACATGTCAGTTGGCTAAGAACAGCACGTTTGCCAGGAAGCTCAATCTTTTTTTTTTTTTTTTTTTTTTTGCGGGGCAATTGGGGTTAAGTGACTTGCCCAGGGTCACACAGCTAGTAAGTGTTAAGTGTCTGAGGCCGGATTTGAACTAAGGTCCTCCTGAATCCAGGGCCGGTGTTCTATCCACTGCGCCACCTAGCTGCCCCCAGGAAGCTCAATCTTAAGTACACCTAATAAGGAGGACTTGAAGCACAACTTATAGATAATCATCAAGCAATGATTGGATGAAAATTACTTTTACAAAATAGTTTTACTCATAGGCTACTTTAAGGAGAACTAGGTTGGGTCAGGAGTAGTGGGGAAAAAGGAGACAGGATGAGGGTATACCTGCATGGGATTCTGGGCAGTATTTAATGTTAGATGAATCCCCTACTAAGATTAACAAAGTGAAATAGATGAAGAACATGTGGATCTCAACCCACTTGAGTGGTGAAGTAAACACTACCATGTTTTTGTGTTGGGGGACAGCCCAGGACATTCAATTTGAAGTCAGAGGACCTGAATTCAATTCCTGGCTCAGCCACTTCCTATCAATGGTGCTCCAGGGAAGGTGCCCCACCTCTCTTGGTTGGGGTTTTCCCATCTCTAGAGTGAGGGGTTGGATTAGACAGCTTCTGGGTTTCTTCTAGCTCTAAGTCTATGATCCTACTATGCACTGACTGCATTCCAGGACCAAGGAAATAAGAGGGGACAAAAGCCAACAGTCAGAGATTTCAAATAGATCCTGTCTTAGACCCGAAGGGAACATAGACAATAATTTCTAATACTGGTTTTTTGAGATCCTCTTGTTCCTTCAAAATCCTTAAGAACTGGGGCAGCTAGGTGGCGCAGTGGATAAAGCACCAGCCCTGGATTCAGGAGGACCTGAGTTCAAATCCGGCCTCAGACACTTAACACTTACTAGCTGTGTGACCCTGGGCAAGTCACTTAACCCCAATTGCCTCACCAAAAAAAAAAAAAAATCCTTAAGAACCCAGAGGCTGTCTTAAAATTCTCAAGACAAAATCAAAACAAACACGCCCCTATGGGGAGTGTTGTAGAAGGAGAGAAGTACCACATGCAAAGAGAGGTTGGCAACTCCAATAAGTCTGGGAAGCAGAGACACTGACAATTAAGTGTGGTCTGTCTGTATTATAACTCTCTCTTTCTATCTGTCCCTTGAGACCTCACATTCACACTGGTGCCTGCCAGCACCTAGGCCGGCAAGGGAGACAGGGTGGATTTCACTTGGCTCCCTTGGTCGCTCATTAGTAGGAGGGAGAATTAACACTTCCTCTCTCCTCCACTGCTCCTTGGCAGCTCATGGAGCTTTTCACGAGCATCCCTGAGAGGCAGACAGGGCAAGTAGTTTTATCCCTCCCTTTGCAGATGTGCTGGATTTGCACTCAGGGAAATAACATGATTTGCTCACAGTTACTTAGCCAGGAAGGGAGAGCTGGGATTCAGACTCTGGTCTCCTGACATCGAGAAACTGCAAAGTGGTTACAGGATGGTGACCAGGATGGTGAAGGCCCCTCCCTGACTTAGGGCCCAGGGAGGTTGGGGTGAATGAGCTGAAGACATTTAGTCAGGAGAAGTGAACACTCAAGGTGGACAACGTGGCTGCCTCCAACAAACAAGGGGCTGGCATATGGAAGAGGGACTGACATGTTCTGTTTGGCCCAGCAAAGTTGCATGGATGAATTTAGGTTTCATGAGTGGAAAGAATTTCAATTACAGCTATCCAAAAAGAGACTGGTCTTTCCTAAGTCAATATTTCCTTTGGTTTCCGTTCTTTGGGGCCACCTCAGTATGAGGTGGGGCAGCTAGGTGGCACAGTGGATAGAATACCCAGCCAGGAATCAGAAGGCCTGAGTTCAAATTCAGCCTCAGACACTTGCTAGCTGTGTGATCCTGGGCAAGTCACGTCACCCTGTTTGCCTCAGTTTCCTCATCTGTAAAATGAGTTGGAGAAGGAAATGGCCAACCACTCTAGTATCCTTGCCAAGAACCACCTCCTCCAAAAAGAAAAGGGGGTCACGAAGAGTCAGACAGAACTGAAACAACTCAACAAGAACATGAGGCAGTGGGTTCTCCATCAATGGCAGAATGACCACTTGTCTGGTTGGTGGGAGATGGGATTCTTGATCAGGTGTGACTTGGACCAGATGCTAGCTAAGGTCCCTTCTAGCTCTGGGATGATGTGGCTCTGCCTACATCTGACATTCTCTCTGGGTAGAAAGTACTACTGGAAATAAGAGCTTGAGGTTTTCTGGTAATATAGATATTGTTCTTCCCTGTCTGGACAACCAGACAAAGGAAGGACCGCTGTATTAGGATAATAAAGAGGAAGGTTCTGGAAACCACTCCGGGGCAGAGTTACATTTGGGACCATGTAACAAGGTTACATTAACAGACAGCTAGAGGCAGCGTGGAGCAGCAGACAGAGAGCTGACCTCAAGAGTCAGGAAGAGCTGGGTTCAAATCTCACCACCACACACCCTGCTTCTATGTCCCTGGGCAACTTAACCTCTCAGTTCCCCAGGTTTCTCTCTGACAGTGTCAGCTGCAGAGCACTTGCTGACCTGCAGTGGGAAAGGGGGTTGCTTCATTAGATGTTTCCTACACCAACAAAATCATAGGTCCCGTTGAATGAAAACAAGCATGTAGTATCCAAAATGAGAGATCTTGAAAGGCACTATGGTGTAATGGATAAAAAAGTGAACTTGGAGTCAGGAAAAACCTGGGTTCTGATTCTGCCTCAGATACTTAGTAGCCAAGAGACCCTAGCAAAGTCATCACCCCAGAAGTTTCATTTGCAAAATGGTGACAATAGCACCTTTATCAGGATTAAGTGACGAGGTACATAAAGTGCTTGGCAAATCCATCTATAAATGGGAGCACTAACAAGTGGCTTAGGTCTGTCAAGGGGGGAGCTGTAGGGCAGAGTGGGAACAGCTCCAGGAAACCCTGAGTTCTGGTCCAGGCTCTACCCTTCACTTGCTGCGGGACCTCAGACAAATCCCTTCCTTTTCTGGGTCTTGGTTTCCCCATCTGTAATCTCAAGGGGTTGAACTAGGTCCCATCCACCCTCCCCTTAGGGGCCAAAATCATTTTCTTCAACACAGGTCTCATCATGTCCCTGCCCTGTTCTCACTTGGGTGGGGCCCTAGTGCCAGGAGGACAAGGCATGGCCTCGTCAGCAGGCGTCAGACAAAACCCTGCACTACCTGGCTCCAGCCAGCCCTTCCATGAGTTTATATTACGCTTCTTCAAGCACGCCATGTTTTTGTTGTTCCTCCAACTCAGCATTCCAGTGCCCATCTCTGCGCCTCTGCCCAGGCCACTGAGAATGTCTGCCACGTACTTCCTCCCCCCTTGCTCCCCCCTCACTCCCCCCCCCCCGCCTCCCAGAATCCCTAGCTGGGGTCCAGGGTCCTCCCAGATGCTGCCTCCTCCAGGAAGCCTTTTCTCATCCCCTTGTTTACCAGTGCTCTAGCCTTGTTCAAATGATAGTTTATTTACTAATCTGTGTATTTGTTGAATCCCCAAAGTGGAATGTAATCTCCTCGAGGGAAGGGCCTACTCTTTCTGCCTGAGTATCCCCAATGCCATCAAGCACAGTAGGTGCTTAATAAAGGACTGCTGAATTGAATTCCATTTAAGGCCCCAGGTCTGACAATCTATGATGCTCTGGCTCCAGGTCTGGCTCCTCTGTCCTGGTCGAACCAAGTAGGACTGAGCAAATAGATCTGAGCACCATATTTTGGGAAGGACACTGATGAGCTGGAGTAGAGTGACTAGAAGGATGAGGGGACTAGAGACCACAACATCTGAGAAACAGTAGAAGGGACCAGGAGAATGTCCAGCCCAGAGAGGACATTCTCACTGTCTTCAGAAACACCAAGGGCTAGGGGATGGGCTTGCTTTTTCTTGGTCACAGAGGGCAGACTCTATCTAATGTAAGGAAAAACTTCCTAAAGGCCAGCACTGCCTCATAGCGGGGTTGGTCATCAGAGGTAAGTTTCCATCACTGCAGATCTTCCAGGAGAGGCGATGACCATTTATTGGGGATGCCATGGATGGGACTTCTCCAGGAGGCACTGGATCAACAGATTCCAGCTGACGTTCTGCCAGCTCTGAGATCTAGGGATTCCTGACCCACCAAAGACACAGATGTCTCAGGGCTAACCAGGCAGCTGTTGAGTATGTAAGACCCAAGATGTCACATGGAGATGTAACACTAAGTGTCCAATTTTGAACAACCTCCCGTATTTGTAAGAAGTACAAACCTTGTACGAATAGACAACTTTGCAGGTCAGTGGATAATTTCGTAGGGTGCCCGATGGACTGGAACTGCTATCATCAAACACATCCATGTTGTCCTCAAATTCTTCCCCTTCTTCTCTTTCAGCATCCACATTAAGCTGGGGGGGGGGGAGAAACAAGAAAAGAAAAATGCTTGCTTGCTTGCTTCCTTCACAGAATGGTTTGAAAGCAAAGTATGCTAACGAGTGAGGAATTCTGAAGTCTCGACTCACTGATGGGGGTGGGGGGAAAGGGGGTGGCACAAGGTATACGTTGCAACTCCAGCTAGCTCTTATCGAGTTAGAGTCACTGAACTTTCTCTTGAATACTCAGAGGAGAGAGATTAGCTACTCTCAAGGTCTCTGCTGCAGCATCCTTCAGGTCTGCTTTGTAAGGGTCTTCATGGCTTTCCTCCCAGCTACCCCACCCCCCTTATCCGAATCTTGATGCAGAACTTCACACAGACAAGGCCACAGCCCAGGAAGGGTCAGGGACCTGGGCTTTGCTCATTTGGGAGGCAGCAGAGAACCCTGGGAGGGGTAAGGAAGCCTTGGGCTTCACTGCCTGCTCTGTTACTCATTAGCTCCCTAACACTGGCTATGTCAATGCATTCCTCAGAGGCTCAGCTTTCTCACCTGGAAAGTGAGGGGAAAATAACACACTGTTTAACCTCATAGAGCTCTGAGGAGCCAAGAAGGAAATGTAAATGTAAACACAGTCTTCCATACACCTCAGGAAGCTTCGTCAGTGTCAGCTCTGGCACCATAAGACATGCCTCTGGCAGCACAGGCCTAGGGGCTGCCCCAGGGACTCCAGGGAGGGGATCCCCTCTACCCACAAGGAGCAGGGAACACTTTCTGTCTCTGAGAGTCACCGAGAGCAAAAAGAGGGGACCTGCCCAGGGTCAAATAAGTAGCATGGATGAGAGATGAGGCTTTGACCCAGCTCTACATCCTCTTTCTCCCAAGCTGCCTCTCCCACCCCTAGATGCATGCTAAGTCTAGAAGGTAGTGATAGCATGCCTTTTCTTTTTTTCTTTTTTTTTTAAGTGAGGCAATTGGGGTTAAGTGACTTGCCCAGGGTCACACAGCTAGTTAAGTGTTAAGTGTCTGAGGCCGGATTGGAACTCAGGTCCTCCTGACTCCAGGGCCAGTGCTCTATCCACTGTGCCACCTAGCTGCCCCCCCCCACATGCCTTTTCGAACTCTACCTTTTTATAAATCCCAAGCTGCTTTTTTGAGCAGGGGCTGCTATTCTTTGCTGTGAGGTTTATTTTTACTTAGTTATCTTTTTTGTTTGAAAGCAACAATTTTGTTGGCGACCTCTTGTTCTGCACGATCCCTGGACTCTGAGCCCCATCCCTTAGAAAAGGAGGTCTAGGGGCAGCTCGGTGGCACAGTGGATAGAGCACTGGCCCTGGAGTCAGGAGTACCTGAGTTCAAATCCGGCCTCAGTCACTTAACACTTACTAGCTGTATGACCCTGGGCAAGTCACTTAACCCCAATTGCCTCACTTAAAAAAAAAAAAAGAAAATGAGGTCTAGCTTCCCTATATATGAGGAAGGAGGGACAAGGAAAATTTAAAAAGGAAAATAAAATAGTAACTAGCACCAGAGCTCATTTCCATGTTTCTTTATAGGCAAATACAAAACCTTTAAAATACTGTTGGTGTGTGTGTATAGCAGCTTCCTGCCATCAAAGAGAAAGTCCCTATTAACTATCTAGTCTGTATCCCTTAGAATGAAGGACAAACAAGAATCAACATTCTGCCCCACGGGGGACCCAACTGGTCTGCTCTAGTTGGGCAACATGGCTCCTTCCTTTCTTTTTTCCTTCTTTCTTTCCTTTCCTCCTTCCTTTTTTCCATATAGAAAATCATATCCTTATCTGCAGTAGCTCTGCAGAAAGAAAGATAAATTTGTCTGCATTAAATCTCACAAGATGTCTTCTAAGGAGCACTCCTTCAACCTAAATAACTCAGGCCCTTACTGATTGGCCAACAACAGGTCCCAGGCCAGGCCTCATTTTGCCAATGTTTGGCCTCTAGCTGGCTCAGGGTGGGCCTAAATAGGTTAGAGATCCTGAGGGTCTTTCTCTCAGCCTCCCCCCTTTTTTCGGGGGGGAGTAGGTAAGGGCTTTTTTCCTCTCATTTATTACCTAGCCTTAATGACTGAGGGAGCATGTCCTCAGCAAAACTGTAAAAGGCCTTAGCTTAAAAGGCCAAGGTCTCTTGCTGCATCCAGGGCCATCTCCAGCCATCCTGATGTATATCTTGTCACTGGACCCAGAGGGCTCTGGAGGAGAGAGTGACTGCGTCACTTAAATCTAATTTAGTGCAAGTCATGACATCTGTCACGGTCTTCTTTGTCAACGAAGGACAAACAACAATTCCATAGAACTATTACAATATCAACAAATAGCCAGGCACCTCTGGGCTTGGACTTGCTCATGTTGCCACTGCTCCTGTTGTGGCCAGACCCTGGGTCTTCCATCTTCATGTCACTGACCTTCAGTTCCCAATCAACAGGCCCTTCTAGAACTTTGCATTCATATCTGGGTCATCTTCTGGAGAATCAACATTATGTAAGGACTTGTCTCTTGCTGGGTCCTCCAGAATGAAGTGAACATTCATTTTACCCTCTATCATCTAACTTTGCAGCTTCTCTGTTCAGTCCAGGTTGGTACTGTTGTCCAGCGTGCAGGAGTTCCTGGTTACTAAATCACAGGTGTCTTCCAGCAGTGCCCCTATACAACATCCCCATTCCCTGCCCAGCACCCATCCTCACCTCAGGTCAAACTTCGGTTCTGGGATTCTCACATTGCAAGATAGCCCAATCATGTCCATCCATGAGGGTGATGCTGGTGCCCAAGGGCTCCCCTGCACCTCCTGACTTTACCTCATCAGGCTAGTGTCCGCCTCAGTTCTCACAACTAAGAATGGGGCAGGAGTGCTGCACTAGGGGACCTTTGTGTTGGACTGTGACACGGTCATCTTCCGATCTTCCACAGGGTCATTGGATTTCTCTTCAGGCTCTTCTATCTTGAGTGCCAATGTGTCACAAGGACATCATCTTTCCAAGGAATATGTGAGTTCTCCACAAAACTAATGATCCCTAAAGGATCATCAATGATAAAAACGAATGGGCAGGGGCAGCTAGGTGGCGCAGTGGATAGAGCACCGGCCCTGGAGTCAGGAGGACCTGAGTTCAAATCTGGCCTCAGACACTTAACACTTACTAGCTGTGTGACCCTGGGCAAGTCACTTAACCCCAATTGCCTCACCAAAACAAAACAAAAAAAAAAACAAAACCCAAAATAAACAAAAACAAAAAACAAATGGGAAGTCCATCCACTTTAAATAATGTGTTGTTGTTTTTTTGGTTTTTTTTTTTTAGTGAGGCAACTGGGGTTAAGTGACTTGCCCAGGGTCACACAGCTAGTAAGTATTAAGTGTCTGAGGCCGGATTTGAACTCAGGTACTCCTGACTCCAGGGCCAGTGCTCTATCTACTGCGCCACCTAGCTGCCCCTAAGTCCATCCACTTTAACTGATTTTCCCTTTGGGTTAGCCTGACCTGTTCCGAATCCAAGCAATCTATTCAGAAAAGAAACCTACTTCATATCCTCCAATGTTTTGCCTGAATGTGTGACTTCCCAATCCCGGAGCTCACCCCTACCCCCGCTTTCTGCTTTTCTGTCTTAACTGAGGAAGCCGCTGCATCCTTTACTTGGAATAGCCTGTTGCCCTCATTGTAATTTGCTGCAATCCTTCCTATCCTTCAAGGCCTAGTTCCAATGTCATCTCTTGCAAGAAGCGTTCTGTGAACCCTTAGTGGAAACCTTCATATTGTGCAGAATTTTTCTTAATTTTTCCATTCTTACATGCATCATAGATATTTATGTACATGGTCCTATCTACTCCATTAGTCTGTGAGCTCAAAGAGGGCAAGGAACTGGCATTATATGTGCATCAGTGGTACTATTAAGTATTTCTAGATTGGTCCTTACATTAAAACCCAGAGTTCTATAGTCTCAGTTCTATGATTCTATCAATTTCTTTTCTTTTTTCTTTCTTTCTTTCTTTTTTTTTTTGAGGGGCAATGAGGGTTTAGTAACTTGCCCAGGGTCACATAGCTACTAAGTGTCAAGTGTCTGAGGCCAGATTTGAACTCAGGTCCTCCTGAATCCAGGGCCGGTGCTTTATCCACTGCACCACCTAGCTGCCCCCTATCCATTTCTTTTCAATGAAGAACTGCACCATTTAACAGAGATGAATAAGAGAGAGCATGATGTAGTACAGAACTTTTGAAATCAGAACACCTGACTCAAGTCCTGGTTGTGCCAACTCCTCATTTTGTGAACTGGCAAGTAAGTCACCCTGAGCCTGACCTGAGCTTCCTCTTCCTGAAGTGAAGATAATCATGCTTGCATGACTTACCTCACATGGTTGTAGTGAGGAAAATATTTTGCAAACCTCAATGCACTAGGGAAGTAACTGAGGCAACACGGTGACTTGTAGAGAGAGGAAGTGGATTCGAGTCATGGATCTTCCACTTATAAGCCATGTTGGGGCTCAGTTTCCTTCTTTGTAAAACTGCCAGACTTAGATGGTCCTGCCCTCCTTGGGCATTCTATTTTCCAAGCAGCCTCCTCCAGTAACAGCATTCTGGGATTCCGTTCCATGAGTTGTCTTGGGGCTCCAAAGCCACATTGTCACACAGGATTTATGTGGAACCCAACCCTGAAAAGTAATTAAAACTACATGCCTCTCCTCTGTGCTATCCCACATTCCTTGGGTTGCCCAGCACATGTTATATGAATGATTGTCAGTGGAGATGACAATGAAGACTCCATCGAGCCCTTTCATGAAACCAAGTGAAAGCTGATGTTGGCAGGCTGAAAAAAATGCTTGTTTCCAAAAATATCTGTGGAATTTTCCCTCGTCTGCATTGTCCTCTGGCCTGGGGCCTCGATCCCACCAGGGAGAACATTTCATTTTGGCGACAACATTTCATTTCTGGTATGAAACATGGCTTATCTCTTTTCTGGTTATCATCTGCCTGGTCAGAGGAAATTTTCTGCTTCTTGTAGAAAGGATGTCCAGGGCACAGTGGCAGCAGCAGGAACTTGGGGTGGGGGGCTGGGGTGTGTACATACATATGAGCTCCCACTCAGGAAAACTCTTCTTCCAATCTCCCAAGGTGCTGCATGCTGGGTTCATCTCTTCTTTCCCCCTCCTCCTTGTTCTCCTCGTCCCCGTGGGAGGGGACTTTGCCTAATCTGGCTGCTTTTCACATGTGAAGTTCTACAAATCACTTTCTTGTGCTCTCTCTCTGACCCTATGAAGCAGAACTTTCTCTTCAAGGGTGCTGGCTCTCATGCCTTTCCTGCAGCTAAAACCATGTTTCTTGACAGCTACTATAACATTATCATGTTCTCTGAGCCCTTGGGGACTAATAGTATTATCTTCTGGGGTTTTTAAATAGAGCTTTCAGGTTTACAAAACATTCTTCACAATAGCTCTGAGAAGTAGCTGGTACAAAAACGTCCTCAAGCTTATTGGACAAAGGAAGGAAATGAGCTTCAGAGAAGAGAAGGGCTTTGCCCATGGGCACAGAAAGCCCTGCAGGGAGGATGGATGAAGTAAGATGGGAGCTCAGCTCCTTCAAACTCACTCTGAGCTTCTTCTTCCCACCATGCTGCTCATCCGTCCCACAGGGTGGCTGGGGGACAGCCCCTGTGATTGTCTCCCATTCACACAGATAACAGGTCTGGGGCACTTTTATCACCAATGGGCAGCAAAGTAGGAAAGGGATCTGGTAATTGTCATTCCAAGGGGTGGCGCGCGCACCTGCTGAGTCTCTCTTCCACTACTCGCTCATTTCACAGTTGACTAGAACAAAGTTGCAGTCAGAGGGAACACTAGCCTGGTGTCGCCCTCCCTTCAAGTTAATGAATGATGGTGATGATGGGAAAACATCAGGGAGTCGTGAGAATCCCAATGTCAGCCAGCCACACAGCACTTGAAAAGGCCTAGAAATAATTAATGACTCTGGACTATTGTATGAAAACAAAAGATAAGGGGAAGAAAGCGAATAGAGGCAGGCAGCTTGGTGTTGTGCAGAGAATGTTAGGAGTCAGAAGACCTGTGTTCGAATCCTGACTCTTACTTTACCACAAAAAGTGAGTGCACACTGGGTGACTAGATCCCAAGTTAGGATAAACATATTTCTCTGTCCTGGAGGGTTTCAAACAGAATCTGCATAACTGCTTGGGAAGCAAGTGGAGGGGATTCATGCTTCAGACAAGAGTTGGAAGTGATGACACTGAAGTCTTCCAGAGCTAAGATTTTATTGCTGCCAAAACTGTCCCTGGATTTTGAACATGAACTTATTAGTTGCAGACTAGCGAGCCTTGCTCACCTGCAGAATGGAGGTAAATATTTGTACTTCTTCATCAGTTTGACCAGACAAGAGCTCACTACAAATGACTTCATTTTGTTAACCGTTTCCCAATGACATTTTCCTCTGGCTCAAGTTGTACTCGGGAGCTCTGCTAGCTGCACGTTTGGTGCCTACTGTAAATTATAACAAATAGGAGCTGGTGCAAGCTTCCTCATCTGTGAAAGGAGAAGCTTGGGAGAGAGGTTCTCTCACTCAGGTGCTGCTGCTGTTGAAAGGGCTCCATTGGCGGCCCGGTGGCTGCTCTCTGTCTGGCACCCAGAGGGGGAGGAACATTTCTTTCCTAAGCCCCCCCCTCTTTTTTGGGGGGTGAGGCAATTGGGGTTAAGTGACTTGCCCGGGGTCACACAGCTAGTAAATATTAAGTGTCTGAGGCCGGATTTGAACTCAGGTCCTCCTGACTCCAGAGCCGGTGCTCTATCCACTGTACTACCTAGCTGCCCCATTTCCTAAGCCCTTTTAAACCTGGACCATTCTGGTCTTGCTTGCTGCCCCTTGGGAGCGATTATCTGAATTACAGTGAACATTTATTAAGTACCTACTTTTTATGGGCCCTCTGGTTGCTCTGGGCTACATGACACAGACCCCGGTCTCAAGAAACTCAGAAGTCAGGAGGCTTAGAGGAGATGCTGGAAGGGCATGGGGCTTGGTCAGAAGGTATGGGTTCAAATCAATAAATCAGTTTCATCAATAAACACGTGACTTGTGCAGAAGATGTTCTCTTGCTGGGTCTCAGTATTCTCATTTGTAAGATTAGGTTGGACCAGATGACCCCTTCCAGCTTTAAATCCTAGGGTTCCAAAGCATGGACACAAGTAAGTCTGATTCAAGGTGGAAGGTTACAGGAACACCGAACATGACCCAGACAAAAGTATGCTGGGGGGGGGGGCGGGGCAAGGGAGGCTGCATGGTTGACATGCACATGATCTGGACCCTAAAGGAAGAGATTTTGGCAGGAAGAGATGAGGAGGGAGTGCATTGAGAAATGGGGGACAACTCACTTGGAGGGAGAAGAAAAGAGAACGAGATGGGTGAACAATGAATAGTTTAGTTTGGCTAGAATGAAAGAAAATCACTGTGAGATGAAGCTAGATGTGCTTCTTGAATGGTAGGTTAAGGAGTCAATATTTTATTCTGTAGGCCAAAGATCAGTGAAGAGTTAAAACCCCATCCAATTAGACAGCAAAGACTCTTGGGGACTATTGACATGGAAGAGAATAAAGCTAGTGACTGAGGCATTAAATGCATCCAGCCTCTTTCCAAATCATCAGAACTGCTCTTCACAATAAATTTAACACCAAGAATTTGTATCTAGGTCATGTTCACCTCTCTTTATAAAATGACAGTCATTGTTGGGGGGTTGGCTCAGCTCCAGATTTGTAACCCTCCCCTAAATACAGCTGAGAGCCAGGCTATATACGACTTCAAGTTGTGATGGGAAAGGGGTTATGGGGAAATCCCCAGACTCACATATGTATTTACTTGGAAAGCACTCTGGCATCATGCAAAGTATCCTGGACCTGGAGCCAGAAATTCTGGACTCAGAGGTCCGCAGAATCAAAGAATTTAGAGCTGCAAAGGAACGAACAAAAGGAGAATCTAGTCCAAACCTTCTACCTGATGGATGAGAACCTTGAGAAACATGGGGAGTCATTCACCCAGGAGATACAAGTTGCTCAAACCCAGGTTTTTAAATTTCACTTCAATCTCTGGTCATCTCCTCTAACCCATTCCTGATTAGGAAGCCCCTCTACTGTATATCCAACAAGTCAGGACCTCACTGAGTCTCAGTTTCCTTTATTTATAAAATGGAGATAATTATCTGCATCAAATGTGAAGTATGTGAAAATGTTGTAACCATGAAGGACTACATCAATATTATCTATGATGGCTTATTTATAGGGGATTATGATTAAAAAAGCATACAAGCTCTGGTTTGGGTCACTCATTCATTATACATTTAAATGTCTTCCAGGAAAAATACAGTAACGAGGCTCCTTTCCTCTCTCACCCTCCAATACTGCATACTATACACAACTGCATTCATTCACAACAGTCTGTGTCTTTGTTCCCACTGTGCCCTCTTCCTGGAACACTTTCTCCCCAAATTGCTCAAAACCTCCCTACCATTCAAGGTCCAATAATAATTGTCAATAATTATATATGAATATATGTATATGTATTAAGGATTGCTGACTTTCATTTCTTTTTGTTGTTGTTGTTGTTGTTGTTTTTAAGTGGGGCAATGAGGGTTAAGTGACTTGCCCAGGGTCACACAGCTAGTAAGTGTCAAGTGTCTGAGGCCGGATTTGAACTCAGGTACTCCTGAATCCAGGGTCGGTGCTTTATCCACTGCGCCACCTAGCTGCCCCTCATTTCTTTTTTTTTTTTAGTGAGGCAATTGGGGTTAAGTGACTTGCCTAGGGTCACACAGCTAGTAAGTGTTAAGTGTCTGGGGCTGGATTTGAACTCAGGTCCTCCTGACTCCAGGACCGGTGCTCTATCCACTGCACCATCTAGCTGCCCCCACCCTCATTTCTTTTTAAATGTAGCAATTTTGAAAAAGGAGTGAGCTATAAAAATGTACACTGCAAATATTTTATATAAATATAAACATGTATATTTCTGCCTGATGGCAAAAGAGCTATGAAAATAGATGCTAGGCACAAGATTTAAAAAATTGTAATCACATAGCCAGACATCTTTAAGTTAACTTGGGACAAAAGTGATGATGGGGAAATGGTGATCATTATTCTATTGGTCTTTTACTTCAACCTATACCTGAGTATCCAAAATGCCATTTACCATACCACATTGGAATAATTCCATTTTTACAATAACCTAATATACATCCACATGAGAATATTTCTTTCAAAATAATATATACATACACAAATCCTACTGAATCTGTTATCTGTTATCGGGGAAAAAGGGATTCTAGAGTCTTAAGTTTTCCTACCACCAGAGACAAGCAAATATAAACACTAAACACAGAAAACATGAAACTGTTACTGACAAATGACAAAGTATTAATAAGTAGTCTTGATTTCAGCTAAAAATCTCTTGAGTTTAGGGGCAGCTAGGTGGCGCAGTGGATAAAGCACCAGCTCTGGATTCAGGAGGACCTGAGTTCAAATCTGGCCTCAGACACTTGACACTTACTAGCTGTGTGAACCTGGGCAAGTCACCTAACCCTCACTGACCACCCCCCCAATCTCTTGTTTGTTAATATCCAAACCTTATTTTAGATATAAAATGTAAGCACTGTATAACAAGCATTTCCAAAAGATAGAGTTCTGAAATTTTTGACTATCCACCATGACCAGCAGCCTCTAAACAAACACAAAAGTGTAGGAGACAAATAACAAATAAAAGAGAATTTGAAAAATCCTGTTAGGTGCTTCAAAGTGTAAAAAAAAATGAAGATATCCATAGGCTTCTAAGTTCAAGCTGTCATCCAAAGTATGCATGTTCTTGGAATGTCCTACCCTCTACATTTCCCCTACCAGTATACTACATCTGAATACCTAACTGTAGCGCTATGTGGAAATAATGTGTTTACACAGTCCCTTTTGACAATTAGAAAATGAACAGCTTGACTTAGAACCAAGGTCCTGCCTGCCTCCTTTAGCATTTGTTTTTATTTACACAGGAAATCTTAGTTCAAATGACTGAAATCTGGCTTAAAGAACTGGGCAAGCCAATAATAGCAGTGAAATATTTAAATATTCCTTATTTCCAGCAACAATATAAACTGATAATGGTATTGTCCATTTCTAATGTCAATACTAACAACAGATTATAAATAAATTATCACTTCATTATAGATAAATTCTTATACTCCATTAACTTCAACCTAAAAGGCTGAAATTTGGATAAGAACCAAAAAGTATTTAAGCATTACAAGGCAATGAGGGCTATTCCCCCTTACTTGAACTCTAGCTTTCTTTGGACAATTCATAAAGAGAAAGCAGAGTTCCCCTTCTCTGCCCCCATCTCCTGCCTTCTAACCATAGGTCCACTTAATTTTATTTCTTTGAGCTATCCTTGCATGTTTCTATCCCATGCCCAGATTCAAATTCTCCTTCTACTTCAGAACTGGGGTTGAAGAGCTGACAGGTGGGGGTGAAAAGGAGTTATGAGTCAGGGAGGCAATAGGTCAGAAATTAATTTAAAACCTATATGCCCGGGGCAGCTAGGTGGTGCAGTAGATAAAGCACTGGCCCTGGATTCAGGAGGACCTGAGTTCAAATCTGGCCTCAGACACTTGACACTTACTAGCTGTGTGACCCTGGGCAAGTCACTTAACCCTCATTGCCCCGCAAAAATAAATCAATCAATAAAATAAAATCTATATGCCCAGCAAACATAAGCAAAAGAATTTTCTTGTGTTAAGTAATTTGTATTCTAATTATATGCAATAGGATGTTCATTTAGACTGTATGGAGACCTACTGCACATACACTTAAATAAAGTATCCTTAATTGTAACTCAGCTTTGCTGTCCTAGAACAACTCTTTCATTTTGTCAGTATTTTAAGCATTTTGCAGATCTGCATATAAGGGAGCATATTTTGTCTTGCTTCCCGCTATATAAAAATACAACTTGTGGTTTAAATATAGTTGTAGAAAAGCATGGGGGGGAAATTCCCAAATCAAGGAGTTATGGCACTCGAATCTGATGCTTCCAATTCTTTTACAAAACTCACTTCTAGTCCATAGATTCTGTAGTTTTCTCCTCTAACCCCTACTACTCACATCCATTCCTATTTTTTAAAAACCCCAACCCATTCCTTCTTTTGTAGGGGGAGGGTGAGGCAATTGGGGTTAAGTGACTTGTCCAGGGTCACACAGCTAGTAAATGTCAAGTGTCTGAGGATGGATTTGAACTCAGATCTTCCTGAACCCAGGGCCAGTGCTTTATCCACTGTGCTACCTAGCTGCCTCTCCAACCCATTCCTTTTAAAGTTCACTGACTCAATTATGTCCAATGAAAGATGGAACATGTGCTCATGGGTTTCCCTCATCAACTCAAACTTCCAACTTCATAGGGGTTTCTTCTGTTCTGTACATAGCCAGCTTTTACTGGCTCAGAATCAAACTAGAAGTAGACTGGTGGTTATGACTTTCCCAGTCTAGGTACTCTATCTGATTGCTCTCTGTATGCAGATATGTAAGCTCTGCCTACTGTAGGTGTTCAATAAATATCTGGTTAATTAAATATAAGGGGGGGGGTCTTATGGCCCCATAGAGAAAGTGCTGCTATAGCCTTGGGTTTGACTCTCATCTCTGTTTCTGACTTGTATGTTTCTGTCTCTCTAGGCCGTCTCTCCTTTAGAAAATGAGAGGCTTGGATTAGATCACAGACAATGTTCATTCTGCCTCTGAAAGTCTGTGCCCAAGTCTGTCTCCACTGGCCTGTCGGGTCTAATTAGGCAAGGAAGGCTACAGCCTTCATTTCCGTACGGTCAATGATTTGAAGAGGCTTTAACGTACTTTGGAGGAAGGGGGGCGTTCTTCTGGCCAAAGGCTAAAAAACTTGCTTCGGCAACGAAGATGACATGTCCAAGTTACAGACTGCCAAGGATGCATATCACTCAACCTTTGACTAACCAAGGCCAGGCCTCCAACTGTTCAGGTTTTTCATCTACAACATTAACCCAAACAACAACAAAATCGTCTCAGTTATCTACTCTACAGACTTAGGTAAAACATTTTAAACAGATTATTCACAACGTATATACAAGTACACTTCTTGTGCGCTGGGATCTGTCATACGGACTGGGATCTATCCTTAAACTCCTCAGTGATCACTAATTCCCCAAGCACTCTCATGGGCTCTCTGCTAGTCCCTCCTACCAAAGAGAGGAGGTACAGGAAGCTATAGGGCTAGTGATCAATGTCACTCAATTCTAAGCCATTTCTCTAAGCTGATTTCCCAGGGGTCAGTTGGTGTCCTGGCCACAGGGTTTCTGTGACTGAACTGCCAGTGAGGAGTTTGAGGGCGAGGCCCCAAGGGGTGCGGGGGGGGGGGGGCTCTTCCCCTTAGCTGCTGGGGCCGTCTTCATCATCACTGCCCGAGGAGCTCTTGGAATCTGACCAACTGCTCCCACTGCTACTCCCTATGGGCTCAATTATTTTTTCAACCTCTGCTCTCAGCTCTCTCTTAATGTCATCTAGCTGAGGATCAGGTGAAAGGTTATCCTTCACAGGGGAGGTTTGTGGTCACTGGGGCTCTAAACGGTACAGAAGGGGTGGTGCTCGAGCAGGGCACTGTTACATTCAAGCCTGGATCTGGCTGCTTTTCTTTTCTTAACCTGAATGCTGCTGCTGAGTTTTCCAATACATATTCACCAGTGTCACGATTAATGATAAGGACACAGTCATCTGAGATGGTCTTTTGTTTCCTTTGAACACAGTCACTAGAGGAGTTGAATCAGTGATGCCATCTCCTTTGCCAACCCACATGAAGTGTCTGTAAGTGCTAGCTTAAAATCCCGGTGGATGGTGTGCAAAGAGGCCTGGGCCCCCTCTGGAAGCTCTCTCTGAGCTTCAGGCTGTGCTCCTTGTAGTCAGGAACATGAATGGCCCTCTCCCAACAATGAGTCTATTGATCATTAATAATGAATAAGAGGCAGTGTGGCTTAGTGAAGAGAGTCAATCGTGGGTCCAGGAACACCTAGGTTCAAGTTGTCCCTATGATACATACTGGCTGGGTTAACTGGGACAAGCCCCTTAGTCTTGGAGGCCCCTTTCTAAGACTGTAAATTGCAGAGAAATGGCTGACGTGCATTGGTAAAGAGTTTGCTCACGTAGACGTCCCTCTATCAGGGGTGTCGAACTCACTCAGGAGCTCCTTGTAGAATGAGCTTGACACCTTTACCCCAGACCCTGGCTGGATGACTAATTCCCATTTCTACAGTGCTTTACTGCCTACTAAGCAACTTCCTTACAATGATCTTGTGATGTTGGGAGGGCAAGAATTTTGACTTCTACTATACAAAAGAGGAAACCAAGGCTTGGAGGTAAAGCAATGAGCACATGGTCACATAGCTGGGAAGTGTGGGAGTTGGGCCTCTGGTTCCATGCACAGTGCAGCCCTTCTTCCACAGTAGTGTGCTACCTCCCTCTTGCCAGCATTCCTGCCTCCTACAGGAAGTCTTCCCTGGTCCCCAGGTCTAGCTCTACCTTCTTCTTCCTAAAACTGTCTCACCACCTGGGTCCCAGGGCTTGTGCACTGTGCATTGCAGTACAAAAAATGCAGAGGGTGCTGTCTCTATTGCCTCCTACTGGAACGTGAATTCCTTTTTGGGGGGGGACCTTGTCTCCTTCGTCATCTCTTCTTCTGTGCTAAGCCAAGGGCATTGGTTAATAAATGCTTGTGGAATGACCTCTGTAGTACTGAGAGTCATGAGTCAATGTCCATGTTCCTTTACCATTTCATAAGTAAACAGACTGTATCGTATTTTAAAAATAATTATCTTCTCCTGGGCTGTGTAAACATTTCCCAATTATGCTGTTAATACATAACTGTGGTCTTAACCACATTTTCCAGATGGCACTAAATTCTAACTTGGTGACTGAAGCTTTTGTTGGCATCTACAATGGAACAAATAATTTGGTCCCCAAACTGTATGTTTCTTCCACAAGCTCCTGAGCCAGCTGACTGTCAGCACGAGGAGACCCTTCTCGTTCTGTCTGCAAGAAGAGTAACAGGCCAGCATCAGGCTACCCTGGGCCGACACGCTTCCCTTCAGGTTGAAGTCACCCAGAGCTTCTTGTTCTAGGCAAATTCAGATTCCACAAGGGGCCTGCTCAGCTGAGGTCCATACAAAGCTTATATAAAGTACGTTCCTTGCCCTCGTAGCACAGAGAAGTAGTGGGGCAATACACGAAAAAAGAGAACGAAACAGAGAATGCTATAAGACAAGTGTACTGGAGTGGTACAAAGGGCAGTGGGAGGTCTGGGAAGGAAGGGTTTGATCAGCCCTTAAAATGTAGGAAGAGCTGTGAAGGTGCAAGCACAGAAGGGGTGAGGTGCAGGAGAGGGTTCCTTCCATAGATGACATTTTCAGCTTTGGCAGAATACTAGGAAAATGCGTCTGATGGGAGGGATGGAGCTGGCTGCAAATAGGGTGATGGCGAGTTCTTATTAATCACCTGCCAAATGATATCTGTCCCCAAATAGTTGTTCTTGGTTCTCCTCACTTGGCCTGTCAAAAGGTTCCTATCAATTCAACATAGTTTGGCAAACATCAAATGCCTACTATGGTATTGTAGGGTTGTGTCCTCAGCAATGGGAGAATGACAAAGAAATTATGATTCCTATTTTTAGAACAGTTAGAAATTTTATAGAATTTTCCTCACAACCCTTTTACAAGCTAGGAGATTGAGGTTCAGAGAGTGACTTGAGCAGGGTCACACAGATTGAGGACCTGATCATTTCCCCTCTCTGAGTCTCAGATTTATCATCAGTAAGGCAGGAATAATACTTATACTACAGACCCTTGAGAAATAATAATGAGCATTTATAGAGTGTACAAACATTATCTCATTTGATTCTCATAACAGCCCTGGGAGGTAGGGGCTATTCTTATCCTCATTTTATAGACAAAGAAACAGAGACTGAGAGAAAATGACTTGCCCAGGATCATACAGCTATTAAGTGTCTGAGGTTTGATCTGAATTTAGGTCTCCAGGTTTGTTTGTTTGTTTGTTTTTTGCGGAACAATGAGGGTTGTGACTTGCCTGGGATCACACAGCTAGTTCAGTGTCATGTGTCTGAGGCAGGATTTTAACTCAGGTCCTCCTGAATCCAGGGCTGGTGCTTTATCTACTGTGTCACCTAGCTGCCCCATCAGATTTCTTTTTTTTTTTTAAAGTGAGGCAACTGGGGTTAAGTGACTTGCCCAGGGTCACACAGCTAGTAAGCGTTAAGTGTCTGAGGCCGGATTTGAACTCAGGTACTCCTGACTCCAGGGCCGGTGCTCTATCCACTGTGCCACCTAGCTGCCCCTCCACTGCGCCACCTAGTTGCCCCTCCAGGTTTCTTAAAAGAGGTGGAGCTCCTAAGATTAGTAATGGTTTGCCATGAGAAGCAGAGGGGAAGAGCTGTGTAAGAAAATGGACAGAAGCAGGAGATAATGGGGTATATCTGGTGGATGGGAGTCATTCCATTACAGGAAAAGCAGAGTCCTCAGACATTTTAAGATGAGGACCATGTGGAATGTGAAGGTGGAAAGGTATATTTACATCAGTGTGAAAACAAATGAATTTGAACCATATCACACTGAGGACATACAGGGAAATGGAAATAAGATTTTAAAACCTCCTGCATTTCACAACCTGCTAATTTGCTCAAGGATCGGCATTTATCATGATACTGGGCCAATCGCTGTGTGTCAGACTTCAAAAGGGCAAAGTGATGAGAAGCTTTTGGCTTGTGTAAAATAATTTGAGGGTGTGGCAACCAAGCAAGGGAAAAAGTGATTGAAAGCACTTGAGGAAATGCCCAGGTAAGACCCCATCCAGACCCACCCAAACCAGCAGAGTGGCTGGTTATGATGATAGACTGTGCCCAGTCTGATCAATCATACTGTGAGGGGAGAGCAATCTAGGGCACAGGCCTGATCTTAATTGGCCTGTAGGCCAGATGCTGCCATCAAATCCAAGTAAATGTGCTTAGGAAACTAGGAAACATTTTTTAACCTGATTGGCTCAGAATCAGAGAATCAAAGTTGGAAGGGACCATGGAGGTTGTCTGATCCAACTTGTAATGTTCCTTTAAAGCATCCCTGAGTAGTGCTCATCCTTCAGAGTATCCCTTACAGCTCTAAATTTATAGTCCTACAATCTATCTGAGTCGAACCAGAGGTGATAGGAAATCCACTACTTTCCGAGTAAGTCCAGTCCTTTTTCAGGCAGTTCTCATTGTGAGGAAGTTTTTCATTAACATTGAACCTAAATCTGTCTACCTGTGACTACTGTCAACATAGGAAATCTTAGTTAAAATGACTGAAATCTGTCAAATTCTGCCCTCTCTTCCCCAAATATTTAAAGACGGATGCTTTTCAGCTCATCTTTTCTTTATCCATCAGAATATCTTCAGTTTCTTAGGTCAGTTGTCGTCCGGCTTGGTCTCCAGATCCCTCACTATCTAGGTCATTTTCTTCTAAAGTATTCCAGCTTGTCAATATCCTTCCTAAAATGAAGTACCTAGAACTGTATGGCATATTTCCAATGTGGTCTTTTCAGGTAAGGTGACAAGAGCTGGATCATCACAACCAGCTTCCCCAACCTCTGGGTGGCAGGACAGGAGTTGTCACTGTGTCGTATCACTTTTCAAAGGATAAAAAACTCTGGCTTACAGGCTGGTACTTACATAGCCAAGAACACAGGTTTGATCAGGGTGGAAACGAATTATCTTTATGTGGTTTCAATGTTAGAAAGTAGGCAGTTAGATGGTGCAGTGGATGCTGCCCAGAACACCGGGCCTGGAGTCAGAAAGACCCGGGTTAAAATCCATTCTTAGGCATACTTAATTAGCTGTGTGACACTAGGCAGGTCATCTAACCTGCCTGCCTCATCTGTAAAATGGGGGTAGTGATAACAATGAACTCCCAGTGTCATGAGAATCAAATGAAATAACTGTAGAGTGCTTAGCACAGTGTTTGGCACATGGTGCTCTGGAAATGTTAGCTATTATTCACAAATGCATTTAATTTCTGTTGGTGGTCTTACGAAGGTATATTGTTGGCCCTGAGGAAGAATTACAAACAAAGGGTTTGTTGTAAGTGAAAATCTATCCCCACTAGCTAGAAAAGCAAATCAAAGAGCTTACCTATGGAGTCAGCCTAATACCATTTTCCTGTACGTGAGACATGTCCATAGTATATCAGCTTTTAAGTCTAGAGCAATTTTTCTAGTCTTCACTGAAACTTGGATTCCCATAGAATTAGAAAGAGTTTAAGATTTGTTACTGTGAAAATACTTATAATTACTATTGTCAGCTTATTAGAGTCTTGTCAGGGAAGTCATATGAATCTAACAAAAATCTTACAAAATCTAACAAAAAAGTTAAACTTTTCAGAACACTTAGAAGGTATCATCACTGCCTACTATTATCTAAAAGGTTGTCATGAAGAAGAGTACTGGTCTTAGAGGAAGGAAGACCAGAGTTCAAATCTTGCCTCTGATACTAGCTGTATGATACTAGGCAAATCATTTAATTTCTCGGAGCCTTAGTTTCTTGATCTGTAAAATGGGGGCACTGATAAACCGAATGCCCTATCTCACAGGGCTATTGTAAAGGTCAATGAAGATAGATTGTACTTGGAAAATACTTCATAAACCTTGAAGTACTATATAAATATCGGCTATTCTCACTACCTGTGGTAGCAAATCAAAAGATTTGGGCTCAACTTCCTAACTCTGCTATTAACTATTATTGCTCTGCTATTATTACCCAGGCAAGAGCCTGGGTAAGTCATTTTGTCTTCAGGGGGCAAAATATGATATAGCAGAAAAGAGCACTAGCTTTGAAGCCAAATTCCACTTGACACCATAGCACTGACCTATGAGACCTTGGGCAAGTCATGGAATCTCCCTGGAGCTCAATTTCCTGAACTGTGAATGTTGGTGTTATACTAGGTGGTCTACGAGATCCCACCTTACTTCAGATGCATGACGCTACAAAGCAACAACTCAGTTGGAGCTTGTGAACACTGGGGTCATTTCACAATGGAACGGGCTCCCTCATGAGCAGTCGTCAGGGATGCTGTAGGGGCACTCATGCTTCAGACAGGGCTTGGACCAGATGCTCTCTGAGGCGCCTCCTTCTTCCACTGCTAAGATTCTCTAGGAGCCTAGGCAGGCATGATGGGAACAGTAGGAGGAGGAGGAGCATCATGCTGATGCTGAATTTACACTTAGAAGACCCAGGGTTGAGTCCTGCCTCTAACACTAACCATGTGATCCTAGGCAAGTCGCTTCAATGTCTTCATCCGTAAAATGGGAATAATATGATTTCTCCTCCCTGTCAGGCAGAGCTGCCACAGAAGTGCTCCGAAAACTTTTAAGGGCTACAGAAAGCTCTCATTACTACCTGAAAAGGGCAAAAGGAAGGGCCAGTATGACAGCCTGGAAAATGCACAATGAGATAGATACACATTTTTTCCCTGGGTCTTTTCTTCATAGCCCATGGTGTTCTGGGTTTTTTCCCTGAACTGTCTTGACCAGTAAAGGTCCTGGGCTAGAGAAACACAAGTTAGGCTGCTGGGCTAAGGCACAAGCATGGCAAAGCCCCAGACTCTCTCTAACCCACAGCCAGGGACAACTACACAACATGAATGAAGAGGAGATGCCACACCCCAGTGATGGGAAGGGCTCGACGTGGCCCAGAGCCTGTGGTCCTGTGAAAGAGATTAAAACAAAAACAAAAACAACCCTTTCTTTCTCCCAAGCCAAGTTGGCCACTGACTCGAGTCTGTAGGAGCTGAGTCAAAAAAAAGAGCCACCCACTTACATCATTATAGCTAATAATGAATTAGAAATAAATCTGACATAAAATCTTCCCACAGACATTCAAGGCCAACAAATGTACACCCACACGGCAGTTTCATCTTTCATCATGCAAATGTTCTTCCAGCAGGAAAACAAACTAGCTGTGAAGATGACGAACCTTCCAGGAATTCTAATTTTGATCTCTCCTGGATTTTTCCAGTAAGGGCTACTGACAACTGAATGGTATGGGGGGAAAAGGAAGTAGGGCCCTGTAGCCCCATCATTAATAGCTGAGACATTGTGGACAAGTCATTTCTCTGTTTCTCATCCATCAAAATGGTGCATGTTGGAGTTCAGCACTGGAAGGGCCCTGGAGATCACCTGGTCTAACCTGCCCTGAGCCACCTGAATTCAGAAAAGAAACAGGGGGCAGCTAGGTGGTGCAATGGATGAGGCATTGGCCCTGGATTCAGGAGGACCTGAATTCAAGTCTAGCCTCAGACACTTTGACACTTACTAGCTATGTGACCCTGGGCAAGTCACTTAACTCTCATTGCCCCACCAAAAAAAAAAAAAAAAAGAAAGAAAGAAAGAAAGAAAAGAGGCTCTGAGAGGCCCCAGGTCACACAGCTGGACTCAGAGCTACAGTGATGCTTATTACACTATTATACTACTGCTTCCCCTAATACCCACCTGTCCTAGTTACCTCATAGGGATCTGTATTATGAGGACCAAAGGAAATATTATACAAAAAAGTGCTCTGAAAAATGCAAAGCTCAAATTTTTCTAGGGTCTTAAGATGAACAAAGTGCTTTTTAAAACAAATTAGTCAATCAGTATTAATGATTTTTGTACACACAGGAGAAGCAGCATAGTGTAACAAAGTGATGGACTCAAAGTCCTGGGTTCAAATCCTGACTGAAGATTAGTTGTCTATGAGTCAATTATAATGTCATTTTTGACACCTTTAATATCTCCCACCGAGGGCTATTGCAAGGTTCAAATGAGATAATGAGCGTAAAGTGCTTTATAACCTTAAAGTCTGCTATTAGAATCTGGGTGGTATAGTGTTGTTGTTGTTTGTCCTTCATTCTCAAAGAGAACTGTGACCTCAGGAAGGTGATGTCATGACTTACAATGAACTGGATTTAAGTAATGAAGGGCTGTGCAAGGTCACCAGCCTCATTCTCTTCTCCAGAGTCACTGGAGTCCAGTGGCAAGATACAGATCAGGATGACTGGCAATGGCCGGATGCAGACCTTGGCCTTTTTAAGATAAGGACTTTACCAGGTCTCAGTTTGCCTGAGCAAACACCCATTCAGTGTTTAAGGCTAGGTAAAAAATGAAATGGGGGTAAAGAATAGAATGCTGGACTTGGAATCAGAAAACCAGAGTTCAAATTCCACCTCTTATTTGAATGACTTGACTTGCTGTTTGGCCAGGAGCAAGTCATTTAATGTCTCTGAGACATGGGACTTTTAAGACTATCTACTAAGTTACAGAGAGTTGAATGGTTTGTGTTGGTGAATTTCACCAAGCTATGACCTAGCAGATCTTTGATGTGTTAATATCCTCACTGTCCAAAGCCCCACACATGAGGGCTGAAGCCAGGACTCCACACAGACTTTTGTGAGTTCTGCCTCACCTCACCCTCAGGCGGGCTCTGCTCCTTGGCACAAGCACCTATAGGCGCATGAGGCTGAGTGTAACTGTCTGCACTTCAGCCATCCAAGCCCTATGGAACATTCTCCATTTCTCACTCATTTCTAGGAGAGAATAGCAACTCCCATAGGAGTGAGCAGAGCTGGTTATACATAATCTGAGTGAAAAGTGGGATGTGAGACTTTGGCTTTGGGATCCTGTGCAATATGTCCTGTTTAGACCAGCTGTCTATTGATGAACAGCTATAGCTCCCATTCTCACAGAGCTTTATGAATCACAAAGCACTTTTCTCTGGACAATCCTATTAGGAAAGTGGCATGAGGATTATTTTTTATAGATGAGAGAAAATGTAGGGAAGAGAAGTTATTAAAATTATTAATCATACAAGAATCAGAAAGTACAGGGTCCGAGACAGGGGGCTGGGTTATGTGTCTGTTTCCACATGGGAGGTCTGTCTCTAGCCATGGGGAGGTCACTTTGCTCCCATTAGTTTCAGTTTCCCCATGTTCACAATGCTAGTACTATATCTGATATCATCTACCTTACAGGGCTAGAGGGGGCAAGTATCTTGTTAATTGTATAACAGCCAAACAAGAAGTACTACTAGGCATTTATATAGCACTCCAAATTTGATAAAACAGATTCTCGGAGGAGAGAGGAGGGAAGGCAATGCTAATATTATCCATTTTACCATGGGAAACAGAGGCTCAGTGACTTGTCCGATGTCAAATTGGCAGCTGAATCCATCATTCTTCATTATCCTGAGGCTCTCTTTCTCTTTTCCCTCACCCTGCCTAATTTTTTTTTTTTGCAGGGCAATGGGGGTTAAGTGACTTGCCCAAGGTCACACAGCTAGTTAGTGTCAAGTGTCTGAGACCGAATTTGAACTCAGGTCCTCCTGAATCCAGGGCCAGTGTTTTATCCACTGCGCCACCTAGCTGCCTCCTCACCCTGCCTATTAAGTTGTTTGGGCCTCACACAACAGAGGCTAGTAAGAGGAAGATCAGTCAATAATGGAAACAAGAAACAGTACCAAGTGCAGGGAGCCATTATTGGCCACCGCAGGAAGGCTGGCCCAACGTTCATTCTCCAACTCCTCCATCACTTGGTTCATTGCACTCTTCAGCCATGTGTCTACAGAAACCCCAATCTGCTTCAGGAGGTCTAGACGTGCTTCAGCTTTCAGCTTAATTATCTATAAAGACAAATTGAGAGAAAAGGATTAGAAAATGGAGCAATTGTTTTATTTTTTGCTCGTCCCTTCTAGCCTGTATTTAATGACAATACATTCGTTCCGTATATGTTTATTTTTCTTATTTTGACTTGTACATTTTGTCTCCTCTGATAAAATGCTGGTTCCTTTGTGTTTGTATCCCAACACCTAGCACAATGTCTGTCATATAGAAGTCATTTAATAAATGCTTGTTGATTAAACTGACCGGTCCATCACCCAGTGAAGCAACCCTTGTGGAGACACAAGTCATCAACTGCCTCTGCAGGTTCTTCCAGAGGCACAGCTACCTGAGGCCCAGAAATAAGCCCTTACTAGTTTGACACTGTCAAAGATTCAACATTGGAAACTGATCTGATTTTATCAATGGAAACAGCACTAGACAAGATGTGTTATCATCAGTATTGTACCTTAAGGACCCCTGGGCCTTTCCGTGTGCCCTGCAGCTGAGCTCCATATGTATTCTCTCTCCCTGTTATTGAGAGCTCCTTGGGATCAACGACTGTCTTGTTCAGTACAGGACTCTGCACACAGAAAGCACTTAAGAAATGCTTCATTCATGCATCTACTTTCCGGTCTACTAATCAGAGTAGAAACATGGCCATCAGCGTTCCTCTTTGGCAGCAGAGATATAACAGTAGCTCACATTTCTATAGCGCCTTCAAGTTTGTAGAGTACTTTCCTAACAACATTCCACTGAGGCAAGTGGTATAAGTATGATGATTTTCCCCCTTCTAACAGATTATGAAGCTGAGATTTCAAGAAATCACATGACTTGTGCAAGATTACAAAACTATGAACTGACAATGCCAGGAGTTAATCATAGGTCTCCTAATTCCAAGTTCTACATTCACTTCCAGATAAAACAAGAACTCAGGAAGCTTCTAGAATGCAATGACAGCAAGATACTGCCACAATACTTGTTCTTTTTGCATTGGACTTATGATTCCATTAGACTTTCTCAATCTCTCTGCAATGTGTAATTTTGTTGACTACTCTCTCTTTCTGGATTTTCTCCTTGGGTTTTCTTGACATTTTTGTCTCTTGGTTCTCCCCCCACCTGTCTGACCACTCAGCATCTTTTGCTGAACCATTATCCACAACATATCTACTAATTGTTGGTATACCCCAAGACTCTGTATTGTATCCTTTTCTCTTTCTCACTCTTCTACTTGGTGACCTGTCATCAGTTCTCTCTAATGAAGACTCTCTCTCCCCTGAGTTCTAGTGCTGCTAATACAGAATGGTAAGCCAGAGTAAATCTGAAATGTAAGCTCATATGTGAGCTGGAAGTGAACTCAGGACATATAATCCAAAACATATGTGAAATATAGAGCTCCTTTTCAAAGTCTTTGAGAAATGATTACATATCGAATTCAGACCCTGATGCTATATTCCTGACTCATTCCCCAGCTAGACATTCCCCATTTGGTCTCACCCCTAGTGGAAATGGACTAATCAACACCAAACACTGTATTCCAGAGAATTCATGGACAGTATTTGGTATGAATGGAGTAAAGGGTAGGGATAGAGGCATAAAAGGATATGTTGGCCCCTTCTTCCCCAGGGACTTTCAGTATCAACCATGTCTAAGGAACATTGTCATAGCCCAGGGCATCTGGAAGAAAGGTCTTTTCTACCTCTTTTTGACTCAGGAAAACTCTCTCCTCTCCAATAGGTGCAGGTGACAGGAAGTTTCATCTTACATACATTTTTTAAATTTCTTAAATTGTTATCTATTTACTCTTAGTAATGTCTTTCTTGACTGCCCTTTATTATCTTGACTTCCCCTTTATTATCTTAATTCTTTCAATACTTGTCAACACCATGTAAACTGCTTCCTCTTTGTTCAGCCTCATTGGTCCTCCCCCACTCATTTGGTAAGAGCTTTTCCTTTTCTCAGATTGCAAACAGAATCCTGTTTATACCTTTCTTATGTTCCACGTTCTAGTTGGATTTTGTTGTTATTGTTGAATGTGTGCTTTATTTTCCCGACTAGAGCCAAAGACCCATTAGGGCAGGTCCGTGGCTTCTTTATTTATCCTTATAATGAGGCTGATAATGACTCATTTACAGAGAATAGAAAAGTTTACAAAATAACCTTAAGCAACAATCCAGTGAGGTAAAGAGTACAAAGATTTATTAACCCTGTTTTACAGAGGAGTAAACTTGAAAATTTGGAGAGGTGAAGGTCACCCCAGAATGATAATCACTGACTCTTCTATAGGGTTTTGGCTTTAACCCTAACCCTACAAAGGGCTGGACACAAATTATCTCAAATCTTCAAAGTAATCCTATCAAGTGGGTACTACAAGTACTCATTTAACAGCAGAGGAAACAGAGGCTCAGAATGATTGAGAGAATTAGCGTTAGATTTTCTAGGGGACAACCCTTCCAATACGTACTCCTAAGACTTCCTTTTTTCAGGTTAAACATTTCTAGTTCCTTCAACCAATCCTTGAATAGCATGAGTTTGAGGCCTTTCACCATCTTGGTTTTCCTCCTCAGTTACCGGGAAGTGGAAGCAGCCCCAAGCTAAATAGGGGAAACAGGGGAAAGAAAGGAAAGGAGAATGGAAAGAAGGGAGTGAGTGTCAGGAAAGTTCACTGGGATACTCATGGCAGTGTCAGAAAGAGAGAGGGTAATTAGGGATTGTCAAATTCTGGGGGATTAGTGAATAGGCCTTCTCAGACTCATTATTCATGTTTGGCCTGAAGAATATTTAGGGGAGCCATGACTGCTGTCTTCAAGTACTGGAAGGGCTGAGCTTGCTTCCACTTTGGACTGGGCTTCTAAGCCTTTTGGCAATGTGGGGAAGCCTATGGACCATTTCATAGAATAAGGCTTTTAAATAACTGAAGGAAATGTAACTTTTTTTTTCATTCAAGCTCTTGGATCCCCTAAAGCTTATTCACAGATTGAGCCCATGTACTCCATCTAAAGAATAGCATAGTGCTGTGGAAAGAAATGATGGGTTTGGAATCAGGAACTAGGTTCAAATCTCAGCCCTGTCACTACCTGTGTAACTTGAGGCAAATAACCTGTGCTCTGGGTTTTTACATACCAAGTCCAGTCATGTGCATTTCTCATATAAATCTCTCTTAGCTCAGCCCTATAACTAGGGTTGCCCCTAGCAACATCAGAACCTGGCTTGCTTCCTCCCTCCATTTACCCCTGGGAACATAAAAATTGGCTGGTGTCTGGGTCTCCACAGAAAAAAGTAAAGCTCTCATATAAACACGTAGGCTAACATAACAACGAATATAGGCCAGGCTTTCTTCAGCCCACAAAACGTGTGAAAGACTTGTGCCTGAGCCCACAAAGGATCGAGACAAATCTGCTTCCTTCTCCCGGGACCAGAATTCTGCTTCTACCTCAGGGTTGAGTCCGATGTGAAGGGAGATTGTGGGGTGTCCGGAGAGCCTGCAGTGAGGTTTACAGTCCTATACCCCTTCTGTATTACCCTGGTGGGGAGAAGAACTTGGGGTCTGTAGAGAACAAAGCTCCTTATCTTTCTGGGAAACCTTTACTCCCCTCAGATTTCACTGTAGGCCTGGAGGACTTTCTAAGTCCCGAGGTTCAGATCTCGGCTCTCCAGCTGGGTAACTATGGGCAGGTCTTCTCACCTCTTGGAGCCTTATCTTCTTCATTTGTAAAAACCAGGCGGATGGACTGTGGGCCAGTGTGGTGGAGGGTGGCCCTGAGGGCCGGATCAGGTTTGATTCTTGCCAGGCATGTGACCCTGAACAAGTCCACTTACCCTCTCTGAGACCCAGTTTTCTCACTTACGGAAGAATAAAAATAACACCTGTAAATCCAACTTCACAGCACTGTTGTGTGAGGCTCAATGAGAATATAGGGAAAGTGCTTTGAAAACTTGGAAGCACTATACGAATTCTAGTTGTCACTGGTATTGTTGTCATTATTATTATATGATTTCTAAGATTCTTTCCAACTATAAATCTATGATGACCATGGCTATCCAGTCAAGATGGTGAAGTAATATAGGTTTGCAGAGAAGCAGTTTCTTTATACTACTCTCAAAAAACAACAAAGAGAAACAACAAAGAAAGGATAAAAAAATCCCACAAGAAAATAAAAATCAACCAAAATAAAAAATAAGAAAAGCAAAGAATACTGATGAAATTTTAAAAAACTTAATTGCAACAGAACCAGTTAAAAGACCAGAATGTTTTATATAATTGTACACGTATAACACATATCTGCTTACTGCCTCGGGGAGGGGAAAGGGGAGGGAGGGAAGGAGGGATAAAAATTAGAACTCAAAACTATAAATAAAAATGTTCATCTCTTTTAAAAACAAATAAATAAAAGTTTAAAAGGACCAGAAGTGATGGACAGAAAATGAAGCCATGCAAGAATACCAAGAGAAGACTCCAAATGGGTAAATAACACATTTAAATTGTCCTTCATTTTTGAAGAGGATCATGACATGGAGGTGATGTCATGACTTTCACTGAATTGGATTTAAGTGAGGGAAGGCTGCGCAAAGTCACCAATCTTACTCTCTCCTCCAGAGCTATCTGGGTCCAGTGGCAAGATGTATATCAGGACAACTGGAGATGGCCCTGGATGACTTGCCCAGGGTCACATAGATAGTAAGTGTTTGAGGTGAGATTTGAACTCAGGTCCTCCTGACTTCAGAGCCAGTCTTCTATCCACTGCACCACCTAGCTCTCCCAACACATTCAAATAAATTGAAAAGGAATAAACACTGAAGAGAAAGTCACAAAACAAACAAAGGAGTTTTAAACAAAACAAAAACAAAATACCTCGGGGAAGAAATCAAGTTAGAATTTTAAATTACTTTAAAATGAGCAGCAAGTAAAAAAGAAAAAAAAAAGGAAAAAAAAAGATCTGCAAGTAATAATGAAGAAAATGAGCAACATGGAGAGTATAATAGAAAAGTTGATCCTGTGATTTCTTTTTTCAAAAATTTAATTTCATTTGTTTTGTTACATTTTAAGCTCCAAACTGTCTTTCTCCCTGTCTCCTTATCCTGCAGTAGAGAATGTCATCATATGACACAGATTTAGAAATACACATAAAACCATACTAAGCATACTTCTATTTGTCAGTTCTTTCTCTGGAGGCGGACAGCATCTTCCTTCATAGGTCCTTTATAGCTGATTTCTTCATCACAAAACTAACTGGAAAGCAGTCTAGTGGATATTGTGTATAGATTAAAATCTTATACAATTTACCAAGATATGGTCAAAACGGATACATGCTCTAGATATAAAGGGAGATATCATAAGAAAAGAACATGGAATACATTCCCACCAGACTTATGGATAGTAGAAGAATTTATAAATAAATGAGAGAGCACTGTGAGCTATAAAATGGATAGTTTTGATTACATGAAGTTAAAAAGGTTTTTACAGATAAAACCAATGTAGCCAAGATTAGAAGGAAAGCAGAAAATTGGGAGAAATTTGTACAGACAGTTTCTTGGATAAAAGTCTCATATCTCAAATATATAGAGAACTTTATCAGGAATATGCGTCATTCCCCAATTGACAAATGGTCAAAAGTATATATAGTCAAATGAAAAAATGTTCTAAGTCATTATTGATTAGAGAAATGCACATTAAAACAACTTTTAGATATCACCTAACACCTGTCAGTTAATCTAAAATGGCAGAACAGGAAAATGACATGTTGTAGGGGATGTGGAAAATTGGGACATTAATACACTGTTGGTGGAACTGTGAACTGATCCAACCATTTTGGAGAGCAATCTATTTATTTTTTGGTTAGAGTTATCTACTTTTGAGGGGGGAAGATTAAAGTCCATCACTTTTATAGTTTTATTACCTATTTCCACCTATAATAGATTTAGCTTTTCCTTTAAAAACGTGAATGCTAGGGGCAGCTAGGTGGTGCAGTGGGTAAAGAACTGACCCTGGATTCAGGAGGACCTGAGTTCAAATCCAACCTCAGACACTTGACACTTACTAGCTGTGTGACCCTGGGCAAGTCACTTAACCCTCACTGCCCTAAAAAAAAAAAAAGTAAATGCTAAAAAATTATTTTTAAAAATGTGGATGCTATAACATTTGGTGCATGTAGGTTTAGCATTCATATTACTTTATTATCTATGCTATCATTTATCATAATATACTTTCCCTGTTTGTCTCTTAATTATCTATTTTAGCTTTAACTTTGTCTGAGATCATGATTGCTTTCCCTTCAGCTGAAGAATAATAAATTCTACTCTAGCCCTTTATTTTTTTTTCTTTTTCTTTTTATTCGGGGCAATGAGGGTTAAGTGACTTGCCCAGGGCCACACAGCTAGTAAGTGTCAAGTGTCTGAGGTCGAATTTGAACTCAGGTCCTCCTGAATCCAGGGCTGTTGCTTTATCTACTGTGCCACCTAGCTCCCCTCTAGCCCTTTATTTTTACTCTATGCATATCTCTCATTTTAAAATGTGTTTTTTTGTAAACGACATTGTCAATTTCTGGTTTTTAATCCATTCTGTTATCTGTTTCTATTCTATGGATGAGTTCATCTCATTCACATTCAAAGTTATAATTACTAATTGGGCATTTCACTTCATCCTATTTTTCATCACTGTTTATTCTTCTCTCCCTTCTCCTTTTACTCTAGCCTTCCTCAAACATCTCCCTTCTACTACTGCCTCTCTAATGCACATGCCTTCTATGAACCCCTCCCTTACCCTCTCCCCACTTTTAATAATCCCTTCCTTATCTTCTTCTTCTTACCCAATCTCTTGTTCTGTATACTCTTCTAAGTCTCTTCTTTATATTATTCCCCTCGCCTTCTCTGTAAGTTAAAGACTTTTATACCCTTCTAGATATATTATTCTCTCTTTATCCCAGTTCTGATGAGAATAACGTTCTAGTACTGCCAGCCTCCACCTCCTCCTGCCTCTACTGTAACAGTCATTCCATTAATCTGTCATTTGTTTGTTTGTTTTTGCGAGGCAATGGGGGTTAAGTGACTTGCCCAGGGTCACACAGCTAGTAAGTGTCAAGTGTCTGAGGCCGGATTTGAACTCAGGTACTCCTGAATTCAGGGCCGGTGCTTTATCCATTGTGCCATCTAGCTGCCCCCTAATCTGTCATTTGTATGAAATAATTGCTCCATTATAAAATACTCAATTTTCTTTTTTAGAATCATCCCATCATACTCAACCCTAAGCTTTATATATATGTTTGCTCTTTCAAACTAACCAAATAATGATAACATTCTTAAGAATTACAGATTTGAAATTGGAAATCTTATATAAACAAATGTTGAAAACTATTTCTACATGTAACTAGAAAATAAAATACCTTTTTTTTTTTTTTAAAGAAGTAAAGGTTTTGGGGCAGCTAGGTGGCGTAGTGGATAGAGCACTGGCCCTGGAGTCAGGAGGACCTGAGTTCAAATCCGGCCTCAGACACTTAACACTTAACTAGCTATGTGACCCTAGGCAAGTCACTTAACCCCAATTGCCTCACCAAAAAAAAAAAAAAAAAGAAGTAAAGGTTTTGACCTTAAGTCCTTTATAATTGGCCTTTAATGCTTATGTTTCTCCTGAGTCTAGTAGGTTAAAATTTTCTATTCAGTTCTGGCTTTTTCTTCACAAAGTTCTTTATCCATTAAGTATCCACTTTCTTTTCCATTCAGGATAACACACAGCTTTACTGGATAAGTAATTCTTGGTTGTAAGTCTAGCTCTTTTGGTCTTTGGAGTACAATGTTCCATGCCCTTTGGTCTTTTAAGGTAAAAGCTACTAAATCTTGTGTTGTCCTGATTAGCTCCACAGTATTAAAATTGTTTTTTCTAGTTGTTTATAGTATTTTCTCCTTGACATGGGAGCTTTGAAACTTAGCTATGATGGTCCTGTGAGTTTTCATCTAGGGATTTCTTTCAGGTTGTGAATGGTGGATTTTTTTCTACTTTTCTTTTACCATCTCATTCTAAAACTTCAGGGCAAATTTTCTTAATAATCTCTAGCAGTAAATGTTTAGACTTTTTTTTTATCATAACTTTTCAGTAGTCCAACAATTCTTATATTGTCTTTCCTTGATCTGTTCTCCAGGTCAGTTGTTTTTCTGATGAGATGCTTCATCAATTTTCCCCTGACCCACCGTCCAACTCCTACACTATCTGTGAGGTAAAAGTTCCTGAAGCTGAGGTTGCCCCCAAACCTTCTTGTTTGTTGATTCAGGCACCCTGGAAATATGTGCACTTCAATGGGGACAAACCTCTAAGAGGTTGGGTCTTTCCTAAAACCCTCCGAAGTTGTCTTAAGCAGATAACTGCTTTACACCAAATTTTAATTATTTCTGCTGTTCAACGTTCACTTTGAGGCATTATTTTATATTATTTTGGGGGTAATTTAGGAGATCCAGGTAATTTCCTGCCTTATTCCACCATCCTTATTCCTATGATACTTCTTCTTCTTTTTCTTTCTTTTTTCTTTTTTTTTAGTGAGGCAATTGGGGTTAAGTGACTTGCCCGGGGTCACACAGCTAGTAAGTGTTAAGTGTCTGAGGCCAGATTTGAACTCAGGTACTCCTGAATCCAGGGCCGGTGCTTTATCCACTGTGCCACCCAGCTGCCCGATACTTCTAAATTATAGGTAAGAATATTTATCTAAGATAAACTTCTTAACAATACATGAGAGCTATTCAAAAGTAGAATGGGTTTCTTTGAGGAGGTGGTGAGTTCCTGCTTACTGTAGGTCTTCAAGAAGAGGCTACATGATGACTTACTGGAGATATCATATCATCTGTTCTGGCACAGATTGGACAAGATGACCGGAGGTTTCTTCCAATTCTGAGATTGTGCGAGTTCCAAGCCTAGGGAGTCATGCAGACCTGGGACCAGGAAGGTCAGGAGGCTTGCAGCTTTTAGCAGGGGCACAGGAAAAATTAATAAGAAGAACGAGGCCCAGAGCTGGATCCTACATTCTTTAAGAGTTCTCCACATTAACTCTATGCACTCTAGGAACTGTGTGAGTCATTTTCCCATTCACCGCCATAACAGGCTAATAGACTATAGCATTAATGCACTCAGTTCTTCAACAACAAAACTATGTATAAAAAGATATATATGGAAGATACTAGAGACAATGGGAGATAAGAGAAAACAGGGCACTAGCACTTAGGGGGAGAGAGAAAGCCTTTTTGCAAAAGAGGTCTTGAAGAAAGCTATGAGTTTGGGAGAAGGACAAGAAAGAAGAGAATTCCAGACATGAAGAACAGTTGGTAAAAATAACTGGTCAGGAGATGGACCATTTTATAAAAAGAACAACAAAGCACCCAGTGTGACTAGATCACAAAATATATGGAGATGTCTAAGGTGTAAGAAGATTGGAAATACAGGAGAGTACCAGGTGATGAAGGATTTTACATTTGATCCTGGAGGGGATAAGAAGTCACTGAAATTTAATGAATAGGAGGTGCCATGGTCAGACATATACTTTAGGAATATCAATGCCTGCTGACTAAGCTGAGTTAAAAATACGCAAGGGAAAAAAAATACATGCCCTACAGGAGACTGCCCCACGGAACAAAGGCTGGTGTGTTAAACAATGGAAAGGGAACAACAAGCAGAGAGCCTGTCACCACAGGTCTGGGCCTTTCCAGGTTGCAGGGCATTCATTTCATTCCCCTGACCTCCCCAGAAGTTCTCCCTTACAGAATTTTCATTCTTAGCTAATCGGAGGCCAAAAGAAAATCTGTTTTGGATTTTCTAAATTGGAGGTTCCTGCCTCCACAAAATCTCACTTTTGACCTACTTGAAAAGTCCCCAAGCAAAGGGACAGCAGCCACTCTGAAGTAAGGCATCATTCGAGAGAGAATAGAATGAGGGGTAGGCTAGGCTTGTGGTCCCTCCAGTTCCACACCCTATGATCCTCCTAATAGGTGACTTTCTAGAATATGGTATGGTTTAGAGCCTTCCAAACATTTACTCATGTGAATCCTCCTAATAGTGCAAGTATTTCTCACTTTACAAAGGAGGAAACTGACTGAGATCACACCACTCTTAAGTGGCAGAGCCCGGACTTAAAGCCAGGTCCTCTGACTCCAAATTCAGTGCTCTTTAGATTATACTAAATATTAGGTGCGTAACTGTAATTGCTTCTTTGGAACTTTGATTTTTTGGAACTCAAATTTGGGGAATTTCACCCAACAGCAGCCAAGACTACATCAACTAGGATAACCTTCAGAGTAGTGTTGTTTACGTTATTGGTTGGATTTGAAAATGATTATTCCATAGGTTTAGAGCTGAAAAATGCCTTAGAAGTTATCTGGTGCAAATCCCTTATTTTATAGATGAGGAAAAGGAGTGAAGGGATTTGCCTAAGGTTATATAGTTACTAAATGTTTGAAAAGGAATTCAAGTCCAGGTCTTAATTTCAACTCCAGCACACTGGCACTTATAGTTGTGTATGGTCAAAGCACTTAAACACCTAGAGACTTTAATCCATTGCCTGGAGTGTATACTTTCCTTATTTTTGCCTCTTTGCCTTTGTCTCCTTTAAGGCTCAGTTCAGGTGCCATGTTCTACATAATGATCTTCCTGATCGCCCTCAGCTGCTACTTCCTCTCCCCCCAAATTACTCCATAGCTACCCTATAGAAATACCTACTTACCTGGGACAGCTAGGTGGAGAAACGGATAGAGTACTGGGCCTGAAGCCAGGAAGACTTCTCTTTGTGAGTTCCGTTCTGGCCTCAGACACTTACTACTTATACATGATTGAAAACCAACCTACATGAGTATCTATATCTTCCCATATATATGGCTAGCCTATGAGCTCCCTGAGGTCAGGAGTTGTTTTTGCTTGTGTCTTTATATCTCTAGTTCCTGGGAATACAAAGAAGCTGGCAAGGAGTATGAATGCTTGCTGACTGATCAGTAGTGGTTGCTGCTATACTATGTGTGGGGGCAGAGCTTGGGTCCAGGTCAGAGTTTGGAGCTGAAAGAGATCTTGGAAGTCCAGTGCCAACACCCTCACTTTACAGAGGAAGAAACTGAGGCAATGAGGGAAAGAGACTAAACAACACACCTAGTGAGCTCATGGTAGAGGCAGAAGTATAAACCAGGTCTCTTGATGTTCCCTCAGGGACCTCAGAAGGCATCCAGTCCAACCTGACTCTCGAGAGAACTATCTTCTAGAATAGTCTGGGGCTCTCTTCCTTTATGCCATACTGATTTTACTGATCAATTAAATAATAACTGGATTTTCTCTGTTGATTGATATTTTCCAAAGCAAATTCACACACATTAGCTCACTAGACAGTACTGAGATACTGGAATGTTTGCTGCCATCATCAATCTGTCTAATCCAGGGCTATACATAAAAGATTCACATGACAAGGCTTATGCTTTCACAATGTTTCAAAGTCAAGTCAAGTTCAAAAGAGAATGAGCCATAATGTAGTTGAGACAAGTCTCTGCTTGCTCTTTTCAAATCTGGAATTTAAAAATAATTTATTAGTTTTCATTCTCCACTCCAAGGTATCAAAGTTACTCTGTGTTCTCAAAGGCTATGCCAGGAAGTGACAAGCTTGGGCATGTTCTTGCCAACCTAGAAAGGCTTCAAGAATGGACCCAGTGACTGATCAGGTCTATTGACTGAGGAACACTAGAGGGATACATTATCATTGCACTGGCCACCAAAACCTGATTTATTTTGTCCACAGCAATTCATGAAACTAAGGTGTGAAATGTCTGGGATGTGTCAGTGGAGGAAGGAAGAAGATAGGATGTATACTAATGAGGGAAGGAGAGAGGTCAGGGCTGGATATGTAGATCTGGAAATCATCTGCATAAAGGTGGTAGTTGAATATACAGGCGCTAATATTGAGGCAAAAGAGAAGTAAATTTAGTATAGAGTATCAAGGAGACACCCACGGTTAATGGAAGTGATTTGGATGAAAAGTTCTAATAAAAAAGAAGAATAGGTAGAAAAAAAATTAGGAGGGTGTGATGCCATTAACACCTAGAAAGGAAAAAGTACTCAGGAAGAGAGGGAGATGGTGTCAAAGGTCAAGAAAAATATGGTTTGAGAAAAGGCCATTAGCTTAGGCAATGAAGAGGCCACTGGTTATTTTATAGAGAGTAATTTCAGTTGAGTGATAAAATGCAAAGTCAGACTACACAGAAGGTTTAGAAGAAAGTGAGAGGAGAAGGAGGTATACATACCTTTTTCAAGGAGTCCAGTCAAGAAATTTCTAGAGAAGAAATATAGGGTGATAGCACCAGGGATGGTTGGCTCAAGGATGGAAGAGACATTGGTGTGTTTGTAGACAGTCAGGAAGGAGACAGTACATAGAGAGGAACTCAAGATTAGAGAAAAAGTAGGAATAAGAGTCAAATCTGTTGGAGTAGATAGGAGGGGCTGAGGATTACATCACGGTCCACATAGATCATATTTTAACCTGTTTTTTTAAAAGAAATATTTTGATAATAGTATTTCAGTATGATTGATTTCCTTTGTAATTTTATTTCTTATCTTATGCATTTAGAGGCATTAATCAGAAAAGAGATCCCTAGGCAGACAGCCAAAGGAGTCTATCATAAAAAAGGTTAGGAATTCCTTTATCAAGGTTTGCCTTGGTAAGAATGATAGCTTTTTTTGGGGGGGGGGGCAGGGCAATGAGGGTTAAGTGACTTGCCTAGAGTCACACAGCTAGTAAATGTCAAATGTCTGAGGCCAGATTTGAACTCAGGTCCTCCTGAGTCCAGGGCTGGTGTTTTATCCACTGTGCCACCTAGCTGCCCCTGAATGGTTGATTTTTTTTTTTTTTTACTGGAGACAGGGGTGGATGAGGAGATAGTGGGGGAAGACATCTTAGTGAAGTTAAGAAGAAGAGAAGAAAAAAAGGTGCGCTCCAGGAATAGTCTCCATATTTTGTTGTAACATGAAGTAAGATCTTCAGCTGAGAGGGCGGTAGAAGGTGTGCTGTGGTAGGCATGAGGAAGGATGACAAAGTTTGAAATAGATGCAGGGCTAAGTAGGATCATGGACCAATTAGAGGGTATAAAAGGATGGCCTTGCTGCAGTGAGAGCCCAGTTGAAATGGGGACTCAAGCAGCATAGCTCGGTGACTTTCTCTAGCTCTGATGTTCGGTGGCATATGAATAGACGCAAATGAGGTGAATGATGGGGGTAATTTAAGGTTGGGATTTGGCAAAATGACCGGCTACAGGAAAAGGGGATGAGGGATTTGAGTGCAGAAAACTGAAAAACTGAACTGATTCACCAAGGAGTTGATTAGGGTCACTGAAAGGAGTGTAGTCAGTGCAAGGTAGATGGCCTGGGAAAGAACTGAATCATAATGGAACTGGAGGAGGCCACAGTGAGGATGAAGAACAGAGTTAGCAGTCACAGGATAGAGGGCAAGATGGAGTGATAAAATATAAAAGATTATCAGATAAAGGAATTTTAGAGTTCATGAACAGGGAAGTAGCAAAGGGAACAAGAGAATTTCAATTCACCAATAAGTTGAGGGGTATGAACAAAAGTACAACTGACTCTCAAAAGGGTGGCTAGGGATGCAGTATCATCAGGAAGGAGCCAGGTCTCAGTAAGGGTCACAAGTTAGAAGGAGTGAGAAAGGAAAAAGTTTAAGAGAAAAGTAAGATTATTAATTGTACCTCTTAAACTCAACATGACCAAAATTGAACTCATTTCCCTCAAACCCTCCCCTCTTCTTAACTTTCCTGTTGTTAACAAGGGCATCACTGTCCTCCCCATCATCCAGGCTCACAACCTTCTCACCTCCTCACTATCTCTCACTCTTCATATCTAATCAGTTCAAGTCCTGTCATTTCGACCTCGGTAACATCTCTTGTATATGCTCCCTTCTTTCCTATGACATTGCTACCACCCTGGTGGTGGTGGCCCTGCAGGTCCTCGTCACCTCACGTCTGGATTGCCCTTTGGTTTTCCTGCCTCTGGCCTCTCTTTTCCCACTTCCCCTCCATCCTCCATTCGGCTGTCAACCTGGTCTACCTAAAATGAAAGTCTGACATGTGACCTCGCCTCCCTCCTCACCTCCCTATGACTTCCAGCCCACAGCTTTCCAGTCTTTTTATACCTTATACTGTGAGACTGTGGCATTGGCCTCCCTGATATCCCTTGAACAAGACACTATGCTGCTCACCTCTGGGCATTTTTCTTGGCTATTCCCCACGCCTGGAACTGTCTCCCTCCTCATTCCCACTCAGCCTAGTCCTCCTTCATCTTAGCACCTTCCCTTTCAGACTTACCCCCAATTTATTCCGTATAGTGTTGTTGCAGAGCTGCTTACCTACCTATTGTTTCCCTATTAGAATGTGAACATTTGAGTGTGAACTTGGTGGGACTAATAGAATCCAGTTAATTAATTAATTAATTAGAAGCTTTATCAAGTCTGAGCCCATTCTCCCCAGAGATCAAAGTGGTATAGGAGAGAATGTGCCCCAATGTGTTGGATAGGGATGTTTGTATCTCTATTTTTGCTATATATTTGAAGTAAATATTCCTTTGTAAAAGCAAATTGATGTTAACTGTGTAAGTGGAACTAGGGAGGTAACCACTGGCAGATAATGGGGTGAACACAGTGGAATGTGGGAGTGAGGCAACGGTATTAGAGACAGCTGGGGAGACCAAATGCAAAACAATGATGCACGAACAACATATATACAAGATACACCAGAAACATGCTCAGAGGGAAGTCACTGAGCTCACAAGTTGCTATTGGCAAAACTGTCCTTTCCTGATGACGAGGGCGTCTGTCCTGAGCTAGGCTGGTTCTTGGTGGCAAACACACAGCCCACGGTTGGATCTATACTGTTAGCCTTTGCCGCTTGGTCAGACTTGCCAGAGTTCCTAGCCCTCCAGACCTCAGGATGGGTTAAAGAGGGAGAGATTCAAGGACGGAGAGAGGCCCGATAGGAAGGTACTGTAAGTAGTTCGGTGTCGTAAGCAGGTACTGAAGCAGGATTTTGGTGGAGCTTGCTCCCTGTTAGACCAGAAGCCTATAAGACGGGGATGTTTTCTCATCCTCTTCATATCCCCCACCATGCCCTTCAACCAGCAGACACCCAACAGAAATGTTTGTTAAACAAATGCAGTACACAACTGAACCCTTTAATGTGCAGTGAGACAAAAGTGATATCTAATAAATTATTGTAATCGCTCACTTAAATCCCAATTTGGTGTCTCATCACTGTGCAGAGCTAACCCTGGGTTCCTGAAGGCCACAAGCCAGAAGAAACTAAGCTCTAGCAGGTCTCCCCAAGCTGGAAAGGCCCGAGGCACAAGAAGAGGCCAGGGCACGTGTCTTTTGTCTGAGGATAGAGAGGTTTATGATTCTGTTGACTCCAGGAGGAGGCAATACCTATACCTATTAAGTCACAGATCCCTGACCTATTGAAACAATTATTCAACTCAAGACCATAATAACTTGTGATTTGTCTTGTTAGCAAGAATTCCAGCCAACATAGGCTTAGCTGCAATGGCAGAGCTATCCCCCAGCACCTCACAGTGCTGGGACACTCAATAATGACTTCATTGACTAAGGAATAAGCTATTCTTGTGTGTGGGGGGCATCCTCTAGAAACAGGAAAAGACTGCTGCCTCAGTGATTTTCTGTAAACAGAGGGGTTTATTGATTTTGAACCAGTGATAGGCTGAAACTGCTTAGTTAATGAAAAGGGAAGAGGAAGGAAAGGACATTAAGAGGACAAGGAACATAAACAAAAGAAAGGAAGAAGGCAATAATGCCACAAAAAGGATGACTTTTGGTGATTTTGTTCTTTTCTTTACAATTGGGGGGGGGGTGAGGAGAGGAGGGAAAGTCGAATTATGCCTAGATGAGTAAATACAAAGTAGTGAGGAAGGAGATGTGAGTGACACTCAGGGTGGGGAAAGATGAGTAGAAGAGACTTCACAGAGAGATAAGGATTGTGAGATTTGGAGGTGAGGAGGGAGCTCTTTCTAGGCACGGGGAATGCCTTTTGCAATGTTCAGAGACAGGAGATAGAATGTTGAAAGTGGCTAGCAGCCAGAGCTCCAGTTTGACTGAAATGTAGAATACAGGAAAAGGAGAAATGTGAAATAAACTGGAGGCAGACTGTGGAGGTCCAGAGAGGCCAGGCCGAAGGATTTGTAAAGTTATCAGAGAGACAAAGGAGCCACAGAAGGTTTCTGATAATCGAAGGAACACGGCCAGACATGTGCCTTAGGGCGATTACCCTGATACCTATGGAGGATAAACTGGAGAAGGGAAATACAAGAAGCAGGGACATCTCATTAGGAAGTTACTGCAATATGCTAGGAAAAGGGGTGATGAGGGCTTGAACTAGGTTCTAGGTGTGGCCATGGAGAAGAGTTGGGCACAAAAGATGCTGTGGAAGTCTAGCTGAGAGGCCTTGGCAATTGTCTGAATATGGAGAGGGAGGGGAGGAGGAGAGGGAAGAGAGAGAGAAGGGTAAAAAGTCCCATTGAAGTTGTGATGCTGGGGGATTGGGAGGAGAGTAGTACACTTAGTGAAACTGGGGAAGCTTGGGCAGGGGGTGGGAGCAACAGGTTTTGTAGGGAAGGTAATAAGTTCTATCTTATGACATGCTGAGTTGGAGATGCCAGCAAAACATCCAGTAGAAATGTCTAATAAGTAGATAGTAATGGAGGACAGCCCCATAGTAATAGGAGGCAGCTAGTCAGGAAGAGCTGAGTTCAAATCCAGCCTCAGACACTTACTAGATATGTGACCCTGGACAAGTCACTTAACCTCTATTTACCTTAAATCACTGGAGAAGGAAATGGTAAAGTACTCCAGTATCTTTGCTAAGAAAACTCCATGGGTGGTATGGTTCACTGGGTCATGAAGAGTTGGACACGATTGAATGGCTGAATGACAACAACAGAGGACTGTCATTCTGACCAGAGATTCAGGCTGGACCCAACAACCTCTAAATCTATGACTTTTGGGTAAGTGGTGTACCCTTGAACCTAAGAATGTTATGCATTGAAAATGTCATTTTCTGGAAGCAAACAACCTAGCTGAGGGTTTGAACCCTGGCTTTGGCCACTTATTAGCAAAGGGTCTTTAGCCAGACTGCTTCTCCGATCCTGTTGGCTTATTTATGAAGTGAAGAAAATAATGTTGATATTCCCTAACTTGCAGGGTCATGAGGAAAACATCTGTAAACCCTAATGCACTTTAGAAAGAGAAGCTGTAATAAGTGTCGCTGTGAAAGGCACTTTGCCAAACTACGAGTGGTGACTAACACCTTGAAAAGAATGTATGTATAGAAAGGGGGTAACTATCTGGGTACCTCCAATCCCTTGCCTCCTTGTCCTGTAGCCTTTTGTTCTTTTTGTTTTGTTTTGTTTTTTGCGGGGCAATGGGGGTTAAGTGACTTGCCCAGGGTCACACAGCTAGTAAGTGTCAAGAGTCTGAGGCCAGATTTGAACTCAGGTACTCCTGAATCCAGGGCCGGTGCTTTATCCACTCCGACACCTAGCCACCTCAGACTTTTATTCTTGATGTCTTCCAACAATCTCCCCCCCCCCCCCCCCCCCCCCCCCACTGCTTACAGGGTCCTGAAGAGAACTAGAAAAAGTCACACAACTGTGCTGATTAGGCATTCTTTAGCTTCATTAGAGCAAGGAGATTCTTTTACTCCTCCCAAATTGATTTCCTATTTCAGTCCCCACAAAAGCTTTGCTAACCCTTCTCTTCTCCCAAGCCTTCGATACCTCTCAGCTCACCTTCCTCAGTTGAGGACCTTAACTCTTTGGATGAGAGTTCTTTCTTCTCCCCTTCTCTTGACCTAAAAAACCCCTTACCATCACCTCTCATTCTCTCTCACATTCTTTCACTCTCTAACAGTGAGATGGTTCTTTTTCTTTTCATGTGCCTGCCATCCTCTTCTGTCTTTTTCAGAAGATCACAACCTCTGTCCTCTCTTTCATTGCCTAACTTCCAGTCTCTATCTATCTACTGGTTCCTTGCTTATCACATTCAAAAGCATAAAAATCTTCCCTATCCAGTCTCCATTAGATTTGACTTTTAAACTACTGTCCTATTTTTCCTTTTCTCAAGCCAAATGCCTAGAAAAAAAGCCATCCATATTCCTTGTCTGTTTCTTCTTTTCTCATTCACTCAGCGTTACAGTCGGGCTTGTGACTTCATTCAACTAACTGACACAGCTTCCCCCAAAGCTACCAATGATCTCTTATTTATTTATTTTGGTAGGGCAATGAGGGTTAAGTGACTTGCCTAGGGTCATACAGCTAGTGTCAAGTGTCTGAGGTCGCATTTGAACTCAGGTCTTCCTGAATCCAGATCCTGTGCTTTATCCACTACACCACCTAGCTGCCCCCTAATGATCTCTTAATTGACCCATCTGACAGTCTTTTTTCTCAGTCCTCATCCATCTTAATTTATCTGCTGAAATTGACCCTTTAAACAACCATATCTTCCTGTATACACTCTTCTTTTTGGGCTTCATTTTTCTTCTAGTTGTTTACCTCTCCCTCTCAATTCATCATTCATGTCCTACCTTCTGACTGTAGGTATTCCTCAGGGCTCTGTCCAAGCTCCTTACTCTTCTCTTTCTTTCTTTTTTTTTTTTTTGGTGGGGCAGTGAGGATTAAGTGACTTGCCCAGGGTCACACAGCTAGTAAGTGTTAAGTGTCTGAGGTTGGATTTGAACTCAGGTCCTCCTGAAATCAGGGCTGGCACTTTATCCACTGAGCCACCTAGCTGCCCTACTCTTCTTTTTCTATATACACTTAGCCTCAGTTTTTCCCTCCAACTTCAATCCTGCAATCAACTATCTGGTCTTTTGTTATTGTTGTTGTTGTTTTGTTTTTTGTTTTTGTTTTTGTGGAGCAATGGGGGTTAAGTGACTTGCTCAGAGTCACGCAGCTAGTACGTGTCAAGTGTCTGAGGCCACATTTGAACTCAGGTCCTCCTGAATCCAGGGCCGGTGCTTTATCCACTGTGCCACCTGGCTGTCCCCTACTATCTGGTCTTTTAAACTGAATGTCCTTAAGATATATTAAACTCATCATATCTAAACCAAAACTTATTACCACCCCACCCCTAAAAAAAATCCCCAAACCTTTTGCTCTTCCAAACTTCCTGTTTTAACTGAAGATATCACCATCCTTCCAGTCTCTCAGGTTCCTAACCTTGGTGTTATTCTTAGCTCCTCATTCTTCCTTACCACCAATATGCAATCAGTTGCCAAATCTTTTTGCTTCCACTTCTAAAACATCTCCTCTTTCTTTGGATCCCTTCTTGCTACTCACATTATTACCATCTTAAGTAAGTCCTCTTTACCTCTTGCTTGGATTATTGTGATGGATTCCTATTTGGTCTCCCTGCTTCAAGTTTTTCTCCATTTCAGTTCACTCCTCCAGGCCTCCACTGCTGCCAAAGTGATTTTCCTTAAGAACAGAACTGGGGGCAGCTAGGTGGTGCAGTGGATAAAGCACCAGCCCTGGATTCAGGAGGACCTGAGCTCAAATCTGGCCTTAGACACTTGACACTTACTAGGTGTGTGACCTTGAGCAAATCACTTAACCCTCATTGCACTGCAAAAAACCAAGAAAACAAAAAATAAAAAAACCCCAAAATCCAAAACAAAACAAAACAAAAAGAACAGATCTGCCCTCAGCAGGATGCTCTCAGAAAAAACTGTAAAGACTTACATGAGCTGATGCAGAGTGAAATGTCCTGAATACAAAGTAACAGCAATATTGTAAAATGGTCAGCTATGAATGACTTAACCATTCTCAGCAATACAATGATCCAAGACAACTCTGAAGGACTTATGATGAAAAATGGGATCCATCTCTAGAGAAAGAACTTATGGTGTCTGAATACAGATTGAAGCATATTTTTTTTTAGTTTATTTTTCTTGAGGGTTTTTTCTGTTTTCTTTTAAAACCTGACTAATATGCAAATGTTTTTCATAACTACATATTTATAACTTATACTGAATTGCTTGTGTTTTTAAGGGGGGGAGGGAGGAAGAAAATTTGGAGCACAAAGTTTTAAAAATGGACGTTAAAATTGTTTTTACATGTAATTGGGGAAATATAAAATTCTAAATAAATAAATGATGAGAAAAAACAACAACAGATCTGACCATATTGCTCCTGTATTCAGTAAGATCCAGTGGCTCCCTATTGTCTCAAGGATTGATCAAATATAAGCTATTCTGTTTGGCTTTTCAATGTCCTCTACAACCTTGCTTTTGCCTCTCTTTCCAGAGTAATTAACTATGCACTACTCCTCTGCCAACACTTTGCCATCCAGCCAATGTGGCTTCTTTCTGCTCCCCACAGAGTACTCCTTCCACCTCTGCCCATGTGCACTCACTGTCCTTCCAGGGCTGCACCTCACAGAAGCCTTCTCTTCCTTCAAGACCCTGCTCAAAGACCACCCTCTACGTGAAACCTTTCCCAACTTCCTCAACTGTGAGTACCCTCCCTCTCAAATGACTTTGGATTTATTTGTATTCTCTTTACAGACATCTTATACATGCTTATTTATGTCCTTACTGTCTCCTCCTTAGACAATATACTCCTGGTAAGTAGGGATTATTTTATTTATTGTATTTATCATCTAGCATCTAGCATAGTATTGGCACATAGTAGGTACTTAAATTATGTTGACTAATTGAGAAAAAGGTCATTTTATTTTTCCAAGGTCAGAGTATTTTAAAATATTCCTTGAGAACCTATTCCATTTTGTTCATAATTCAGAATCCTTACATTTTCCCTTAAATCTAGCCTATGGGGAATTTCACTATAATAAATAACCTCACATGATGGTTATGAGGAAAATGCTTCACAAACTTGAAGGTGCTACAGGAACATAATGAAAAAAGGCTGGCATCCCCTGCACTTTTGGGACAACGGAGGACAGAGTTACAATCTTTCAGTTCATGGGATTTGGAGTAGGAAGGGATCATCCAGTCCAACCCTTTAAAATTAATCTAGTTTTATTGATTCATTTTGTTTTGTTTTTTAACATGTTATTTCTTAACATTGTGTCCTCCATAAGCCATCTCTTTCTTATAATGGAGAAGATAAGCAAAACTGACCACTAAAAGGCCCAAGACTAACAGCCTGTGGAACATTTTATTCCAGTAGTCCCTTCTCTCTCTTTCTCTCTCTCTCTCGCTCTCTCACAAAAAGAAAAAAAGATGTTTGATCAACTGTTGTTTTTCTTACCATAAGATTATTTTAATGTCATTTTTCAAGGCTGACCATACACATTCAGAGCTAGGGATGTATTCTTCTGCAATACTCTCACATGGAATATCTCACAATTCATTCTGAATTTTCTTTAAATACTGCTCTAAAGAAATGCATCTAGAGAAGTGCAGGAAATTATTCTGCAGAATAATTTTCTTGAAGATTTTGGCATATTTTAGATGAAAACTCCCTGGCTAACAATGTTATAAATTACATCTTTCACATTTACATCCATCCTTATGTATAAAATTCACTTGTGAAATGCCATGCTACATATACCATACTACTGTGCTAAGGAGGTACTCTCAAGCAGGGGACAGGCCTGTGTGTTGCATACTGTGGTATATATGAAGGTCTTTTATGCCTAGTGTTAAGATGAGAACAGTATTTTTTTCAGCTGATATTTCTAGCTTCTGGATGATTTGATCTAATGTTACCCATTTTTTTTTCATTCATCGGTGACTTTTATAAGCTATCTTTTAGTTAGGTTATATCTCTGGACAGCCTCACATAGTTCAAAGGCCACTGTCTGATGGGGTGATTTGTGAGCTTACTTATTTTCCACAGACTTCTTCAAAACTCTTTTTGTATTCAGACTAATTATTTTCTGAGATATTTAATCTTGAACTAGTCTGAGCCAGTTCCACATTGAAGGCTCTCAATGCAAAAGAAGAGCTTAGGGATTTTCTGGACAGCAATAGGCAACATCAATATTTTTATTGCTACATTTCTGGAACAGGCTGATACAATAAAAGTAATGCCAGGGATGTATATTCTGATAGATACAGTCATGCTCTGCCCTAAGATCCCAGATGATAGGAGTTTCTCCTATGGAAAAATCAAAGTTCTGGGTTGGACAGTGGTAGAGATAGCACTGAGGCCAAGTGAACCCCAGTCCTCAGCCAATGTGGAGGCCACTATCTCATTATCAGTCTCCTGGGACAAAGATTGTTCATTCAATTAATATGAATTCATTTAACTTTTACTGTGGTTTTCACTAACATCATTTTAATGTGGGTTCAACCACCCTTAGTTATTATTTATATAATTGTAAACTGTTTTCTGGTTCTGCTTTCTTTACCCTGCATCAGTTCATACAAATCTTGCAATGTTTTTCTGAATGCTTCACAGTCACCATTTCTTATCGTTCAATAATAACAACTCACTATATTCATATTACAATTTGCTTGGCCATTCCTCTAAGCAACTGGCACCCTACTTTCCCCCCAGTTTTTTGCTACCACAAAAATATTACTATGAATATTCTGATACACAAGGAAACTTTCTTTCTGTCTTTGACATTCTTGGGGTTTAAACCCAACAGTGATTCATATAGAGTATGAAGAGTTTAGTGACTTTTTTGCATAATTACAAATAGTTTTCTAGATCAACCTTCTCATTTTACAGATATGGAAACTGAGTTGAGAGAGGAGGGGATCAATCATCAAAAAGCATTTATTAATTCCTTACCACATATCAGCTACTGTGCTAGGTGCTGGAGAGATAAATGGGAGAAATCAATTCTTATTCCAAGAAATTAAACTCTATACAAGTATATGCAGGATGAATTATGAAAGATAACAAATACAAAGTAGTTAAATCTGTTTTGAGAGGAAGGGAATTAGCAGTTGAGAGGATCAAGAAAAGCTTTGTAGAGGAGGTAGCATTTGAGAAGAGAACCTCCAAGGAAGAATGGGATTCTGGGAAGCAGAGGTGAGGAAGGAAGGCAGATGAAGCACAGGGGGACAGCCTTTGGAAAGGCATGGAGATGGGTAGTGGAATACTGTGTGTGAGGAACAGAGAAAACAGCTTGGCTGGATCAAAGAATGTGGAAGGAAGTGTGTTAACCAATGAGCCTGGAGAGATAGTCTGGGAGCAGGTTAGGTGTAAAAGCTAAACAAAGGAGTTTATATTTGATTCTAGAGATATTAGGGAGTCATTGAGAGTTTACTGAATATTGAACTAATTTGATATGGTCAGATCTGCTCTTAAGAAAAATCACTTTGGGGTAGCGAGGTGGCGCAGTAGATAGAGCACCGGCCCTGGAGTCAGGAGGACCTGAGTTCAAATCTGACCTCAGACACTTAACACTTACTAGCTGTGTGACCCTGGGCAAGTCACTTAACCCCAACTGCCTCACTAAAAAAAAAAATCACTTTAGTGGTAGTTTGGAGGATGGAGTGGAGGAGAGACTTGAGGCAGGGAGACCAATTAGAAGGTTAATCTAGGTGAGAGGGACCTCATCTAAGGTGATAGGTGTGTGAGTGGAGAGAAAGGGAAGGGTGTAAAAGATATGTTGGAGGTAGAAGGAGCAAGATTTGGCAATGAATAAATACACTTGGCAAAGGAGAATAATGCCAATGTGATGAACCCGAAATACCTTGCCCAAGGGTTGCATAGGGAGTCAGCAGCAAAACCAAGACTAGAAGCCAGATCTCCCAGTACTCTTACCCCTGTACCATCATTGCTTTTCATCACATTTAGGAAAGTAACCATTGCCCTACTTTAAGAAATTAGTGGTCTCAGCAGCTGTTGAAAGTGATCAGTATTCCTAAGTGGATTTTTTTTTCTCTGACATAAACAATAAAAACAAAAAAGATTAATGTTAGAAAATTAGATACGTTATAATTTTCTAAAGCAGAGAAAAAACTGCACAACAAAGTCTCATTCAACACGCTCCATGATCTCACCTCCCTGAGATTTTTCTCATGAGGAGCCTCAATTGTCACACATGGTTTTCACATACTAGTATAAAAGAAAGATCCAAATGAGTTTTCTGGGAAGTCACCTCTCTGAGACAGTTTTTTTCTTATGTAAAATAGTGAAAATTCCATGTAGGAAGCCATATCAATATAGATAAAATAACAAATTCTTGAAAAAAAAAAACAAGTTGCATTTCTATAGCATTTTAATGTTGGCAAAGTATTCTTCTCACTACAGCTATGTGAGATAGGAAGGGAAAGTATGATAATCACGATTTTACATAAGAAAAGACCAGCTCAGAGAGGTGACTTCCCAGAAAGCCCACTTGTTTTTACCTTTATTTTGGTCCTCATTATATTAATACTAATTGTTCTTCATGTTGGAATATTGTCAAGTCCATGACAAGTGGAGTTTTTGAAAACAAAACCTGGTCCTCCAGAAGGCTGTTTTCCTTCTCAAGCACCAACTGCCCATATTCCATTTTAATGATTGGTTAAAAAGAGACTTTTCTAGTGTTTACAAATGTGTTTTGGGGATATGCCAGTGACTTTGAAAATCAGCCCAGCAGAACCCTCAGTTAAGGGGATGGCAATCCAGACCGTCATTATCCATTGCAGGGTTAAGTAAAGTAGCTTAAAAAAACACACCACCCTTTATTAAAGCAAGTCCTTTGTGAATAAACAAATGACTTGGATGTGCCAGGTCACTTCATTGGCTTTTATATCAAATGGAGCCCTTAAACCATGTAAAAATCAGCAGGTTTCAGGACAGGCTCGTTTCAAGAACTCATTTCCGAAAAAGCTTACAATTTAATTTGGGGTTAATTCAAAGAAAAATGGATATTTAGAGCTGGATTAAGTAAATCCAAATTTCATTTTTCAGAGGGGGAAACTGAGGCTCAAAGAGGGGGAAGTGCTCATTGAGGGTCCTTCAGGGAGGTAGTGGCAGATGCATTCTCTATCAGAATTAATTTATTGGCATGTGACAGTATCCGCCACTCTAAGCTTAATGTTCAAAAATACCAAATAATCAAATTCTATAGCACTGTGAGATAGCAAGGGGAGTTCTGGACTTAAAAGTCAGAAGCCCAGGGGTAGCTAGGTGGTGCCCTGGCCCTGGATTCAGGAAGACCTGAGTTCAAATCTGACCTCAGACACTTGACACTTACTAGCTGTGTGACCCTGGGCAAGTCACTTAACCCCAATTGCCTCGCCCAAAAAACCAAACAAACAAAAAAGTCAGAAGCCCTGTGTTCAGGTAGCACATAGCTCTGATGTGACCCATCTGAGTGACCAAGGGTTAAATCTTTACTAGGCTCCTCGGTTTCTTGATTTCCTCAATTATAAAATGGTGATCGTTAGCCTTACACTATCTTACTCTCACAAGGTTCTGGAAAGAACACTTTGTAAACCTTAAAGCAATGTAAGAATGTGAGTTAGTTACTCTTCTTACTATGTGTTATTTGTAGGGAGATATTCTTGTGTGACAGAAAGAACACTGGACTCGGGATTCTAAGACATGGGTTTGAGACCTGGATCCCATATATCCCAGTATGTGTGAGTGACAGCTATACTACTACTTTATAGGGATATTTTGAGGGAAGTGCTTCCTAATTTTTATAGGGAAAAAACATCATTTCATCTTAGTCCTTTGTCATTTTGTCTATTTAAAAGTTATCTCTGTTGCTATTTAATTTTCCACATTTTCTCCATTTCTTTTTGTGAAATCAAGTGATTCTTGTTCATTACTTTTCATTCTCATGCAGTGCTGAAGGACCCTCAACTATGTTGAGTCATTTCAGTCGTGTCTGACTCTCTGTGACCTCAGTTGGGGTTTTCTTGGAAAACATACAGGAATGGTTTACCATTTCCTTCTCCAGCTCATTTTACACATGAGAAAACAGAGGCAAACAGGGTTAAGTAACTTCCCCAGGATCAACAGATACTAAGTGTCTGAGGCTGGATTTGTTTTTTTGTTTTTTTTTGGTGAGGCAATTGGGATTAAGTGACTTGCCCAGGGTCACACAGCTAGTAAGTGTTAAGTGTCTGAGGCTGGATTTGAACTCAGGTCCTCCTGACTCCAGGGCCGGTGCTCTATCCACCTGAGGCTGGATTTGAACTCAAGAAGATGAGTCTTCCTGACTCCAGGCCCAGTGTTCTATCCACTGCATTACCTAGCTGCTCTATTGCTGTGAAGCAATAGGGTGAGATGTTTCACTATGATATCATGTACAGGCCAGTGGAACAAAGATAAAGAAAAGGCTCTTTCATTTCCTTAGATTAGTCTTTCACCATCTTGTCTGGATAATCAGTCAGGATTTTTGGCTCATTGGATGGGTAAGACATGGTGCCGGGATTGTCTAAGTAGTAGAGCATCTGGCTTTAAAGTTCAGGGTCTAGGATTAATGTCCTTGTTAAAGCCAATGATACAGGGTCTTTGGAGGCAGCATGGTGGAATGGAGAGAGCCCTAGACTTAGAATCAAAAGCCCTGGGTTCGAGTGCTAATACAACCACTGATGCAGTTGTCTGAGGATGGGCTAGTCCCTGCTCGCTCACTCTCACACTCTCTCTCTCTGTCAGTCTTCTCACCTGTAAAATGAGGATTATATGTTTGTAGTATCTACTAAACCAGGCTGTTGTGACAATCAAATGAAATATGTATAAAAATGCTCTGTAATCATGAAGTACCACATATTTATACTGTTATTACTTTAAAACCAGAAAAGAAAGTACATTTTTGGGGGCAGCTAGGTGGTGCAGTGGATAAAGAAAGAAAGAAAGAAAGAAAGAAAGAAAGAAAGAAAGAAAGAAAGAAAGAAAGAAAGAAAGAAAGAAGGAAAGTACGTTCTCCACTTTTGGTTCATAACTAAGAATGCAATAAATCCTTACTTAATAATGTTCTATTCTCAGACCAGTGCTTTAAATACATCATTCTATATTTAGCACAGTACACTGCATATAGTGGGCACTGAATTAATGGTTAATTGAACAGCCAATAGCTATAGAGTTTATTTGTGTTTTTTTTTTAAAGATATTTTTAAAAATTTCTTTTTAAAATTTTTTATTTTTTTGCAGGGCAATGAGGGTTAAGTGACTTGCCTAGGGTCACACAGCAAGTAAGTGTCAAGTGTCTGAGGTCGCATTTGAACTCAGGTCCTTCTGAATCCAGGGCCAATGCTCTAACCACTGTGCCACCTAGCTGCCCCCTGTAGTGTTTATTTGTTTGGAAAGCATATAGGTGATACAAGTGGCAAGGTTAAAATTGACAGGGTATAGCTTCAGTTTAATCTCATTAATTTAATTATACAAAGACAAGGAAGACTTATTTTGAATCTTTAAGAGTGCCACTTAATTGATAAAACCCCCAAATTGCAAATAGTCATCATTCCTTTTAGACTTTAGTAAAATCTTTGCTTATATGGAAATAAAATCTCCTTTTGATCACCTCAGAGGGTTATGTGGAAAGGGACATAATGTCTTGTACCCAGGTGTTTTTTAACCCCTTGGGCCTGAGAGGTAAAACATTTGGACAAACTCATATATTCAAGAATCAAGAGTCTTGGGATTTTAGGACACGATTTAGAGAAAGGGAGCCCTCTAAGCTGTCAAGATTCTGCAGGGAGACATGGCTGCTAAGGATAATTTGAAGTACTTTGGGTCCCAGTTTGATTCCACTTTGTTTATAAACACAGCAGTGAGATTTTGGAGCCCAAGTCATACATGATTAAAACTAGACACAACTGGGCACCAGAGGTCACATTGAAAAGAGTGGGTAATGGAGCCATCTGGATGTATGCACAGGAATCTTTAAGGCTGAGGCAGTAGAAGAACATAGCTCCTTACCTCATGGTAAGCAGAGTATAGTGTCAAGAGCCCTGGCACTGAAGGCAGGATATGTGGACTCCTAGCCCAGCTCTGACTTATCTCTGGGACTGTGGACAATTCCCTCCACTTCTAAGAGTCTCTGTTTTCCAGCTAACAAATAGGATTGATGAACTTTATACCACTCAAAAAATTGTTGTGAATAATATCCTTTCCAAACTTTGAAGTACTAAGCTATTGTTTAGTCATTTTTCAATTGTGTCTGACCCGTTATGATACCTTTTTGGGCATTCTTGGCAGAAATATTGGAATGGATTTCCATTTCCTTCTCAGGCTCATTTTGTAGACAAGAAAATGGAGGCCAGCAGGGTTAAGTGACTTGCCCAAGGTCATGGAGCTATTAAGTATCTGAGGTAGGATTTGAACTCAGGTCTTCTAGAGTCTAGATCCAGTGCTCTACCCACTGCACCACCTAGCTGCACAAAAGCACTATATTCAGTAGTTATTCTTTATTCTCCTATGACTGATTTTTATAGTTAAGTGAATAATAAAAAATTAATACACTGAATAAATTAAAATGAAAATGTTAACCTCTGCTCACTTGCTAACAGATGTTTCTTTTTGTACTTTCCTTTGGTTTTACACACCAAAAAAGAGAGACAAAGAAATCAGAAGACCTGAGTTTGAGTTTTAGAGCACCTACTTTTTTTTTTTTAACTGAGGCAATTGGGGTTAAGTGACTTACCCAGGGTCACACAGCTAGTAAGTGTTAAGTGTCTGAGGCCGGATTTGAACTCAGGTACTCGTGACTCCAGGGCCGGTGCTCTATCCACTGCGCCACCTAGCTGCCCCTAGAGCACCCACTTAATGGTGCTGTGTCCTTTGGCAAGTTAACAGCCTGAGCCTCAATTTGCTCATCTACAAAATGGGTTATGGTAACAACGGGGGTATATAGTAACAACTGCATTCCTTGGTTGCAGAATGGTTATTGTCAGGAAAGGGCTTTGCAAATTCTAAAGTGCTAAAGAACGAGGTTCTCTTGGTATAAGACAAGGTGTCCCAAGAGTCAAGTGTATGCTTTTTTTTTTTTTTTGGTGAGGCAATTGGGGTTAAGTGACTTGCCCAGGGTCACACAGCTAGTAAGTGTCAATGTTCTGAGGTCGGATTTGAACTCAGGTACTCCTGACTCCAGGGCCAGTGCTCTATCCACTGCGCCACCTAGCCACCCCCCAGTGTGTGCTTTTAAGCTATTAGAAGTTAAAACCTCTCATGTATTCTCTTCTTGGGTCCTCACACCAATTTGGTGGGGGAAGCAGGCCAAAGGTCATGGCTTCTGCTTCACAGATGAGGAAACGGAAGCCCTAAGAGATGTGATCTGAATCCAGGGATCTTGTGATCAAGTTCAGCAACTTCCTGCTACACCACTCTTCCTTGGCAAAGAGTATGCATGACTGGGAAATGTAATTAAAAAGAAACATAAACATCAGGAGAAAGTATAATTTAGAATTAAAAAATAATTTCAGCAACAGCAGGCTCTGCTCAGGTGATCCAAACAGGGCCACAATGTACTTGAATCCCATCTAATCAAGTGTAAATACTCTTGTGACAACTGTAAATAGCACAATGGCTGGACCCAGTATTTGGGCTGCTCATGAGCAACTAGTCACAAGGTTTAATCATGATGTTGTACTTGTTCTTTGGAAAAGCTGAAGTCATAGCCAGTGATTTATAGTGCCATTCTTCTGTGATTAGCATTTGTGTATGTGTGTGTTACACACGTACACACATACACACGCACCTATATATCCATAGCTGTAGCACTTTAAGGCCTGCAAAATACTTTACATTTGATTAGAACAGATTTCTTCAACAAATTCAACAAACACATAAAAAATGCCTTCTATGAAAACACTGTGGTGCTGAGGAGAGGGCTGACTTTGGAGTCAGTGGATCTGAGTTCCAACTGTGTGACAATGCAGGGGTTAGATGAACAGACTTTTAAGGCCCCTCCCAGCTCCAGGTCTCTGTACAGCCTTGTGCTTGGTGCTGGGGACAAAAGCTAAAAACATGGTTTTTGCCTTCCAGTACAAACATAAGAAGGACGCCCACCTGAGTGAGATATGGGGGGAGGAGAGATTCAGACCAAAGTGCTCTGGGATGTGCAGAGGGAAAGCTCCTGAATGAGGGCTTCACTGAGGAGGTGGCCTCGGAAGGATCAGGAGAGCTTGAATGCACGATGCAGAAGGAGTGCCCTTGCTCCACGGCGGGATACTGGAGGTGGCAGCAGGCAGCGTGAGTCTGGGCACCAGCGAGTGCGCCAGTCTAAAGGAGAATGCCCAGACAAGACTCAGCAGGGAAGTCGGAAGCAGATGGTGGAAGGTCCCGAGAGACAGGATAGGTAAAGAGGCCGTGTTCCACTACAGGAAGTGGAAGAGTGACACCATTTTTGAGCAGAGAATCGACAGCTCTGTACATTAGGGAGATAGCTTTGGCAGCTGGGCCTCGAGGAATGAACTATCAGGGATTCCAGTTAGAAGCCTGTTACTTCAGGGGAAAAGGGATAAGGGGCTGGAGAGACAGAAACAAATGTGAGAGTTTGTGGAGGCAGAATCCAATGAACCCATCTCACAGCTTAAAAAAAAAAAAAAGCTTCCATTGTGTCTGACAGTGAAAGAAGTAAGTATACGAAATATCATAACATAATACATGGTTATGAGCTGAGTAATGCAAAGATCTTGGCCTAGATGAGCTTTAAGATATTTGTTCAGGCTCAACATTTCCTGATTTTATGGACGTAAATCTGGGAGACAAATGGCTGTTCATTCCTTTCATCATTTGTCATTTCCCGTTATTGTTAACTTTGCCAATCTCTGAGGTGTGAGATGGAACTTCATCATTGTTTTAATTTAAAGTTCTCTAGAATATTTTAGTTATCTCAAGTATATTAGTATTAGTATTTAGTTATCTAGAGTATTTTTTTTTCACATGGCTACTGAAAACTTGCCTTTCTTTCTCTAAAAACTGCCACTTTATATCTTTTGACTTTATCATTTGGGGAATAGCTCATATTATAAAAATTTGAATCAGTTCCCTATATATCTTATAAATGATACTGTTATCAGAAACTTCCTGCAAAGAGTCCCCCTCCCCGCCCCGCTCTTGCCAGCTTCTTTTCTAATTTTAGCTATACTGTTTTGTGCAAAAACTTTCCATAGATGTGACAAGTCACCCTTTGTGTCTAGGTCATGTACCCATTTAAAGATTGCCTCGGTATATGGTGTGAGTTGTTGGTGTATACCTAGTTTCTATTTTCCAGTTTTCCTCCCAGTTTTTGCCAAGTAGTGAGTTTTTGCCCCAAAGCTGGGATCTTTGGGTTTGCCAAACTACTGTGCTCATTTGTTTCTGCATATTATAGACCTAATATTTCTCACTGATCAATCTCTTTCTTAATCAGTACAGAACTGTTTTGATGATTACTGCTTTGTAGCATAGTTTGAATCTCTTTTTGAATGGACTATTGTAATAATCTCTTAACTAGTTTCCCTCTTTCCATTATATTCCTTCCCCAGTCCATTATTTACACTCTTGCCCAATTAGTCTTTCTGGCATACCATAATGATCCTATGTTTCCCTACTGCTTTCTCAATAAAATTTAAACTCCTGATTCAAGGCCCTTAATAATTAGTATCCAATATACTTACCAAGTTTCATCTCTTATAACACCCCTTCATGTATTCATTGTTCCTGACAAAGAAGACTACTTTCCACTTCCCTTTCTTTTATATCCTCCATGATCATGATCATATTATCCACCATACCTAGAACAAACTACCCTCCAAAGTTTGTCTCTTTCATGTCCCTACCCTTCTTTCTAGTTATAACTCAGATGCCACCTCTTCCATGAAGCCTCCCTTGCAGGTGAAAGTGATTTATAAATATTTGTTGAACCTCTTCCTCCTAATAGTCCCTTTCTTGGCTTTCCTATTTGCATACATGTCATTTTTCATCTTTGTATTACCAGAGCTAAACACTGTGCCTTGGGGCGTTTAGAAATATTCTGAATTGAACTCCTGTCAGAGACTATTCTTTTATACACCTTTGCTTTGGACTTTTATATAAGACAAAGAATATACATTTTTAATGCTTGTTTTTACCCATTCATCATCTCTTCCACCTGTCTTCATCTTCCTTCTCTCTCTAATATACACACACCTAAAACAAAATTTGTGCTCAGTAAGTATCTACTGATGGATGTTTTAGAACAGAAGTCTCTCTCTCCCTCTGTGTGTCTGTCTGTCTGTCTATCTATCTATCTATCTATCTATCTATCTATCTATCTATCTATCTATCTATCTATCTATCTATTGCCTTCAATTCCTGAGGACATTGGGAGCTGGGGGTTTTGAGCCATCCAAATAAACAATGAGAGCTGATGTCCAGCTCCTCTGGGGAATGGGTCAGGAGAGATGGTGTCTCACCTCGGCCTTACGAATACTTTCTCTGGCTTCATCTATCTTCTGTTCCAGTTCTACTCGGTTTTGTTCTGATACAGCAACACCATGACATTCTAACTCTTCCAGGGCCTGTTGAAAGAAAAAAAAAATCTGTTTTAGGCTGAAAAAAAATTCCCCAAAAAGCAGAATTAGATATTTATTCTGCCAAATCCTACTATTATTATATAGAAGCTAATGTCCAACGGGATTTAATATGTCAAACAATGGGCCTCAGGCTATTAGATACTTTCAGAAATACCTGAATACCTTTATAAAGACATGCAAACAGTTGTGTGGTCAAGTAATCTGGAGGGAATTTTTTTCTTTCTACTGGGTCTCCTTGCCTCTTGTCCTGTCACAGCTCTAAGTTCTGGGGCCAAGGAGATCTGTCTTTTCAGTCCAGATAACAAAAGCCAGGGCTACACACAAACTGAAGACAGAGGTGAAGGCAACATCTGCCAGTTCATTTGAGGGTGTTAAGTTTAAATTACAGTGGAGGTGAAGTTTATGTTTGGTGCCCTTGTTGCCCCCTTCTCCCTCTATGTAGGCCTGTGCCCCTTGTCGTAAAATCAGTATCCCTTTGGCTGTAGTACTTTCTTCCCACCCCCCTCCCCCAATCGAAATCTAATCTCAGGGAATGATTGTTATTAACATTTTAGTGTAAATTAATAAAAGTCTTGCCATTCCCTTTTCCAGAGATATCTGAATCTTTACTTTCTTATAACTTTCATTCTTTTTTTTTTTCCTTTTTTTTGTTGGGCAATGAGGGTTAAGTGATTTGATCAGGGTCACACAGCTAGTAAGTGTCAAGTGTCTGAGGCTGGATTTGAACTCAGGTCCTCCTGAATCCAGGACCAGGGCTTTATCCACAGTGCCACCTAGCTGACCCATAACTTACATTCTTATAGTTTATTAAGAATTATAAAATGCTTCTCTCAGAAACGGCACAGTGAAGTACATAATGTAAATGTTATCCCTAATCTTATAAATGAAGAAACTGAGTTACCAAGAGGCCCAAGATCACAAAGTGAATTAGCGTCAAAGACAGGATTTAAACTTTATGGAAAGTTAACACTATAAAAGATCTAATGATCTAAATTAATAGGGAGAAATATAAAGAGCTACACTTGAGTTCAAAAAAATCAATTGCAGGAGTTCAGGATGAAAGAGATGACTGGATGATGATTCATTTAAGAAAGACTTGAAAAGGCAAGTTGAGTACTTTGGCAATCAACAAACTCAGTGTGAGTCTAAAATGTGAGATGTTGTGGGGGAAAAAGGTAACTTCCTTTTAGGCTGCATGGAAAGGCAACTAGAGTCCAGAATGAAGGAGGTGCCAGACCAGTTATATATCTGCCCAGACAGACAACATATAAGCAGTATTTTCAGCTCTGGGTGCTACATTTTAGGAAGGACATTGGCAAGCTGGAGCATATCTAGAGAGGAAGGCCTGCAGAGGTCCTAGAGAACATGCCAGAAGGAGTGGTAGAAAGAAATGGGAGTGCCTGGTAACAGAGAGAAGAGAAATGAAGGCTATCTAAAGGGTTAGGATGTGGAGAGACTGTCAATAGACTTGTTCTACCTGGCCCCAAAAGCAGATATAAGCTTGATATAATGAACAACTTCCTGTGAGGACCAATTTTTAATTGGGGAGTGTTAGCTAAGCGGCTCACTGCAATATTGGGGCAAGGAGGGGCAGCTAGGTGGCGCAGTGGATAGAGCACCAGCCCTGGATTCAGAAGGACCTGAGTTCAAATCCGGCCTCAGACACTTAACACTTACTAGCTGTGTGACCCTGGGCAAGTCACTTGACCCCAATTGCCTCACTAAAAAAAAAAAAATATATTGGGGCAAGGAAGGAGACTGGCAGCCTCCCTCAAAACAGAACAGAATGAACTTAAAAAAACCCACAAACAGGATCAGTAAGATCAAGGGAAAGGAAATAAAATGGGGAAAGGGAAATTATACAACCTGAAAAGATACCACCGCCCAGGAATCAGCTGAGAATACGCAGCAGAACTCCTGTCGCCTTCCAACATCCAGCTAGAATGCCCAATTCTCCTTCCCCAATCCCAGAAAAACCCCACACAGCCCCAGCCAATGGGATGGCCGCTCTGACAGTCACATGGCTGCCCTCACTAGGCTTCCAATCATTATAATTTTGCCAGGCCCGTGTAGGTGCAAGTGGTGATGACGTGAGGTGCCAGCGCCATGGCAACGGCTACAACCAGTAGGTGGAGCACCATGCGGTTTGCAGAGCCCCAGGCCAGTGCACGCCGAGGCATGAAAACCTCCAATAACACTTAATTCTTTACATTCCCAACACATAAGAGTGGTTCCAGACTGGAATGGGCTACTTTGGGAAGAGTGTGTATCTTCTTTTCATAGAGCCTTTAGGCAGAGGATGAATGGCCCTCTACTGGGGATGCTATAGAAGGGATCCCTACGGAGGCAGCAGAGGGGTCAGACTAGATGTCCTGTACAGCAACTCCCAACTCAGCTTCTAGGACTGTGTGATTCAGGTCTCCTTCAGATCCCAAATCGGATGCCCTTGGGGAAATCGCTTGGCCTTCTGGGGCTTCAGTTTCCTTATCTCATATAAGGGGGTTGATCGAGATGTCAAGAAGGGCCTTTTCGTCACTGAGATCTTTTTCTCTGAACTCTTTTTAAAAAAATTAGTTCAATTTTTGTGTGTGTGTTTTTGTTGTTGTTGTTTGTTTGTTTGTTTTTGCGGGGCAATGAGGGTTAAGTGACTTGTCCAGGGTCACACAGCTAGTAGGTGTCAAGTATCTGAGGCTGGATTTGAACTCAGGTACTCCGGAATCCAGGGCTGGTGCTTTATCCACTGTGCCACCTAGCTGCCCCAAGAACTCCTTTTTATTTTCCAAAACCCTGCGATCCTTAGGGAACATATACTATGAATAGCTTCATTCCCTTTTTTGGTGAGATTCCAAGTGGGAAGGACAGCAGCATATGGGCCCAGAGGCTGGGCCCCCTGTCTCTGCACGTTCCACTGCTAAGGTCCCATATTAGCACCATCATGGTGCAGTGGAAAAAGTCCTGGACTTGAAGTTAGGAGACCTGGATTCCAGTTGTCTCTTCTAGGTACCCACTGTATAATCTCAGGCAAGTTATTTAACCTCAGCCTCAGTTTCTTCATCGGTAAAGCAGGGATAGTTATACCCAAGCACCTCACATAGGAATGCATATGAAAATAATTTGTAAAGTGTGATTTAAGAATTATTATCACCATCAACATCATCCTGGTAAAAGCTGAGATTCTTACTTGGGGCTGGTATAACATCTGAGAAAAATACCCACGTGTAGAAAACAAATCAAGCCTGGAGATCAACCTTGAGGGCATAGTTTTCCATAAACTAAAACAGGATCCAAGAGGCTGTTTCTAAAGATATGATTCCAGTTGGGCAAAAAAGGTTCACCTTTGTTCAACACACTCAAACCAATTTTATCAGGCAAAGGGAGATAATAAGCCAGCAGCAGACTTTTAAAGGTTATTCTATGACTGACAGATGAATTGACGTGTTACCTCTATGGGTTTTGAGAAGCTTCCAGGCTAAGGGGTAAGCTGATAACTGACAACTGTAACCTTCTTTTGTCCTTGGAAGACACAGCTATGCTTCCCTGATAACTATGAAAACTGGTAAAAAGTGTGACTGTTTGGTACAAATAAGACAACCCCACAAGTCTGTATTTCTAACACATAAGGGTTTCAATTCACCAGCAGGGTATTCTCTCTGTTTATAGATCTAAAGTGGCTCTAGCATTTGGTTTTAGCTGAACGTGGTACAGGACAACCTTTTAAGCTCAGGCCCAAACACTGCTGGGGGACAGCAGCTCATTGGAGTGCTTAGCAGCTCTATCATAGCACAGAGATTGCTGGCACAGCCTTCCCTAGATTGATGATTACACCTGATTGTCCTTGTGCCCTCCAGTTTGAGTTCTCCTGTTGCCCTAACTTGAAAAGAAATAGAAATTCAGGGAGGGGTGAGGGATGGCTCCCTCCTTGGAATTCTCAGTTGTCATAACATATGCTCTCTCTGCTTGTTGCTCCAAGATGGATGCAACAGATAGATGGGAAGGGAAGGATGCTCTGAGTAGGGCAATGGTTCTTTTTTTTTTTTTTTTGGTGGGGCAATGGCGGTTAAGTGACTTGCCCAGGGTCACACAGCTAGTGTAAAGTGTCTGAGGCCAGATTTGAACTCATGTACTCATGAATCCAGGGCTGTTGCTTTATCCACTGCGCCACCTAGCCGCCCTCAGGGCAATGGTTTTTAAAGGGTATGCCAAAGAGACTAGAATTGTTTGAAACTTATATTTGCCACTAAATTCCCACATGCACATGAGAGTCTCTGGATACTTTCTGCTATGCCATTCCTTATAGTAATTAATAGTAATAATGGGGTATAAGTGGAACAGGCAGCTAGGTGGCTCAGCAGACAGAGCACTGGGCCTGGAGTCAGGAAGGCCTGAATTAAAATCCAGCCTCAAACACTTACCAGTTGTGTGACCCCAAGCAAGTCACTTAGCCTCTGTTTGCCGTAATCCGCTGGGACTGACAAGCCAACGACAAAATCAATGACAAAGCGACAAACCGATCCGGTATCTTTGCCAAGAGCACCCCATGGACAGAACTGGTATACTATGGCCCACAAGGTCAGACTACATGACTGGGAACCACTGGGAAGTGGAAGAGGAGGCTAGCCACTAGGGCTTCTGCCGGCACTCTAGAAAGCCAGGAATTAGGGCTGGCCAGAGAGGCGTCTCTTTGGACCTGCCTCAGTTTCTTTCTTTGTAAGATGCCTATTTAGGTTCCTTCCAGTTTTAGTGTTTGATGTTTTAAGGTCTCTTCTAGATCTAAATCCATAGCTCCCCCCCTCCCCCCCAGTGCTTGAGTCCTTCCCAGCTCTAACATTGTATGTTCTGTGGCTCTTCAAGTTCTAACATTCTGTTTTCTGTGTTCTAAGGTCTCTTCCAGCAGCATGAGCTGATGCTAACTAAGCCCAGCTCCCTCTTTGAGTCTTGCTAGAAAGGCCTTTGAGATCTTTTGCATACTCTTGGTTCTTATGGCCAGAAACCAATGCCATGGACCAGCACACTGCCTCACTCACTCTCTCTCCCAGTTTTTCTTTCTTTGAAAACTTCAAGATCTGTCTGGCTCTAAATTAAAATGTTCTAGGGAAGTTGACGCGCGGAACCCTGCCAGAACCTACCCGCTGGTTGTGGACGATGTTTTTGTGTTCTCGAGCCACTCTCGTAGCCCACTTCCGGGCCTCCTTGTTTAAGCTGTGTTCTTCTGTGGTGCCTGTTTCAGATTCCAACTGTCGGCTCTAAAACATAAGAGAGAAAACATGGAGAAGAAACACAGTGATAGCCTAGGGAGCCTAGAATGACTAATGACACGGCTTCTCCTCTGTCAGTCCTGACAGTAAAGTCGAGTCTAAAACGTCTGGATGAGTCTACAGGAGACAGGCCATTGCCTTCAGTGATGATGTCTCTCTGCCATTCAGGCATGGAAAGCTTACATTCTAGTTTGATTTGTTGATTTCAAGTTATTTCTTCCATGTCTCTTGGGCCTGAATCAAGACAAACTCAGCAAAGAAAATCTTACTGTTTCAAAGCTGAAAGGCTTTGATATATGGAAAAGCGTACTAAGGCTAGAATCAGCAGGTCTGGGTTCAAATCCTGGTTTCAAGATGATGACACAATAGGTAGGATGGGCTAAAGGCAAACCATTTTAACTTGATAAATCTCATTTTGTTTGTGTGCAAAATGGGGATGATAATACTGTCACTACCTCCTTTGGGACACTGTTTTGAGGAAAATCAACCTAAAGAACTCGTAAGAACTACAGAGACAGCAGCAGTGATCATCATTATCATCCTCATGCTTATGACTGCTGTCACATTCTGACATAACCCCTTGGTTAAAAAGCAAAGGAATTTATAGTATTTGATGAATTCAAAAAAGGACTATTTAATGAGATTATCCAAGTGCCCACAATACTCATTCACTTATGGGGCAATGGAATCAAACCTGCAACTAAATCACAACCATGTTTTACTCTGGGCTTTTTTTTGGGGGGGGGGTAGTGATGAAAGGGAGAAGAGATAGTAAGGGAGTGATGGAATGTGGGGTCAGGAGCCCTGGCATATGTCCTGAAACTGGGTTTGTGTCCCAACTTTGTCATGAATTCACTGTGTTACCATACCCAAGTCCCCCCCTGGATGGGAGTTCCTTCATTCTCTTCTGAACCCTCTGCAATCTGGCTTCTGCCCTCACCATTCAACTGAAACTGCTCTTTCCAAGTGCCCCATGAGCTCCTAATTGTCAAATCTATTGGCCTCTTCTGAATCCTCACCCTTCTTGACTTCTCTGCAGCATTTAACTTGCTGACCACCTTCTCTTTCTGACACAAAGAATATGATAAATATTTATTAAGTGCCTCTACCATGTGCCAGGCATTGTGCTAAGCACTGGGGATACACTTTTTTTTTTTTTTGGTGAGGCAACTGGGGTTAAGTGACTTGTCCAGGGTCACACAGCTAGTGTCAAGTGTCTGAGGCCGGATTTGAACTCAGGTCTTCCTGAATCTAGGGCCAGTGCTCTATCCACTGCGCCCCCTAGCTGCCCCTAGAGATAAAAATAAGAAAAAAGAAAGTTTCTGCCCTCATGGAGCTTACAATCTAATGGGAAAAAACAATACAAAAAAAATGAAGCAGAAAAGGGAGGGGGTGGGGAGAGGGAGGAGTGTGGGAAAGAGATGAAGGTATTCAACATGGGGGCATGGTAGAGAAAGTCTGGAGTTGAGCCTGAAGAGGAATGTGATGTAGCTGGCCTGGGCTCCCTCTGGAAAGAGCCATCCAGTCAGAGGGAAAGAACACAGGGGTGGAGGGTACTTCTAATGTGTGAATTTCTAAGCTGGAGTGAGGTTCCAGAATGGAGAGATTTCTGGGGCACTGTAGAAAAAGTCAGCCTGGGGAGGAATGAGGGAAGAGGCATAGTATGAAAGAGTTTCTCTTCTTCAAAAGAAATAGACAGGAAAATGTGGGGAGTATTATCCATCAATACAGAAGAATAAACTCATATGAGGAAATCTTGGAACCAGAGGGAGTAAGCATGAGGAAGGTGTTGGGTGAAAATCATTAAAAACAAAAACCTAAGTTCTCTAGTCATCAGAGCATATTATATACCACATGGACAGAAAAGTGAAACAGCTAAGTTCAGGAAATGGATCATGAGGCTGTCAAAGAAGCATGACACAGTAGTGATGGAATTCAGGACAGAAGTGAGGAGAGCTAAGCCTGATGTATACCCTAGATTTGGGGAAAGAAGATTTCAAAGGGTAGAACTCTATGGCCTGAACTTCTATAGGGGAAATCAGCACAAGAGCCCTTAAGAAAACACAAATATAAATAATTCCAAAGAAGAGATAAAAAGGGGAACTGGTTAAAGAGACCAATATGGACACACAGAGAACTTACTAGCCAACTTAGATTTTTGTTTTGTTTTGGTTTTTTGCTGAGGCAATTGGGGTTAAGTGACTTGCCCAGGGTCACATAGCTAGTAAGTATTAAGTGTCTGAGGCCGCATTTGAACTCAGGTCCTCCTGAATCCAGGGCCGGTGCTCTATCCACTGCACCACCTAGCTGCCCTCAACTTAGATTTTTAAAAGACGTAAAGAACATGGAGGCAAGCACAAAAAATGAAAGATGAATACAAAAATGTGGCATGATCCTCTCTACAAACAGTATCAGGAGTATGAAAGCTGCACATGAGCTCAGGCTGGTGAGGAAAGCTAAGGATAATAAAAGAGAGCTGCTTTTGTGTTTTTAAAGATACACTAGGGAGAAAGGAGATTCACAGAAGGTACAGGACTTTTGCAAGGGTTAGATGGGATATTGAAACAACAGAGAGAAGACAGAGTGTCTCCACTCTTATTTCACATCTGTAATTTTTTTCCAATAAAAATGATCTTTGCCCTGGGGGAGGCCACAAACAGTTCCTAGAGAGCCAATATCCAATAGTTATTGATTATTGGTTATTATCTGAGAGCATGGACCTGCCCTTGATCACCTCATCACTTGGCTCAGTCCCTTCTGGTAATGAAAAAACTGGTAGATGTGATTGTTAAGACACTGTCAGTGACTTCTGAAAGATCATGTAGGATGGAAAAGATAATGGAAGACCGGAGAAGGGTAAATGTTCACATTCTTTAAAATAGGAAGCAAACAGAGACTGCAGACTATGGACCAGAGAAAACCTGACTTCTTGGCAACATTCTAGAAAGTGTTGTTAGAGAGGTGTTAGAAAAGGAAGTGTTGATCACCAAGGGTTGGAATGGCATCACTACAATAGGGCATGCAAAACTAACTTAATTTCATTTTTCTGGAGAGAGTTACTAGATTGGTGGATTTAATGACTGCCATAGATATAATTTATGTAGATTTTAGCAAAACATTTGACAAAATCTATGATGCTGTTCTTATGGAAAATATGAAGAGTTGTGGCTTAGATGATGAAACAATAATGTGGCTTTGAAACTGGTTGAATGGCCAAATTCAAAGAATGGTCATTGATGATTCTATGGCAACTTCAAAGGTCTCTATGCATGAAATAGCCCAAGGATCCAAGCTTGGCTTCATGCCATTTTGTCAATTACTTGGATTAAGGTACAGGTAGATGGCAGGCTTATCACATTTGTAGATGACATATAGATGAAAGGAACTGCTATTTATTCCTCCCCCATTGAGAAAATAAAGATCTAAAAATATCTTAACAGGAGGCCAGAATACCGGGCCAAATTGAATAAGATGACACTTACTAAATAAGGAGAAATGTAATTTCTTACATTTGGATCAAGAAACAAACTTCACGAGTACAAAATTGGGGAGATAATCTAGAGGTCTGAGTGAATTGTAGACTCATTAAGAGTTAACAGTGTGACACAGGAGGCAAGAAAGGTGACACAATTTTGGTCTACATTAAGAGAGGTATAGTTTACAGCAATAGAGAAGTGAGAATTCTGTTATATTCTGCCCTGGTTATATCTGTTATGAAGTTTACTATTAAGTAGTGTGTTTGGTTTGGGATACCCAATTTTAGGAAGGGTGTTATATGTTGGATAATGCCCTGAGGAGGGTACCTAGGTTGTCATAGGACCTATACAGTTCATGGCAAATGAGAATCAACTGAAGGAACTGAAGATTTTTAGTGGGCACGTGATGATTGTCTTTAAATATGTGAAGGGCTATCCTATAGAAGACAAATTAGATTTGTTCTGCTTGGTTCCAGAGGACAGAATGAAAGACAACAGGTATAAGTTACAAAGTGGCAAATTTTGGCTTGATATGAAGAAAAACTCCCTAAAACGTAGAGCCGCCCCAAAGAGGGACAGTTTTCTTGGGGAGGTAGTGTGCTCCCCCTCAATGGGGGGTGGTTGTCTTTCAGCAAAGGCTGCTGGACCAGTTGCCATGTGTACCGGAGGCCTGTGGAGAATGTGGGCTAGGTGTTCCAGGAAACCCAGCCCATGCTCTCTGGGTGCTTGTGGTCCGGTGTGACGTAGGGTGAATTCCTATTCAAACATAGGTTCCTTCCAATGCAGAGTCTGTAAGAAGATGACTGTGGCACCAAGTCTTTCAGATTATGCAGCTAATCTGTGTCTCCTGGACCCCAAAGAGTCCTGGATTTGGAATTAGGAGACTTGTGCTTGAATTCTGCTTCTCCCGTTGACTATCAGGGTTATCTTGGGGAAGTTCCTTCTTTTCCTCTCAGAACCTCATTTGTCCAGTGAGTGGACTGGACTAAATTATCTCCAAGGGGTCTTCTAGCTCTACAACCTTATTGTCAATTGGTCTCTTAATTTATTATGAAGTGAATTATAGAAGTCAAATGACTTCCATGGTCTATAGATGATGTCTAATGCTTAAATTCTGGGATCCTAACAAAATGGGATTGGGGTGGCCTACTTAAATTATTTTTCTAATTTATTTTTGTCATCTGGAAGATGGGAACAATAATCCTTGTACTCCATACCTCATGAGGTCATTGTGAGGAAAGGATTTTAAATACTATAAGTTGCTAAAGAGATGGTAGTTACTATTTTTATTATTAATTTAGAAATTAACAATCCTCCTGTTTCCCACTACCTTCTACTATCTACTTAACTACTGGGAAGAAGGAAATAGGGGGATTTTTGGTTTGAATGAAAAGATGAAAATAAATTAAGTCTGTAGAGCCAAGGAACTTCTTTTAGTTCTTCAGGGAAAAAAGATTTAATACTATTTTTATCCTACAACCAATTTATTTCATTTTATGCCTCACCATTTTCATTTTGCTCCTATTATTCAGAACTCTTTCTATCTTCCTTTGACTGACCAAAACCAAAAGAAAGTAAAGCAAAAACATGAACAAAAACAACCCCAGGGGCAACTAGGTGGCACAGTGGATAAAGCACCAGCCCTGGGTTCAGGAAGACCTGAGTTCAAATCTGACCTCAGACACTTGACACTTACTAGCTTGTGTGACTCTGGGCAAGTCACTTAACCCTCATTGCCCTGCCCAAACAAAACAAAACAACCCCCCCAAACCCCAAACTAAACAAAACAATGTAGAAAAGTGACTGTAAATGATTGTGGATGTGGGGTTTAGAATTGATAATACATGTTACGTCTTTCCCAACACATAAGGAAACTACAGAGAATCACAGCATCAGAGGGGACCTTAGAAATGATCACAGATTGCTAGCTGCTATAGATACTCATTCCTTCATTTACCAATATTCTTTTGGATGCTCTATATCTACAATTCAGAGTATTATAATCTCAGAGAAATAAAACTTACAAACAACCCAAAATGGCAATGTAAAAACACATGGCACGGGGCAGCTAGGTGGCGCAGTGGATAGAGCACAGGCCCTGGATTCAAGAGTACCTGAGTTCAAATCTGGCCTCAGACACTTAACATTTACTAGCTGTGTGACCCTGGGCAAATCACTTAACCCCAAATGCCTCACTAAAAAAACCAAAAAAAACCCAAAAACACATAGCACATAGAACCAGGCTGTAGTGTACTACCAATGATGACTTACACATGAGAAATGTTATAAAAGAAGTTATGGAGGTCATGTATGAGCAGAAAAGGCTGGTTAAGTTAGGGGAGAGAATTATAAATGGCCTGGAAGCTACCTGGCTTCAAGGTTGGTGCATCTTCATGTATAACCTACATCAAATTGTTTACTGTCTGGGGGGGAGGGAAGGAGGGGGAGAATTGGAAACTTAAAATGTTTAAAAATGAATGTTGAAAATTGTTTTTACATGTAATTGGGAAAACAAAAATATTCAAGAAAGGTAAAAGCATTTGAGAAAAAAAAAGTTGGGTTTATTTTCTATGAAGGATTCATGGAAAAACAAGGATAAGAATGTAATGGGTTGAGAAGGCATGGAGGCATTCACTCCAGCAGAGAGAGAACCATACTGACAAAATCACATGTTTACTAAAGTATCCAACTCGTCTTGTCCTCTCTAAGAGACTGTAAAACCCACGAGGGGAGGGCTTTTATTTGTGTTTGTGTGTTTAGAACCAAGTACAGGACACTGGATATATATAGTAAATACTTAAATACTGGTTGAATTGAACTGAATTTCCTTCTCCAATGAGGAAATTACTTGGAGAAAGTATCTTCCAAAGAAGATGTGCTGGGGCAGCTAGGTGGCGCAGTGGATAGAGCACCGGCCCTGGAGTCAGGAGTACCTGAGTTCAAATCTGGCCTCACACACTTAACACTTACTAGCTGTGTGACCCTGGGCAAGTCACTTAACCCCAGTTGCCTCACTAAAAAACAAAAAAAAAAACCACCCCAAAACAAAGAAGATGTGCTAATGATTTGGCCATCCCTCAGCCAGGTAGAGGCTGCTGAAGTATAGCCTGCACAAGTAATTTCTATTCATTTCAGAGGGTTCTTTAATTTCTCTCACATGGATAGTTTGGGAGGCACAGAGCTATAGGCTCTGCAGCTGTATCTTTCATTCACTGCAGAATAATGGCCAAATCTTCTACTCCCTTTCATTTACTTCACAATCTGATACTGCTCTGCCTTTCCAGTGTTACTTCATTACTCTTTCTTTCTCCTGAATATGTCTTGTGCATGTCCTTGCTCGTGATGCTCCCTATGCCTGGGATGGCTTCTCTCCCGTTCTACTTTTAAATTCCTACCTATGCTTGAGACCTCCATCCAAATCCCACCTTCTTCCCTGGATCCCTCCTCCTTTAATAACAACTTTAGACTGTAAACCCCATGAGGGCAGGGACCAAGTTCTTAGCTAAATCCTTGGCACTGTCAAATGGCTCGATCTAAGAAACTGATGTAATTTTATCAATGAAAATGCCATGAAAGAAGCAGCATCACCATCAGCTTTGCTGCTGCATCCCAAGGCCCCTGGGACCTTTCAATTTCACCTGTAGCTGAAACCTCCCAAATGTGTTGCTTCCCCATTAGAACGTGAGCTCCTTGAAAGCAGGCACACTCCTACTTCTCTGCTTGTCTCCTCAGCAGCTGGCACTGGGTTTTGCACATAATCACTGTTATTCATTCATTCATCCATCCATCTAAACTTTGTAGCTCTCCAAGTGCCAACCATAGTACTCTCTATAGAAAAGATATTTGATGGATGTTTGAGTGAATGAATGAATCGAGGATCCTTAGAGCTCAGCTCCAATTAAACAAACATCTCAGAGCTAAAAACAGGAAAATGACTGACTTCCAGAAGTTCAAGTCAGCTCTTTACTGCCACAATCTTGTAATCTGTTATATGCAGCTGAAAGAAGGTGGAGAGGAAAGGTCTCCCCCCACATACCAGGAAACATTAAAAAGCTGCCAAAAAGATCTGTTTCCCCTCAGCAGTTTTCCTTTAGCGATGTGCTTAGCTCAGCTTGCTGGATATGGGTATTTTCATTCTTTTTTCCCCCCTCACACTAAGGTAACCTTGTCCACCAAACAGGGTTCCTGATAACTGGCCCTGTCAATCTACTCTCACAGTTTATAAGATCAGCTCACAGAATGTCCCTTTTTTTCTTAGAGGAGACTCAGAGGACTAGGGGGAAGGAGGTGCCCTTTCTTAACATGACTCTCCCAGTTATCTTCTGCATCAGGAGACTTTTCTTCCAGGCAAGTTAAGGTGAAACAAATTCTCTTGCTAGAATGAATAAGGTCTTCTTGGCTTTGCTCAGAGAAAGAAAGTAGAAATGTTTTTGGAGTTCCAAACAAAACAAGTCAGACTAGACTAGACTAGGTTCTCATCACAAATCTGCTAACTTAGTGGCCTTGGGCCAGTCACTTTTCTAGGACTCAATTTTCTCCTCTCTGAAATGAGAGGGATTGACCAGATGGTCTCAGAGGTCTATTCCAAATCTGAAAACGTATGGCTTCCTCTACATAGCAGGTGCATGGAACTCAAGGACAGTATGGGTCAGACACTGTCGTTCTATACTTCTAGCATGTGGTACTAAGCTAAGTCCCAAGTCCAGACCACATGAAATAAGAGTCTTGGTGGTGGTGGTGGTGGTGGTGGGGTCTTGGTTCATGGCTTCAACAGAATTCTCTGTGATTTCCTCTCATCCCCCTACTCAGCTGGGAATTTCCCCAAGGCAAGAACCATGTCGCAGCTAGGCTTTTAAAAAATCTACTGCTGTATTGTTCATGTTTTGCATAGAGTAGTTGCTTAATAAATATTTGTTGAATTGAATTTATGAATTAGAAGAGCAACCCAGGAATTCTACAGTCTGGTTCTGCCTAACTCTAACTTTACCTCATATTTGTTAGCAAAAACAGGTATGCATTCACGTGAAAGAATTTTAGTTAGCATAAATATTTCACAATTCCATATGTGGCTGGTTTTATTTGAAATAGGAAGAAAATACTATTTGTGCTGTGTAATATAATGAGCTATTTTAATCCTGTGTAGCTTTAGTTATAAAGGTTCTCCCAGCATAGATCTAAAATGTTCAATATGTAAACCTTATCAACAAATGTAACAGAGAAAAGTGACAAATGGATCCCAATAATGTGTCCAGAAGCAGAGAGGTCAGTTCCTAAGATGTTAATGATTTCACCTATGAGACTTGGAAACTTGTCCTCAAGTCAAGATCAGAGTTGCTCAAATTGGAATCTGAATCCCCAAATGAAAACAGTGAGAGGCAAAAGCCCATGGCTGATCACACACCATGAAACAGGAGGAACTGGGAACTAACATCATGGCACATTTCATTGTTGATTCGGTCAGTGAATGGATTTTCCTCGTGGTATCGTCACTGTTGTGTCTGTGTGTCCGTCCTCCAGCTCCCCAGGGGACCCCACCCTGACAGATGCTCCCAAATCATGTACCTCTGCTATGGTCATTCTCATAGCACTGACGGGTGAGGGCTCAATGTCCACCAGCTGCACTGCATTTAAACTCTGTCCGAGAGAAAGCCCAGAGACAGAGGAAACAGAGCATAGAGTTAGAGCTGCAACGCACAAAGGCACAAGGAGAGCAGTTAAGAACATTTAGCAGGAAGTACGCAGAAAAAGGAAGGCTTCAGAAAAGTCAGAAAAGGGACAAAGTGCTCTATCTCATTCTGAAGACAAAAGTCAGGATCATTTACTTTGGTTGTCATTTTAGTCAAAGCTTTCATTTGTATAAGAAAAAAATACCACAGCTCCCTTTCTGTACTCTTCTCAGTCTTTTCTCCTTGGACTCATTCACAACCAGATCTCCATTCCCATTCCCTAGAGGGACAATCCCAAATTAATTTACAGATCACTGGCAGAAAGGGAGGGAGAAGGTGAGCCCTATGTCAGTGGAGAAGAGTGACAATAAGATCCCAGATTCACAGACAGATCTACACAGCACGTGCTGCATACTTGGCTATCACTGTGACAGATTTTAAACTTGCATTAAAAGATGTGGCTGATGTGTTGGAATGGGGCCTAGATGGAAAGACACAACTCCAGGGTTTGAGGCCTGGTCCCAACATTGACTAGCTTGTGTGACCCTGGGCAAAGCATTTCCCTTCTGTGAGTCTCAGTGCCCTCCCATTACAAGTGAACATAGCCATATTAGACTATCTACCTTGTACTGTTGTGGTTAGAGCTGATGAGATAAAGGGAAATCCCATATAATGTTGTCACAAAAAGGTTATTTGTACAATATATCCAAACCCACTGTAACATTGAGAAATGCTATTTACCTGATCACCTGAGACACAAATTGGATGGATGACTGAATGGATGAGCTAGCATTGGAGCCCCATTGGGGCTCCCCTGCTTGGAAGCCAGAAGGTTGGCTGTTCCCTTTATAACACTGTTTCTATAGAACTGCTTCCCATAGCACTGTTTTGTCTAACACTGTATTTTTGCAGAACCAATCAATGGCTTAGATAAGGAAGATCTATAATGTGTCTTAAAGCACTTTGCTAGAATCAGCACTATAAAAATGTCTGGTATCGTCCTCTTAGGACTATCCAATAGTGATAAACTGAATCTGTGATTTCATCTGTCTAAGGAACTCCTGGTGAGGAAACTCCATCCATGGATGCAGCCTGACATGTACTCTACAATTCATTGTCTCAGAAAGTTGCCCAGGGAACTGAGATGTTAAGTGACTTATCCAGGGTTCATACACAGCCAGTATGTGTAAAAGATGGAACTTGAACATATGACTTCCTAACTCTGAGGTCTGCTCTCTATCTACTATACTACCTTTATCCATTACCTCTTCCTTGGGAAAGTTCATTCTCATTCTTTAGCAAGTTTCAGAGAGTGAACCCAAGAATAGAAAAGCTGGGGTCAGGTCTTTTCTTTTAAAATCACTACTGTAGTTACAAGAGAGGTGGTCAAGTACATTTGTAAGAAAAAAGGACTTCAGTCTCAGGAGACCTGGGTTCACATACTGGATCTTACATTTGCTAACTGTACAGTTCTTAGGAGAGTCACTTACTTAAATGTTCTGAGTCTCAGTTTCTTCATATGTCAACTAGAGTTATCAATATCAGCACTACTCACCTCCTAGGTTGTTTTTGTCTGTTTGTTTTTTGTGGGGCAATGAGGGTTAAGTGACTTGCCCAGGGTCACACAGCTAGTGTCTAGTATCTGAGGCCAAATTTGAACTCAGGTCCTCCTGAATCTAGGGCTGGTGCTTTATCCACTGCACCACCTAGCTGCCCCTTCTTAGGTTGTTATAAGAAAAAGGTTTTGTAAACCTTAAAGCACTACAGAAATAAGAGCTATTTAAGATGGTACTCTAATTGGACACAAGAAGAGAGAAAGGAACAACCCAAAGACAAAGCTAAAAATTCTCACGAAGACACACAGTAGTCTCTCATTTCCTCCACTAATATTCAACCAAGGATTTTTTTGGGAAGACATAGGATGCAATGTGTCATGTGCATAACAGGGTGACTTACTGTGAAGGTCTAATGGTATTAATTGATTATGTGGAGATGGTAGTATGAAAATTATGGGTTAATTGCTTTCTTAGAAACAATGTTATAAATGAGATAGGAAGTGGACACTGAGGGGAGTTAAAGTTGCTTGGCCTCAAGTCCTTATTGACTATTCAATCTATGTTTCAGATGATTGGATTAAAGCTATAACATTACAGTGAGGTTTCATGGTGTTTTGGTGGCATCTGGCTTAAAACACAGGATCAGAGATCAAGAGTTGGAAGGTCGGAGGTCACCTAGTCCGACCTCCTTTATTATATCGATGAGGAAACTGAGTCCTAAGAAGAGACAACATTATGTAGGGCATTTTATTTATATCTGATGGAATAGAAATAACTGTGACATATTCTGGGGTTGTTTTCCCTCCTGCTTTTTCCTTTTCCACTTTGATTTTCAGAATTTCAGTAACTCAGCTGGGATTTTCACACATTTTAGTAAAGAGCTGTTACCGCAGAATAACAGCATAAAGACCTGCTGGAAGTAAGCTTGCTCTAGTTTCTCTACAGGGGATGGTTGGGCCTTCTCTTCCACTTTGCTTGTAATAAAATCAGCTCCACAGAGCTGGTGAGAGCCGGTCAGGGCTTTCCATCTAGTTCGGGAATGCCAGCTGTTTGAGGGCAAGTAGAAAACTTCGCAAGCCCAGCCTGGCTTTTATCTGCTTCCTAGCCAAGGCTACGGACATACTAACAAGGGTAAAACAAAGACAAGAAGACAGAAGAATTTCCTTACGGTATCACTGTCACTGGGATGGAACTGGAAAGGTGGTGGTTTATGAAACACAGAATTCTCTTGTAAAAACAGCTGAAGATTGTAATCCCGCACCACCTGCAGAGAGAACAGAGCACTTGTAAGATCTTCAGAAGCCTCAGAATGTTCAGATCAGGGACTTGGTATCACATGATTTTGCCATGCTCCTAATTCAATGAAGGAGCTGTCTAACAAAGTATGCATAATATTTAGGCTACAGACTTTTTCATCTTAGAGAAATACAAGAGTTAATTAAGAATTTGTCTGCTTTTCTAAGAACCTAACTATGGAAACCACTGATTATCCCAGTGTTCACGATATGAGATTAGATATCAGTACATTTTCAGATGGAAATAAGCCAAGTCTGCCAATCTGATGATCTAACAAAATATTGACTTGCTTTGGGTTTGGGGTAGATGGTCTCAGACATCCCTTAAAAATGCAAAATTCTATAATGTGCTATTCAGAAGTATAAGGTTATTCTTATTATTACCATTACCAGTGCCCTAAAGGATATTATCAAAGACTTGTATGACTAGAAATGGAAGCAAGCATATGGGGCAAGGTAACCTCCTTGCTCCACTGACCCCAACCCAATCCAACCCAACATTGAAGCCTCCAGAGCAGAGCTCTTGACTGAGAGCCCATGAACTTGTTCTTATAAAATGGTATTTCCACTTAGTTGGTTTCCTTTGTTATTTGAACTTTTTTTTGGTTTACTTTGATATTGTAGATATTTAATTAGATACATGGGGGGGCAGGGCAATGAGGGTTAGGTGACTTGCCCAAGGTCACACAGCTAGTAAGTGTAAAGTGTCTGAGGCCAGACCTGAACTCAGGTCCTCCTAAATCCAGGGCTGGTACTTTATCCACTGTGCCACCTAGCTGCCCTTAATTGGATGCATTTAAAAGCATTCTAGACTTATTCTGCTTCATTTCAGAAGGCATACTGAAGAACAATTTTGGGGAAGAATTTCAGTTCATTATAAGCAAACTTTCCCAGTCAAGATGGTTATTTAACAGTAGAATGTTTCAGGGGGTACTGATTGGCTTCACCAGGCTGACTGCCCAGACCCATGGTGTCAGACACACAAAATAGGTGTGCAAAGAGAACCATTGCTCCAGAGGAAGATCACCAGCACATGGAGGATTTGCAAAAGGACATGGGGGGCAGCTAGGTGGCGCAGTGGATAGAGCACCGGCCCTGGAGTCAGGAGTTCCTGAGTTCAAATCCGGCCTCAGACACTTAACACTTAACTAGCTGTATGACCCTGGGCAAGTCACTTAACCCCAATTGCCTCACTAAAAAAAAAAAAAAAAAGGACATGGGAAAGAAAGGTTTGTGATTGAAGTGTTGAAATAAATACATCAATGAGATAAAAAATCCATTAAGTCTCAAAGTACCATTGCTGGCAAACATATTCCTCCTGAAAGAAATATATGCATGTGGTGATTTAGGAGCCAGGTATTATAAAAGCTAGTCAAACTGACTGGGTAATGCCTTATAGAAGGAGAAAGAATCCTAGAGCAGAAAAAGCACTACTTGTGAATTGAAACACTCAGTATAAATTTTCACTCTGCCACTAAGGACGTATTAGGATAAATCTCTTTAACTCCCTGGCCTCATTTTCCTCATCTGTATAATGGACACAACAACACTTGTACTATTTACCTTACAGGGTTGTAGCAAGGAAAATGCCTTGTGAATTATAAAGTGTTATGGAAATAGGTTATTACTGAGGTTCAAATCCTTGCTCAACTACTGAACTGTGGGATCTTAGACGAGTTCCAGAATCTCTTTGGGGCTCAGTTTCCTTATCTGTGAAATGAAGAAATTAGCCTATGATATAGCGGGGTGCATTTAAGAAACCGAGGATGCTTAGTTTAGAGAAAAGGTGATTCTAGCTGGAACGTAATTGTTAGGTTTCCAATCTCCAAAGCCGATTGTGAGGAGAGAAGGGGGTGTGTGTGTGTGTGCGCATGCGCACACACGTGCACACAGTGAAAAGAACATGGGATCTGAAGGCAGAAGACTTAATTCAAATCCCAGCTCTATCACTCACTCACTGAGTGACCTGGAACGTCACCCTAGCTAGCTTCCTTGGCATCAGTGTCCTCCCTATAAAATGAGGGATTAGACATCAGAGATCTCTAAAGTCTCTTCCATTTCTCCATACTATGATCCTACCCTTACTCTGTTTTGCCCCAGAAGGCACTCACACCAAGGAACAATGTTGGGGGAGAATGTAAACAGGCAGATTTCAGTTTGTTCTAAAAAAAATTTCCCAACCATGATGATTACTGAGGAGTAAAATGAGGTGTCCCCAGGGAACTGAGGGTTTTTTTTTTTTTAAATCATCAGATGTGTAGAAAGGCAGCTTGGTATAGTGGAAAGGGTACTGAATCTGGACTCAGGTGATTTGGGTTCAAATCCTGGTTCTGATACTACCTATCTGACCTTTGCTTTTATTTTATTTTCAATGAATTAGCATTTATTCTCATTCTCTCTTTCTCTCTCTCTCACCACCCTATCCCCTGGGTTTGTGGGGTTGGGGGAGGAATCCTTGTAATAAATATCCACAGTCAAGCAAAACAAATTCCTACACTGATCACGTCTAAAAGTCCTACACCTTGGGTCTATCCCCTCCTGACTCTCTGTACTTCAAAACCATTCCTTCACTACAGAAGATTTATCTTAGAACTTCCCTCAGAGCCTGGAGCACCCTTGTTCTGGAAGAGCCCTGCAGCTTGCTCAGTGTGGATATTCCTCTGCAGGGCCCACCCTCCTCTTCTGGTAGTGAGTACTTTTTGGAGTTTCTGTTTGGCATAAGGGCCTAAGCTGACTTTCTCTCATTTCCTTCCCAGCCTATTACTGACTTTGTGGACTTTAAAACCATAGTCCTGTACCAGGCACCTCCCCCCCCACTAACCTGGTCCACTTAACAGGGACGTGACAAGAGAACTTTCACTGGGCCTAGGTTTGGATTAGATGACCTTTCGTATGCCTCCCAACTCTGAGACCATATGATGAGAAGCAAAAGTTAAGGCACTTGAACAACATTATCACATATTATACACCTTGGGAAAAGAGTCAGTCAGTCAATAGGCATTTACTAAAAGTGCCTCCTATGTTCCAGGTTCTGTGCTGAGGATACAAAGAGGCAAAAGCAGCTTACAATTGAATGAGCAAGACAGAGAGGTTGGGAAAAGCCTCCAAAGAAGGTGGGATTTTAGTTGGGGCTTGATCGAAAGTAGGGAAGTCAGAAGGTGGAGATGAGGGAGAACACTCCAGGCATGGGGGACAGCCAGGGAAAATGCCTCAAACCAAGAGATAAAAGGTCTTGTTTGAGGAATGGCCAGGAGGCCAGTGTCACTGGACTGAAGAAGACATGGCAGGAGCAAGAGCTAAGAGAACTGAAAAGGTGTATGGGGCTGGTTGGGGGAGTGTGAGGAAGAAAGTACATTATGAAGGATTCTGAATGCCAAACAAAGGGTTTTGTATTTGACCCCAGAAGTTACAGGGAATGAGTAGAATTTATACAGTGACTGAGTAAGCAAGTAATTGAGTGTGTGTGTGGGTGTGTCTAAGCCTAAGTATGATGTGGTCAGACCTTCAGGGAATGAAAATTTTCAAATTTTACAAGGATTGATTATTTCTTTGTTCTTATGCTTGTCTTTAGGTCATTTTGTTTCTCATTAGCATTTTCAGCAGATAGATGATAGGAGTAAGGAAAAGAAACAAAATATCAAGCTATATTTTAGCAGGATATATGGTATAATGGAAAGAGTGCTAGGTTTGGAAGAAGATTTAAGTCTTTGCTGACTTGCCGGGCAAATCCCTTTTCTCTAAATTTAATTTTCCCCATATGTGAAATGGGAGGGTTGGTGGAGCTAGCAAGTACTCTTTATATTTCTGACATTTTATGCTCTAAGATCTCTTACAACTCTAACATTGCTTGTCCTAAGATCCTTTCTAGCTGTATTATTCTGTTACTCCAAGGCAATGTCATAGAGATAGCTAAAAATCACCAGGTAAAAATGAGGCTCATTACTGAAATCTAACGCTTGTTTGGCAGTCATATCCTAGTCCTACTTTAAGCTTCACTCAAATGGATGAAGTATTAGGAAAGACCTATTTTACAAAAAGGTTTTCTTTGTAGAATTATATATAGAACTGACCAAATGTGAAAAATTCCTAATGTGCCTTATAAGGGACAGCTAACTATTACCTAAACAAAGCATTCCTGATGCTAGAGGATTGGCTTTCCTGATATCAAAGCTTTTGTACTAACAAAGACAGAAGCCATCAAAACGCTTTTACATTTAGGAGCAGACACATTTTCTCTCATGGCTCTCAAGTATGCTACAAATGCCAAAACAAAACAAAAAAACCAACCAAACAAAAAACCCCCAAAGGCCCACCTATATCTATCAATTTTGTACAGAAAATGATATGACTATAAAGAGTGGGAGGCATGAATGCAATTCCTAGTAATACCTACAAGACTGGCCATATTGGTCTTTTTGTTGAACTTTCTCAAAGCAAGTCTCATGAGACTTAGAGTCTATGATACAATAGAAGAAACAATCTAGAAGGGATTAATTTTTTTCCAGATACAGTTTGAAAAAATGAAGAGAAGGGTTTGGCAATGGTGAGGACACTGCCTTTTGAATACAGTGGTTGTGGTGCTCATTCAAAAGTGAGGGAAGAGGACAGATTTATGCTGGACAACAAATTAAATCTGATTTTAAACATTTATTAAACGCTAAGGTACTGTCCAGGAGGCATGGAAGAATGAAAAAGGTCAGTTTCAGAACTCAAGAAATGGTTAGCAGAGGGGAAGTGGCTTTGGTCCAAGGGAGAGGGATAGAAGTGCAAAGCACAGGTCCAGGCAAAGTGGAGAGACCACAGCACAGGTGACCATGCCTTTTACACCAAGGAGAGAGTCCCAGTCAAACAATGGATACCTGGACGTCCAATTCTTGCTGGATTTTCCTAAAACAAACTCTTCCAGAAATGAGAAATGCTTTACCAATTGTGGGTTGGCCTTAAGTTTTGAATTCACTCCCTTAAAGAGTGTTAGAGAGGACCAACATTACTCATGTTCTTCCAAATGGCAGGAGATGTCTAGAACTGTTTCCCAAAACTAACTCTTGCTAGAGAGAAGTAGCTTACCCTTGCTTACAAGGTAAGCTCATATCTACTTTCTATGTGTTTCCTATATAACCATATATGTGTTTTGCATCCATGTGCACACACACAATGCTGTCTGCTTTCTTAGAATGTAATCTCCTTGAGGCCAATGATGGTTTTGCTTTTGTCTTCATATTCCCAGTGTAGTGTAGTGTAGTGTAGTGTAGTGTAGTGTAGTGTAGTGTAGTGTAGTGTAGTGTAGTGTAGTGTAGTGTAGTATAGTATAGTATAGTATAGTATAGTATAGTATAGTATAGTATAGTATAGTATAGTATAGTATAGTATAGTAGGTGCTTAACAAATGCTTGTTTGGTTGAAAATCATCCTCTACGCTGTTTCTGAGATATAGAACTGACCATGTTATTCTCCTCCTCAAAACCGCCAGTGGCTCCCTATTGCTTTTGGGTTAAAATACAAACTTCTGAGCTTGGCATTTATAGTTCTCCACAATATGGCCTCACTTAACTTTCTATCCTTCTTTCATATTACTATTCTCCTTTCATGCATTCTGTATTTCAGTCAAACAGAGATACTAGCTTGTTCTTCCAACTCAACATGCCATCTTCTATCTTCATGCCTTGTGATAGGCTATTGCCCTTTCCTGGAATAAACTCTCTCATCTTCACCTCTTGGAATTTTCTGCTTCCTTTCCCTCCCCATGTGGGACTCACCACTGTGATCAGTGCTCTCTCCCTCTTGAAATGACTTTTTATTTATTTGACTGTTTATATCTAAGATAAATGAGATGGAAGGAAACATGGTAGATATCCCAAGAAGAATGTAAGCTTTTTGAGGACAGGTTCTATTTAATTCTTCCCTTTGAAGTCTCAGAGCCTATTACAGTGCTACAGAGTAGACAAAAAATAATATGCAATTGCACTGATGTGCTGGCTGCCCTTTTCTAGTTGTATGACCATTTCTCTCCTTCAAGCTTCAGTTTTCTCATCTGTCAACTTAACTTACTCTAGGAAAATCATTTTGGCAGCTGTGAGGATACACTGGAGTAGGGAGACAAACTAGGTTATTTCAATCACCCAGGTGAAAGGTGATTAGGGTCTAAACTGGGGTTAGGCTGTAAGTGGAGAGAAAAGGATGTATATGTGAGAAAGAAATGACAAGATTTGGCAACTGATTGGATTTGTGGTGTGAGAGTCAAAGATTATTCTGAGGAAGTGGACCTGGATGATTGGAAGGAAGGTCTTGCCTGGGACAGTAATAGGAAGTCTGGAAGAGGGATGGGTTGCAGGGAAAGATACTGAGTTCTGGCATGGACATGTTGAGTTTGAAATACCTATGGAACATTCAGGGATTTTCAGGAGGAAGCTCAGGAGAGAAACCAGGGCTGGATATAGAAGATCTGGAAATAATCTGCAGAGAAATGATAACCGAACCCATGGGCACTGATGAGATTATCAAGTGATTGAGTATAGAAAAAAGAGAAGTGAGCCCAGGACAGAATCTTGAGGGACACTTATAGTTAGTGAATATGACAAAGATGAAGAACCAACAAATAAGACTGAGGAGTGGTCAGACAGGCAGGAAGACAATCAAGAAAATGGTGATTAAAACCCCCCCACATCCTCCCCTGCCCCCCAAAACAAACCAGAGCAAAAAGAGTATCCAGAAGGAGAAGGAATTTGGATTAATCTAAATACACAATTTCCCCATCATAGAGAAAACAAAATTTATTATGTATTGGTTGAAATAATACATTGTACCTTGGAACCAAGTGCACAAGTTTTATATTGCATATCAAAAAGTTATAATTCCTGATGGGTCCACAAGATAATTCATAAATCTGATGAAGGGCTTACTTTAGTCTGATGGTTAACGTGAAGAAATGAAGTCTAAAGAGAAAAAACCAATTTAAATATCTGCTTATTCCCCCTAAAGTTGTGGGAAAGGAGAACATTTATATTTTCTACACAATGCCAATATCATGTTGTTCCAAATGGTAGTGCGACTCTAAAATGAAAAATTTCTTTAAAAAGAAAAAACAGAAAGCAGCTTGCCAATTGTGACCAGTGCTTTTGCCTCCTGCCTTGCTTTTCATAATTCATGTGGACAGTCAGTTGTGTTCATACAGCGCTTCACCTTTTGCATCATGTGCTTTTCTCATAATATCCTAGGTAGAGGAGAGGCTTCATGCCATTGGAAAGCTCCTATATACCCAATCACCAGCTTCATGGTGACAATGCAGAGGATTACAGTGGGAAATTAGTTAAAAAAAAACACCACAAAGCATTTCATAAAATATTAAGGTGAAGAAGCAACTCCAATTTTTTAATCATTATGACTTAACAAAAGGCACTAAGGGCTAGGTTTTTCCTAGCCCTTCTTCATTAGAGTTAGGTTTTGGAGATAATTGCCAAATGTTTACAGAGAGATCATATAATCAACTGATTCATGTTAATGAACCCAAACAATATTCCTGCAAAGCAGATCAGTAATATTAAACCAAATCTAATGACCTTTTTTGTGTGAGTCCCCACACTTCTGGAACCATCTATAGCTTTTGACGTTGATAACCCATACATTCCCTTTGCTTTTGGAATATTTTCTTCTCCTCTATCTTTAAAGATACCATACTCTTCTCCTGGATTTCCTTCCTTCTACTTCTCTAAACACTCCTGCACATCGTCTTCCTGATTTTTTTTTTAAATCATAAAAGTATTTTATTATTTTCCAGTTACATGTAAAGATAGTTTTCAACATTTGTTTTTATAAGATTTCTAGTTCCAAAATTTTCTCCCTCCTTTCCCTTCCCCCTCCCCAAGGCAGAAATCAATCTGATATAGGTTATATATGTACAATCACATTAAACATATTTCTGTATTAGTTATGTTGTGAAAGAAGAATCAGAGCAAAAGGGAAAAACCTCCAAAAACAAAAAAAGTAGAAACAGTAATGGTTCAATCTGCATTCAGGTCTCACAGTTCTTTTTCTGGATGTGGAGAGCATTTTCCATCATGAGTCCTTTGGAATTCTCGTGGATCATTGTATTGCTGAGAAGAACCACGTCTATCACAGTTGATCTTCCTGATGTTTTAATGTGGGTGACAGGCAAGGCCTATTTCTAGCCCTTAGCTTTTCTCTTTTTATACTCTTTCCCAGGCAACCTGTCATTCCCAGTTTTAACTACTTCTATATAAATAATCACCAAATAGGTCTTTCCTATCTTGACTTCTCTTCTGTATTTCATGCCCATTTTGCTAAATGCCTATAGTATAGGATCTCCATATGAAGTTCTACAAGCACAACCAATTCAACATTCCAATATTGAGCCTGTCATCTTCCTTCCAAAGCTGCTTTTCCTTTCTGATTTCATGACTTATGTTTTCAGCAGCATCTCATAACTCATGTTTGAAACTCTGCCCCAACTCTCCAGTCTCCCTTATGTCTCCTATCTAATCTGTTACCCAGGCACACCCATCGTTCATAACATTTATCCTATGTTATACTTTCTCTCTTTTCCAACTGCCAACCCCTCAGTAAATGCCTTGATTATAATCTACCTGGACTTGCAATATCATATCAAATGTAAATGTGGAGTCATGCAAAACATGTTTCTGTATTAGCTATGTTAAATAAAGAAAGTGAAAAAAGTCTGCTTCAATCTTCACCGAGTTCATCAGTTTTCTGGATGTAGATAGCACTTTTCATTGTGAGTCCTTTGGAATTGTCTTATATCATTGTATTGATTAGAATAGTTGAGGCTCTCATAGTTGATCACTATTAAAATATTGCTATTACTGTGTACATTGTTCTCCTGGTTTGGCTCAATTCACTTTGCATCAATTCATATGTCTTCCCAGGTTTTCCTTGTCATTTCTTAACGCATGAATACTTTCCCATAACAATCATATTCCACAACTCGTTTAGCCATTTCCCAATTGATGAGCATCCTTTCAGTTTCCAATTCTTTGCCATCACAGAAAGCTACATAAATAGTTTTGTACATATAAATCTTTTTCCATTTCTTTGATCTCTTTGGGATACAGACCTAGTAGTGACATTGCTGGGTCAAAGGGCATGCAATTTTATAGTCCTTTGGGTATAATTCCACATTTTCTCTAGAATGGATGGACCAGTTCACAACTCCACCAACAGTACATCAGTGTCCTAACTTTTCCGCATCACCTCCAGCATTTGTCTTTTCCTTTTCTGTCATGTTAGCCTATCTGATAGGTATGAGGTAGTACTTCTGAGTTGTGTTAATTTGCACTTCTTTAATCAATAGTGATTTAGAACAATAAAAAAATTGATAGTTTTGATTTCTTCTTCTGAAAACTGCCTGTTCATATCCTTTGACTATCAATGGGGAAACAGCTCTTATTTTTATAAATCTGGCTCATTTCCCTATATATTTGAGAATGAAGCCTTTGAAAAATTTGCTATAAAATTTTTTCTCCTGTTTCCTGCTTTCTTTCTAATTTTTGCACAAGTTTTGTTTATACAAAAACTTTTTAATTTCCTGTAATCAAAATTATCCATTTTACTTCCCTGCCTAGACTTTTGTAAAAGCCTGGTAAAAGGTCCTCCCAACTGTACTCTTTCCCCTTTAATCTATTCTTCATAATGTTATCATAATGATCAACTGTGCTAGACTTAGCTCTTCTCAGCAATACAATGATACAAGACAATTACAAGGGACTCATGATGGAAAATGCACTCCACATACAGAAAAAAGAACTGTGGAATCTGAATACAGATTGAATCATACTATTGCTACTCCCCCCCCCCTTTTTGATGTTTTTCCCTTTTGTTCTGATTCTTCTTTTACAACATGACTAATGTGGAAATATGTTTAATGTGATTGTACACATATAACCTATATCAGAGTGTTTTCTGTCTTAGGGAGGGGGGAGGGAAAGGAGAAAAATTTGGAACTATAAATCTTATAAAAACAAATGTTGAGGGGCAGCTAGGTGGTACAGTAGATAAAGCACCGGCCTTGGATTCAGGGGGAACCTGAGTTCACATCCAGCCTCAGACACTTGACAAGTCACTTAATCCCAATTGCTTCCCTGGCAAAAAACACCAAAAACAAACAACTTCCCCCCCCCCAACAAATGTTGAAAACTATTTTTATATGTAACTAGAAACAAGTAAAATACTATTAAGATTTGTAAAATGTTATCATAATATTCTTTTATGCATAGATATGGGACAGCTAGGTGGTCCAGTGGATAGAGTGCTGGACCTAAAGTCTGGAGACTTATCTTCCTGAGTTCAAATCTGGTCTCAGACATTCACTTAGCTGTGTGACCCTGGGCAAGTCACTTAATTCTGTTTACACTGGTTTCCTCATCTGTAAAATGATCTAGAGATGGAAATAGCAAACCATTCCAGTATCTCTGCCAAAAAACCCCCCCAAGCCCCCAAATGGAGTCACAAAGATATAACTGAACAATAATGCATAGATATTGTCATATCACTCTTTTGTTCAAAATTCTTTAGTTGTTTTCTATTGCTTATTGGGTAAAGTTCAAACAAAGCCTTCAAGAAGCTAGCGCCACCCTACCTTTGTGGTATTCTTTCATATTATACCTTTAATGTACTCCAATGAAATGTACTCTAATGAAACTGGATGATTCTGTCCTGAGCTTCTGAATTCCATTCCCTTAGACTCAAACATCAGTCTGTTTTTATTATTCTCTAATATACTTATCCCATAATACTGTGTATTAAATCTATTTGTGTTTGTGTTTGTGTATTCTCTTAGGACTTCGAACTTGAGTTCAGGGTCAATATCATTTAAACTTTGTATCTTTTCTCTTGCCTAGCACAGTGCTTTGCATACAAATAGGTGCTGAAAAATTGTTTGTGAATAAATTAATTTTACACATTTAAAAAAAGAATATTTTCTTGTTTAGGACCCAAAGATCAATAGATTATTGGCCTGCTTTTGATTGGATGCTACTTCTTAAAAGATATGTGATATCCTTGTTAAGAATGCTCCCTTCACCAACACCTACCATGCTAAACTGATTTCTTGAATTACTATGGCCAAAAGAGTCCATTTTGTGGTGGCCAACCCTATGGTGATACGCCTCTCTTAGACAGGCTGGGCCTTGACCAGGTCAGCTTTTGAAGTTTTTCCTATCTGGTATATGGTGAGAGAGTATTAGCAGGGTTCAATGAGATAACAAAACTTCTATGTAACAGGTCCTTTGTATGAAGAAGCAACAAGAACATTAGCATGGGACTACAAGAGCTATCTTTTCAGGTAGTTGTGATAAAAGAAACAGGAATTCTTCATCCACTGGGGAAGGCTTTTGTATTGAATTTTTCTTTCTGACATTATCTAAATATAAGAACAGTTAATTTACTGATGATAATGGCAGTACAATTTAAGCTCCTTTGTTGCAGAGGCTGTTTTTCATTTGGTTTTTGTATCCCCAGCACCTAGCACAATGTCTTATACACAGTAGGCATTTATTATATGTTTATGGACCTGCATTAGATATTTATATATTTTACAATTCACACATTGTAATAATCCTGGAAGATAGGCATTGTAGGAATTATTATCCCATTTTATAGAGGAAGACATTGAGGTTTGAAAGATTAAGTGACTTGTTTATGATCCCAAAGTTAGAAGATTCAGGATTCAAATTCAGGACTTTGGACTCCCAGACCAGGGCTATTGCCATGAAGCTGCACTGCCCCTAGAATTATGCAGACTGTAAGAATGAGACCTCATAGGGACCTTACACAGTTTATCTGGTCCCAGATTGCCACCTTATACATGAGAAAACAGACCTACCATCAGAAAGGTAATAATACAAACATCAGCTAACATTTATTTAGCAGTGGGTAGAGCACTGACCCTGAAGTTGGGAAGATCTGAATTCAAATCTCACCTCAAATACCTGCTACCTGTGTGATCCTGTCATTTAACCCCAACTGCCTTAAACATCCAGGGGCCATCTCCAGTTGTCCTGATATATATCTTGCTACTGGACCCAGATGGCTCTGGAGGAAAGAGTGAGGTTGGTGACCTTGCACAGCCCTCCCTCACTTAAATCCAGTTTACTGTGAGTCATGACATCATGCTGATGTCATGGTCCTCTTTGAGAATGAAGGACAACAAAAAAATAATATAACGCTTTAAGGTTTCAAAAATCCATTACATATATATTACATACAGTAAGCATTGAATAATGCCTTTTCCATTCATTTGTTCATTGATTCTCATAATGACCCTGTGAAGTAGGTGCTATTATCCCAATTTTACAGATGAGGAAACTGAGGCTGAGAGAGTTGAAATGACTTGCTCAGAATCTAAAGCTAGTCCGAGATTGAATTCAAACACTGGTCTTCTCGACTCCAAGTCCACTATGCCACACTGTCTCTCAAAATCAATTCCTTTCCTTACAAAGTGAGCATAATTTCCATTTACTCTATCAAGCTCCCTCTGAAACTTTTTGTTTAAGGGCCAAAACTAAATTTCAATCTAACTAATATCTAGGAAAATTTTTCTATAGTGCATCACGCACCTGCTTTCCAAAAGAGAAGCTGCTGATCAAAACAGAACCTTTCACTGATAGCACATGGCTAGAAGAGTTTTTCCATTTCCTCCCTTTGTACCAGCTGTCGTTTTTTGTTGTTAGTGGGCAGCTCTTCCAAACATGTTATGCTGTTGTCTGAATGAGGAAGATAGCCAGAATGTGTGTATGTATACGGCATAGAAAAGCACGGAAGGGAAGGCCGGGGCCTCTCTAAAAAGATGAAGGCCTTCTGCAGGGAAGTTCATCAGAGGGAGAGCTGTATTAGCCATTTTAGCACTGGGAACAAGCAGCATGAAACACTCTCCAAGTCAACTCTGCAGTTCATGATGCGGTACTTCTTGTACTGATGAGCTATGATTAAGAGGGTACAGAAACATTTCAAACTCAACTGAATGGGAGGGGAGAGCCCAGAGCAATGCTCTGTAGGGCAGAGAGCCTGGATGTCAGCCCCACAATGGGTGAAGAAACCCGTGATATGGGCTCTGTTGGGGAAATGCCAACAGAAAAAAGCAACAGAAACACTAAGCTATTGGTTGCTGACTAGAGAGAGTTAAATAGGTTTGTATGCTTCCTATTTTAGCTAATCATTCTTGGCAACTAGGTCCTTGGCTCAACTGGTCATATGCTGTTGAAGGAGGAATGAAAGGGCTGTCAAAAGTAAATGTAGGAAGCAGCTAGGTGGTGCAGTGGATAAAGCACTGGCCCTAGATTCAGGAGGACCTGAGTTCAAATTTAGCTTCAAACACTTGACACTTACTAGCTGTGTGACCCTGGACAAGTCACTTAACCCTCATTGTGCTGCCCCCCCCAAGTAATGTAACATTTTCAAAATGCATAATTTTCAAAAATCATTTAATATTTGTGCTCTTTAAATAAAGTTGATGCCTGGGTTAAAGACTTGATTGTCCCTCCCTAGAGAAATGGTCAGAGACCTATTTTTTATTCCAGAGCAGCACCTTCATCTGCTGACAAGCTATGTCCTACCAGCACTTCAAACCCAGCAGGTCCAAAGCTAAGCATATCATCCTTATTATGCATAGGAAAAAACCACCCCATTGAACCTGGAGATCCAGGACCCAAATGAGAATTCCGGTTCTGCTACTTGCTACCTGCATCACGTTGGCCAAGTCACTTAAAATTTCCATTACCTGTAGAATGACAGAGTGGGACTAAATGACCTCTCAAATCTGCTTTTTAGGTCCATTGTTATGACACTCTCTCTCTCTCTCTCAACCTTTCCCCTTCTCTTCTGACTTCATTACATCTGTTTGTGGTCCCAGCATTACTCCAGTCTCCCATGTTTGAAAGCTTGGGCTCAGTTCAGTATTTCAGTTCTACACTTAGTAGCTAAGGGATCTTGTATGTTTTATCTTTCTGGGCCTCAATTTCCATCTCTGTAGAATTCAACAATACAATTAAATAAACATTCACTTAAGCACCTACTATGTGCAAAGCACTCGGTTAACCAGGGGATATTTCATGACAAATATGAAACAGCCCTTGCTCTCAAAGAAGCTTCTGTTCTAGTGAAAGGGAATGGAATATGCATATAAAAGAATACACACAAAGCACTCTGAGAAGGAGAGGGGAAAGGCCCCACAGAAGAAGGGGTACATTCTTTTTTTTGGCAGGGCAATGAGGGTTAAGTGACTTGCCCAGGGTCACACAACTAGTTAAGTGTCAAGTGTCTGAGGCTGGATTTGAACTCAGGTCCTCCTGAATCCAAAGTCAGTGCTTTATCCACCGCATCACCTAGCTGCCCCCAAGAAGGCGTGTATTCTAGGAAAAGAGGGTGGCTTGAGTTAATGTGAAGACACGAGGGGCAACTCAATGTTGAGTAAAGCACAGGTGACTGAAATCCAGTGGGTAAAGGAAGTAAAATCAAACTGGACTTGAAATATAGATTTGAGCCAGACTTCAGGGAAATTACTGCCAGGTTGAGGATTCCATATTCTATCCTAAGGCTAGAGGGAAGCATAGACAATTTTTGAGTAGGTGAGTAACAGTCAGATATCTGTGCTTGGGAAGATTATTTTAGCACCTATGTCTTTATAGGATGAATTGGAGAAAGAAGAGATAAGAGGCAAAGAGTCCAGTAAGGTTAATCTAGGTGAGAGTTGATGAGGACCTGAATTAAGATGATAGCGATGTAAAATGAGAAAGGGGATGGATGTAAGAGACAATGTAAAGGTAGAAGAGAAATTTATGGGGCGGAGCCAAGATGGTGGAGGAAAGGCAGTGAGCTCTCAGAACTCACAACATGATTGCTCCAAAAAAACCTCCAAATAATGCCATAGGACAATTCCTGGAGAAGCAAAACCCACAAAAGAATGGGCTGAGATCGTTTTCCAGCCAAAGATGGCTTAGAAGACTGGCAGGAGGGAGCTGCTATTCCGGGGCAAGAATGAAGCCCAACCCCACGGTCACGCTGACAAAAATCCAGTCCCAAGTAGGCTGAGCCAGGGAAAGAGACCCCCAGAGCTTCTAAATCAGCTGCAGCACCAGCATCTTCTGGAACTAAGGTCACAATCTGGTGAGAGGGCTGAGCCCTTAGCAGGTGGGAGATTTCAAGGGTCTCTGCTGGTGCTGAGCGGGCAACTGATTGGATGTGTGAAGGATGGGAAAGAGAGGAGTCCAGGGTAAGGCTAAGGTTGCAAATGTGTGTGTGACTGGAAGATGTGTTTAATAAATATGGTTAAGTTTGTATGAAGTGAAAAATACTGTAATCACAACTCATCCCTGTTTGCTCATCCTGTGTTACTATTTACTACTGGAATAAAGCTTGTGCATATGCGCGCAAGCACGTGTGTGTGTGTGTGGGGGGGGGTGGAGCTTACTCATGTGCTACTATAGACATAACCTCATGTACTGTGCTTTGCTTTACTGCATTTCATAGTATCTGTGATGAAATAATGAAATTTAGCAGATACTCAAAGACCCACCTGGAGATTAATCTAGACTGATTGAATCAAGTGAGAGTGATTAACTGCTGATTAGCCTACTTCAAGTTAACTGGATTATAATCACAACTTGGGAACACCTTCAGAACCAATGGATTTGGATGACACCAACCAATCAGCTTGAAGCAGTGTGTAAGGACCGCCTCTGTTCCAGACCTATAAAAAGCTTCCACAATCAGTTTGCTGGGGAGAGTTCATGATTGAAGCAGGCTTGTGGCAGAGGACTTGAGGAAGAACCAGACAAGGCTGGAACTCTAGGCTAAATAGGCTTTTTTCTTAACTTTCTGAATTCCATGGGAATATCTGTATGCTTTAATAAATGTTTAATGCCCAAGGACTGGTGCTAAAGCTTCTAATTTAAGGTGACCACAATTTAGATTTTAAACATCACATATCACATTTTAAAAAATAACTTGAAGGTTTGTGGCAACCCTATGTTGAACAAGTTTATTGGTACCACTTTTCCAACTGCATATGCTCACTTTGTGTCTCTGTGTCACATTTTGGTAATTATTACATTATTTCAAATTTTTTCATTATTATATCTCTTATGGTGATCTGTGATCAATGATCTTTGAAATTACTATTGTAATTGTTTTGGGGTGTCACAAACTGCACCTGTATAAGATGGCAAACTTAACTGGTAAATATTGTACGTTCTGGCTGTTCCACTGACCCATCATTTCCCCCCATCTCTCTCTCCCTCCTCAGGTCTCCTCTCCCTATTTCCCAAGATACGACAATATTGAAATTAGGCCAATTAATAACCCTCTAAGTGTTCAAGTGAAAGGCAGAGCAAATTGATGCAGCAAACTTCATTACTGTCTTATTTTAAGAAATTGCTCCAGCCACCCCAACCTTCAGCAACCAACACCCTAGTAAGTTAGCAGCCATCAACTTCAAGGAAACACCCTCCACCAGCAAAAAGATTGTGACTTGCTGAAGGCTCTGACGATGGTTAGCAGGGTTTTTTTTAAGCAATAAAGTATTTTTTAAGTTAAGGTATGTACATTGTTTTCTTAGACATAACACTATTGTACACTTAATAGATTACGGTAGAGTGAAAACATAACTTTAAATGCACTTTGAGAAACCAAGAAAATTCATGTGACACGCTTTATTGTGATGTTGGCTTTAGTGCAGTCATCTAGAATCAACCCTGCAATATCTCTGTGGTATACCTGTACTCTGAAGCACAAAGCCCACTGGATGAGAAGTGTCTACTACAGCCATAAGATGACAGGGAACCTTGTCTACCACAGACACCAGTATCGGGGACACAAAACTGATCCAAGGGGCCCACACCACCCACATCAAAAAAGGCTAACAGTGGGAGGAGGCAGAGAAGTTGAATGTTTAAGGGGTTGGCACATGTAGGCTGCAGACAAGCCCATAACTGGTTTTGAAGGGGAAGGGTGGGATGGAACCGATTTTCCAATTTTCTCAAGAATTATCACACACCCCTTGGGAGTAAAGCAATAGCCCAGCCTCAGATCCTTCCAGGGTTAGCAGTTTGGAGACCACCAGGCTAAAGAACCACCTTCATTGAAGGTGGTAGAACTGTTACTTGAGGACTGTTCATGAAATGCCACCAAAAATCAAAAAGCTATCTACTGAGTAATGGAGAGGTTTCAATCCCCACTGGTAGAAGGGGCATCCCATAATGAAACTAGGGATCACTAAAGTAAAGAGTAGTAGTAGTGCAAGGGGCAAGAGGGAAAGTATTGTCAGGGACTTTCGGCAGCTATCTTCAGCTGGTAGCAGCTGAATATTCAAATCTCTCAAAGAAAAGAAACATACTGTAGAGAGAAGAGGACTTTTCACCAATAGGCAAATTTTCCGATTTTTCACCATGACATTTTTAAGATGAGCAGGGTAAGGGGCTACAGGCACATAAAAACCTCCTCTTATTCACTATGAGGATGCATTCCAACAAGAGACTTTCACATCAAACTTTGTTACCCTGGGCAAAGGTACAGGGATGTCCTCAAGGAAGTAGATTCTCTCCCTATATACCCGGGGGGCCCTGCTTGGTCTCCCTCCCAAAAGCCAAGGGCTGCAGCTTCCTGTCCAGGCTTACCCTAGTTCTGTGACTAACCCATCTTCTCTCATATGGTCCCCAGCACCTAGTGACACAGAGACCACACTTGATCCCTGCTGGAAGAAAGCTTCCTTACTTCCTGGTGCCCAAGCTATGCCAATCCTGGAAATGTGCACTCGGGTGTCAGCTTAATGCTGAAAGGGTTCACTCAACCCGAGGAAGAAGACTTAGGAGGGATGTGATCATTGTTTTTAAATACACAAAGGGCTATAGGAATTAGATTTGTTTTGCCTAAACCCAAATGCAAGAACCACAAGCAATTGATAAAAGCTGCAGAGAAGGAGATTTAGATACCATGTTAAGAAAAACTTTCTAATGATCAGAGCCTGACTCAAGGTGGAATGAGCTGCATGAGAAGGTCTGGGGCTCCCAGGAGGTCTTCAGCAAAAGCTGGCTGAGACTTCTCACTCAGGGATGCTTGTTCATTTCATTGACTGACCTATAGAGGGGATTCCTATTCAGACACAGGTTGGCTTAGATAGCCTTTTAGATCTTGTCCAGTTCTGTGATTCTTTAATTCCTCTTTATCTGACAGCACAGAGAAGACAGAACTCTATCCCATGCCCAGTGTGCCCAGACTAAATTTAGAAGAAGGGCTTTGCTCCCAGTGGTTTACTTCATTTTAGAATAAGAAAGATTCTGTATATACTTCAACATACCAACTGCTTAAGGTCTATTGTGTTAAAGAAAAGTGGGTTTCACACTTACCCTGCTTGAGGTTTCCAATAAAAACTGGAATGTATTCTGTATAGCTTGGCATGTCTCTAGCTCAGTCCTGCTGAATGCTATTAAATAATCCTTCAGATGATCATATACATTCCCGTCAAGGGCCTACACGAGGGAGAAGAAAAACAAGAGCTAAGTGATCACAACAGAACTTTGAAGGCTGCTGCCCTTCAGCATCACCAGGCAGCTTTGGTACAGGAGACTAGGAGGTCATAGGCCCAGCTTCCAGGCCTCACTCTGTATCACACCTTGTGACTCTGGACAAGTCACCGATGATGAGAGCTGACATTTATGAAGTCACTTTATCTTCATAACATACCATTGAGGTACATGGTATGAATATTATTATCATCCCTATTTTATAAATATATCAGCAGAAGCCCAGATATCCACAGGACTCTGGAGATTATCTAAATTCTAGGCCCCTATTTTACAGATAAAGAGACTTGCTCTGGATGACACATCTGGTAACCAGGAGACCAGTCTGGGTCCAGTGTTCCTTCCCTATACCATTTTCCCCACTGAGCCTAAATTTCTTCCTCAGTCAAATGAGAGTTAAAATCATACTGAGGCAGCTAGGTGGTGCAGTGCATAGAGCACTGGCCCTGAAGTTGGGAGGACCTGAGTTCAAATCTCACCTCAGATACTTACTAGCTGTGTGATCCTGGGCAAGTCACTTAACCCCAAACATCTGGGGCCATCTCCAGCCATTCTGATTACATCTTGCCACTAGACCCAGATGGCTCTGGAGGAGAGAGTGAAGTTGGTGACTTGCACAGCCCTCCCTCACTTAAAATCCAATTCACTACAAGCTATGATGTCACCCAATATCATGGTCTTCTTTGAGAATGAAGGACAAACAACAAAACAAACAAAAATCACACTAAATTATCTGTAAGGCTCCCTCTGGATCCAACATTTTAATTCCATAAATTCCATCCTTAAATATTTTGAGCAAAAATGTTAGGTTCTTCAGGACGTAGCCATGAGATGGCACAATAGAGCCCTAAAACCATAACCTATTATTAAATATGCATTTCATCCAGTTATGTAATATGCCATAGCAAACTGCTGATGTCATGCTTAGATAAAAGGCTTTGCCTTGGGGTGTGTTCTTTATGTGAAGTAAATGATCTTGTCAATAAGAATATGTGTAACTTACCTGGGACAAGGCCCAGGTTTTATGCAGATGTTCTTGGTAGGTAGTCACACATCTTTGTTTTTTGCAGAGCACATATAGCTATAGATTCAAGATCCCCGCCAATGCCAGTTGGCACCTTCTCAACCTTGCTGTGAATGTGATGAAAGTGCCACACTGCAGAGATGTATCAGAGGTGGGCTTCCAGTACACTTATCTATCCACTATTCTGCACCAATGCCAGTTGTTATTATTTTGGTGGTCGTTCCTTGGAACCCTCCAAGTAACTCCAAAAGACCAACTGCATGACACATCCTGGTATACAGCTGAAATGACATCTATGCTGAAGAATAAAGTAAAGTCTATGACCTGTAGAGACGGAATGATTAAACCAAAGGCCTACTAAATGCCACTGTCTGGGCAGGGCCTGGGCTGTTGTGCAATCTTGGGAACTTTTCTCCCATTGTAGTGGGAGAGGCTAAGTCTTAGTAGAGGAACTGTTGCTTGTTACCTGAGGCTGTTTTGTCACTGATGTGAATTCAGGGACAGAGATGATCTATCTGAGCACTGAAGAGGAAGCTCTTCAACTATGCTTTACCCCTCTAGAACTAGTCAGGCTTCAGGACTCCACTGACCCTAGTCCTTAATTGGGGACTCCAAATCTGCCCTGCTACAACACATACTCCCCTAGCTTCCAACTCTTGCTCAGGGACTGAAATTCATATCATGGGCCCCACATACATCAAGAATCACCCAACGAGGGGCAGCTAGATGGCGCAGTGGATAGAGCACCGGCCCTGGAGTCAGGAGTACCTGAGTTCAAATCTGGCCTCAGACACTTAACACTTACTAGCTGTGTGACCCTGGGCAAGTCACTTAACCCCTATTGCCTCACTAAAAAAAAAAGAAAAAAAGAATAACCCAATGCCAAAGGTTGAACTAAGAGCCCCTGCTTGAGAGGGCAGGCCCTGTGTGCAGCAGCTGTCAGAAGAGTTTACAGACAAGTTGTTCTCCTTTCCTGGTTTTGTGATTCACAGACAGAAGCTTCCTGGTTTTATTTTGTATTTGTGTTTCTCTTCAAGGGACCTCCCAACTTTGAAACAATGAGATTCAGTACAATAGCACTCTAAAGGAATGCTTCCCATTTTGAACTTATTTCAAATGAAAGATTCCAATCCCAAAGCTGTGTTGTCATCTTATGCCTTTACTTGCAAGAACTCCAATAAAAACTAAGGCCTTGCTTTTACTTGTAAGAAATGACTTTGTTGTCACTAATTCACCAAATGACTACAGAAGAAACAAATTCATTTTGAGTTACTATTTCAGTCTATCAGACACATTTTATCTCCATTCATTTATTTATTTATAGTTTTATTTAAATAAACATTTTTATTTATAATTTTGGGTTCTAATTTTTATCCTTCCCCTCCCTCCCTGAGGCAGTAAGCAATCAGATAGAGGTTATATGTGTATGATTATGTAAAACATTATCATATTAGCATCAGACACATTTTAGTCATTATTTCAAGCCACAGAAAGTGGAGAGGCAACAGTTGAAACAGAATTTCCACTACAATTTCCAGCTGGTATGTATAGCTCTTATTATCAGCAACTGGGTACTCTGGGTGATCCCAGATCAAATGATGGTCACTCTTTAGACACCTTACACAGCTCTGCTGCATCTCAGCAAGTTGTTTGGGGGTACCTGAGGCTCTCTGGTACCTATCTGCTGTGTAACCCTGGGTGAGCTGCTCAGCCCATCAGTGCTCAAGACAGAGGTGCTACCTGCCATTGGCAGAGAGGGTTACCTCTTCTCGGGCTTCCTTATATCAAAGATAAAGTCTAGTCTCCATCCCTAACCCTATATGTAGCTCTTAACATTTTATAGTTACTAATGGGAAGTGTGGGCTGTTCATTGGTACTCTCACCATGGGACCAATCCACCTTCTCGGGTCATACACTGAGGTCATCAGTTCTTCGTGGGTCATAGACTTCTTCCTACTCATATCTACCATGTGACCCAGCAGCTCATGAAATGATGTATTTCTTGCTTCTGGGTATAAAAAAGCCCAATCTTTCTAACTTCTTTATTGGACTCTCTAAGAAGAATCTGTGAGTTATTCTCCTAATTATTTAAAACTTTCATTTGTCTCCTGGTTTCATTTCTGGTAACTATGTCAGTATAAGTTCCTCTAGTAGACAATGATCTAGAGTGTGTGTTCTCAGTTCTAGGAAGGGTCTTTTTGAATTTTTGTTTCATGGGCTACCACAGTGAAATATTTCATCATCAGTGGCCAGTCTACTGTTAAAAGCTTCTTTTTGTGCTTAGCTGGCCATCAGAAAACAGACATATCCTTTTCCCCAAGACTATACCCCAAGATTTCCCAACATGGTAGGTTCCATTGACAAAGCTTTTGGAAGTCCAGTGTCTCCTCCACTCTGTGATGAAGCCTGAGAATAAGACTTTATAGAAACATTAATGTTTATTGGCTTGAATTTAGAGCCTATCCATATCTAGTGCAATCTGCTTATTTTTATATATGGGTAAACTGAGTCACAGAGATTAAGCTAGTTGCCCCAAATCACAAAACAGTTGGTGGAAAAGTTAAGACTAGAACTCATCGCCTCCTGACTCTCATGAGTTCCTTTCACTGTATCATCTTTATCTTTTTAATAGTCCTATTATATTTTCCCCACATCTGTAGAGAAAAAATTAAAAATACTACTCAAACCTAACTTATTAACACATAGATTTGTATAATCCATAGGTAAAATTTTGTTCCCTGAAACATAAGCGCGCACAGACAAATCCACAGGTGGCAGTTCTGAGCCTCACTGCCAGCCACTGCAGAAAAGTTCTACTCTATTTCCACATTTAACATCAGCTTCATCTCAATAATTTTGGTTTATGTTTGCATGGTCTAATTTGGAATGTATGGATAATGTTAGGCAGATATAGATGCTCATTCTTCAAAAAGAAGAAAGAACTACTTTTCAACCTATATTAAGGAAACTTGGGAAACTTCAAGCCAAATTGCATAACCACAAAATCTGTTTCCTTCCTAGAAATGAACAAGGCAGCTGCTGTCTACCTTAGTGTTCTTTTTCAGAAGCACTTGTGAAATTACAACAAAGGCTTGGTAAAGTGACAACAGATAATTTCCTTTTTCCCAGTCCATGATATATTAAAATTGTCCTTAATACTGCTGATTCTAAAGAATGTAAGAGTTCCCCTAACACAACAGACTTAATGGAAAAAAGGTAAATTTCTTTGAAGCATTTTCTACGTCAGTGATCATGAAACATAAAACTTTTTACTACTGTATTCTGGTAATATTGAACTTCTGTTCTCATTCAACATATCAGCACTCTCTCCCCTGCCCACCACTGTGTCAGGCATGAGGTCACTTGGGCTTTAGAATCATATATTTTTTTTTTTTTTGCGCAGGGCAATGGGGGTTAAGTGACTTGCCTAGGGTCACACAGCTGGTAAGTGTCAAGTGTCTGAGGCTGGATTTGAACTCAGGTACTCCTGAATCCAGGGCCGGTGCTTTATCCACTGTGCCACCTAGCCGCCCCCTAGAATCATATTCTTAATCCAAGTCATTCCCCAATTGAGAAATGGTCGAAGGATATGAACAGGCAGTTTTCTGATAAAGAAACCAAAGCTATCTATTCCCATATGAAAAAATGCTCTAAATCTCTAATGATTAGAGAGAGGCAAATTAAAACAACTCTGAGGTACCACCTGACACCCATCAGATTGGCTAAAATTACAAAAAAGGAAAATAATAAATGTTGGAGAAGCTGTGGAAAAATAGGAACACTAATGCATTGTTGGTAGAGCTGTGAACTGATCCAGCCATTCTGGAGAGCAATTTGGAATTATGCCCAAAGGGCGATAGAGCTGTGCATACCCTTTGACCCAGCAATACCACTTTTGGGTCTTTTCCCCAAAGAAATCATGGAAAGGGGAAAGGGACCCACATGTACAAAAATATTTATAGCTGCTCTTTATGTGGTGGCAAGGAATTGGAAGTTGAGGGGATATCCATCAGTTAGGGAATAGCTGGACAAGTTGTGGTATATGAATACAATGGAATACTATTGTGCTGAAAGAAATGATGAGCAGGAGGAGAATCATATTCTTAGAGTTGGAAAGGACCCAAGGCATTTTCTAGTCCAAATGGGTCACTGTTTATGCCCCAAACACAAATCTCTTACGCCAAGGTCTTGACATCTGGTCACCTAATAGTTTCAGTCTGGCACCGAAAGCCC